>NC_139145.1:115028052-116238208 GCF_964270905.1 Leucopleurus acutus | reverse complement strand
GGGCATGCTGGGAATCTCCTAAGAAAACCCAGAATGAGAAGAATTTTGAAGTATATTCATGGCAGGATGATGGTTAGCGCACTTACTAAAGATTCCCTGGAAGATAATTGTTGAGCAAATATTTGAGTGCCCTCTCCGTGCAAGGAACCACATAAAAGATGAAGCAAAAGAGTCGTTTCCTCTAAAGAATCCCCAGTCTGGAGAGCGAGATGTGACCCAGTTACAGTGGGGGCTTCCACGAGGAGTGATATAATAGAAACGTGGACCAAGGTGCTGAGGACTGGGGATGGTTTCTGATTTCGAGCTCCACAGAAGTTTGCTCAAGAAGATACAGAGTTGTCACACACAGGCGGGACAGTGGCTTTCTAGACAGAGAGGTGGTGGAGAGCAGAAGAACTCAAACTTAAAAGGGAGTGGTTTGGGCCTGGAACCCGGTGCTGCCAGGAAGGGTGGCTGAACTGTAGGCTTCAGGTAGGGGAGGGGAGAGAACGTGTTTTCTTCCTGAACTTTGTTCTATAAGAAGTGGGGATCCATCGAAGGTTTGGAGAGGAAGAATGGCATCAGTAGGACTGTATGTTAGAAAGATGCTTCTGGGGACAGTGAGGAGCATGGGTGGAGGAGGGGTGGCGACTGGGGGGCTGTTTGAGGGCCGTTGCAAGAGCCCAGGGGAGAGATGTCAGAGGCCTGGCGTCTCCAAGTGGAGGTGCAGAGGAGGGTTGTTCGAGAGCTTCGGTACGTTTCCTAAATCTGAAAGCTCTCTTCTAAAGTTAAATCAGATTCAATTTGTTAAAAAAGATGCTTTTGACAAATACGGATCTTTGTTGAGCCCTCTTGGTGTCATTGGTGTGGGCTGAGGTCTCCCCATTTTAAGGAATGGAGCCACAAGGAAACTTGGGAGTCGTCGGACGGGGCGGGAATCGGGAAAGGATAGCGATCCGTGTGGAAATTCCTGCTCCTTTGGCCCTGCTTTTGTTGTATACCAGCCTGTCCTAGCGCTCTTCCAGCCTCTCCTGCTGCTTCTTTTTCTTCCTCCCCCATAAACAAAGACATTTCCCCAAGTTCTGTACTTGCTTTTTCCATCCCATCCAAATACTTCTAGCTCTAATGTTTCTGCTCTTCACTTGGGCAAATGGCCTCTCAGCCTGTTTGCTCAGAGGGTAAAGTGGGATAGGTTATGCACCTGCCTCAGAGAGAGTTGTAAGACTTGAATGAAACACTGCATAGAAAACGCTGCCTAACCCTTGAAGGAAAGTAAGTGCTCAATAAATAAGGATCTAGTACATATTTCCATGCTTACGGTATTCCGTCATTTTTTATATTGACGTAAATTTAATCTTTCTTTTGACTTATTTGAAGGTTTGGTATTATTTTTAGATCTTAAGTGTTGAGCACTGTACTTGCCCAGTAAGAGTTCAAAATGTGATCTTACTTCCTTTTGTCTGCCAGATTGATATTTCAGATTCCTCTTCAGTAGGGCATGGGGTTGGCCTTTCCTAGGGTTGGATGGATGACCTTCACATCCTTTTCTCCTCTGCTTGGGACCAGGGGTCCCATTTATGGAACGGCTGACTGGCGCTGCCAGCTGGGGAACAAAAGAGCAAACACGGACGGTCCTGCCCCTCGTGACCACAGCCTTGCTGCCTGCACACATTGTCTTCGTTAGATGAGTAATCTAACAAACGAGAAACCACATTCATTTTACAACCATCAGAATGAAAGTTCAGGACGGAACAGGAAAAGGGGGTCCTTTTCATGAGAGAGGAGTGTTGTCGTGTAAATAGGCAGCTAAGAGTTGGCTGATGTGACTGTTGGCGGCTGTGGGGTACTGTTGAGCCCGCAGGCAGAGGAAATGCAATCAGGAAACGGGGAAGCTGTGCTCTCTACAGAAAAGCAAGGCTGAAGCTTGGCAGTTTATAAACTATGCTTGTGTTGGAATAAAGGGTGTGGGTTCGGAGACTCTGCTCACTGGCTGTCTCCATGGCTTTTTTCTTTAGGATACCTGTTGACCAGGGAAAGTTAGCCTTGTAGACCAAGAGATAAACGAGGGAGGGATTTTAGTGACTTTGTCATCTGTAAAGTAGGATTTGGGTTGGATGAGAAACCTTAATTCCCTCTAGTGTTAAAACACAGGTCCTTGTAGATTCTTTGTTCAACCCCAGAATTTCTAGGATGGTCCAAGCTGAGCCATTGGACCAATTCTACAAGCTTGTTGAGCGAAGTTGTTGCTGGTAGACCGTCCTCTAATTGACTTGAGGCTGTCTAAATCCTGTGGCATCATGTCTGTGAAATCTGATTGCTATTCTCCTTCTATTATTTAATGTCAACTTATACTTCAGTATTGCATTTTCTGCTAGAAATAATATAATATTGTCAAGTCCAACAGCAAATCTCTTTCTGCACTTGATGTTTCAATACCCCCATCTCTCATTATCCAGTGTTGAGCTGCATATGCGTTTCTCCTAGTTGGTCGTCTCATTATTTGATGAACACTGCCCTTATCGAGTCATGTGATGTTATCCTCTATTTCTAGCTATTGTGGACGATGAAAGACTCTCAGCAGAGGAGATGGATGAGAGGAGGCGGCAGAATATCGCGTATGAATATTTGTGCCACCTGGAGGAAGCCAAAAGGTAAGATTCAAACTTAGTCTATTTGCGCACCTTCTCTTGGAGATGAGCTTTGGGGTACTGTATTTTTAATAACTCATCTGCAGCCTTTTTGGTAGTAAGGTAATGGGAGAAGAACCACCTGGGTTTTGTAAATGGCAGAACTGAGAAAAAGTTGCTACCACAGCCATGGTCAAGGCACTAGGGAGGCAACTGTTCCTTTTTCTTCCTTAGAGCCTCCTAGGAAATCTCTAGGCAAATTGCAGATTATTTCAGAATTTCTCATCTCTCTGGCACGGATGTGGGGAAGCAGCAGAGACTTAAATCAACTTCCTTTTCCTCCAGAGCCTCCTCATATCTTTTCCCCAACTCTACCCCAATGATTATAATTATTACTACTCTTATTAATTAATGTATAATTATATTTTCCTATATACCCAGTAGAAAAATAGCATTTCAGACTGAAGTCCATCGTTCACTAAGCTGGCGAGTAGGTTTATGACAGCAATCTCCTTTTTAACCCATGGGTGTGTGCCCACTTAGGATATGTTGTCTCTAAAATCACACTGACTCTTTTAGACTTTTTAGATTACAAGTCAATGTTGGGTTCTCCAAGGAGAAAGTGAAGATAAAGTATTTGCACTTAGGCCTCGGTATCAGGGGAATCAGAACTTTGTCCTTTGCTGGGTGCATAATGCAGTGCCCATATGGCATGGGTTAGATTCTGATTTAATGATTTGTGCTGTGATTAAGCAACAGTATTGTTTCATGGACAGATATGTTCCAGCTCTCTCATCTCTGTAGAAAATAAACATTGAGTTAATGGTCATTGGTGTTAATTATCTCTGATCACTGATAAATAGCTACCTACAGAGCTAGAAGAATGAGGTTTCTAATCACTGTTTTGTAGAAGAACATTCAGTGACACATGCACTAATTTGGCCTCAAAATTGCTTAAAAGGGGGTTTTCCAAGGTTGTTTAATGTTTTAACAGAGCCGTGTAGCTCTAAGCTCTAAAGGCTCAGGTTTTAAGGTTATTTAATGTGTCTGAAAGTTGACAGTTAGGTTGCAAGTCACTGAAGACTCACTGTCAGTCTAAGATTATTAAAAACATGCTTTTAGTCAAATTGTGGCTAAAGTTAGATAGGGAGAGGGATTCACAGACATTCAAAATAAACATACTGGACTTCCCTGGTGGCGCAGTGGTTGGGAATCCACCTGCCAATGCAGGAGACACGGGTTCCAGCCCTAGTCCGGGAAGATCCCACATGCCATGGAGCAACTAAGCCCGTGCACCGCAACTACTGAACCTGTGCTCTAGAGCCCACGAGCCACAACTACTGAGCCCACGTGCCACAACTATTAAGCCCGCGCCTCTAGACCCCGTGCTCCACAAGAGAAGCCACCGCAGTGAGAAGCCTGCGCACCGCAACGAAGAGTGGCCCCCGCTCGCCACAACTAGAGAAAGCCCGCGCACAGCAACAAAGACCCAATGCAGCCAAAAATAAATAAATAAATTAATTAATTAATTATTTTTAAAAAAGACAAAGTTTAAAGAAAAAAAATCAACATAACAATTAGTCCAAGTTCTTTGAAGAAAGCTTCCTTAGGAATAGTTTTGTTGAAAGAATAGATTGTAAAATACACAGCTTTTCCTCTAGGATGGTTTTCATAAATTTATCTTACAAGGAGAGATTAGATGTAATATGTATTTATGAATCTTTTATTAATATCTGAACACTTATTATGACTTTCAGGGAAGCTGTTTTTTTTATTTTATTTTATTTTTTTGCGGTACGCGGGCCTCTCACTGTTGTGGCCTCTCCCGTTGTGGAGCGCAGGCTCCGGACGCGCAGGCTCAGCGGTCACGGCTCACGGGGCTAGCCACTCCGCAGCATGTGGGATCTTCCCGGACCGAGGCACGAACCCGTGTCCCCTGCATCGGCAGGCGGACTCTCAACCACTGCGCTACCGGGGAAGCCTAGGGAAGCTGTTTTTTGGTTATGGAGTATGTAAAAATTATGTGGCTATTAAAAGATATGTTTGCTATGATTTCAGAAAGCATAGTGTACAGAATTCGATGGTCCTGAACTCAGGAAATAAATGAAGGGGTGAGTTAGTATTCAAAAAGTTATTTATTTGAAAGGGTTTATTGCCTGATCCTTTTACAATGTTAATGCCTTAGGAATTTATCATACCGTGTTTATTATAGTGCATGCACGTGTGTGTTCATGTGAGTGTAGTTGCCTTAGAATATTGAATTTCTACTGAATGGTACACTTAGAATGTGAAAGTTTAGCTAGGAACTGTTTCTTATTTATTTCAGTTGAACTGACTTTGGTGCATTTCGAGTAGAGATGTATTGGGTCTGTCTTTGTGCCTCTATTTTTTCTTTCCAAGGGTGAGAACTGGAAGAATACCTAGCCTATATGTCCTGTAACTCAAAATTCAGAGTTGTAAGGGTCCAGTGTATCTTTAAGTTTGGTTTTATTACTTTCAGGATTCTGTGATCATTAATCTCAGACCATTTAAAAGTTGCTTCATTCAGAGGAGGATTTCACTACCAACACTATAGAAATAAAAAGGATGTTGACGGAATGCTATGAACAATGATATGCCAACAGATTAGTTAACCTAGATGAAATATACAGATTCCTAGAAAGACACAAACTACTAAAACTGACTGAAGAAGAAATTTTAAAAACTGAATAGATGTAAAACAAGTAAAAAAGATTGAGTCAATACTCAGAAACCTTCCCGCTCTTCCAAAAAGTATAAGGGGAGAGAACACTTCCTAACTCATTCTGTTGAGACCAGTATTACTCTGATACCAAAACTAAAGTTACCTCAAGAAAACTACAGACCAGTATCCCTTATGAATACAAATACAAAACTCCTCAACAAACTCAAACTGAGTTCAGCGACATCTAAAAAGGATTGTATACCATCAAGGGGGATTTAACCCAGCAATGCAAGCTTAGTTTAATCTAAAAATCATTCAATCAAGACAATTCAGTGGGGGAAGAAAAACAGTCTTTTCAACAAATGATGCTGAGACAACTGGATATATACATGCATAAAAATGAATTTGGATCCCTACCTCATACCATATACAAAAATTATCCTAAAATGGTTTTGTTAATCTAAATGTGTGAACCACAACTGTAAATCTCCTAGAAGAAAACACAGCAGTAAATCTTTGTGACCTTGGGTTAGGCAGTGGTTTTGAGACTTGACACCAAAGGCACAAGCCAAAAAAAGAGAACTAGATAAATTAGACATCGTGAAAATTAAACCTTTTTTATTCAAAGAGATGTCATCAAGAAATTGAAAAGACAACTCATGGAATGGGGGAAAATATTGGCAAATCATATATTTGATAAGAGACTTGTATTCAGAATATATAAAGAACTCTTACAGCACACCATAAAAAGTAAATAGCCTAATTTAAAAATGGGCAGGGCTTCCCTGGTGGCGCAATGGTTGAGAGTCCGCCTGCCGATGCAGGGGACATGGGTTCGTGCCCCAGTCTGGGAAGATCCCACATGCCGCGGAGTGGCTTGGCCCGTGAGCCATGGCCGCTGAGCCTGTGCGTCCGGAGCCTGTGTTCCACAACGGTGAGAGGCCCGCGTACCGGGGAAAAAAAAAAGGGCAAAGTTTCTGAATAGACATTTTTCCAAATAAGATACACAAATGAACCATAAGAACAGGAGAGGATACTTAACATCAGTCATTAGGGAAATGCAAATCAAAACCACAATGAGATACCGTTTCATGCTAGGATAGCTATAATCAAACAGAATGACAATCACAAGTGTTTTTAAGGATGTAGAGAGATTGGAACCCTTGTACATTGCTGGTTGGATTGTAAAATGGTGGAGCTACTTTGTAAAACAGTCTGGTAGCTCCTCAAAAAATTAAATACAGAGTTACTATATGATCCAACAATTCCACCACTAGGTATATCCTCAAGAAAATTGAAAACCTATGTCCACACAAAAACCTGCACACAAATGTTCATTGAAGTGTTATTCATTAGAGCAAAAAGTGGAAACAACTCAAATGTCCGTCTACTGATGAATGGATAAACAGTGTGTGATATATCCATATAATGAAACATTATTCAGCTATAAAAATGTATTAGCAAATCAGATTTAACAGTGTATAAAAAGAACTATATAAATCACAACCAAGTGGAATTTATCCCAGGTTTGCAAGGCTGGTTCAACATTTGAAAATCAGTTAATGTGCTTCATCACATCAACAGTCTAAATAAGAAAAAATCATATGATTATATCATTAGATGCAGAGAAAGCATTTGACAAAATTCAGTACCTATTCATGATAAAAATTCTTAGTAAAGTAGGAATATAGGGAAACATCCTGAACTTGAGAAAGACTATTTACAAAAACCCTACAGCTAACATCATACTTCCTGGTGAGAAACTTGAAACTTTCGCACTAAGATCAGGTACAAGCCAAAGGTATTCCCCCTCATCGCTCCTTTTCAATATTATAGTGGAAGTTTTAGCTAATGCGATAAAACAAGAAAGGGAAATAGACGATATACAGATTGGAAAGGAAGATAAAATCTTTGTTTGCAGATGACATGATTGGCAATATAGAAAACCTGAAAGAATAAAAAAAAAATCCTGGAACTAATAAGCAATTATAACATGCTTGCAGGATACAAGGTTAACATACAAGTCCATTGCTTTCTTATGTACAGCAATGAAGAAGTGGAATTTAAAAGTAAAATACATTACCATTTACATTAGCATCCCCCCAAATGAAATACCTAGGTATAAATTTAACAAAATGTATACAAGATCTATATGAGGAAAACCACAAAACTCTGATGAGTGAAATCAAAGAACTAAATAAACAGGTATTCCATATTCATGGATAGGAAGACTCAATATTGTCAAGATAGTTCTTCCCAGCTTGATCTATAGCCTCAATGCAATCCCAATCAAAATTCCAGAAAGTTATTTTGTGGATATCAACAACTGGATTTTAAAGTTTATATGGAGAAGCAAAAGACCTAGAATAGCCAACACAATATTGAAGGAGAACAAAGTTGGAGGAATGACACTACCTGACTTCAAACTTAATATAAAGCTACAGTAATCAAGACAGTGTGGTACTGGTGAAAAAATGGACAAATAGATCAGTGGGACACAATAGAGAGCATAGAAGTAGACCCCTGTAGATACAGTCAGTTGAACTTTGACAAAGGAGCAAAGCAATACAGTGGAGCAAAGATGGTCTTTTTCAACAAATGGTGCTGGAACAACTGGGCATCCACATGCAGACAATGAAATCGAGACACAGACTTTACTTTACACCCTTCACAAAAATTGACTCAAATGGATCGATCAACATGTAAAATTCAAAACTATAAAACTCCCAGAGGCTAATGATAAAGGAGAAAACCCTAGATGAACTTGAGTATGGCAATGGCTTTATTTATTTATATTCATTCATTTATGCATGCATGCTGCACAGGGTCTTAGTTGTGACGTGTGGGATCTTTAGTTGTGGCATGTGAACTTTTAGTTGCAGCATGAATGTAGGATCTAGATCCCCGACCAGGGATTGAAACCTGGCCCCCTGCATTGGGAGCATGGAGTCTTACCCACTGGAACACCAGGGAAGTCCTTGGCAATGGCTTTTAAGATATAGCACCAATGTCATGATCCATGAAAGAAAGAATTGGTGAGCTGGACCTCATTACATTTAAAAGTTTTCTGCTCTGCAATAGACAATGTCGAGAGAACGAGAAGAGAAGCCACTGACTGGGAGAAAGTGTTTGCAAAAGACACACTGATAAAGGAATGTTATCCAAGATACATAAAGAACTCTTAAGACCCAACAGTCAGAAAACAACCTGATTAATATATGGGCCAAAGACCTTAACAGACACCTCACCAAAGAAGATATATAGATGGCAAATAAGCATAGGAAGAGATGCTCCACATCATAGGTCATCAGGGAAATGCAAAATAAAACAACAACAAAACACCACTACACGCCCACCAGAATGGCCAAAATCTGAACACTGACAACACCAAATGCTGACGAGGATGTGGAGCAACAGGAACTCTCATTTGTTGCTTGTGGAAATGGAAAATTGTACAGTCACTGTGGGATATAGTTCTACAGTTTCTTACAAAACTAAACACATTCTTACCGTATGACCCAGCAATTGTGCTCCTTCCATTTACCCAGTGGAGTGAAGGCTATGTCCACACACAAAGCTACATATGGATGTTTATAGAAACTTTTTTCATAACAGCCAAAACTTGGAAGCAATCAGGAGGTCCTTCAGTAGATGAATGAATAAATGAACTTTGATACATCCAGACAATGGAATATTATTCAGCACTAAAAAGAAATAAGCTATCAAGCCATAAAAAGCCACAGAGGAACCTTAAATTCGTATTATGATGTGAAAAGAGCCTATCTGAAAAAGCTACCTATTATTATGATTCCAAGTATTTGGTATTCTGGAAAAGGTAGAAGTGTGGAGACAGTAAAAATATCAGTGGTTGTGGGGAGATGGATGAGTATAGAGGCACAGAGAATTTTTTAGGGCAGTAAGAATACTCTGTAAGATACCACAGTGATAGATAAATGCCATGATATATTTGTCCAAACCCATAGAATATATAGAAACAAGAGTGAACCGTAATGTAACTGGACTTTGGGTGATTGATATGTCAATGTAGGTTCATCAGTTAAAATAAATGTTCCACACTGGCGGGGGATGTTGATAATGGGAGAGACTGTGCATGTGTTTGGGGGCAGGGGGTATATGGGAAGCCTCAGTACCTTCCCCTCAATTTTGTTGTGAACCTAAAACTGCTCTCAAAAAAAATAATCTTAAAAAACAAAGGATGAAGTACTGATACATACTTACAACATGGGTGGACCTTGAAAATATGCTGAATGAAGGAAGCTAGACACAAAAGGCCACACATATTGTTATGATTCCATTTATATGAAATGCCCAGAATAGACAAATCCGTAGAGACAGAAAGTAGGTTTGTGGTTGCCTAGGGCTGGTGGGATTGGGGGGTTGGGGAGTGATGCTCATGGTATGAGTTTCTTTTTGCTGGGACCAAAATCTTCTAAAACTGATTATGGTGATGATTGCACAACTCTCTGAGTATACTAAAAACCACTGAATTGTACGCTTGAAAGAGTCAGTTGTCTATATATCTCATTAAAGCTGTTATTAAAGAAAAGTTCCTTTGCTCAGCCTGGCTTGGAGAGGTCCTTAGTAAAGCTGTTGAATATGATTAAATGGTGTTTAGCAGATAAAGTGCATATGGAAGGTACTCCAAACATACATGAGATGTCTAAACACCGTTTACCAATTTTTTTGTGAGCATCCCCCGTGTGGAAACAGGCACAATAAGGTCACTTCTGGAGATGGAGACCAAACAGCTAATAATTCTGTGTTCCAAAAAGCTCACTGCTATGAGGTTAAACTTTTCCTCATGAGTTTAAAATTCCTTCCTTCACTTTTATTTGCTTTATTAATCTCTCTGTATGTGTGTGCATGGGTATCTCCCTATATCTAACCCACCATCCTCCTAAATCTCTCTCGTGTGTTCACGTCTCTATTCCAGCATCAACCTACTGCAGGCTTCCAACATCACTTGCTAGATTGCTATAGTGGTCTCTAACTGTTTTCCCCACACCTCTGGTTGCTTCAATCCTTTATCAGATGAATCTTTTCAAAATTCCGATCGGTTTAAAATCTTCCAGTGGTTTCTCAATACTCAGGATAAAAACCAAACTGCTTTAGGGACTCATAGGTTCCGCATAGTCCAGTCATTCCAGCCTCTCCAGTTTCATCATGTGCCCCGTTCCCTATTGCTCTATCTTCCAGCCACGTTGACCCCTTTTCATTTCCATGTTTTCTCCTACACGGGATGTTTGCATGTGCTGCTTCCTTTTCCTCGTTATTGAGTGAGACTCTGCTCTGTCTTCAGATGGAAGCTCACTTTTTTCAGGGAATCCTTCTCTGACATCACCATCTGGGTCAAATACCCCAATTATAAGGTATCCGTGACATCGTGTCTCCCCCACATTTGAATGAATTACTTCATGCCCAGCATTGAAGTTTTGTTACTAATGAGGATTGATTGTATTCTGTTTCCTGTATGTTTTAGTTCTCCTGGAGGTAACAAGTGGGATATGAATTAGATTCATGGTAGACAGGATTCTAGATGATTTGGTTAGACTGTCAGCCTGGAGGTCAAATTTGATATTTGTCTTGTTGGAAGATTCTATATTATAGTCAGATGTGACCCACTGACCCACTGTCTAGTAATTCTAGACAACTTAACGCCACTACAGTAAACTAGAAGATACCCAGAAAAGAGTATAGAGCAGTTTTCAATGAATGAAGAGAGGAAGAGGCAGCTTGTGTATTAACATGACTGTGGCTGAAATGATTACTCACAGTTTATAAAATGATGAAGTCTGTGTGTAAAGCCTTCTTAATTAAGCCCCAAACACTCATATTAATGGCAATGAAGGAAAAATGAAAAACACATATTTTTAGGGCATATCTCAAAAAAGAGAGGTAACTACTTTACAAAGTGGCTCTTCACCCCAGGAGGTGTGTTTCTCTACAGGCTAAAGGGTTTAGATGATGTCATGGAGAGCTAATCATAATGGTGGCAGGAGGGCAGAGGATGTCTGGCATCTGTCTTCGTTATCCATGACTGTGTTTACTCTCAAACTTAGTGACTTAAGCGACACATTTTTGGTTTGTTTGTTTTATGTTTCTTTGTTTTTATTTTATTTTTTTTAACATCTTTATTGGAGTATAATTGCTTTACAATGGTGTGTTAGTTTCTGCTGTATAACAAAGTGAATCAGCTGTACATATACATATATCCCCATGTCTCCTCCCTCTTGTGTCTCCCTCCCACCGTCCCTATCCCACCCCTCTAGGTGGTCACAAAGCACTGAGCCGATCTCCCTTCTGAGGGTCAGGAATCTGTGCAGAGCTTCCTGGGTCCCCTGGTTCTGGATCTCTCACAAAGCTGTGGTCCTCTCGAGATTCAGGCAGGACAGATCTGCTTCCGGAAGCTCACTTGGTGTTGGCAGCTAGACTTTGGGACTGAGGACCTAGTCCTCCTCGGCAGTTGGCCAGAGGCTTCCTTTGACATATGGGCCCTCCCTAGGGCAGCTCCCACCGTGGCAGCTGGCTTTCATCAGGGTGAGCGAGCCTGAGAGCAAGAAAGGGCACGTAGAGCAGAAGCCAGTCTTCTTGTAGCCTCAAGTTCTCAAAAATGACATCCCGTAGTTTGCTGTGTTTTATTCATTAGAATCAAGTTACTAAATCTGTCTTGTGTTCAAGGGGAAAGGACTACACAAAGGGATGAATTCAAGAAGGTGAGGATCACTGAGGGCCACCTTAGAAGCGGCCTTCTACAGGGTGTGTACATAGCCTTTGAAATTGACCCCAGAAAGGGGCAGTTTGTGTGCGTTTGGGGGGGTGAGGGGAATAGACTTTATTACCGTCAGAAACCAAACCAGGAATTAGATGATGACTTGGTCTAAATGGTGATGGTACTAAGGTTATTTATGCCTTGATGTTTTTGAATTGTGAGCCATTTTAAACTAAGTTGTTCCTTCCTCTACCATATTAAATAATACTAAATGGATTAAGTTTTCCTTTCAGGTAGGCCCAGAAAGCTAACTTGATAGCTTCTTTGCGTGTGAATTTTGCTGAAATGAGGCAGACAAGTCTGCTATTTATATGGACTTTGAAAATTCTCTCTGATGCCGGAAATCGCGCTGTTTAAATGAAAGGAGTTGCCTTTCCCAAAGATTTAATACTGCTGAGTAGATTTCATATTAATCTCTGCAAAATATATTTAAATAATGAAAATAAGTCTATTTTAAGAACTTCAGTTCTTCAGTGTTTTAGGACAACTGTGCAAAATTGAAGATAGTGGGTTCTCTTTGGGGATTGAGGAAGGAAATCCAGCTGGAGCTGTTATGAAGGTCAGGGAATGGGAGAGGGAATCTTGGCAAGAAATGGAGAGGGAGTTTGCAAATTGCAGTTGAGTAAGTAGTTATGAATGGGGTTGCTATTGTGTTTCCCAAGGAAAGTTCCTGAAATATAATATTCCTTTTTTTAAGGAAAGAGAAAATGCATACAAATCTTTTGCTGTGCTTACTTTTTCTGTCTTACCTCTGAAAATAAACAAAGCGAAAAAGCCTTCCCTTGGTGATGGGCTTGTTTAGAAATATTATCTTCAAAGAGCCCTTTATGTGAGCCAAGCCGTTCTTTGTATTAGCGAGTCTGGGACAGTTTTGTATGTGCCCTGGAAAGGAAACAAAACACGGGTGTGATTCCTTTTGTGTCAATGCTTACAACTCAGATACCAAAAGGACACCTCATTGATTAGATCAAGCTTCAAGCTCTGGCCTTACCAGTAGTGAGTTAGAGAATCAGCTCTGAAAGGAGAAACGTTACAAATGTGTAAGCAAGGGAGAGCCTGGCGTGTGGGATTGCTTAACTCTGAGTATTTATGATTACATACTTTAAGAAAAAGAATCTATGGACTGGAGAATGCTTTAGAGAATCCTCTGGATTTCCTCTGCACTTTTGGACCTCACTGTCTTTATTCCCAAGGATGCTGCCCATGGCTGTGTTCATACGCAACGCTAATAGAAATTTGGAATTGGGAGGGAAATACCTTTCTTGGTAATCAACTTATTGAGAGACATGTTGCTGCTCTATACAGAACGTTAATGAAGTTTTAAGGAATTCCTAACTGCATTTTCAAACCATAAATAGCTTTCATGTTTCTATGGTAATTCTTCATTTCCCCCTTCTTCCTTGTTCTCTCCCTGACTCTGCCCTCACTTCTGCCGTCCAGGGTGACAAGATGAAGGGTGGGGTTGCTCCGTGCAGCTGCTGGCAGGCTGGTGGGGCAGGGGGCGCAGCTGAGTTGAGAGCAGGGGCCCTTCTCAGGGTCTGGCTCCTCCAAGGGGAGGGCCTGCCGCTGAGGACTGGTCTGTTTGGGGCTGCCTTCTAACCGGCTGGCCTCGGGAGTCATAGGCCAGAGAGACACAGGACCTTTCTTGGCAGTCAGGGCTCGACCCAGCAAGGCACATCCCAATGGTAGGGAGAGGCAGTAACCTGTGAGAAGAAGGTTGTGGGGCGTAGCCTGGGCAAGGGTGAGGCTCAGTAGGCTGTCTCAGTGGAACCAGAGGAGACAGGGTACCAGCCAGCCCTGCCTGCCGGGGTGTGGTGCTTGTGGCTGGAGCCTCAGGGGCTGCCATCCAGCTGGGCAGTGACCAGGGATTGTGGAGCGGGAGTAGGAGGCACAGACATTAAGGTTATAAAGGGAGAAGCCATAGGGTTTGACAAGGGAGTGGATTTAGGGAACAGAGGACACTGGGAGGTCAAATGCCTTGGGGCAGATCTAGACTCCGCGGGATTATCTGTCAAGCCTGGGGTTGGGACACAGAGTTGGGAGGCTTTTGTTTTAAATTTCGCAGTTTTTGAGTTCTAACCTTGGGTTTGTGTTGGATAAGTGCCAGTCAGGTGTGATCTGACAGATGAAAGCATAACTTCTCAGAGCGCTGATATTTTTAAATACAAATAATCAATATGAATCTTTTCCAGCCAAGGGGAAGTTGAGCAACTGACACTTGATCCCAGAGTTCACATTTGTTTCTCAGGCTTTTTGAAGCTGGAGAGCTGGGAGGTGTTTGGAATTTTCCATGGTCTCAAACATTCTTTACTACAGGGGTTATCACACTGAGTGTCCAGTCACCAGGCGCGGTGCCCGGAGCAACCAACTTACACGGGGTTATCCCCATTTTATAGGTGGAGAAACTGAGTCCTGGAAAAACTTAAGTAATTTTTCTAAGGTCACAGTTAACTGGCAACATAAACTGTATTCCAGCTCTGCCTGTCTGACTTCAAAACCTGTGTGCTTAAAGGCTAACACTGTCTGACTTCTTTATTTCTTCATGTGTTTTGATCATGTCTTAAGTTCAAAACCCTGGTTTGGGTGGTCTTGGTTTCTAGGTTCTATGTGGGCTAGCTTTGTTCTCATTCTTTTCTTTTCTTTTCTTTTTTTCATTTTTGGTCACGCCGCACAGCATTGTTCTCATTCTTGATCAGTTCTCAGGTCTTGAGTTTTGGTAGAATTAGCAAAATATAGCCATACATTGTCTTTCTGTTTCTCTTTTTCTGTCTCTTTTTTTCCTTTTTCTGGTGCTTACTTGTTTGGTTTTGTTTTAACTGTGACTACTACTAATAGTTTGTTGTGGGAAGAATTTACCTGGTATTCTCCCTCCCTCCCTTTCTTCTCTCTGTCTCTTTTCTATCAGTCTTCTTAAAGTTTTAGTAGGAATTTGCACTTTTCAGTGATGTAGATTTTGTTCTCTTCTCACACGCGATGGTTCTGGTGCATCTTTCTTCTGGGTTGTGACTGGATTCTACATGCAACTCATCGCTTGTCTTTTCGGTTCTGCCACTGTTGTGGCTGGTTTGAAAGTAATGCTTTGCTTTTTTGTTGAAACATCAAAAGGTATGAAGAGCAAACACTGCTGAGGTCTCTTCCTTCCTGTATGAATCTCCCCACCAGATGCTGCCTCATGCTGTGATGCTTAAAAGTCATAGAACAGTGTCATCATTCAAGGCATAGAGGGACTCCAAGCAAGGCTGCTGGAGGACGATATTGGTACAAGCTTGTTACACAGTGATTTTTCTCTTGTCTTGCATTTGTAGGATGCTCTTCCACTGGCTTTTTGGTCTGAACATTTTTGTTTTCCTCTAAGAGTGCAAATCCTTATTTTGTATATGGGGACACTGAGGTACAGAGAAGTTCGTTAACTTCATTCAATGGTAGAGTTAGTGGCAGATCTGGGATTAGGATAAAGGTCTCCTGGCTGTTGACAACTCTTTTCTCCCATGATTCTAAGTCATGCTGATCAGGAAAAGTATTAGTAGAAAGCTCAGTGGTGAAAATACACAGAAATAAAAATGAATATTAAGCTTATTGTTTGGTAAATTCAGTTTGTTTGCTTTTAGTGAAACATTGAATTCTTAGGGTGGGGGAGTTAGCCATTTGTACATTTTTGTCATATAGCTTTCATTTTTGCTAAGAAATTTGAACCCATTTAGGTGCTGGAATAAGAATTCAAGAATTCACAGTTCTTAAAAAAAAAAAGAATTCACAGTTCTTGTCATTTCCATACTTTCCTCATTCAGTCTTGCTTGGCTTAAATGTTCATTGATTTTTTTTTTTTCTTCAAATAATTTGTAATATCCAGCTGTTCCTGTCTCTGGTATTTCACAGGGCATCATCTGAGTGAGAGGATGACTTTGAACAGTGATTCTCAAATTCAGTTACCACCTGCATAAGGGTCACAGGCTTCTGGGGTTTGCTCCAGACCCTGCAAATCCGTCTCTAGGGCCCTGGAGTCTGCATTTTAACAAATCACTCCGGTAACCTGTAATGGAAAAGAATCTGAAAAAGAATATATGTACATATATATGTATGTATATATAACTGAATCACTTTGCGGTACACCTGAAACATTGTAAGTCAACTATCCTTCAATAAATAAATAAACAAACAAATAAATACAAATTCTCCACCACAGATGAAAAAAACCAAATCACTCAGGTAAAGGTTGATGCACACTGAGGTTTGAGAATTATGCTCTCGTCTCTGAATGATGCTGCCTCAGCAGCTCCAGCTTTCCCGCCCCTGCTCAGATGCAAAGAACATGGACATCTCTTCCTCTGTGATGAGATGGAAGGAGGAAGGGTATTGAGGGGAATCATCTGCTGATATAAGAAGGAGAAGGATAGGAGAAAGGAGAAATGAAAACAGCTGCTGTAGAGAAAGTGATCGTGCCTCAGCCAGGGTTGGATTGAAAGCTTGGGCAGTTTTGAAGAGGCAACTAAAGTTCTCAGCTTTCCTCATAGAGCCAATCAGCACGTTCCTGTGAATTTTTCCAAGCTGAGAGAAGATGAACGGGGTAATTAGGCTCAGGGATTGGCATGTTGGTTCTGAGAAAGTCAGAAACAGGGACCCCAGGGACTTCCTTGGCGGTCCAGTGCTTAGGACTCTGTGCTTCCGTTGCAGGGGACATGGGTTCGATCCCTGGTCAGGGAACTAAGATCCTGCATGCTATGAGGTATGGCCCCTCCCCCCCCAAAAAAAAAGAAGAAAGAAAGAAACAGGGACCCCAGGGTGTTCATGTGAGCATCATGGACATTGGGTGGCCTTGAGGTCCCAATTCAACAAGGAGGCTCATGAAGCCAGTATGGGTGAGATGCAGGGCAGGAGCAAGAGTCAAGGAACCAGCTCTGATGAGGATGAAGGGCAGGACCTAAAAGAATACGGAAGTGGAGAAGTAGGTAAACAGAAAGCTACGGCCAGAGGTTTGGAAGCCTAGATCTTAAAGGTGGAGTATTTCTGGGTAGTGATAAGGTCCAAGGTGTGGTGGGGCTTGTGTGCAGTGTGAGTAGAATGGAGGTGAAATCTTTAGGTGGAGGAGGAAATCTCTGAACTGTGCTTTTGGGTATTTCCAAGATCGTCCACCTTTTTTTTTTTAAATTAATTAAGTTGTTTTTATTTTTGGCTGTGTTGGGGTCTTCGTTTCAGGGCGCAGGCTTCTCATTGCGGTGGCTTCTCTTGCTGTGGAGCACAGGCTCTAGGCACGTAGGCTTCAGTAGTTGTGGCACATGGGCTCAGTAGTTGTGGCTCGCGGGCTCTAGAGCACAGGCTCAGTAGTTGTGGTGCATGGGCTTAGTTGCTCCGCGGCATGTGGGATCTTCCCAGACCAGGGCTCGAACCCGTGTCTCCTGCATTGGCAGGGGGATTCTTAACCACTGTGCCACCAGGGAAGCCCTCATCCACCTTCTTGAAGCCTCCAAACAGAGGTGGGCGTGGGAGGTACACAGTGATTATGGCAAGAAAGGAAAGTCGTGGATCAGGATGGAGAAGAGTGACAAGGTTGGGGCATGAGACAGGAGTGAGGTGCGGGGAGAGATCTTGGAATGGAGGTGATAGGACATGGCCTGGAGGAAAGTTCAATGGGAATGGTGATGAATGACCCTCCCTTCTTTGGTCCTGCGAGTTAAGGAAATTTGGGGAGGCATCATCCCTGGTTTATGAGAAGTGGTGTTGTGAAGGAAAAGCCAGATTGCCATTAAAACAAGTAGGTGGGGAAAGTGTAAACAAAAAGTTGAGGCTAGAGGAGAATTACATTTTTATAGCAGGTCAAGAGTTCCAGAGACACATCCAAAGGAGTGTGTATAAATTAGATTAGAGTAGATTAGGGGGGTGTGTATAAAGAGGACTGCTTCGTAGGACTCAGTGAGACAAATGACTCACCTGAAATAGTGCTTATGGGTCAGCATTTCTCTTGGCATTAAGCAGGAGACTGAAACCAATACGAAAACAAGTTCCGATTTATTTAACTATGGTAGGGGCCCATTAGAGATCCTCTGTTACTGATTTATTAATAATTCACTACTTGTGACATACACTTTAAGAAATGACTTTAACACCTTGTGACCCGGAGTAAAACAGTTTTACATCATGACCCCAGATACCCGTGTGAGATGATGTGCAGAAGTGTGCATGTCTGTCTAACTAAACAACAGAGACTCACAGAGCAACACTTAACCATTGGTATATACAACACACCCTGACATTTACTGTTCTGTTCTAATTCATTTGTTCAGAAAATGCTGATGGTGATGCACTGTGTTTGTCTCATGGCACGAGCAGGGTTCACCCTGGAGCTGGACCAACGTGCTTACACATATCTTGAGCCTGGTTTGGTAACTATGAGGTTTGGTAACTATGGGCATCTCTTGGATGAAGAACACTGATCTTCTTTGCGTAGATCACATCTACAGCTTATTGTATTCATATGATTAGGGAGAAGCCAGGAAGTCATGTCTGATGAAGTCTTTCCTGCTTAAAACCTTTCCTGGCTCTGTAGTACCCATGGAGTCGATGGGTGCCTCCTTAGGCTGTCTGACCCTTTGGAGACCTTCCTGTGGTGAGTCATTCCCTCCTGGGTTTTGCCTTGGGTCCTTGTTCTGCTCCCATTGCACTCATTATAGTTGGTGGTGACTCTTACCACCTGTTGTCCTCTGCTAGCCATCGGGAAGCTCCTTGAGGAAGATGTTCTTACTCTCAGTAGCCCTAGTGCTTTGTACAGGGCCTGGCACAGCGCGGGTGAGGTTGGCTTACCTGTGTGAATGATGTCGTCATCTCAGGAGTCCCACGTTGGGATTCTTATCCAGTGTGATTTGGCGTAGAGGAGCCTTGTGAGGGGTGCTGATTCTCTCCATTAAACAGCTCTTGCTGGTAATTGATGATTTTCACTTCTGAATTGTATGGGTCCCTTTGGGGAACACAGACTAGCTGACTGTGCTTGGGCATTTTATTGTGGAGATGGTGGTCCCCAAATGGTGGCACTCATGTGCGATATACACTCTGTTATCCACAGATGTTCAGTGGTGCACGTGCCACACCGCTCACAGTTCTGGATTCTCTAGGACTGCGAGCTGCTCTGCTCCCCCTTCCATTTCCATGGGGCAGTTTTTCTAGTGGCTGCTGTGCGCGTGAGATAATGGAATGGGAGTTTTAAAGGCCCTCTTTGTAGATAGAGCCCCCCCCCCAACTCCTACCAATGCATTCTGCACAAATGGATCGAAATAGGCTTTTTGTGGATCAGCGCTGCCTACAGTCTAAAACGCACCAACGGGGCAGACTCGAGGATGAATTAGCAAAGGTTCAGCAAACATAAATGATAGATGGGGATGCTCAGAAGCCCAGCAGCTATGTCAGACAATAACATACATTCATTTGTGTGGTGCGGAGCCGTGTGTTGGTTTTGAGAAACTGATAGATGAAATAAGGACTAGTTGGAGCGTTCCTGTCTTATTCCCGATGTGCCTGCCAGGCTGGATATAGGCAGAACAAAGGGGAAGCAGGCTCAGTTGGGGCTGGAAGGGGGAGGGGTGCAGGAGTGGCAGGGTTTCTAGCAGCCGCATTAAAAAACCGACAGAAACAGGTGAAAGTAACTTTACTATATTTTATTTAACTCAAGTATATATAAAATATCGTTTCAATATATTAATCGATGTACAACCAATAATGAAGTATATGACTGTCTTTTTTTTTTTTCCCCCACATCTCAATTCAGACTAGCTGCACATTACATGTTCAGTGGACACATGGCCTGGGCGCCACCGCATGGGACAGGACGGGCTCTATTCACTCGGTGCTTTAGTCCACGGAGCTGGGGGCTCTGAAGGAGCTTCTGACTATGCCAAGCGAAGATGAGCAAGGGTGCGGAGATGTGTTTTGTGTGCACTGGAAGCAAAGTAAAGGTTTCAGAGGGTAGAAACGGAGAATTCACCAATGAAGCAGACTTGACATTTTTCTCCCTTCATTTCCTTCCCAAATTCACATTTAGTTTTTTAATTGAAGTATAGTTGCTGTAAAATATGTTACAGGTGTACAATATAGTGACTCACAATTTTTAATGGTTATAGTCCATTTATAGCTATTATAAAATATTGGCTGTATTCCCTGTGTTGTACAATGTATCCTTGCAACTTATTTTAAACATAGTGCATTGTACTTCTTAATCCCCTACCCCTCTCTTGCCTCTCCCCCCTTCCCCGTCCCCACTGGTGACCACTAGTTTGTTCTCTTTCGTTGTATTTTTTAGATTCCACATGTAAGTGAGATCATACAGTATTTGTCTTCCTCTGTCTGACTATTTCACTCAGCGTAATTTCCTCCAAGTCCCTCCATGTTGTTGCAAGCCCATATTCACATTTAGAACAGAAACGAACTTGCTAAGATACTTATAGGAATACTAAGTGGCGTGCAATGATTTCTCCCTTTCTTGTGTTTTTAGCCCCAGTGCACCTGCCTCACCTTTGCCCGGGGTGAGTGGATAATACCATGGCACCTGTGGTGGGGAGAGGTGGAGGGAGAAGGGTGATTTCAGCTTCTGCCTCTGATGGTCTCTTACTTTGTCCATGATGTTAAGATGGATGCTGATAAGGTGGTGATTGGAAAGTCACCTGTTGGTCAACAGGCCTCTCTGTGGGCAGCAAATCCATGGTACTTTTGTCCTGGTCTCTTACGTAATGAAGGACTTAATGATGGACTGTAACAAAATTGGCCACCTTATTTTTAGACTCAAGAGTTAAATTAAGACCTGTCCACAGTGCTTAATATTACACGGGTGGTGATGGAGGGAGGAGGTGGAGAGTAAAACAAGCCTTCGGAAGAAGGAAATAGGCCCAATATGGACACTTTAGTACCTGGGACTAGAAACAAAGTCTCTACTGTTGCAAAGGTCAGGAAGGATGCTCCCTCTCTACCCAGGCCAACATTTTCTGAATTTTTTTTTAACAGAACAATTCATTGTGTACAGCTGCGGAAGCAACAGAAAATGCAGTCTCTTAGCTGTCAGAGCAGCATTATCTAAATAAAATCAGCTGACTCAATGTTTAATTTGGCCTTTGACTGAAAGTCAGGTGTGGCGGTGACATGCTGACTTTGTTCTTCTCAAACAGTGTATAAACCAGAGCTGATTGCTTTTCCCTAGTCCTGGTTCTCTTAGCATCTGAGGGACCTTGAGCAAAGCACAGTCTCAATGTCTCAGCCCCCTTATTTGTAAAATGGGTCCAGGATACCGGTCACACCTACATCATAGTGTTACAAAGGGAAAAGCAGGCTGAAAGTCAAGCAGTGTATTGGTGTAAATTATAAAGTGTTGGAACGTGGAACAAAATACTTCTTAAACGCCATTGTTTATTACAAAAACATTTTCAGGAGTAGGAACAGCTGTGAATCAGGCATCCCAACTTAGTCAAAGAATGTGTGCCCTCAGCTGCTTTTTATTGATGTTGTTTGCACATTTATTTCCTGTCTAGCATAAATAGAGGTGGAGTAGGTTTATGTGGGGAAGAATGAATATGTCTGGACAGCCTCGCGGTGGAATCTTCCTTCTGTAAACAGTATTTTCAGTATAACATACAGGCCCCTCTTTTTATATCAGAGGGAGACTAGGAAATTGCTTTTTAAACCTGGAAATGCACATCTGGTGAATGACACCTTTTCACAGTAAAGCATCCATTGAGGAAAATACTTTGACCAATGTTGGCAGAGCAAATCCAGTTTTTAAACATCATCCTTAGCAGAAATATCATCTCCTTCAGCTGGAAAAATAAGGTGGTTAGAAAGTGTTGCACCTTTCACCTGCCACCTTGGGCAGGGCTGGGAGTTAGTCGCCATGTCTTATAGGTAACAGGCAGCAGAGAAACTGGACTTCTTCAGGTCAGGTGCATATGAAAGGCTGCATGTTTTCTCCTTGCCACCCGGAGCACTGCAGCAGGACGGTACCTCTTCTGGAATCAAGCTCATTTAGGCTCACCTCCGCTCACCCACTCCCCTGTAGATCAATGATACGTGTGCACCTCTCTTCCCGGGCTCTGGTCTTAATATCCTGTCTCCCTTATGCTTGTCCTAATGCCTCTTCTCTCCACCCCCGACCCCTACCCCACACCAGCCAAGCAGAATTGAGGAGTTGAGCAGAGGACTCCAAATAGATGACTCAGCCCCTCAGAGGCCCACCGGGAGGAGCCACAGGTTGGGCAAGGATCAAGGGGAAAATAAAAGCTCTTCTATTCTCCTGAGAAACCTTCTGGAGCTAGGTGTTGTGGTTATGTTATTAAACCACATAATGGTTTACTGAGGGCTGCAGTGTGGGTAACACTGCAGTGTGGGTAGAGGGGAGAAGCCTGCCTGACTCTGGGGTGTTAAGGGTGCAAGTTCTTTGAGGGCAGAGGCTGTCTCACTGGTCATGGTTACTCCTCCTGTCGCTCCATTGGACACCTGGTTTCCAGCAGGCTCTTGTCAAAGGTGTGGTGGTTAAAATGACTTCCAGCTCGGACTCCAGATGTTCTGTTGGTTGCTTTCTTGGTTTAAAACCTAAATTTAAGCTAAGCCTCAAAAGAAACAAACTAAAACTTCAAACAACCCAAAATGGAGCATGTAATTTCATGTGCTATAAAGGCTTAAGGGGGTTGCTTCACCCAGGTGCCAACATTGTCCTTCGTTTATAGGAATAATCTAGTCCAGCGGCCATTACAGATATGGGAGGGGCAGGTGTGAAGGTCGCTCTGGAAAGCCCCTCAGGCGGGGAGGGGTGTCTAGAGCGCTAACTGGTCTCTGTCCATTTGTTTGATGCTTTCCTTCCCAGTTCTGAGCTCTGCACGTTCATTCCTTTCCGGAGTATTCCCCCATGTCCGTATACTGGTAGGCATCAGAAGATGGAGGGAATTCTCTTCTGCTCCACCCAGTGAAGCAGTGGCTCAATGTGTCAGGCTTATAAAATACTCTTAATTTTTGTTTTTTTGCGGTACGTGGGCCTCTCGCTGTTGTGGCCTCTCCCGTTGCAGAGCACAGGCTCCGGACACACAGGCTCAGCGGCCATGGCTCACGGGCCTAGCCTCCGCGGCATGTGGGATCCTCCCGGACCGGGGCACAAACCCGTGTCCCCTGCATCGGCAGGCGGACTCTCAACCACTGCGCCACCAGGGAAGCCCCAAAGTACTCTTAATTTTTAAAAATTATTTTGATCTCTGCTTTCCCTTTAGCATTCTAAGGTAGTGTGCAGATGGTCAAAGGGGCAAGAAAACCAAAGTAACTTTCAGAGCCCAGTTCAGAACGCAGTTCTCCAGATGATGATGTTTCCTACGTAAGTATCTTTTTGTAGAACGCTTTGAGCCCTTTTGATATGTAAAGATTTATTAAATAACGTACACACATAGACACGTACCGCGAAACCCTATCTGTAATAACTTTGAAATGCTTTTACGTTAGTAATAGGTTCTGACTGCCTGTGGTGTGGTAAGGAAAGAATCCTTTTTGCTACATTTTAGTTGCATTGGGGAGTAAGCAAATATTCGAGTTTTCCCTGTTTTTTAGTGAAAACTGCCTAGTATTAGCATTTGCGTGGGTTAGTTCTTAAAGCCCTTAGTAGGGTCCTAGTGTTTGGGGTTTTTATAGAAATCAATTCTCCGTGTAGTACAAGCGCCCACTGGGGGTTGAACGTGTTTCTAGTCATAGGAGAAATGGGCAGAGTTGGGTGTCAGAGCAGCTCTGGGCGGATCCCTTAACACTGAGCATCTCCCTGTCCTCCGGCCAGGCGCTCCTGCTTGGCCCTGGACGTGTCTCCGGTGAGACAGCAGGTGTATACTATCGGGCACCTTCTGTTCTCTGTAGCTTCTGGATTGGGGCGTGCAGGAGGCTGATCTTTTCCAGTTGCATTTTATTTTTTATTTTTTTTTATTTATTTTTTTTGCGGTACGCGGGCCTCTCACTGCTGTGGCCTCTCCCGTTGCGGAGCACAGGCTTCGGACATGCAGGCTCAGCGGCCACGGCCCACGGGCCCAGCCTCTCCGCGGCACGCGGGATCCTCCCGGACCGGGGCACGAACCCGTGTCCCCTGCATCGGCAGGCGGACTCTCAACCACTGCGCCACCAGGGAAGCCTCCAGTTGCATTTTAGATATTCGACATACTTAAAGTACATTTTAACCGTGAATCTTAATTTTGAGTTTCTCACAGCCTAGCAGGAAGATTGTCCGTGATTCTCCCAGGTTATACACTTTTCTGGTTTTAATCTTTGGTGATATAGTATTTTTGTGACAATTTGGTCCTTAATATTTAGACTCACCTTTTTTTCTCCCCTTAAAAATCTAGCCAAGGCCAAATTAGTGAGGGTTGCTATGGTAACTCTGGAGAAGTTGAGAATGTGTACTAATGCAAAGACCGATATGCTTGAAGGGTACATTGCTTTTAAATGTAGAGGAAGAATTAGCTTTGGAATAAAGATATTCGGCTGAATCTTCATGGAAAAAGTTGACACGGACTAAAAATGCAAAAGGTCTGCGGTTTGAATAGCTTATCATGGGAATTTTTAGCCATCTTTTAAATAAAATAAATCTCATGGTTATGACATGTTCGTCCGATACAGGGATAGTATCAATTTAGATTCTGCTCAGGTCCCTAAAACGTGGATTTACAATTCTGCCCAATTTATCTCCCTCCCTCCATAGGATTTTACCCATAAAAGACTAGCTTACCTTAGTTATGTTTCAGGCTTATATCAATATACTGCTTTATGTTGAGATAAACTCCTATTTTCCCCCCTGAAACATCAATTTCAGCCCCTGTGGCTCAGTTTTCAGAATATTAGATGCTTCTGTTTATCTTTGACTAACTATTGCTGAACACCTATCAAGTGATTAGGTGGAATTTTCCTAAATGAGTATTTGCCAAATATCTGAAATTTTGATGGGTTACTGGTCTTGCAGCACAGAGAAGTGTTACAATTCAGTTATTTTTGTTTTTAAACAGGCATTCCCTTAGTAGAATGAATGTTATCACAGCCTCAAAAGTGACAAACACCCATTTAAAAGAAGCTGATGATATATTTGAATATCATAGAAAAGATGACTGAATTTAAACTTCCTCCAAAGTAATTTACTATTTGGCCAGTGTAACCACCATTACAGCTGTTACAAGTGAGCTGTTGCCTGCTGTTCATTCTTTTTCCTTCTCATACCTGTCTTAAGCACACTTTCTCACTGTCAGGCTAGTAATCATTTAACCTGGAAACTCTCTGGAATATAAGATGTTTAATTTTTTAATTAGTCACCAGGTTTTATCTTACTGATTAAACACTGTTCCAGGCACCATGAATACAGTGGTGCTATTCTTATTTACCATGTCTGGTATGTGTGTGTGTGTGTGTGTGTGTGTGTGTCTGTGTGTATTGGTATATAGTATTGTCAGGTGGAAGGTGGGGCAGTTAGTCTGTCTCGTAGACAAAGGTTTAACTTTTTAATATCATTTATTAATTAGGGTGGTCTTTTATTTATATACATGTACGTAAATCTGAATGTGAGGATGTTGTACGTGGGCCGTTGAAGGGTTAGAATCGCTAGACTCTAACACGTGGCAGTTTCCCACCTCCCACTTCTCCACGCCCACTCCGGCCTCCCACATGGCACTGCGTGTGGCACTCAGGCAAGTGGGTGCTCTTTCTGTGCAGCGGGGTTGGAGAGTGGAGGACGGGATCTCTCCCTTCTGTAGTGTCAGAAAGAATCTCATGTTCTTATTATACTCTATATATGATTGCAGACTAGTTGAAGGGAAATTCGGTGAAAATCTTGATTTCCTCCTCCTCTTTGTGAGTTTTGTTGAGGTAAGCCAAGAGATAAGGAAGCAACTTAGAATGGGGATGGGGCAGTGAGGATACTTTTACAATAATGAACATTTTGCGGTTATATATGGTATGTACCTGTGATGACTGGAAACCTTACAGCTATCTTGGCTGGAAAATGTGTCCTTGATTCTGAGTAGCATCATGCTCATCTGAAAACTAGAGTATTGTTACAGAACAAGGGGACAAAGAGATATTAGGTAGGCAATTAGCTCTGCCTGACTGCGCTGTACCTCCAGGCAGATGCTGGGTGTTCTGTGCGTAGCACACACAGCCCATCTCACTGTGAACAGTTGACCAGATTATTTAAATGAAGGGAAGGTCGGGCTTCCCTGGTGGCTCAGTGGTTGAGGGTCCGCCTGCTGATGCAGGGGACATGGGTTCATGCCCCGGTCCGGGAGGATCCCACATGCCGCGGAGCGGCTGGGCCCGTGAGCCATGACTGCTGAGCCTGCGCGTCCGGAGCCAGTGCTCCGCAACGGGAGAGTCCGTGGCGGTGAGAGGCCCACGTACCGCCAAAAAAAAAAAGAAGGGAAGGTCGAAGGTGCTAAGTTAGCATGTAAAGGGAGGCCTAAACTAGTCTGAAGACTAACAAGAGCAGCGTGTTTCATCGAAAAGTGTGTGTTTTTGAAATCTGACTAGTACTCGGTAGTTTAAAAATTAATGGCCAGTAAGGGTAGGGACATGCTTGGTGAGCCATTCACATAACTGAGAAAGAGACAAGCCAGTGAGATACTCATTAAGCAACTCCCTTGCATGTTACAGTCACCCTCACAGCTGGCTTCCTTATAATGGAAAAACAGAGCATGCCCAGACTCTTGGATGTAATAACTGCTGGTTGTAAAGAGCTTTATGGTTCATTTAGTCCTCAGAGAACCCCGTGGGGTAATAAAAGTGATTCTTCAGTTAGTTTATGTTCTAACGACAAAAGAGGGATCATCTAGCTCCCCAGCACCGGTTTATATGCCTGACTTTGTTCTCTGTTAAGGTATCACCAATCCAGCCTTCTCATATGTCTGTCAAATATGTCAGTCAAAACAGTCATCAGCTGGAAATATAGACATGAGTGTGCTATGTGATCCCTGAGCCTTCAGCATTCACTTGGCCGCCGATCTGTGAAATAAGCATAAAATTTGCCTTCATGGAGATGTTGGGAAGGTAAAGAGAGAATTTAGGGAAGATGTGTGCTAGAGGTGACAATAATTTACAACTATTTCTTAACTACACTGTGTATCTTTGGGGTGAATTTTACTTTTAACTTGTTAAAAAATTTTTTTGAATAATGTTGTAACTCATTGTAATGTTGTAAATAACGTTATAAACCAGTATGGGTGTACAGTAGGCTGAACAGTGGCTCTCAAAGATATCAGGTCCTAATTCCTGGAACCTATACCTGTACTGATATTCAGAAAAAGGGTCTTGGCTGTGACTAAACATGATTAAATTAAGGATGTTGAGATGAGAGATTTTCCTGGATTACTTGGGTCAGCCCTAAATGCAGTCACAAGTGTCCTATAAGGGAGACAGAAAGAGAAGATGGCAGCCATGCACGGAGGAGGGGACTCAGGTGATGTGGTCGTAAGGATCTTGGTTATTCATAGTGCCCTTCTTTTCCAGAATTAAATGTATTGACTTGGAGCTCTCAGAAAGTTCAGGATTGTCCCTTGTACATGAGGGCTGGGAATGGGGAACACCTGGGTTGGGGTTCTGGCAGGGGGGCACGTTTGCCAGTCACTGGGTCCGTCTGTTCCCTACTCTGTCCTGTTGAGGGGGCTGCATCATGTGATGTCCTCGAGAACAGAAAACCCGAAGCTGAACTGAAGCGGTGGTTTAGAAAACATGTTCAAACACTCCATCACATGGAACGCGTCCAACACTTTCAAACTTCAAAATGGTGGCGCCGTACTGGGGAGTCCCGAGTCGAGAGGGGAGAAAGCTGTACCAGGAATTCAGGGCTCAGTGGAGTTACAAGGAGGCAGGAGCCCAGCCTCACATCGGCGGTCACCCTTCTCTAGCCACACGCCCTTGAATGATGACCAAACCTCTAATCAGTTTCCTGAGGTGGGGAATAACGCCCATCTCACAGGACTGCTGTGAGTACTGGAAGTAACAATGGGTATAAAGAGCGTGCTCACAGTTTGCACACGGTTTCCCCAGGAACTTGGTGTCTAATGCTTGTCAGTTCCTAATCCCATTTAAATTGTTACAAATGTGAGGTGAAAGGAAGGAGAAATTCTTGTGAGTAATGAGTTAACTCTTCAGTATCGAACTATCCCTGACGCTAGTCACTGGTGTCTATTAATCACAGCTAAGGTCAACCCTTTACTCTTCTATAGACCGAGCATTCTTTTTAAGAATTAATGACTGATAACCTCCGGGGTGTGGGGAGGGAAGGGAGGGAATCTAAAGGAGTGCCTATCTCTTAAGATTGGCCTAAGGTGGTAGAGTAGGATCTAACTTAATAATCGCCCTACAAAGGAATCTCTGATTCTGAATCACAATAAACTAAAAGGTCAGCTTTCTGGAAGAAAATTTTGCTGGTCTGAAAACATTCCAATTTAGGGAAAGGGAAGAGAAACAGATTCAGTAATTCATCTTTCTGGGATTCATCCTATTTGTATAAAAGTCATTCTGGGGAACAGTGTGATGAGGTTTTACCTCCGTAAGGGAGGCGTGAAGGGACAAGGCACAGGTTGCCTCAGAGGAAGAGGTTGTAGGTTTGCCCTTTCCCAGTAGTGCCAGACTAATCCATCAGCCTATATTAGTAAGATTAGCCATCTGTTAGCTTCAAAAGCAGAGGCAGAAGTCTCTGCTTCCAGATTCTCTTTTTTTCAATAAATTTATTCATTTAATTTATTTATTTTTGGCTGTGTTGGGTCTTCATTGCTGTGCGTGGGCTTTCTCTAATTGCGGCGAGCGGGGTTTACTCTTTGTTGCAGTGCGCGGTGGGCTTCTCATTCCAGTGGCTTCCCTTGTGGAGCACGGGCTCTAGGCATGCGGGCTTCAGTAGTTGCGGCATACAGGCTCAGTAGTTGTGGCTCATGGGCTTAGATGCTCTGCGGCATGTGGGATCTTCCCGGACCAGGAATCGAACCTGTGTCCCCTGCATTGGCAGGTGGATTCTCAACCACTGTGCCACCAGGGAAGCCCCTCCAGATTCTCTTGGTGTGTGGGTTTGGGAAGGACAGCCGGGAACTAATATATATCACATACCTCGCAAGGCCAGGCACTCAGCTAGGCTTTTACAGCCACTGTGACATCCAGTCCCAGCAGTCCTGTGACGTAGGCGTCATTCCACACTTCAGTGAGGAACTGATGTTAAGAGGTTCTGTAATCGTTCAGGGTCACATGACTAGACAAGAGTGACCCCTGAGACGTGAGGCCGTGCTTCCACCTCCTTGCTCTTCCACGGTGTGTCCTAAGCTCCGTTACAGCTTGGACCTGACTGATACAGCTTCATCCCCGCTCCATCTTTGCCTCTTAGTGGCAGACTTGCAAGAAACCCACGTCTGAACAGTTTGACCTCTGGATAAGCTGTCCTGGAGAAGAAATGCCCCTTCGTTCCAAACATCATACACAGTCCTCCCTGGGAGTGGCACCTGCTTCTGCGTTTGCTGGTTTAAACTATACAGTTTTATCTACTAGCCCTCACTCTTGTTTTCTGCCACTTTCCAGGTCAAGAAGTTACTTTTAGTAGGAAAATGTCTTTTGCCAGTTGAGATGTCCTTTCACCTTTCTCTCTGGCCTCTTCCATGTACAATTTCTGAAGATAATACTCTGCCTTGAGAAAATTTGGTTGAGCCCGTTAGAGGTTGAATCAAGCTACTGTTTCCAGAAGGATTATTTCTCAGCCCTATATCTCATGGCTCTTATCACCCCACCCCACCCCGCTCCCATCCACATGCACACAGTCCACAGACACACCACACATACACCCAACGCTCTGCCACGCCACCTTCAAGATGAGTCACTGTGAAAGGAGACTTGGTTAACCGGGCTGCAGGGACACTTCTTAGCTCTTCACATCGCATGCGAAGGCAGCTTTGCTGGCATCCCACCTTGGTCTTTCAACTGTGCGCCTCAAACTTGAGCGGGCTGCTTGGAAGTAACAATACACTCTAAGAGGTGTTTTTCATTGAAATGTAAATTCCCTTATACCCATTCTCTCTCTTGTAGAATTCCCAGGAAGAAAACAGGTTTTATGTTACAAGCGTTGAGGAGAAAAATGTTCTCCTCACATCTCTTTTTTGAAATATATAACAAGATTGAAGATGATTGATTTAGGTAGCTCTGGTCCACTATAAAGTTTTGTATCTCTAACGACAATATAAAATATTGTCAGGAATTTTACCGTTATGGGATTGTTGGTAATTTGAGGGAGGAAAGATGACTTTGTATCTGGCTTTAATTCCTGAATTAATAAGCTACCATCACCCTGGAATGCCAATTTTCTTTTCAATATCCACCTGTGAACTACATGAAAACATCTATCAAATAGTGATTTAAATCTTAAAATAACATAAATGCTGTGGGACTTAATGTCCTGCATGTGGAGTGCTTTTAGGGAGCATTAGGATTTGTAAGCAGTGAGGTGGACATGAAAGGTTCAATAATAACTGCATAAGACGTCAAAGCACCGCTCAAGTGACCAAAAATCTGGCCTCAAGCATAAAAAAGGCTGTAAGATAAAAGCTGTTTTGTTGTTGTTGTTATAATAGCCAACAGGCACTGTATATATTTTATGTCCTTTGAAAACTTTCCTACTGAATACTACTTTATTCCTCTTCTGACTTTCAAACCGGCCATTCCATTTTAAAAATAGTATTGGATCTGTGTGGCAGAAAATATTTAAGATGCATGGATTACATTAAGAAGGCTCTGGGACCAAGGACTGAACAGCCTTGGGCATTTTTCTTTAAATATGTGAGCTTAAAAGTAGACTCCTTAGCAGCCCTGAAAGGAAAAAAATCCAGTAAAAGGAATATGACATTTACGTAGCATTTGAGACTTTTATCTTTTACTTTTTCAGACCTTGGGTTTCTCCATTGGAACGTTTTGGTGACATTATCACATATTTACGTAGTAGTGAGTATGGTGTGATTAGTATGTGCTTTAAAATGGTCTCACTTCCTTTACTTGTGCAAAGTTTGCCTTCTCTCTTGTGTGTTGTTCTTTCCGTGCAGCATGTCACATTTGTATAGACATGAAGAAACCATTCATGTTGTTTTGCTCCTTTCCTGAATGGTCAGCACTGAATCTGTATGTGTGTTTTAATTGTTTGCTAAACCTCGAAAAGTTTTGTTAGATGGAATATAATGGGAGAGACTAGGAAAGATGAGGGTTTTTTTTCGTACTTCCTTTGTGAAAAAATTTGAAACAATACAGTTTCTGTGAGTTGTATGAAATGTTACAGTTTTCTAGAGCTTTTCACCTCTTTGACGGGATGTGCGTGATCGTGTCTTACAATGTCGCTCATCTTTCCTTAACTTGGCTCCTTGTTTCCTGACAGGCACTTGAGCCTGGATGGGTCCGTCATTTATTCCATCCCTTTCCTACTGTCTCCATGCCTCCTACCTTCAGGCGAAGTGAGCTAGCTCCTGGTGTTCTCTGCCTAAGTGGTGTGCCTCTAAATGCACTCTTCCCTCTGCTTGGAATGTCCCTCCTCTGTCTTCTTGTAACACTAACTCTGACATGTCCCTTAGGACATTTGAGTTGGGCCCTGGCCTCCAGAAGTTCACCCTGGTTTTCCCTTCCTCTTCAACCCCTAGAACACCCGATGCACTTTTTTTTCTTTTAATTAATAGTAATCTTTTATTTATTTATTTATTTTTATATTTATTTTTGCTGTGTTGGGTCTTCGTTTCTGTGCGAGGGCTTTCTCTAGTTGCGGCGAGCAGGGGCCACTCTTCATCGCGGTGCGCGGGCCTCTCACTATCGCGGCCTCTCTTGTGGAGCACAGGCTCCAGACGCGCAGGCTCAGTAGTTGCGGCTCACGGGCCCAGTTGCCCCACGGCATGTGGGATCTTCCCAGACCAGGGCTCGAACCCGTGTCCCCTGCATTAGCAGGCAGATTCTCAACCACTGCTCCACCAGGGAAGCCCCCGATGCACTTTTGTCATCCTCCCTGACCTGGGCAGTCATTGTCAGCTTGTCCCCGGCCATCCTTCCCCACTCCCGTGGCCCCGCAAACACACACAGAGCAAAGTCTGCAAGAAGACACAGCCCCATTCATCCTCTTAGTAATAACCTCACAAGAGCAGGTTGTTGATGAATACCCACCGTGGGAATCTGTTGAGGCTGCGAAAAGGGGTTCAGAGAAATCTGAAATGTGTTTGGGAGTAAGGCCTTTGCTGGGGGAAAGTTGCTGTGCCGAGAGCACGGGGCCTCTAAAGTCAGGGGTCAGGGTAGTGTGACCCTGGGGACTGTGCTCAGGCTTGCTCTCAGCTGCGTGTGAGGCTTGGGAGTGGCTCCTGCCTCCTATCTTGTCCCCAGAGGGCAGGGTGGGAGCAGTCACCTCCTGGCAGAGGTCTCAGTGTGAAAGGGTGGTACTGGGATATTGCCTGGGATGAATAGGACTTTTTTTTTTTACATCTTTATTGGAGTATAATTGCTTTACAATGGTGTGTTAGTTTCTGCTTTATAACAAAGTGAATCAGTTATACGTATACATATGTTCCCATATCTCTTCCCTCTTGCGTCTCCCTCCCTCCCACCCTCCCGATCCCACCCCTCTAGGCGGTCACAAAGCACCGAGCTGATCTCCCTGTGCTGTGCTATGCGGCTACTTCCCATTAACTAGCTATTTTACGTTTGGTAGTGTATATAGGTCCATGCCACTCTCTCACTTTGTCACAGCTTACCCTTCCCCCTCCCCATATCCTCAAGTCCATTCTCTAGTAGGTCTGTGTCTATTCGGGTCTTACCCCTAGGTTCTTCATGACATTTTTTTTTCTTAAATTCCATATATATGTGTTAGCATACGGTATAGACTCTGTCAGAAAGAATAGGACTTTTTTAAGTTGGGGGGTGGGGGGAGGAGAGGGAGGTACACAAGGAAAAGATTAGCATTGAGAAAGGGCAAGGTATTTGGGCAAAAGGTTGCAGCAGAGATTTCCTGTTCTGGAATTAGTAGTGGGAGGGAAGGTGGCAAGGTTTGCAAGAAGGCGGATCTAGAGAGCCTTGACTGCTAGGCTGACACATTTCCGGGTTATCCTGAGGGGTGTGTGTGTGAAGGTTTTGGAGTTTGCAGTTTTAGTGATGAGAGGGGAGGGAGACTGTGGGCAGGGAAGGAGGCTCTTAAAATAGTCTAAGCAGGAGGCATCCCAGCCCAGGAAAACACCAGTCCACTCTCCACTCAGTCCACAAAACTGAGTCCTGTGTGGCGGGCAGTGGGGATTCAAAGGTAAGTAACGTAGGGTCCCTTCACATGAAAAGGGTGTAAAAACCAAACCATCTTAGTTGTCACGTGGGTAGTGAGAAAATGGCAGCCTAAAGGAGAATGCATGGGTGGTGATAGGGTCTCAGTTAACCGACAGGAGCTGCAGCCAGGCTGCAGGATGCTAAGATCACCAATGACAGGCTTGGCCTTTGTTCACTACGAAATAAATAACACCCTCTGTGTGCTGCCGTAGTATCTTCTGCCAGAAGTCTTCCTGGTGGTATCAGCTGTGGTCCCTTTTAGCTGGTCTCTCCTCTTCTTCATCTCTTGCCCCCCCCCCCACCCCATACTATGTTCTCAACCTGGCAGCCAGGATGATCCTTTGCAATTACAGGTCAGATCCTGTTATTCTCTTCCCCCAAAACCCACAGTGGCTCCCATCTCACTCAGATAAAAGCCAAAGTCCTTACAGTTGTCCACGCGACATCCCATCCATTACCTCTCTGGTCTCATCGCCGCCTACTCTGCTCATTCCCCTCTGGCCACACTGGCCTCCTTGCCGCCTAGTTGCTCCCCTTGAGGCCTTTTGCCCCTGCACGTCTTCAAGGCTAACCTCTCACCCTCTTGAAGTCTGCTCAGAGGTCACCTGACCATCCCACTGAAAGTTGCAGCCTATCCCCAAACCCCACCCTTGGCTCTCTCCACCCCCTTGACCCTACTCTACCTTCTTCTGTCCATGACACGAATTGCCTTCAAAGACGATACATCATTTATTATTATTTTTATTATTCATTGTTTCTTGTCAGACCCTTCTACACTCTTCTCCCCCTGCCCCCCTTTAAAGGCAGGGATCTTCATCTGTTTTCTTAACTGATATATCACAAATGCTTAGAACAGTGCCTAGTACAAAGTAGAAGCTAGTAAATATTTGTAGAACGAATTGTGCCGTCTGCTGTTACTCACAGGCCGAGTTAACTTTCTTTTTCCTATTAAATGGGTCTTGGCTATGGGGAGGAATAGTTGATGCTGTCACAGCCTATATTCTCTAGATGTTTTACCCAATTTTTGTTTGTCTTCAAATGACCCATTTTCTCTGAGATTTTTAGAGCAAAGTTTTATGAAATACATACAATAATTAGAGAAGAAAATTTGAAAGCATCTTATCAGATAAAAGAAATTTACTCCACAAAATCATGTTGTACCATAGAGGATTTGTGACCAGCAAGGCTGAAATGAACTTCACTAGAAAAATCCAGCAGTGCTAGCATTCCTCTGGCGTACGTTCCCTGGTTGCATTGCAGTTACTCCTGACACCAGTGATGAGTTCTCCCTCATAACGTTTTAGGGAATATTTCAGTTACCCCTACAATTGTATATGCCCCTTAACATGCATTTCATTACCTCTTTTTTTTTTTTTAACCCTTAATTCTGGAGCTAAACACACACACACACACACACACACACACACACACACACATATACAAATGAAAAATAAATACATGCTAGCATACATGATGGGGAAATAATAATTGCATTAAAGGACCACAGGAGTTGTAGGGTTTTTGTTCTGTTTTGTTTTGGTCACCTAACCTGTTTTTCTTCTGTGCACACACATATTGACACACTCATACATACTTACCCTCCTCCTCCACCAAAAAATACCTATTGATGGAAATTCAAGAAATCATAATAGAGAACTTGGAGATGTGCAAAACTTTGGAAAGCTTTTAATTAGATAGTCTGACAGTTAACTTCCAAAGGTGAGTTGGGACCTCTTTAGATTTCCAGCTGGAAAGGTTCCATGAAGATGGTGAAAGTGGGGTTTTTTTCCCGCGTAAATTGGAGTGTTTCTTGTTTCTAAGTGCTGTTTTTATACCTTTTTATTGTATAACTCATTTCTCAATGGGATAATGTATATCCAGGGGCAAAGATTGGTTTGGGGGAGGTCCAGAAATCTTTTTATATATAAAGAACAGATATACACGCAGTATGTAAGTAAATATGCAGTCTAGCTATGGTATTAAAATTTCATGGGAGGGCAATGAGGAGGAAAAATCTGTAAAACTTCTGGGGGTAGAGGCGCAGTAATGAAAATATGGTGGTTGTTACACTGGGCTAACCTATCCGCAGAGGCAGCAGCCTAGGGCCTGAATGTTCTGTTCTGGACTGCGTGCTTTTGCATGGGGAGAAAAGAAGTTGCTTTGATAGCTGAGTAGTGAGCTGTGTCCGAGGGCCTGGGTTAGGCGGAGCACACGCTGATCCATTTGATCTGTCAGGCGCTTTATGACTGAAGGGACAGAATTGCTCAGGTTACCTTGCATCCTGGAGGACTGAGCAGAGAAATCCTTTGCTGAGGTCCCAAGGACTAGTAATCCGGAGCAGAGTTGGGGATGTGAAGGGTATTGGAAATGTCTGGCGTGAGTTACCTTCCCTAGAAGCAGCATGTTCTTTGCTTTTCACTCGAGGCCTTAATTCAGCTCCCTTTGATCCCTTATGATTCTTCCCCTTTTAGTTTCTTCTTCTGACTCACCGGTGTTCTCCCCATTGCCATTTCAAAGTCCTGGGAGAGAGTCTAGACAACTAAATCCTGCATCCTCATTTGAGCAGAGCTGAAGGCAGCCCTAGAAAGGCAGCCCTGGGGAAGCTGCTGTTGCAGCCGTTGTTAGGGACTGGAGGGTGTCACACATGATGTTAGGGACTGGAGGGTGTCACACATGATTGGGCCATAGCTGCCTGTGCCTGAGGAATTTCCTGAGGCCACTTCCCTGAGGGCTGTGGTGAGAATTCCCTGTGAACACAGCTTCTGGAGGGTGAGGTAGGCATCCTAAGGCTTCGCCTGCCTGATACTAGGCTTAAGTAACTGGCGTTGAGTGTTTAACCTAAGTGATCATCACTAAAGATTTTCCACTGGGGTTCCTTTCAGCACCTACTTGGACACAGAATTTTAAAGCTTGTCTTCTGAAAGTTTGTCTAATGGCTTAACATCAAGAAAGGAAAACTTTGCCCAGACTTTCAGTCTCAGAGATGACACTGACAGCTCAAATGGTCTCTCTCGTGAGATTGATGGTTTTGTGAACCTTGAGGGAAGAGGCCATTGTCTTCACCTCTGTTTTTTCAGCACTTAGTAGTGTCTGACCCGTGGGAATTTTCCAGTAAATTGCGTGACCTGTCAAGTGGGCTTGCACATGGAAGAGATGATTGGTAAATCTGAAAATTCAAACATCTTCAAAGAGCAAATGCCATAAGCTTCTGTTTTATCTCAGGTCAGGAGAGTCCTTATTTTTTTTTTTTTTTTTTTTTTTTGCGGTACGCGGGCCTCTCACCGCTGTGGCCTCTCCCATTGCGGAGCACAGGCTCCGGATGCGCAGGCTCAGCGGCCATGGCTCACGGACCCAGCCGCTCCGAGGCATGTGGGATCTTCCCGGACCGGGGCACAAACCCGTGTCCCCTGCATCGGCAGGCGGACTCCCAACCACTGCGCCACCAGGGAAGCCCTATGGGGTTGCTTTTTAAGAAGATGTTGTTGTTGTTGTTGTTGTTGTTTTAATTTCTGAGCATCAATTATGAAAGAAAAGATAGAGTGGAGGGAAAATTGCCATATATAAGACAAATATTAATCTCCTTAATATATAAAGAGCCTTTTTCAAATAAGTAAATAAGGAAAGAACATTCATTGGAGCATTCTTTTTGGCCAACTTTAATAGATATTTCACATTCTAAAAAAAAGTAAGCATATGAAACATTTTTAAATTCATTAATCAAAGAAAGGCAAATTATAAAAGCATCCTATTTTACCTATCAGACTGACAAGAATTAAAACATTCATCACCACTGCTAGGGTTGAGGGAAACAGACAATCATACCTCTTATGTAGGAGTATAAATAATATATAATCTTTTGGGAGGATGTTTTGGCAACAGATATTTTTATGAGTCAGCAAATTCCTTCACAAGAATGTTTATTGCCACATTGTTTACAAAAGTGAGAAATTATAAGCAACCTGCATGGCTTGGAATAAGTGACTGATTAAGTGTTGTAAACAGAAATGAAGGATTTTGGGATTTTGGGCCATTAAAAATTAAGTTTGTGAAGTCTAATGATACTGTGTAACTGAAATAGAATCATACCAAATAATATCTTCAGCATATGTGTTGTATTCAGAAAAATGTATATGAATTTTCTTAATTACATTTATTGCTGTATCAAAAGTTACAGTTCTTTATACTTTTCAAAATTTATTGAACTTTTATAAGTCAGTATCACTTCCATAATCGGAAAAAATATTTAATAATACAAAGCATAGTATATGGAAGTGTTAGCAAGTCTTAGTGACTTAATAGAATATGCATTACTAAAATGCCTTACTGATGACTTTTCTTTTAAAGGTCCTGCCCAGTGATTAAACAAGGAAAAGCAGTTTGATAAAGTGCCCTTAATGTTAACATACACTGTTTTACAGGTTATTAAAACATAAACAAATAGAGGCAGCATGGAACATCAGAAGGAGCAAGGACTTCTCAGATTGTCCTGGGTCGGGATCATGGCCGTATAGCTGCGGGACCTTGGGTATTGGACCTGAAGTTTTCTCACCTACGAAATGAGTATCTTAATTGTCCCTGTCCTCCTAGGACTGCTGTGGGTAACAGTGCGGGTAGTGTGTGTGAAGCACTTAGCACCACGTGTGACTCAGTGCACGGTTGGCACTTGTTAGGAGGAGAAACCTCTCAGGAGGGGGAGTGTTTCCTTTAAGAGAACCAAATTTGAAAACCACTAATTAGGGCTTCCCTGGCGGCACAGTGGCTGAGAGTCCGCCTGCCGATGCGGGGGACGCGGGTTCGTGCCCCTGTCTGGGAGGATCCCACATGCCGCGGAGCGGCTGGGCCCGTGGGCCATGGCCGCTGAGCCTGCGCATCCGGAGCCTGTGCTCCGCAACGGGAGAGGCCACAACAGTGAGAGGCCCACGTACCGCAAAAACAAACAAACAAACAAAAAACACTAATTAGAAAGTGCTTACTCACTCTAGAAAGAATGACTATTGTAATGGTGTATTAGTTTTCTATTACCTAAAGTTAACGGCTTAAAATAACACTCATTTATCATCTAACAGTTTCTGTGGGTCGGAAGTCCAGCCGTGGCTTAACTGGGTCCTCTACTTAGGGTTTCTGGAGGCTTTCATCAAGATGGTGACTGGGGCCGTGTTCTCATAGGGACGCTCAACTAGGGAAGCATCTACTTCCCTGCTCATGTGGCTGTTGGCAGCATTCAGTCTCCTGGGGATGTGGGATTCATGGCAGCTTGCTTCTTTAAAGCCAGCAGAGCAGAGAGAAAGGAAGCTAAGCACAAATATGCTAGCAAGATGCAGTCTTTTTTTTTTTTCTTTGGCTGCGTCGTGTCTTAGTTGCGCACACGGGATCTTCATTGAGGCATGCGGGATCTTTCATTGTGGCGCGCCAGCTCTTCGCTCTTCACTGTGGCGCTCGGGCTTCTCTCTAGTTGTGGCGTGCAGGTTTTCTCTCTCTAGCTGTGGCATGTGGACTCCAGAGCGCATGGGCTCTGTAGTTTGCAGCACACGGGCTCTCGTTGAGGCGCGCAAGCCCAGCAGTGGTGGCACATGGGCTTAGTTGACGTACGGCATGTGGCATCTTAGTTCCCCAACAAGGGATCTAACCCGCGTCCCCTGCATCGGAAGGTGGATTCTTTACCACTGGACCACCAGGCAAGTCCCAAGATGCAGTCTTTTTTTTTTTTGCGATACACAGGCCTCTCACTGTTGTGGCCTCTCCCATTGCGGAGCACAGGCTCCAGACGTGCAGGCTCAGCGGCCATGGCTCACGGGCCCAACCGCTCCGCGGCATGTGGGATCTTCCCAGACCGGGGCACGAACCTGTGTCCCCTGCATCGGCAGGCAGACTCTCAACCGCTGCGCCACCAGGGAAGCCCCAAGATGCAGTCTTTTATAATGCAGTGTAATCACGGGGATGACAGTCTGTCACCTTTGCCATATTCTATTGGTTAGAAGCAAATCACAGGTCATGGGGAGATTACTCTAAAGTATGAACACCATGAGGGGGGATCACGTGGAGGGGTCTGTTGGCTACGAATGGTATTCACATTCATGTGTGTTGTGTTTCAAACTCAGAAGCAAATGTACTAGTTTAGGAAATGGTTTGGTTCAGGAAAATATTGGCTTCTATCTTAATAACATTGATTGGAAAGCAAGATGAGGTTGCACTGTGCTTGTTTAAGATGAACTGTTAAAGGCCAATAGTGCTGCCTTCTGCAGTTTGGAGCTTGAGGACATGGCTGTCTTCCTTGTAAACCTGGTTATCTGAGATCTTCCAACCTGGGAAGCTTTTCGGGGACTCAAGACTCACTCTTTTGTAAGTAATGGGTAATGGAAATATCACTTCAAAGGTGATTTTTCTCATCTCTTCTAAAATGTAGTACTTCTTTCTTTTATTATTTGTGCAGTCTTCATAAGAAGTACTCATTTCAGTGAAAATAAACATCGCTTTGTCTCACCCAGATTCATTGTTGAGCTTTAAAGTTTCATTTGTTCTTAGATTGAAAAAAGCCATTTGTTTTGCTTTAACTTGGCATTTTCATGTGAGAAGTGTGTCGCTCTGTTCTCTGCTGGGCCCCCCTCCTTATACTACCTCAGAGTTTCTATGATTAGTCAGCTCTCCTCTATATAGAAAAATGTCGGTGAATAATGCTGAGAATTTTATGGGTATCATAAAAGCCCTAATGCCGGTGAGGTTGCTGTTAGAGATGAGTATACTTAAATGCAATATTGTAATGTTTGGAGGTACACTCGTAATCCAGAAGACAAGGAAGGGTGCTGATCACACCCTTGACCAAGAGATAAGAAGCTCTGATGAATATCGGAACTTTTTTCTTACTCTGAGCAGACATGCCAGCCCCCATAGGACAGTACTTCTAGTGGCTGCAAGTTGGAGACTCTGGAATATTTTATAACTTCCACTTACTCAGCATATCCTGAGTTGCTGACTGACCAGCCTTAACGAGGCATTGTTAAGTCATGGGCCATCTCACGGTGTGGAACTCCTGTATGAGGAAAAACCAAACCTCGCAACTCTTACCAAAGAGACCGTGTAGTCCTGACCATACACGTTCTGGTCGTACGTATTCGAATTCAGAATGGAGAGCTGCTTCAGCATTCTCTTGGGCCAGCTGTTTGCCAGAAGAGCCGTGGGTTGGATAAACAGGTATCTCTACATCCCCATCTCTCTTAATGCCACATATTTGCGAAGTGCTTAATAACTTTTCGGAGTGTTTTTGTATCTCTTCTTGATTGAATGAATGCATCCAAGTTGTGGAGACGAAGCAAATGGTAGATCCGTTTGACAGATAAGGAAACTAAGGCCCAAGGACTTGATTTGCCAGGATGGTGTTACAGAAAGAGCCAAGGCCTCCTCGTTCCAAACCTCAGACACCTTTTATTAACCAGCTGTGGTAAAGAGCACAGTTTGAATCCCAGCTCTTCCACATTCTGACTTTGTAACCTTGGGCTATTACTAACCTTCAAAGCCTCTGTTTTCTCATGAAGGTAGGACCACCATCTCATAGGTTTCTTTTAGAGTTAAATGACAATTTATGCATAGTCCTGAAACCTAGTGAGCTCAGTAAGTGGAAGTTATTGATATTTATGTTGGGTTTGACACACTCCTCTTATTCTCGCAGTTTTGATGTTTGTTGGGCTTACCTGGTGTACCTCCTTCAAGCCCCCTGCATCTGGGTATTTGAAATCAGTGAAAGAGAGAATGTTGGTGAATTCTGAAGGTTACATTGGGAGTTGCTTGATCTCTGGGGTCCTAGGTCATACCCCCAAACAGGAGAGTTGCTGTGATATGGGATGAAAAGCTCTGAAGGCAAGATGATGAGCAGAGAAGAACAGAAAAAGAGGAGAGTGGCTTTTTTTTTTATTATTAGATTGAAATATAATGGATATAATAACGTATTAGCTTCAAGTGTACAACTTAGTGATTTCATATTTTTATACATTATACTCCATTTAAAGTTACTACAAAATAATGGCTATATTCCCTGTGCTGTGCAATATATCCTTGTCGCTTATCTCTTTTATATATAGTAGTCTTATACATATCAAGGGGGGTGGCTTTTGGGCAAACTCTCGGATTTGCTGTTTAGATATATTAGCAATTTGTTTAAAGAAAAATGGAGTAGGAATGGGTTTTAGTGTGGCATCAAAAAGAAGATGTGAATTCTGACCATGTGCCAGGGAACTTAGATTCTAATTTGCCACTAGTATGGGTAGCACAGTCATTATTGTGCTAACACAAGAAGACATCTCTTCCTACCCACTCTCAAAATCCATCTCGTGACACAGACAAATATCGCACTGTGATGAAGGCCATAGCCTTTTCTGTGTATGCAAAGGAACGTTTCTCTTGGAACTTAAGCATCTGGGCCCTCACCCTGGCCCTCTGTCTTTGAATCAGAGAAGCTTTACCCCTTGATTTCTAAGCAGATGTATTCTTAAACCACATTAAAAGCATCGTTGGTAAGGTAGATAGCTAGTGGGAAGCAGCCGCATAGCACAGGGATATCAGCTCGGTGCTCTGTGACCGCCTGGAGGGGTGGGATAGGGAGGGTGGGAGGGAGGGAGATGCAAGAGGGAAGAGATATGGGAACATATGTATATGTATAACTGATTCACTTTGTTATAAAGCAGAAACTAACACACCATTGTAAAGCAATTATACCCCAATAAAGATGTTAAAAAAAAAAAAAAAGCATGTTGCCCTGTATCTGGATCTTCTCTTCTTTTCCTCATTCAAAAACAGAACAACCCCTTTAAGAGGAAAGATTCCTTTCCCTTCTTGCATGAGATCTGAGACATGTTGCAGAAAATAAAATTCTCATGAGCTCTTTTAAATTTTAATACCATAGTATGTTATCTGTGCTGTTTTTTTTTTTTTTTTTTTTTTTTGCGGTACGCGGGCCTCCCCCTGTTGTGGCCTCTCCCGTTGCGGAGCACAGGCTCCGGACGCGCAGACCCAGTGGCCATGGCTCACGGGCCCAGCCGCTCCGTGGCATGTGGGATCTTCCCGGACCAGGGCACGAACTCGTGTCCCCTGCATTGGCAGGTGGACTCTCAACCACTGCGCCACCAGGGAAGCCCTGTGCTGTCTTTTAAAAGCATGGCATCACACATGTACACAGGCTCACCGGCATTTGATGAAAGGCTACAATTTCAAGATAAGACAGTATCAAGATATACAAAACAGTCTGCTTTCTAATGTAACTGAACGCATGGACAAGTTGATTAAACTTTCTAAGTTACCTGTAAAATGGGAATAAGAAGAGCTGCCTCACAGAATTGGTACTGAGACATGAAGCTCACAGTAACAACTCAAATGTTAATTTCCTTAAAAAAAAAAAAAGCCAGGCGCCCTTGCTTTACTTTCTTCTGTTGCATGCCCCCGCTTCCTAAACGTGGACAGCTTCTAATTAATTGAAGGTGACTGCAGATGCTGGTTAGAGTGGCTGCATTCGCTCACTGGTGAGCAGTGGCCTGAGAAATGACGTGCCTTCTTCAAATAGCTCGACGGTGTCTCTAGCTGAGGACTTGTCAGTGTAGCATTGTCATAACAAAACATTTTTTCTTATTATAGAAAGCTTAGAAAATGTAGACATGCATACAAAAGAAAACAAATTTCATTTACAGCCTTACCTTATAGAAATAATACATTTTGATGTCTTCGCCCCCTCTCCTTTTTTAACTAGGTATTTTTGTGTGAAACACATCTTGCCCACAAAAGTACATAGAACATACGTGCACAGCTTAAGGAATATCAAATATGTGGGTGCCCATCACCCAGTTGAAGAGCTAGAACACTGCCAGTAACTTTGAACCCCTCTGTGCCTGAATCTTGATTTATTTCATTTTCCAAAATCAAGTAAATTCTATTCATGCAGTTTCATATTGTGTCCTCGTTCCTGCTTTATCGTAAGCATTTTCCTATGTTGTTATCATTTTAGGTTGCTTTCTTCTCTTTCGAGCTTAAAGTTATCAGAGGTCATGGACTAGCCTTACCCTACTGATAATTGCTACTGGCTAATATATGCCAAGCACCTTGCCTTAAATATTCATCTTATTTAATTTTACAGCACCCTATGAGCTGCCATAGTTCCTCATTTTACTGATGGGGGAAACCGAGTTTCAGAATGTTTAAGTAAATCCCAAGGTAATAGAATCAACGGAACTGAGCCCAAGTCTATTGCCAAGTTCCTTTGCTATTTCCAGCCCTGCCAGGCTGCCCTCTGGGCTCTATATTGGAAGTGCAATGCACGCTTAAGGAATTGGTCATTAAGCATAGTATTTCTGCCTGATTCTAAGCAGGAATAACACAGGTGACTAGGCTCTAGATTTTAGATGGTGCAGTGCCAGAAAAAAAAAAAATCGAAACCAGGGCAAACTTCAACAAGAAAGGTGGATAAAAGAGGAGAACTTGATAATCTGAACGGTAGTACATGTAAAAGGTCTGCTTCTCTTTGGAGGTGGCTGTGGTGTTGGGCTGTCTGGTCATCCCCCTTCCTCCCATGCCAGCCCCCACTCTGCAGCGGAGCTTTTATGTGCTGAGTAGCCCTCCTGCTGCGTTTTCTCCAGTGTGTATCTGTAATTATGGTGCGACCTATAAGGGAGCTGCTCTCCTCCTTTGCTTTGCCCATGGAGACGTCGCCCTGTCAAGTCGCAAAGGATGCAGTGGTTGCTATGGTTGCTGTGGCAGCGACAGTGTCGAGCTCGAAGTCTCAAAGTCGACTGGAAAGTCGGGCTGCTTCTGTGTAGAAAGAGCAGAGGCTCAATTTGACAGAGATCCAGTTGCTTATTATACTCTGTAGGTGCAGCCGCTGTGGCATCCTTGGTTGTGTGCCGTGAACTCTTAAGATGTGTATAGAAACAGAACGTGAATAAAAGGCTGTGTGTGTGGAGGCAAAAAAGCATTTTTCCCAGTAAATTACTTAGTTCTTGAGCTTGGCAAAGTGGCTCTTGCTACATTGAGTGAGGCAGCTGTGTTTCAGCTCAACAAAGCATCATTTATGTAAACATCGCCTTCAGGTTTGCTACAGTGTCTTCTTGAGGTATGGAAATTCACTGCCTGGGACCAGTGAACAGCAAAACACTATTAGGATTTTTTCAAGTGGCCGTCAATGCCGACAGCCACCATCACTTGCTGAGAACAACAAAGAATTGGCGGAAGGCAGTCACCACTTATATATATGTTTGAATTCTCACACTGTAGGTGTCCAACCTAAGTGATGCTATAATCAGTTTTAGTTCAGTTAATCATGCTTGAATTAAAACAGGCTTTTTCAAAACTTTGATTGAAACATAAAAATAGTTTATTAGGTCCTGACTTCGTGTCTAAGTAGGAAGTAATTTGTTTTATTTTAAAAAGTTGGAGAATTTCAGAACACTTTCTTAGGAGAGGTTACTCAAATAGGATAAACCTAATGTGAAGTTCAGATTGACTTCTATTGCTTACTTTGTGAAATTTTAAAATTTTCTTATTTAAAATTTTTTCCTTAATTTTATTGTGGTACAGATTAACTTTTGATGCCATACCTTCCTACGTTGGCATGGAGTCTTAGTAAGCAAGGAGAGTCAAGGGTTGCTTTTGTTTCTAGCTAGACTGGTATTCTTTCATGGGGGGGGGGGCAGGCATTGTTCTGTTGATTGGTGCTTGTTGGAGATAATTGCCTAGAAGCTTGCGTCCCACAGGTGCGATTCAATTGCTGGTTTCTTTCTAAACGCCCTCCCAACGCTGCTGAATCCCTGAACGGTCGATCGGGGCTGGCACTGACTTCGGCAGTGGCCTTGACTTGTAGAGCGTGGTGTGCTGACAGAGGAGTGTGTCTCACCAAAACAACGTCAGCATAATGTTCAGGCGTCAGGCTATGAGTGCGTTCCTCCCGCTTCGTCCTCCCCTTTCTTCCCTCCCCTCCGCCTTCTGCCACTGTCTTCCGTTGCACAAGTCTTATCCGGGTGATGGGGGCAGGCTCAGCTGAGTGCCTTCGAAGTGTGCAAGGGCAAGGGAACTAGTTACTGTATCTCTCCGCTGCTTGGGTTACCCACTCCTGAGGTCCTTTTTGCCATCCTAACCTTTGTTACTGTTACTGTTCTACTGCCACTCTCCCCCCCCCATTTGCATATGCTACTCTGTGTAGTCAACATTTAAATGTTGAAATTCTCAAGCCTCAGTGCTAGGCTTGCCTCTTTCCTCAACCTGTACTTTCTCTTTGTGGTATAAATGGATGTGGGTGAGATTTCCTGATGACTCTCGAATGTAAATGTCCAGCCCAGGCCACTTCTCAGACCCGGATGTGTCACTGAACAGGCAGCACTCTGGGCCTCCGGGTACTACTTCAAATGTTCGGATCGAAACTCATGGCTTTGTAACAGCCCCCGACTAAAACCTTCCAGCAGCAAAGTCACAGGTTTGGTCCCGTGTCAGCTTCACATGAAAACCCACCGTCGTCCACTCCACTGCACAGGCGGGAGTCCCCCCCACCTCTCTGTCTCCCTCACCCTTATCTCTTCAGTAGCGTCCACGTTCTATCCGTTCTGACTCGTAAATCTTTATCCTTAACATGGCTCTGAAGACCCGTTGTGATCTGTTTCTTGCCCCTCCTCACTCATCTCCAGCATACCCTCCCCCCGCCCCCCCAGCCATACTGGTCTGGCTCTGTCCCTTGGGTGGACCCAGCCCACCTTAGAGACCTCACATAAGCCCCCAGTCGCTAAAGTGCCCTCTTCCTGGCTACTGCCCACCATCCTTCTGATTGCACGTTAAGGGCTATGTCCTTAGAGGAACCTTCCCTTGATGCTCACGTGAGGCCCGCCTCCACAGTGTGAGTTCTTAGGGTCTGCGTGGTTCCCTCAGAAGAGATTTAGTCCCATAAGAATAAGGACTGTGTCCTTGCTTAAGGCATATGCTCGGTGCCTAGAGCAGGGCCTGGCTAAAGGTAAGCACTTGACAAGTACTTGGTTAGGGAATGAATGAATGCCCGCCACTGTGCCAAACAACTTACATACGTCACCTCATTTTGTCCTCAAAACAGTGCTCAAATAGCTTAAGGAGCTTCCCAAGGCCACTCTGGAAGCAAGGCACAGTGGGGAGTCACCCAAGTACAAGCTCTTTGTGCTCCCATCACTGGCTTTCTTGAGGAGGAAATGGCAGGTACTGCTGTTAGATTTTATTAATAACAGATTTGTGATGATAAAAGGACAAAGTAGCAGGGCTTTTTCTCATAGGGAAACTGAGGGGAGTGGGTTGAAGAGATGTGCTGATTTCCTTAGGGTAGTTTTTTGTTTTTTGTTTTTGTTTTTGTTTTGGCGATGCTGCACAGCTTGTGGGATCTTAGTTCCCTGACCAGGGATTGAACCTGGGCCCCTGGCAGTGAAAGCCCTGAGTCCTAACCACTGGACCACCAGGGAATTCCCAGGGTAGTTTCTTTTAAAAAAAAAAAAATCCCTCTTAAATAATAAGCTTGTGAAACTGTAGAATTGGATCAGCATATTTTGCTGTCAGACCTCTAAGTGACATTCTGAGTTCATCTTCAGTTGCTTCCTGAGGTGGTCCGTCCTCCAGAGTCACAGTGGTTTATTCCTGATCTCTGGACTTGTAACTTTTGGTCAAAGTGCTTTCAGTTTCTTTCCTCTGTACCATTTTAGTTTGTAGCTTTTTAGACCCAGTGTAGTCACTCAAGAAATATTTATGGACCACCTGTTATGTTCCAAGCACTGTGCTGGACCCAATTTTGCTCCCATCTCTTGTAAACATTTCCTCACCCTCGCCCCTCTGTTCAGCAACCCTCACACTTTTGCCAGGACCTGTCATTAGTTATATAATGTGGTCTTGACTATGTGCAGATCCTTATTATTTAGTTAAACATGAAGTGAGCAGAGCACAAGAAATGTACTAGGCTGGGAAGTTTAAGAATAGACACATTCAGTGCCTTGCAGTCTGTTTATACTACCAGCAACCAGGCAGGAGTGGGCAGATTACTAGTGTGAAGTCAGGAAGTATCCAAAGTTTTCTGTGATCTGCTAAAGTGCTACAGGTTTTCAGGTTCCTGGACACCTCTGAGGTCTTCATACATTCTTGTCCCTAAGGAAATAAACTAAGAGACCTAGTGTTTGGGCAGGAGGAAGGACTAGTTTATTTCCTCTTTCTCAGTCACTTTTTCACCTTACCCCTTATCTAAGTACATCTAGTTGACTGCCGGTAAATTTCTTGTTCCCAACATGTGAAAGCATTTAGCCCTTAGCAATTTAAAATTGCTACTATCAAAAAAAAAAAAATTGCTACTATCTTTCCCCAGAAAGTAGTGGCAGGTATTTAGCTCAAGCATGAAATTAGTGGAAAAAACATTGACCATCAAGCACACATCTATCTGCCCTATTTGGATTTGACCCAGTAGTTAAGACCTCTGGATTCTACAATAGACACAAACAGTGGTCTCCAGAATGAAAAGTGAAGAGAAAATATTAGAACATCTCTTTAAAGTTTATTGCTTCTTAAAATTTTCTTTCAGACAAAAACATAGACAATATTTTGGAACTGATAAATGATTATAGCAAGGCTGTAGCGTACAAGGTTAATATACAAAAGTCAATTGTTTTCCTTATATACCAGCAATGAACAAGTGGAATTTGAAATTAAAAACACAGTATCAGTTACATTAGCATCCCCTAAAATGAAGTACTTAGGTATAAATCTAACAATATGTCCAAGATCTATATGAGGAAAACTACAAAACTCTGGTGAACTAAATCAAAGAACTAAATAAATGGAGAGAGACTGCACATTCATGGACAGGGAGACTCAATATTGTCAAGATGTCAGTTCTTCCCAACTTGATCTACATAGAGTCAGTGCAATCCAAATCAACTCCAAGAAAGTTATTTTGTGGGTATCGTCAGCCAAATTCTAAAGTTTATACAGAGAAGCAAAAGACGTAGAATAGCCATAACACAATATTGAAGGAGAACAAAGTTGGAGGACTGACACTACCCAACTTCACACTTACTGTAAAGCTACAGTAATCAAGACAGTGTGGCACTGGTGAAAGAACAGACAGATGAATCAATGGAACCAGAATAGAGAGCCCAGAAATAGACCGCCATAAATATAGTCTACTGATCTCTGATAAAAGAGCAATGCAATACAATGGAGCAAACATGGTCTTTTCTATAAATGATGCTGGGACAACTGAACATCCACATGCGAAAAATGAATCTAGACGCAGACCTTACACCCCTCACAAAAATTAACTCCAATGCATCACACTTATAAGTAAAATGATAAAACTCCTAAAAAATAACAGGAAAAAATCTAGATGACCTTGGGTTTGGTGATGACATTTTAGATACAGCACCAAAGGCATGATTCATGGAAAACAATAAGCTGGACTTCATTAAAATTAAAAGTTTCTACTCTGCGAAAGACAATGGCAAAAGAGTGAGAAAACAAGCCGTAGACTGGGGGAAAATGTTTGCAAAAGACATACCTGATAGAGGACTGTCATCCAAAATATATAAAGAACTCTTTAGACCCAGCAATAAGAAAAAAAATGCCATAAACAGGCCAAAGACCTTAACGAACACCTCATCAAAGAAGATATATAGATAGCAAATAAAGACATGAACAGATATTCCACATTATATGTCATCAGGGAATTACAAATTAACACAAGGAGATACCACTACACACCTATTAGAAGGGCCCAAATCGAGAACACGGACAACACCAAATGCTGGCAGGGATGTGGAGCAACAGGAACTCTCGTTCATTGCCGGTGGGAAGTCAAAATGGTTCAGCCACTTTAGAAGACAGCTTGGCAGTTTCTTACAAAACTAAACATACATTTACCATACAATCCAGCTGTTCCGCTCCTGGGTATATTTACCTAAAGGAGTTAACAGCTCATGTCTACACAGAAACGTTCACGCAGATATTTACAGAGCTTTATTCATAACTGCCAAGACTTGGAAGTAACCAAGATGTCAGTAGGTGAATGTGTAAATGAAGTGTAGTACTTCCAAACAATGGAATATTTTTTAATGCTGAAAAGAAATTAGCTATCAGGCTGTGAAAAGACATGGAAGAAAAAAAGAAAAAGACATGGAAGAAACTTAAAACTTACATATTACTAAGTGAGAGAAACCAATCTGAAAAGGCTACATACTGTACGATTCCAACTCTATGACATTCTGGTGAAGGCAAAATTCTGGAGGCACTGAAAAGATCAGTGTGATTGCCAGGAGTTAGGGCAGGTAAGGAGAGATGAATAGACGGAGCACAGAGGATTCTTAGGGCGGTGAAAATGCTTCATATGATACCATAGTGGTGGGTACATGTCATTATACATCTATCCAAACCCATAGAATGTACAAAACCTAGAATGAACCCTAATGTAAACCGTGGATTTTTGGTGCTAGTGATGCGTCCACGTAAGGTTATTGATTGTAACAAATGTACCACTCTGGTGGGGGAATGTTTGTACTGGGGGAGACTGCACGTGTTGGGACAGGGGATATATATAGGAAATCTCTGTGCCTTCTGTGCTGCTCTAAAAATAGTCTTTTTTTTTTTAATGAAGACAATATTAGTATACAGCAACAAGAGCAAACACTTATGTTGCTCTTTCTGTGTGTCAGGCACTGTTCTGAGCTCTTTACATATATTAGTTAATCCTAATAAAAACCTTACGATCTCCATTTTACAGATATGGAAACAGGTGGAGAGATGTTTAATTACTTGCTGAAGCAGCAGTTAAGCAGTAGGCTGTCAAAACCAGGGGCCAGAGCTGTGCTGTAAATCACTTTGCTAAGCTATAGTGTACATATATAATTTGTAAGTAAATGTACTAAGGATACTTTTACTAGTAAGAGTATATGAGCAGGAATGTTTAGAGACCATCGTTTGAGGAGGTCAGATGCAGAATGAATAGTGACCTTTCTTCATTGCTACTGGCAAGCATCACCAAACAGTGGGGTTTGCCTGTGAACAGGATTTGGGAAGGGGGTAGGCTCTTCTTTTTTAGAGGAAGGGTCTTAACCATTATTGGATTACTAGGAGGTAAAGAGAGGTAGGGAGGAGAATGGAGAAAAAACCATGTTCGATTATACATGTAAGATATCATCAAAATAAACCTTGGATGTGTCTGGTTTTTGAGAAATCACACAAAGGTCCAAACTGACCTGGAGAAGGAATGAAGGAAGAATGGCAGAGCACATAAGGGAAGGGGTACCCTTAGCACCAGTTTGTATTAGGATGGAAACAGGGCAGGGATGGAAGAAAGGGAAGACTGCATTGTGTGCCGATGCGGGGTGGACTGCAGAGTTCCTCCAGGAGCTACAGACCAAGTCCTAGAACTGAAGAAAGATCAAGTGGGATACATACAGATTCACAGGAAAGAAGCTAAAAGCTTTAGTTTTTAGTTTCTGGACAAAGAACAGGCCAGTTCACAGAAAATTAATAAGCTTCCAACATGCTTAGATCTACAAAATGACATCAAACCGGTAAGATGCCTTTTGTACCTGTTAATTTAATAAAACAAAACACAAACAGAAAAGCCTCCACCTGCACCTCTGCTTTAAGTGTCCTGATTCCCTTGCAGCTGTGGGGAACTCTTTTGATAAACAGTTTAGTTGCGTGTGTATATACACATGTGTACTTTAAAATATATATAATATATGTAAAACGCCTTAATGTTTCTCTTTTTTTTTAAGTTTTTTTTTTTTTTTTGATGTGGACCATTTTTTTTTAAAGTCTTTATTGAATTTGTTACAATATTGCTTCTCTTTTATGTTCTGGTGTTTTTGGCCGTGTGGCATATGGGATCTTAGCTCCCCGACCAGGGATGGAACTAGTACCCCCTGCCTTGGAAGTCGAAGAGTTAACCGCTGGACCACCAAGGAAGTCCCAGTGTTTCTCTTTAAACTCTCTTTACACTCTTTTACAGAAAGCAATCTCAGGTTGAATAAATGCCGCATGCCTGTCTTAGCATCATTTATTATAGTGAAGGTTTAAGAAATGATACAAATGTTGACCGTCTTTTAAAATAGCCAGGCAGATGTTACAAATGATGCTTAGAAGGACTATATAATAACACTAGAAAATGTGTATGATTGTAAGGCTGAGTGAGAAAAACGAGACACAATTGCACCTTATCGACTACCTCTATTATAGTACTTGTCACCTGGTGTTGAAATTCCTTGTCCTTGGGAACGCTCAGGGCAGAGATGGGCTAATTCATACTACAGTACGTGAGAATTGTATCTATAGTGCTTTGCCCATGTAGATACTCAATGCACAACAAATAGTAAGCTTTCTCCCCATTAAGAGCTGCTAACAATTTTTCCTATCTTAAAATTATGGGAAACGGTATTTAGAGAGCTCCATTTTTACACTGAAGAGACTTAAATTATTCATTATGTATCTTTACCTGATTGAATGTTAAATGAAATCATTGATAAAAAATTTTTTCCCAATGTAGTGTTGGTAACTGTAATCAAGTGTCTGCCTTCAGTGAATGTATAGAGATGATTGGCATATGGTTCTTTTATAGAAATGCTTAGGGCAAGAGCATAATACATTTCAGATCATCTCTAGGGTACTTTGGGGATGCATTCTTCTAATTCTCATTCCCATTGTCTGTCAGAGTTAGAAAGACAAATTATTTGAAGACAGAAACTTTGGTGGAACTTGACCATTAGCCAATAGATAAAATTTGCTATTGTAGCAGAGGGTCTTGAATCCTATCCCGAGATAGTTGCTGGGATATCCACAACATAGAGAGCTTAAGACAGGTTCCAAGTATGGAACTCACACTTTGTACAAGGCTTTTATATTACCAAACGGAAACTTACAAACCCCTAGGCAACTCTGGGGCTTCCAGGTTCCCCATCTCTCCTCCCTGCCGAGCAAACACATGCTAACCTTTCTGCTCTAGAAGCTAACCTTCCATTCCATGAAATCAAACTCTTTTAATTGCTTTCTTTATTGGTGACCTTTAAGAGATAACTTGGGCTTCTTGGTGTCAGTCTCTAAAGAAACCAAACTCTAAGGTGTGTGATATCATCTATTGAATTAGGCAGGAAAAAAGCTCATTAGAACTGCAGTGAGACTTAGGAACTTCTCAGATGTTATAACCTGGACTGAGGGTATGGTCATTCACAGATTTTTAGACTCACCAAGAATCTATAAATCATAATTTTCATTAAAAAATGTTTTTCCTAATGATTGCAGTGTTTTGCCTTTAATAGCTATTTGCTATGTATATGAGTTTTATAAAATGTTACCTTTGAACTCTCATAGCCTTGGCTACTTCTGATGCTCCTTCGTTGGTAGAAAATTTGCAGAGATCATGAAACAATTAATAGTTACTGTTTATTGAGTACTTCCTCTTTGTCAGGCACTGTGTGAAATATTTTAGATATATTATCTCAGTCCTTTTAGCAGTCTTTTGAGGAACGTGGTATTGTTCCCAAAATATATTTTTAAGAACCCCTGAGTTACTAGAGATTAGTTTGCTCAGGGTCAGAGCAGAAAGGGAAAGGTCTGCTGCCCGGGTCTGTCTGCCATCAAAGCATTACTCTTAATAAGGATGATAGTCTGAAACAAGGTCAAATCTAGCATATTAAAACACCTAAATTGGTGGGTATGTGTAATGTGGGAATTCTAGGAATCCTTATAAACTAGATTTGTGATACTCAAGTTCACTTACTTTCCATCTTTCAAATAAGCCACAGAAGGATTATCTGCACAGTGGAAGTTAGTGGAAGCTGTTGAGCCGGTTGGTGTCGAAAAAAGCTAAGCCTGAAAAGGCTGCATATTCCAGCTAGACGGCATTCTGGAAAAGGCAAAACTATGGAGACAGTGAGATCAGTGTTGCCAGGGGCTCGGGGGAGGGAGGGAGGATTTTTAAGGCAGTGAAACTATTCTGCATGATACTGTTAGTAGAGGATATATGTCATTATACATTTATCAAAACCCATAAAATGTACAACACCAAGAGTGAACCCTAATGTAAACTATTGACTTTAGTTAATAATAATGTCACAGTGTTGGCTCATCAAATGTAATAAATGTGGCACTGTAAGGCAAAATGTTAATAATAGGGGAAACCAGGAAGTGGGGTGGGAAATCTCTGTACTGTTCCCTTAACTTTTCTGTAAACCTAAAACCCCTCCCCAAAATAGTCTTCTTCTTCTTATTTTTTTTAAGCTAATCCTCAAGCCTTTCCCTCCAGTTTCAGGATTTTCTTCATGTTTAAAATTACTGACCTAAGTCCTAAAAAATCAGTCATATTTAAAGTTCCACTGTCCCTCACCCTGTGCCTGATCTTTTTGGTAACTCTGAGGAGGAACTTTTCCATATATACTTTCTTTTTGTCCAACTGCCAGTCTGCTAGCTGCTTACATTGGGTCTAACCACTCTCAGCCTGTCCTACATGCTGCCATCAGATGAATCTTCCTGAAACGCAGTCCTGACTGTATCCCTTCCCTAGCCTCAAACCTTTTTCTGTGCCCCTCTCTCGCTTCAGTTTCCCCATCGTCTGCATCAGGTGGCCTGTACGCCATGAAGTCTTGTTAGAAGCCATTGTTTGTTTTTTGAAATCAAAAGTGATCTCTGTCAGCACATTGTTTATAATGTTTTGTTGACATTTGTTCTAATGGTCTGGTACTAAATATTGTGTTGTACTTGCCTCTCTCCCCACCCAAATGGACCACATTATTTGATGGTAAAGACGACGTTTTGCCTCCACCATTGTTTGTGAATCACTGCAGTGCTTTGAATATAGTAGGCCCTGGAAGAATGCATTCAGCTGAAATCAGTGTATCTGTGTTCACAGTCTCTTCATCCAGAGCCCCGCTGTTAGGTGAAATGAAAGAGAAACCCATTGCCCATTTGACAGGCGGTGTGATACACGGTGCAACAGTGGAGATGTTTCTGACGTGAGAGTGTTGTATGTATTAAGTGTGTTCGATCACTGACACACCTATTTGGGGTTTATAGCCACTTCTTTGGCTGCTGTACTGTGTCTTAAATGAAGAGCTTCAATTGGCATTAATGATTTTTAACCAGTACATTTTGAACCAATCAAAAATCTACCCACACGCCTTTCCAAAAGAAATCCTTGTTCTATAATAAATGAGTGCCTTTGCTATCTTTCCTATTAGAAGATTGAAAATGATATTTAAACAATGCTTTGATAACTGTTTGCATTCTTTGAGAATTGAGGAATCTTGTGACTATTTGCCAAGTAACTTCTAAAATTAAAAAAAGGTTTTTTTACCTTTTATGGCTTAAGTCCAGTAAAAGATTTTCAACTGAGTGAAAATGAATAGTCTGTATCTCGTAGGTCTTTTTCTGTATCCCAAGCAAAAGGTAGTGTGAGCTAGAAAGACTTAGTAGCTCAGTTATTGCCTCAACATTTAAGAGTTCAGCTTGAAGAATATACCTTGAGGACAGAGGTGAGAAGGAGATAAAGAAGTAGGCACTTATAGGACCAGATTTGTTTGTTATTTGCTTTCAAAATTGTTTAAGCAAAACATATTTCAGCAAGCTGAATTTCAACTTGAGAGCTGTCCAGATGTTAGATGGCAGGACTCCAAAGAGTGAATGTGCTGTGCTTTTAGAAAAATAGAGCCTTTTTTTGTCTTGTTTTCTTTTTTCTTTTTTTTTAAATAAAGGTCAAGAGAGATATCAGCAGGAAAGTCAGAACAAGAAGTGGATTTAGAGATAGAAGTGTTCTCATTGAGGAACAAGAGGGGGTAATCTTTTCAAAAAGAGATACAGATACCGTTTAATAATAGTATGTAGGAAATGGGCTTAAGATTTTAGTTGACTGTTAATATAAATCAATAATGCAATTTGGCTGCCCAAAAAGTTACTAAAATATTGGGTTGTCTTAATATATGTTTTATTGTTTGGAGGAAAGATACGGTTAGGGTGTTAGGGCTTCAGGTGTTACATACTTTTTAAGCTTTTGTATTTGTTTGACTCACAAAAATCATAACTTTAACAAAAATGAACTTAAGATATTTGTCTCCCTTCAAATTTCAGGTCTCTATTGGATTATAGTTGAATTAAAAGTTATTTCTTAATTCTCTAGGATGATAGAAACATTAATTGTAGAAACGGTTATTAGGGGAAGGGAGGACATATGTGAGATGGAAAGTTGTCCAAAGCATTCTTAGTGCTTTAAAACAGAGCAGAAAATAGCCATGAAGATGTTAAGTGAGTGTTTGACATCTGTGAATTAGATCTTAGAACATTTTCAAATGGACTGACTTTGCAAGTGGTAGTCCTCTATAGAGAAGAAGATGATGTGGTCCCTTTTGTTTGCCTGGTTGGTTTCCCAAGAAGAGTTGCTGTCTTACCTTGAAATTTTGTTTCCAGTGCCAGAAAACATTGTATTTTAAAAATAGGCAAAGATGCTTCCATTTGTAAATGCTTGTTTTTTTCTTTAAAAGACAAAGAAAAAACATATAGAAGGCAAGATAGTGGCTCCCTTTCTATGAATGTGGGATTCCTGAGCAGCTGAAGAGAGAGCAGCTGATAAGACAGCTGGTCAAGAAAATGGTAGCCAAAGACCAAGTAATGGTGGTCAATCATAATTTCAGTGGTCTGTTTAATCTACCAAGGAAGATAAAGTAAGTTTTTTCCCCTGAGGCAGGTTAATGCTTGAAGGATATAGGAAATACATTAGGGATCTCATATGCCTTTATTCCAGAGTGTTTTTTTATTTTATATATCGCTGGAAGCATGCACAGATGCGTGCCATCCATGAGATGTGATTTCGGGGAGGTGGGTACACACTCACATATTCCTTTTGAACTTGCTCACTGTTGCCCCAAATTTAGTTCCCTCTAACTGGAGTCAACTCTTCATTTCATAATTATTTGATACAAGATAAAATTTGCAAACAACAGTAATCAATTTACTTGGATTTACTCGGTAATAAGGAGGACAACTTAAAGCAGAGGTTTTCATTTCTTTTTACTTCACTGGAGGCGTTGAGGATTGGGGAAGCGAGTTGGGTTGCAATAACCAGAAGTTAGATCTATCATTTACTAAATTGTGTGATCGGAGAATTGTCCCTCAACTGGAAAGTGAGCTGTTGTAAGGATTAAATTGGAAACCTATCTAAAGTTTCTAGTTTATAGTGGGAACTCACTAAAATGGTGGTGCTGCACAAGTGGAAGCAATGATATAGGTAGAGTTTGGCATTTCGACTTGGACATACATTCACACAGGGTGATTCTGCCTGCTAATGCTTAGTAGTCATTGGACAGAGGTTATTTGGCCAAACTCATCTTGAATTTGTTAGCTACCTGTCAGAAACTGTTGATGGAGTTGGGGGAACCACAGAAAAGATTCACTTAGAATATTTCCATCTGATTCTCAGTTTTTAGGAGAATAATAAAAGTTCTTTGGGAGAGTTTTTAAATTTTACCTTTGAATTTAGTTAACCAAAATGACGTTTGGGTCCAGTGTTAATTTTAGTAGATTAAAATGATTGAGTTTCAGCTTCTTGGTTTACACATGTTTAAAACTTTGTGAAGCAGGAAATTCCTGTTAGAAATTTAATATTTTAAAACTAGGATCTACTCACATACCAGAGGACATAAGATAATGAGTCGACTATCCCAAGAAACCTGTTTATTATATCTTAAATTTACATATATTAAAATTCACTTTTTTGGTGTAAAGTTCTATACGTTTTAACAATTGTATATGTTCGTGTAACTACCACCACAATAAGGATACAGAGCAGTTAGTTACATTACCCCAAAAGTCTCCCTCGTGCTGCTCCTTTGGAATCAAACCCTCCCCCTACTCCTAACCATTGACACCCACTGACTCACAGTTTTGCTTTTTCCAGGATACCATATGAATGAAATCATTAAGTAGTCTATGGAGACTGGCTTTCTTTTACTTTCTTTTAATTGGCATATTATATTTGCGGTTCATTCATGTTGTTGTGTGTAATGATAGTTCATACCTTTTTGTTGCTGAGGAGTACTCCGTGGTAGGAAGGTACCACAATTTGGAGAACACGTGGGATATTTTTGGTTGTTGGTATTATGTATAGAGCTGCTATAAACATTCATGTACAGAGTTTTGTGTGAACGTAAGTTTTTATTTCTCTAGAATTAGTATCTAGGAGTGGGATTGCTGGGTCATATGGAAAGCTAGTGGTTAACTTTGTAAGAAGCTGCTAAATAATTTTCCAGAGTGGCTGTCCCAGTTTGCCTTCGCACCAGCAGTGTCTAAGAATTCTAGTTATTCCCCATGTTCCTCAGCACTTGATCTTGTCAGTTTTTTGTTGTTTTGTTGTGCTTTTGTTTTAGCCATTCTAAGGGGTGAGTGGTAGTGTATTGGTGTGGTTAAATGTTCTGCATTTTTCTGCTGCCTAATCTTATCAGGTGATCTTTGGTGAAGTATCTGCTCAAATCTTTTGCCCATATTAAAAATTAGGCTTCTTCTTATTGAGTTTTGTGACTTCTTTATACATTTTGATACCAGTCATTTGTTGGACAAATGACTAACAAAATTTTTTGAGTTGGTAGCATATCTTTTCACTCCCTTTAACAGAGTCATTCATAGAGTAAAAGTTTTTCATTTTAATGAAGTCCAGTTTATCAATTTTTTTTTCATTTTACGGTTTGTCTTTTTGGTGTCCTACCTAAAAGCTCTTTTTTAAAAAAAAATTTATATATTTTATTTATTTATTAATTTTGGCTGTGGTGGGTCTTCATTGCTGTGTGTGGGCTTTCTCTAGTTGCAGCAAGCGGGGGCAGCTCTTCATTGCGGTGCGCGGGCTTCCCATTGCGGTGGCTTCTCTTGTTTTGGAGCACAGGCTCTAGGCGTGCAGGCCTCAGTAGTTATGGCACGTGGGCTCAGTAGTTGTGGCTCGCTGGCTCTAGAGCACAGGCTCAGTAGTTGTGGCGCACGGGCTTAGTTGCTCCGCGGCGTGTGGGGTCTTCCCGGACCAGGGCTCGAACCCATGTCCCCTGCATTGGCAGGTGAATTCTTAACCACTGCGCCACCAGGGAAGCCCCCTAAAAACTCTTTGCTTAACCCAAGGTCACAAAGATTCTCTCTGTGTTCTTTTCCCTAACAGTTTCATACTTTGATGTTTTCCATTTAGGTCTGTGATACATCTTGAGTTAACTTTTGCATAAGATATAAAGTACAGGCTGAAGCTCATCTGTTTGCTTATGGATTTCCAATTGTTCCAGCATCATTTGTTGAAAAGGCTACTCTTTACCCATTGAATTGTCTTTGTACTTTTGTCAAAACAGTTGGTCACATTTGCATACTCATATTCTGGACTAAGTTCCATTGATCTGTGTGCCTCTCCGTTTGCCAATACTACAGTAAGTCTTGACATTGGGTAGTCTGAGTCCCCTAGCTGGCTTTTTTTTTCCCAGAATTGTTTTAGCTATTTGAACCCCTTTGCCTTTCCATATGAAGTTTATCATTGACTTGTCTATACCTCAAAAAAATTATGGAATTTTGATTGGGATTGTGTTAGATCTATAGATCAATTTGAGAATTGACATCTTAACTATATTAAGTCTTCCAGTCTATGAACATGATAGGTCTCTCTCCATTTATCTAGGTCATCTTTGAGTTCTTTCATCAGGGTTTTGCAGTTCGTACCTATTGTTAAAGTAGAAGCATTCATTGATTCTGATGGCTTTTTTTAAGGCATTTTTTATCTTTCTTACTAATAAAAAAAATTTTTTTTTTAGTTTGATTTTCCTTTGCTGCAGTAGGAACACCAGGAAACTCAATCGTTATTCCAGATTTCCATCTTATTTAATGCTGGACCTGGGCCCTTCATGATAGAATGTCCCCTTTGCCAGGGCAGAGACCGCGTGTACCATTCACATGGATCAAGCCTGCTTCTCATAAGTTACAGCAGAGCAGTGTCCTTGTGTAACTATTTTCTGTTTCTCTCCTCTTCACTTAAAGTTACAGTTTCTATTTTTGGGGAAAAGCAGGCAAAATCTAATTTGTAATGGTTAGGACTAGTTGTCCACTTAAACAATAGAAAACTGAGTCATAAATTCTGTCTTCATAAAACTCCTCCATACTTTTGGAAAATGACTCATTTTTAGGCAGAGTCTGCCATAGATAGTTGCCAGAAAGTGATCTAACTTGGATAAGCTTGATGCTTTGTACAAGTTTCAGGGCCCCTTTAGAGAGAGCATTAAGAACTAGAGACCGTCATATGCACGTCTGTGTGCCAGGGTTGTCAGTCCATCAACACAAGTCAGCGGAGCATTAGGAATGTTCTAGTTCAGTTTTTCTCAAACATTGCTTCAGAATCACCTGGAGAGCTTATTAAAAGAGAGATTGTTGTGTCCCACCCCCAGAGTTTCTGATTCTGCTCTGGGATGGGCCAGAGAATTTACATTTCTAACAAGTTCTAGGAGTTGTGAAGGCTGCTGGTTTGGAGACCGCTTTGAAAACCATTCCTCTGGTTTATCTGTCTGAGTCACTAAAAAGAATTGATAATTTAAAAAAATGCAGCCGACTGAATCTCCCTAGGATCTTCCGTGTTTACAATGAAATCGTTCTCCCATGTGATGGCATGGATTTGTTCTCAGGCATCTTGGGTTATTAATGGGAACAGGAGCTCCTCCACTTGGCTTCGTCTGTCACAACACGGAGGCGAGAAAGAAGGCTGCGTCCTGGTGCGTTTTGCTCTTTCCTTTTATCAACGCAGGATGGGATAGAGCCCTAGAAATTTAACAGCTTAATACCTTAAGATTCGGTCACAGGTGCTCTTGCCTGTAGGGAGTATAAGATGTTTGAATTTGTTTCTTTGACTTCGTCAAAGAATGTTATGCTAAATTTTGTAGGTTGGAAGCAAACTTAGTCTGGATAGAGGGAGAAGAATTCAGCAGTATTCAAAGGAATTTGCAAGGTAAACCTGTGATTCATTCTAAAATGTTTATCATTGCCTGAAAGGTTGACTGCTACGTGCCTTGATAGAGCGTTGATAGTAGGGTAGAGTGGAAAGAGCAGTCATTAACCAAGGAAATCTGTGTTCCTCTGTGCCTTAGACATCCATACACTGGCCTTGGATAAGTCATTTAACTTATTTGAGTCTTTGGTCAGGAAACAGGAATTTGGGGAGCAAGTGATCTTTTAAGTTCCTTTCTGGCCTTGAGATTTTATGTTTTTATTGTTTCTATTTACTTCCAGCTAAAGAAATGATGCCTTTTTTTCCTTGTACCACCATCCATTCCCATTATACGTTGAATGCCTGTCTGAGAACTGTAATACCCTGACATAAAAAGGAGAGGAAATGTAATTAGCAAACTCATGAATTTCCTTTCAGTATTCATTTTCAAAGGAGGAGATTATTTGAACCATACTCTATGCTCTGTTCATTAGAGATCTTGCCATATCAAATTTTTGCTATGTGTTGAAATAGAGAATTTGCACATCTTTCTAAAAAGCATACACTTTTGTCTGCAGATGTCAAATAGACCAGGCACAGCTGAATGAGAGGTGAAACTGTAGCTTGCTGCAAGTATAATACGTAGGGGAGTTTCTAATCACTTTCTGTCCAATCAGCTCTGCAATAATAGCTCAGCTCTCATCATGGAGCCCTGAATAGAATGGGAGAGTCACCAGCAATCTATTCTGGAACCTACTTTTCTAACGTGCTTTGAAGAGAAAAATGTTCATCTAGTAAGTAGTGAAGAGCTCCTGATTAGTAATTGCATTTCTTTTAATTGACTTAAATTGGTATGATTAGGAGGAGACAAAGGTGGGGCAAAGACTCAGGATTTTAGAGACTGTTACATACATCCTGATTCAGATAGTTATACCTTCAGTGGGCCTATTTACCTGCTTTTTGAGGCAAACAGGATTAGATAGATCCCGAGTGCCCTTTGCCCAGTGATTTTTTTTTTTTACCTATAGATTTAAGAAATCTTCAACTCAAGCAGGAACCTGCACACCACACCATCTCTTTAGGAGTCTGTAGACTGGGGCACCTGCTCTGAGGTGGGTGTGAGCCCCGTTGGGTCATTTACTCTGGGGGGCAGGGGGGAGGCTATAAGGCAGAGGAGAGCCTGCCTGCTCTCAGATGCACTTTGGAGTCCAGCAGAATTCTGGTCTTGATAATGTGGGGAATTAAATAGCCTTTGGAGTTGGATGAAACACAGCACCTTAGCTGAAAGCCTGACTCCCAGCCTGTACCCAACTTTGTTATTATCTATGCTGTGTGTCCTAAACATTTTTTTCAAAACTCACAAAGTTGGGCTAATTGGTAAAGCCATCTGACAGTCTCTTCATAACAAATCTAGAGTCCCTGCAAGGGCTTCTTGTGGGTGCCATTCTCCAAAGGCATCCTGTTTTGGGGAATTGATTAATACCGATCCAATGACGTACAAACCACAACTCTGTGATTATGGAAAAGCAGAACTGAAGGCAGTGTTGACCAGTCAAGCCCACACGTCCGGGCAGAATGGAGGCCACCATTTCTCACTCTGCTTTTAACATGGAACCACAAAGAATCTCTTTGTTAAGAATCAGAAAACACAGTTAAACAAGCTAGAGGAAGAAATGATATCATGGCCCAGTTGAATCAACTAAGAAATATTTTTTTATTAAAGATTCTTTACCCTTGTAACTGCGGCATTCACATTCTTGTGTGTATTGAATGGAAGATTCATTTGAAAAGAAAGTTAACATCAACGGCCTCATTGAAGCGATAGGGACAATTTTGCAATGTAAGACTCACTATTAAAAGTGTGAGATATGTTATTCTTTCCTCCTCATCTTCTCAGGTCTATGGTAACATCAGGACAATGACGCCCTGTGATTGCACACTGAGCTATCACAAATGCATGCCTTGTGCAAACATAGTCAGCGAGGAAGCGCTCTTTTCCTCCGCCTTATTTCCATCGAGGAAACCCATGCCTGTCCATTATGTGTGTGAGTCTGGTGTGTTGTTTCATGAGACTACCCTGAAGTCTGGATCTGGGGGAGAGCTGTGTCTTTCTTCGCATTTTCAAGTATGAGAGAGATGTTACCTGATCCTTAGAGAATCTTGGCGGCTAACAGCCGTCTCTGGATTCGTTTACTGTCGTTCCATAATACTGCTTCTTTTGGTTTTAACCAATTGTTCCATTGTTTGCTGATGGAAATGGTTTCATGCTGGCAGGTGATTGTTAGGCAGTTCTAGGATTTCTGATACATGGAGTGCTTGTGTCATTCTTCATGTCAGCAAAATAAGTTGGCTTTTGGCCCACCATACTTAAAGCTAATTTGGGACTAAAAATTTGGAGCTGTGCAAATTTATAAATATTCGTACTACTTAATAGGAGACAGTGCCTTAGTTGATTTAACGGTTGAATCTTCAGTGAAAGATTTTTTAAAAGAATTCTGTGTGGGAAACCATTTTAAGACTGTCTGGGGGGTGGGATAGGGAGGGTGGGAGAGAGGGAGACGCAAGAGGGAAGAGATATGGGAACATATGTATATGTATAACTGATTCACTTTGTTATAAAGCAGAAACTAACACACCATTGTAAAGCAATTATACTCCAATAAAGATGTAAAAAAAAAAAAAAAAAAAAAAGACTGTCTGGGAAAGGAGGGAACCAGGGGAGAAAAGAGAGTGAGGCAGGCAGGGTAGGGAAATGAAGAGAGATGTAGGCTCTGGGGTCAGAGCAGGGATTCTTAGGGTTTCTGTATGTGAGGAGCTCCTTTAGCAGTCTGAGAAGTCTATGGAACTCCTCTCAGAATTATGTTTTACTTGAGATACATAGGACTACAAAGGAAGCCAACTGGACTGAAAAACAGTTATCAAAATATTTGAGAAAACAAATGTGTGATAGAGTAGGATGTGCGTCTTTACTAATGCACAAAAACCTCTAGTGGTGGATCTAATGACTACTCGAATTTTTAAGTTGTGATGAGCATAAATAATATTTTGAAATTAACAGCAACTGTAAAGTGATATGAAAATATATTTATCGGTGACAAAGTCAAGTTCTGCCAGTAACTACTGTGGTTGCTTGCTTGTATTCATAATTGAAGGAAAATGCTAAATTTCAGGTAGAAGTGAATGAAAAGTAAAATGTAATTCTTTTCCTGTCCCAGTCCCCAAACCAGAAGCCTGTGCTCGGATTAAGATCCTCCTGGTTAGAGGAACTTGGCTCCAATATTCACTTGGCCATTTACTGGCTGTGTGACCTTGGCCAAGTTAACTTAACCTCACACAGTGCGCTTCCTCATCTGTAAAGGGTGGATAATACCTACTTTGTAGAGTCAGTGGCAGGCTTCAGAAGAATGTGGCTAGCCCAGCTCCTTGTGGAAATATGGTGACTTGAGGCATGACTAACTGGCTTTCTTTTAGCAGTTATATTATAAAATGAATTTGCTACACCTGCTGACAGGCTGGGGCAGACTTTCCACTAGGGAAGGAAGCTAGAAGCACAGATGATATCAAGAGCAGAAAATTCCTTTTTTACCTTTAGGTTTCTTAAGGGTTCTTGACCCTTAAAAGGTGAAGGAGAGAAGGCATTATAAAATATTTGAGAAGGATTCTATTAGGAAGTGTCGCCCTTGCCTTGGGATCCGAAGTCTTTGCTTACAAAGAAATAGCTTTTTGCTGGTTGTAAAGATTTTAACTAGAAGTGGCCTTGCCACCCAGCCCATTTAGGCACCAGTAGGTCCCCTGATGACTGATTGGCTGAGGGTATGAGCATGTCTTGGCTGCTTCTAGAAAGGGGAGGTCTGCTTCCTTCTTGGATCATACCTATACCTGCAGAGCCCCTGAAGGTCTGGTTACTCTATTAGATTCTGGTTTCATACATGAGGTATGGTCTAGCTTTATTACTTGAGGAGAAACTCAGAAGCGTGGAAACCCTGGTTTTGTATGACTATTTTCTTAAGCAAAGGTACCTCTAGGGCGCAAGGGTGAGTTCTTTCTCTGGCAGGCCACAAGACGGTCTATGCACGGTCCCGGTGCCGGGCGAGCCTCCTTTTTCTCTGATGGCTTTAAAGGCAGGAGACCGTAGCGTTTGATCTCTCCCTTCGGCTGGGGCGTGAGGTCTGTGAGGCAAGGCCATTTGAGTTTCCCTGTCCCTTGGGTAAGACTAACACCCCATTTAATGTCTCCTTTTCATCAAAACCAGATTTGTCGTCTCACTTATTTCCCAGTGTCTGGCCAAGATAGTGATCTTTATGAAAACAAACTGGCAGTAACTCAAGCCAGATAAGAGGGGATAGCTTCGCCTCCGCAGAAGGAAGCTGTTAAAGGGAACAGATGGAGACAGTGTCTAAACGGCTTCGAGAAGGTGTGCGCTTGCTTGTCTCACAGGCGCATCTTGTCTCCCGAGGACTGTTGCTGCAGGAACCCGAGGCCTTCCCTGTCCCCGCCAGGGACGCTCCATCCGCCCAGCCCTTCTGACCCTGGATGCCTGCAGTTGACCTCTCCTGCTCTTCTGTAACCTTCCTTATGCAGAAGCAGGAGTGAGGTATAACGAGCAAATACAGTCAACGTTACCTGCTGTGTTGAGAAAAACAAGGTTTGCAGTTTATAGACAGTTAGCAAATACACTGTGCGTAGAATACTAATTTTCAACATATAGTAATTTATTAAATCACCAAGCTGAACACCCCAATTCTCGTGTTAATCTCTGAAGGTATAAATAGGACTGTAGGAGGCCCCAATGCATTGGCTATCGTGGCGGTCATTTATTATTACTAACCAGTTTCCTGACTGCATTATGGGTGGTTAGCATTCTGGGCAAGGGAAGGGAGGAAGCAGCTCATCTGTATTCACCGCAGGTCGTATCTTTTTTACTCGTCTTGTGTTACTCTAAACTTCAAAGTACCTGAGCTCATGCTTTATCATGTAGTAACTTGCTAACTCACCTCCTTGTCTCATGGTTTTCTTTCTTCTGACCCAAACCTGTCCAATCAGAAGGAAGATGGTATATTCCCCAAAGGCTGCTTTCATGATGTCATCCTCTTGTTTAAAAACCTTCCCGTTGCTTCCCTATCAAGTTTCAGCTTCTCTTGGCCATCAGGCCCTCAGGTGATGTCCTTTTATCTTAGTCACCTTGTTCTCTGATCACCAGCGTAGATGTTGGCCTCATTAAGGTGTTTTTTTTTTTAGTGTCAGGTACCCCTTGTTCCTTTCTATCCTTTCACTTGGGGGGTTTTCTCTCAGCCGAATTCTGTCCAGTCTCTCAGACTCAGTTCTGGTTTTTCTTCTTCCTTCCTGGAGCCGTGAGATCTTGGCCCATTACTCCTTCACCAGCATCCTTGCATCCCTCTCTCACTGCCTCTCCCGCACATTTGGGTTATTTGGTAGATTTGGTTTTATATTGGTCTTGTGTTTTTTCACACACGGCTTATTTTCCCAACAAGTTAAAGCCCCTCCACACAGTGGACTCTGCGCTATTTAGTTTATATATTGCAATTCCTAGCAAAGCACCAGCACACTGTAAGTGTTCATTAAATATTTAGAAGCAGGCAAAAGGTGCCACAGGTTAGACATTTGTGTATCACGCGAACTGTTAGTTGTTAGGTGGTAGAGCCTTGATGTGGTCACCAGCATTGTGTGTCTGTTTTACAGAAGCAGAAACTTAATTTTTCCTTACCTTGGCGCTGATCCTGGCTCAGGGAACTGATTCATAAAAATCAGGCTCGAGTTATTGATTGCCCTTGTGTTCATTCACAATGGGAAATCTAACTTCTGGGCCACTGGAGTGTCTGTGTCAGCTGCTCAGCACATCCTTTCCCTTGTGGCAGAGTTTCCAAAAGTTTGCTGTAGGGACACGGATAATGCGTTTGAAGCAGCTCCGAGACCCTGGTGTGTGCTCTCTAGACTCGAGGGATACAGGGCCGTGTTCTTGTTTTTCCGTTTCCTGTCTTCCTACAGAAATAGACTCTTTGCTTTCAGGAATTGAAGGGCTGATCTGTAGACTTGGGAGTAAAGCCTGGTCACGTGACATTCTCAAGGCCAGATTTGATTTGCTGGAGAAGCAAAGGGAAGGTCATTTAGACACAGGCAAAAGCACCATCAAGAGGCTTTGGAACAGAATTGCCCAAGATGTAACTGGGGATGTGACCCGATGAGATGCAAGGATCAGATGAATGGTATCACTGAGCTGAGAGAATGCGTGATTCTGAGAGCAAGGGAGAGGACAGTTCCGAGGTGGCAGATGGGAGTGTTGATGGATGCTGAGGGGAAATCGGAATGTTGAAAGCAAAGTATGACTGATGCCTGATTAGTTTCTTTATTTTGTTGTTTCTGAAGCTGATTTGGCTGATAATTTACATATGAATAAAGGTTGTTGTGAATAAGAAGTCTTCAAGCTAAAGTAACTGAATAATTTCTACGTGGGACGGTACAGTATACAAAATAATATATATATATAGGTATAAAATGCTTATTTTTTAAAATTCTTATTTAATCTTTTTTTTTTCCTAATATTTATTTAGTTGCTCTGGGTCTTAGTTGCGGCTCATGGGCTCCTTAGTTGCGGTATGCGAACTGTTAGTTACAACGTACATGTGGGATCTAGTTCCCTGACCGGGGATCGAACCTGGGACCCCTGCACTGGGAGCATGGAGTCTTAACCACTGTGCCACCAGGGAAGTCCCTAAAATGCTTATTTTTAAAGTATGATTTAATATGAAATTCATAATACTCTAAACCAGTAGAAGCTGTGAGGGATTAATTCCCAGGATACTGCTGATTGTCCTTTTATCATTGGTGAGTATTTTAACGAGCTGAGAACTATGTATTTATTAGGAGCTTCTTTGTTCCATGGACAATGTAAAGGGGTGTGTTGAAGTGGCGTGAGCCTGGGAAGTCTGGTTGAATAAACACTAATTGATGGGCTGATATAGAAGGGTTTGCCATCTCTGAGCAGCTGATAATCACTCAAACGTACAAAAGAAGCTGAATGGTAGCCCTTTGCTACTATCAGCAATGATGTTTGCCTGGTGCACATGGGAGGACAGAGAGGTCAACTGGTCTAGAACAGAGTCTGGCACACCTTTTCTGGAAAGCGTCAGATGGTTTTGAGGGCCACTGGGTCTCTGTTGAAATGACTCAACTCTGCCCTGTAGCGTGAAAGCAGTTGTAGACAGTACGAAAACAAATGCACGTAGCAGGGTTCCAATCAAAATTTATTTATGGATACTGAAATTTGATTTTCATGTAAACTATGAAATACTGTTCTTTTTTCGAAGTTTTCCAACCATTTGAAAATATAGAAAATAGCCTTGACCCAGGGGCTGTAATGTTCCAGTATCTGGTGTATAACATAGGATATGGGTTTAGGAGGGAAATGATACAAAATACAGGCTGCTATAGGTTTGCAGTAGGGTGAAAGGGAACTTCATCCACCCTTTTGGGAATTGATAGTCTTGAAAACAAAAGTCATTTTCAAAACCCATCATTTTCTTAGCTGGTTTCTTCAAAGTGATTGTCAGCTTTGCTAAGGTGTTTGGTCTATAATCAAAGTACTGTTTTTCTCGGGGGATTTCACAGGCTGTGGTTTAGTGCTAGGTTTCTCCTGTTTCAAAACAAACTGTGTATGTACACAAATATGTTTGTGCGTGCGCCCACACACACGCACGCACACACCCACATTGGAGCACTCTTTACCGGAACAACTTCAAGTTCTTCTAATCTCCCTTTTCATTCACCACTCTTGGGGTTCTTCATTCTCCAGGTGTTAGTTTATTTCTGGATGTACATCTTAGTTTTCTTAGTTTTTCTGATGAAGTCCTGTTTCTTCCTATTCTCACTGCCAGAGGAAACCACAAAAAGGATTTCTTAAAATAAAATTAAGAAAACAATGTAACTTGAACTGTGATTCTTGTCTGCTTTGAGAAGAATCAGAGTTTGAGGTCCATGGTTGACATAAAAATCCCAGGTGTAGAATTCGCTCAAATGGGAGCATGCGGTAGAGAAAGCCAAAGAATGACATCCGGACATTTACAAAAGAGCCCAAGGGTGGGCTTGTGTCCTGATAACCAGAATTATTGCTGATCCAGGGTTAGTAGATTAAGACTGACAGATGGACTTTATTCCTGGGAACAGTGTCTTTTTTAAAATGCATTTAGTTATTCAAGGAATATATGAATATGTCCTTTGTCTTTTAAAATAATAGGGATAATTTCCCTATTAATTTTCCATTTGACACTGCCTGCCCCATACTACTTCTCTCCCTAGAGACAACCACTGTTATTAATTTTTGTGTCTTTCTAAACTATTTTGTACGTGTTTATGTACATAAGTTCATAAACTGTTTCTTAAGGTACTAAATCCATGTGGATTGTAATCAAAATTGCTTTTTCTTTAAACATCTTGGGGAACGCTGATGAGCATCTTTCTTTTGCCATGCTTTACTTAGGATGGGGGTGGGAGGGTGGCCAAGGGGACAGTAACATCTATATGTAGTGAGAGGGCCTCCATTCTGTAGGCCTGGGTTAGAGCTGACTCTCTCGTGGGGTGCTTTTCAAGGGCCCCATCCCTTTCTCCCTCTCAGCCCTGGGCGCCCGTGGTCCCCCATCCCGTCCTGCCTCCTGAGGTTATGTTGCCCCTCCGGACAGCCCTAGAGGTCTGGACTGAAGACAAGCCCCAGACTCGCTCATTCTTGCCTGTGGTCCCCCCTCCCCTGGCCCATGGAAACATGTCATACTCTTTGCTCCGACGGACTCTGAGAGGATGAGCTAGTCCTAATGCAGGCACAACTTTCCTTCCTGCCCTGGCCACCAAGACAGCCAGCCCCCTTCTGTCATGTTCTAGGTGCCCTGGGTAGGAGTCAGACACCAGCTCCGCCTGCTCCCTTAACTGTGGATAGATGACTTCCATGAAACTCACCAGCTGGTCTCGTTGAAAACCCTCTTGTGAGGCCACGAGGTGATATTCCCACCCTTGTTCTAGTGGGCAGAGAGGGCTGAATGGGGGGTCTCACAGCAGCTCTTTCCAAAGAAACCCTCCCTTAGATCTCTCCCTGGGTTCTCATTATGGAAGAGAGACTCAAGTCTGTTTCTTTGTTACCTCTGTTTGGCACATTTTCCAGGGTAGCCTGTTTGATACCCCACTTTGCTATCTGTTATTGCTAGTGTCTGGTGGTATAGTCAAAACTTCACTTCTTCCCTAGAGACGAGGGCCGTCGTTGGATCGTAGTGGTTGTGTGATGGGAGGCCGTCAAACTGCTCACCAGCAGGGTCTCAGGTACCTGCCACACACTGGCCAACACTTCATTAAGTTGATCTTCAAATTTTTTGACAATATTTTTTAAAATATTTATTTATTTTGGCTGCGTCGGGTCTTAGTTGCGGCACGCAGGATCTTTCATTGTGGCAGGCAGGCTCCAGAGCGTGTGGGCTCAGTAGTGGCGACACGTGGGCTTCGTTGCCTCACGGCACGTGGGATCTTAGTTCCCCAACCAGGGATCGAGCCCACGTCCCCTGCATTGGAAGGTGGATTCTCAACCACTGGACCACCAGGGAAGTCCCTGACAATATTTTTTTTAACTTTTAAAAAAATTGAAGTATAGTTGATTTACAATATTGTCTTAGTTTCAGGTGCACAGCAAAGTGATTCAGAGAGATATATATATTCTTTTTCAGATTCTTTTCCATTATATGTTATTACAAGATATTGAATATAGTTTCCTGTGCTATACAGTAGGTCCTTGTTGTTTATTTTATATACAGTAGTGTGTATCTGTTAATCTCAAACTCTTAATTTATCCCTCCCACCCCCCTTTTCCGCTTTGGTAACCGTAAGTTTGTTTTCTAAGTTTCTGACAATCTCATAAAGAAAAAAACCTATCTCACTATTTTAATCTTTTTCTTTACTATGCAGCTCTTCTTACGTTTATTAGGTATTTTTATTCTTCTTTTCTATGAATTGCCTCTTAATATCCTTTGCTCAATTAAAAAACATGTCTTTTTGTAAAAAATTGATTGGTAGTTCTTTGTATTTTCAGAATACTAATCCTTTGTTATTTGGCAAATATTTTCTCTAAGCCTGGCCTTGTCTTTTAACTTTGGGAAATTAGAGTACATCGAAGGCGCCATAAATAATTTTCCTCTGGAAGACTTTTTTTTGTTGTGTCTGGCTTAAGAAAGCCTTCCTTCTCCAAGGTTATAAGCCTAGTCTCCTATATATTCTTCTACAGAATGCTTTCATAGTTGAAATGTTTTAGTGTTAGAGCCTTAATCCATCTGGGATATTTTTGTGAGCAGTAGGACTCGAACTTAATTTTTTTTTCCCCCAATAGAGAGCCAGTTCCCTCAACACTCTTTTTGTGAAGAGCCAGCAGCATGTTCTGTGGCCATTGGATTAAGAGTCTTCAAAGAGCTAGTTAAAGACGATGGGGTGGGGGGAGAATGACAGGTTCTTGCTAAACATCCTAAAGGTCAAGATTAGGTGGCTTTTCAGTCCAGAAGATACTACTTTTCTGGAAAAGCTCCTTGTAGCAATAGACACCCAAGATCCTGTGACTAGTGTACTGTCGGAGCATTTAAATAAAGATAGAACTAAACTCTGAGAGCCTCTGGACATTTATAGCTCATGAGAAAAACCGTTGCAGGCACCTTATTCATAATTGTCCATTTCTTTCTAGGCAAGGGCAGTTTTTATTTAAACATGTTCTGTGTGAATCTTTTTTTTTTTTTTTTTTTTTTTTTTTTGCGGTGCGCGGGCCTCTCACTGTTGTGGCCTCTCCTTTTGCGGAGCACAGGCTCCGGACGCGCAGTCTCAGCTGCCATGGCTCACGGGTCCAGCCGCTCCGCGGCATGTGGGATCTTCCCGGACCGGGGCACGAACCCGTGTCCCCTGCGTCGGCAGGCGGACTCTCAACCACTGCGCCACCAGGGAAGCCCTGTGTGAATCTTTTATCAGTTCTAGTAGTTAAATTTCTTCAAAGAATATATATTAGATATTCTTTTTTTATTTAAGTGAGCCCTTAATTCATCCCCATTAATACTTTTTAAAAATTTATGATTTTATTTTTGGGGGAACAGTTTCAGGTTCACAGCAAAATTGAGCAGAAGGCAGATGTTTCCCATGGACCCCCTGCTCCCACAGATGTACAGCCTCCCTCCTTATCAACCCCCCCACCAGCATGGAACATTTGTTACAACGTGTGAACCTACACTGACTCATCATAATCACCCAAAGTCCATAGTTTACACTACGATTCGTTCTTGGTGTTGCACGTTTTATGGATTTGGACAAGTATGTAATGACATGTATCCATTATTATGAGTACAGAGTACTCGTATCGGAGTATCATACAGCATAGTCTCAGTGCCTTTAAAAATCCTCTGTGCTCCACCCATTCGTGCCTCCCCTCACTCCCACCCCCAACCCGTGGCAACCACCAATCTTTTGATCGTCTCTATAGTTTTGCCTTTTCCAGAATATCATATAGTTGGAAACACGCAGTATGCAGTCTTTTCAGATTGGCTTCCTTTCACTTTGTACTATGAATTTAAGGTTCCTCTGTGCCTTCTCATGGCTTGAGAGCTCATGACTTTTTAGCACTGAATAATATTCCACTTTCTAGATGTACCACAGACTGCTTATCCATTGACCTCCTGGAGGACATCTTGGTTGTTTCAGAGTTTGGGCAATTATGAATAAAGCTGCTATAAATTTTTGTGTATAGGTTTTTGTGTGGACATAAGTTTTCAACTCCTTTGGGTACGTACCAAAGGGGTGCGGTTGTTGATTGTGTGGTAAGAGTATATTTAGTTTTGTCAGAAACTGCCAACTTGTCTCCCAAAGAGGCTGTACCATTCTGCATTCCCACCAGGAGAGAATGAGAGTTCCTATTGCTCCACATCTTTGCTACCGTTTGTTGTTGTCAATGTTCTGGATTTTGGCCAGTCTATGTAAAGGTACTTACTGTTGGTTTAATGAGCATTTCCTTGATAACATGTGATGTGGAGCATCTTTTCATACACTTATTTGCCATCTGTAAGTCTTCTTTGATGAGGTCCCATTAATACTTTTCAGTTTGTTTTCCCAAAACCCTTTGAAGTTGTGTGTGAACACTGTATTTAAGAGGTCAAGGATGATCAAAAGGATGCCTTTAAGGCTCAATTAACCTGATAGGAAGAACTTTAAAACTGACCTTCCCTAAGTCTCCCCATCATTGTCCCTGGTTTCATAGTTACATTGAGGCTCATTGTCCTTGACATCGGGAAGGTAGCTGAAAGCATAGTGTGAGTAAAAACCGTATTTCCTAAGAATCCTAAGCCTTCATAAATCCCTCTTGTGTTTCTTTCACAGTATCAAAGCCAGTCATGATTGTTGGTTTGAATCCAGAATTTTTGCCTGATTTTATCTAAATCCTTGGACATAGAAAGATTGAAATATTTGTCCCTAGGGCAGAGAGGACAGCAGGTGCAAAGGTTAGGAGAGGGAGTGGAGAATGGAACATGCTAGAAGCTAGAACAAGGCCCGGGAGGCAAGGAATGGGGTGACGCCAAGCAGCGGTCGGGGGCTGGAGCTCAGGGCCTTGTGGCCACGTGAAGGCTTTGGGCCTGGAGCTCAAGGCAGTGGATGCCGCTGAAGGGTTTTCAGCATAGTGACAAGATCAAGCTTGTTCTAGACAAGATCTTTGGCTGTGTGGAGACAGAGTAGTGGTGGGCAAGAATGGACCCAGGGGAAAAAAAAAAAAAAAGAACAGTTTAGGAAACTTTTGCAGTGATCCAGGTGAAGGATACTTGAATACTTTACCTTAATTGGGTTTGGAAACGTAAAAATATTGGCATCTTTGTTTTTTTTAAGTAGAATAAAAGCCCTGTAAGCTACAAGTATTTTTCTTTTTAATTTTTTTTCTTTGGTTCAAATTTCAGTGCCGTTAAAAAAAAGAATCAGATTTGTGCAGGACCAGTTATTTGGTTAGCAGGGCCTACCACAGAATGGTAATGTGGACCCCTTGTTCAAAAATTAAGAATTTCGGGCTTCCCTGGTGGTGCAGTGGTTGAGAGTCCGCCTGCCGATGCAGGGGACACGGGTTCGTGCCCCAGTCCGGGAAGATCCCACATGCCGCGGAGCGGCTGGGCCCGTGAGCCATGGCCGCTGAGCCTGCGTGTCCAGAGCCTGTGCTCCGCAACGGGCGAGGCCACAACAGTGAGAGGCCCGCATACTGCAAAAAAAAAAAAAAAAAAAAATTAAGAATTTCAAAATGGTGACAGAGGGCATTAAACCAAATGTAGGGCCCTTGTCTTTTGACTGTCTTGGGTCTGTGAGATAGTAAGGCTTGAGTCAGTGCCCAAGAAGCTTCTCTCCTGGCCTGTTCCAGTAAAAGGCTGGTGGCTCCTGTGGTACTTGGAAAGCAGGGCAAGCTTGTGTAGCTCAAAGTCCTTGTTATCCTAACTAGTGGTGACTGATAAACTGCAGAGATTATTGGAAGACAAATGGATAAGTACTATGACTAGATGAGATAAATAGGAAAGGTGGTAGAAATTAAGAATCTTTGTTTTATTATTTTTATTGGCTGTGGTTGATGAAGACCTAACTAAGAAAAGTGAAAAATGCCAACTTTAAATCTGTTCCTTAGAACTATTTCTTACCAATCTATATCCCTTTAACTGGCTTTCTCTTTAATAGTTTTGGGGACCACTGGTTTGGGCAGAACGTTTCCTGTCCAACTGTGGTTTTAAAATTTTTTTAAATTTTTTAATATTAGGAATTTGTGGGATACAGCTTCTAATGTCAATTTTAAACATTAGGACCCTTCTTCATTTATTACGTAAATTAATAAATGGTTTGAAAAACTAGCTAAACTTTTCATTAGAGGTATCAAATTTTTATAGTTCTTGAACTATGAAAATTGAAAGCATAATGCATATACATATATACGTTTACCTGCTGATATCACAGAAGGAAGAATAGTGGCTGTGGAATTTGATAATTTGAGATATTCTGAAATTGGGTGCTGTCATTTTTTGGGGGGTACGCGGGCCTCTCACTGTTGTGGCCTCTCCCGTTGCGGAGCACAGGCTCCGGATGCGCAGGCTCAGCAGCCATGGCTCACGGGCCCAGCCGCTCCGCGGCATGTGGGATCTTCCCGGACTGGGGCACGAACCCGCATCCCCTGCATCGGCAGGTGGACTCTCAACCACTGTGCCACCAGGGAAGCCCTTGGGTGCTGTCATTTTTATTTGTATTCTGTTGACTTGCTGAGCTCTGTACCGGAGATATCTTGAAGGCAAAGTTTGAGAACACCTTTAAAGCATAGCTAGGAAAAAGAGCTTATGCTGACTCAACCAAGTCCCTTTCAGCAATTTTCAATGACTCAGAACCCAGATATTTGCATAGTGATTCAATCAGCGAGGAGATTGGCGGCTGAGATAATTTGGTTCTGGTAAGTCCTCCAGTTAATGCCTTTAAAAGGTTAATAAAGGCCTTTCCTGAGTGGTGTACAGTGCAGTGGTTTCTAAGGACTTTGGATGATCTAAAATGCTACATGTAGAGGTGGGTATTAAGGGGGATATTAAAGTATTCTCTCAGAGAGTCCCATAAGGCCAGTTCTGGACAGTTGACATTAAACACTGCAAAATTCCAAAGTGCAGACAGCTTGGCAAGTTTGAGTTCTGGTGCATTCTGTTCAGAACTAGGGTTTTGTTTTTGTTTGTTTTTTTTCAATAGTGCTTTTGTCTTTCTGCTAAAGGTCAGACTGCACTTGTCTAGTACTGGTGTTCTTTTGTGAGCATTAGTAGGGAAGGGGGTAGACATATTGACTTAGTTTTTATATTTATAATAACCTATCACAACTTCAAATTTTATAGATTCAAAAATGTAAATTAAAATGTTTGCAGTTTTAAACTGCTGGTGAGCTGCTACCAATGGGACGTTTGTAGCTCTCCTCTTGGTGGTTCATTTCGTGCCTCTTGGTGCTTTGGTAGAGTGGGGCAGAACTAGCATGAGTCTATTTAGCGTCAGGCTTCGTTAGAATCCCGGTCCCATCATTGGGACCATTGATGTAACACTCAGATTAAGTAACCTCTGTAATACAGGGGTCCCACCACTGCCTGGCAGACCTGGTGGGTAGAGTACCTGGCGTATCGCCTGCCACATAGTGGTGGTTGCATACACGTTAGCTCACCTGGTACAACACCTAGGAGAAAGGGTAAGGTTGAGCGCATTGCCCTTCTCTTCCTAGGGCAGCAGGGGTCGACAGAGGCCTTTAGTTGAAGCCCATTGCTTGGAGAGTGACAGCGCCGAGCCCACAGCTGACACGTGCCTGCCTCGAGCTGGAGGACAGTCCTACTGTATTGTTTTTCAACTGCACACAGCGTATTTAGGGAGAGCTTATAATTTGTGTGTATGTAACCCTACTGTTAGTGTGGCTGGTCTCTTCAGGATCCTCACTCTGTTCGTTGGGGGTAACAGCATGAAATGGCTTTAATTTTCTCCAGGCACTGCTTACACCTCTACTCTGTCAAATCCCCCTTCCCCTCCCTGGATGATATACTGGGCTTATGCTTTCATTCCTTAGTCTTTCTAAACCACCCAGGGACTTCCCTGGCGGTCCAGTGGTTAAGACTCTGTGCTTCCAACTCAAGGGGGCACGGGTTCAATCCCTGGTCGGGGAACTAGGATCCCACATGCCATGCGGTGTGGCCAAAAACAAACAAACAACACAACACCTCATCTCTCTCCTGTCTGATTCTAGCTCCCTGCTCTCTTCTGAGCTCTGGCTCCTCCCTCCTCTGGCTTCCTCCTGTGACAGCAAGGGTCTAGCAGCTGTTGAGAAGGCGTGTCCCTCTGGTTCATTCTGGTGCAGGGAGTCTCTGCGTGGATCGTGCACGGGGCTCTCCGGGTCTGTGCTTAGCTTCACCCCAGCCTCCTCTGCACAGGACCTGTCCAGAGGGGCGCAGGCTCTCCCTTTGTCGTTGCTAGGCGCTCCTGCCTTGTTTGCACTCCCAGCTCCTCCTTGGAGTCCAGTGTCCTGCTGCCTGGCCCAGCAGCTGCCTGGAAGCCCTAGGGCTCCCGCCCCGCTAACCTCAACACTCCTGCAGAAGGAACTGTGCAAACCACAAGGGTCCCCGCCCACCCAGTCCAGGTGTCTTAAAGAACTGGAATGGAGAGGGCGTATCCTACCTTCTTTCCTGGTGTACTGCACCTGGATCCCTTTAAGCTCTGCTTGCGTGGGGCTCCTCTAGTCGGCCCCCCATCTTCCAAAATCTCTGTGCCTGTCTCTGTGTTTACGGGTGTCCCCTCAGTCCAGGTTATGGGTGCCAAGTTCTCCCAGTTCCCTAACATGCTCCATTCTGCCGCAGTGCCAGCCCAGGGTGAGCCTGTGGGTCCTTCTGTAGCTCAGCAAGCAGCCAGACAAGGAACAGGTACCTTAGTCTCTCCTAGAGATTCTCTTAGAACGTCTCTCGTCTTCCTAACTTGTAGGGGAAGCAGGTAGGAGCCTGCACTAGAAACTTGCACTCCCCATCAATTATTCTTCCTTTCTTTGGGGGCTGGGTGGAAGGAAGGGCTGTGGTCAGCTAGTAGGACTGTCCTGTGACCTCTCGGGAAGCAGCAGGGGGGCAGTGTCTGTATATACATGTTCATGGCTTTCTAAGTGGGGTGCTTCACCCCATTGTCCTCAGCCGTGGGCCTTGGCTGTAATTCTAAGAATAAGGGGGAAATCCCACTCAACTATATATTAGTAATGTTCTCTTTCTGTAAACACCTGCCATCTAGTGCCTGGGATGTTCTTCCCATGCATCCTTGCCTGCAGAACCAGGTTAATGCTTACTGGTGCTTGTGGAAGGTTTGAGTTGTAGGCTTAAATATATCTCACTTGAGGAAGGTGGCTGTAGGGGGGTCTCCATGGACATTGCTATGGTGTAAATGTTTCCAAAATTCATACACTGAAACCCTAAGGCCGAGGTGATGGTATTAGGAGATGGATTTGGGAGAGGATTCATTCACAAGAGTGGAGCCTTCATGAACAGGGGATTAGTGTTGTTACAAAAGAGACCCCACAAACCTCCCTGGCCCTTTCTGTCATGTGAGGACATAGCGAGAAGGTGCCGGCTATGATCCAGGAAGAGGATCCTCACGCGACCATGCGGGTGCCCTGGTTTTGGACTTGCCAGCCTCCAGAACTGAGAGACACATAATTTTTATTTATTTATTTATTTATTTGCGGTACGCTGGCCTCTCACTGTTGTGGCCTCTCCCGTTGCGGAGCACAGGCTCCGGACGCGCAGGCTCAGCGGCCATGGCTCACGGGCCCAGACGCTCCGGGGCACGCGGGACCCTCCCGGACCGGGGCACGAACCCGTGTCCCCTGCATCGGCAGGCAGACTCTCAACCACTGCACCACCAGGGAAGCCCGAGACACATCATTTTAATTAGCTATAGTGATAGGAAGTTCAAGGTTCTTCAGGTTTTCTTCAGTTTCAATCTACTGACTCCTTGCTAGCAACTGGGATATATAAAGGTGTGTTCTGCTGGAGAGATGATTTGAATCGCTGCTGCTGCTTCACACTCACCTAACCAAGGGACCGTCAACATAATCTGACAGTCTCACTTTACACAGTAGAGCTGACAGTTAGGGGTGAATAAGCGCGTTCCTTGTATATTTGTTCAACACACACAAGAGAGAAAAGGGCAACCACCGGAGGTGTGTGAGTGAAGTGGTGAGCCCTATTTGGGGAAGATTAATCTGACAGCAGCATGTACGCTGGATCACCTGGGGAGTGGGTGCTGGAGGTATGGAGCCCCTAGATCAGAGGTCAAAGGGCCTGAATAGGGTAAGTGGCAGTAGGAATGGAGAGGAGAGATGGAGAGTTGATGGAAGCCCATAGCTGATTAGAACGGGAACAGGAAGGGACGCTACAGTTTCCATCAGGGATCCATGAGAAGAGAGGGTATCCTGCACAGAAATAGGGAGTTAGAGAAGACCAGCTTGAGGGTGGGGAAGATCAGGGCCACCACTAGCCTATACTGCCTGTGTGAGAAGGAAAAGGCGTCCCCTCCTCCAGACACGGGGCCTGGCCAGTGGAGCACAGGCTGGTCCCCTGGGCCAGGATCCTTCGCTCAGTGTGGCACCTGTGCAACCATATGCGGTGGCCCTGTGGAAGATCCTCCGAAGAGCAACGAGATTCTGATAGTCACAACCCTCCCTTAGGGCCATAGGCGGGGCTGTAAGATCTAAGGGGTTGGTGGTTGGGAGTAGAGGGAGCTTGTCCCTGAATTGGTTGCTGAGAAAGCCAGCAGATAAGCAAGGCGCCTCCTCTTGACTGTCTTCTCTATGTATGTTCCTATTATTCTTTCTTTTTTTTTTAAATTGTGGTAAAATATATATATGACAGAGAATTTACCGTTTTAACCATGTTTAAATGAACAGCTCAGTGGCATTAAGTCCATTTACAGTGTGGTACAACCACCACCACCATCCGCCTCCAGAACTGTTTCATCTCACAGTCCTGAATCTCTACCCATTAAACATGAACTCCCCATCCCTGCTCTGCCCAGCCCTGGCAGCCACCAGTCTTCTTTCTGTGTCTGTGAATTTGAGTATTCTAGGTACCTCCTGTAAGTGGAAGGATACAGTATTTGTCCTTTTATGTTTGGTTTATCTCACTTAGCATAGTGTCTTAAAGGTTCATCCATGTGGCTTATATCAGAATTGTATTTTTAAGGGGGGGATAATAATCCCTTGTATGGATATATACCACATTTTATTTACTCATTTGTTGATGGACACTTGAGTTGTTTCTACCTTTGGGCTGCTGTGAAGGTTGCTGCTACGAACATTGGTAGACAAATATCTGAGTTCCTGTTTTCCATTCTTTGGCGTATTAATCCAAAAGTGAAATTGTTGGATCATACATACTTCTGTTTAACATTTTGAGAAACCACAGAACTGGTTTCCACGGTGGCTGCACCATTTTACATTCCCGCCAGTAATACTTGAGGGTTTCCCTTTATCTGTATCTTCACCAACATTCGTTATTTTCTGCGGGTTTCTTTTTAATTTTTTTTTTAATGGCTACCCTAATGGGTGTGAGGTGATATAGCATTGTGGTTTTGAGTTGCATTTCCCTAATGTCCCTATTTTATTTTTATGCACTTCTTCTACTGTATTTTTATCATAAATTTAATCATTATGTAAACATAGGGCCTTGCCTTCTTTTTTTTCTTTTTTAACGTTCTACTTTTCAAGACCATGCTGAGGAAGAGCAGCTGTTAACCCTATAAATTCATGCCCAACCTTTACCCATCTGAAAACATACTCACGGGGCCTATTTTCACTTCCCTTTGAAATGTTACAAAAGTTTAAGATGTGTTTCATTAGACACGCAGGGTTTATTTTTTAATTAGTTCTGAGCGTTTAAAAATCAAGAGCTCGTAAAAACCTGAATTTCCCACTTCTAAGGAAATCCTGCAGGTGGGGCGCCCGCGATCCAAGTTCCCACAAAGCAGCAGAGTAGCTTTGGAGTAGCTCCAGCTTCCCCCAGCCAACAGTACCTGCCTCATCCCTACAGGCATCTGTTTGCAAGCCCTGCTGGAGTGGATTTTCTGAGGCTAAAGTTAGCCTGGATTTATTCCAGTTTATGTGAATAATTTAGGTGATTAGAAGTGACTAATACTTCTGCTCTGACGAGCTACTTAATACCTCCACTGATGCTTTCTCTCCGGGTAAGTTCGGCAATCTCCTTGTTGTCTGCCCTTGCATGCCTCTAGCCCCGTGGGGATAAGTCCTGCCAACAGATTGGTCCCTATTAGTTAACTGTCACTTTACATTTGAGTGTTTCTTCTTAGCTGCAACTATTTGAAATTGTGTTTATGTGTGTGCAGAAGGCACACGCGCTTTTTTCTTCTGTGTGTTGCCACCTCATTCTGAGTTCCCAGTTACTGTTCTTGCCCACTGGTGATCCTACCAAGAACTCTGCTTTTCGGGCTTCCCTGGCGGCGCAGTGGTTGAGAGTCCGCCTGCCGATGCAGGGGACACGGGTTCGTGCCCCGGTCCGGGAAGATCCCACATGCCACGGAGCGGCTGGACCCGTGAGCCATGGCCGCTGAGCCTGCGCGTCCGGAGCCTGTGCTCCACAACGGGAGCGACCACAACAGTGAGAGGCCCGCGTACCGCAAAAAAAAAAAAAAAGAAAGAAATCTGCTTTTCACCTGTGCAGGGGCTCGATTTATATTTGCGTGTGTGTGTGTTTAGTAGTATTCTATGATATGCTAGAATTATGGCTCAAGACATAAACACAGTTTATGTCTGTGTTTTGGAAATACAGGTAGCAATGCTTGTAAATATTAGATTGTAAAGATGATAGCCAGTCGGCTTCAGATACTGTGTCTCACAGATAGTCGGTACTGGAAGGTGCTAGCTGAGGCTGCCATGAGATGGAGGCATTGTGAAACCCGAGCCAGCCCCAGAACCCCCTGGCTGCGTGATTTGCGATTGCACAGAGTTGGCTATACTGTCCATCAAGCCACATTTCCTGAAACCTAAGTACGCCAGGGTGTCATAGTGTTCTCTTGTAACCAGGTCCTGTGCCCGAAACCCTTCGCGTGACTCTCCTCGTGGTTTTCATCCTGTTTCTTTGTCTCTCTGTGTGGTCGCTAATGAGTGCATTGAAGGTGAAACATTTAAGTGAACTTGGTGGTGGTAGAAGAAGAGAATACGTCTGGGTGCTTTAGGCTGACTTGCCTCCCAGCCGCCACTTTCTAAGTTCTTTCTCTGTAGCTCTCTTGGCCATTTCTCCAGGCAGCCGAGCTGGAAACCTTGTTGTTGGTCACTCAGTTAGTCCCTATGATTTGTGCTTCCCACCAGAGCGGGGAGACCGTGGTGTGTGTGCCTCCTGCTTTTCAGCCAGTTTCTTTTTGTGTCCATCACTCCTTTCCTGTCTACTTTTTCCTACATGGACATAATATTCAGCTATAGAGCTGGAGTTTGATTTTCTTACTACATAGAAGAAGTTCATTTTTTGGCTGCTTCTTGCCCTTTCCCCCTAGAAGTTCCACTTGTCTGTTGCTTTTTTCCCAAAGTGAGTGGGACAAGATTGTTTATTATTCCTGTAGACTTGCATTTCCCCCTTCTGTAAGGGTTTGCCACAGAAAGAAGTTGTCTGTTTCGGATGTCAGTTTTAATAGAGAACAATGATGAAATTGTTAGACGATCGAAATGGTACTTAATTATCTGTCTGGAAACTCTTACACTTCTCAAAGGCTTTCTCAGTGAGAACTCATTGTGGACAGCACTTAGGGTGCTCAGTTCCAGAACATGCTGTAGGGGTGGTTCCTGCAGGCCCTGCTTTCTGGCGGGTCCAAGGCAGTGCTGGCCTGGTGGACCCTCTCCTCCCACTTCCTGCTTCGAAGGCCACTCTGCCGCACGTAGCCGCTGTTCTGACTCAAGAGCTAGCGAACAGTAAAGAAACTGACTTCTAAGAAAAGAATGTTAGTTGAAAACGACTTTTTAACATGCCTTGTTAAGGTGTAAGGATTCTGGAGCCCCCAGTCCTGCCTTTGGATCAAAGGTGCATCTCTACTTCTCGGAGCCAAGAAATGTAGAGACTCAAGGGTGGGGACAATTTGACAGAGACAGCAGTCCCCGGCTGCCTTTGGTCCTGAGAAGATATTCTGAGTGGCAGGGCTCTAATGAATTATTAAGCTACATATAAAATCAAGGAAGTACAGCGAGCACCCCAGGCAATGCGGCCACCTGCTGAGCTGCTTCGGGCTTCGCGGGGTCAACAGGATTTGGGAGGAAAGGTGTCTAGCTCGGGGAAACTGGGATCGAGCTTAGAGAAGAGGGCTCGGTTGGCTTCTTACTGGTTCTGGTATAACTGGAGCATTTTCTCCTTAAGCTTATTTTGTAATACGATATGTACAGAGCGAGCGCTCTCTTAAGTAGGTACTTTAAATTTTTTATTTGGTCAAATTAAAAGCAAAACCAGAAAATATAAAAGACAAAAACCACTAGAAAAATTATATGACAAAGCACCAACGTCTGTAACATACAAAGGACTCTTAACACCTGAGGGGCAGAAGGAACCACCTAGTAGATAAATGAGGAAAAGACGTGAACAGTACAAAATTCTAAAGGTCTGAAAAGAGAGTACATAGTGGAAATTACGTCCTTTTTCTAACCGGTTCTACTCTCCAGATGTAGCCACTCTTGCCGGTTTCTTTTGTAGTTTATAAGGAATCATTTCTGAATAGTTACATGTGGTTATATTACTACATTTATAACTATACACGCATATATTACTATACAATTGTTATACAATTTTGTAACAAAATTATTTGCACAATTGGCAACATGATTAAGTCTTTTTCAGTAATGATGATTTCCTGCAGCCTTTTTTTTTTTTTTTTTTTTTTTTTTGCAGTTACGTGGGCCTCTCACTGTTGTGGCTTCTCCCGCTGCAGAGCACAGGCTCCGGACGCGCGGCCTCAGCGGCCACGGCTCACGGGCCCAGCCGCTCCGCGGCATGTGGGATCCTCCCGGACCGGGGCACGAACCCGTGTCCCCTGCGTCGGCAGGCGGACTCTCAACCACTGCGCCACCAGGGAGGCCCTCCTGCAGCCTTTTAATCTTGTTTTAAATAGAAGGACAATTAGAACCTGGGGTGGGAAAGAATGGCTGTCATATAAAGAAACTACTGTTTTGGAGCGTGGGACATGTCCTGGAGAGGAAATGTCTAGTAGCCTGAAATTGTAGCAGTTTATTCCAATATCTTCAAACTGTGACTGGCCCTCCTTGAGGACATCAGGTGTGAAGGTTGAGCCAATCACACTCTGCAGTGGTCTTACTGGTCACGGGGTGGCCACTGGTTTGTCCTGGGCCCCTACGAGTTACTTCCTTTTTTCCCTAGTTCCCTCCCTCCCATAGGCAACCATTCAAATATGTATGAAGTGCATCATTTAGGCCTGTATGTAGTCTTGTAATGTATCTCATCTTGTGGGTACCTATTTTTAATAAATGGAAATGCTATGGCTGTCTCCTTCTGTTTGAATTTTTTCCCCTAGGCTCTGAAAGTTCCATCCTTATTGGTAGATGTGCATCTGGTCTGTTGCTACCTATTCTCGTGTGGCACAACTGAGGTTTGGAAAATAGTTGAATTAATTGTGGTGACTTTTAGCCTGATTTTCCTTTTGTCTTAATTTTTGTTACAAAAATTTCCAAAAAAATTAGGGACCCTTAAAATTCCACCAACCTAGTATATCAACTTTTCTAAATTTTTCATATGCAGACATACCTGATATAGTTATAACAAAAAGCACATATTTTTGTATCATTGCTTGATTCACTTTACCACAGAAACATTCCCTCCCTTTTGCTAAGTTGTCATACATTTTACTGGCTACGTGTTTCATCTGTATTATGTCCCATAACTTCACAATCTCTTCTGTGAAAGTGTTTTAATTGTTTATTTTTTAAATATCACTGCAGTTAATATCCTCATGCATACAATTGGTCTTTTATTGTTGCTTTAGTTCTCTTATATTATTTAGCCATGATAGATGCACAGTAAGGCATTATGGAGTCAAGGAGAAAACTTGTTCTATGACTTATGATGCAAGTTGCCACATTCTGCCTCTCACTCTATTCCCAGGAATGAATGCAAGTGTCTGTCTTCCATTTACAACATCCTTTTTTAGAGTGTCATACTTAGAGCTGTTGCCATAGGAATTGATTTATCAAGTGCCACAGTGGTCAGCAGAGAAATAAGGAACTCCAGGTTTTCTGACTTGAGAACATGTTGGGGAGAGCACCATCTGCTACCTGTATTGCGCATCCTTTCTATCCCGCCATCCCTCCTGGCACTGAACGCAGCCTTGCTTTGATCATCAGTCCTTCATCTCTCCGTGGTCGGGATTGTCCATAGCCAGTTGGTGTGAAGCCCTGCTTCAGTATTGCCTGGGAAGTGTGTGAACTGTAAATATAGACACACACAGGAAAAGAGTAGTGCTTGGGGTGCTCCTGCTAACTGCTCCTCATCCATTTCCACCGAAGGGCTGTGAAAAAGGGACTGGCTGCTTATAAAGATTGTGTACCGGTGGGCTTCCCTGGTGGCGCAGTGGTTGAGAGTCCGCCTAACGATGCAGGGGACGCGGGTTCGTGCCCCGGTCCGGGAGGATCCCACATGCCGCGGAGCGGTTGGGCCCGTGAGCCATGGCCGCTGAGCCTGCGCGTCCGGAGCCTGTGCTCCGCAACGGGAGAGGCCACAACAGTGAGAGGCCCGCGTATCGCAAAAAAAAAAAAAAAAAAAAAAAGATTGTGTACCGGTGAGGAGAGGGGGAGGCGTTTGCGAGAACATATGTTGGATTCTTTCCCGGGCCGGGGCACGAACCCACGTCCCCTGCATCGGCAGGCGGGCTCTCAACCACTGCGCCACCAGGGAAGCCTTATATATGTTGGATTCTTTTCATTCTCCTCTTAGTGACAGTGATTGATGGTATCTAGTGGGTCCTTGTTTGTCACTTCCTTGGTACAGCTGCTAGTGGGGGTGGGAGAAATCAGGAAGGGCTGGGCAGAGGACACAGCTAGGGGAGGAAGGGGCTCTTGATATGGTACTAAAATGACGTTTCTCACAGTTAAACTTACCAATGGTGTCTTCTCCTGCTGTACTTGACTACTACTAAGAGCTACTCTTTTTTGATCTTTTAGACTCTAGAAGAACCAGCCTTCATATCTCTGTCTTATTCCCCATTGCCAGAAAAGGGTTACCTTTGAGCACAGGATACCTGTAGTTTAAAGGGAATCGGAGAAGGAGGGAAATTCATCCTGGATGCTGTTTTGACTGATTTTGTGTCTTATATTTTGAAATTTAACCTGGCTTTAGCTATGGAATTCTCTTGGTGTTCTAAAATGTTCATTATTTAAATGATCCCCTGGGCTTCCCTGGTGGCGCAGTGGTTGAGAGTCCGCCTGCCGATGCAGGGGACGCGGGTTCATGCCCCAGTCCGGGAAGATCCCACGTGCCGCGGAGTGGCTGGGCCCGTGAGCCACGGCCGCTGAGCCTGCACGTCCAGAGCCTGTGCTAAAAAAAGATCCCCTATTGAGTATTTGGTCAGGAAGTAGGAGAAGGCTGTAAAAAGGCGAGTTGCGAGTTGCGGGTAGGGAGGGGTGTGGTAAATTAGCTAAGTTTACAGTGATCTTATTAAGCTTGTTGCTTGCATTTTCCTGCCTGCGTTGAGGCAAAAACTGTCTAAAAGTGCAAGAACAGTGATTATTTTGTGGTTAGATCATGAGCACAATGCAGCCAAACCCAGGAAGGAGAATCTGCTTCATCAAGTCTTCAGCTGTTGGTTAGGCCAAAATTTGTGTGGAAGCCTCCAGTGGGTGTTGATTTGGCAGGAAACCCCTGCCCAGTTCTTCTGGTTCTTTCTTCTTTACTTTTTCTCTGTTCCCAGCTCACGGTTACCTTCCAAAATGGAAGGTGCTTGCACTGCAAATGACCATGACAGCCTCATCTCCCCTGTAGCAAGTCCTAAGGAAGCCAAGTAGACAGAGTCCAACTTTTGAGTTCAGGTCTCCGAGGCACTTTGGTCCGCTGGTTTCACTACAGGGTGTTGTATGCCCCAGTGGCCTCCATCCAGCGGACTTTGCATCTTACACTTTCAGGTCAGCACAGCCAGGCTGCTTAGGTGCTTAGGAAAGATGCTCTTTGAAGAGCATGTGGTATCTGGTGGATCCTTTGGAACATTACACTTTAAACTGATGCTCACCTGCCTAACTCCTTTTTCTTCCTTTTGATCAACATTTGTTTCTTGAACACCCATTGCATGCTGGGTACTTTTCTACCAGGTGACTCCACAGATGGTATCTGTTTTAGTTCTCATAACATCTCTGTGAGGTAGCTGGTGTTGTACCTAATCTTTAAAAAGGGGAAACTGTGGCCCAGGGAAATGGTTGCACACTAAGGTAATCACGACTAATAAATTGCAGAACCACGTTTGAAGGCAGATTTTTGAGAACCCAAAGTCCAGTGCACAGCTGCACCCCATAGACACCTCTGAAAGTGACAGCAGCCTCTTCAGCCGTCCCAAAAAAGATGTTCACCTTCATCTTGTATTATCGCACCTCGCTTTGGGAAAACAGAGTCTATGAAAATCTGAATTGGCCTGTTTTGGTTTTGGAGAAGGCTCCACTGTGAGTTTCTTCTTAAGAAATGAACCTTCCTAGGCAGGTAGCTTAAGCCCTGTTCACCGAGTTCATCGTAGACAGTTTGTCAGAGCAGAGCAGAGTGTGGCAGACACGTGTGCTACGGAGGTGACAACCTGTATTGGAATCTCAGCCCACTAGCTGTGTAGCTGTGAGCAAGTTGCTTAACTCTCTGAGCCTCTTTCCTTCCCTGGTAAACGGGAATCATACCGATCCCATCAGGTTAGTGTGAGAATACATTCACGTAAGTGCCAAGTGTGAGCTAAGTGCCGAGCAGCGTGCTAATCCCATGGGAGCTGCCGTCATTTGTGGTTGGCATTATCAGGATCGAGGGAGCTCCATCAGAGTGGAAACCTGGCTTGGGAACATGTATAAATACTTGTAGCGCCCCTACGAAATACCATTTAAACCCCTAACTTGTGTAAGGCAATAATAAGATGTGTGTGTGTGTGTTGACACGGGCTGGTGGGGTGGTGGGAGCGGAGGATGGCTTGGATTAGCCACGGTGGGATGTTGCAGACTGCCAAGAGGAGAGAAGGCATGTTGGACATAGCAAAATGCTGGCTTAGTTGCAGCCCCGCGGAAGTGTGCGTGGCAGACAAATAGTGCTGAAGGACAGATGGGAACAGTGACTTGTGTTGGCAGTTGGGCAGAGTGGTCCTGGGATATAGCACCGAGCAGTAAAAGCTCTGCTGTCTACTTCTCAAGGTGTTTATTATGTGCCAGGCACTGTTGTTGTGCTTTTTTCCATCAACTCACAACAGCCCTCTGAAGCAGACTATGACTATCCCCAGCGTACAGATTAGGAAACTGAGACACAGACAAGTTAAGTCCGTTCCCCAAGGCACACAGCTGGTAAGTGGCAGAGCTTGGGTTCCATCTCAGGCCTCTGCCTGCAGAGTTTGTGCTTTGAACCATTGCACTATATGCCTCTCAAAAGACAGGCAAGGGCCTTGCTCTTACGGTGTTTACATTCTAAGTAGGGGAGTCTGTCAAACAAATAAATAAATATACAATCTGCCAGGTAGTAAGAAATACAATGAAGAGAAATAAAATTGGGTGAGGAGTTTTAGAGGATGATGGGGGTTGATGGTTTAGCTAGTGTATTATTTGCTTGGGCTGCCGTAACAAAATACCACAGACTGAGTAGCTTACACAACAGTTTATTTTCTCATGGTTCTGGAGGTCCAAGATCAAGGTGTCTGTGGAAGTGGTTTCTTCTGAGGCTTCTCTCCTTGACTTGCCAATGGCTGCCTTCTTGCTGTGTCCTCACTGGGTTTCCTTCCGTGTGTGCACAGCCCTGGTGTCTCTCTTTGTCCTAATCTCCTCTTCTTATACCAGTCATTGGATTAAGTCCTCTCCAAATGGCCTCATTTAAACTTAATCGCCTCTTAAAGGCCCCTTCTCTGGATAGTCACATTCTCTTGTACTGTGTGGGTTAGGACTTCAACATATGAATTTGGAGGGGACACAGTTCTGACCACAACGTTCTGCCCCTTTTTCCCCCAAATTTCTGTCCTTCTCAGAGACAAAATGCATTCATCTACATCCCAGAAGCCCCAAAATCTTAACCCATTCTAGCATCAACTCTGAGTTCCAAGTCTCACCAAAGTATCTAAATCAGGTGTGGATGAAACTTGAGATGTGATTCATCCTGAGGCAAAAATTCCTCTCCGGCTGTGAAGCTATGCAGCCCAGAAGTTTTGTGCTTCCAAATTACAAAGGAGGGACAGCCATACAATAGACATTCCCATTCTAAAAGCGAGAAATTAGAAAGAAGAAAGGGGGTGATGGATCCCAAGCGAGTCTAAAATGTAGCGGGGCAAATTCTGATTGTAAGCCTCCAGAATAATCCGCTTGGTGGTCTGTCCTTTGGGCTCACCAGGCTGGTGGCCCTGCCTTCCAGACCCACAGGAACCCAGCAAGAGATAGCCTTGCCCTTTAAGGAGGAGCCGGTCTGGGCCTGTGGTGGGAGTGGCAGCCCTCTCAATCTCTGAATCTCCTTCGGGGTCATTCTTCCCTTATCCTGATGGATAACACAGCCAGGAAGCTCTGTTGTCCCATTCCCTAGAATCCCAGAGGTCTGACAGCCTTCCTTCACTGTTGCCCTGTCTTTGTCTCCTTTAGTCTAAATGAGCATAACCCCAAGGAAGAGCTGCTCACCGCAGCTAGAGAAAGCCCGCGCACAACAACGGAGACCCAGTGCAGCCAAAAGTAAACAAATAAAAATAAATACATAAATGTATTAAAAAAAAGAGAGAGAGAGAATAGGCTTGTGGTTCCCAAGGTAGAGGGGTGTGGGGGAGGGATGGATTGGGAGTTTGGGATTAGCAGATGCAAACTATTACATACAGAATGAATAAACCACAAGGTCCTACTGTATAGCACAGGATATTCAATATCCTGTGATAAACCATAATGGAAAAGAATATGAAAAAGAATATGTATATGTATAACTGAATCACTTTGCTGCACAGCAGAAATTCACATTGTAAATCATTTGTGCTTCAATAAAATTTTTTTTCAAAAAGCCCCTCAAATTCCAATTTTTAACTCTCACGACTCAAACAGAAGAAGGCAGTCTCACAGCCTAGTGTAAAATAAAAGTGGTAACAGGACACTCCAGGCTCCTTCCAGAGTAGGAGTAAAGGCCCCATGGTTTGGAGATGCAGACGCTTTCACTCTTCAGTGTAAGGTCAGAGCATAGTACATTCGCTGTCAAAGTGGAGTAAACGTCCTAGGGTTCCGTTTATTCCCTTGGAGCTCCCTCTTTGTCGTCACCTACCTCACAACTGTAAGTGACAGACAGCCTCGGCTGCGTCTTGCGGGTGCTGTTGTAACTGGGTGCTGGGTACGGGAAGCTTAGAGTCTGTCTAAATGGGGTCACCTCCTCGAGAGGTAAATATCTGATTGGTGCCTGGAGTTAGGAAGAATTATGAAGAGCATATATTTAAGCAACAGTGTAGGCTGTGAAGTAATTAACAAATTTTTTTCAAAATTTCTTTCAAAATAATTTTCAAAAGTTAATCAGACATATTGCAGATTGGGCTACAAAGTTTGCAGGCATTCTTATATCCATAAATGCCTCAGGCCGTTCCACTTATTTCTGTTTTCCTTATCCTATGTTTAAGAAACACAGAGGAAGAAGGGTTAAAATAATGCATTCAATATCATTTTCTAAGAAATAACTCACCAAAGGGATTCTTGGAAAAATTTATTTAAAGAGAAGGGAGGGACTTCCCTGGTGTCGCAGTGGTTAGGAATCTGCCTGCCAACGCAAGGGACATGGGTTCCATCCCTGGTCCGGGAAGATCCCACATGCCACGGAGCAACTAAGCCCCTGTGCCACAACTACTGAGCCCGTGAGCCACGGCTACTGAGCCCATGTGCCACACCTACCGAAGCCCGCGCACCTAGAGCCCTTACTCCGCAGCAAGAGAAGCCACCGCAATGAGAAGCCCGCGCATTGCAATGAAGAGTAGCCCCTGCTCGCTGCAACTAGAGAAAGCCTGCACGCAGCAACGAAGACCCAATGCAGCCAAAAATAAATAAATAAATTTATTTTAAAAAATAGATAGATAAAAAAGAAGGCAACCATGTGAGTGACATCTGGGCACCAGCTATCTGCTAGGTTCCATACTGGTGGTGTTTCATTTAATCCTCCATAACTCCTGAACTAGTGGCATCCTAACATCGGTGAGAATATGAGACTTACTGCTTAGGAAACTGAGGGACTTTGCCTGATTCACCATGTGGAACCAGGTCTGGAAAGTACTTGATGCTCAAAAATATTAATTGGATTAATTAATCTGTCAAGGTTACACATCTGGTGAGCAAATAGCCCAGATTCAAAGTTGGGGACATGCTAATAATAATTGTGGTTAATGTTTGCCAGGTTCTAACTGTGTGCCGGGCACAGTGCTAAATATATTATACAGATTCTCATTTACTCCTTACAAAAGCCCTCCAAAGGTAGATAGTTTAAGTATCTTTATTTTACAGAGAAGTCACTGGTATTATGCTAGAACTAGGATCTGAACTCGGAAAGTGTGAGCCCAAATACCATGATTTTAGTCACCAAATTGTACTGCTTTTATCAGTTACCTGTCATTTCATCATATGAAATATTACCAAGTGATTTGGGAAAAAGGAGTTCCATGGTCAAAAAATATCGGGGGGAAACATTGCATCAAAAAGTAAACTTGGTTCCTGACTTCAGGAATTCTCTGAGCTTTCAGGATGCTAATGCAACATATGAATCCTCAAGGGAAGACATAGAATGCAACATTTTCTAAGTTCATTTGGCCCCCTTTCCCACCAGGACAGTATTAGCATCTCACTGAGCCAGTATTCTGTGGAACACAGTTCATGAAATGCTCGCCAAACTCGACAGAGGGTTGCTGTATCATCTCCTTCCTAAAGAGGAGAATGAGAAAGACGTCCTCAAAAGCCTGCTCCGTGCCTGTTAGGTTTTGGAGTCATATATTGCTTCTTTTCATGGTATTGTAAGTCTGTGTTTTAAAGAAAATAATTAGCATTATTTTAATATTTCACATCATTTTCTTATAGTGAACCAAATAAATTTTATATGAGAGAAGGATGGGGGCCCATGGATGCCTGCCTCAGTTGTGCAATATGTGTTTTTCGACATCCCTGTTCCCCTGAGCTAATTAGGCTGATAGAATTGTGGTGACAGTTTTTTTGTTTTTTTAATTGAATATAGTTGATTTACAGTGTTTTAGGTGTATAGCAAAGTGATCCAGTTTTTTAATATGTGTGTGTGTATACTTTTTCAGATTCTTTTCCATTATAGACTGCAAGATATTGAATGTAGTTCCCCGTGCTATACAGTAGGTCCTTGTTGTTTATTTTATGTATAGCAGCATGTATCTGTTAATCCCAAATTCCTAATTTATTCCCTCCCCTCCTCGTTGTGACAGTTCTGCCTCAGCCTCCAGTGAATGGAAAGGTTTACCGTGGGAACTGAATCTAACCCTGACTTCTGACATTTTACTTCTCATTGGCACAAAAGGTGACCAGTTACACTGTACACGTAAAAATAGCTGGTCGTTTTTATCCTTTTGTAAAATATTTCATATGCTGATTTTCAAAATGTTTCAGGAGAGAAATTGACTTGTAGTACTTGAAAGTTCACGGATTAGGGCACTACATTAAAACAGGGCTTGTGAAGAAAAAAACACACTTTCTGTTTCTAGGCCAGCAGCTCTACTTTGGGGACATTTATTTCATACAGTGCTGTATGATAGAGACCAAGATTTATAGTTGGAGATTTCCTGAATAACAACTCAGATAGCAAATGCCTCAGTGAAACAACTTTCCTGTGCTCTGCAAAGCAAAAAGTAGCACAATAGAACGGGTGGTTTGTCTCCAGATTTCTGTGAGGTGGTATTTTGGCTTTTGGTTTGGGTTGGTTTTGTTTGTTTGTTTTTGGTTCTCTTGCACGACAAAATGACATTAATTATTTTTCTTTTTGGCCTTAACCTAAAATTGGAAAATTTTTACCTTTCTCTCCCCTTCATCCTTCTCCCAGTATCCTCCCCTGCCACACACCCCTCCTTCTCCCGGTCTCACTTGGAACGGACCTGGTACTTTTCCACACAGAGCTACTTAACGAAAACCATCTCAACTCAAACAACAAAAAACAAAAAAACAAATTTGAAGACAGTCTGCTTGAATGATAGAAAGGAAATTCCTTTTACCTCCATTTTGTTGTTGCCTGGTAAGTGATTCAGATTTTCCTTCTGCAGAGAGAAGAGAACGCAAGCAATACTAATACAAAAGAGCCCCATTTCCTGCCCCCCCACCCCGCCCCCCGAAAGGAAAATAAGGTTCTGCGACGGCCTTGAAGATGCTCATAAGGAATAGCTTCACCTCTGGTTTGGGATGAGATGTTCACATATTGGTGTTGAGGTTCAGTACGAGCAACCAATGGAAGGAACAGGGAAGAAGCAGTAAATGTGAGGGCAGCAGGAGGAGACACAGGCCAATTCTGGTTTTCTGTGGGTTTTCAGGTCGAATTGAAGACAGTCTTTTTAACCAATGGTGCTGAGACAACTGGATGTCCACATGCAAAAGAATGAATTTGAGGGCTTCCCTGGTGGCGCAGTGGTTGAGAGTCCGCCTGCCGATGCAGGGGACACGGGTTCGTGCCCCGGTCCGGGAAGATCCCACATGCCGCGGAGCGGCTGGGCCCGTGAGCCATGGCCTCTGAGCCTGCGCATCCGGAGCCTGTGCTCCGCAACGGGAGAGGCCACAAGAGTGAGAGGCCGCGTACCACAAAAAAAAAAAAAGAAAAAAAGAAAAAAAAGAATGAATTTGGACCCTTACCTCTCACCAGTACAAAAAATTAACTCAAAATGGGTAAAAGATATAATAAATATAAGAGTTAAAACTATGAGGCTCTTAGAAGAAAACATAGGTGTTTGTGACCTTCAGTTAAGCAGTGGTTTCTTAAATATGACATCAAAGTACAAGCAAAAAAAGAATAGATAAATGGGGGACTTCCCTGTTGGTCCAGTGGTTAGGGCTTCACCTTCCAATGCAAGGGGGTGCAGGTTCAATCCCTGATTGGGGAGCTAAGATCCCACATGCCTTGCAGCCAAAAAACCAAAACATAAAACAGAAGCAATATTGTAACAAATTCAATAAAGACTTAAAGAAAAAAAGAATAGATAAATGGGACTTCATCAAAATTACAACCACAACCTTTCTGTGCTTCAAAAGACACCATCAAGGAAGCAAAAAGACAAGCCACAGAATGAAGAAATATTTTCAAATCATGTACCTGATAAGGGATTTGTATACCAAATATATAAAGAACTCTTATAACTCAATTATTTTAAAAAACCCAACTAAAACATGGGCAATGGATTTGAAACGACGTTTCTCTAAATAAGATATGCAAATGGGCAATAAGCACATAAAAAGATACTCAATATCATTAGCCGTCAGAGAAGTGAAAATCAAAACCATAATGAGATGCCACTTTGTATCTACTTAGGATGGCTATAATCAGAAAGACAGCTGAGTGTTGGCAAGGAGCTGGGGAAATTAGAATCCTCACACAGCGCTGATGGGAATGTAAAATGTTGCAGCTGCTTTGGAAAAGTCTGGAAGTCCCAAAAAAGATTAAACATAGAGTTACCTTATGACCCAGCAATTCTACTCCTAGGTATATACACAAGAGAAAGCAGAACGTATGTCCTTGCAAACACTTACACACTAATGTTTACAGCAGCATTAGTCGTAGTAGCCAAATAGTGGGAAAAACCCACATGTCCCTAAACTGATAAATAAAATATGATATATATCCATACAGCAGAATATTATTCAGCAATGAAAAGGAATGCAGCCCTAATATATCCTACACGATAGATGAACCTTGAAAACATTATGGTAAGTGAAAGAAGCTAGTCACAGACGGCCATGTATTTTATGGTTCCATTTACATGAAATGTCCAGAATAAGTAGATCTATAAACAGAGAGTAGATTAGTGGGTTGGAAAATTGGGAGTAAACAGGGAATATTGTAAACGAGTTATAGGGCTTCTTTTCAGAGTGATGAAGACGTTCTAAAATTGTTAAGTGATGGTCTCACAACCCTGTGACTATGCTAAAAGTCACTGCGTTATACATCTTAAAAGAGTGTATGGTGTGTGAATTCTCTCTCAATAAAGCTGTTATTAAACACAACAAAATCACATAATTAGTGTCGTACAGAATTCCATTTATAATTTTACACTCTTGGACTAAAACTCAGCTCAGACTTTTAAGTGACCTGTTCCAGGGCATCCAGCTAGTGATTGGAAATCCAGACTTCCTGAACATCAGGCCAGTTGTTTTCTGTATTGTGATTGCGACAGGAAGTTTGACCCCAACAGACCATAAAAATCCCACTTAATGAATTTCATTGATGTGGCTGGGTAACACTAGCTTTGTAACAGATAAGCCACTGAGGCTGAGGTTGGCAGTAGAAATGTAATTCTTTTTCAGGTAACATGCAGTAGCTTAAGGCGAGGATGAGGGGGTACAGGGGGCTCCTTACCACGCAGATAACCCAGGTCCCCGGGTTCCTCAGGGACCCAGGCTGATGGGAGATCTTCCATCTTCTTTCAAGGTTGCCCTGAGCTTTAGCATCCTGCTAGCAGACGGGGGGGAGGGGAGAGTGGAGGCTTTTGAAACATAGGTCCAAAGGATATTCAGCCCACGTGATGACTGGGTACTCGTTTAGAAGCTTGCATATCATGGCCCCTGCTTCCCTGTGAGGTAGTTTAATACCCTGAGAGCAGTGGTAGGGAGCCAGCCTAGCTGGTTATGCTGGAGCAGAGTTTACTGACTGTTCCAGAAGAATGGTCTTGCTATCATCATTCAAACTTTATTGATCATATACTGACTAATAATTGATAAGTTTCCAAGCTGTATATTATGAGGAGACTCTTAGAGATCCTGCCTTGTCTTGCCAGAGTTCTCGAGGAGGTGACCTCATTTAGACAGACTCTAAGCTTCCCGTACCCAGCACCCAGTTACAACAGCACCCGCAAGACGCAGCCGAGGCTGTCTGTCACTTACAGTTGTGAGGTAGGTGACGACAAAGAGGGAGTTCCAAGGGAATAAACGGAACCCTAGGACGTTTGCTCCACTTTGACAGCGAATGTACTATGCTCTGACCTTACACTGAAGAGTGAAAGCGTCTGCATCTCCAAACCATGGGGCCTTTACTCCTACTCTGGAAGGAGCCTGGAGTGTCCTGTTACCACTTTTATTTTACACTAGGCTGTGAGACTGCCTTCTTCTGTTTGAGTCGTGAGAGTTAAAAATTGGAATTTGAGGGGCTTTTTGAAAAAAAATTTTATTGAAGCACAAATGATTTACAATGTGAATTTCTGCTGTGCAGCAAAGTGATTCAGTTTTACATATACATATTCTTTTTCATATTCTTTTCCATTATGGTTTATCACAGGATATTGAATATCCTGTGCTATACAGTAGGACCTTGTGGTTTATTCATTCGGTATGTAATAGTTTGCATCTGCTAATCCCAAACTCCCAATCCATCCCTCCCCCACACCCGTCTACCTTGGGAACCACAAGCCTATTCTCTCTCTCTTTTTTTTAAAATAAATGTATGTATTTATTTTTATTTGTTTATTTTTGGCTGCACTGGGTCTCCGTTGCTGTGCGTGGGCTTTCTCTAGTTGCGGTGAGCAGGGGCTACTCTTCCTTGTGCTGCGCGGGCTCCTCATTGCAGTGTCTGCTCTTGTTGCAGAGCACGGGCTCTAGGCACGCGGGCTTCAGTAGTTGGGGCACACAGGCTCAGTAGTTGTGGCTCACGGGCTCTAGAGTGCAGGCTCAGTAATTGTGGTGCACGGGCTTAGTTGCTCCGTGACATCACAAGCCTATTCTCTATATCTATGAGTCTGTTTCTGTTTTGTAGATAAGTTCATTTGTGTCATAGTTTAGATTCCACATATAAGTGATATCATATGGTATTTGTTTTTCTCTTTCTGACTTACTTCAATTTAGTAAAAATTATAATCTCTAGGTCCACCCTTGTGGTTGCAAATGGCATTATTTCATTTTTTATGGCCGAGTAATATTCCATTGTATATATGTACCACATACATATTCTTTGTCTGCTCATCTGTCGATGGACATTTAGGTTGCTTCCATGTCTTGGCTGTTGTAAATAGTGCTGCTCTGAATATAGGGGTATATATATCTTTTTGAATTAAAGTTTTTTCCGGATATATACCCAGAAGTGGGATCACTGGATGATATGGCAACTCTATTTTTAGTTTTTTGAGGAACCTCCATACTGTTTTCCATAGCGGCTGCACCAATTTTCATTCCAACCCACAGTGTAGGAGGGTTCCTAGAGGAGCTTTTTGATGTCTTTCAATTAGTAGCTCTATGGCCTTGGCTTTTCTGGGCCTCAGATTAGCATCTGCAAGTGGTGATCCTAATAGCACCTTTCCTTATGGGGTGGGCTCGAGGATTAAATGATAATCCCCGTCAAGTATTAAATCCAGGTTCTAGAATAAAATAGTGCTAATAAACACTAGTTACCATTGATGGTAATAGCATTTTCTTTTGACTTTCAAGGTAGTGAAACACTGATGCCTAATGTTGCAAAAATGCTACATTTACCAGTCAGTGGCAGTGTCCTAAAAGATGTTATGATGTAACTGTGATGCTTGGAAAACGTTTTTCCTAAGCAGTCAGAATCTTTCATTTAATAACAATCTGTTGGGTGCCCACTATCTGTAAATACATTTCCAGGACAAAGGGATTATGAAAAGGAAGAAGAGATGGCTTTTGCTTTTGAGTACTTCGTGATGCCATATGCATTAGCAATGGCTACATTTTAAATAGGCTATAGTTAACCTAAGGTTTTAGAATAGTGTTTTCAGCCAACTACACATATATTCTAACACAGACAAAAATTAAGGTGATTATCCTTTTAAAAAGTAAGACCAAGTCTAAAATATCACACTTCAGAGTTGTTTTTATTTTAACTTCCTGCCCCTTGGTCCCAAATGTCAATTTATCTCCCCCACTCCTACTACAAATTGTCAATTTACCTCTCTGCCACCCTTCATACATCTACCCCCGATTACGGGATTATTATAAAGCAGTTATATACTGTCGTGTTAGAAACAATTTTGTACATTTTTTCAAGATAATTATTTGAAAACAGGTTTGTTTTAATGTGAAGTAGCATAATGCCGTAATTTGTAGTTTATTTCGATTAGAAACTTGGTCTGGTGCAGTGGCTTTTAACTTGGCCAGATTTTTATCAAAAAGGCAATGTTGTTATTGATTTCTTACATTTTTAAAAATTCATCAAGGCTTTGGTACTCTTACGTTCATTTGAAGCCCTTGTTTGTTATGTGAAAGCAAACTTGTCATCTCATTTTATCAGTTCCTTGTTCTCCCAGTTTCCCCAGTCCCCCTAGGATGTTAGACCTGGGAGAGACCTTAACATCCCATCCTTCTCATCTCCTGCCCCTTCAGCAGAGGAGAAAAATGAGGCCCAGAGAGGTTAGGGGGCATGCCTGGGGTCACACAGTGGATGTGGGGCTGAGTCCTCCCTCCACACCGGGCCCCTCTCCCTGGCTGGGAATATTCTCTTTCCTTTGACCCCCTCCTGCACTTTCTAAGCTGTCACCAAGTCTTGTTACCGTTTCCTTGAAATGCCTCTTGTTTTCCTTCCTTCCCATTTCTTCCTGTCTCATCCAGTCCCTCCACTCCTCACAATGGGAGAGGCTGACAGAGCGCTTTATCTTTGGGGCATCCATCATACAAGATTACTTTTCTCTAATTACCACTGTCAGCCTGTCACTCCTCTGCTGCGAAGATGCCAATAGCTCCCTGCTTCCTGTGGCAGCAAACGTCATCACTTCTCTTCATGCCAGTTCCCTCAGAACCTCACTTCACTGTGTGCTCAGCTTTATTCCTTTCTTCCCACGAACCCCAAAGGCCCAGAGTCTTCTCTGGGTTTGCTCTGTGAATCAGCCATGTTTCCTTTATGGCTTTAGTATGTCCTGTTCCCCAGCTCCTAAGCGCTTCCCCTGCCTTTCCAAAGACTCCCCAAATCCAGATCCCACCACCTTCTCACTGTTTTCCCTGTTACTCCAGTGATAATCCGACGATCCCCTTTATTCCCCAACTTTTTCTTCTTATGCACTAACATGTAGCGTTGGGCAGCATAGCCTCTCTTACATGGCTCCCTGGTTTTTCCCCACAGTTGTGTTGCCATCTCAATTATGCTTAATGCTCTTAGAAGGCAGCGCTTATGTTTATGCTTTTCTCATATACTCCACGTTTTACATGGCCTAAATAAGTGGTCAGTAAATACTCCTTGCTTATTAGGGACTCTCTGAGCTTTCCAAAGATGTTGGCCAGAGCTGCGAGCGATTGAGACGTTTTACAGCGTTCACTGCTTGGATCATGATCGGTTGTTAATACTGCAGAACAGCCCTCTCCCGACTGCCAAGTGTTGATGGGATCGGCGCTGTCGCTGTTAATGATCTTCTGCGGGGACTGGCTATATAGGTGTGGAGCTCACACTCATAGTTGGTGATTGGGCGGTGGGTTCGTGGCAGGGAGGTGAGAGCTTGCACCCCTGCCTCTTGGGTCTTACAGTAGGGAAGAGTTCTTCAGGAATGGATAGGAAGCGCATTATTCTCTGAGCTCCACAGATTCTCGGCACACCAGTGTGAAATGGGAACTGGCCTGGCTCCCCTCCCACTGTGTGTTTTTGAGCCAGTAGTGACCTTGGTGCTCTCTTTTCTACAATACTGGCACAATGTCCTAAGATTTAATCTCATCTTTTTCAAAATCCAGTAAATAGCTTCCCCAAAAAAGGTAAGCATGCTGTAATAAGTTCCTGGTATTGGAAAAAGGAATGTGTCCTATTTAAAGAAGACAGCGTCTGCTCTCTGAATTTCACTGTCCCTTTTCCACGCTTCCTACCTTTCCTGGTAGTCATTTCCAGACTGAGGCGACTGCAAATTTTACTGCACCTGGGACTACACTCTCCCCACAGCATAACCCCTACAAGAATGTCCTCCACTAAGGGCTCATAAACTTGGAACTGTTTTTTTTCTGTAATGTCAGCAAGACTCATTCCACCCATACAAATAGGCTTTGGCCTTTTTCCTCTTTGGCACAAAAGAGAATTGGCAGAGATTCTGATAAAAGTGAAGTCGACAAGCTCTGGCTTGGAAGTGAGTTCAGTGCCTCTGGGCTTGTCATCCCCCTTGTTCCTGTGTGTTCTGAATTCTTGTCCCACCCAGAAAGTTCTCTCTTCCCATCTGTGACACCTAAAGATGTTTCACATCCCGCTCCCTTTGTTAATGTCTCCATCACAGGTAGTAAGATACTGCATCTCTTCAGTTATAGAAAGTTACTTGAACTGGAGTCACCTTAAGGTTTTTTTAATCCCTTTAGGTGGATGGAAGTCTGCTTAGTGGAAGAATTGCCACCAACCACTGAACTGGAAGAAGGGCTCCGGAACGGAGTTTACCTTGCAAAGTTAGCCAAGTTCTTTGCCCCCAAAATGGTATCGGAGAAAAAGATCTATGATGTGGAACAAACACGTTACAAGGTAACTGAGATCTAATTGGTCTGGCCTCCAGCTCAAAGTGGAAGTTCAGTCTTTCCCTTCCTTTCCTTTCTTTTAGTGTTTCTATAAGGATTTGGTGGGAGATGGGTTGTGGGGAAAGGGGATGTCCTTGGTCTTTTAAGCCTGTAAATAATCATTCCTGAGGCGGCAGCAGTTTTAAAAGCAAAACATTTGTCTATTTCTGGTCTGAGGCCGAGAGATCTCTGCTCCATGGGGCTTCCCAGCTCCCACCCCCATTATTCCTTCATGGAGGTCATTTTATTAGTGCCAGTAACTGTAAGAGTGGGGGGCCCTCTACCCCTCCTTTTTTCACCATCAACACAGTTTATTACTCCCCTTATTCTCATCAAGGAATAAAGTACCCAACTAGGACTTGAACTTGTGGCCCTAAAGAGTTAGGCCCAAGGTGATTTAAAAAAAAAATTCTGACATTGAATAGTCAGGAACTCCTTTACTTTTGGTGTTTAAAACAAATTAAGACTACCCTTTTTATATGCTACTAGTTTTAAGAATTATTTCATGGCTAATTTGGGAAGGCATATGGGTGAGAAAACCAAACCAAAATAAATACCAATCTTGTATTAATAAAAAAAATTCTGATATTTTTCAGATACATGTTTAAGTATTTTCAGATAAAGTGATATATCTATCATTTGCTTCAAAATAACTGGGAGGAGGTTGGACCGATGATTCAAGACTGGCCATGTGTTCATAGTTGTTGAGATTAGATGAGGCATGCAAATGAGTTCATTATACTATTCTGTCCAATTTTATGTTTGAAATTTTCCATTAAGAAGTAAAGGAGGAAAAACTAAACACCAGCCTGAAAGACCCCTTCATTATATGTGTCTTCAAAAGGGAATTTTAAAATTTGTGCTGTTGGAGCTTCCCTGGTGGTGCAGTGGTTGGGAGTCCGCCTGCCGATGCAGGGGACGCGGGTTCATGCCCCGGTCCGGGAAGATCCCACATGCCACGGAGCGGCTGGGCCCGTGAGCCATGGCCGCTGAGCCTGCGCGTCTAGAGCCTGTGCTCCGCAACGGGAGAGGCCACAACAGTGAGAGGCCCGCGTACCAAAAAAAAAAAAAAAAAAAAAAGTGTGCTGTTCCCTCCTGGAACATGTGATCCATTCTCCGCTTTGGGTCAGGGTTTCTAAAGCTCCTTTGAAACTTGATTCTTTATTTTCTTAATATATTGTGTTTGGTTTTTTTATCAGTATTTTTTATCTGCAGATTTTCAAGTGTCCTTAAAAGTTATTTCTCTTAAAATTTCAAGGGTAACATTAAGTATAGTTGAAAATGGAATGATTTTCCATTTATTGCATGTCACACTACCCTTCAGTTGTTATTGAGACAAAATGTATTTTTTAAATGTGTATATTGAATTCAGAGCAAATGTTTGAGTAATGGTTTATGCTAACAGTAGACAAGATGAATTGACATCTTTTTTGACAACTCTCTTTTCATCATCTAGCCCAAAAGGGAATTGAGCAAAAGTTTCTGCCTTGAATAACGTTATGAATAGAAGTGTTTGCATATCTTAAAATAAGTTTGAGTTTATTAAGTCATGTGTTTATTAACTCTAGATGTTTCTCCCTAGAGTAAGTTTTCGGCCTTTTGTAAGACTTAAGTGAAACAAATGACTTAGCCAGCCAAAATTAAAGTTCGGTTTTTTTTTCGAGGAATACTTTAAAAGTTCAGACACGGTAAAAATTAATCTGTATCCCCCTTGTCACAAAATAAATGAACACTTATCCACATTTTAGAGCACGATTTTTGTTTTATTTTCATTACTGTAATGGTAGTTACCAAGATCTAGGCCTATTAGTACTAACAGCCATGTAGATTTTTTTTTTTTTTTTTTTTTTTTTTTGCGGTACGCGGGCCTCTCACTGCTGTGGCCTCTCCCGTTGCGGAGCACAGGCTCCAGACGCGCAGGCTCAGCGGTCATGGCTCACGGGCCCAGCCGCTCCGCGGCATGTGGGATCTTCCTGGACCGGGGCACGAACCCATGTCCCTTGCATCGGCAGGCGGACTCTCAACCACTGTGCCACCAGGGAAGCCCCAGCCATGTAGATTTGATGATAGAGTTAAAGTGTAGTTGGCGCCAGACCTCCCTGGAAAGGGATTGTGGGTATTTTGATGTGTGAATAGTGAGAATCAGGCCAGAAAGACAGACCTTTAGTGAAGGTGAGACTCAGAGCAGCGGGTGGGCTGATTCTTCCCTCTCCTGGCACATTATACACCTTGAATATAGGTGTCTCTTCCCAGTTTAGCTGTGGACCCCCTCATGGCAACTTAAACAGGTACTGTTTCCTCCTGGCATCAGAGATCCTATCATTTGAATCAGTAGCAGCTTCTCTTTGGGATGGGGACGGGGAAGTGATTCCAATTTCTTGTTAAAAAATAAAATACCTGTGGCGCCTAAGCAGATGATGACATCCCTGAGCAAAACATCGTGACAGAGGGAAGTGTTCTATGTTGCTGTCACCCGTGCTGCCAGGCCTCCACTGGGGTGCACAGAAGAAAGGATGCTAGGAGAGGCATGGAAAGAAGGGAGGTGGTGGATGGAGGGTGGTAGATGCCAGCTGTGATGTGGGAGAAACACGGGACAAATGGAAACTACCCCTCTGTTAATTCACTGGAGAAAAGAGGCTTTTCTAAAAAAAAAAAAGAGGCTTTTCTTTTTCTCCTTTTATTAAATCCTTGAAAGTGTCCTTGAATGGAAATTGTCAGTGATTTGCCATGTAATCATAAGTTTTTACGTTAAGGCCATTTCATTTCTTCTACAGAAATGCAAGGAGACCAGTATTAGTGGGCAGGAGGCTTAGCTTCCCGTTCATGTGTTCTTCAGGTCTAAAGCCCGTCACGCACGTGGTCCTTTCTAAGGAGCACTAAATCACAGGACTGCAAGAGACGTTGAAACACAAGGGAACACTTGCTAACCTAGGCCCGTCTCTTGGTGTGCCATCTGGAAACCATGAGCTCAGTGAGCCTGGGTGCTCACTGCAGGGTCTGCCTGGACTGCAGCCGCAAAATATGACCCACCTGTTGGGCAGGGTGTCCCCGATGCAAAAGCTCTGTCCCGAATCGCAAGGCCTCAGTTGTGGCACTGATGATGGCTTTGAGCCAAGTAGATGGGAGCTTTCATGCTGCCCCATCCTCTTTGTCTGCCAGCTTATGTACAGCCTTGGCCCCTCATTAACTTAGGTTTAGAAAGATATGCTAGGTATTAGAGTTAAACCTTCCAGTGATGAGTATTCTTTCCCTGACCGTTCCTACCACCCCCCTTCCAGGTCTGAGTTGCATGATCATGCCATGCACACAAGGACACACCACGGAGTACTGTAATGATTATTTTGTCATGAAGGCAAGAACTGTGTGTGTCTCCTCTGTCATGTCCTCAGTGAATGGTGCAGGTTCTGGCCCATAGGCTGTGCTAGGGAAATAGCTGTTGGGTGAAGGAACGAATGACAGTAGTTCGTAGTAAGCCAGAGTGCTCCGTTTCTTGTCTTCTATTCTTTATTCAATACTTTATTCAATATTTACTGAAACTCTTCCTCTAAGTGTGATGCTCAAACTTCCTGTGGGACCCCCTGATGGGTGTGTGTAAAAACGTCAACTTTTGGGCCCCATCCCAGACTACTGAGTCAGGCAGAATCTTAGCCAGGAACCCAGGAAGCTGCATTCTTAATAATCACCCCAGGCAGTTTTTTTCTTAGAGTCTACAAAGGTTTGACTATAGGCAGACACACATTAATATAATACATTTTAATAAAGTTATACAGAAAGCAGATAAAGTTGTCCTAAGATAGAAATACATAAAGGATACGACTCAATTATCCATACAGTACTTATTAGTACCTACCATGTGGCAGCCACTGTTCCAGGCACCAGTGGCAGAGTGGGCAGCAGGGCAGACATGATTTCATGGTCAGTTGGAGAGAGAGACTGTGAGTAAAATAGACAGTTGTGAATTGTGATAAGTGTATGAAGGAAGAAATGAAAGCCAGAATTATTGACAGATGGCCATGGGCTTCTCTGAGGAGACATTTACTCTGAGGCTGGAAGAATGAGAGGAAACTCGTCCATGTGGAGAGTTAAGGGTAGGGAATGGGGAGGATGGTCCAGAGAGAAGGGGGACCCATTTGTGAGAAGCTCAAGGAAGAAAAGAGCTTGGCCAAGTTGAGTGGCTGAAAGGCTACGGTGAGGGACAGTGGTAAGAAATGAGACCAGGAGGGAAGCAGAGACAGATTACTCAGTGACACATGGAGGACCTAAGTACAATGAGTGACTTCAACCTAAGTACAGGGGGAAGCTGTTTCAGTGTTGGCAGAGACATCATGGTACAGTATGTGCTATAGAAAGATTTCTCTGCTGCTATGTGGAGAACACATTGGACGGAGGGTGGACATGCAGGCAGAGTGCATGAGGGGATTACTCAGTCCAGGTGACAGGTGACAGTGGCCTGCAGAGACAAGAAGTGAGTGGATTCAAGAGGGAAAACAAAGGGTGAATCCTGGAAAGGGGCTGGAAATGGGTGGAGGGCAGTGAAGTTAAGGCGGCTGGGTAGATGGTAGGAGCCAACCAAGAATAGTGTGGTCAGTTCTAAAGGGGGTTGGGCTGGTAAAGAAGCCAGGAAGTTTTCCATGGTGGGGCTTGAAGGATGAATGTTCCCAAGCCAACTAGGATGACCAAGAGAAAGAGGAGGATGTAGGAGGGGCGTTCCTTGGAGAGGATTCAGTCTGATAAGGCTCAAAGCCAAAGAACACCATCACTCTGGACAGTGCATTGACAGTTGCAGACGTACAATAAACGCGCATTGAACATTTAGGTGGGCCTTAGATAGGGAAAGCATGTACGTAGTGGTCAGTAGTATGAGCTGTAGAACCAAAACACCTCAGAATCTGGCTTCGCCACTAACTTTGCCTCTGTGAGTGGCTCTGTGTGCCACTAACTTTCCTCCAATGTAAAGTGGGAAAATAGTAACAATATCAACCTTGTTGAGAAATTGTGAAGAACAAATGTGATCCATGCAAGGCCCAGTGCCTGCCTGACAGAGGTAAGCACACTGTAAGTGTTACACTGTAAGTGTTACAGGTGTTTGTGCTGAGGCTCTGTGAGCAGTAAATTAACCAGAATATTTGGACTTGAAGTCAGGGAATTCTGCAAGCTAGTCTTGATCCAGAGCTCAACAAGTTAGGTCAACTCGAGTGTCTTAAATACTTAGGGCATCAGTTGCCTCATCTATAAAATGAGCAAATTAGAATAATTACTGGTTTTAAACTACCTCATAGTTCTAAAATGCTTTGATCCTGATATGTAAGAAGTTACCATCCAAAGAAGTCTTACATAATACCTCATCTATTCAATTTAAACTGCAGTCATCTTTTTTGCTGGTGCTGTAGTAGCTCAGCAGTAGAAAATCAGCATATACTCTCTAGTCGAATACATGAAAGAAATTAGGTAGATGTGCAGTAACAGCCCTTGGCCAAGTTATGACTATAGACATACCACCTGGCCTAATATATTAATATTAGTGTAGGACTGGTGAAAAAATAGACAAGTTATAAATGGTTATAGTAGACTAAGATTATGTTGAGCCTGTTTGGAAGACTGTTTTTGTTCTAATTGAAGTAAACGTGGTAGATTGAAGATGTTAACGCAGTTCGGACACTGAAGCTTACTCCTTAAATAGGCAGGCATGGACCATAGGGTTCTGAGGTCAGCATTCCTCAGGTGTTTAAAGCGGACGAAGGATTTAAAATCTATCACTCATTTACCGTAGAAATATGACTCTGATAACCACCCTTTCCTTCAGTGCCTCTCACATGAAGGGCTAAACCTTTTTCTGGCCTTACAGGTGAATAAAAGTTTCAAGCCCAGTTTTATAATTACAATAACTAACATTTATTGCATTTTAGGTGTACTTTGCAACTAAGTGTTATATGTATAAATCTCATGAAATCCTCAACCCAAAGAAACATACCATTCCCTTTTGTAGCCGAGGAACCAAGGTTCAAAGAGATTTGTAACTTTCCTGAGGTTACCTAGCTAATGAAACCACTAAATGGATGGGATGTTTTTGTTATATAATTTGGATTGTTGAAGGCTACCAGCCAAAGACTCTCAGAAACCAACATAAAATTATATTTATTTAAATATGATGTGCCAAGAAAAAATGCGTACCCACGGAGCTATAAGGAAGAGAAAATAGCTTAGCGGAGATTTGAGCTTGTACTGAGTGATTCTAATAAGGATTTAGGGAAGCGCAAGGATCGTTGCAGTGTTGTCAGGAAGTGCGATCAGTTTGGTATCTTGGTAATTTTTATCTAGGAGGTGAGAATATTGAATAGGAACCAGATTGACATCAGACAAGAACTAAGTCGCCCGTCTTAGTTGGAAGAGGGTGATGTTTAGTTACTTTGTGGTGTTGAGGTCCTCTGCCCTGACGTGATTGAGGATTACCTCCGCTTTGTCCCTCCACGGTCGCAGAGCGGCCGTGTCTGAGAAGTGTTTGTATTCTGCAAAAGTTGATGCCGAGTTACCCTCAGACACTACCACCTGGCTGTTAACTGTCTGCGTGCTCTCTCTCTCTTTATTCTTTTCCATCCTTCCTCTCTTTCCGTACACTTCCCCCTCCCTCTAGTTATTTCATAGTAATTAGCTAATCTCTTCCCTGTGAAGAATAACCCCCTGGTCATTATGTCCTGCCCTCTTCCCTGGGGAGTGTTAGCACAGGAAAGGTTTTAAGATCCACAGAGACCTAGTCTTGAATCCCAGCTCAGCCCCTTAACAGCTGTTTGACTTTAGGCAAGTCACTTCATCTTTTTGGCCTGGATTTCATCATCTCTAAAAAATGAGAATGATAACTACCTTGCAGGGTGTTTTGAAAATCAGAGATAATTTACGTAAAGTGCTTGACACACACAGTCCAATCTTAATAAATAGTGGCCACTGGGCTTCCCTGGTGGCGCAGTGGTTGAGAGTCCGCCTGCTGATGCAGGGGGACACGGGTTCGTGCCCCGGTTTGGGAAGATCCCACATGCCGCGGAGCGGCTGGGCCTGTGAGCCATGGCCGCTGAGCCTGTGCATCCGGAGCCTGTGCTCCGCAACGGGAGAGGCCACAGCAGTGAGAGGCCCGCGTACCGCAAAAAAAAAAAAAAAAAAAAAAAAAAAAAAAAATAGTGGCCACTATCAAAAGCACGTAAATATTTGTCAAATGTTAATTAGCTTATACTTCATAATTCCTTACAGCAACAAAAATGCTTTCCAACTATTAGATTGTAAAAGGTCACGTAAGATGACCCTTTTTCCCTTCACAAAAGAGAAGAGCTAGACTTTCTGAACGTGATGATCTACCACTGGGTGTTAGTTATGATGAAACTTGCTGTAGTTACTTCTTATTTTATTTGAAATGAAAATAAAATACATAACATTACGGTACACATTTAACTAATGAAATATATAAGATCATTTTAAAGCTCACAATGGTTCATTGCCTGATAAAACTTCATGAAATAGCAACAAGAATACTTTATTTATGGAGAAAATAATGGCTGGCTGATTAGGACTGTTAGGAATGGAAAACATAGCCTATTTTTATTATATGAGTAGGAAAAGGTCTTGTAAAATATTTCCAGTGAAAGTTCACTTCTTGTACAAGGCCAAGATTACAATTAGATTATAGAAGGAATAAATACTAAAATTAGCTCTGAATCGTGGGGTGCTTTTTGTTTTCATCTTTGTATTTTTCAGGTTTTTTACAGAAATCATACTACATTCGTGATCAGAAAAAATGGTTTGGCAGAGCCAGAAACCACCAAAAAAAAGGCATTTAGTCTTCTAAAAATCCTTTTTTTTCTTGAAGTTACAGTCCTCTCAGCTATGGTTGCCACAGTCTTGACATGGTGCGTGTGTGCGTGCGCACGTGTGCACATGCTCATGTATGTGCACGTGTGTCTCATAAAACATCCTAAGGCGTGCTAGACAGAAAATGGTCTTTGAGATTCTAGTTCAGAATTACCTCAAACGTGTGAATTCTGGGAACTGGGACAGTCCATCCCAAATGGTTGGAGTGTTGCTGAGATAGTGTCATCTCCTTTATTGGATCTCTGGTTGTTTTATATGAGCGTTCATAACACGATTCTAGGAGAAAGACAATTGAAAGCATCCTGCTAATGAAAAAAGTTATTACTTTTTTGACTCACTGTTTGTGCGTTCCCTTCTTTCCACTACCCCTCCCCCAACCATCACGCATCCTCACGTTAGAAGTCGGGCCTTCATTTTCGACACACGGATAACACCGTCCAGTGGTTAAGAGCGATGGAGTCTATTGGTCTACCCAAGGTAAGCCTGAACTGGGAAGACAAAAGGAGTAATGCAAACACCTCACTGTGGAAAGAAATTTAGCAGACTGGGGTACGTTAATGCAGCAAATGTCCTTATTGCCTCAGAAATGAGAAATGTGAGAACTAACAGAAATATGGAAAGGCCTATAAAAAGTACTCAGGCAAGAACTCAGACTGAGAGCAGCCAGGTGAAAGTGTATATAAATTAAACAAGGTATAAAGCAGAAACTGACACACCATTGCAAAGCAATTATACTCTAATAAAGATGTTTAAAAAGAAAAAAAAAGAAAAAAACCCACTTAATATAAAAATAAATAAATTTAAAAAATAATAAATTAGGACTTCCCTGGTGGCACAGTGGTTGAGAGTCCGCCTGCCGATGCAGGGGACACGAGTTCGCGCCCCGGTCCGGGAAGATCCCACATGCCGTGGAGCAGCTGGGCCCATGAGCCATGGCCGCTGAGCCTGTGCGTCCAGAGCCTGTGCTCCACAACAGGAGAGGCCACACAGTGAGAGGCCCGCGTACCGCCAAAAAAAAAAAAAAGAAAAAAATAAATTAAACAAGGTCGGAGCAGGCTTTGGCTGGTAGATAGTTGATTTAGAAGAGCCACCTCCCTTTTCTGTGTTGCTTTTTATACTTAAGATTCCAAGTCTCGTTGTATCCGTATATATTGTATCACTATAAATCATCATTATAAATTTATTTCGATAAAGTATTATTATAAATCATAGTATCACTTTAAATTTTACTGGCTAGGGGATTAGAGCTCTTACTCTTGAAATAGATCTTCCAAATAAAACTCATTCAGCAAATATTCAGAACTTGTTAAATTCAAAGAGCAGGCACCCTTACACCTGTGAGATATATAGACAAGTGGAGGAAATGAAGAAATAATTACATGTGATAGAAATTGTAGAGCTATTTCTTAAACTTCTTATTTTGAAATAATTTTAGAATCACAGGAAGTTGCAAAAATAGTACATCTTCGTGTAAACTTCATTCAGCTTCCCCTAATGGTGACATCTCATAACTGTAGTACAGAATTAAATTGACATTGGTGTATTAATGTTAACTAGACTCCAGACTTTATTCAGTGTTCACCATTTTTATATGCCTTCATTTGTGTGTGTGTGTGTGTGTGTGTGTGTGTGTAGTTCTATGCATGAATAGATTTGTGTGACCACCACCACCATCAAGATGCAGATACTGCAGAGAGGTTGGACATTATATATAGCATCCCTTCCCCAGCCCTGTCTCCTGGCAGCCACTAATCTATTCTCTATCTCTATAGTTTTGTCATTTTGAGAATGTTATAGAAATGGAACCATACGGTAGGTAACCTTTTGAGATTGACTTTTTTCACTAAGCATAATTCACTTGAGATCCATCAGGTTTCTATATGTACCCGTAGTTCCCTTTTTTGAATTGCTTAATATGTACAGCTATTTTAAAGAAATGATTTAAGAGTGGTCCAGCAAGGGTATTGGCTACTGACTTATTTAGACGTATGTTGTTGTTCTTATTAGTAATCCAGGTTTGCAATTAAAAACACACCCCACAACGAAAACAAAGGACTCCTTCATGTAAATTATGAATGCCTTTTTTTAATACATTTGTGCTAATACCTGTTTTAACTCAGCTCCTTTTTTCTTGCAATAGTCAATGTTGATCTATTTTATTTTGCCTTTTTCTAATCAAACTACTTTCCCTTCTAAAATGTTAAAAACATTGAATAGTGTTCCTTTCTGGGCAATAGTTATAATAGAGAGTTCATATTTATTTCTAAACTGCAATTTAGTAAGTACTAACAGGGTGTTGAGTGGTAAACAGGTTAATAACGACAGACATTGAAATGCAGTTTTTCTGTATGAGGCAGCATATGTTAAATTAGGATAATTTCATTATGATTTAAACCTTCTCAAATTGTGTGTATGTTGGACCACATTTATTTTGATTTTAAGCCAAACAAGTGATCCATGTAACAGATTCTATTTTAACCCTGATGTTTATTATGAAGTCAGTGATACATTACATTTCAGGAAATGAGAGGCCAACAGTATACTGAATTGACTTTGATATATTAATTAATGCCTTCATTTATCAATATGAACTGCCTACCCTGTGCTCAGTGTCATGTTACACATTGGAGTTACAATGTTGAAGAAAACGTTTCGGTAAACTATAAATTGATCCCATCTTCTTCTATAAATTGAAGAAGAAGACATACTCATGATGATTTTCCAGGAGAAATATCAATGTAAAAGGTTCTTGTTTAAAGAAGAGAGGGAGAGTTATAGTGGTCCTCTGCTTACATAGTAGAATTTTAAACCTAGTCATATTCTTCTGAATTGGGAATCCTCTTCTCATTGATACTTTAACAGCAAAAGTATTAAAGGAAAGTTGGAAAGACCTTTGAAATTTCATAAGCTACAGATATTTCTGTAAGCACTCAGTGACTGTACATTTGTAGCTCAAGAAGCTTTGCTTTTCTCTTTTCTTAGCTTTTTTCAATGTCCAGTAGAAAATTGTGCTTGAGTATCAAGTACTACCATATGGTACATGATTTAATTTTAGTTTTTATGTCAAATTTTATAAAATATTTACTGAAAGCAAGTAATGCCAACAAGCTTATCTTAATCTCAGAAGCTTCAATCCTAATTACTCATTTTTGGTGCCCCATTCTGAAATCTGTTTCTTATTAGGCTTTTAGTTTCAAGCTCAAGAAGAGTGTAAAGGTGTATTAAAAGTTTTAGTGTTCAGACTTTTCAGTCTACCAACTCCATACATAGATGGTTATCCAAAAGACGCAGTCAGGTGCTCAGAAAATGCAGGGATATTTATTGTAGTGACTTATAATAGGGACAAAATTGGGGGTAGAAAATTGTTCAACCCTGGAGGACTGGTTATAATTATGGTTCAAAAATATCAAAGAATCATATGCTTCTATTTAGAAATAATGTTCTTACAGAGTAATGAAAGGAATGTAAAACAGTCATGTTCTATTAAGTGTTAAATAGGTTTGTAATACATGCCGTTTGGTTTTTAAACACTCACATACATAAATATAAAAAATCAGAGACATACAGAAAAAAGACTGTAAGAAAATATACCAAAATGCTAATAGTGACAATCTGGAGGTGGGGTTATAGGTATTTTTCTTTCATACTTTATCTACTTTCCAGATTTTATTCAGCAAAAATGGATACTTTTTTTTTTCTGCTTAAAGTAATACATGCATATGTGTGCATTGTATGTGTGTACACGCATATTTACAGAACTGTGTAGCCAAGTTCTTAACAATGTAATAAAATGCTTTCAAGAGGACACCCTTCTCTGGGCAGTCACAAGAGTGACTCTGATACAGAAAGCAAAGCCTACATGGGCTCATGCCTTGTGCAATGAAACTGCTACCCAGGCCTGTGGACAAAGCCTTCTTGGAGTGGCTGACTGTGAATCCCCCACTCTCCTGAGCCACTAGGAGGCGCTGTCAGGCAGGGGACCAGATGCAGTGATTGGTCCGCATGAAGAACAAGATGAGGCACAACTGGAGTTTCCTCTTCATTTAAATAAATATAGAACAGCAAGGACAATCAGAGTAGGGTCATTTGGGAGAGTTAAAATAATTGTGAAAATAATAAACACATTTTTCCCTTTTGTTTTCCAGATATTTTACCCAGAAACAACAGATGTCTATGACCGGAAAAACATACCAAGAATGATATATTGCATTCATGCACTGAGGTGGGAAAAAAAATACATTTGAAGTCTAGGAAGTAAATTTAAATAAAACGACAATTTCAGTTTTGAAAGAGAGCTCTTTTTTTTTAATTTCAAGTTTTTTTTAATAATCTGAACTTCTTTTTAAATTGAGTTCTAAATTTGCTGGTATAAAATGAAGGTAATTGTCACATAAAAACAATACTTGAACTTGAAAAATATTTTTCTGTTTTTTTAATCCATTTCAAAACAGAAAACCAGAAAATGAATGAAAGACCTGTGAGTATAATAAGGAGAAAATTTTAATTGAAATTTCTAGGAATCTGATAATAATGTGCTACCATACTCTTCAGTTATGATCTACTTTACAAATATAGCCAAAATGCATCAAATGAACAGCTTTAATAGTCATACATTTGGTTTTCATACTCTTAAAATCATTAGCTTGGCTCAATTCTTAGCATAGATTAATAAAAATCACTATGAAAAAGTCTTTTGAACTTTCATTCACTGGAACTTGTACCGTAAGGGTAAAGAAGAAACTTAGACGTTGCTTTAAATTAGTCAAATCGCGATACATTCATTTTTTTAAAGCAATTGTTTGATATCTTAATGTTTTTAAATATTGAAATTCTATGAGTCACAGATTGTTTCTTACCTTATTGGCCTGGGAGCAATGTGATTTTTAGATGGTAACAAAAATGATTCTAAAAATCTAGTTTGTGTCTGTTGTCTTGTGTGTACACAGGTAATGGCTGGAAGGCTTCACGTCTAATTAAATTTTAAATTTCTTTTAGAACATCTGCCTTGTGTTTATATCACTAGAAGTCATTTTCCTGGCACCGTCTTCAGCCTAGAGGTTTATATTAACTTCTTCCTGGCTTTCTTCCTCTCCAAAGGAGAAGATTTTTATAATAATTCATTACAATGCTGGCTTACTAAAGAATTTCGATTATGTCAAATAATTTGATTCTCCCACCCCATCAGTCCTTACGAGATTTCTTTGGAAGATGACAGTTGCTTGAAATACAGACCAAATGTAGGTGCCTATTCTGTGATTTCCTTTTACTCTAGTAATTTAGGACAACTGGGAAAAAACCGCTTCTATGCCTGCCCCCTCATATGTGGCTAGTATATCATTATTCCAGCAGGTTTTCTAAAAGCTTTTTGTGCACAAGTGCTCATTTTGAGGAATATTATCAAATGTGTTGCCCAACATTCTTGGTCAAATGCTTTTCAGTGCCTAGAATCATCACTTAACACTTCGTGACCTGCTAAGCCAGCCATTAGTTAATCATTATGGTATCCATGCATCAGGGTGCTAATCTCCAAATCCGTAGCCTGCTCATGGGTGTCTTCTGTAAGCTTAAATTGATTTCCTGCAGCGGACACCTGGGGTGTTAATGTAAGCAGCTTATAAAGAAATGGTGCGCTAAGTTCCTTTCTGGTGATGTCACTGTTGTAAAGAAGTTACAGAGAACAGCACCGAGGCTTACAAATGTATGCCTGCCATAGTTTTAACAATGGCTTGAACAGCTTGGTAAACAAAGAAAAGGCAACTTCCTGCTTTCTCCGACAGTTTTTCTCAGGTATTTAGTTACTCATCCTGGAAGTCTCCGTTACTGGAGCAGATTCCTGCCGAATGTTATTCACCAGATCTGACCTTAAGTAGGAATTTTTAAAGTAGGATCTTGAAAAGCAATATTCTCTTAATAAACAGCAGCATTCTCTGGGAGACTCTCCTTCACTTTTCTCTGTTCTAAACGTACTGTCTGTCTGCTCCTTGATGGGGAACGGAGAAGTCTCAGGTGTATCTAAAGTGTTTTCTATCAAAACGTTTTCCTGCTATGGTTTAGAATGCAGACGAGGCTGATATTCTGCTCTGTTGGGCCGGACACATTTGGAAGCTGGGTAGCAGAGCCATTTCATAAGTACAGTGGGTTTGACCTCACTGCATGATTAGAAGTGGTGCTGAAAATGAACAAAGACATCCTCAGCCGTTACATCCTGGCTGCAGATACGGCAGTGTTGTTGGTGTAGAGAGTTGGCATTACCTGCCAGGGAATTAAGCAGGTCAGAAGTTCTGATTCTAGATCAGGAGCCAGGCAGGAAGATCCTCTGCCTTCCTCCTGCCCCAACCTGTGGGCCTGACTTGATCTACAGAATTCACGCCTGGCCCTGCCAGCTGGTCTTCTGTTCCCTGTCTTCTTTTTTTTTTTAACATCTTTATTGGAGTATAATTGCTTTACAGTGGTGTGTTAGTGTTCCCTGTCTTCTTGATTTGGGCTTAACAACCTCATTAAGATGCCCTGGGTTCTTGCCCTTGCTTCCTGCTTGTGTCTACTTTTCCCTTTTCCTGCCTGCCTCACCTTTTCACTTGATTTCTAACCCCCGTGCCCAGGCCTGCCATTCATCACTCTCTCTGTCAGTTCAGCTGGGTGTTCTCAAGCCCAGACTCCAGCTAATGTTAGCGCAGCGGCCCCGCTGGGAATCCTGAACTCTGCCTAATGTAGAGACTCACCTCAGTAATGAGTGGCCTCATGCTCTTTTCAAAGAAATGTTTATCATCTTTTCCTTATTTAAAGTAAAAAATACGTTCATTGTAGGAAACATTGGAAAATTTGAAACTGAGTCCCCCTAAGACCGCGTTCTTCTGGCAAGTTTATGATTAACCTCTCTATCTAAAACTTTATTCACTTTCTTATCCTGCACCTGTTCCCCCTCAAGATTGAGGAGTCTCAAAGAAAAGGGTGGATTAAAGCTGAGCAGGACCCTCTAGGGCCTTCCTGGGTACAGAACCCCCTCCATGTCCCCTGTCTCTTGTGGACAGAAAAAAAAGACTTTTGTTTCCTAGGCCTTCCCCCAGTTCCAAAGAGCAGTCTCAAGGAGTAAATGATTAGGACACAGGACTCCTAGTTCCTCCTGAAGGGATATGGATAACAATCTGACGCATATCTCTGAGTTCTGCGGAAACTAAGACCCTCACCCAGGTAGAGGATGGTGACTACATGCTGAGCATAAGCGTGTAGACCTCAGACTGGTTGGAACCAGAAGATTGAGATTCCCAGAACATCACCCTGTTACCTCCCCACTGAGCAATCCAAGCTGATCCTGCTTTTTAGGACCCTCTCCCCTAACATTGTCTTTAAAACCCTTGCCTGAAAGCCATCAGAGAGTTCGGGTCTTTTGAGCACGAGCTGCCCGTTCTCCTTGCTTGGCCCTGCAATAAACCTTTCTCTGCTCCAGACGCTGACATTTCAGTACCAAGTGACAATGACTGTTTGTAACTATTTTGGTGTTTTGGACTTAAAATATATATATGGCATGTTTTCCTTTTGTGGCTTAATTTGGAATATTTAAAGCCTGCACAATAAAAGGAGCCACCTCATGGAGTGAGAGCCTTGCTAACGAGTTACTACTAATTTTTTTTCTGTCTGGAAGCCATGGAAAAGAAGACTTTTTGCCTGTTATTTATTGCTCAATGTATTAAGCAACTGTTAAATGTTTAAACATTATATAGTTCAATTCCTTTAAATTATTAAATTTAGAAGATTGCTTTCTTTTAAAAAAATTTTTTTTTTTTTTTTTTTTTGCGTTAAGTGGGCCTTTCACTGTTGTGGCCTCTCCCATTGTGGAGCACAGGCTCCGGATGCGCAGGCTCAGCGGCCATGGCTCACGGGCCCAGCTGCTCCACGGCATGTGGGATCTTCCCGGACCAGGGCACGAACCCGTGTCCCCTGCATTTGCAGACAGACTCTTAACCACTGCACCACCAGGGAAGCCCCCCCAATTTTTTTTTGATGTTGACCATTTTTTAAAGTCTTTATTGAATTTGTTACAATATTGCTTCTGTGTTATGTTTTTTGATTTTTGGCCACGAGGCATGTGGGATCTTAGCTCCCTGACCAGGGATCGAACCTACACCCCCTGCATTGGAAGGCAAAGTTTTAACCACTGGACTTCCAGGAAAGTCCCGGTAGACTGCTTTTTTGAACACCTCAAATACCTTAAAACACAAGTAAAACGCCCAGATACATTATTAAAAACTTACTACACTTAAACCTATCCTAAAAGATCCATAGTACAAGTTTCACTCATATTTTTGTTATCTATCCACTAATTTTTTTTTAAACAGGAAGCTTGCTAACCTCTCATTTTATTGTTATTTTTATTTATTTATTTTTGGCTGCTCAGGTCTTAGTTGCAGCATGCAGGATCTTTCGTTGCAGTGCACGGGCTTCTCTCTAGTTGTGGCATGCGGGCTTAGTAGTTGTGGCACGTGAACTAAGTTGCCCTGCAGCATGTGGGATCTCAGTTCCCCAATCAGGGATCAAACCCACATCCCCTGCATTCTAAGGCAGATTCTTAACCACTGGACCACCAGGGAAGTCCCTCCACTAATTTTGACTCATCCTAGGGCTATAATATTTTGATACCTACCCAGAGTTCACATGGTTACCAGAAACAGAATACCTCTTCAGACCCACCCAGGTTACAGATCTGGTTTCTAACCAATTTCTAACCAATTGTCAGTCAGAACATGGTGCCAGTTTGGGTTCTTCTCCTAAGGTGAGTCCAGCCTTGGCCACCAGGCATCAGACTCAACTTGATTTGTGAAATCAGCCAGACCTTGTCATTTTTCTGTCTATGGCTTTCGGGTAGGTTTTTATTTACCATCCAGTCTCCACCCCCTGTCACCCAGAAATGATTTTCTTCCACGTCTTACTTGGCCAGTGTTACATAACCCATTGTCCTGTCATCATGATGTATTGGCCTGGTGTGTTAACATTATTAAAAACTGATGCATGCCTTTTGAATATTTTCTTGAAATTAGTTGGGCATTCTAGAGGTTTCTCCCCCGGGAGATGAGGGATGGACTCTGCTTGATGCTCTCTGGGACCATTTGGCCGATAGCATGTGGGATCCCGTTTCTGGATCCTCTCTCTGCTTGGCTATTGAGTGTGACCATCAGTGCTGAACCCTCTTTTCATCTGGCTATTTTTGTCACCACCTGTGCTCCTCAGTCTGTTCTTATCTTGGGACACTTCCGTGGTTTTCCCGACTGTTTGGCTTACTCAGAGTTCCTGGTCTTTATTCTTTCTTGTAGTATAAATAGTACAAAAACAAGCACATATTTATACACTATAGACAGACATAGAAAAAAACAAAGCCCCTGTATTTTAATGACACTTCCCAACTTATTAAAATCCATACACATATCATGTGTGTCTTATTTTATCTCGGTATTGCAACTTCCTTTTCGTATTCTTCACACCATTCTCCTTTGAACATCGTTTTGAACTCCAGGCCTTTCTCAGATCTAACCAAGATTAGTGTCTTCTTTTTTGATGAACCAGATTGCTTCCGTTTTGTCCTGGGACCTCTTTCTGGCCAGCTCCTTGGTCCTCGTAGCTCTATCCCTTACATTTCTTTGAAATATCCTTGCTTTGTGGTCACAAGAGGATGTTCCGATCCTGCCCTGATTATTCCTGCCTTAAGTATAGAATCAGCTACCCTTCAAGGATTCCTTTTAAGGTCATGTGTGTGTAACAATTTTCCTAGCTTAACGAATGAGGGTTCTGGATTCTTCTTTCTTACTGAATAAAGTTTATTTGACAGTTAAGATTCTGCTACACTGACAGCAACAAGGTAAAGGCATGCCTGCCTCCCCTCTGGGTAAGGATGACTGTTCCTGCTACAGATTATGTGGCTGCTGTCCAGCGGTCATGTTTTCAAATGCAGTGAAGATACCCAAATAGCACACCTTCGAGGCTTGAATTTGTGAAAATGGCGGTGGCAGCTGCACTTCTGGTTGGCCAGCTGTTCCGAGTACCCTGACTGTTTTGTGAAGAAGGCCTTGTCTACCAGGTCTCCCACAAGGTCAGGTGGCTGCTTTGCTAACCAGGTTGCCTTTGAACCTGTTCCTCAGGTACAAAGTTAATGCATATGTTTTCTTGTCCTATACTCCCTTCCCTTGGGACCCTTTTCCTGTTAAGAAACCAATTGATGCCTTATACCAGATTGCTTGCATCTCGGACAGAGAACATATTTGCCTTTATGAATAGCTTCCTCGAGATAGTTCCTTAACCCCAAGGACAGACTGTAATCCTGTTTTCTCAGGAGGGAGATCTAGAGGTGGCAGGGTTTGGGATTAAGGTGAGGGAGGGCAGCTGCACCTGCCATATCGTTCAAAATTCACTGTTTGTACCATCTTCTCTCTCCCTCTTCCTATCCCAATTTAGTATTATGGCTCTACCTTTCCATCCTACTAAATTCTAAGCTGTTTGAGGCTGTAAACCATGTCTTGTCACCTAACACAGCACATGCACCATTGATTCCAACTTGAAGTCTCTGGAGTTTGTGTTTTTAACCTTTCAGTTGGTTTAACTGAACTTATTTTTCTATGATAAGACTGCCTCAAGATTCCCTGTACTTTTTATTGAAAGTTAGGTATAGAATGCTGGATTTTGACATGATGTTAATAGGGACACATGTGACTGTAAGATGGAAACACAATTTTGTCCTGTGGGTAAAACCATTTAAAACATGGAGTCAGTAAGGGGAAATAGTAAAAGATTCTTAGTGTTGAAAGTGGGGAAACCAGTGTGGTAGGTTATTAATAAGTGGTTTGTATGAAGACTTAAGTACCAGGATAATAGCAATAATAAAAACAAAGACTAACACTTACTGGGCTTTTAATTACGTGCCTGACACTGTTCCAAGTACTTTACGGGTATAATCTCATTTAATTCTCACGACATACCTTTTCTGTTCACACTGCTATTAGTCTCATTTTATAACCACAGCAGTTGAGGCACAGAGTGTCTGGCCAAGGTCACACAGCTAGTGGCAGAGTTGGGATTCACACCCAGGCTGTGTGGCCCCAGAACCTGCACTGTTACTGAGGCAGCCAGTCATTGGCCTCCAAAGAGAGTCCAATATTTCCAGACTACTCAGAAAATGAAAAGAACAGTGGCATCATACTTGAACTTCAGCACAGGTCTCTAAGCTGTTATATTTAGGATATTTATAAAGGAAGAATCCCAGAACTTCAGAACTGGAGGGACCTTGGGATGTTGAGTCCAGATCCTTCATTTCACAGATGAGAGAACTGAAGGCTTAGGTTATGTGACTTGCGCAGAGTCACACATCGAGATATTGCCAGTCTGTGGCCAGGATACAGGGCTTGACTCCAGTTCCGTCTTCTTTCTGGTGAGCCATGAGGCTTTGATTTACAAACATTCATCTCCCATGTTATAGCATAAAATGAACTACGTGTGATGTGCTCCAGAAAAGCTGAAATAAATTCAGCCTCTGCCTTTTAAGTTTGTATTTTATTACTGTAGCACCTCTTAATGTATATATTGAAAGTAGTAGAAAAAAACTCTAATAGGTTTGTGTGTGTGTGTGTGTTTTACTTTCTTTATTGCTTCCCGTACTTGAACTGATATTATCAGTACAAATGGGAGCACATGGGCCAGTGAGGCTTTTGCTGCCTTAGGGCAACCCCTCTGTAACTGGCCTCTCTCAGCAACACAAATGTACTGTACCTTTAGTGTGATAAAAAGCTAGCTATTTCACACCAAGTGCTTTCTTATACATGGGAAGCAATGGTGACATTAATTCCTCAGCTTCCTTTAGAATGCTGTCAGCTTCTTTGTGTTGCCCATTAGGCACTAAAGCTGCTTAATAAATTCAGCGTTGAAGAGCTCCAAGAAATTGGTGATTGGGCAGGCTTCTTTTTTATTTTTACGACTAAGATTCTGGATTTCCTATATACTTCAGGTAATGAATTCCCTCATTTGAATTTAAATGCTTGGGAAGGAGTGGGCTGCTATTGCTGGTTCTTTTCATCATGGGAATACTGAATAAGTTCAGTTTCCTAAGTAAACATTTGCCCCTTAGACTAACTTGCTTGGAAGCACCTCCCACACAGATTCGGTATATAAGTCCCACACTATGAAAAGTCATCTTTTCGAACTTCAACCTCAGAGATAAAGTAAATGTTGAGATCTTAAGCCAAATAAAAAATACACATTAACATTTAAAAAAACATTTTTGATGAAACTGTGTAAAGGCAAATGAGATTTCTACCTGATCCTGACTAGCTTAGGAAAAGCTCATTTGAGATAAATCTCACTCAGTTTTTCTATTCAAAAGGTAACTAACTTCTCAGCTCCACCTTGTGGTAACTTTTAGTTAAACCAGGATGTTTGCTTATTGTGAGATTTACATGATACAGCATACAATTATACAGCATACAGTGGAGAAGTAAAATGTATAATCAGAAATAGTCTTCTAATTTCTTTAGTACCATAGGGGAACATTAACACTTTTGTTAGTGTAATTAAGTTAGTTCATATTACCAACAAACCTATGTTTTGTGGAAGACTAAATACCTTTATTTTAGGGACAGCACAGTAGAGTAAAATATTTTTTGTACAGTAGATATTCCATAACTAATAATTAAATGAATGACCGGGCAAACAAAGGAGATGCGGTGGAAACAGTTTTGTCAAGATATTTGAGCATGATTGTCTTTCTCTTTACAAAACTGACATGAAATGGCTAAAGTAGTAGGTTTTATTTTGTTTTGTTTTTTTAAATCATCTGCAGTAAGAAAGAATGCTATCCATTGATCAGAAAATTAGATAACCCTTGACAGAAAGCAAACAGATAGGTTTGGATTGACTGAGAAATAAGACAGAAGACCACAGCCCAGAAACCACTGAGCCATTGCAGCAGAGCTCAGAGCTGCTGTGGGGTTTGCTCCAAGCAGAGATGGAAAAGGAGAGCCCCTAAGCTAGCAGAACTGGGCTTAGACCCGCTGAGCCCTCTGCTCCTTCCCTAAGGCAGCAAGTGTAGTGGCTGATGGCAGGGTAGCACACGAGTACCCAAGGTAGCTAATGACTGCAGGAAGACACAGGGAACCCCAATCTAAGAAGACAAGACACTGGGCACCCTCTGGGCATCAGCCCCGTTGTTCCCCTACTGTCTCCCTAAGGCTGGCTTCTGTCATGGGGACCTGCAATCAACAGTGACAAGCAATAAGTCAAACCTTAAGACTTCCCCAAATCAGGAAATACCAGACATTTGAAGGAAACCAACGCTATGAAAGAGGAATTACATTCAACAAACAGAACCAACACCCAAGGAACAAATGAAACTAGTAAAATATGTACACTTAGTGAGTCATTCATTTCATCTATTTAGCAAATATGCTTAGACATAGCAAAACCAAAGATAAAACTAAGAAAGAGGAAAATTGGATGTAGATTAATTTAGAAAAGAAACTAATAAAATTTAGTTATCTAAACTTTTGGTGCATAATATGAAAATTTAAAAATACATCTAGGGGACTTACCTGGTGGTGCAGTGGTTGAGAATCCACCTGCCAATGCAGGGAACACGGGTTTGAGCCCTGGTCCGGGAAGATCCCACATGCCACGGAGCAACTAAGCCCGTGTACCACAACTACTGAGCCTGCGCTCTAGAGCCTGTGAGCCACAACTACTGAGCTTGCGTGCCACAACTACTGAAGCCCACGTGCCTAGAGCCCGTGCTCTGCCACAAGAGAAGCCACCACAGTGAGAAGCCCGCGCACCGCAACGAAGAGTAGCCCCTGTTCGCTGCAACTAGAGAAAGCCCACGTGCAGCAATGAAGACCCAACGCAGCCAAAAATAAATAAATAAAATAAATAAATTTATTTTTAAAAAATGCATCTAAAATTCTAGATTATCTCAACATTACATAGGTGGGGAAATAGAAGTAGAAATATATTAAGGATAGTAAGTATTCATTAGCTTAGGCTTTGATGCAAGAATAGAAGTTTAAAGTATGTTAAAGCTAGCAGAATATTAATGCAATACACATCATAAATACACACATATATAAAATTTGTTAGAAGACATTTTATGGGTGTCCCCTAGTTAAATTTTACTGTTGCATTTTCAAAGTTTTTCCCACTGAATTATTTTTATTTATTTTTTGTCAGTTCAGTTGTTGTTTTTAATTTAGTTGTAAAAGGGAAGAAGAAACTACAAACTACAGGTACTGTGAAAGAATGGAAGTAATAAAATGATACATTTTTGTTAATTTATGGATCTATTTTTATTTTTTCAAGTATGGCTTGATTTTATTTTCCTAGAATTCTTTTGTAGCTTTGCCATACCTGTCTGTTTAATTCTGTTGAATTTTGTTCTTCCTGTTACTAGAAAGGAACGTGTGACTAGCTTGACATTTTATTTGTTCCACATGACATGAGCTCCCTTTTACCTGGAATATTTTTCCCATGTGATAAATAGTGAATTGGTTCATAAAATATTATGGTCTTGGAAATGTCAGCATACTAGTTTTAATTACAGTGACTTGTTTGGCATGAACCTTTGGTAGTAAAGTCTTTAGCGGCTGTATAGGTTTATATCCTTGACAGTCTCTAAAGACCTAGAATTTGAACTAAGGAATGGGGGCTTCCCTGGTGGCGCAGTGGTTAAGAATCCGCCTGCCAAGGCAGGGGACATGGGTTCGAGACCTGGTCCAGGAAGATCCAACATGCCACAGAGCAACTCAACCCATTCGCCACAACTACTGAGCCTGCGCTCTAGAGCCCACGAGCCACAACTACTGAAGCCTGTGCGCCTAGAGCCCATGCTCCACAACAAGAGAAGCCACCGCAATGAGAAGCCCGCACACCACAACGAAGAGTGGCCCCCACTTGTCACAACTAGAGAAAGCCTGCATGCAGCAACGAAGACCCAATGCAGCCAAAAATAAAATAAATTTTTAAAAAAATAAAAATAAACTAAAGAATGTATCCTGTCTTTCTAGCTTTGAATGATGAATACATAATGTCTGTTTCACATTGAATGACTTTCAGAGTCTAATATGTTTTTCCCTTGTGAATAAGATATGAATATCATATTGGAATTTAGTAGTAAAATTAAAATTACCGTATGTTTAAAATGTCATTTGTTCATTGTCCTTTGGTTGTGGTTTTGAGGGAAAAGAGGGGAAAACCAGAGAAAGGTAAATCCCCCCAGAAAACAATCTTGAAAATTCAAAAATTCATTAATATGCATTTCCTGGAAGAAATGGAAATGGCCAAATACGAGAATGAAAAATGCTTACCCTCACAATGAACAAAATGTAATGTAGACTTAAATGACATTTTTTGGCTACCGATAGGTAAGGTTTTCATTGATAGAGTCGGGTGCTGTTAAGGGGACACAGAAAATGGCGTTTTCATGGATTGGTGGTAGAATGGGGCCATGCCCATCACCTGGGTCTTAGGTTCAATTAAACATTCAGACTCTCATGACTGCCTGCCTTATGTCACGTTGGTTAGCAGATGCTCAGAAGGATAGAGCCAGCCAGGAAATGCAACCTGCCAGCAGGACAGCATCAAGTATTTGCTCTTCAGTGGGAGGCTTCCCAACACCCCATGTAGTTGTGCACACAGCCATCTAGAAGCTGTTCTCTTTGGTACCCCAGGTGATAACTTGGGTGAGAAGGAGTGAGACTCATATTGGTAGTTGCAGAAGGCTCCCTGGCTGTAAGCCTCAGTCCCCAGGAGCCAGTATCTATTGCAACAGCTCCATAGCGTGGCTTCCAAGTTTCCTGCGAGAAGTGTGCCAGTTATAAGAGTCACTGAACTTAGGAACACCTGCAATGTATAAAGCCTATTTATGATTCCTTCTAGTCAAGATGAAATTTCCCAGTCAGAGGTTGTTTTTCTCCTAAGCCATGGTGCCTGGTAGCATGGTTGTCAGTATAGCTTTATTGCGTTCTTGGGGGAACAGAGCTAGAAAGTTAAACGTCGCCTTCTATTGCAGAAGGGAAAGGGGTTTTGTTAATCCTTTACTCACAGAGAATAAATGAGTATAATCTCTTTCCAAGAACACAATTTGATAAAATAGATTGAAAGCTTTGTGCATATATCCTTTCAATTTGACAATTTTGTTTATAGGGATTTATGTGATGAATAAGATATATGCACAAAGGTGTATCTATATATGTAGGTTCACTGCAACATTATTTGTTATAGTGGGTAATTAGTGACCATCTAAATGCTCAGCAACTGGTTAAGTAAATTATAGTACATTCATATTATAGAATACTATGAGTTTATGGAATAGATATTTCTAGAAACAACATTAAAAGGATTTATATCAAAATATTTAGTGTTTAACTCCAGGTGATGATTTCCTAATGTATTTTTTTAACCATGGATCACTAATTTTTAACTTTGATCACATATTGCTTTTCTAAGTGATTATTTTTTACAGATGGTCAAAAAATTTAATTTCAGTGTATGCCGCTTACACTGATTAATCATTCATTTTAAGAGTTTTCATTCCATTAAGAAGGCTTGATCTTCAGCTCCTTTAATGAAATTTTATATTTTATAAACTAAGATCTATCTCACATCAACATCTGAAGTGAGTCTTGAAGTACTTCAAACCATCAAAATCATTCTCTGTTCATTTTCCCATATATGTTATATGTAATTCTAACTTCTTATTAAATCTCCTAAGTTATAAATCTGTCAGAACTGATATTAAGTAAATACAGAATTTTTTAGTTGGGCTGTAGAATTAATCTGGGGGGCTGGGAAGGTTAAGACAAATATGGATCAGAAACTATGGCTCAGTGATGAAGTGAAAAGTCCTATAACCATATCTTTTCATCTTCTTTGGTAGAATTTAGATGTCAGACTCCAGCTTCTTTCGTCCAATTATAGGCTGGTTGGGGACCATCATTGCTTCCTATTGAATTTTTTAAAAATGTGTACACTTTGCTCTGCATCTTCCATTTATTAATATATCCACATCATGGTTTGTCTTTAACATCATTCCATCCACCAGTAGTCTTGCTACTCTAGTTACTGTTTCAGAGTGTATAAGACAAATGTTTCCTCAAGGGTTATATGGTACTTGGAGGCGTATATAGGAATGAAAAGGAAAATATAATTTGAGCTATATTCTAAACAAATTAAAATCATGTGTTGATAATATCCAAAGAAATGTTTACTGCGTTTGTTGCTTGCTGTTTTGTGTTAATTGTGTTTCTTTTTCTCCCTACAACTGGGTGATTAGGTTAGTTGGCCCTGTGGAAGTGCTGTGTACTGCAGAGGACCAGTCTTTGGGACATTGACTGGGCTTCTAGTCCTGGTCCCACTAGGGACTGTGTTACCTCGGGACTCAGTTTCCTCATCTGTAAGATGAATGGATTAGATGAGATGATCTCTTCGGTGTTTCTCAACTGAAAAAGCCCTTAAGATTTATGTAATTTCTAGCTCTAAGATCTACATGATAAAGTTCCTGACAGTTTTATGGTTTCTCTTTCAGTTTGTATCTGTTCAAACTAGGAATTGCACCCCAGATCCAGGATTTGTTGGGCAAAGTAGACTTCACAGGTACTATTCCTTATCTTGATAATTTTTTACAATATGGTTATTAAGAAAATGTAGTAATATTTTTTTTTCATTTCGATATTATTGATTCCCTTTTTTTTTTCTTATATTGATCAGAGGAGAAAACTTGCTTTTTATCTTGTTTATACTCTATAGGGTTTCTGTTTCCCCACATTTGTGAAATGAGAACCCAAGGCTGGTTTCTTCCTAAGTTTCTTGTTTAGAACTGACCCCATGTTCTTGATGAAGACATTTCTTAACACAAATATATTCATTCCTGCCTCCATCTCTGTGGCTTTCATTGATTTTTTTATTGTTGTTCTTTTTCAGAGGAGGAAATCAGTAATATGAGAAAGGAGCTTGAGAAATACGGAATACAGATGCCATCTTTCAGCAAAATAGGTGGTATTCTGGCTAATGAACTGTCCGTGGATGAAGCTGCATGTAAGTCTACTTAAAATTCAAACTTGCCAATGACGTGAGACTTAACCTATTCTTGATTTTGGTTATAAGAAATAGAATATTTAGAAGATATTATAAGCACCCTAAAATTTTTTATTATATGTATTATAGATGGTTAATTTGAGCACATCAGAACATAACCAAGTAATTAACTTTGGACTCTAGACATCCACTTGTGTAATGTGATTTAAGACGTTAGAGAAATGTCTTCATTCTCCAGAACATTTCTCTGCTGCGTCCTTAAATTTCAGTGGCAGGGTACTCACTGCTGTGAGTCTTTCCATGTCAACCCATAGTACTTGATTCATTTTAGACGTCCAGTGCAAGTCGAATAAATGAATAGGCATTACATAACAGACACCGAGACAGGACCCAAGATAGATGGGCAGATGGGGAGGTTGTCAGAGGGATGCTCTGTGATGTGTCTGAGGTCTCTCTTTTGAATGCTTTATCGGGCCCCAAGAAAGAAAGTAAAACTGCTTAAGTTCTGCAGGGCTAGTACACCTGCCCATGTTGTCTTTTGTTGATAAAGTTCTTTTTTTCTCTTTACTTTGCAGTGCATGCTGCAGTTATAGCCATTAATGAAGCTATTGAAAAAGGAATAACCGAGCAGACCATTATAACACTAAGAAACCCAAATGCAGTTTTGACTTTAGTGGATGACAACCTTGCACAGGAATATCAGAAGGAACTCTGGGAAGCCAAGAAGAGAAAAGAGGAAAATGCAAGGCTGAAGGTATTCAATGAGATTCTGAGTGATCAATACAGTAATAAGCATAGTTATGCATTGCTAGTTTGAAAAAGCTGTAATGTTACAAGAGATTTTATTTTTTAATTTTATTTATTTTTGGCTGCGTTGGGTCTTCGTTGCTGCACGCGGACTTTCTCTAGTTGTGACAAGTAGGGGCTACTCTTTGTTGCGGTGCGCGGGCTTCTCGTTGCAGTGGCTTCTCTTGTTGCGGAGCACGGGCTTTAGTAGTAACAGCACGCAGGCCCTAGAGCACGTGGACTTCAGTAGTTGCAGCACGTGGGCTCAGTTGTTGTGGCACACGGGCTCAGTAGCTCCGCAGCATGTGGGATCTTCCCAGACCAGGGATCGAACCCGTGTCCCCTGCATTGGCAGGTGGATTCTTAACCACCGTGCCAGCAGGGAACTCCCAGCAAGGGATACTTTTAAATTTGCTGGCTGTGGTCTCTCTAGCCACAGGCCATTGGTTTGGGTGAAATGTAAGGGTTAAAGAAGACCATGCACTCCATAAGGAAATTAGGTTTCTTTTTATGATGAATATTACAGGTCATAAGGATGGAAGGTCATGATGAAAACTTACCTAGAAGGTGTAGAAGCAGCAGATAAAGATCTTCCCTTGTTGGGTATCACCAACCTTGTATTAGCCGACTTACCTTCAGATTTATTACTAGAGGCTAATAATTGGGTGTGGTGACGTTTAGAGAAGATGTTTTTGAATCTGCTTTCCTCATATTTTCCCCATAGTTTCCCCTCATATTTGAGGAAGTGGTTTCTCTCCTCAACAAGGCAGCTGGCTACTGACCCTCACTTCATATATCCCACCTCCTGTCTTATTAAAAACGTTGCACTCCGAGATTCCACTTCCTCGCCAACTTTCCTCTCCTTCAACTCTTGCCATATCAGCTTCAGCTCTATTACCCAAAATAACCCGTTTATCCCAACCTTTTCTCAGTGGGTGGCTTCTGCCAACATTGGCACACTTGCCTCACGCTGCCCCGCCTGCTTTCTATGCTTGTGGTTCTCTTCTGCGTCTTTTAATGTCTCTGCCTATTCCTCCCTCCAAATATAGGGATTCTTCCAAGTCTGTCATTGAATCACTCCTCTCTCTGTTCTTCCTCCGTTGAGCTCATCCACTTGTTGAAGAAATCAGCTGTCAGCTTGATACCAGGCCCTACTAAAGCTCCTCCAGATACCTTCATCTCTGTGTCCCACTGGCTTTGCCCCCAACCACATCAGAAGCGTACTCATCCTCACCCTGCCTTTCTCCTGTGCATGCCTCTTGCTGACTTCCCTTTGGAATGACTCCCACCTTGTTGCTTTTTATGTCCCCCATGTCCCATCCATCACTGTCTTCTGCCTTTTCTTGACAGGCTGACCTCCATCACCTACCTTCTAGTTTCACCACCCTTGCCTTGGCCCTGCCCCTCCTGACCTTGTCTCAGGGCTGTCTCAGCACCTTCCCCATGGGCCCCACTGCTTCCTATCATTCTCCAGGCCACCCCCTCTCAGAGCTAAGGTTGCAAAATTAATCTTTAGCTACAGATCTGATGTCATCCCACCAGAAACCTCCCCTGATTCCCTACTGCAAGTACAGGTCCTCCTGTTGGCATTAAAAGGCTCCAGGATTCCCAACCTACCTCCCCATCTTTTTGGCTAACCCTAGACATACACTCTGTGCTATAGTCCGACATGCCAAGTTTCCCACCTTTGTGACCAAATCCTGTTGTCTACATCCTGCTCTCTCCTCTCCGCCTTGAATATTATTACTCTCTTCTTCAGGCCCTCCTCAACTGTTGTCTCTTCTTAAAGTTTTCTTTCTAACCAAGTATGTACTTCCCTAGAATATATTTTGTTCTGCTGTGTATATTTGTTATTTGTGTTCTTGATTTTATTAGACTGAATCAGATGAAATTGCCAATAATCATCTGGTTTTGATCTACAAAAAAATGGCAATATCAAGTGGTCCAACCTAATGTTTTGCACATTAGACAGTTAGGCTTTTACAGAGAGTCACTGGGTCTGTTGTTCATCTTTGTAACCCTTGCCGGCTTAGCTAACCCTAGTGCCCTGCACAGATCAGGCACTCTTAAATGCTTGTATTGAGTTCACATGAATATTAGCAAGTGGTTTTTAGCACTCTTTAAGTTTTTGCTTTTGAATATCGAGCTTTGGAAATATTTAACTTCAGGAATCAATGAAGCCTTTGTTTTGCAGAATAACTGTATTTCAGAAGAAGAAAGAGATGCATATGAAGAATTGCTGACACAAGCAGAAATCCAAGGCAATATCAATAAAGTCAACAGTGAGTAATGGATCATATAAAGGAAATGGATTCTTCTAGAAGATGCAAATTTTCCTTATCCAAATCTCAGCAAAACTCTTAACTTGTATCCTTGTAAAAATGCCTGATATGATGAAAAATCCACTAAAAGTCAGTCAGTGTTGCTCTTAATTCTGGTGTTACCATCTGCCAGTTTTCCATGGAGCTTTTCTGGCTGTCTTGTCCCCAGTCCATGCAAAGTATCTCAAAGCATCTTGAAGCTAGTTTGACTGTACCTTCCTGTTCCATCATAGGTACAGTGTATGTCATATTTTGAACCTGTCCCTTATTGGGCTAATCTTAAAGGTTATTTAGTAAAGATTATGAGTTAAGGATTGTCATTCCTTGCCCATGATCATGTTATGGCATTCGATTGGAACCGTAAAAGCTATTATTGACACCCCTGCTTTTTATTACTTCCCAATCATTAGTCTGTAGTTTGTAAGAATTGTTTTCTTACAGCTTTTGTAGCTTTGGTGCAAGTGAATAAGACTTGACAGGCCTATAAATCACATGGCAGGTTTGAATCCCGCATCCCTGAGACTCTATGGCGTCACACAGGACAGTTCTCCTTGGTACCTAGTTGTGTGACTATAAAGAACAGAAAACTTGGGTAATTAAAATAAGTATATGCAAGTTTAGATACATTAATTTCTTTATTAGTCTTTTTCCTCTCTGTAATAAAATTTATTTTTACTTGAGGCAGTAAGGAATTCTCTTTGGCATTTATGTCCCCTAGGTCAACCTAAATAACCCATATATACCCAAAAAACAAATACATCAAACACCAATTAGCCCATGTAATTTAATAAAACATCTGAACCGTCTGCCAAGTTTAAATCTGGGGTGTCCACTAATTCCAGGAGTCCTAAACCCTCATCGTAACCTCCTAGATAAGCTTTGAATGTTCTTTATGGCTCTTACCACCTTCAAGAAAACGCACACCTATAGGTGTTACCCAGGAGTTCACTCCTAAGTTGCTGGTAGAGACATATTTTAAAGGCTTCAAACAGTGATCAAGGAGGCCCAGAGAAAATTGATAGAAAGGTCTAGGAGTTAACAACTGAGTGGTTTGAGAATTTACCTCCATTTACAACTGTGGAGAGCGTTAGGATAACTTTTTTTTAAGGGAACATGACGTTTTGAGATGTGTGTTCCTATTCTTTTATTCTTATTAAATTTTGAACATGTTGGTGATGATACATGAAGCACAGTTTCAAGTTTCTCTTTCTGCTCTGTTTGAAAAGTGAGAATTTCATTATGCTTGGCAGAAATGAATTACAGGAAGAAACTAATATTGCGAGCAATACCTCTGAGGTTCATAAGCTTAGTGGGGAAATGGTTCCATAGCTTTGTGCCAGCCTTTGTTTTTGAAATGTTTATAACCACTAAAATCGATTTCTTTTTCATGTTAAATAAAATGCCTTATATAACTGTTTCAATACTCTACTAAATGACATAATTTCCTGACCACAAATTTGATGCCAAAAAGACTATACTTTTTTTTTTCCACTTTTAAGTAAGAGTCATCAGATGATCTGCCCTAATGCATAACCAGCTAAAATATGAAGGGCATTGCAGTGTTTAATGGCTTTACATGCTTAGAACATGATTATTCTGAAGGTTTTGATCTCTCCCCATTGGAAAATTTATGGTCCAGTAATACTAAAAATAGTCTTGAAAAAAATCCTCTAAAGCATATTTTAGCCAGTGACATGACAATGAGACAATTGTATGCTTTAAAATATGTCAGTGTAACTACTTGACGAGCTTTTCCCCAACCATAGAGCTTACTGTATTAAAATGTTAAGGTGTCTACACTTGTAGCAGCCATGGTAATGACAGAAGTGAAAACTTCAATGGTAATATCACGAAATCTGTTGTCAGGGGCTTCAGGTTTGTTTGAACTGCAATCATTTAACTTTGGGGTTTGGTACATGCATTTCATTCACTATATATATTCTGTTAAGATTAGGGCTTGAAATTTTGTTAAATGCAGAGTGTAAAAGAGTGGTTAAGCTTACTTTATTTTTTTAGAAGAAATGGTTCCTTAAGAGTGTTTTAAAGGATATAATTTTTCTCGTAATATTTTACCATCCAGTTTTCCAAACTCATATAATAGAGTTTTCAAAGGTGAAGCAAGATCCTATTCAGAGTAATCAGAGACACAACTGCAAGGCCTTGGATAGCTTTAACAGAGCAGCAAACATGACAAACAACCGCTGACCTTCCTTTCTGGAATTCTTTCATTTATCATACTAGTTCTAAGAATAGAAAAAAGGGTTTGGGTCCTTAGGGTCTTATTCTAACTTATTCTAAAAGTGTAAATTTTCTGGGGTGTGGCATGAAAGCTTGCATTAGTTGTATTTCCTGCTATTAAATGATGTGTCTCAGTAGAAAAGTTATGGAGCATAGCTCCTTGTGAATATAGTTAGAGAAGATAAATTGTCCTCTGTTAAAAAGGGTTAGAATAATCTTAGCTGTAGTCTAGTCATGTATTAGGGAGACAGACTAATCCTGGAAAAGATCTACAGATCTATGGGTCTGTGTTATTTCTACTACCCTGAAGCCTTCTTTATAGGGCAAAGTCCTGCTGGTTCTGTCCAGTTTGCTATTGCCTGGTGGCAGAGTTCATTGCTCATTCTTCTATTTGGTCAGCAAATCCATTTCTGTTTTCTGGAAACTATGCTGAATTTACTGTTCCAAGCACCTTGCATTTGGTCACTAAAATTTGGGTCTCTGTAATCTGAACATCATAACTGGTAGAGACGTCACAGAGCTTCTGGTTGGATCAGATGATGTAAACCAAGGCATTTCTGTGATCGGGGCCTTCTTTTTTTTTTTTTTAAGGTTAAATGATACGGTAGTCTCCCCCTTATCCACAGTTTCGTTGTTTGCAATTTCAGTTACCTGTAGTCAACTGCAGTCTGAAAATATTAAATGGAGAATTCCAGAAATAATTCATAACTTTTAAGTTACATGCTGTTCTGAGTAGCATGACGAAATCTTGCACCATTCCACCTGGCATGTGAACCATCACTTTGTCCAGTATATCCTGCCCTTTAGTCACTTAGTGGCCATCTCAGTTACCAGATTGTCTAGTACCATAGTGCTTGTGTTCAAGTCACCCTTATTTTACTTAATAATGGCCCAAAAGCTCAAGAGTAGTGATACTAGCAATTCAGATATGCCAGAGAAGCTATAAAGTGCTTTCTTTAAGTGAAAAGGTGAAAGTTCTCAATAAAGAAAGAAAAAAATTGTATGGTGAAGTTGCTAAGATCTACAGTAAGAATGAATCTTCTGTGACATTGTGAAGAAGGAAAAACATCTGTGCTAATTTTGCTGGTGGACCTTCAACTGTAAAAGTTAAGGCCACTGTGTATGATAAGTGCTTAGTTAAGTTGGAAAAGGCATTAAATTTGTACAATAAAACATTTTGAGTAGGCAGGATCAAGATGGCAGAGTAGGAAGACCCTGAGCTCACTTCCTGCCAAGGACACACCAAGACTACAACAACATATAGGACAACTCTCTCTGAGAATGACCTGAGGACTAGCAGAACAGCTTTTATAAAATTAAGGATATAAAGGAAAAATGGATAAACAACAAGGTCCTACTGTATAACACAGGGAACTATATTCAGTATCCTGTAATAAACCATAATGGAAAAGAATATGAAAAAGAATATATATATATGTATGTATACATATATACATACATATATAACTGAATTACTTTGCTGTACAGCAGAAACTAACACAACATTGTAAATCAGTTATAGTTCAATAAAATAAAATCTTTTAAAAAAGGATATAAGGGGGCTTCCCTGGTGGTGGCCCAGTGGTTGAGAATCCGCCTACCGATGCAGGGGACACGGGTTCGTGCCCCGGTCCGGGAAGATCCCACATGCCACGGAGCGGCTGGGCCCGTGAGCCATGGCCACTGAGCCTGCGCGTCCGGAGCCTGTGCTCCGCAACGGGAGAGGCCACACGGTGAGAGGCCCGCGTACCAAAAAAAAAAAAAAAAAGGATATAAGGGAAAAACCACATCAAGACGAGGAGGGAAAGAGAAGTGATCTAGTCTGCGCCCATACCCCCAGTGTGTGACCCACAGGCGGAAAGGAAGGTCACAAACATGGAGGTCCTCCCTATGTTTGTGATAGGGGTCAAGCCCCACATTGGGCACTCCAGCCTTGGGGACCAGCACCAGGAAGATGAGCCTACTTAACTGCTTTTTGAAAACCAGTGGGGCTTACTACCAGGAGAGCCAGAGGGCTGTTGGAAACCCAGACGCCCTCTTAAAGGGTTCATGCATATACTTACTCTCTCTGAGTGCCAGCACAGAAACAGCATATTGAAAAGTGCCTGGTGTTCTGTCCAGCCTACCGAGGCTGCACCAGCATGCCCCCTAATCTAACTCTGGCTTCAACATATACAGACTGCATAGAAGCACTCCTACATAAGGGCACACCTTGAAGACCAGGAGAGGTACCTGTTTTGCCTAATTCATAGAGACAAACACAGAAAGTCAAAGAAGGTGAGGAAAATGTTCCAAATGAAAGAACAAGGTAAAACCTCCAGCGTGGGAGAACCCTAATGAAGTGGACATAAGTAACTTTTATGATAAACAGTTCAAAGTAACAGTCATTAAAATGCTCGCTGAACTTTGGAGAAAAATAGAGGAACACAGTGAAGCTTCAACAAAGAATTAGAAAGTATAAAAAGAACCAATCAAGCTGAAGAATATAATTACTGAAATGAAAAATACATTAAAGGGAATCAACAGCAGATTAGGTGATACAGAAGAACACGTAAGCATCCTGGAAGACAGAATAGTGGAAATCACCCAATCAGAATATCCATAAGACAAAGTTTTTAAAAATAGGAATTGTGGGCTTCCCTGGTGGCGCAGTGGTTGGGAGTCCGCCTGCCGATGCAGGGGACACGGGTTCATGCCCCGGTCCGGGAAGATCCCACATGCCATGGAGCGGCTGGACCCGTGAGCCATGGCCGCTGAGCCTGTGCGTCCAGAGCCTGTGCTCCGCAACGGGAGAGGCCACAACAGTGAGAGGCCCGCGTACCGCAAAAAAAAAAAAAAAAAAAAAGGAATTGTTTAGGGACCTTTGGGACAACATCAAGTGTACTAACATTAGCATTATAGGGGTTTAGAAGAAGAGAAAGAAAGGGGAAATGTGTTTGATGAAATAATGGCTGAAAACTTCCATAACCTGGGAAAAGAAACATATCCAGGTCCAAGAAGCACAGAGAGTCCCAAACAAAATGAACCCAAAGAGACCCACACCAAAACATGTCATCATTAAAACGGCAAAATTTAAAGATAGAGAATTTTAAAGGCAACAGGGGAAAACAAAGAGTCACATTTGAGGGAACCTCCATGAGGCTACCAGCTGATACTTCAGCAGAAACTTTGCAGGCCAGAATGGAGTTGCATGATACATTTAAACTGCTGAAAGGAAAAACATAAACAAAAACAAAACAAACAAAAACCTACAACCAAGAATACTGTACCAGGCAAAGTTATCCTTCAGAAATGAAGGAGAAAGAATTTCCCCAATAAACAAAAACTAAAAGAGGTCATCACCACTAAACTCACAAGAAATGTTAAAGGATCTTCTTTACCAAAACAAACAAAAAACAAAACAAAACAAAAAGCCCAGCAAAAACAAAACCAAACAAAGGCAATAACAAGAAATAAGAAAATACATGAAGGAAAAAATCTCACTAGTAAAGGCAAAGACATTTGACCCTTGAACAACACAGGTTTAAACTTATACTTGAATTTTTTTTTCAATAAGTACATTCAGTACGACATGATCTGAGGTTGGTTGAATGCACAGATGTGGATCTGTGGTTACAGAGGGCTGACTATGGGACTTGAGTGTCTGCAGATTTCTGTATCCACAGCAGGCCCTGGAACCTTCTCCCATGGATACCAAGGGACAAGTGTATATGGTAAAGGCAGTGGATCAACCACTTAAAAAGCTAGTTGAGGGTTAAAAGGCAAAAGTCATAAAATCAACTATAGCTACAATAAGTTATTAAGGGATACACAAACAGTTGTAAAATATGACATCAAAAACAAAATGTGGAGGGGGAGTAAAACATGTAGAGCTTTTACAGTGTATTTGAATTTAAATGACTAGAGCTAGAGATACGTTGAGATCTATATATATGTATGTATATAAACTTCATGGTAACCACAAACCAAAAATTAAAAAAAAGATAAAGAAAGAAGAGAAAGGAACCCAAACATAACACTGAACAAAATCATCAAACCACAGAGTTTAAAAGAAAAGAATAGAGAAGAACTACAGAAACCACCAGAAAACAAATAACAAAATGACAATAAGTACATACCTATCTATAATCACTTTAAATGTAAATGAACTAAACACCCCAATCAAAAGACATAAGGTGGCTGAATTGATTTAAAAAAAAAAAATTCCCATCTATTTGCTGCCTACAAGAGACTCACTTCAGAGATAAAGGCAACAGAGACTGTAAGTGAAGGGAAGGAAAAAGATATTCCAAGCAAATGGAAATGAAAAAAAAAAGCAGGGGTAGCAATACACATATCAGACAAAATAGACTTTATTATTTATTTATTTTATATCTTTATTGGAGTATAATTGCTTTACACTGGTGTGTTAGTTTCTGCTTTATAACAAAGTGTATCAGCTATACATGTACACATATCCTCATATCTCTTCCCTCTTTTGTCTCCCTCCCTCCCACCCTCCCTATCCACATGGGGAGGGGGAAGGGTAATCTGGGACAAAGTGAGAGTGGCATGTGCATATATGCCCTGCCAAATGTAAAACAAAATAGACTTTAAAACAAAGATTATAACAAGAGATAAGGAAGGACGTTACATAATGATACTGAGGTCAATCCAAGAGGAGGATGTAATATTTAAACATATATACATCTAACATAGGAGCATCTAAATACGTAAAGCAAATATTAACAGACATAAAGAGATAAATTGACAATAATACAATAATAGTAGGAAACTTTAACACCCTACATACAAAAATGGACAGAACATCTAGACCAAAAATCAATAAGGAAACAGTGACCTTAAATGACTCATTAGACCAGATGGACTTAATAGATACCTATAGAACATTCTACCCCAAAACTGCAGAATATGCATTCTTTTCAAGTGCACAGGAAACATTCTCCAGGACAGATCACATGCTAGGCCACAAAGCAAGTCTCAGCAAATTTAAGAGGATAGAAATTATATCAAGCATCTTTTCTGACCATAATGGTATAAAACTAGAAATCAATTCCAGGAAGAAAACTGGAAAAAACACAAACACGTGGAGACTAAACAGCATGCTACTAAAAAAACCAATGGGTCCGTAAGGAAATCAAAAAATAGCTTGAGATGAATGAAAATAGAAATACAACTTGCCAAAATTTATGGGTCATAGCAAAAGCAGATCTAAGAGTGAAGTATATAGGAATACAGGCCTATTTCAAGAAAAAAGAAAAATCTCAAATTAACAACCTAAGTTTACACCTAAAGGAATTAGAAAAAGAAGAATAAACAAAGCCCAAAGTTAGTAGAAGGAAAGAAATAACAACAATCAGAGTAGACATAAATGAAATAGAGACCAAAACAAAACAAAACAAAAACAGTAGAAAAGATCAGTGAAACTAAGAACTGTTTTTTCAAAAGATAAACAAAATTAATAAACCCTTAGACTCAATCAAGAAAAAAAGGCCCAAATCAATAAAATTAGAAGTAAAAGAGAAGTTACAACCAATATCACAGATATACAAAGAATCATAAGAGAATACTACAAAGAATTATAAGCCAAAGTGGACAACCCAGAAGAAATGTATAAATTCCTAGGAACATAAAATCTTCCAAGACTGAATTAGGAAGAAAAAGAAAATCTGAACAGACTGATCACTAGTAATGCAATTGAGTCAGTAATTTAAAAAAAAAAAAAAAACTCCCAACAAACAAAAGTCCAGGATCAGACAGCTTCACAGGTGAATTCTACTGAACATTTAAAGAAGAGTTAATACCTGTCCTTCTCAAATTATTCCAAAAAATTGAAGAGGAGGAAACACTACAAATTCATTCTATGAGGGCAGCATTACTCTGATACCAAAACCTGACAAAGACACTGCAAAAAAAGAGAAGATTACAGGTCAGTATTCCTGATGAACATAGATGCAAAAACCCTCAACAAAATATTAGCAAACTGAGTTCATCAGCACATTAAAAGGATCATACATGATGATCAAGTGGAGTTTATTCCAGGGATGTGAGGATGGTTCAATATGCACAAACCAATCAACATGATATACAAATTAACAAAATGAAGGCTAAAAACCACACGATGATATGCAGAAAAAGCATTTGACAAAATCTCTCGACAAAATGGGTGGGGAGGGAACATACCTCAACATAATAAAGGCCATTTACGACAAACACACAGCTAACGTCATACTCAGTGCCGAAAAGCTGAAAGCTTTTCCTCTAAGATCAGGAACAAGTCAAGGATGCCCATCTCACCACTTTTATTCAACATGGTATTGGAAGCCCTAGCCACAATACCGGATAAGAAAAAGAAATAAAAGGCATCCAAATTGGAAGGGAAGAAGTAAAACTGTCACTATTTGAAGGTGAAATGATTCTACATATATAATACTCTAAAGACTCCACCAAAAAACCATTAGAACTAATACATGAATTCAATAAAGTTGCAGGATACAACATTAATATACAGAATCTGTTGCATTTCTATGCACTAATAATGAACCATCAGAAAGAGAAAACAAGAAAACAATTTACAGTTGTATCAAAAAAATCTAATACCTAAGAATAAATTGAACCAAGGAGGTGAAAGACCTGTACTCTGTAAACTAGAAGACATTAATGAAAGAAATAATGCACAAATAAATGGGAATATATTTCATTCTCATGAATTGGAAGAATTAATATTGTTAAAATGTCCATTCTACCCAAAGCAATCTACAGATTCAATGCAATCCCTATCAGAATACCTGTGGCATTTTCACTGAACTAGAAAAAATAATACTAAAGTTTGTATGGACCTACAAAAGGCCCCAAATTGCCAAAGCAATCTTGAGAAAAACAACAAAGCTGTGTCATCCTCCCTGGCTTCAAACTCTACTACTATAATAATCAAAACAGTATGGTATTGGCACAAAAACAGACACACAGATCAATGGGACAGAATAGAGAACCCAGAAATAAACCCGTATACATAGGGTCAATTAATCTATGACAGAGGAGGCAAGAATATACAACAGAGAAAGAGTGATGTTGGGAAAACCGGACAGCTACATGTCAGAGGATGAAGCCAGGCCATTTTCTCATGCCTTATACAAAAATTAATTCAAAATTGATTAAAACTTAAATGTAAGACCTGAAACCATGAAACTTCTAGAAAAAAACATAGGCAGTACGCTCTTTGACATTGGCCTTAGCAATATTTTTTTGGATCTGTCCCCTGAGACGAGGGAAACAAAAGCAAAAATAAACAAATGGAACCATATAAAACTAAAAGCTTTGGCACAGGAAGGGAAACCATTAACAAAACGAAATGGCATTCTACTGAATGGGAGAACATAGTTGCAAATGATATGACCAGTAAAAGAATAGTACCAAAATACATAACGAACTCATACAACTCAGTCTCAGAAAACAACAATCTGATTTAAAAATGGGCAGAGGACCTGAAGAGACATTTTTTCAGAGAAGACGTACAGATACCAACAGGTACATGAAAAGATACTCAACATTACTGATGAAAAGGGAAATGCAGATCAAAACCATGATCAGGGATCAACTCACATCTGTCAGAATGGCTATCATCAAAAAACAAGAAATAACAAGTTGTGATGAGGATGTGGAGAAAAGGGAACCCTGTGCATTGTTTGTAAATATAAATTGGCACAGCTGCTATGGAAAACAATATGGAGTTTCCTCAAAGAATTAAAAATGGAACCTACACAATTGCACTCCTGGATACTTATACAAAGAAAATGAAAACACTAATTCAAAAAGATACATATACCCCAATGTTATTGTAGTATTATTTTAAATAGCCAAGACATGGAAGCAACCTAAGTATCCATCAACAAAAGAGTGGATAAAGATGTGGTGTATATATATACAATAGAATATTACTCAGCCAGGAAAAAAAAAAAGAATGAAATCTTGCCATTTGTGACAACATGGTGGACCTGGAGTGTATTATGCTAAGTGAAATAAGTCATACCGAAAAAGACAAATACTATGTGTTTTCATGTATGTGTGGAATCTAAAAAACAAAACAAATGAATAAATAAAACAGAAACAAAATCATAGACACAGAGAACAAACTAGTTGTTGCCAGAAGGGAGGGGGATGGGATGGGAGAAATAGGTAAAGGGGACTAAGAGGTACAAACTACCAGTATAAAATAAAGAAGTCATAAGAATGTAATGTACAGCACAGGGAATATAGTTAATATTATAATAACTTTGTATGGTATATAATCTGTAAAAATATTCAATCACTATGTTGTACACCTATAAATAATATGATATTGTAAGTCAACTATACCTCAATAAAAAAAAAGATATTTCGAGAGACCACTTATGTTATTATAATTCTTTTTATTATTAGTTATTGTTGTTAATCTTTTTACATAACTTATAAATTAAACTTTATCACAGGTATGTATATACAGAAAAAAAAACAGTACATAAATGGTTTGGTACTATCCATGGTTTCAGGCATCCACTGGGGTTCTTAGAACCATACTAACACATGGGACTACCGTGCTAACACAGAATTATGTAATCATATGAATTCTGGTTGTAATATTTTTAAAAACATATCTGAAATTATTTTTCCCTAAGAATCACACTTTACAGAACATAAGAGATGAGAGCATATTTGAAGAACTAATATTTGGAGAACTAATAACCATTCCATATCAAGTGGCAGTGTGTCCGAGTGCCTCCTGTGGGTTTCTCATGGTGCTGATATAGAGGGAGGATAGAGCCATAGGGCGAGTCCTTGCTTCTCTGGTCTTCACATGTCTTTAATCTCCTTGGGGAGGCAGTGCTTACACACAAAGAGCCGTAAAGAGCAATGACTGCAGGATTCCCAAAGTGTGAAGTCCTCAGGAACTGCAGCACTGTGAAGGCTTCATGGAGAGATGGTTCCAAAGCTGGTCCTGAAAGGAAGGATTTTGTAGGGAAGTCATGCTAGGCAGGAATGACCTCATAACTCCAGCTCTATCAATGCTGAGGTTCTTTTAGGGACTAGCTGCAAGGATTAGAGTGACTTCCAATTACAAGCTACCATTTCCAAGGCTTTGCTTACCATCCAACGACAGCTCTTCAGAGTTCATGGAAAGTAACTACTTAGGTTCTAATCCTTGGATATATGGACTGGTTGGGTCAGGCTGCAGTGGGAAAGGCACAGGTTCTGACAGAATGTCACTCTGACCCTCAGGGCTGGCTGCAGTGGACCACATCAACGCTGTTATTCGGGAAGGTGACCCTGAATACACACTGCTTGCACTGCAGAAACCAGAGGCTCAGCTGCCCACTGTTCATCCCTTTGCTGGTGCAATGTATCAGAATGAACTTTTCAACCTCCAGAAACAGAACGCTATGGTAAGTCAGAGGAGACTCCAGGTATGGAGATGTTAATTCTGAGTCCTAGCAATGAGGAGTGCTGTTGAGGAAAGGTGAGTGGGAGTGTAGTGTCTTTAATTTGTACCAATCCCTGGTCTCGTTTGCCTCCCTGTACCAATTCCACGGCCACCTTCCTCTTTAACTCCTGCTTTTCATCTCCTTAAAGAATCTGAGAGCATAGGTGGGAAATGCAGGCAGGGCTCTACACAAATACACATTGAAAACTAGTTGTTCTTATTCTCTGTGTGATTTTTGGAGAACTTGGGATAAGTTAATAACTATATTGAAATATTTTAAAATATCTAATGTTTTTTGATATAGAAAAATAAGCTCTGAATCTGCATTTCTAGAAATTTGCAACCAAGAACATTAGCACCATGGCTTTGATTTTTGTCATTGTGTGCTCCTTGCAACGCTAATAGTATTAAGCAGTAATAATCATATAAGGTCACAGTAAATAAGAGCATATGCACTAGTACAGGATTAAGCCAAACAATGCAACAGAATGAACAGTACTAGAAGCAGCACCAAGAATTTCAATTATGAAAGAGCTAATATTTCAAAGACGTGGGGAAAAAAATGAAATCCTTAGAAGTATTTAACCGTGTGGGAAAGAAAACATTACCTCACTACACATAACAGAATAAATTGCTGGTATGAAACGTTAAGTGTAAAAAATAATTAAACTTCTAAGGAAACATGGAAGGACAATGAATCTGAAAAGCAAAAACAGTACTGCTCCACCAAAAAAAACAGAAGAGGAGGAGGCCAAAAGCATAAACAGGCAATTCACAGGTATACCAGGATGTTTCACAGTATTATCTATAGTACTGAGAAGATACTACAGATATCTTCTATATCTATATAGAAGATAAACCACGTTTAACTAATAACAGATTGCACACCCTACTGTTAAGTGGAAAAAATGAAATTGAAATATATAGCATTATCTTGTTTTTTATGATAAGAAAAGAAAAATAATTAAAAAATGAAAATCTCTATAAATGTTTGCATGAATTAAAAATTAATAAAAGTAGGTGGCTTAGTTGTTAAGAATACGCCTGCCAGTGCAGGAGACATGGGTTCAATCCCTGGTCCGGGAAGATCCCACATGCCGCGGAGCAGCTAAGCCCGTGTGCCACAGCTACTGAGCCTGCACTCTAGAGCTCATAAACCACAACTACTGAGCCCACATGCCTCAACTACTGAAGCCCATGTGCTCTAGGGCGCACGTGCCACCGCTACTGAGCTCACATGCTGCAACTACTGAAGCCTGTGCGCCTAGAGCCCATGATCCACAATAAGAGAAGCCACCGCAATGAGAAGCCCGCACGCTGAAACAAAGAGTAACCCCCGCTCAACGCAACTAGAGAAAGCCCGCGCGCAGCAACGAAGACCCAATGCAGCCCAAAAAATTAAAATTAAAAAAAAAAAAAAAAATAAGTGGCATTCTTTATTTTAAAAAATTAATGAAGTGTATGTCACTAAAGGGCTTGGGTAGTAAGGTTTGTTCTTATCCTTGCTTAGTAAGACATGATTCTATAAATAGAAAGATACTAGAGTTGACCCTTAAACGGGTAGGAACTGCGCATACCACTTATATGTGCATCTTTTTCGATAGTAAGTACTATATTACCAAATGATACGCAGTTGGTTGAATCCAGGGATGCAGTACCTCAGATACAGAGGGACAGGTATATGGAGGATTAATTATATGCAGCTTTTGAACTGCGTAGAGGTTCAGCGCTCCTAACCCCGGTGTTGCTCAGTGGTCAACTGTATTTTGTAATAAAAGAAAAATAAGTTATTTCCTTAAGCTGCACGTAGGTTCTCTTGATATTATGGTCCCTGTTTCTCTAGCTTTGAAGCCCAAGGCTACTTACACTCTAGCACATTCATCCCTTTTTTCTTTATTTGTCCTTATCTTTTTGGCTGTGTACCACTTTAGATAGTTGTGGTGAATCTCAAATGATTCCATTCTGCTCTTTACCTGTAATTTGATACCTTCCTTATATGTTAAAGTCATAGTTAATGTAAGGTATTTGGATAAAATTTACATGTTCCCTATAAAAACCCTTCTTCCCATTTGCTTTGGAACATAAAATTATGCTTTGTTGGTCTAAAATCAATTTGCTGAGAGATTTCTGTGGAGAATCAGCTATAATGCATTTTAATATAAACATTATATATATGAAATATATAATATTCTAAATGTAAAGATGGATATCAGGGTTTTTAAAAATTTGTTTTCATGCTCCCTCTATGTTCCTTCAGTATGATGGAAGAAATAACCCTTTTGAAGTTGGGCCAAGTCAGTATAAAATGGTTAAAAGGAAGACAACATTGAAGGGGGAAAGTGGTCTGTAATCTGAGATGTACTTTTTAAGTAAGCCCAATCCTTACTTGCTTTTCACTAAGATTTACCTCACATGTCTTCAAATATCTAGACCTTAGGGTATGTTTAAAAATTTCTACCCATTTATAAAAACGTGACTTAGACTAACTTTTTTTGGAATTAGAATCAATATCCTTGGCTTAAAGACTTTGATTTACTTTTCTGGGGTTATCATCTTTAGGTGAAATTCTCCCCTTTTCCTTACCCTTAGTTCAAACTGAAAATCATTAGCTATACTAATATCTTAACCTTGCACTTGCAGACAGTAACAACGTTATCTAATCTGTGGCTTCATTATTTGGTAAGATTGAGCCTGTTAGCAGCCGATATAATAGCTGCGAGTAGGAATCAGCTACGGCAATGCAGATGTCTGTGGAATCATAACTGAGGACTGTAATTAACTCAGTGCCCAAAATGATCATCTCAGGAAAACCCAGAAGCCATTGACGTGTTCTTTAAAGCCAGTGAAAGATAGGTGGCCAGGGAGCCCTGTGGGTCCTGGGTTCTCACAATCTTTGACTTTTCTTTATTCTTTGAAGTGTACATTCTGAACCCCCATCACATACACGGACTGTGTAGATTTGGGGATCTTATACTGCCAAATGTTTTCCAACAGAACTACTTGGCCCATGAGGAGCTCTTGATCGCAGTGGAAATGCTATCTGCTGTAGCTTTACTCAACCAGGCCTTGGAAAGGAACGATCTTGTGTCTGTGCAGAATCAACTCAGAAGCCCAACAATGGGCTTCAACAATCTGGACGAGACATACGTGGAACGGTAAGGGAACATTTTCCAAAACTCCTTTCAGTGCAGAAATATGTGTTTGGTAGATTTGTTCTACCAATTTGAAGGACTTGTTCCTTCCTGAAACAATCCATATACCCATGCTTATTTTCTTGAAAGCCAGTCTACTTTGTTCTGAGAGTCCTAATGTTCAAATCCTACTTCACAGTATTCTTTTTAGAGGAACAGAAAGTCTAAGGAGGGTCCTATGGCAGTTACTGACTGTCTTTGACATTAGCAAAAATTATTTCATAGGCAAAAAATACATGTTGAAAGCATACCTTCCCTTGGGCTTCTTTTGGAAACGACAGAATGTAGAAGAGTTGGAAACAACTTTAATAATCATCCAGTCCAATTTTCTTGTTTTACTGATGAGGAAACTGGATCTGGATTTGTGGACCCAAAGTAGGGCAGTTGGGCCCCAATCCCCATTCTTTTTTTTTTTTTTTTTAACACCTTTACTGGAGTATAATTGCTTTACAATGGTGTGTTATTTTCTGCTGTATAACAAAGTGAATCAGCTATATGTATACATATATCCCCATATCCCCTGCCTCTTGTGTCTCCCTCCCACCCTCCGCATCCCACCCCTCTAGGTGGTCACGAAGCAGCGAGCTGATCTCCCTGTGCTATGCAGCTGCTTCCCACTAACTACCTGTTTTACGTTTGGCAGTGTATATATGTCCATGCCACTCTCTCACTTCGTCCCAGTTTACCCTTCCTCCTGCCCATGTCCTCAAGTCCATTCTCTACATTCTTTTGACGATTAAACCAAAGGAATCCTGAGACCACAGTGGATCACGGCAGTGGGTAACAATCTCAACTTAGTGTCTTTTATTTCATGTTCCTGAAATAAACTACTAGATAGTATTGTTGGTAGAATTATAAAACACTATAGCAGATCTAGAGAGAAAATTAAGGGGCGGGAAAAAGGAGCCCATTAGAGATTAAGACAAAAACCCAAGTTAAAATGAGTGAATTTCCATCTTGGATTCTTGTGACCACCAGGGGGAGATGTCTGCATAGATCTTGACAAAAGCACTGTTGTCAAGATACTGGTTCTGGAACTGCTGAAATAGGTAATTCTCTTGGGTCACGTACAGTTGTACAGGAAAAATTAAAAAGACTTGTTAGACTTTTTTTTAAATGGTGTTTGACCACTTGTCTATGTAGAGAATGGCCCCAAAGTAGAACAGTGGCTTTTCCTTGTTTTTAGTCATCTTGGAAAAACTGATGCTCTTACGCTACTTAAATTCGACCACCTGTTCCTATAACACCTCAGAGTTTATTTCCAAGGTAATTTATTTCTACCTCCACTGTTTATATTAATGGCACCATCCTCTCCTCCAAGCTTAGAAACTCGAGTTAACTTGAGTTTTCCTCTGACCCTCTGTGAGGCACCCTTGTGCTGTGAATAGTCTGCTCACTTTTCTCCCCAACAGATGCCAATATGTGTGCACAATACCTCTGCATGATGTTTCCCTTTCCCAGCAACCATCTCATTTAGACATTTTACCTTTGCTTTTGTAATAACCTCCAAATTGGTCTTACCCTGTCTTTTCTCTTCTCATTCATTCTTATGTAACTAGGCTTTGCTGCTCTCTCAGTGCTAGAGACGGCAGAGTTGGTCACTCCCTTATGAAGCCTAATAGTCTAATGAGGCTTGTTGATAAAATAATTATCAAGACACATATGGAGCATCCCTGGCCACTTCCCTCTAAGTGACAGTACCCCCCTCCCTCCAAATCACCCATTTTGATTATCAAAAATCCTCTCTTCCCCCCATCCCAATTTACAAATAACCCATTAAGGAAATAGTCCCAAACCCCATTTGAGAACCAGTTTTATGCCTGTGATTTTCAGCTGGGGCCACAGATACAGCTTCAGAGTGCAAGTATCCTGTATGAAACACTTTTAAAATTTGTGTTTGTTTAAATAATCTTTTAAAAATTTCATTTAAGCACTTTCTGGGTCACCTGGGTGACCCAATACCGACATGAGATTCCAGGGCCCCCTTTGGTTCTTGTATTGAACATTCCAATGGCCCCAAGTGACTTTTCACAGCCTCAACATTTCAATTTCCATGTCAGCTTTTAACCCAGTTCTTGGAAGCCCAAGTTGGCAGGTGTTCAGGTTTAAGGAACACTGGGCCTCTCCCTTATGGTTGTACAACTTCTTCATAGTACACGGGTGCTGGGCAGGGCTACCTGGATGAATTCTGACCAAGTCTCTTCCAGTTTACCATGGCTTCTGCCCTTGGGGCTGTGTTTTCCCAGAAAGGTTGTTTTGTCCAGTTCTCACAAGAGTGACATAGGGTTGGCATTGGTTCTAGGCATGCCCTGTTCCCAGATTAATTGTTCTAAAATGTAGCTCTGTTTATAATGCTCCTCTATTTGATTGTTCTCTCTTCTTATCTGAATTAACCCTCAGTGTGGTGTTCTGCCCTTTGCTCCAGCTACACCCCTCCTTGTATTTTATACTTCAGCCGAGATGGATCTGAACACTCTGTTCATTCTGGCTTATCTGCTCCTATGCATGCTTCTCTCACCACCAGGAACGCGGTGCCTATCACCCATCTCCGCCTGGCACAGTACTGGAGCTTCCAAGCCCTTCCTGCCATAGAGGGTGCTTCCGTGAACTATTTGCATGTTTCTCCCACCCCAGCTAATGTCATCTGTTCTGAGAACTAGCATGATGTGGTTAAAGGAATATAACCTTGGAGCCAAAAACATCTAAGTTTGACTCTTCCTAGCCAGGCCCCTTTCTGTTCATCTATAAAGCACAAAAACAAACACACACAACAAAAACACCTACTCTGCATCTGCCTATAGAACTATGTTGTGTTATTCATAAAATTTTTCCCTTGGGCTAGTATTTGTTCATTTCTGAAGAAATGATGGGTGATTGTGGGTTTTGGTTTTTTTTTCTGTGTTCATCCTTAAGCTTTTTCATTTTATTCCCATTGGGTCATCATTAAATGTCAGACGTGAAATGCCTGTAAGGATTTTGCACTTTCTTATCGAATGGTCCCCATCTATAAGGGATGCTAACGAGTGCAAGTTGCCATTTATCCATATTGTCATTGTGGTCAGTATTATTTAGTATATATTGCTACTAGTAAGTATAGAAGAGTATTTTCTTAGGTTTATAACTCTTGATAAGATGAAAATCTCACACAGGACACTGAAACAATTTCAAGCCTGTGTTTGGTGATGCCTTGTTCAGGCACAGAGAATGAATCATCTCCCCCACTTCCCATTCTGAATGAGGTTTTTCTCTCCCAAGCTACACTCAGTAGAAGACACCTCAGTGTCATCTTGGAGCAGGCATAACTTTGAGAAAATCTGTCGCAATGAGAAAACAATTATAGACTCAATGTGATCTTACTTCTTGGAACCTCTACTGTTAGCAAATCCGTAGGTTCTATTCAGAAGTCATACTGCAGAGTGAATCAATATGTACGTAGAGGATTGCTCTTTATTTCCCTGGTGTAAAGATGCACAAGCAAATTAAACTATTGAGTTTCTGTACTTCGGGCTGGAATAGCTCACTCATGTTAGCTTATGGTTGTAACATTGGTTCTGTAGTGGTTTTTTCTGTTTTGTTTTGTTTTGTTTTTAATTTATTTTATCTTTGGCTGCGTTGGGTCTTTGTTGCTGCACGCGGGCTTTCTCTAGTTGCAGCGAGAGGGGGCTACTCTTCGTTGCGGTACGCAGGCTTCTCATTGCGGTGGCTTCTCTTGTTGCGGAGCACAGGCTCTAGGCACATGAGCTTCAGTAGTTGTGGCATGCGGGCTCAGTAGTTGTGGCTCACAGGCTCTAGAGCGCAGGCTCAGTAGTTGTGGCGCACGGGCTTAGTTGCTCTGTGGCATGTGGGATCTTCCCGGACCAGGGCTCGAACCCGCGTCCCCTGCACTGGAAGGCGGATTCTTAACCACTGTGCCACCAGGGAAGTCCGGTTCTATGGTTTTTAAATGGGGAAATTGATGATTGAAAAATGAAAGTTTCTTAGTAATATGTCAAGGTGGATCATCTTTTTTTCCTAAAATTTCTCAAGACAGGAAAAATAATCAGAGTGTTGGCCAAACTATTTTCCAGAGGGCTGCACAGAGTGAGGAGGGTCAAGGATCAGAATGAGGGGAGAGAATGTAATGGCGGTGAGTGGACCCAGGAGAGAGGTGGTGAGGGGCTGCTGAAGCCTGAGGAATGGGCAGGTGAAGAGGAAACTAGGATGTTCTGGGTCAACTGAGGCACCACCTCTTCAAGAAAACAGGCAGTGAAGATGTGTGTTATTCAGCAAGGTTTCTGGAACAGTATTTGCTTTTGATTTGATTTGTCACTGGAAGTATTAGGCCACAAGGTAACCCAGCTGTGTTAGGGTTACAGTAAAAAAAAAAAAAAAGGCCTCTCAAGGCTTGGATTTGGGGAATGAATGAGAAAAAAAAAAAAGAGACCCTTGATGGAAAGATTAGGAACCGTGGTAATTCCGAATTTTATCCCGTAATACTCATCTGGAGGCTAAGCAGAACTAAGACATACAAAGGGAAGGAAAAATAGTTACTAAAAAAAGCAAGTAATTTCACAGAGTTAAGAACGTTGAGGTTTTTTTTGCTTGAGTTAAGTGCAAGATTGGAATTTGAGGAACTTTCATGAAAAAGCATTGTTACCTAAAAGTATTTTTAAGGGAAAAAAAACACCTTTAGTCTAAGTGAGCTTGGTGTATGTTGGCAAAGCTGCACAAGACGATTTTACTTGCCTTTATCCTGTTGGTCTAACCTCATAACATCACATTGAGCCACATGTGTCAAACTTAAGATGCGTGTCCAATTTAAGATGCATAACATGAACAAAGAATGAACGTCTCTGATTAGTATCATGCTTGTTTTCTCTTCTACAGTTACGCAAATGCACTACTCTCCATTAAACTGGAGGCCTTATCCCAAGGGCAAGATAGCTTAAGCTGGAATGAAATTCAGAATTGTATTGATATGGTTAATATTGAAATTCAAGAAGAAAATGACCGTAAGTATGGAACAGTATCCTTCTCTAGTTATAGTGGGAGAATAAGGTAGCTGGACAAAACGGTCCTCTACATCAGGGCTGCCCTAGAGCCCTATGAGAACACTCTCCCCTAACAAGTCTGTATGTGTTTATATGTAAATGTTATTTTTGTACTACTGTCCCGACATATTATAAACATTACAAAGCAAACATAAGACATAAAAGGATAGAATAAAAGTACATAAATACAAGTCCTAATATCTTTCTATTTATTGGTACTTGAAAGATGACTGCTGTAAATAACTCAGCTTTTTAAGCAAGCACTCAACTTTATTTTGACCTTTCATGTACGTGGGTGTTTTTCTGAAATATGACACGTGTTCCTGCCCTAAGAAGAAATTGCAACACAGTCTAACTGTTGTTTTATGATCTCAAATCTTGGTGATTTGCTGTGTTTCTAGAACTTAGGAGCTCTGAGCATGAAAGTGGACAGTCCAAGAAGATGTGCGCTGAGACATGCTTTCGTGAATGTCAGCTTGCTTCCCTGTCCTGCCTCTTACTTACAAAAACTGAGTGACGAATGGGGAGCTCTGTAACTTAGGCAATGAGTATAATTGCCGCTTTGGGACCACACGACTTTCTGCTGCCTCTCTGCGTTTTCTTTCAGTGAGGCGTTTGGGGATCCCTGCCTCAGATGGCTGACACATCACCCACTTGCCTCTTTTCTGGCATGTTAGCTTGGGAGCTGGTAGTTCTTGGCAGGTGTTAGTTACGAGGGAAGCACTAATTTAAGCAGATGTTCAACATCATCAGTGGGGGCGGCGTGGGGGACGACCCTGGTGTGTGTGTCCGCTTACAAAGCTCAGGTCCCCAGCTTCCTGCCGTCCTGCCTCCTCCTTGATCCTCCCCAGCTCCACACTCTCAGTCTCCAGCGATGGTTTGGGTGCTTTGGCTAATGCCACTCAAGGGTTGGCAAAACACAAAATCATGTTCCATCTTTGTTTTCTGACTTTTCCCTTATTCTTTGGGACAACATGCACAATCCAGGTTTGCTTTGGTGATTTATGTATGTCCTGCTTATCAGGTGAAGGTGCGTTAATTCTCAGTACTGAACAGTACTCAGTACAGTTTTACTCTCATTCTTGACATTGACAGAGGGGTACGAGGAAGGACCTGCCATTTTTTGTCCCAGATTATCAGATAGAGCCTTTGCTTTTACCAGGAAAAGAAAAACAGTATCATGTGTATAACTTTGAAAGAAAGTGGTCTTTTGCAGGTGAATATTTTTAAGCAAAAATCTCTTTGGTTTTGTATGGCATTTACCTAGGTAACTGTACTACTAAGTTGTTCTCCATGGGACATTTCACACGGCCGTTATCACATTTCTTTTAACCATCTCGGCGTGAAGCATATATGCCATAACCAGAATAGTCATTTTAGAGGCTAATATCTCCTTTCTCGAATTTGGGGGACTTAATATAAAAGATTTAACTTCTCTCTGTTTTGGTTTGTTGTTTTGTCAAAACGGGGTATTTTTGTTGAAAGTTCTTGAATTATTGAGTTTGATATCATCTGTTTAGGTAATTGCTTTAACAGCTAAATTAAAATAAATATACCGTTGCGAGTAGGCCCCGATTGCACTATATAGAAATTAAATCATCTGAAAGAGCTGAGACCTTTTCATGGCCATCTTGAAAGTGCGTTACTCGCCCCATCCCACCCCTGCCACACGCTCCAGAATCTAATGTCTGAGTTGTGGTGTGGATGAGGTGTGTAGCTAATGGGAAATGATAAACGCGGAAGGTGAATTGAATGGAGCAGCTGCTAAATGCATTTCCTGAGATTTGGATGCTCTGCTGATTTCTTAATGGAAAGTTTACTTTTCCCAGTCGAGCCTTAGAGGAGTATTCTTTTAACCAGGTAACTTAGACAAGGAAGTTTTCTTCCTGTGAAGTTTTGCTTTTTAAATTTGGTAGGTACCATTCTTTGTGAGTTACCTCATCTGCTGTCTCAAATACAACACCTCTAAGGGAATGCCCACTCTCTCCTTGGACTAGAATGTTATAGTGTCACATGATGATTTAAATCAGTGGGCCATGAACTGAGGCTCAGCAATCTTTGCTCAATTGGGATTTTTTCTTTATTTTTAAACAGAGGAAGTGATGCAGATGGACCCAGGGGACTTATGGGAAGGTTTTTCACCTCCTATGAAGTCATTTACTATGACATCACCAGCTTGTGTTCTTAGAAACACACCAAAAACTTAAGCAGCTGATTTCAATCAAGTCAGCTGGAATGCACTCATTCCCAGGTGATCAGCTGCTAGGAACACACATTCTCTTTCTTAGATGTAGTTCTATAAAGATCATTTTTGGATGGGATGTTTAAAAGTATTTAGAACAGTTAACCCAAGGAGGTCAACTGACATAAGGGGTCAACTGTCACTTCCAGAGAATGATATAAGTATTCCATGCTCTCCAGTGTATAAATATTACGGGGTGAAATGATAATACCTTGTATGTGGGTAGTACTTAGACTTTCTCAAGTTCTTCCAATGTTTTGAGATAACCTAACTTGCATGTTAGAGAAGTATTTTTGCTGCTTCTTCCACCATGTTGGAGTATTATAGTCTGAAATAATTTCTAGACATTTTAGATTGTCCCTTTTCTCCTACAGATTTTTTCATTCTTAGCAATGGTCTCTATGGGGTCATTCATTCAGGAGATACTTAGCTAAATATTTTACTTTAATTTGAATGTCAAAATGAAGATACCTCTTAAAAATTAGAAGTATGTATTCTGTTTCATAGCATATCACATTTGTAGAGTGGCTTCTGGTTGTTTTTGAAGAAAAATAACTGACAAAATGAGAGAATGTTTGGCTTTAAGTATGTTTATTTTCTAAGCTTACTTCTCATTAATGTTTAGTTTCTTTATTAATTCTTGTCCATGAGCACTCACTTGGGAAGCGGAAGCCCCCTGTTAGTATGTGAATGTATGTGTGTGTATGTGTACACATGTGTACATATACCCATGAATAATGCACCCATACATACATACACTATAGTATTTTATGACTGGATGATAGTTTATTTTTAAGAATAAGGTAGTATTGAGAAGTGACCTCCAAATAGATCCCTTATACTAGACTTTCAAAAACTTTGCCAACTGCATGGCTTGGCTTCTGTGCTTTTCATTCCTGGACCTTACAGTCTATGTCCTAAGATCCTGTATGTAGTAGAGATAGTAGAAGGTTAAACTGGTGGATATGCTTATTCATCCTTTGGTACATCCATGGATTAGGGTTCCAGATGTAATTTTAGCAGCCCGCATTGGAGAATTTGTGACATTAGTTATCCACACTTGAACCTTAAAAATATCCCTAAACATGCATGACTTTGTTAATTTCTATGGAGCCGACCTACACTTGACAGCCACATGTGGCTGTTTTAACTAATCAAAATTAAATAAAATGTAAAATGAAGTTCTTCAGTTCATACTAGCCACATTTTTTTAACATCTTTATTGGAGTATAATTGCTTTACAATAGTGTGTTAGTTTCTGCTTTATAACAAAGTGAATTAGCTATACATATACATATATCCCCATATCTCCTCCCTCTTGTGTCTCCCTCCCACCCTCCCTATCCCACCCCTCTAGGTGGTCACAAAGCACCGAGCTGATCTCCCTGTGCTATGCAGCTGCTTCCCACTAGCTATCTATTTTACATTTGGTAGTGTATATATGTCCATGCCACTCTCTCACTTCGTCCCAGCTTACCCTTACCCTTCCCTGTGTCCTCAAGTCCATTCTCTGTCTGCGTTTTTATTCCTGTCCTGCCCCTAGTTTCTTCAGAACCATTTTTTTTTAGATTCCATATATATGTGTTAGCATACGGTATTTGTTTTTCTCTTTCTGACTTCCTTCACTCTGTGTGACAGACTCTAGGTCCATCCACCTCGCTACAAATAACTCAATTTCATTTCTTTTTATGGCTGAGTAATATTCCATTGTATATATGTGCCACATCTTCTTTATCCATTCATCTGTCGATGGACACTTAGGTTGCTTCCATGTCCTGGCTATTGTAAATAGAGCTGCAGTGAACATGGTGGTACATGACTCTTTTTGAATTATGGTTTTCTCAGGGTATATGCCCAGTAGTGGGATTGCTGGGTCATATGGGAGTTCTATTTTTAGTTTTTTAAGGAACCTCCGTACTGTTCTCCATAGTGGCTCACACTAGCCACATTTTAAGTGCTCATTAGCTGCATGTGGCTACTGGCTACCATATTGGATGGCCCAGAACATTTTCATCATCACAGAACATTCCGCTGGACAGCACTGGACTATACTGACCTTGAAAGTCACTCTGCTAACACTCTAGGGAATTGTTTGGTTTTGAGCTGTCTCTTTGGCATTCTTTACAGTGGTGAAGTAGAGTAAACCAACTAATAGTGTATATCCAAATCTCTTTGCACTTCCGTTTTCTTTTCTGTACATCTCTACATTAAATTCTTCCAGCTCTGCTATTCTATGGTTCCATCATCCAGTACTTTGGCATTATTATGTAAGTGAGGGTTACACTAGAAATGAGCATCTCTGTTGCTACTTGTATGTCAGATTATCTCCCCTTTTTATAACAGCTTTATTGAGATATAATTCATATACCATAAAATTCACACTTTTATTGTGTTTTTATGGTAGTTTTTTATGTATTTAAAAAATTGTGGAACCATCACTAGTATCTAAATTCAGAATATCTTCATCACCCCGAAAAGAAACTTTATACCTGTTAGCAGTCACTCCCTTTTCCCCCTCCCCCCACCCCCTGGCAACAACTCATCTACTTTTTTTCTATGGATTTTCCGATTCTGGATATTTCATATAAATAGAGTCATGTAATATGGGGCCTTTTGTGTCTGGCTTCTTTCTCTTAGCATAATGTTTTCAAGGTTCATCCATGTTGTATCATGTATCATTATACTTCATATTTCTTTCTAGGTCAAGTAATATTCCATTCTAGGGATATATATTTTGTTTATCCAGTCATCAGTTGATGGATATTTGGGTAGTTTCTACTTTTTAGCTATTATAAATATTGCTTCTATAAAGATTCAAGTATAAGCTTTTGTGTGACTATATGGTTTCAGTTCTCTTTAGTATATACCTAAGAGTGGAACTGCTGGATCACATGGCAGTTGTATGTTTAATATGTTAAAGAACTGCCTGTTTCCCAAGGTGACTACCATTTTCCATTCCCACCAACAACGTATGAGAGTTCCAATTTCACCCCATCTTCACAACACTTGTTATTGTCTTTTTTAATATAGCCATCCTAGTGGTTATGAAGTGGTTATGAAGCGTTGTGATTTGGATTTGCATTTTCCTAATAACTAGTGATTCTGAGCATCTTTTCATGTGCTTATTAGCCATTTGTATGTCTTCTTTAAAGAAATACCTGATCAAGTCCTTTACCCGTTTTAAATTTTTTTTCTCTTTCTGTTGTTAAGAGTTCCTTATATAGTTATTATGCTTGTATATCAGGTATATAAGGGGTTTTTTAAATCAGATATCGGACTTGGAAGTATTTCCTCCCATTCTATAGATTGTCTTCACTTGTTCTGAGGGTGTCCTTGGAAACATAAAAGGTTTAATTTTTATTTATTTATTTATTTTATTTAGTTTTGGCTGCATTGGGTCTTTGTTGCTGCATGCGGGCTTTTCTCTAGTTGCAGCGAGCGGGGGCTACTCTTTGTTGTGGTGCCCGGGCTTATGGCTGTGGCTTCTCTTGTTGCGGAGCGTGGGCTCTAGGTGCACGGGCTTCAGTAGTTGTGTCGTGCGGGCTCAGTAGTTGTAGCTCACAGGCTCTAGAGCACAGGCTCAGTAGTTGTGGTGCACGGGCTTAGTTGCTTTGTGGCATGTGGGATCTTCCTGGACCAGGGCTCGAACCCATGTCCCCTGCACTGGCAGGCAGATTCTTAACCACTGCACCACCAGAGAAGCCCAAAAGGTTTAATTTTTTTTTGAAGTGTAGTTGATTTACGATATTGTATAAGTTACAGATGTTTAATACAGTGATTCACAATTTTTAAAGGTTATATTCTGTTTGTAGTTACTTTATGAGATTGGCTATATTGCCTATGTTGTACAATATATCCTTATAGCTTATTTTATACATAATAGTTTGTACCTCTTAAAGGTTTAATTTTTACAACATCCCATGTATTCGTTTCTTTTTTTTATTTATGTTTTTGGTGGTCACAGGTAAAAAGTATTGCCGACCACAAAGGTTTACTCTTAAATTTCTTCTAAAAGATTAAAAAGTTATATTTTTTGTGTAGGTTTGTGATCCATATTGAGTTACTTTTTGTGTATGATGTGATGTAGGGAGTCCAGCTTTATTCGTATGCAGTGGACATTCAGTTGTCTGTGCCATTTGTTATAAAGACTGTTATTTACCTGTTGCATTGTCTTGGCACCCTTGGTTAAAAATCAATTGACTATACGTGTAAAGGTTTATTTCTGAACTCTAAATTCTATTCCATTAATCTTTAAGTCTGTCTTTATATCAATACCATGCAATATTAACTGTAGCTTTGTAGTAAATTTGAAATTGGGAAGAGTCCTCCAACTCTTTTTTTTTTTCCAACATTGCATTGGTTATTTCTTGATCCCTTGCATTTCCATGTGAATTTTAGAATCAGCTGGTCAATTTCTGTTTAAAAAAAAAAAAGGCAGCTGGAATTTTGATAGGGGTTACACTGACTTTGTACATCAGTTTGAGGAGTACTGCCATCTTATTAATATTAAGTCTTTTGATCCATGAACATGGGATGATTTTTCCCTTTATTTAGGTCTTTTTTTCCAATGGTGTTTCATAATTTTCAGTGTCTGTGTCTCATCCTTGTTTTATTAAATTTATTCCTAAGTGTTTATTCTTTTTGTAATTGTAATGTATTTGTAATTGGAGTCTATTACAGAATTTTTCCTTAACTTCATTTTCAGATTGCACATTGCAACTATAGAAAGATACAATTCACTTCTGTACATTGACCTACTATGTAAACCTTAGCTGTACTTGTTTATTAGCTCTTGCAGTTTGTGTGTGTGTGTGTGTGTGTGTGTGTGTGTGGTTTCTTCAGCCCCCGTTTCTAACTCAATCTTTGCTATAGGTGATTGGAGAAAACTTATAATGTACTATGACTTAAAAGGAAACTTTTTTCCTTTATTTTCTAGGAGTTGTAGCTGTAGGGTACATCAATGAAGCCATTGATGAAAGGGATCCTTTGAAAACCTTAGGTAGTCTGCTGCTACCCACTGCTAGGATTAAAGATGTGGACCCAGACTCTGCCCAGCACTACCAGGATGTTTTATACCAGGCTAAAACACAGAAATTCATGGTAAGTCTTAGTAGGTGTGTCTCTTTTAAATTTACAGACCAGGTTGGGGACAGAGGGGCAAGAGGGAGGATTTTTTTTACCCATTTTTCCTAAAGCTCATAATTTGCTTATCTATGTATGGATCAGATTACAAGTTAATAGGGCTGTTATTTTCCTGGTGTCAAACGTGAGGGGGAAACTAGCTCCAGAGCTGCTGACTGCTTCTACTCTTTCACTAAAAATGCACTTGTGGGTGAGTTCTTGTTCACAGTCCAAGTTATTGGATGTTTACTGAGCACACACTGTATTCATGGTGCAGTATATGGCATCTGGTAGGGGAAAGGGGGATCCGAGGAACACATGATACCATTTGAATGTTCTATCCTTATCCTCAAGATGCTTAGAAAGTTACTAAGACAGTAGACATTCTCATATAGAATAGTTAAATAGCAGTAGAGGTGGGTATGTGGCCAAATGTCAAGACGAGGAAGGCCCAGAGTGATTCAGAGATGTTTGGGATTTCTGTGAACTGGAGCCCTAAGGTAGGTTGGTGTGGAGATAGAACAGGAGCTGCTCCTGAAGGGTAAGGAAGAGTTGGTTTGGTGAGTGGGAAGCAGGATAATGCAGGCAGGTAATGGCAGGGCTAGATGGGTACCAGCTTGGTTTGTTCTGGACACAGGAGGAAACTGACCTGGCTGGGTCCCACTGAAGAGCAGAGGGCTTTATCTGGCGGCAGAGCTTGTACTGTTGTTGTGAGACATCCCCCAGATACTAGCCACCATTGGAAGAACTGAGTGGAGAAGAAGACCTATCACCTGATGCTACCTGGGACGTAACCACTTGTGGCTTGAATGCCAGGCCAGTGACTGGGAGAATGAGACTCAAACCTGACCTCATGTCCCCAAACCCCTGGGGAGGAGAGTGGACCCTGTCAGCAAGGAGGACTGGGCCGCCCCCTGCTGTTTGCACTGATGTAGCTGTGGCTGTAGCACGTGACACAGCATTGAAAGCTAAAGGTATTAGCTTTGGAGACAGGCACCATTCAAACCTTGGCTTTGCCACAAATTAGGTAGAGATTTTAGTCAAGTCACCAGAAGTCTCTGTGCTTCAGTTTTCGCATGTGTAAAATGAGAACAATAGTACCTACCTTATAGGATTACGGTGAGGCTTAAATGATTACATAATATAATAAATGAGTAATATATATTTATATTTTTACATATTAATATATAATTACATTGATTATAGTGTGTGTATGTATAAGTGTAGAGCATTTGACATGGAGCATGTCACCCCAAAAAAGTGCTGAAACAATGTAGCTAGTATTTTTGTGGGCACTTCTGGCTGCCACACAGGTCAGTGGGTGGTGAGTGATGTCTTTGTCACAAGGTCTTTACTCGACACAGGTTTACTTTACTCTGTTCACTAGTTGGGATCTTCTGGGTGCAGGATAGAGACAGACCTGGGTTTCTCTCTGCCAACAGCCACATGGACGTTTGTCGTTAAGGTGAAACTAACTCCACAAACCTTTTATAGGCAAGCAGTGGAGGTTCCCTCGTGAGCATCCCAGTCTAAGGGCTCTAGGTCAAGATGGAATTCCACAGCACCTCTCCAGGGCACTCAGAAGCCTTGCTGGTGTCCATGCTATGCCTCCTCTCTGTTGGACATCCTTCCTAAATGTGAAAGAAGTTTTTTAATAGTGTAATTAGAACAGGGAATATGAGCGTAGGGATCTGAGTTAGAGCTCAGGCATTAAACCACTTGTGGCCTGTAAAGTTAGGAGTGTGAACTACATTGACAATAATTGAGGGATTAAAAACATTGCAGTAAGCAATGAGTCTGGTTTGGTAAAGTTGCCGCTTTTCAACACAACTTCTCTTTCTCTGCCCATTAATTTTGAAACTTTGTTTTCTCAGCCCATTCTCTTTCCCTGGAAAAAAATCTGATTCTGTTATTTGGTGGGGTCTCTATTTGCTTTTTAACCTCTGCTGTTGTGATACCTGGAAATTTTCAGTTGTTTTTATGGGGCTGTTTCTGTGCTTTGCTTTCCGAAGGTCTAGCCTTGGAAAATAATAGAAGAAAATTACATTATTGGTATTGTCAATATAAAGTAAAGCTTGTGCCAAAGTATACAGCCATTAATAGTCACGATGGATAACATCTTAATAGAATGCTCAGTGTTATCAAAGATTGAGGACAGTGGTGTAAGTTGGTGAGAATTCTTGGTCCTCGTTAACAGTATTTCAAGTATAACCTTGTGTAGGCACCAACTTCCTTCCATCTCTTGAGGGGAAAGGCTGAGTAGTGGGCATGTTGGCATACACTTAACAGAGAACACACTTTCTGGGTGTATTCACTAGAGGCAGTGAATTGTCAGCTGTGTTTAGTTTTTTTAACATCTTTTTTGGAGTATAATTGCTTTACAATGCTGTGTTAGTTTCTGCTGTATAACAAAGTGAATCAGCCATACATATACATGTATCCCCATATCTCGTCCCTCTTGCGTCTCCCTCCCTCCCACCCTCCCTATCCCACCCCTCTAGATGGTCACAAAGCACCGAGCTGATCTCCCTGTGCTATGCGGCTGCTTCCCGCTAGCTATCTGTTTTACATTTGGTAGTGTATATATGACCATGCCACTCTGTCACTGCGTCCCAGCTTACCTTTCCCCATCCCCATGTTCTCAAGTCCATTCTCTACATGTGAGCTATTTTTAAATTGAAGGCTTTGCTTTAGAATTTTGGAAGGTACATGACTTATACACCCCCAAAGTTCTCTTCTCCTGCATGCATAATTACTGTATAAAAATTAAGTGTGCTTTTAACAAGTGAATAGTGTTGTATTTTTTCTGTAGGTAAAACTGTCTTACAGTTTATGACTTTGTTTGCAGAAAGTCAGTTTCTTCCATTGAAGTTTTGGGCATCTTGAAACTTACTTGATTAGTTTTTCTTGCTTTGCTTTAGTGTTTATTTTTACTCTTCACATAACCACGCAGATACCGTAAATGGCCTTCATGTGCATTTTTGCATTTTTTTAATCTGAGTCCAATGAAATGGGAAACTCTGCACACTCAAAAATAGGCATTTAACATGTTTTTTTATTGTTTTGATGGGCACTACAAAGTATATGGTCAAGGCACATTCCTATTACAGACTTGAAAATTCATCTCACAGTCCTTCATGCCCTTAACCCCTGATATTCCACCTTCTGTCTAATCTCTAAACTAAAGGAAATATAGTCATTTCCCTACAGGAATGTACTGGGCATTTATAACAAAATATCCTTTCCCCATTAAAAACTAGGTATAAGGACAAGAATAATGGAGTCATTATTTTAAATTTATAAATGACCTCATGAATATATCCTTAGCTTTCTTTCTCTTTTTTTTAAATATAGCCAACCAAAAATAATGTGCCATGTCGTATGGAACACCTTGCCTTCCCAGTATGAATTGAATTGGCTTTCATGCTGTTTAGATGCTTTGGGATTTTACCCTTTCATTCATTCAGCCACATGATGTGCAAAGTATGGAGCCTGGCTCCACAGACCCTGGGAAGACGTGGGCCTGGCATTGCTACAGGAAGCTTAAGGAAGAGGACAAGCCCCTTCTCTACTGCACATGGTGCTTAATAAGTGCTTATGGAATTAATATTTGTGTATAAATGAGCCCTATATAAATGCCATAAGAAAAATACAAAATAATGCTTTGAAGGTTCAGGTGAGAAAAATGAACTCTGGCTAGAGAGTCAGGGAAGAATTGTCCTTTGAGGACTATGAAAGATGGAAAGAATTAAGGCAAACATATGAGAAATAGCTTTCCGGTTAGTGGCAGGGGCAAAATGAGAAGTCTGGATCACAGCAAAGCAAGAAGCTTGGCCTATATCCCATGCCAGGTTTTTTGGGAAATAAAATTAGTGTTAGCCTGAATGCTAAGCTAAAGATTTATAATTCCAACGCAGTGAATGGTCAATGGAGGTTTCTGAACTGGGGGTTTTGAGTGATGTATTCAAACTGGTATTTGAGGAAGATTAATCTGGCAGTGGGCTGAGAAGTGGAGGGTAGGCTGGCAGTGATGAATGGCTAGAAAGCAAAGGTGCGGCTAGGATAACGGACCCTACTGAGAGACATTACACACATAGAATCAGTTGATGAGGCAGCCACCAGCATGAGAGCTGAAGGAGGCAGAAGAATTACAAATGACCCCAGACACTAAAACTGAGATCTTAGCTCCCCCCATGCTGCACCCTTGCCCCCTGTTCCGTCCACCTCCTCCAGATCATCTAGAATAGAAACCTCTTAGAAGTAGGGAAGATGGAGATTTAAAGAACTTGAAGTACCAGTCAGGCAGGTGGAGATATCTTTTCGCCTGAATTTTCATTCTTAAAATACTGATAGGTTCTTTTTTAAGTCACTGTTTATGTAATGTTTTATTTTGAAACAGCATTTCCTAGGGGCTCACAAATGGAGCTAGAGAATAGAGGTCCTTGCAGTATACATATGTTATCCCAAGAGTGTATGTCTTCACACACAGCTTTCCTTGTTCTCTAAGATGATTTCACCATTGTAAGGTAAGCCGTGGAGTGATTCGTGGTTTTTGACATGAGAAAATAAAGGAATGGATCTAGGCAACTATTCAAGCTACCAAGGCACAAAGCTATGAGATAGATGAAGTATAAGCCATCGGCGTTGTTGTAGTAGTAGTTTGCGTGGTGAATAATGAGTAAGATGTTGCTTGGAGCAAAGCAAATGGTAAAAACCACAAGAATGAGGAGACTCGCCTTAACATACCACAGCCACCTACGATCTTTTGCATTAAGCGTCCAAATGATGGCTGTGTAGCAGTAGATAATGACCAAAAATGGAATTAAGAATCCAAAGAATGCCAAGGAGATGAAGTAGTAGAGTTGGAAGGGAGACGAGGACTCGCATGTGTTGTGGACATCATGGCAGGTGGTGATGTCCTGCTGGACAAGATAGTACTCCTGCTTCAGAATGAAAAATGGCAGCATATATAAGAAAACCGTTGTCCACACCAATCCACACGTCAGCAAGGCATAGGTGCGCTTGGGCAGCCCCCGGTAAGTGAACGGATGGACAATGGCCAGGTAGCGGTTGATACTGATGCAGGCGAGGAGCAGAATGGAACAGTACATGTTGCCATAGAAGATGACTGTGGTGGCCCGGCACATGACCTCTCCAAATACCCAGTTGTTCCCGTTGAGATGGTATGCTATTCTAAAGGGCAGTGTAACGCAAAGAAGAAAGTCTGCAACGGCCAGGTTGGCGTAGAAGACGTTCATACGGATGGATCTGGTCCTGAAGAAGAGCATCCACAGGGTCACCACGTTGGCTGGCACACCTACTACAAACACCAGGATGTAGATGGCAGGTATCAGTCTGGTACTTAAAGAGCTGCTCAGGTACCTCCTGGTAGCATTATTCACATGGAGACTTGAAACACTTTCTTCAGGGCACTTAATTTTTACAGTTGTGGTGGTTCCTGTCCAGCCTTCTATGGCAGAAAGGGGGAACTCTTCAAAAGAATTCAGGGGAGCGCCACGGAAGGTCTTAATAGGTAAGGTTGGCTTTGCCAAGTTGTCTGCATCACATTCTGTGCCTGTAATTGAAAAGAAGTATTAACATATGATTTGTTGATGAGTCATATCTATGGTTCAGGAGACAATAAAACTAGATGTCTTATGCTACATAATTTCTGTAATGGTAGAATTTAGGGTCATTTTTATTTTTGAAAATCATTATAGATGAGGTAATCAACAGGAATGCATTTAATGTATTATCATATGCCCCAGCAGCATGCTAACCCATGCAGGAACCCAAACTAGATGACAATTCCTTGTATGTAAGGAGTTTGTAATATTGATACTATAAGAGGAAACAAAAATAGCACATCAGACCATTGTAGGCTAACGTCATATTGATTATAAACTGTATAGACTGTATAGATTATGAACTCTTCAGGCGAGAGTTAATAGATTAGATGTTTGAGCAAAATGTCAAGGAAAAGATGAACGTGAGCAAAGATGAGCAAGGTTCATAAAGAGGTGGAATTTAATAGAAGAATAAGATTCTAGAAGGTGATGAATGGGCAAAGGCATTGTGTAGGCTGACATGGGGTCTGGAAATATCAGATGAGTTGATTCAACAAATGTTTATTGCATATTTATATGCCAGTGATATACCCAGTTTTAAATCAACGCCATCCCTGTCTTCAACTCTCAGACTAATGGAGAAGATGCGCAAAAACACATTCTTATGCAAATAAGGTACATCTGACAGATGAAGTTGAAAGAGTAGGTTACAGCCAAATCTCTGAAGGGCCCGTAAACTGTACTAAGAAATCATGTGCCCATTCACAGATGCTGGAGTCGTACACAGACAAAATGATGAACAGAGGAATGGCCGTTGAGGTAGGCAGCATGATGGCCCCCCAAAGTTTCCATCTGCTAATGCCTAGAACCTGTACATATGTTACCTTCTATGGCAAAAGGGCCTTTTGCAGATGTGCTTCAGGGTCTTGAGATGGAATGAGTATCCTGGATCGGTCAGTGGGCCAAATGTAATCATAAGACTCCTTATAAGAGGAGGAGGAAAAGGGTCAAAGTTGGAGATACTGGAAAATGCTATGCTGCCGGCTTTGAAAGTCGAAGAAGCCACGAGCCAAAGAATGCACATGCTTCTAGGGGCCGACCAGAGCAAGAAAACAGATTCTCCCCTGGAACCGCCTTGCTGCCACCTCGATGTTAGGACCTGTGACCTTCAGAAATACAAAAAATCTGTGTTTTAAGCCACTAAGGTAGTGGTAATTTGTTACAGCAGCAATAGGAAACGAATATAATCATGATTTGATTCGTGTTTAAGGTGACTTTGATGACAGCGTAGAGAACAGGCTAAAAAGGTAAGAAATTAGAGGCAAGGGGGTCTGATTTGGAGGCTACTGTAGTCATTTCAAACTCAGGTTGGTGGGTTACAGAGCTAGAGCAATGGCACTGGAGAGGTAAAGATGAACACGTGAGACTCTAACAGAGGCTCAGGGGGACTTGCCTCTGACTGGCTCTGGAAGCGGTGCAGGAGAAGCAGGAAGCGAAAGTGACTGGGAGGTTTGTACTCTGGAGGTCTTGGAGGAGAGGCGGACGGAGCATGGGACGGGGCAGGGGGACTGAGGGTGCCACACAGGGAGAAGCTAAGATCTTAGTTTTGAGTATTCCTGAGTGTGAATTGCTGGTGCAATATTAGAATGTAAAATGTCCCATGACAGGTTAGAAGACTTAAATGTGGAGTCCAAAATCTCAGGAGCCCAAATGAGAGTTATGGGTTTTTTAGTCTGCGTGGAGACCATACTTTGCTTTAGTGCTTGAATGCCCTAGGGAGAGATGTGAAAAGAAAGAAGCCAACGGCAGACTTGAGCGGAAATGCCAGATTTTAAGGGGAAAGGAGACGAAGGAAGAAAAATCAGAAGAGGAAATTGATAAAATGATCCCAGAAGTTGGAAATGAGAAAAAAGAAAAAGAGGATAGAAACCAATTACATACTATAAATATTTGGCTTTTAGTGGCATGTTGATACTAATCATCGTAATTCATGAAAGAGCAATTTCAAAGACAAAATAAACCTTAACACTCAAACCTGCTTTTCACTGTGTAGTTTTCTGTAAGTTAATCCTTGACATGTAGAGAAAGTAGATTCTCTCACATTTCTAATGTTACCTTAAGATGAGCTTTTATGCTGAATATAAACCTAATACTTATATCGATTTAAAATGCCATTGCTCTGCCAGTTACCTCTTTTCACACGAGCTCTGAATTCCTACATGTTGAATCCTTGAGGTTAGTATTTAGTAACCTGGCTGTCATTCAAAGCCAGTTTCTCTTCCCGATTTAATCTCTACCAGTTCACCCCCGGGTGAAATTGAAGCCTCCCTCAGAACCTGGAGATTGCACAAACTGAATCCGGGGTGTAACGCAGAGGGATGAGGAGGTGTTCAGGTGTCCTTAAGGGAAGAAAGATTAGAGAAAAGGAAAGAGAACTCGGGGAAGTGGCATTCTTCTGTGCCAGTGTGTAGATGTGGACTTAGAAGGCATGTTGTGTGACACCTGAGCACAGCCACTCAAATCCTGCTGCTTAGGGCTTCCCTGGTGGCGCAGTGATTGAGAGTCCGCCTGCCGATGCAGGGGACACGGGTTCGTGCCCTGGTCCGGGAAGATCCCACATGCCGCAGAGCGGCTGGGCCCGTGAGCCATGGCCGCTGAGCCTGCGTGTCCGGAGCCTGTGCTCCGCAATGGGAGAGGTCACAAGAGGCCCGCATACCGCAAAAAAAACGAACAAAAAAATTCGTGCTGCTTACTTTGGCATTTTGGAAAATTCTTGCATCTGACATCACCCAAAGACAAGTGCCTTTCCAGACAGGCACAAAGCTGAAATATGTGGGCTGAAAAACATGCTATACGAGTTATGTCCCTTCAAGATCTGAGAAGAGAGCTGCTGAAACCATAGTGTTTGTCACTTTTCAGAAAATTCCAGTGATTGAGCAAGACATCATGCCTGAAAACATGCTAAACAGTGACTCTGTGAACAAGCCTTGATTCCATTTCCTTGAGAATTCTGGCTCTTTTATTCCTTAGGGCCTAGTTTTCCTTAAGAAATAGTACTTGTTAAATTACATATATATTTTGTAATTTGTTTGAGTTCTTTATACAGGTTTACTTGGCATGATGTTTCTGAAATGTTTTTCAACCTGAGAAAAGGCCTTGGGGAGGGACTGATCCCCAAAGGGAACAGACGTCAGCCACTAAATAACGGGGTCTTCCTTCACATTTCTGCCCAACCCCTACTGACGAAAGCAAATTCACTGCCTTTCACTTTGTCACCTTTTCTTAAAAATAATTTTTTAAACTGAAGTATAGTTAATTTACAGTGTTGTGTTAGTTTCAAGTATACAGCAAAGTGATTGTTTTATATACATAAAATATATATTTTATATATATTCTCTTTCAGATTCTTTTCCATTATAGGTTGTTATAAGATACTGAGTATAGTTCCCCATGCTATACAGTAGGTCCTTGTTGTTTACCTATATTATATATAGGAGTGTGTATATGTTAATCCCAAACTCCTAATTGATCTCCCCCACTCCCCCGCTATCTCATTACTTTGACACCTTTTAAATTCCCCCCTTTTCACGTCCACCAAACCCCACCAGCAACTTGAAGGAACCACCTCCCCAAACCTCTTTTCTTTTGCTCTTCTGCTTCATTTTGGTTCATCCACTCACAGAGCACTCACTCATCTGTAAATCTCAAACGAGCTACTGCTCTCTACTGGTTCTCTCAGCACCGTCCTCCAGCCACCTCAGTGATTCCAACTGTCAGTGTAAGCAGCATTCCTTTATAGAGCCTTGGTTTTTAAAATTTTTATCCCACCCCCCCCCCCGCCATTGTCACTTCTTCCCTTCAGCTTTCCTGTTCCTAAAACGTTGGCTGGGGTAGGACCCCAACAGTAAGGGGGTTGTGGATATCCCTATCCCAAATTGATTACTTTTAGAGCAAGCAGGAGGTTACAGGCTAACATTGTATTGAGTGAAACAGGAAACACGTATTTCTTTTGGGAAACACAAATTCATTAGCATAACTGATTACTGAAAGCAGACCACTCCGTCTATCAGGGAGTATTCTTGTTTCCAGGAGGTATAAACATAGGATTTTTTAAATCTCTTGAAAAAAAAGTTATCTTTGCCAAATCAGAGGAAATTCTTAGAAAATCAAAAACTTTTAAAGAAAACTGATTCTTGACTTAATTGTAGAGATCTAACATCTTGACTATGCCACAAAATTTTAAATATCAGCGGAGAACACTTAGTCTTTGACAAGTTTGGAATAGTGAACAGACTACATCTCTTCACGTCCATAATTCCACGTTTTAATAACTAAGATTTGGGGGTGCAATTTGTGTGAAATGTAAAAGAGATTAGATTCAGTGGGCTCTCGGGACACAAACCAGCATTCCCACTCTACCCCATAAGAAAAGAGCTTACCAGTTTGACAGGAGGCAGGTGACAGAAGCAGTGCTCCAACAGCTACAAAGATGACAGCTTTCATCTTGATCATCTGAGCCCCGTTTCTCAAATGTTTAAAATTAGGGAGTATGGTTTCACTTCGGTTCCATGTGTTGGCACCAGTTGGAAACCTGGTTCTCTCTGTAGAAGCGTGTTCTCTTGTGCTCTGCAGACAGGAAGCCTGCCAGGGTCCTCTGCAGGGAAAGGGTGTGACAGCACTCATGTTTCAGTGTGCATGACTCAGCCTGAGCCTCTGAGCACGTTACGTTATCCCCGGAGAAAGTCACTGAACTCCTCCCTATCCCTCACAGGAGAGAAGCTGTCATTCCCACCCAGTGAATTTATGTGCATTGAATGAATACCCTTAAGAACAGTCCTTAAAAAAAAAAAAAAAAAAGAACAGTCCTTGACAGAAGTAAGCTGGAAACAGATGCTGAGCAGCAGTTAGATTTGAATCTGTCCCATATCTCATTTTTACCCAGTTTAAAAATGAAGTTCTAGAGTGTCATTTCTACTTAGTGATTGAGCTGTCAGAAATTATCCTTTCCTTTATCCTTCCAGCTATTTTAAATCTTAATTCTTAAACTCATTACATAATTGTAGGCTAAATGAATCATGGAGAGCAAACTTTTTTTCAAGAAGTTAAAATTGTTTTAAGCTCTTGATTACTTTGAAAATTCTCCTTCAGTGTCACATTAGTCTGAATTTGTCATCACTGCTTGGCCAAAACTTGGTTTCATTGTGTTTTGTCTTGCCACAGCTAAACATATTCTAAGCCATTCAATAATTCTGTAGGGTCAGATAACTAGGGAACCCCGCCCAAAAATACTGTTCGATTAAACTAAAATCATAATATAACATTAAAACACAGAGGACTCCCTTTATCCCATGGGTATTGGTGAGCAGGTTTACAGTAAGCTTTTTTTCTTAACTGTGGTAAAATGTACATAACATAAAATTTACCATCTTAACACTTACGAAGGGTTCAACTTAGTAATGTTAAACTCAGTCACATAGTTGTTTAACATATAAGCTTTTATGTGTAGTTATGTTCTGCAGGATATAATTTAATATGTAGTAAAAAAAAAGCTGCATTATAACACATTTTCCTATAATTAACAAAACTTAAATGCTAAGCCAGACAACCCAATAGCCTGTTAACTATAAAAATGAAGTAAGAATCAGAAAATGCAAATTTCACAAGCCTTAAGGTTAAGGAATAAGGTGGGAGAAGATGGATCTGTGTAAACTTTCCCCATCTTGGTTGAATGTTATCACACCAAGAATTTTACAATCAAAAGTCAGTGTTTAATACTTCAACCAAATAATATATGGTAGGACAAACTGAGATAGAATGCTATTTTATTGCAGAAATAATAACCAAAACCCACAAAATACTGAAGAGAAGTTACTTTTTTATTTAAAATTTTCTAGGAATCATTTAAATTCAGGAATTTATTACTTGATTTTCAGATGGCCTACTTTCTGTTGACTTAAGCAGTCTGTAACCCATATGTTGAAACTGGATGTTTAGCTGGAGATAGAGTCATGGCCATCCTGTAAATATCCTATTTCCAGTCTTCTAGTGAGCAGTTGAAAGGGAGACCTTACCCTGGTAGGATTCAGTTTTTACTCTTGGTTTTACATTTAATTCTAGCAACCTTTACGTCTGTGGGTCATGATTTAAACTGTTGACTTAAATTCTTTTGATTTGCAAAGTCTCTCTTGGGTTTAGCTTACAAAACTGATACTTTCAGCTTTGAAGTGGGACTGTAACTTCCTTCGCATCTGGGTAAAAATTTGTACGGTACATCTTCTACACTGATAAGTTATGAAGGAATTTGGTAAATACCCTTCAAAAAAAAACGTGAGAAAGACAGAAGTGAACTTGTGTGGAGCTTAGGTTTTAGGCTATACCTTGGGGAGTGGTTGGGTTCTCTTTGGCTTAGAGGCAGAGAAAAAAATACTTTCTATTCCTGTCTCTTCATTCCTCTTCTAGTTTTCAACTTCCCATCTTACTTCTTGTTTGAACCTTCCACATCCGTTCTCCCTCAAAATGGAAACTCTTATTAGCTGATGGTTGCCATGTGGCAGATCTAGCTAAAGGTGATTGTGGAGGCAGGAACCAAGCCTTCCTCAATGGTCTTCATTAGTCTGGAGGTTACAGGATGAAACAGCAGATATTTTGTCTCGTTTTCAGAGCCCTCCCCACATATGTCATCTCCTGTTAGCCTCTGCGGGAAATAGGGTTGAAGCCCGCCAAAGAAGCTGGTGAATGTTATTTCTCCTTCCTGCCCCCCCATCCTTCTTGAGTCCTAAGTGATGGAGCTGGTTCTCCATGGGTCCAATGACCTACCTTCTGTTCATTCACAGTCTTGCTTCAGGCTCTAGTACGTGACACTTAACTCCTACAAGTAGGCTAATGCTCCCACTTTTTAAAATGAAATGTCTCATCTTCTCTGAAAATATTTAATTTCTACTGCTAACAAAATTTACTTGTAATCTTAGACAAGTTTATATGAAACGCAGTTGCTGTCTGAAAGTCCCATTTAATTACGTTATATCAGCACCACATTTGGAGTAAGAGCATCAGAATCAACCCCAAAGTAAAATCTAGTAAAGATAACTCAATACCTTTTTATTGCTGCTACCACTTCCAAGTAGTTAAGCTATCCTTAACTACTTGGCCTTTTCTCCGCCTGCAGCTCAACACTCCCAATATAAATTAATCTCTTCTTGGCTATTTCTAGATTGTGTATCTACAGGTAATATTGCTCTGATCACATTGTATTATAATTATATATTTTTTCTTTTCCCTTATGGTTTATTACAGGATATTGAATATAGTTCCCTGTGCTATACAGTAGGACCTTGTTGTTTATCCAATAATTATAATTTTTTGATGCATTTTGCTCTCCTGCTAAACTGTTAGCTCCTTGAAGCCCATCACCATGTTTCTGTTTGGATATTTTTGTTCTTATGTTTGTCCCTGTGTCTGATAAAATTCAAGTATCATTGTTTCCCACAAATTGAAAGTATTTCCATGGCACCCTGGGCCACCTTGGAGACCACAGTTACTGAGTGATTGGGAGAGAGAGTATTTGATTGACTAAGGTAGCCAGAGAAGGCTTTTTTGGAAGAGGTGCCATTTGAATTAAGGCCTGAATGATAAGAAAAAAACAACAGCCATGCAGCTGGGGTAGAATGATGTGATCTGAAGGAGGCTGGTGTGAAAACCTGAAACAGTGAGTAGAGAAGAGTGAGGTAAAGCCAGAGGGGTCGGCAGGGCCAGATCATCAGATCCCCACAGTTCATGGGAAGGGAGTGTTGTTTCCTTCAAACTGCTGGGAAAACCTTCTAAAGGAGTTTAAATAGAGGAACGGCGTGATGATCCGTCCCTTTTGGAGAGATCATCTGCTTCTCTATAGGGGACCGCTGTGGTGAAAGGCAAACTTGGAAACGATGAAAGCAAGTAGGAGATCGAAGCAGCTGTCCAGTGAGAGATGATGGGGGACTGGACTAAAGGGGTGGCCGTGGAGAAGGTTGAACTGGTCCAATGGGGAGTCTGTTTCATCAGTAGCTTGTACAGTTTGTGGCTGCGCTGGGTAGTTGCTAAGTAAGAGTTTGTGGAGATTTTAATAAAGTGGCTCCTAAAAAGCCGTGATTAATTCTGTTTCATCGTCATTCACTGTTCTTTCTTTTATTCTCTGCCCATATTCTCAGGACCCTCAAAGTGCTTCTAAAATTCTTTGGCTGGATGACATACAGCATGCGGTCAATGAGGCCAACAAGGACGTGGACAAAGCAAAGCACTGTAAGCCCTCACCTCCTTCTGCTGGCCAGACTGGCCTTCCTTGCGTCTGGTTATGCCCCTCAATTTTTATTTTAATTCCTAATTTTTTTTAAAGTAGACCATTTTTAATTTCTGAAAAGATATGGACTCTCTTACCAATTTTCATTCTTGAATGCATATTTATACAAAAATAAGATTGGTCGGTTGCACTGTTCTTAGCGGTTAGGTACGATCTCCAGCAAAATCTGAGATTGTTGCTGAACAAAATCCAGAAAGCAAAAAATAATTTCTCAGCTCTTAAATTTGTAGTGTAATCAAGTCCTTTTTTAATCCTGATCCTTAGAAAACTAGGCTGTTTCTGCTTATTAAATGCCTTCCATTGCAGTAGTCAGGGTTTTCCAAAAACAGAGCAACATATATTTTTTTTCTGTAGAAAAAACAGACTTATGTATATATTCTGTTTCTCTGGAAGGTATATAGTATGTGTACTATCTACCTGTCTATACACACACGTATATAGAGAGAAAGAAAGAGGGAGATTTATTTTAAGAAATAGTCTCATGCAATTGTGGAGAGGCTGGCAAGTCCAAAATCTGTAGGTCAGGCTGGCAGAGGCCAGGGGACAGCACTTAATTGCCAAAGACAAGTGGGTGTGGTTATTATAAGGGACAGCCTAGTCGAAGCAGGAATTAGAAAAATGTGACTCACAGAGACGTATAGAATTTGCTAATTGATCATGGTGTTCCTAGAAGTGAAATAGACAGAGAGTCTACTAAGCTCTTACTTGATTTGCACAAGTGGAAGAAGAATTCTAGGTCAGGTGAATGTAAGTAAAACAACAGAAAGTCATGGTCCCTCTGTTAGTTCCCAGACTTGAGCCATTTACAGCCCCAGAACCCCCTGAATGAAGGATGGGCTGGGTCCCCTTGGGAAAGGACCCTGCTACATTACCAACATGTTATACCCTACTGTGGTGACTGTGCTGGGAGGAAAGGACATAATCAGACTTTTCAGAGATTACTGGACACTGACTCTGAACTGACACTAATTCCAGGAGACCTAAAATTTCACTGTGGTCCACCAGTCAGGGGAGGGGCTTATGGAGGTCAGATGATCACTGAGGTGTTGCTAAGGTCCGTCTCATAGTGGGTCTAGTGGGGCCTCAAACCCACCCTAGGATTATTTCCCCAGGTCCAAAATGCATAAATGGAGTAGACATACTCAGCAATTGGCAGAACCCACATTAGCTCAAATGATAGTTGTCCTTTTTTTTTAAGCATCTATTTTCACAGAAGAATAATAAGAAAATTCACATGGCAATCTAAAATAGCTTCAAGATTGATATACTAGGGACTTCCCTGGTAGCATAGTGGTTAAGAATCTGCCTGCCAGGGCTTCCCTGGTGGCGCAGTGGTTGAGAGTCCGCCTGCCGATACAGGGGACACGGGTTCGAGCCCTGGTCCAGGAAGATCCCACATGCCGCTGAGCAACTAAGCCCGTGCGCCACAACTACTGAAGCCCGTGTGCCTAGAGCCTGTGCTCTGCAACAAGAGAAGCCACTGCAGTGAAGAGTTGCCCGCGCAGCAACGAAGACCCAACACAGCCAAAAATACATAAGTAAATAAATAGATTTATTTTTTTAAAAAGATTGATATGCTAACACTCTACATATATAAATAACCTACATAAATTAAGATCCTAAAGGTGCAGTTCATTAACCTCTCCATTCATGACATAATTAGAATCTATCCTGTTGTATCAAGTCATAGTCTTGCTCCAGAAATGTGCTTTTAAATGTCACAGGCATCTGTAAGGAACATCTGGTTTTTATTTCCTTAGCCTGGAAAAATATGTGTATTTCTCCAACCTGAATTTTTATACCCTTAGGATCTTTGAAGTCTTTCCATTCTAGCACTCTAATCCTTTTTTTTTAATCGTCATTTGAGCTTCTTGCTTTTTTTTTTTTTTTTTTTTTTTTTTTTTTTTTTTTGCGGTACGCGGGCCTCTCACTGTTGTGGCCTCTCCCGTTGCGGAGCAACAGGCTCCGGACGCGCAGGCTCAGCGGCCATGGCTCACGGGCCCAGCCGCTCTGCGGCATGTGGGATCTTCCCGGACCGGGGCACGAACCCGTGTCCCCTGCATCGGCAGGCGGACTCTCAACCACTGCGCCACCAGGGAAGCCCTTTTTTTTTTTTTTTTTTTTTTTTTTTTTTTAAATTCCTGGTTGCGCTGTGTCTTCATTGCTTCCCCGTGGGCTTTCTCTAGTTGTGGTGAGCGGGGGCTACTCTTCGTTGCAGTGCGCGGGCTTCTCATTGTGGTGGCTTTTCTTGTTGCGGAGCATGGGCTCTAGGTGCGCAGGCTTCAGTAGTTGTGGCACGTGGGCTCAGTAGTTGTGGCTCGCGGGCTCTAGAGCACAGGCTCAGTAGCTGTGGCGCACGGGCTTAGTTGCTCCACGGCATGTGGGATCTTCCCATACCAGGGATCGAACCGTGTCCCCTGCACTGGCAGGCGGATTCTTAACCACTGTGCCACCAGGCAAGTCCCATCTAGCACTCTAATCCTTAAGAAAAAAAATAAAATTGAGTTGTGTACACAAGAGATTTAAATTTATAGATAAGACTGAAGGCAGCCTTAGTTTGAAGGAACACTTTTAAGAAATTAGATTATCATACAGGCACTCAAATAGCCTAAAAGGGTTGTGACTTTTCTCTTAAGGATCAAACCAGTTTAGAAGTTATTTTATTCCTTTTTATTCTGTGTTCTGCTTATATTTGGCAGCAACTGTTAAGTTGATCCTCATGAGACTCAACGTTTCTATTTACTATGAATATAAGAAATTTTCTCAAATGTGTGATTCTTTTTTTTTTTAACATCTTTATTGGAGTATAATTGCTTTACATTGGTATGTTAGTTTCAGCTTCACAACAAAATGAATCAGTTATATATATACATATATTCCCATATCTCTTCCCGCTTGCGTCTCCCTCCCTCCCACCCTCCCTATCCCACCCCTCCAGGCGGTCACAAAGCACCGAGCTGATCTCCCTGTGCTATGCGGCTGCTTCCCACTAGCTATCTACCTTACGTTTGGTAGTGTATATATGTCCATGCCTCTTTATCGCTTTGTCACCGTTTACCCTTCCCCCTCCCCATAGCCTCAAGTCCATTCTCTAGTAAGTCTGTGTCTTTATTCCTGTTTCACCCCTAGGTTTTTCATGACATTTTTTTTTTTAAATTCCATATATATGTGTTAGCATACGGTATTTGTCTCTCTCTTTCTGACTTACTTCACTCTGTATGACAGACTCTAGGTCTATCCACCTCATTACAAATAGCTCAATTTCGTCTCTTTTTATGGCTGAGTAATATTCCATTGTATATATGTGCCACATCTTCTTTATCCATTCATCCGATGATGGACACTTAGGTTGTTTCCATCTCTGGGCTATTGTAAATAGAGCTGCAGTGAACATGGTGGTACATGACTCTTTTTGAATTATGGTTTTCTCAGGGTATATGCCCAGTAGTGGAATTGCTGGGTCATATGGTAGTTCTATTTGTAGCTTTTTAAGGAACCTCCATACTGTTCTCCACAGTGGCTGTATCAATTTACATTCCCACCAACAGTGTAAGAGGGTTCCCTTTTCTCCACACCCTCTCCAGCATTTATTGTTTCTAGATTTTTTGATGATGGCCATTCTGACTGGTGTGAGATGATATCTCATTGTAGTTTTGATTTGCATTTCTCTCATGATTAGTGATGTTGAGCATTCTTTCATGTGTTTGTTGGCACTCTGTATATCTTCTTTGGAGAAATGTCTATTTAGGTCTTCTGCCCATTTTTGGATTGGGTTGTTTGTTTTTTTATTATTAAGCTGCATAAGCTGCTTATAAATTTTGGAGATTAATCCTTTGTCAGTTGCTTCATTTGCAAATATTTTCTCCCATTCTGAGGGTTGTCTTTTGGTCTTCTTTATGGTTTCCTTTGCTGCGCAAAAGCTTTTAAGTTTCATTAGGTCCCATTTGTTTACTCTTCTTTTTATTTCCATTTCTCTAGGAGGTGGGTCAAAAAGGACCTTGCTGTGATTTATGTCATAGAGTGTTCTGCCTATGTTTTCCTCTAAGAGTTTGATAGTTTCTGGCCTTACATTTAGGTCTTTAATCCATTTTGAGCTTATTTTTGTGTACGGTGTTAGGGAGTGATCTAATTTCATACTTTTACATGTAGCTGTCCAGTTTTCCCAGCACCACTTATTGAATAGGCTGTCCTTTCTCCACTGTACATTTCTGCCTCCTTTGTCAAAGATAAGGTGACCATATGTGCGTGGGTTTATCTCTGGGCTTTCTATCCTGTTCCATTGATCTATCTTTCTGTTTTTGTGCCAGTACCATACCGTCTTGATAACTGTAGCTTTGTAGTATAGTCTGAAGTCTGGGAGCCTGATTCCTCCAGTTCCTTCTTTCGTTCTCAAGATTGCTTTGGCTATTCGGGGTCTTTTGTGTTTCCATACAAATTGCAAAATTTTTTGTTCTAGTTCTGTGAAAAATGCCAGTGGTAGTTTGATAGGGATTGCATTGAATCTATAGATTACTTTCGGTAGTAGAGTCATTTTCACAATGTTGATTCTTCCAATCCAAGAACATGGTATATCTCTCCATCTATTTGTATCATCTTTAATTTCTTTCATCAGTGTCTTATAATTTTCTGCATACAGATCTTTTGTCTCCTTAGGTAGGTTTATTCCTAGATATTTTATTCTTTTTGTTGCAATGGTAAATGGGAGTGTTTTCTTGATTTCACTTTCAGATTTTTCATCATTAGTATATAGGAATGCCAGAGATTTCTGTGCATTAATTTTGTATCCTGCCACTTTACCAAATTCCTTGATTAGCTCTAGTAGTTTTCTGGTAGCATCTTTAGGGTTCTCTATGTATAGGATCATGTCATCTGCAAACAGTGACAGCTTTACTTCTTCTTTTCCGATTTGGATTCCTTTTATTTCCTTTTCTTCTCTGATTGCTGTGGCTAAAACTTCCAAAACTATGTTGAATAAGAGTGGTGAGAGTGGGCAACCTTGTCTTGTTCCTGATCTTAGTGGAAATGCTTTCAGTTTTTCACCATTGAGGATGATGTTTGCTGTGGGCTTGTCATATATGGCCTTTATTATGTTGAGGAAAGTTCCCTCTATGCCTACTTTCTGCAGGGTTTTTATCATAAATGGGTGTTGAATTTTGTCAAAAGCTTTCTCTGCATCTATTGAGATGATCATATGGTTTTTCTCCTTCAGTTTGTTAATATGGTTTATCACATTGATAGATTTGCGTATATTGAAGAATCCTTGCATTCCTGGAATAAACCCCACTTGATCATGGTGTATGATCTTTTTAATGTGCTGTTGGATTCTGTTTGCTAGTATTTTGTTGAGGATTTTTGCATCTATGTTCATCAGTGATATTGGCCTGTAGTTTTCTTTCTTTGTGACATCCTTGTCTGGTTTTGGTATCAAGGTGATGGTGGCCTCGTAGAAGGAGTTTGGGAGTGTTCCTCCCTCTGCTATATTTTGGAAGAGTTTGAGAAGGATAGGTGTTAGCTCTTCTCTAAATGTTTGATAGAATTCGCCTGTGAAGCCATCTGGTCCTGGGCTTTTCTTTGTTGGAAGATTTTTAATCACAGTTTCAATTTCAGTGCTTGTGATTGGTCTGTTCATATTTTCTATTTCTTCCTGATTCAGTCTTGGCAGGTTGTGCCTCTCTAAGAATTTGTCCATTTCTTCCAGATTGTCCATTTTATTGGCATAGAGTTGCTTGTAGTAATCTCTCATGATCTCTTTTATTTCTGCAGTGTCAGTTGTTACCTCTCCTTTTTCATTTCTAATTCTATTGATTTGGGTCTTCTCCCTTTTTTTCTTGATGAGTCTGGCTAGTGGTTTATCTATTTTGTTTATCTTCTCAAAGAACCAGCTTTTAGTTTTATTGATCTTTGCTATTGTTTCCTTCATTTCTTTTTCATTTATTTCTGATCTGATTTTTATGATTTCTTTCCTTCTGCTAGCTTTGGGGTTTTTTTGTTCTTCTTTCTCTAATTGCTTGAGGTGCAAGGTTAGGTTGTTTATTCGAGATGCTTCCTGCTTCTTAAGGTGGGCTTGTATTGCTATAAACTTCCCCCTTAGAACTGCTTTTGCTGCATCCCACAGGTTTTGGGTCGTTGTGTCTCCATTGTCATTTGTTTCTAGGTATTTTTTGATTTCCTCTTTGATTTCTTCAGTGATATCTTCATTATTAAGTAGTGTATTGTTTAGCCTCCATGTGTTTGTATTTTTTACAGATCTTTTCCTGTAATTGATATCTAGTCTCATGGCGTTGTGGTCAGAAAAGATACCTGATACAATTTCAATTTTCTTAAATTTACCAAGGCTTGATTTGTGACCCAAGATATGATCTATCCTGGAGAATGTTCCATGAGCACTTGAGAAAAATGTGTATTCTGTTGTTTTTGGATGGAATGTCCTATAAATATCAATTAACTCCATCTCGTTTAATGTATCATTTAAAGCTTGTGTTTCCTTATTTATTTTCATTTTGGATGATCTGTCCATTGGTGAAAGTGGGGTGTTAAAGTCCCCTACTATGAATGTGTTACTGTCGACTTCCCCTTTTATGGTTGTCAGTATTTGCCTTATGTATTGAGGTGCACCTATGTTGGGTGCATAAATATTTACAATTGTTATATCTTCCTCTTGGATTGATCCCTTGATCATTATGTAGTGTCCTTCTTTGTCTCTTCTAATAGTCTTTGTTTTAAAGTCTATTTTGTCTGATATGAGAATTGCTACTCCAGCTTTCTTTTGGTTTCCACTTGCATGAAATACCTTTTTCCATCCCCTTACTTTCAGTCTGTATGTGTCTCTAGGTCTGAAGTGGGTCTCTTGTAGACAGCAAATATATGGGTCTTGTTTTTGTATCCATTCAGCCAATCTGTGTCTTTTGGTGGGAGCATTTAGTCCATTTACATTTAAGGTAATTATCGATATGTGTGTTCCTATTCCCATTTTCTTCATTGTTTTGGGTTTGTTATTGTAGGTCCTTTCCTTCTTTTGTGTTTCTTGCCTAGAGAAGTTCCTTTAGCAGCTGTTGTAGAGCTGGTTTGGTGGTGCTGAACTCTCTCAGCTTTTGCTTGTCTGTAAAGGTTTTAATTTCTCCATCAAATCTGAATGAGATCCTTGCTGGGTAGAGTAATCTTGGTTGCAGGTTTTTCTCCTTCAACACTTTCAATATGTCCTGCCACTCCCTTCTGGCTTGCAGAGTTTCTGCTGAAAGATCAGCTGTTAACCTTATGGGGATTCCCTTGTGTGTTATTTGTTGTTTTTCCCTTGCTGCTTTTAATATGTTTTCTTTGTATTTAATTTTTGACAGTTTGATTAATATGTGTCTTGGCGTATTTCTCCTTGGATTTATCCTGTATGGGACTCTCTGTGCTTCCTGGACTTGATTAACTATTTCCTTTCCCATATTAGGGAAGTTTTCAACTATAATCTCTTCAAATATTTTCTCAGTCCCTTTCTTTTTCTCTTCTTCTTCTGGAACCCCTATAATTCGAATGTTGGTGCGTTTAATGTTGTCCCAGAGGTCTCTGAGACTGTCCTCAGTTCTTTTCATTCTTTTTTCTTTATTCTGCTCTGCAGTAGTTATTTCCACTATTTTATCTTCCAGGTCACTTATCCGTTCTTCTGCCTCAGTTATTCTGCTATTGATTCCTGCTAGAGAATTTTAAATTTCATTTATTGTGCTGTTCATCATTGTTTGTTTGCTCTTTACACAAGAGATTTAAATTTATAGATAAGACTGAAGGCAGCCTTAGTTTGAAGGAACACTTTTAAGAAATTAGATTATCATACAGGCACTCAAATAGCCTAAAAGGGTTGTGATTTTTCTCTTAAAGATCAAACCAGTTTAGAAGTTATGTTATTCCTTTTTATTCTGTGTTCTGCTTATATTTGGCAGCAACTGTTAAGTTGATCCTCATGAGACTCAACGTTTCTATTTACTATGAATATAAGAAATTTTCTCAAATGTGTGATTCTTTACTCCACACTTGCACATTTAAAATCCTTTCTTCTACTTCTGTCCTATCCCTTGAAAGAGCTGATACAGTGTCTTCTATGATATATAACAACAAATAGATATTCTGAAGATAAAACCAACTCTATTCTTATACTGAGTTGAGAATTTTCCAGTTTTATCAACAAGGAATTTCATCTTACTTTTAAAAGCATTCTTCATCCTTTGTATGAAGACTTAAAAACAGATTCTGATCACATGTTGCAATTATCAAACCCACTCCCAGATAATTTGATAAAAGAAAATGTGCTGACCCGTGTATGTTACCACAGGCAAGATTTAAAAGGGCATAGTAACTCAACACCCCTTCGTTTTGGCCCAATGTCCATTTTCACTGGAGCATCCTGCTTTCTTAAAGTAGGGTTTTCTCCATTTTTTGACTCCTTAGAGCAATGTTTTTCAGCCTTTTTCCGTTACTGCACCCTAAGGAATCTTTCTAGCCTTTTTTTTTTTCCCATGGTGCTCTTTACCATGACATTTTAATACCACAGATATATCGTCTACCTCTTTATGTGCCATATGTAGATCTGTGCTTTTATACATAAAAAGATTTTTTACGTTCTCCTCCTAAGAACCCACGTAAAGCAAACACATTTTTGGATCTCTTAGGAGATTTGGGGGAGGTTTTCTTCATTTGTTCCATAGCAGAAACATACCTGACTTTCCGGATATCATTTATCTGTCATTCTCAACAATCTGGAACTTAATCACAACCCATAGATGAAGAAAAAAGCAAGCAAAATAGCTGTCTCAAAGCCTGTGTACTACAACTGATTTTCTCAACTCAGTGGGGACCACCCGGACAACTACTTTGAGCCTGTTTATTCTTATCTTCGGCATAAGGCTAATCTCTTGGTTGTATCTCTTCCCAGCTCAGAAGCCATGACCTACCAGGAAGTTAGGTGTTTGGGCTGCCCCGTGCAGGCGCTCAGACAGGAGCAAGAGGTGATAACTGACAGTGACATTAGAGGAAAATTAAAAAGAGGAATTTGAGGCCATTTAGTGCAGGAGCAAAACAGCCCCGACACCTCCATAAGTCCTTGAAGTTACCACTCACCGTATTACAGCACAGTATAATTTTAATGACATGAAGGACTGTTCTGGCAGCTCTCGGCAAATGTTAAACGCCTGTTACGTACCAGGAACTGTGGGTACAATGATGAGCAGGATAGAAACTGTTCTGTTAGGGTTTTTACTGGGGCTTTAGAGTTTCGTGGCGCATGATTCTGTTAAGATGAAGGTTGGCACCTAAAGGAGTCAGCTTCAGTTATCTGGAATATTAACCCGTGGACCCACTGCTTGCACATCAATACATACATTTGCAAGAAATGTTTGCCTGCGTAATATCCGTCTTTTAAGGAAAACAGCATTTCACTGGGTTCGATGAAGCTGTCGGATGTAATTCACGTGAGGATCCTTTGTCATTTCCTTGTTCTTTCCACATCTCTCAGACCACAGACATCTCCAACACCAGTACTGCCTTCTTCTTGTTCTGCAAAGCTTTCCTGGAGAAGAAGAAAGGGGGGCAGCTTACCTGTTCCCATTAACTTTATATGTGAAAGAACCTACTGGTGTAGCTTTTGTTCAGCAACAACTGGAGTTGGCTGTGGGAGGTCTTTACTCTTCACCTGCTCCTTGAGATTTGCATGACGTGGACTCATGGCTGTCGAAAGTCAGACTCTGTTTTTCTTACCACGTCAGCCTTCACAGTTCTATGCACGTGTGGACATAATTTGATGACAGCAGTATACCATTTAGCATTTGTATGGCAGAGTTTGACATGTGTGTTTAAAAAGAAAGAAAAAAAAATCCATCTCTCTCCTTTCTTTTCATCAAGATGTTTTTTCATCTAGAAAGTGCTTAACCTGGTTTCTTCCATTTTTTTTGTTCTGCCTTGCTAACTCAGTGCATTTATAGGTTGTGAAGACAGTAGGTCCATTGGTTGGGCCAGAATATCCTTACCTGGAACTAAAATAGATGATAAAGGATTCACCGCGTTAACTTTCTAGAGGCAACCAAGAGTCCAGTGAGGTTTTATTTGTGGGGAGAGGCAGAAATGTGAAATGGGATAACATGCTTTCTAGGTCTAAATTGGTTCCACAATTAAGTTTCTGGACTCCACTGCACATATCCACCAGCTGTACCTGTTGCCTTTCTAGAACATTCGTTCAGGTTGCTAAGGACAATCTTAAACTTGCACTATACCAGAGAATTTCAGGATTTCTGTGGCTTAGATAGCATTTTACTTGTTCTAAAATAAATACATGTCTTCATAAAGCTAGTTCTCAAATACAGATTAATGACCTGCTTAAGGGCTGCATAACTACTGTCAATATGTGTCCCCCCCCCCGCCCCATTTCACAGATCACCACGATGAGCAGAACCTAGTACCTTGATATCACACAAGAGTAACCAGGAAATACTGTGATTTTTGATAAACAGTGCTCCTATGGGATTTTATTCCTCTTAACCACCTGAGCAGTTGGTGACTCTCTGGGGCGTATGTAGTGCATACTCTCAAAGGGTAAACAGGTTTAATACCAATGCATTCCTAAAAGGTTGAATTATATCTTTGCATGCCTCTGGCGTGAGTAGAAGATAACGATTAACGGAAACATTTATTTTTCATTACCCAGGGGTTACACTGGTCGTTGATGTTAATCAGTTTTTGGAGAAGGAGCAGCAAAGTGATATTTTGTCTGTTTTGAAGTCTGCCGTTGGTAATACAAACGATGTAATGCCCGAATGTGCTGACAGGTACTATGACACCCTTGCGAAGGCAAAAGAGCAAAAATCTGAAAGTGGTAAGCTTCTTCATCGTTTAGCACAAACTAAATTGGCATTTTGAATATGATGGTTTCTGTGGTATTGTGTTACCTTAATTTTAAGACAGATAATCGCTTTCAAATGAACGTTTCCGAAATGTTTATCATCTCTGGCAAAGGAAATTTTTTAGGTGCTGCTTTTCCTTTTTTGTCTCTTAGAAAGCTGTGATTAACTTGATGGCTGTGTGTGCGTGCCATATACTAGAGAAAATACAGTATTAAAGGAGACTTTACAGAAAGTAGGGCAGATATAGGGTAGCCTCCTCAAAGACATCTCCTGCTTTCCTTTAAAAGAGTTATTGTCTTTCTCTCAAACCTTAATCCTTGTCCTTTTGCCCCAGAGTCCCCATGCTTCTAAAATGGAGTTCTGATAGTGTCTGTCATAATGAAAGAGTCATATCCAAGTGCATGGATCTTGGAAATAAATACTGGAATCGCTTCTCAAAAAAAAAAAAAAAAGAAGACTTTGTTTCCTATAGATCTTGCTGTTGAGCCATCCCTCTAGTGGTACAAACTGATTTTTACACTAATATTTCTCTCCATCCTTTTTGAAACAAATGACACATTACTATACAATATTAAGTGGAAGTAAAAAGTAATTTTGAAAGTACAAAATAAGCAGCAAATTGGTCTCCAAGAGCCTTGGCATATACTTAGGCCTGTACAGTCCAATGGCAGATCATGAAATATTAGCTGTGGAAACTGTGTTTTAGATCATGAATTTAAGACTCATTTTTCAGATTTAGAAAATCACCTTGATGACATTTTGGACAGAGGGAGAAAATGACAAATCCAAGGAGATTAATTTTTGGCAGAGATAATCCATCATCTCTTTGGTAGATTTTTGTTGAGCACTTGCTATGTCCTAGTGTCAAGGATCAAGGTGTCTCCTGACTCTTAGGCTGGTGTTTACTTGTACCACATCATGGGTCATGTACATAGTACTTTTCATCTTTAGGAAACTGCTGTGACAATATATGGCCTTAGAAGTGGAACTTAAGGAAAAAATATATATATATTTTTTTAGTTCACTGGAAGTCTGTCCAAAAGTACCCTATGTACTTCCTTGTAAATTAGTCTGATGTATTTCTCACGTGGGAATTCTACCCTCCAATTCCACAAATTTTCTGTTAATGAAATGGAAACGGGGCTACTGGCCATCCTCTCCTACTTGGCACCTGATCACCCTTGAGCCACTCTCTGTTCCCTTCACAACTCTTCATCAGGAGTTACTTTAGTGCCCCTACCTCATCCTTCACGAGGAAAGAATTGTACAGCTATATTTATGCAGGGGTGAGTTCCTAGAGATGACCCATCATAATTTCAAAATCATCCTGGCCCAAACTTAGTTTTATCTTCTTTTCCCTAAACTTGCCTACTCCTCTTCCCAAGTGCCATGTCCTGGTCAGTGAAGAAAAAATGTCCCGAGGTAGCCAATTTAGAAACATAGGAGATACCTTAGATTCATTTTTTTCTGGAAACAAAAAGAGAGTTGGGACTTTGTTAGAGATTGTGTTGAAGCTGTAGATCAATTTGAAGCATATTGCCATCTTAACAATATTGAGTCTTCTGATCCATGTACATGGTATGTCTTTGCTTCTAATTAGGTCTTTAATTCTTTCAACAGTGTTTTGTAGTTTTCAATGTATAGGGCTTGCATTTCTTTAGTTGCATTTATTCCTACGTATTTTATTATTTTTGATGCCATTGTAAATGTCGTTTTCTTAATTTCACTTTGGGGTTGTTTATTGCTCACATATAGAAATATAATTGATTTTTTTATTGAGATATATCACATACCATAAAATTCACTCTTTTAAGGTGTGAAATTCAGAAGTTTTTACTTAACACTAAAAACACCACCACTAGTTAATTTGCCTTTTAATAAAGGATATTTTTCCTTAGAATAAACAAAGCCCCTTACCTATTACCCATTGCTCCCCACCCCCAACTTTCAGCCCCAGGCAATCGCTAATCTACTCTCTGTCTCTCTGATTTTGCCTCTTCTGGACATTTCATATAAATTAAATCATACTGTGTTTGGCTTCTTTCACGTAGTGTAATGTTTTCCACGTTCGACCATGTTGTAGCACGTATCAGTTCTTCATTTCTTTTTATGGCTGATAATATGCCATTGTATGAATATGCCACATTTTGTTTATCCATTCATCAGTTGACAGAATTTAGATTTTTTTTCTCCAGTTTTGGCTATCCTGAATAATACTTCTGTAAACATTTGTATTCAAGCTTTTGTGTGGGCATATTTTCATAAAATTGATTCGTGTATATTGATTTTGTATCCTGCAACATTCCTGGACTCATCTATTCTAATAGTTTTTTAGTGGATTCTTGGGCTGCCACCTGTTGTTATAAATAAAGTTTTATTGTAATTCAGCCACACTCATTAATTTACATATCATCTCTGGCTGCTTTCATGCTACACTGGCAGAGTCAAGTAGCTGTATGAGAGACCTGTAGCACACAAGACTGAAAATATTTACTCTCTGGCCCTTTATAGAAAAAGATTGCCAACCCCTGTTCTAGAAGGAAGAGGAAAAGCTTTCTAGCCAACTAAAGACTAACTTTCATTCCCAATAGAGCTGTGAACATTATTTGGGGGAGCGAATGGGATGATTTATTCTTACTCTTTCACCTCTGATTCTAGGATGTCTATTTTTTCCCAAACAAGTGTTCACTCTTTGGTAGATCACTCAGCCTTATTGTTCAGTTTAGGTCTTATATAGGTATGATTTTGTCTGGAAGGCACCTAGAAAGTATGCTTCCTTATAGAATGCTCACCACCTCTTAACTCACGGGTATCTTTCTCTTGTATGGTTCCTCAAAGGCCCGTAATTAGTCTTTTCCCTAAGTAACAAACCAACTGTATTTCTCTTGTTCTGGAGATGCCCTCCTCAGCCTTTGATCTGACTCTAAACTCATACTTGATGTGAAAATGATAAAATTCTCTTTTTCTATTATCCACTGACATCCCAACTCAAATAACCCTTACAGTGCCAACGTGGTTGTCTTTTATTTATTTATTTATTTATTATTTTTATTTTTGGCTGCGTTGGGTCTTCGTTACTGAATACGGGCTTTCTCTAGTTGCGGCGAGCAGGGGCTACTCTTCATTGCAGTGGTGCATGGGCTTCTCATTGCGGTGACTTCTCTTGTTGCAGAGCACAGGCTCTAGGCGTGCGGGCTTCAGTAGTTGTGGCACGGGGGCTCAGTAGTTGTGGCTCATAGCTTAGTTGCTCCACGGCATGTGGGATCTTTCTGGACCAGGGCTCAAACCCATGTCCCCTGCATTGGCAGGCGGATTCTTAACCACTGTGCCACCAGGCAAGTCCCAATGTGGCTTTTAACCAACTAAGAACTTTTTACTTCTCAGTTCTTATGAAAATAAAACATACCCATTTTCACCATCTTTTTTTGCTTTCTTTCCTTCCCACCGAGAGAGTTGCCTTAAAAAGGGTTTTCATTATTCTGAAAGCACTTGTGAATCTGACAACTGTTGGTGATTGAAAATATAATGATTACTTGTGATCATCCTAATTTGACTATACAATATATTTTCTAGTAGACCAGCATTTCTAAACAGATAACAACTGCCTGACTGCCCATTTGAAGAGAGATATATCTCTGTTCCTGGGCATTGACAGAACAGTTGAGGGGCATTAAAAGCCAAGTAAAGAATCAACACACATGGGCTTCCCTGGTGGCGCAGTGGTTGAGAGTCCGCCTGCCGATGCAGGGGACACGGGTTCGTGCCCCGGTCCGGGAAGATCCCACATGCCGCAGAGCGGCTGGGCCCGTGAGCCATGGCCACTGAGCCTGCGCGTCCAGAGCCTGTGCTCTGCAACGGAAGGGGCCACAACAGTGAGAGGCCCGCATACCGCAAAAAAAAAAAAAAAAAAAAAAAAAAAAGAATCAACACACAAAACCAAATAAAGAATCAACATGCCTTAAAGTTATCTCTGCTTAGATATTTGAATCCCTTTAAATATTCTTTGAGGAAATTCAGTCAAATTTTGATTTACCTATAAAGGCAATTGCTCTAATGCGCACTTGGCATCAGTTGGCTTAGCTTGGTCAGAAGTTTCTGTTTTACTGTTGTTTTTAGCTCTCTGATCTGGGACAAGAATCATAACCATTCAACAAAATAAATAGATTGCTAAATAGGAAGTATAGCACATAAATTCATGAGGAGATATTCTTCTTGGCCAATTTAAGCCATGACTGCCATAGTTTTGTTTTGTTTTTTTCTAGTATCCACCCCACGCCCCCCACCCCCCGCAAAATTAAGTTCTTTCAACATTTTTTTTCTGCTTTTGTGTGGTTGTGTAGAGCAAGGTGAGTCAGAGGGACCAGGAATTTTCCTTTTCCCTGCTTAGTGACCTCAGAGGTTGTGTATGCCATTTTGTGCTTTGAATAAAGTTGTCTGCAAAGATGAGTCGCTTCTGCTTTGGTTTAATGCAGATCATTAAATAAAGGGTTCTCGGGACTTCCCTGGTGGTGCAGTGGTTACGAATCCGCCTGCCAGTGCAGGGGACACGGGTTACATCCCTGGTCCGGGAAGATCCCACATGCTGCAGAACACCTAAGCCCGTGCGCCACAACTACTGAGCCTGTACTCTAGAGCTCAGAAGCCACAACTACTGAGCCCACAAGCCACAAATACTGAAGCCCGTGCACCTGGAGCCCGTGCTCCACAACAACAGAAGCCACTGCAATAAGAAGCCCATGCACCACAACAAAGAGTAGCCCCCGGTCACCGCAACTAGAGAAAGCCCGCGTGTAGCAACCAAGACCCAGCACCCGGTCACCGCAACTAGAGAAAGCCCGCGTGTAGCAACCAAGACCCAGCACAGCCAAAACTTAATTAGTTAATTAATTTTAAAAAATAATAATAATGGGTTCTCCTTAAATAATGGGTCACAGCCCTTGTAGGTCACTCCTTTTCAAAGAAGTTGCTGGAAGCCTTTCTAAATAAAGACGATTCTTCCTCATCAGACTCCCCTGTCTCCTTGTGTTGCTATCCACATCTACCTGGGGTATCCATCCTTGTTTGCTTTTCCTTCTTGTTGGCCATTTGCAACTCTTTTCATCCTCATGAAAAATTTGGTATGCGGAGCCAGCATTAGGCATTACTCTCTCCTCCTTTTTCTTTGGCTTAGCAGGGAGCTGCCATTGAATACATAGAATTCATTCCATTTTAATGAGTCCTTGCTAATGATTTTAACACACTGTCTGAATGTTTGGTGAAAAGCATATTCATTCAATTAATTTACTTATTGAAGAAACTACATTAATGTTGAAAGTTTCCATGTTCCTCTCTGGAATTTAACAAACCTTTTTCTTTAGTGTCTACTGAAGGTTCGTGGCTCAAACTCAACCTGCAGGAGAAATATGATTACTACTACAACATCGATTCAAAAGAGAGTTCCTGGGTCGCACCTGAATCCTGCTTGCTTAAAGAATCATGGCTCATGGGAAAAGAAATTGAGGTAGGACGTTGGTGTTTGATGAGAAGGTGTACTATATAAAGATAAATGTGATTGCTTTTCTACTTTTGAATCATGGAATTGATGGGAAGAACTAATTTATTTGAAGACCGGATAGGGAGTAAAGTCTTCATGAACTACAGTTGGATGTGGCTGCATGGTTACTGACTTTTAGAATGTTTTCCGTATGTCAGAGCAACACCAAACAGCACTAGGGGAATAAAGCTCTTTCAGCTTCTTTAGGATGACAGATTACCCTAAGAAATCAATCTCCAGGTTTTCCTTGACACCAAAGCTCAATTAGTGGTAATTCCTTGGTTGTAAGTATTCAAAATGTCTCATTTCTTTCCCCCCAACCTCAGCCTATAACAAAGATACATAGGTCCATTAAAGTGAATAATGCTTCCCCAGGAGAAATACTCTTGAAGGAATGTTCACCAAGATTGCTTTGGACTTGAGACCAAAAGTTGGACCCGGAAGATGTGAAAATTGCTCTTTGATCCAGGCATTGTAGTTTAAAGAGAAAATACTTCTAATAATTGAGTTTGGTCTTGAAAAAAAATAGAACTCACAAATGTAGATCTTATAGAACTGTTCACAGTCACCAGCATCAAAGATACTGCAGGGCAGCAGTATTGTAGACAGAATCACCGGGGCGGTATTTACCAAAACTCGGAGAAAAAAACTGTGGCTTGGGGATGACAATGCCACAGAAATCCTGAATGACAAGAAGATAGTGAAAAACATATTTATTAACTAATTTCAAATGTGTAAAGTTCCCAGAGTTTATAGGAAAATGGCATTGTGGAAATGAACTATTAGTGCTGCTTTGTTGAAAAATGAAATTATGGCCAGTATTTAAAAACCGTATGCTCTCATTGAAAGGATATGTCAGACTGTGAAGAAGCAGCATTGAAGGGTTAAATCAGAGCCAGAACTGCTCATGTGGCATCCAAAGATGCCCTAGGTATAACTTTGTGAAGTGGAGTATCAGGATTAATAAAAAGTGGAGGGTCTATGCTGTTAAAAAAAAAAAAAAAATTCAGGCTTCCCTGGTGGCGCAGTGGTTGAGAGTCCGCCTGCCGATGCAGGGGACACGGGTTCGTGCCCCGGTCCGGGAAGATCCCACATGCCGCGGAGCGGCTGGGCCCGTGAGCCATGGCCGCTGAGCCTGCGCGTCCGGAGCCTGTGCTCCGCAACGGGAGAGGCCACAACAGTGAGAGGCCTGCGTACCGCAAAAAAAAAAAAAAAAAAAATTCTAGTCAATCTGAAATTACTGAATTTATTCAAGAATGTGCATATGTCTCCTTAAAAGTATTTATGCATCTTTTATATGATTTCACTTTTAATTGTTTAAATTAACCATCCATTGAGTCCAGTCACACTGGATAAGAGACATCCGCCATAGAAGCGAGTCCAGTCTTTGCTTGCGTCTCTCAAAGAACATAAAAGTAAACCCAGTTCATCATCCACATGAAGACTTCTCACAATCCCCCTTCTTCCTTTTTTTCTCATTCATCTAGGTTTCCCTGTCTGCCCTCAATAGCACTTATCTTTCCTCTCCCACCGCCTTTTCTTCTGCTTCAAGTCTTTTATTTTCTCCCAAGTTTATTTTGAGTTTTCCCCTACTCATTGCAGGGATCTGCCTTCTCTGGCCTGGGCAAGAAAAGCCCAAGGACTTCACGGGCACTGCAGTCTTTCCCTCAGGAGAGGGAGGAGGTGATGCATACTCTTACTGTAATCATCCTTGTCTCTTTTACACTCTGAGGAGATCGGGCCTCTTGCCTGGTCCCTGCCAGCATCATCTATACACCTCTACCTCCAAATCCTGAGACCATTCAACCTCATTCTCATACCATCTCAGCACAAAGTTCAGAGGATTCCAGAACCGTATCACTAGAGAGAAGCTGAGCCAGTTCATCCCTCGGCTCTGGTCAGATCTTTACACCAAGCCAGAAAGAGCTGTGCAGATCATTTTCTGAAAGATAAAATTTCCAGAAGCTGTTCTCTATGCTCCTTTCATCTGATGTGTGAAGTGTAACCATAAGAAATATCTCTTGCCAGGACATTATTGAGGAAGTTACAACAGATTACATTCGTGAGAAGATGTGGTCTGCTACCGAAGATATGCTTCTGCGCTTTCAAGCCGCAACCTCAGGACCCCTCCTTAGGAAAGAGTATGAAGCTAGGAAATCATTTTTGTATGAACAAGAAGAGCATGTGATCAAAATACAGGTATGTGAGTCACCTACCACTCGTTACAGAAAACTGTCATTCCATGAAAATGTTATTTGATAACAGGACAGTCAACTACCAGCATTCTAATAAACAAATGTGACTGCAGATTTTGTTCTTAATCAGTGCCCCTGAGTCTAGTTTATTGAAGACTCCAAGATGGGAAGGATGTTGGATGATTTTTCACCTGTGGTCTTCTGGAAAGTATTCAGGACACTGTGAATAGTCAGAGGCAGGGGAATACCTGAGATCAGAGTTGAAATCCTGTTTCTCTAAAAAGGCGGATATCCTTGTGTCACCTACTGTCTGACCTCAGGTGCTTTTGAATTGGTTTCTTAGTGGTTAGTGGATGTTGAGTGGCGTCTGAGTTTCTATACTCTTGTAGCCTAAAGAACAGAATAGCTCATGAAATAAATGTAGCATCTCTGAGGCTATCTTCCCTCTTATATAATCCCCTTCTTCATTCAGGCCTGCAAGAGGCATCCTCATTCCCAACCTTTTTCTTCTTAAGCTTGCATGACTTGTCCGAATATTCTGGTTGGCAGGAGAGGAACTTGCTAGATTTAGATGTTTCTATTCTGTGTTCCCCTAGCATCCTCTCTCAACCACCACGCTGGTTTCCAAAAGGCCGTGTGTTTGTTCCTTTTTCTGCATCCAAAGTGATACTGTTGTTGATGAGCAGAGTTTGGTGGCTTTTTGCTTTGGCCAGTAACTATTAAATTTCCAAAATTGAAAGGTTGTAAGTTGAAGGGCTTCTCTTTTGTGATCATTGGTGTACTGATCTGCTTCCCCACCTAACTATAATATTGTACAGGGCAGAAGATGAGTTTTTAAAACTTTTGTATTCTTGTGTCTTGCATATGATAGGTGCTCAAATATCTGAGTTTGCTCAGAGCTTAAGATGTTAGAAGGCAGGAATGATTAATTTTTTAAAAGAAACTTCTTCTATAAACTTGATACTAAGGCTTCACTGGTGGCACAGTGGTTAAGAATCCGCCTGCCGATGCAGGGGACACGGGTTCGAGCCCTGGTCCGGGAAGATCTCACATGCCGCGGAGCAACTAAGCCCATGCACCATAACTACTGAGCCTGCACTCCAGAGCCCGCGAGCCACAACTACTGAGCCCGCGAGCCACAACTACTGAAGCCTGCGCACCTAGAGCCCGTGCTCTGCAACAAGAGAAGCCACCCCAATGAGAAGCCCATGCACTGCAACAAAGAATAGCCCCCACTCGCTGCAACTAGAGAAAGCCCGTGCACAGCAATAGAGACCCAATGCAGCTAAAAATCAAATAAATAAAATAAATAAATTTTTAAAAAAAACTTGATACTCAAAGGAGTTTTCTAGGTGAACCCGTAAGTTTTCCAGTTTATTCCTTCTTTAAATAAATGGTAGACAAAACACACAGGAAGTGAACAAAATCTTGAGTATAACATCATCTACACTGATGCTGAGGCTAACACGAAGAGTGTTAGCCAGTGTGACATAATTTGGAGCAACCTCAAGCTCTCCAGTCTGCCCAGAGCTGTGTTATAGTTGGAAGACACTCTACAGAGCCCTCTAGTATAAAATCCGCCTGATGTTAGGACCCAGGGCTAAAATCATGAGAGAGCTGGGGAAAAGATGGAAACAGTCACCTGGAGCCTTTCCTCCCCACCTCCGTGGAAGCAGCAGTATTGAAGAAGAAGCCATTACACTATGAAGTCACCCCGTGATGACTTCCTTCCCCCTGCTTCTGACAGTTTTCTAACAAGGAGGGCGTGAGGTCTAAAGTCAGTCTGTAGCCTAGAGATGAATATGGTCTGACCCAGAAAACCAGAAGACCATGAACCAAAGGGCATCATGCTAATCTCATTTTTTGCAGAAGTGGCTGATTCATTCCAAATTAGGGGAATGATGTCAAATCTGAAGCTTTCCCCTCCGTGGAACAGCTCAAACTTCTTAGCTGGCTGCATCAACCCCAGACACAATAGTCTTAACAAATTCAGAGAAAAAGCCCCCAGGCTGAGGGCAACCACACCCCAGCTCCGCTGTGCTACCACCGACAGTCTCCTCCCAAGGAGCTAGATATGGTACAGAGAGTGTATGTCATCAGTAGCTAATCCTTTGTCTCAGGCAACTCAGAAGGTGGCCAAGTAAACACAGAGGAAGGTAATGAGAATCTATGATAACCATATTATATTTGAACAGTAAGAAAGCCCTGAAAAAATGGCCAACATTTAAGAAGAGAGCCAGAAAAAAACTCAAACAAAAATGAAAATTTTCTAGCCAAAAAAAAGAAAAATGGATATAAGTTGTAAAACATAAATTAACATCTAAGGATTCTCATATTCCAGGAGACAGTAGAAATGTTTATACGGAAACTGCTTTATGCTTTTAAGAAATTTAATAAGATGCATGGACTTGATGAAACAAGACAGCATGATAAAATGAAAAGATAACCCGTAGCTACAGAGAGGAAGAAAAATGACATCCTAGAATGGGAATGAACTTATAACTGCAGAATGTAGAACAGACATTGAAAGCGAGTGAAACACGTGGAGAACTTGAGAAAAATCACAGAAAAAGCTGAGAATAGATGACTTAAAATACATTTTCTCATCTGAAGATGATAATACCCATTTTATCGCAGGGTGGTAGGGATTAAATGGGATAATACACATAACAGACTTTGCCCAGTATGCAGCTATTAAGTGCTCAACAAGTGTTCGAAGTGATGAGGCGGTAGAGATCGTGACTCAGAGGGCAGGTAGTGGGGATCCAACATCCAGGCGGTTGGTTGGCCCAGGAAGAGATCAGAAAAATCAAGACAGGAAAAAAGAGTTAGCTACAATATTTTTTTCCTTGAACTGAAGAACGCTGAAATGCCACTTTGTAGGAAAAAGCATAATAGTGAAATACCAAAACTTAGCCCTGAGAATTACTAAATTATTGAACTTCAGGTCAGAGAGTGCCACAAGCATGGGGGCAAAGAAAAAGAAACAAGCTTCTGTGAAGCAAGTGCAGGTTGTCAGGAGCTGTGGCAGAATCTGGGGCCGGGAGGAAGGGGGTGACCTGATGGGCCAGTCCTTCATTACATTGTTTGAATGTGACTGACTACTCTTGCAGGTTGCGGGATTGTAGCTTTAGGCAGAGTGGGAAAAGAGGCCAATATTTTTAGGGTTTTCTTGGCTAACAGAGAGATCACAGAATTTGTGCTTCAGAAGTTGGTAATTTGAATATTACTATCCTGAGTGCCCAATTATCAAGCGAGGCAACCAATGTAGCAAGCCAGCTTTTCTAGAGATTGACAATTAGAATCTATAAAACAGAACAGTAACTTCTGAGGTCTAGGTATCTTGGGAAACTCCTTTGTTACAGCTGAATTGCACAGAAAATATATTTATGGTAACAAAAAACAAAACAAAAACATGGCTATTATAAATTTTCATGCAAGTTCTCATACCAGTCAAGAGAGAGATTGATGTTTTGGTAAACGCCTTGTCTCTAATTGTTTATAAAAAGCTGCTTCTAAATGGCTTTATGGTTTAGAATTCTGTCTCCTTTTGCATTTTTATCAATAGCTCCTTCCTCCCAACTTTATACCTATAATTATTTTTAATAAAAAGCCTCTAATTAGAAGAGCCTGCAGTCTCTGGGCCTTGCACAGGAGTTGTGCTGTTAGCACAGAATGAGAAAAGCCAATCCTAATGAAACTAAAACTTACAAACTAAAAAAGAAGAGTGTTAAATTTTGACAAATAAAATAGTAAGCCTGTAGTACTCTGCTTCTATAGACCAAAACTTCAAAACCCAGCCAAGTTGCCTTGGTTTGGAAAGGTAGCAATAAAAATATAAATGTAGATTCCAGAAAAATCTACATAATCATTAAAGAGATGAAATACAAAATGAAATCTTCAGGAAAGTACTGTTGGTGAGCGCTGATCCCTTAGGACATTAAAAACAGTACAAAACGGACAAGTGGGTTCATTCCACTAATGCAAACATGCTTCAGTATTAGATCTTCTGTTACTACAACAGATTCCTTATCCAGAATCTTTGAGAATCTGAGCTAATAGAGATTAATAGTGTTTCTGGAATTGAGATGATTCCAAAAACACAGAATGAGAAATTGAGCTAATCCCAGTATCTTGGTTGCCTTTCAATTTGGATCAAGGAATGGGATGTATAATATTATTGGCACGTTTGCACCTCTCTGCTTTAAAACAGTGTTAGCCACAAAAACACGAGTCACCATTGAGACCCATCATGACAAGTTACTAGTTAGATTGCCATTAGTATGAGTGCAATCACAGTTTATCCCATTTCCCTATTTGTCAATATTCTGTTCTCTACATATTTTCGGTATTACAAACAATGCTGCAACAAAAATCCTTATATATTGTTTTTCTACACAGGTACTTATATTTCCTTAGGCTGGGTACATTGAAAATTAGAAACACTGGGTGAAACGCTAAATAATTTTAAATTTGATACTGCTAAATTCCCTCCAAAAAGGCTATACTCTTTTGTACTTTTCCCAATCCCTACTCCCCATCTATGCTTTTATTCCCCTCACTGCTTGGCAATGAGTGATGTGACAACTTTCCGAAAATTTCTCAGACTGACATTCAAGGCTCTCTCAAGCTTAGAGCCATCTCACATTTTTTGTAGAGGTTCCCAGTATTTGTAGAATTGTGTTCTGTGGTTCCCTGTTTCAGCCAATTCAAGCTACCTTCTCTCTTCCAAGATCCCTCATAGTTTTTGACCCATATGCCTTCTTGTGTTCTAGCACTATGATGGATTGCTTTAAAAGCATATTTGTAAGATGTTTCCATTGGCGGAAGCTGGATAAAAGGGTACATGGAACTCAATGTATTACTGTTGAAGCTTCCTGTGAGTCGATAATTATTTCAAAATTAAGTTTTTTTAAAAAGCGTATTTATCATTTCTAGGGATTTAAATTAAGAGGGGAAGTCTGGAGCAAGTACTCAGTTGGGTACTTATTCCATCGTGACTGTTTTGTTTTGAATCATTACCAAAAAGTATATTATTTTTTAAATGGCAATAAAATTCCGCATACCTTTTTAAAAAGAAGGAATGAGGTAGATTGATATAGGCAGATGTGAAAAGAAATTTATAAAACATAACTTGAACAAACAAACAAAAAAAAAACACTTGATTTTGGGGAATTCCCTGGTGTCCCAGTGGTTAGAACTCGGCGCTTTCATTGCCGTGGCCCGGGTTCGGTCCCTGGTCAGGGAGCTAAGATCCCGCAAGCTGCGCTGCGAGGCCAAAAACAAACTTGATTTTTTTGTATTTGTCCTTTTTAACACAGAACTTGTATTTCATTTCTAACCTGAAAAACAAAATCAGAGAATTGGAGTGAATTACAAAGATATGTTTCAATAAAAAGATTCTCAAAAATGAATTGGAATAAACTTTCTAACAGCTATGGATTTATCATTCTAAAGATACCAGTTTGTGTCCACTTTTTGCAAATGTTTCCTGTAAAAGTTCTCTTTGATGGTGATAACCTTGTAAAGCTATGTTGATGAAGCCTCGTTAAACTTTATGTAAAAATAGATGCAATAATAAAAGATGAATCACAGTACTCCTATTTTCAGGGATCCAGAGTCATCTTCCTTTTCAGTCTGGATCACAGTGGCCCACTTGTTGGAGGAAAGCTAATTACTAGTCATTATTTTGAAGCATCTTATACTGTTACCAAATAATACCAGCACCCAAATGATCTGTTTGTATGTTTCAGGGCAATTCCATATTATTATGACTTCTTATCAGCCAGGGCCTTGGTAAAATTAAACTTTCAAACCAGAAACTGGGCTTCCACCTGGTAATTCCTTTCCCAAACTTGGGGCAAGCCTCAGGTGTGAGCTGGTATGCTCTGCCCAGTTTAATGTCCACCCCTAGGGATGGTGTCCAGATGAGATTTGGAAGGGAGGATCCCCGACATTGTCCCAGCTCAGTGTCTCCTGAGATGTACTCCGTCCTTGCACTTTCTAAAATAAACTGTTACATGTAAGTAATTCTGTAACTCATTATTTTCCACAGGCTTTTTGGAAGGGACATAAACAGCGGGCCTCCTATATGCACAGGCGACAAATGTTCATTGATAATATTCCTTCTGTTGTGAAGGTAAACACCCTTTCCTACCTTAGTGCTTGACTTAAACTTTTCCCTTCATTTTCGTTTTGCTTCTAGAAGACAGACTATGTTTGAGCCTTGACATCAGAAGCAAGTCCTGGGTTTGAGTCATACCTCCACTACTCACTTAGCTGATCATCTTCAAGCAAGTCCATGAAAACACTCTATTGTCTCTGGTCCTTTATAATATATGCTCTTTCTCTAACAAGTCCAAATTGATTATTTAAAATCTGGAGGAAACCCAGTTTTATTTTATGTTCTTCTTATGGTCTTTGCTAATAATGTTTAGAATGCTCAAATTTAACAGTGCAGACCTTAGTTGTAACGCAAATGCAAAGCCAATGACAAGAGAAAGTAGAGCTAAGTTAGGGCCTGTATTTAGGTGGTGGGCTGGTCTAACCCAGCTTCCCACCAAGGCTGGTTGCTCCGAGCTTAGAGAAAGAACACACAATGGAGTGCCCGCTGTCTCAAAGCTGAAAACTAAAGAACTGTACAGCAGTGAACTTGTAGAAACTTGGAAATCCAGATCAGAGTCACAAGAGTGGGACTGGAGAGAGATGGGAATCAGATGAGATTTGTGAAGACTTTTTAAACTGTGAGGACAAAGAATGACATGGTCTAGACCCCTTGTGCCTTACTAGCTCCTGAATGAAATGTCCTTTGCTCACCTGGAACACTTACTTATTCGCTCAGAAAACCATGGGTCACAGTTGGTCCCTCGTGAGACCTCTTGAAATGTTTTCCTGTAAAGACCTAAAGAATATTCGCTGCGTTTAAGAGATGTGGGAAGCAACCCTGAACTTGGTTTCATTTGATCCCCTGACCCGTGGCAACTCTCAGCAAAATGCCTTGCCTGCTTGGCTTTTATTTACTGAGATTAAAGCCAAATGGTATGCAGAGCTACATTACCTTCCCCACCATAACGTGTAACATGTTCTGAACCCCTAGGAGAAAAAGCAACGAAGGAAGTAGAAGGTGAAGATTAGGCTTTAGATGTTTATTAGTTGGTAGGCTGCTAATTTTTACTTTTTTATCAAATTATCTCTCAATATTATTTTTAAAAGACTCCATAAAGAGATATGAAAGGTTATCTGGTAATTGCCTGGATTTCTCTTTTTAACTTATTTTTAGATTCAGTCCTGGTTCCGGATGGTAACAGCACGAAAGAATTACCTCTCACGACTGAAGTATTTCAGAGATCATGTAAGAGACACGCATGTGGATTTTTATCCCGGCTGAGGATGAACTAAATGAATACTTGGTTGAATGTTAGCATTGAATGATTTTTATTAAATGGTGGAAATGAACACTAGGAGGAAAAAATAGGTTTTAGAACTCAATGTGATACCATTTGGAGACTTCTTACATTTTTTTATTCAGAACTCAGGTTCAGAGTGAGACTTCACCATTCAGAACTGGAAAGGAAATGGGTGAGAGAAAACTGATGTGGGCTAGTAATGCCAGGGAGAAAAGATTCAACTTTCCAACATTACTTGTAAAGTGCTTATTACTGCTAACCGAGTAATTTAAATAGACACCCGCAGGAGGAATTTTTTTAGGATCTTTGAAGCATAGATATGTGAACGTAGATTGGACCAACTAAATTTGGTGGTAAAATTCTTTTCCCTTTTTAAATCTCTTTATTTAAACGGTCCCTTTGCAATCTTGTTTATATTTTAGCTAACTTGTTTGCCCCTTTCTTCAAAGAGAATGCAAAAATAAACATTGACTACACCACATCTAAATACTATCAGTTCTAAATAGTGTCCCTTTTGAAAACGCTGTCACTCCTTAAATAGTTCTAAATTCTAAAATAGTGGAGTAGATGGGACTCTGGGAGGTTGTGACTGGTCTTGTTTTTTCCGCAGAACAATGAAATTGTGAAAATACAGTCTCTACTGAGAGCAAACAAAGCTAGAGATGACTACAAAACATTGGGTAAGTGCGAGCATTCTGAGACAAAGTATCCCTTATTAACCAGGCAAGGACAAGTTATTTCCATCTGAGTCACTTCAGTGGCGGCTCCAAAAACAGAGGATGCCCGTTATTTCCAGTAGATTTTGACCATTTCAGGCCCCAGGTTCTGAACCAGTACACAAAGGAAGATGTGATGACAGGAAGTGGGCCCTTCTATCTAAATGGAGTGGGGTAAATGCAGTAGATGTGATTTCTTCTTCAAAAGGAATGGGCAGCATGGGGCGGGGGGATAAAGTAGGAGTTTGAGATTAACGTATACACACTACTATCTATAAAATAGATAATCAACAAGGACCTACCATATAGCACAGGGAACTATATTCAATATCTTATAATAACCTATAATGAAAAAGAATATTAAAAATATATATGTATATATATCTGAATCACTTCACTGTACACCTGAAACTAACACAGCATTATAAATCAACTACACTTCAATTTTTTAAAAATACAGTTGGTATAAATGCTGATTTTTTATATTAAATTTGAGCTAGAGGCAGGAATCTAATGCAGAAGAGCCAGAAGATTAACTTAAATTTGAATACTGTTTAATTTATTACCTGGCCTGTGATTTTTTTTTCCTCTCATTTTAAGAATGAAACATAGTCGTATAAGAAATTTGGAAATACGAATAAGAAGGGAAAAGCACACAGTTTCACCTCCCAAAGATAACTACAAACATCTTCCTATAATTTCATTCTGGACTTCTCACAGTACCTATGGTTTTTTAAATCATCTTCCTTATAGTATATGCCATTTGTAGAAAGTTTGAAAACAGCAAAATAAAATAAAAATCGCCCAGAAATAGCATTCACATTTTGTGCTGTCCTTTTCAGTTTCAGCTCTGCATATGTTTGTCATTCTGTTGTTGTTGTTTTTACATAGTGAAGATCATTCTTTATATGCTAAATTTTTAACCTTCTTACTATCACAAGAACATGTAATAAAGAGCGTGTCCTAGATTAAGTCTAGAAGGGCTTGCTGATAAGTTTAGTAGTACTGCCTAAATTCTTCAAATAGTCAGGTCATTCAAGATTAGTTTTGAGAAGCCAAAACAAATCAGTGTGTATTTTAGTAATGAAAATGGCCATTGTGTTCTAACTGCCTTGTTTCTTACTTTTTTTTTTTTTTTTAAGTTACAAAGATAAAAGAAATTCCAGTTTAAAAATCTAAGCGAGGGCTTCCCTGGTGGCGCAGTGGTTGAGAGTCCGCCTGCCGATGCAGGGGACACGGGTTCGTGCCCCGGTCCGGGAAGATCCCACATGCAGTGGAGCAGCTGGGCCCGTGAGCCATGGCCGCTGAGCCTGCGCGTCCGGAGCCTGTGTTCCTCAACGGGAGAGGCCACAACAGTGAGAGGCCCGCGTACCGCAAAAAAAAAAAAAAAAATCTAGGTGATTTCCTGTTAAAGCATAGAAGGCAGACAGAAACTATGTTAGTGAATAAATCAGATCAAAACTGCTCTGGGTTTTGGCAAATAGGGTGGCTTCGTGGTAACTGAACTGTAAATTTTCATTTCTTTCTCAATTCAGCATCTTCATAAAATGAAGGCATTTTTTTCAGCTCAAAAACAGATCACTTTTATTAGTCTGTCATGATTCATTTTCACCCATTCCCTCCAGAAAGGCACTGAATGCATTCAGGTTTAGAAGTTGCTGGAACCGTAATGTGGCCATTCGTAAGTGCTGACTGTTAAGTTGTGTGGTTTCCTGAAATGAAAGTACCACCAAGTGGTATGAAGATATCATGAAGATGCCAAAAAGCCAACTGTTGATAGAGGAACTATTACATTTGAGCCATAATAATTAGTAAAGCTAAAATAGTAATTTGTCTCTACCAGGCCTGTTAGCACATAAAATGATACACTGTTTTTCAGAGCCGGGAGAGAGAACTTTAGACACAAATGTGGTGGCTTATGTTCTCTCAGCTACATGAATGAGCTCTGGTGTGTGGCTCAGGCTGTTTCAGAAATGGTCATGTCATCAGCAACATCTTTGCTGAAAGAGAAGGAAAATAAATTCATGTATGCTTCAGTGATCAGGAAGAAAAGGGTCCATGATCCAAGGTGACTTGGAATCTAGTGGAATATGAGCTATTATTATCCAGTAAATTCTGAGCCTGGAAGCAGAATTGGACCTCTAAAGCTTCCTAAGGCTTTTCTTTGACAAGTACCAATAAAGACCAGCCGATGGGGAACAACAGTAATACAGATGACTCTAGATTTGGCTGTTCATGATGAGTTCATGCTGTTAATTGTGTTGTTGGTTGAGCTCTGTATTCCTTAAGTGTCAAGATACCACAGAACTAAACAGAAGTATAAGGAAGCTTGAGTAGGGCCTTGGAAGTAAAAGAGAGGATGGTTATTGAGGCCACCACAACTGGACTGGGCTCTCTCGAGTCATCTTTTTGTTGCTGTGTCTAATCATTCAGCATTGAAGGTCCAGGTAGTTTCTTCTTAGAGTTTACCCAGAGTAGATCTCATTACACACCTTAAAAAAAATTGTTTTTTCAAAGTCGCAGTGCAAGAGAATTAAAGCACAATTAAGGTTCAAGGCACTAAGGGAAAGCCCTTGTAGACTTTATATAGGTATTCCTCTCAACAACTGAGCCTGGTCTCCTAGGTGCCGAATGCCCTCCCTGGTCCATCCTGAAAGGACAGGGACCCAATTCAGTTTCTAAAATTGCTTCATTTCTGCCAAGTAGGACATGTGTTCCGGTTGTCATTCTGTTGGCTCCTGTTAGACCTTACAGGTCTCCCTTGACTGACCTTTTCTAATTCACCTTTCACCTAATTCCTGCTCCTTCCCCAAGGTCTTTTGGGCTGGGAAAACAAAAAACAAAAAAAAAACACCTCTTTCTGCTTCCTGCAGCAAGAACAGAAATCTCTTATCTGGCTCAGCCACAAGCTCTTAGAGCCGGGGCAACTCACGTTAGCATTCTTTCCCAGGTTCCTCATCAATAAGACACTGATAGATAGAATTAGCTCCTCAGTGCGTGGTCCTGGGAACAGCATGAGAGAGGGCTGATAAACGGGTGCTAGACGAGGAATTAGTGAGGCCCAACCTTATCGGTGGCGTGCGTTTATTTATACGATCCGTTTCCCCGTCCAGATTTGATATGAGGCAGGATGATTCACTCTGGAGACCAAGCACGTCCGTCGCTCTATTTTTCTGTCAATGTTTTATTTAAAGACCTGATTTCTTTCCTACTGATGATCCGTTCAAGCATGCCCAGTTAAAGCACACCTTTCCTTTCCTTGCAGTTGGCTCTGAAAACCCGCCGTTAACAGTAATCCGCAAATTTGTACACCTGTTGGACCAAAGTGACTTGGATTTCCAGGAGGCTCTGGAGGTAGCACGCTTGAGGGAAGAAGTGGTGACCAAGATCAGAGGCAACCAACAGCTGGAGAAAGACCTGAACCTGATGGACATTAAGATTGGGCTCCTGGTGAAGAACAGGATCACACTGGAGGTCAGTGGGGTTTGTGGGACTGTTGGTTCCCAGAAGAGAGAAGACGCTCGTATATTTGCCCACAACACTGTGGTCCAGCTAAGTTCCTTTGGAGTGCAGAAGGAGTGGCCCAAAGTTTATTTACCATTTTCATTACCACTTTATGGTCTTAGACCTGCAAAATTCTGTGCCCCCCTTTTATGACATTTGGTAAGACTTCTTTACCATTCTGAAAGGAAATTTATGTGAAATAAAACCAACTTACATATGTACCTTCATAGCAAGGCTAAGGCCTTTCTATAAATATAAAAGAGAAATTCAAAGAAATGAATTTATAGTAAAAATACGTATTTCAATATGAAGATACATGGGCCTGATGCCATTAGATGTGATAATGTTACCAGAGACTTGGGCCTCTTCACAGAATAAGCACAGATTGAGAGAGCTACAGATGAGACTGGTCAGGTGAGTGGTGGAACTGGCCATGAGTTCTTTGTTCCAAAGTGGAGAATAACTCTTTGTAATAAGCCCTTGAACAGCAAAGTGTGGTCTTCCTCCACCCCCCACCACTTGACATGGAGTTGCCGTCCTAGAAAATTAAGTTTATATTAAACTTGTGAGGATCTATGTTGTGCTTATATGTAAAACTATTAGATTCTAGGTTCAAGCAATTATGCACAGAATTTTGACCTTCGTGAATGACCAGCGGGACATTAAAAAATCCAGCCATGCGAGATGTGGACAGTTATTTACACAGGACCATCCTACAAACTGCAGGACAGCAGAGCATCTGTCCTCCCCAGGCTCTGCTTACTGGAAGCCAGTGGTGTCTCCAATCCATCAGATGTTAGCCCTCCCCAATCCACATTTCCAAAATGACCCCCTACAGGGTGGCATTTCCCTAATAATAGCCTCCAAATAAATAATGCTGTAGTTTTGTATCTGTGAGAAACCTGCCAGTGTCAAAGCTCCCCAAAACTATGTGAAAAGTGTCATTTTTACCCAAGAAAAGGAGATTTCCAGGGTAAGACCTCTCTCCATGTCCCTGTTCCCATGCCACGTCAGTTTTCAGAAAACCAACAGGGCAGGGCAGGGCAAGTTGACCTTCCGGATGCCCTGAGAAGGCTACAGTGGGTCAGAGGTAGACAGCCAGCTTCTGGTGTGGTTCTGGAAAACTACCAGGTGAGCAGGCATGGGAGGCTACCAGCTAAGTGGACATGGGAACGCCTCACTCTTGTCTCCGGCCCTCACAGAGATACCAGCAAAATAGTGCCGAGCAAATAAGGAAACGAGAGCAACTCGTAAGACAGGAAATGATCATCTTTTCTAAATATTAAGGGAAAAAACTACAAATTTAAAAGTTCTGCTTTTAACTCTATTTTCATTGTTTTATCCAGAAAAACAATAGTACGTTAGTCTTTAAAAAAAAAATAATGTGTATTGTTGGATACATATGAAAACTTTTAAAGTATAATATATTCCAGAAGGTCCTTCAGAGAATGCCTTTTATAGCTTTACACTGCTGTTGTACCCTACTCCCATGAAGTTGTAAACAGGAAATGCCTTGCCTTTTAAAATAAAGGCTTAGTTGCAAAAGAGTAGTAGAAATATGTAGCTTGTGGAAATACAAATGTGGCAGATTTTCGGATCTTTACGAGTGTTTAAGATTTTTTAAAGCATTACTAATTGTTAGCATTGTGAAACAAAGTTAATTTTTCGCCTTGTATTTTCAAACACCAAATATTTATCAAACACTGATTAGAAGTTAAACTAATGATTCTCAAGGACGTACTCTTTTGTCTTATCATTAATAGTAGCATTTTTGGTTTGATGATAAGAATAATGCAGTTGAAGTTTTATTTACAGTAGTGAAATAATGGGGAACAACCCAAACCCGAAAACAACAGAGGACAGTAGAACCAGTCTGACATGTATGTTACACAGCCACTAAAAATAACGTTTCTGAAGAATATTTAAGGGCAGGGGAAAGGGTTGCAATATAATGGAGAAGAAAATAGTACCTAAAACAGTACGATTTCATTTATTGTAAAAAGTAGATATACACTTAAGCTAAAAGAAAAAAATTAAGCTCTTTTTCTTTGTATGGTAGAATTAGCCATACATATGTATTTTTTTTAACATCTTTATTGGAGTATAATTGCTTTACAGTGTTGTGTTAGTTTCTGCTGTATAACAAAGTGAATCAGCTATATATATACATATATCCCCATATCCCCTCCCTCTTGTGTCTCCCTCCCACCCTCCCTATCCCACCCCTCTAGGTGGTCACAAAGCACAGAGCTGATCCCCCTGTGCTATGCAGCTGCTTCCCACTAGCTATCTATTTTGTATTTGATAGTGTATATATTCCATGCCACTCTCTCACTTTGTCCCAGCTTAGCCTTCCCCCTCCCCGTGTCCTCAAGTCCATTCTCTACATCTGCGTCTTTATTCCTGTCCTGCCCCTAGGTTCATCAGAACCTTTTTTTTTTTAGATTCCATATATATGTGTTAGCATATGATATTTGTTCTTGTCTTTCTGACTTACTTCACTCTGTATGACAGACTCTAAGTCCATCCACCTCACTACAAATAACTCAGTTTTGTTTCTTTTTATGGCTGAGTAATATTCCATTGTATATATGTGCCACATCTTCTTTATCCATTCATCTGTCAATGGACCCTTAGGTTGCTGCCATGTCCTGGTATAGTTTTTAATTTTTTTTAACAATAAGCATATGTTGAGAAAAAAGTTTAAAGGGAAGTGGCTTAGTTCTTACAGTGCAACTCTAGCTCTCTCTAGTAACCATGTGTCTTACAATTCTTTTAAAATTGGCGCTCCTTCTGGAAACCTCAGAAAGTCAGTGGGCGAGTGAGTGAAGTAGCTAATGTTGGTTTTAAGCAAAAGAAGCGGTTTGGAAATGGAGACAGACAGCTGAAGTAGAAGTTTCTGGGAGGCATAGGGAGGAAGAAAGGTCTAGATTCAAACTAGCTTGAAGGAAAACCAAAGTAGAAATTGAAAGTAATCTTGAATTGCTAAAATTCCTATTGATGGGTGTGTCGTATCACGTGAGTGCAGACTTCTAGGCCAGGGCTGTCTGTAACCCAGGATTGAAATTTATTGTATTGCTTAATTGTATTGTATTGCTTAACTTCTTTGCTTCTTTATGAGCATGTTTCCTTGGGTATGTTCTTAACCTCTCTAAGCCTTGTTTTTCTTCACTGGAAACTGTGCTAAGTGCCCTACGTGGATTGGCTTTTTGTTGGTTTTTTTGTTTGTTTGTTTTGCGGTACGTGGGCCTCTCACTGTTGTGGCCTCTCCCGCTGCGGAGCACAGGCTCCGGACGCGCAGGCTCAGTGGCCATGGCTCACAGGCCCAGCCGCTCCGCGGCACGCGGGATTCTCCCGGACCGGGGCACGAACCCGCGTCCTCTGCATCGGCAGGCGGATTCTCAACCACTGCGCCACCAGGGAAGCCGCATGGATTGTTTTTATCTTCACAGAAGCTCAGTAAGATTGCTATCATTAAGCCCATTTTATAGATTTAAGGAAACTGAGTCTTAGAGAGGTTAACCTGAGCAAGGTCACAGAACTAACTGTGCTTTGCAGATACTCGTATTTTTATGACTCCAAAGCCCAAGGCCTTTGTCTTAGTCCACACCTTCTACAAAAGTGCGTATACTCTAGCATATTACCTGCATGTGGATATCCTGTTACCAGGGGAAGGGAAAAGATGGTGGCAACTAAGGCAACATTGAGATGTGGGAATATTATGAACAAGTTAAATACTGTTGCTCCTTCGAACCAGTATTCCTCAAATGTTCAATATTTATTGATAAGAATGGAGGACATTGGGCTTCCCTGGTGACACAGTGGTTGGGGGTCCGCCTGCCGATGCAGGGGACGTGGGTTCGTGCCCCGGTCCGGGACGATCCCACATGCCGCAGAGCGGCTGGGCCCGTGAGCCATGGCCGCTGAGCCCGCGCGTCCGGAGCCTGTGCTCCGCAACGGGAGAGGCCACAACAGTGAGAGGCCCTCATACCGCAAAAAAGAAAAAAAAAAAGAATAGAGGACATGAGATTTCTATTAATAAAAAGCATATGCCTCTCTTTGGAACGCCTGTCTGGGTTGGCCTTTGTCCCCTTCTTCAAGCTTTCCAAGGCAAACCTCCATTCACACCAGAGCTTTTGTGAGCCAGGTGTAATTTCACAGGGAAGACAGAAGAAGGGCTTATTCCATTGAAACGTGCTGCTCTGTACTTGGATCTCCAGCAGACAGACGGTTCCCGTGGCCCAGCTGCTGGCTCTCCTCTCCCCTCCCACTTCCCCTCCAGGGCTCAGCATTTGCCTCTGCTCTTTCCCTTCCTCCAGTGCTCTTCCTGTGCTGTCTTCACCAAATCTGTTAATAATGCGAAGGAACTTGGTTCTGCCCTGGCGCTTGCTTACCACCCCACCCTCTGTTCTCTTCTGTATATGTCAAAAACATTACCCTAAAGATGAAGTCTGCAGCAAAACAAAGGAATAGCCTCCAGTTTCCAGAGCTACTTCCACTGCAAGTAGTTGGCAGACATCGGGGGTGAGGGGGGCCAGTGATGGGGAGGTTAAGTACCAAGATTTCTTTTCTTCCGTATATTTAAAATCAAGATAATCAATTTATTCCATGTATTTGGGGGGATTGAATCTCTACACACCACCAGTTATCTGAAGAGGAGAAACCTGGGTTAAATGGAACCGTAAGCCAGTTAGTCTAGTGATGTCTTAGGACTTCTTATAGATAAGGGTATCAGGCCACTGCCTGCCTAGACTTCTCCTGAACCTCCATCTGGGGGTAACTACGCTTCCTTTCTTCATCTTGAATGTGATTTATATATTTGTGAAAGAAGGGGGGAAGTGTTGCCTTCTTAAAATTTTTGTAGAAATGAAAATCAAATTCCTTCTCTTTCCCCATATAAACAATTAGGGGAACAGAAGTAAAGGATTAAGTCAAGTTACCCTTCTCTAAGCTGAGAATAAAGAAGAATAAAGTCATAAACCTTGAAGGCAATGGATATAACCACATAGAACTATCTAATCTCAATGCTCCAAGGGTTGTTTTTTTTTTTTTTTTCTACCTATGAGCTGACCCCAGCTATGGGAGAAGGGGGGTGCTGGGCGGTGAATAGATTTGGAGCTTGTCCTGTACAGTGGTTCTCATCTGCAGGGATAATTGGAAATGGGGACAGGCACATTTTTTGTTGTCAAAATGACAGGAGTCCCTACTGGCATTTGGTGGAGAAGGGCCCAGGATGTAAGATGGGCAGCAGTGCCTGCACAGCAAAGCGTGGTAGTGCCTGAAATGCCCGGAGGGCCCCCCTCGGGACTGGTGGTGGAGAATCCTGATACTGGCTGCAAACAGAGTCCTCATGTGGAGGCTGGGCTAAGAGCTCAGGGAAGCAGATGGAAGAAGTTTTAGGAAAAACAACTTTCTTGCCACCTATGCTCTGGGACAGTGACCCAGTGTTCAGTGGCAAAGGAGGCATTCTAGAGCTGTGGCTTTCATGTAAGTCACATTCCATTAGTGAGTCATGAAATCAATTTAGTGTATCACTTCAGCAGATTTTAAAAATGGAATAGAAAAAAAGCAAATTGAAACGGTCAAAGTGTGTCCCAGTAGTAAGAATAAGCATCCTTTCGTATAGTGTTGTGTGGGTAAGTTTGCCAATAAAAGACATAAAATGTATTTTTTACTGTGGGTTTCTGTAAAAATGTTTGATAGATCCATATCTAAAGGATCTACTCTGGTTCATGAGCCTTTAAGCCCCTGAAGGGGACACAGTAACCTCAGTGACCTCTTGACAATGTTTCCAGCCACACATTTTCCACATTTCCCCGTGAATAAAGGAGCATGGTTGGGAGGGAAAACCCTTAACTTTGTTAAATATTTAGAGGCTTCTCTTCCCTTCCATTTCTAATTTCTACATTGCATATGTTTTGCAAGTGCTTCTATAGTTTCAAAAGATATAATTCATTGTTTGAAAGGTTACAGTTTAGTAGTGTTTAGTATATTCCCAAAATTGTACAACTATCACCTCTCTCTGACTCTAGAACATTTCATCACCCCAAAAAGAAACCCCAAAGAAAATGTTCTGGAATTGGATCATGGTGACAGTTGCACAACCTTGCGACTAGATGGAACACCACGGAATTGTACTCTTTAAAAGGATGAATTGTATAGTAAATGAATAATATTTCAATAGAAAAAATACCCATATTCATTAACAGTCGTTACCTATTCACTCCAACCCCCAGCCACAGCAACCTTTAGTATACTTTCTATCTTGATAGATTTGCCTGTTCTGGTTTTTCATATTAATAGAGTCACACAATATGTCATCTGTTGTGACCAGCTTCTTTCACTTAGCATAGTGTTGGGTTTTTTTTTCGCGGTACGCGGGCCTCTCACTGTTGTGGCCTCTCCCGTTGCGGAGCACAGGCTCCGGACGCGCAGGCTCAGCGGCCATGACTCACGGGCCCAGCCGCTCCGCGGCATGTGGGATCTTCCCGGACCAGGGCACGAACCCACGTCCCCTGCATCGGCAGGCGGACTCTCAACCACTGCGCCACCAGGGAAGCCCATAGTGTTTTTAAAGTTCACTATTTTGTAGTAGCATAAATCAGTCCTTCATTCCTCTTTACTGATCAATAACATTCCATTGTGTGGATACACCACATTTTGTTTGCCCATTTATCAGTTGATGGACACTTGAGTTGTTCCCTCTTTTCAGCTGTTATGAGTAATTCTGCTATGAGCATTCATGTACATGTTTTTCTGTGGACATATGTTTTCAGTTCTCTTCAGTATATACCGGACAGTGAAGTTGCAGGGTCTCATGGTCACCTGTGTTCAACTTCTGAGGAGCTGCCAAATAACTGTTAACGTTGAGCGTCTCTTCATGTGCTTATTAGCCCCTTGTAGGTCTTCTTTGGGAAAACGTCTGTTCACATCTTTTGCCCATTTTTTAATTGGGTTATTTGTCTTTTTATTTTTGAGACGTAGGAGTTCTTTATAGTATATTGTAGGTACAAGTCCCTTATCTAAGAAATGATTTGCGGGCTTCCCTGGTGGCGCAGTGGTTGAGAGTCTGCCTGCTAGTGCAGGGGACACGGGTTCGAGCCCTGGTCTGGGAGGATCCCGCATGCCGCGGAGCAACTGGGCCCGTGAGCCACAACTACTGAGCCTGCGCGTCTGGAGCCTGTGCTCCGCAACGAGAGAGGACACAACAGTGAGAGGCCTGCGCACCTCGATGAAGAGTGGCCCCCGCTTGCCGCAACTGGAGGAAGCCCTCGCACAGAAACTAAGACCCAACGCAGCAAAAATAAATTAATTAATAAACTCCTACCCCCAACATCTTCTTAAAAAAAAGAAAAAAAAAAGAAATGATTTGCAAATATTTTCTCTCATTCTATGGGTTTTCTTTATTGATAATGTACTTTGAAGCACAAAGGTTTTAATTTTTATGAAGTCCACTTTATTTTTTTCTTTTGTTGCTAGTGCTTTCGGTGTCGTATGTAAGAAACCATTATCTACATGCACAACGATGCATGTACAAGAAGGCTCCCTACACACTCTGAAATAGTAATAAAACGTAAAGAAACTAACTGTCTATCAAAAGGAATATGATTAAATAAATTATCACACACACACCCCTCAAAGAAACCATTGCTTAATCCAGGGTAACAAATATTTTTGCCTAGGTTTTCTTAGAAGAGTTTTATAGTTTTAGCTCCTACATTTAGTTCTTTGATCTCTCTTTTTTTATATATACATCTTTATTGGAGTATAATTGCTTTACAGTGGTGTGTTAGTTTCTGCTTTATAACAAAGTGAATCAGTTATACATATACATATGTTCCCATATCTCTTCCCTCTTGCGTCTCCCTCCCTCCCACCCTCCGTATCCCACCCCTCTAGGTGGTCACAAAGCACTGAGCTGATCTCCCTGTGCTATGCGGCTGCTTCCCACTAGCTATCTATTTTACGTTTGGTACTGTATATATGTCTATGCCACTCTCACTTTGTTTTGAGTTAATTTTTGTTTATGGGATGAGGTCTGACTTCTTTCTTTTGAACCTGGATATCCAGTTGTCCCAGCATCATTTTTTGAAAGATTATCCTCTCCCTATTGAATTGTCTTGGGACCTACATTACATCCTAAGAACAAATGCGTACAGCTTTGGAGAACAAATATTAGAAAAGCCAAATTCACCTGCAATTTGGATTTTCTTAATTTCTTTAACGTTCTCTGTCCGTTTGTTTCTTCATGAGGGAAATGTGGAAAATTAATCTTTCCAACTGTGTGTGTCTCAGGGTGTCTGAGAAGGAAGGAGGTAAAGAGTACCAGCATAAAAAGTAGTAATTTCATAAAAATTTTTTCCAGGATGTAATTTCACACAGAACGAAGCTGAATAAGAAAAAAGGTGGAGAAATGCAAATACTGAATAACACTGACAACCAAGGGATCAAAAGTTTGAGTAAGGAGAGAAGAAAAACACTGGAAACGTATCAGCAGCTTTTTTATCTTTTACAGGTGAGAACAATTTCTTTCACTGTGAGTTTTGGGTAAATGCTATGTCCCCGTTGGTGTTTTACAGTAGATCTTGTCCCATGCTAAGGCTATAATAGTTTACGTGGTCTGAGCACTATTAAGTACCAAGTGCTATTCTAGGTGCTTTGTATACATTATCTCATTTTAATTCTTAGTACAACCCTGGGAACCATCAAAAAATAATTTACTGATATTCCTGTATTACATGTGAGAAAACGGAGACACAGCCAGTAAATGGTAAAACAAGGGTATTGGGTCCCTGGCAGTTTGACTTAAAACTTCAGTCATGCTCTTCATGACTACATTATACTGCAGTTATCGGCAGAAACAGTATAAATCTAATAATAACATAAGCAGATGCTGTCAAACATGAAAGAATTAAAGTGACTGTATGAAAAACAGATCTGTACCAGGACCAGACTGCCCTTCTTTTGAGGAAGGAGCCAGAGAGTTTGGATTAGGGAAATGGGATTCCTTTTTTATTTCATTATTTCCATGGCATGACTGTGATCTAAGTGAACAGTAATTTTCCATTGCTTCAAGAGTGTGGGTGAGAACTAAGCTGAACTGGTTAGGGCTGGACTCTGTCTGGTGGACTAGTTTTTTGTTTGTTTGACCATTGATCAACCTCATCCGCCCACCCGCACATACAATTAGTCCCAAAGGAAACAGTGAGCGATAGTGAGAGAGAGAAACAAAGCCTCCCCTCGGCAGGAAAACTTTCCCAAAAAAGATGGATCAGCAGTTCTTCCTTGAAAGGTGTCCCTGGGGCCGCTGCTGGTGGCAGTGATTCCGTCAAGGCGTGGAGATGCTTGAATCTTTGCTTGAGGACGTCGCTGGCATTAGGTGCACAGAGAACACATTACCCAAAATATAAATGAGGTGTGGCTAGCCCCGTTGAGAGAAGAGACGTTAATTTGGGTAGAGTTGAGAATTCTCTACTTAGAGTGGCGAACAGGTGTAGTACTCCAGATGTCCACCATGTGGCAGCATAGAAGGAAAAATGTTAAAACAGAATTGTCCATGGAATCCAGTGCTTAACAACAGCTTCCTTTCCAGAAAGAAAGGGGGCTCGCACTAGGCAGGGGAAGGTTTTTTGTCTGCTGAAATTAGGTTAATAGGCATCCACCAGTTATAAATTTAATCTTAAGCATTTATCATTTTTTTATTAATTTTTATTGGAGTATAGCTGCTTTACAATGTCGTTAGTTTCTACTCTACAGCAAAGTGAATCAGCTATACGTATACATATATCCCCTCTTTTTTGGATTTCCTTCCCATTTAGGTCACCACAGAGCACTGAGTAGAGTTCCCTGTGCTATACAGTAGGTTCTCACATTTATCACTTTTGACATCCATGAACTTCCAAGTGTACGAAGCTTCTTTAGGATTTAGTTTTCTATTGTTGGATTTTGATAGAATTTGTGTCATTTAGGAAGGTGAAAATTTAGTCGCTGGCCTAAGATTTGTATAGTTTACCCTGTTATGTAAGGGGAGGCTCATTAATGGGAAGGAGAAAAAGCATAGGAGCGTGTTTAGAATAATTCCACAAGGTTTATTCCCTAAACGATCCAAAACTGATAGAACCAGAGCATGACTGTTCAGTTGTACTGAGTGAAGTGTCAAAAAATCATTTATTTTTCTTCACCTTTTCTCCTGTCTGCTTTGGAGACATTAACCCAAGACCAATAAGGAAGCTATAGAAGAGCAAACGGCGTGGATCCCTTTCGCCTTTGGCAATTCTTAGCCAAAGTAGCAGGTCAGCTAGTGTAGGTTTTGCTATGGGCTTGTCTCTTCTGTATGAGCCTAAATTTAAAGTTTTTAGGTCATCGGAGAGGAACGAGGCTTCTTTGGCTTTAGAGTAACTTTCCTTTCTCAAAAGCCGATATGCTTAGTGTGGGAAAAGAATCACCCCAGAATGCTAAGGAAAAGGTTGTCCTGAGCTGCTTATTCATAAAATTTCAGCCAGTCATTATGAGCTTGAAAGTAAATCTAAGTGGTAAACTAAACTAGAATTAGGGTTTTCTTAAAATTTTTAAAGCCAAACTGCTTGAGACTCTTAAATACTGGTTTCCATGTATGGAAAATTTTCTTTTCTCATCGGAAGGAGGATAAAGAGTAGGACTATCAAATTTCTCTGTCACCTTAATATTATATTTTTTTCTTCTAACCTCCATCTGGTGTAACTCCTTCAGAAAAACCACATTACCGCAAAGACTGGTGCTATATCTCTTGAACTACATCCTAAGCTGAACTACCTGTCAAGTTTTTTTTAATTCTTGTCCATCTTTAACTTTTTTTTTAATTTAAAGAGATTCTCTCTTCGGATACCAGGTCTATCAGCCACCCCCTTCTCTCTTCTCTTCTTTTTATCTTAGCCTTCTGGGGTGGTTCTTTTCCCACACTAAGCATATGGGCTTCTTGTCAGGTTCTTCTGGCATTTCCCCCATGAACTATCCTGACCTTCACCCCTCTGTTCAGCCTCCCTGCCTCACTCCTACCTTCTCATGCTTTCTAAAACATCATGGCCATCCCACTGTCTCCACATGTAAATGTATCCTTTTCTTTTTCTTTCTTGTCTCAGAATATGGGATGTGTTTCCTTCTATTCATTCATCAGTCCTTCTAGAACAGTCTATTTGGCTGAGCCCTTGGTCCCTTCTTGCCAGTCTCCTCGGATACCAGATCTATCAGCCACCCCCCACCTCCTGTGTTTCCACAATAAATATTACGGTGTGGCTCCAAATGGTGTAGAGTGTACATAATACAATTATACTCCATTAAATATGTCATGATATAGTATATAAAATTTAAATCCTACCGTAACTTTCTAGTATAACTTCCTATAGTTTAGTATTGGTATTACCTGCTACCTTTTAAAGTCTTAATATGTGCCAGATACTCTTCTATATGCTTTATACATAATAAGTCATTAAAGTGCAAGGAACTGGGGACTCCTCTCTGCTTTTAATAATATATTAACATATAGTTTTGTGGGGGGGTGTTTCTCCTTCTCACTTTCCTTCAGACAAATCCTTTGTACCTCGCTAAGCTGATTTTCCAGATGCCACAGAACAAGTCAACTAAATTTATGGATACTGTTATTTTCACCCTATACAATTACGCTTCCAATCAACGGGAAGAATATCTACTCCTCAAGCTTTTCAAAACTGCCCTGGAGGAAGAAATAAAGTATGTATATAAGTATATATGTAAAAATACCAATACCTTTTGTTAGTGGTGGCTATCTCTGATTTACTAAAATAATTTTAAAGTTATTCTTATAAGTTATTTATACATATTAAAATTATCAAATTTCTTGAGAAATTGCCACATCATCATAGATATATTCAGGTACAGCTTTCTCCCAGCAGTGATATCTTTTCTAATGCTAAATTCACTCTTGATTTTGCAAGTGTACAAAGCTCTTTGAAAGTCAGTGAGGGCTTCCCTGGTGGCACAGTGGTTAAGAATCCCCCTGCCAATGCAGGGGACATGGGTTCAAGCCCTGGTCCGGGATCCTGCATACTGTGGAGCAGCTATGCCTGTGCGCCACAACTGCTGAGCCTGCGCTCTAGAGCCCGCGAGCCACAACTACTAAAGCCCATGCACCTCGTGCTCTGCGACAAGAGAAGCCACCGCAATGAGAAGCCCGTGCACCGCAACGAAGAGTAGCCCCCGCTCACTGCAACTAGAGGAACCTTGCGTGCAACAACGAAGACCCAATGCAGCCAAAAATAAATAAATAAAATAAATAAATTTATATTAAGAAAAAGTCAGTGAGAAAACCTAATTAAAATTATGTGAGTAGTAAAGCCATGAACAGATGAGGATAATGATCTCTGCTAAATAGTTTTTCCTTCTTACTGGAATTTAAGCTGCTGCTAATTTATTTTTTACTCAGTTAATGTAAAAAATGTGTAGGCAGCTATAATGAATTGGGGTGGGGGGGACCCATGAGAAATGCCCTTAGCCAACAAGATGGATCTTAACTGTCTTCCTTACTTCTGGATCCCTTAAGCGATGCTAATCCTATAGGTCTCTGAAGCTATTAGCCAGGCACCTCTGCCCTCATGCTGTCTATAAGGCAGCATGAGAAATAGGATTCATGAGAAATAGCAATGCTATGCAGTAGAATAAGGTAAGTACTAAATGAATGATAAGCACAGTGTAACAGATCAGAAGGATGGAAGGAAAAGTGCCAATACAGTCAATCGATAAAGATTGTATGGAAGAGGAAGGAGTTGACCCCAAACCTTGAAGAATATCTACAGGTTTTATAAAAAGAAATGAAAAGGGAAATAAGGCACTATGGTGCTAGAAACAGTATGGGCCAGGGGGCAAGAAAGAAAGTAGATTAGTCTAGCCAAGAGGTGACTTAATTAGTGACCACCAGGAAAGTAAGGTTGGGCCAGATCATGGGAGACATTGAGTATAGGCCCAAGTGCTGAGGCTCTTTTTACTTTCTGGGAAGGTGTGCAAGGTTTTTGACGTGACCACATTGAGTTTTTAGAAGATTGATCTATCTGCTAGCCACATATGAACAGGATGAATTGGAGCTACATAGTTCAGGGAAATGGGCGGGGGGGGGGGCCGCGGGGGCATGCATAGGAAAAAGGCACAGATGAGATTTTCAACACTGAGTTTGAGTTTTAGGTGTAGAACATGTGGGTGAAATATTTCTAATATCCAGCAGAATACTGGAAATTAAGGCTAACTCCCAGGAAAGAGACAGGGAGCATCCTTACTTGTGTACCGTCACCCAGTATTATTATTAGTCTAGGTCCATTTTTAGTTCATTCCTGCCTTCTAGATTGGAATTAAAGCTGAGAAATTATTTTTAGACCCTTAAATTTCTTGAATAAGTCATCTTACAAATGATAGCTTCCTTTTTTTAAAAATAAAAATAATAAACAGGGGATTCTGAGACCCACTTTATTAATGGACACTCAGTCTTCCAATAGCCCTGATAAATTAGAATCAGGACATGCATTGTAGATCCTGCTCTACAGGCCCTGTTACCACTGCAAACCTTTAGCCAGATAGGTCAGGCATGTTGTCTAGTGATGGAGGCAGATAGAATGGTCATACTTAGAGAGAAAGCTTTGCCTTAACTTCCCACAAGTTTCAGACTCAGAGGTTGTATTACAAAAGACAGCATGTGGGCCATGTCCACCAAAAGTCTCCTTTGGCTCAGGTGTGCTCACCAAAGAGAGACGGGAGATAGCTTCCTTTTAAATCACACCGTCTTTGATCTTCAATGGAGAAAAATACAACCCCCCAAAGCCCTTGCCCGCCAGAGAGAATATACACTGTTTAAAACTCTATGCATAGAGGCAAACCATTTTGTTTGGTCTGGGCCTTTTTTAGATCAAAGGTGGACCAGGTCCAGGACATAGTTACTGGGAACCCTACAGTCATCAAGATGGTCGTCAGCTTCAACAGAGGTGCCCGTGGACAGAACACACTGCGCCAGCTTCTGGCTCCGGTGGTGAAAGAGATCATCGATGACAAATCCCTGATCATCAACACAAGCCCCGTCGAGGTGTACAAGGCCTGGGTGAACCAACTAGAAACACAGACTGGAGAAGCCAGGTAGCAAAGCCTGGGCAATGGTGGTTTTCAGTTGTGTTTTATGATCATTTTTATGTGTATATTTATACATACTCTTAAGCTCTGTTAAAAGAACAAAATTCACTGTGCAAAGTCGGTTTTCAATCTAAGATGTCGTTACCTCCCTTAACATACCCATGCAGGCCACATTCTTGGACTCCTACTCATCTTAGCGGTACATGGTATTTTCAGATTTCGGTACCAGTTGATTCCCAAAGCCACAATTTCTGTAGTTCTCTCCCTTCGTTTTTCTTTGTTGTTTCTAAACCCAGGCCTAGACCTAGACATAGACCTCTTCACCTGATAATACCTACTTTTTTTTTTTTTTAACAATTACCAAGTGAGTAACTTGAACATGTAAGCCTCAACAAGCTGGGTGGGATTGGCTCATTCTAGGTAGCAGTCTGTTGATCCAGGCAATCCCAGCTTTTAATTTCCTGCAGAAGGATGCCATATGAAATCATTAAGATATGCACAGAGAATTATTAAATGGGTGGTTTATTATTATTAAATGGGTGGTTGTCACAGCACTGTTTGTAATCACAAAAGTTGGGGAAGGTCAAAATCACAGCACTGTTTGTAATCACAAAAGTTGGGGAAGGTCAAAATATTAAGCTTTGGGGAATCTGTTAAATAAATGTTTATATAACAATCGAGTAGTAAGTAACTATTTGGAATGGTGGTATAGAAATATATTTGTTGCCTGGGTAAACTGTTCATAGCATAGTTCTTGGTTGTAGTTTGGTACAGTGACTCATTTTCTGTATCAAAACAAATATGCATGTATATACACACACGTAAGATCTATATGGGATCTATATAGACACGAACTGCATTACACCCATATACACACATGCGTGGCAGAGGACCAGAAAGTTATACACTAAAATAAGGAAAAGTAGTTGTCTCTGGGGTCAGTATTGTTTTCTTGTTGGCTTATATGCAAAATTTTCTGTAAAGAACATACTGCTCTTCATAATTTAAAAGAGAGAGGGGGAGAGAGAGAGAGAAAGTTAGCTGGGTCTACGTTACCTGGGTCTGCCTGTTATTTTGCCAGAAGAGCCCAGATGGAGAGCCTGGAGTCACCCTGCTGTGCTGGTGGCAGAGGCTTCCATGTGGGTTCTCCCCTGCCCTAAGCAAACATTTTATCATTGGAGTTGGTGGGCAAACTCTACTTCACGATACAAAGCTTGATGGTAGAACCAATGTGGCAAGGATACACATGCTTGTACCTAAGCCCCCAGTTAATCGTAAGCCCTCGTTGTGGTTTCAGCAACCTGCCTTACGATGTGACCACAGAACAAGCTCTGACATACCCAGAAGTGAAAAACAAACTGGAGGCCTCCATCGAGAACCTGAGAAGGGTCACCGACAAAGTCCTGAGTTCTATCATTTCTTCCCTTGATCTGCTGCCGTAAGTTGTATACGTAGGAGCTTTAACTTTCTTCGCTAGAATTTCTTGAAATACTATGTAAAATAAACCCCTGTAGTGAAGATAGGAGTTTTCCTCATATTGCCTTTACTAGTTTAAATTTTGCCAACATTCGCACTTTAAATTCATAACTGTTCTCCAAAGACGGAACAGTACAGAACAGCGCTCAAGTACGATCATCCGTGGCAGTCCTGTGATTCCGTTACCATCTCATTTTGTGTTGAAGTTTTAGGAAAATTGCTTGGCTTTAGTTGACTGGAACAGTTGCTGTGTGTTTCTTCCTCACTTAGCCTTTTTCCATTATTTTCTTTTGTCATCTGTTTTCCATGTAGTTATGGATTGAGGTATATAGCCAAAGTACTGAAGAATTCGATCCGTGAGAAATTTCCCGATGCAACAGAAGATGAGCTATTAAAGGTAGATTTTCAAGGGTGATCTCACCATAGCTTCTCTTGGGGGTAGGAGCCAAAATTACCAACACACCATTTTGTAAAATTTTTCCCCTTGTATGACTTTTTTGTGTGTGTGTGTGGTACGCGGGCCTCTCACTGTTGTGGCCTCTCCCGTTGCGGAGCACAGACTCTGGACGCGCAGGTTCAGCGGCCATGGCTCACAGGCCTAGCCGCTCCACGGCATGTGGGATCTCCCCGGACCGGGGCACGAACCCGTGTCCCCTGCATCGGCAGGTGGACTCTCAACCACTGCGCCACCAGGGAAGCCCTGTATGACTTTTTATAATAAGCTACAAGTCTTGTATTCTAATGGCTCTCAAGATTATTGTTATGAGGTTAGTTGGGAGCTCTTATACATTATTGAGGTTCTTTATATTAGAGAATTTGGAGGGGGGGCAGTAGCATATTTTCACCAAAAATAATTTTGTTAACTATATTAATAATGTGTGATTATATTCACTACCTTTACTTAACTCCTTGTTAAGATTCAGATCGGAGAACGATTTGCTGTCTTGGGAAATGTCAGTTAATATTAACTTTTAAAAAACCCTCCAAACTCTTGAGTTTTCTCTCTCAAAAATAGTCTTTTCTTCTACATCACTCCAGATTGTTGGAAATCTCCTGTACTATCGGTACATGAACCCAGCCATCGTCGCCCCAGACGGCTTTGATATCATCGACATGACAGCCGGAGGTCAGATAAATTCCGACCAGAGGAGAAACTTGGGATCAGTGGCCAAGGTCCTTCAGCATGCAGCCTCCAACAAGCTCTTTGAAGGAGAAAATGAGCATCTGTCATCTATGAACAATTATTTATCAGAGACGTATCAGGAGTTCAGGTGAGAGGTATCCTTACCTTTGGAGAAACTTGCAGGATGGTGCGCAAGAGGAATGTGTTTTCTGTGCCCAGAGCTGGGCTTGGGGGCAGGAACCTCAGGGCATGCATTTCTTGTACTGCTTGTTGCTGTGGGGAAAGAGGAGGGAGGCCGAGCAGGCAGGGTTACTTCTGTCTGGCGTTCCCCATCCCCCCACCGCCCCCAGTGCCCCTGTTACATTGAGTCGTCCCCATGTGTATGACTTCTGCTATTGACAAGAAGAAATATTTAATCTTCTTGGTACGCTATAGGCTTGTAGTACTTAGAATTAAAGAAATCAAAATAGCTAACTTCTGCTCTTCTGAACTTAAAAAGAGGGTATCATTTTGTCCGTTCAGGAAAAACTTGCCTTGATCTGCATCAAACAATAGCAGGAAACTGAGTATTTGGTTTGGGATGGTTGGGAAAATCCAGCTTCTATGTTTGTTGAGGATTGTGTGTGAACATGTTCTATTCTGTTCTCGAACATCTCTCAATTATGCATGTAAGACTTAAGTCTGTTGACTTTATAAGCTCTCCAAATTGTATCATTAATCATTCCACGGGGATACGGGAGGAGGACTGAATCTAGCAGGAAGGTTCACTCACCCTGAAGCTCTCAGAGGAAGCATGTTCATCTTGGCGTTCACTTTCTCTTTTCTGCCATTCAGCCAGTCGTACAAGTATGACATCTATGTGGCCTCTTTCACGCCTCACTTGGAAAATGATAATTTCCCATTCCTCAGTTTTCCTCTAGATTAGTGATTTATCTGTTGACAAAGGTAGTTCATGATCATTCCTCTCTTTCTGGAATTTGTGGCCTCTTGTGAGAAATGTTCCCCAAATCCTCTTACTATGGGAAGTCTTGATTTTCTCAAGCTGCTAATTTTAGGTCTCCTCACTGACTAAAAAAGTAACATCCATTTCTTGCAAATCCTTATCTGCTATTAGAACCTCTTTTTGCTTCCTTTTTTCTCAGATTATTCCTACCAAACATGTAAGTTTCCAACTCTTCTTCATTTAAAAGGAAATAAAACCAAAAGCCTCCCCTCATCTCTTAAATTCATCTATTTTTTTTTCTCTTCCACTCATATTAATCCTTTGTGTCCCTCAGCAACCATGAAAAGTTACAACCAAAAAAGTGCAGGAAGACCAGTTGTCACGTGGGAGCATGGCTGCCCGCCATTTACCCTGCCCCGGCCTTGGGGTGGGAAGGCACAGGTCTTTCTGGTGTACAAGCCTTGGGTGCCCTTAGGAGATACACCAAGGATAATTTCAGGCATTTGAAACATTTGCAAATTTATAGAATAAAATATCTACTCTACCTGTGCAAAGAATCCCTCCTAAACCATGATCGCAGCACACCTGGCTTTTCTCCATCTCTCTGTTGAAATTTGCTGTAGCTTAAAATAGCAGAGTTTTTAGAGTCTGAGCATGGTATCTCATGTTTTTAGTTTTTTATTTTTCCAAACCAAATGATAGACTTATAGGCTGTCTCTATTATACAATGAGGCAAAATCATTGTGGTTTTGATTTGGATTTCCCTAGTCATTAGTGATGTTGAGCATCTTTTCATGTGCTTGCCAGCCATTTCTATATCTTCTTTGGAGAAATGTCTATTCAGGTCTGTAGCTCATTTTAAAATTGGGCTGTTTTTTGTTGTTGTCAAATTGTGAGAATTCTTTACATATTCTGGATATTAACCCTTTATCAGATACAGTATATGATTTGCAAATATTTCTTCCATTCTGTAGGTTGCCTTTTCACTGTATGCCTTGTGTGTATCTGTGTGTCTGGTCTTAACAGCCTTTCCAGCCAGCAACTGTTGTCTGGATCAACTAAGAGTAGAGTAGGCTTAACTTGAATTTTTGTCAAATTGGTAACAGAAACTCTGAAAGGGTGTTGAAATCCCCAGGAGTTTGTGCCAATTAAAGTAGCAAATTTGACTAATTGCTTTATGGATTGTTTTCTCTACAAAGACTTGATTCTTAGATCAGGGAACATCAGTACTGACATTTTTGTGTAGATTTCAGGGGGCATTTTTAAAATCGTATTTTTTAAATGACCTGCCCATAGTTTGATTACCTTGGGTCAGTCACAGGGCCTGAGGCCCTAAATGCTCTGTCTGTTCCTTTCTGAGGACCTGGGTCCAACATCCCGAAACATGGACTCGGCTTCGAGGTCCAGAGCCAGCCTTGGAAGGTGCTGGAACAGGTCCCCCGAGGTGTACAGTAGAAAACAAAGCACAAGCCATCACTGAAGAATTCCTCACCATTTTGATAAAGCCATTTTATTCACAAATTTGACTCTGTCTTAAGACTTTTGTTTTTTTTTTTTCATTTTTTAGGAAATATTTCAAAGAAGCATGTAATGTCCCTGAACCAGAAGAAAAGTTTAATATGGATAAATACACAGATGTGGTGACAGTCAGCAAACCAGTCATTTATATTTCAATTGAAGAAATCATCAGCACACATTCAGTAAGAGAGGTTGGAGGAGGGTCTTAGCAATGGACACGGGGTTCAAACGTCTGCTCTTGAAAATGTTTAGTTTCTACAGGGTGTTACTGTAAGCATGTGCTCCTGCTTATGTTCTCAACCTAAAAAATACTTGAATTATTTATTCCCTGACCCTTATGCATGGACTAATCTCCTTTTCCCAAACAGGAGAAGTTTACTTTTGACATGATACATGTATTCCCTGACTCTTGTGCCTTAGGAAAACTCCTTCTCTCAAGCAAGGAAAGTTTATTTCTTCCGTGATCCAGTTACAGTCAGGTGGTGAATGTGCAGTTTAAGCCCCGAGCCCGGGCAGCCCTGATATTTTCTCCACCCACCAGGGCCACACTGCCTGGACCCCAGAGTCGGTCTCTCCCCCTTTCAAGAATTCTCTTCGCATTTCCAGTAATTTTCTGGGAAAAGGAGAATGCTCCCTCTCTTCTAACGTTCGGCCATAAAGAGGGAGGGGATAAACAGGCGTATCCAGGTTGGGGAAAAGAAGACATACACCCCACACCCCAGCAATAGCCGCCTACAAAGAATCGCTTCTGTTGTTCTGGAAAAACCCATTTCTTAGAACCAGGCACTGTCAGTCTGCTGGGTCATAATGTCTCCCTCTGGTTCACGTGCAGACATCACCACCATCAACCATTAGCCTGCATTAGGGGCATTTTGAGGGCAGGGCAGTGTTCTCGGCATGGTGAGGGTCTTTGTTTGCTTAAGACCACAGCTTATTTCCTGAACCAGCTAGGTTCTTAAAGCATAACCTTTTCAAGAACAGTTCTGGACATGACTACTCCAAGCTAAGTCCTGAGGACATGCGAGAAATCCGCCCAAGACCTCCAGAATCAGAACCTGCATTCTCCCAAGATCCCAGGTGACTCAGATACACACTGAAGCTCAAGAAGCCCTGGTGAAGGATGCACCCAGCTTCAACTGATACACACAACTGGCGGAAAGCACGACAAATTCACACCTCTTAAAGGGCCAGCCCCTCCCCCACCAAACCAGATACACTAACAAGTAGCAAAATTGGCTGCTCAAAATTTCAGTCTTCATTATTAAACTCTTCTAAGTAACTAAACCTTAAATATGGGCTGGAAAGAAAGATTGGATCTACTTTTGATTTCCCTCTTTCAGGGTTGAGACACGGAACCTCCTTGACATTTGCAACAAGCTCTCCATCGGTGTTTTGAGTGACCCTAAACAAAAGCAGATCTGAATGACCGGCTGAGGGAGTGAGTGGGTTGATTAAATAAAGAGGCTATACTTGTTTTCCCTATATATGAACACCCCAAATCACCAAGCAAACACATCCAGTATATGCAGCACTTGCAAAAATAATTTTCTAACGAACAAGTAGACTCATTCATATTTGAGCCACGACCCATTTATCTATTTGTTATGGCAAATTTTTCATCTCAAAAAGATGTCCACACATTGGCTGCACATGTGCTGAGGGCAATAGCCACATGCAGGAAAAGTGAGAGATTCTTTCCCAAGGAGAGCTGAGAGACAATGTTACTGTATTAATTTAGACTGTTACTCTTCAAGGAGAAATAGTCTGTTCCTTTCGTCAACAAGAGTTGAAAACAGAATCCAATCCTGGGAAACATAACTCGTAACCAGTTTGGAATTCCATCATGTGTGATGTTGGAAGCAGATGTAATAACGTGGGAGAAGTGTAATTGCAGGGAAAGACTGTCCTTGTTTACTGTCTGTCTCAAGTCCTCACTGCAAGTCCGCATGCAGACACAAGCACGGCAGTAGCATGACTTGCCACGCCTGTGTCCACATACTTGTCCCTTGTTCTCTAAGGAACATGTAGAACATTAGCTCTTTAAGGAGACATTTTCAGGAAATTCTGATGTTCTGTCATTATCAGAATAAAGAGTAGAAGCTGGCTGCCTAAATCATCCCTTCCAGAGACAGCAACCCATCAGCTGTCCCATCTCTTCAGAGAACTAGAACATAAATATATCCATCTTGCTTATTTTGTTCTTGTCTCTGACTTACCTTACCCCAAAATATCCTGTGTACTGCTTCCAGATTTCACCGTGTCTTTCTGTCATCTGTGTTACTTATATAACATCTTGCTTTAAATCTAACCATAGTAGAAAAACTAGCATGTCTTACAGTGGACAGAACTTTAAAAGTAGTTGAATATAGTTGCTTCCTTGAAGCTATGCATCTGAGGCCCCCTCTCCCTTTCTTAAAAACCCAGTTTGTAAGTATCAGGGAATGTTAGGGAAAATTCAGCATTAAACAGATAACTCTCTCCTTCACTAATCTTAAAGATTAAAAGAGAATGGAAAAGGAAGTAATCAAGGCAGTGTTGTACCGGCATAAGGATAGACATACCAGTCAATGAGATAGAACTGAGAGTCTAGAAATCTTCAAACCTGTGGTCAGTTTGTTTTTGACAAGGGACTAAAACAGTTCAGTGGGCAAAGAATAGTCTTTTCAACAAATGGTTCTGGGACAACTGGAAATCCACATGCCAAGAATGAAGTTGGACCCTTTCCTTCCACCCTATACAAAAATGAACTCAAAATGGATCAGAGACCTAAATATAAGAGCTAAAATTATAAAACTCTTAGAAGAAAACATAGGAGTAAATCTTTGTGACCTTGGCAATGGTTTCTTAGATATGACACCAAATGTACAAGCCACAAAAGGAAAAAAAACCAAAACAAAAAAACAGATAAATTGGACCTCCTCCAAGTTGGAAACTTTTGTGCTGTAAACATTGCCATCAAGAAAAGACAACCAAGGGAATGAGAGAAAATAATTGCAGATAATGTATCTGTTAAAGGACTTGGATCCAGAATGCATAAAGAAAACCCACAACTCCATGGTGAGATAAATAATCTGATTTAAAAATGGACAACTGGGCTTCCCTGGTGGCGCAGTGGTTGAGAGTCCGCCTACCAATGTAGGGGACACGGGTTCGTGCCCTGGTCCGGGAAGATCCCACATGCCGCAGAGCGGCTGGGCCCGTGAGCCATGGCTGCTGAGCCTGTGCGTCCAGAGCCTGTGCTCCGCAACGGCAGAGGCCGCAACAGTGAGAGGCCCGCGTACCACAAAAAAAAAAAAAAAAAAAAAAAATGGACAACTGTACATCAAATGACACAATGAACACAGTGAAAAGGCAACCTACAGAATGGAAGAAATATTTGCAAATCATATACTGTATCTGATAAAGGGTTAATATCCAGAATATGTAAAGAATTCTCACAATTTGACAACAACAAAAAACAGCCCAATTTTAAAATGAGCTACAGACCTGAATAGACATTTCTCCAAAGAAGATATAGAAATGGCTGGCAAGCACATGAAAAGATGCTCAACATCACTAATGACTAGGGAAACCCAAATCAAAACCACAATGATTTTGCCTCATTGTATAATAGAGACAGCCTATAAGTCTATCATTTGGTTTGGAAAAATAAAAAACTAAAAACATGAGATACCACCTTACACCCATTATGGCGGCTACTATAAAAACAAAAACAGGGCTTCCCCGGTGGCACAGTGGTTGAGAGTCCACCTGCCGATGCAGGGGACACGGGTTCGTGCCCCGGTCCGGGAAGATCCCACATGCCGCGGAGTGGCTAGGCCCGTGGGCCATGGCCGCTGGGCCTGCGCGTCCGGAGCCTGTGCTCTGCAATGGGAGAGGCCATAACAGTGAGAGGCCCGCGTACAAAAAAAAAAAAAAAAAAAAAAAGGTTAAGATGGTAGATTTTATGTTTTTATGTTGTGTATTTTACTACAGTTAAAAATAAAAACATAAAAATAAAATTTTTAAATGGGCAAGTGATCTGAATAGAGATTTCTCCAAGGAAAATATACAATAGCCAATAAGCACATGAAAAGATGCTCATCATTATTGGTCATCAGGGAATGCACATCAAAACCAAAATGCGATAACTTCACGCCCACTAGCATAGCTAGAATTAAAAAGTCAGGTAATAATAAATGTTGGCAAGGATGTAGAACGACTGAAACTCTCATATACTGCTGGTGGAGATGCAAAATGGTGCGGCCACTTAGGAAATCAGTTTGGCAATTCCTAAATGTTAAACAGAGTTACTATGTGATGAAGCAATTCCTAGGTATGGGCTCAAGAAAAATGAAAACATGTGCACACAAAAACTGGTCCATGAATGTTCACAGCAGCATATTCATAATAGCCAAAAACTGGAAACAAATGTCCATCAAAAGATGAATGAATGAAGTGCGATATATCCATATAATGGAAAATTTTTTCGGGGATAAAGAGGAACAAATGCATGCTACAACCTGGATGAACCTTGAAACCATCATGCTCAGTGAGAGAAACCAGTCACAAAAGGACACACATTGTATGAGTCCACTCATGTGAAGCAACCGGAACAGCTATATCTATAGAGACAGAAAGTACATTAATGGCTTCCAGGAGGAAGGGGTAATACTGGGGCGTGACAGCTAATGAGTACACAGTTTCTTTTAAGGTGATGAAAATATTCTGAAAATAGATAGTGGTGATGGTTACACAAGTCTCTGCATATACTAAAAACCATCGTTATCATAGGTTTTAAATGCGTGGATGTGATGGTGTGTTAATTGTATCTCAATAAAGCTGTTGAGAGAAAAGAGATTAAAAATGAAAAAGACTAATTTTATTATATGATTCAGTGTTTTGTAAGTTAGCTACTCAAAACAACTAAAATTAGATTTCCCATCACCAGGGATACCAGTCCCACACTTTGGAAACATTGTTTTAATTTAACTCTAAATGAAAACAAGAGCAGCTGTGTTTTCATAGCTGTGCCCCCAGAGTTACTATGTTTCCTCTAAGACCTGGCAAACACCCAGCAGTGTTCCCCTTAATCCATTTTTGGAATTCTGAAAGGAAGAACCAGCTGGTACATCTAGGTCTCAGGCCAAGGAATCATATGGGCATTTCTGCTATCCATACCCATGAAAGATCTTCAATGCCAGACAGATTGAAATAGCTAATAGTGGTGATTTGAAAAAATATATAGTGTTTGATTACCGAATAATTTTTCTCTGAAGAGTTATGGAAATGCCCTTACAGTTTGCTACCGTATCAGCCAAAAGACTTGTGTGTTGTTTTAGACTCTTTCCCCAACTTTGACTTTTTTTTCCTCCTTTTTATTGATGTGTCGTTGATTTACAATGCTGTGTTAGTTTCAGGTGTACAGAAAAGTGATTCAGACTACTATGTATGTAGCCTTTCAGATTCTTTTCCCTTATAGGTTATTATAAAATATTGAGTATAGTTCCCTGTGCTGTACAGTAGGTCCTTGTTGGTTATCTATTTTATATATAGTAGTATGTATATGTTAATCCAAAACTCCTAATTTATCCCTCAACTTTGACTTTTGTATAAACATGGAGGGAGCACAGGGTTTAGGTGGAAGAAGGCTGCCTCTTGGCAGATCTTGCAAGATCTTGCTGAAAGAGTGTTTATGAACACCTTTCACAAAACTACAGTTTCTCGATGAAGAGTGGGCACTTGCCTCTAAGATAAAATGCAAGCTGTGTCTCTCTGTGGTCTCTAATTTTAATATATGTCAGACTTGTATTTAAGGTTCAAACAATATCAGAAAAAAGTTACTATGAAAAACTGGGAAGGGAACTATGTAAATATGGTAGCCATTAAGAACTGACTTTTATTTTTGTTTGTGTGTTGCTTTCTATATAAAGCTCCTGTTGGAACACCAGGATGCGATTGCCCCTGAAAAAAATGACTTACTGAATGAACTTTTGGAATTGCTGGGAGAGGTACCTAATGTGGAATCTTTCCTTGGTAAGGGCTTCTTCCCTCTGGTTTGTATTTGATTGGTTGGTTGGGTGGTTGGTTGGTTTTCCTATCCTAGATCAAAAAATCTTTTAAATTTAATACTTAAGTTTATTTAAAGGATAACTACACTAGCCCCTTCCTACATGAAGGATTCTGTAATTCTTAGTGTGCTAGATTATCAAACAATTTGATACTCTTGAAGCTCTAGATACATCAAAAACGATTTGTCAACCATAAAGAAAGAAAAAGAGCGAAATTTATTAGACGTTCCTTGCTATGTTCTCCAATGGTGTCTTTTATTAACAGTTCTCTCTTTTAGTAATTTTTTTCAAATTTCGAATATTGATGTCCTATGCTATTTTAATGTTTAATTCCGAGATGTTTTAAAGTGTATTGGAATGTGTTTTCTTTTTTTTTTTTTGCGGTACCCGAGCCTCTCACTGCCGTGGCCTCTCCCGTTGCGGAGCACAGGCTCCGGACGCGCAGGCTCAGCGGCCATGGCTCACGGGCCTAGCCGCTCCACGGCATGTGGGATCTTCCCGAACCGGGGCACGAACCCGTGAACCCTGCATCGGCAGGCGGACTCTCAACCACTGCGCCACCAGGGAAGCCCTGGAATGTGTTTTCTTCTGAGGACCATGATCTCCTGTTCAACTACCGAGCCCATGTTTCCTACAGAACCTTTATCTTACATTGTTGATGCCACTGTCACAATCAGTGAATTGGAAAAATAACAATATTTTATTCTACAGGGGAAGGAGCTGTTGACCCCAGTGACCCTGACAAGGTAAACACACTAAGTCAACTTGCAAAGACTGAGATTTCCCTTTTCCTGACCAGCAAGTACGACATAGGGGATGGTGAAGCTATAGATGGCCAAAGCCTCATGATCAAGTAAGTTTGGAGCTTAAAGAGCACATGTCTCCAATTATGCATCTTAAACCATGCAAATTCAAATAAGGCTAATTCCTCAAATAATCCATTTTAAAATATCTAAATATTGAAATACATTATGTTTATCCATCAAACATCTAACTAAGGAATAGTAGACTCTTTGTAATTTAAGAGGGAACTAAATATCATGATACTTTCTTAAAGCCTATCTTGTTTTTTAGTTTTCCTTGCAGTAATTTGATTCCTTTCCTTTAAGAAATGATTAACTCAGCTGGTGAAAGGCCTCACGTAGCTGAAAGGAAATACCTGTTTCAGTGGTCAAAAGAATAGTCAAGGAAATAACTTGAACCTAATTTATTTTCTGGTATAAAATGTTAACGTAAAAGGCACACACGATAAGACATAATGCTATTATCTGATTTATTAGACACCTTGCCTATTGAACTAAGCCTGGATATCTTGACCAACTTTGACTTTATTTATACCCAATTTCTTGTTCTCAAAGATTTCAAGCGAAGCTTTCACACTTTTAATTAATACTGTACTTTTTCAGTCAAGGCCTCGTGGACATTCCACATCAGTCCTTTATATACAGGGTAAGAAAAAATGATCCATCACCATAAATCGAGACGCCTTAAACCAAAGCCAGGTGCTCACCAAACAGTACAGTTTTTAAGAACTAATATAACCAGAAGGATTCGCATTAGCACATTAGAACAGTTGTACGTTGGGGTGAGGTGGAGAATGGAAATGGGAAATGGGGAGAAAAGGAAATAAGTATTTAAATAATACTTCACACATGACTTCCAAGGTACAGGCCCTGAATTCTGAGGTTGTTTTAATTTGCTACAGGACCTTTCTGTTCTGCCACTGACAGGCTTTGGACAGTACTCATTTCTAGTCGATTTTTTCCAGATATTCAATCCCATGAAAATGGCAAAAAAAAAAAAAAAAAAAAAAACTTAGTGTGCTATGTTGGAATATGTACATATGTGCTTCTTCTACTAAGCTTGTTTATTTTGTGCTGCGATTATCTCTAAGGATCTGTTTGTTCACGTAGCCGAATACTTGAGTATCTACTCTGTGTCCATGGCACTGGGCTTGAGGCTGAGGACACAGCGGTGAGCAAGCCATTAAGGGTCCCTGCCTTCCAGGGGTCTGCAGTCTGATGGAGAGCACAGCTCACCTGAGGGACGCAGGACTCCTACACACTTGGCTTCATAAGAGTTGAGGGCAGTTCCTTTAAGCTACTGATGATGAAGTCAGATTGCACTTGCAGAGACAGCTCAGAACAGGGCAACAGAAAAAAGGGGGAAAACTGTGGAAGCTGCTCCCTGGGTTCCTCTGAACGTGTGCCAATTACAAAGGTAACTGGAAATACAGATCCTGTGGTTCCACCATGCAAATTAAATTAGGCCAGTTTTCCTGTGATCTCATAAGCTTTGTCCTTTAGAAGTAACAGGAAGAAATTTTTTCATAATTAATTTTGTCTGTTACTTGAGCACAATTTTCTAAATGCAGTCAACTCAAATGTCTGCATTAATGAATGGAGATCATGATTTGGGTAGTCTAAAATATCAAATAGTCTGAACATCGTGTATATTTGTACTTATTTCTGAATCTGGGTCTCCATGGTTCTGTGAATTTTTGGAGTGCACATTTCAAAAGCAAAACCATGAAAGTCAGGTGTGTGGGGCAGCAGTGCAGCTTAGCCAGGAAGGCCTGGTGCATTGTCCTACCTGCCTCAGCCCTTGTGTGGCTCCCTCCCCACTGTACGCTAGAAAAAAGTACTGTCTGCTTCTTTAATCACCATTCCAAGTAGAGCCAGCCAGTGGTTTTAGTTATTTACTTACTTACTCTTGTATTTTGTAGTAAAATACACACAACATAAAATTTACCAATCTAACCTTTTAAAGTATACAATTCAGTGGCACTTAGTACGTCCAGAATGTTGTGCAAGCTTCACAACTATCTAGTTCCAGAACATTGTTATCACCCCAAAAGTCACCCTGTATCCATTAAGCAGTCATTTCCCCAATGACCCTGGGGCATCTTTTCTGCTTTCTGTCTCTAGGAACCTGCCTATTCTGGAAATATCATATAATGGAATCATACAATATGTGGCCTTTTGTGTCTGGCTTCTCTTATTCAGCATATTTTTGGCTGAATAACATTCCATTGTATGGACGTACCACATTTATCTTGGACAGTTGGGTTGTTGCTACCTTTTGGCTATAGTGAATAGTACTACTGTAAACATTTATATACATCTTTTTACTTGAATACTGTTTTCAGTTCTTTTGGGTATACACCTAGGAGTGGAATTGCTGGGTCATATGGTAATTCTGTTTTGAGGAACTGCCAGACCTTTTTTCCACAGTGGCTACACCATTTTATATTCCTACCAACAAAGTATGAGAGTTTCAATGTTTCCATAATTCACCAAAATTTATTTTCTGTTTTGTTTATTTTGTTGTTATAGCCATCCTAGTGGGTATGAAGTAGTATCTCATTGTGGTTTTGATTTGCATTTCCCTAATGAGTAATAATGTTTCTCTAATGATTAATAATTAATAATGTTTCCATGTGCTTGTCAGCCTATCTTCTTTGTAGAAATGTCTATTCAAGTCTTTTGCCCATTCTTTAGTTGGATTGTTTGTCTTTTTGTTGCAGAGTTGTAAGAGTTCTTTATATGTTCTGGATGGTAAACCCCTATCAGATATATGATTTGCAAATATTTTCACCCCTTCTATGGGTTGTCTTTTTATTATTGAAGTATAGTTGATTTCCAATGTTATGTTAATTACTGCTGTACAGCAAAGTAATTCAGTTATATATATACATTCTTCTTTTTAATATATTTTTTCCATTACGGTTTGTCATAGGCTATTGAATATAGTTCTTTATGCTATACAGTAGGACCTTGTTGTTTATCCATTCTATATATTAAAGCTTATATCTGCTCCCAACCTCCCACTCCATCCCTCCCCCAGCCCTACCACTGCCCCCCTCCGGCCACCACCAGTCTGTTCTCTATGTCTGTGATTCTGTTTCTGTTTCATAGATAGGTTCATTTGTGTCATGTTTTAGATTCCAAATATAAGTGATATCATATGGTATTTGTCTTTCTCTTTCTGACTTATGTCACTTAGTATAATAATCTCTAGTTGTATCCATGTTGCTGCAAATGGCATTATTTCAGGGCTGTCTTTTTATTCTCTTGGTAATATCCTTTTCTGTAGAAAAGTTTTTTAACTTAATGAAATGCAGTTTATCTATTTTTTGTTGTTGTTTCTTGTGCTTTTGGTGTCATAAGAATTCATTGCTCAATCCAAGATCATGAGGATTTACTCCTGTGTTTTTTGCTAAAGTGTTCTATAGTTTCAGCTTTTATATTTAGGTCTGTGATCCCTTTTGAGCTAATTTTTGTGTATGGTGGAAGGTCGGGGTCCAGCGTTATTCTTTTGCATGTGGATGCCCAGTTTTCCGCAACAATTTCTTAAAGAGACTATTCTTTCTCCATTAGGTGGTCTAGACACTCTTGTCAAAAGCCAATCTACCATACATATATGGTTTTCTAGACTCTAAATTCTATTCCATTGATCTATATGCCTATCCTTATGCTAGTACCACACTGCATTTATCACTGTAGCTTTGTAGTAAGTTTTGAAATTGGGAAGTATGAGTCTTCCAAGTTGTTCTTTTTCAAGATTCTTTTGGCTACTTGGGGTTCCTTGCAATTCTATGTGAACTGTAGGATCAACTTTTCCATTTATATAAAAAAGGCTATTGGGCCAATGTTTTAATAGATTCAATAATTTACTGCTTTCATAGGCCTCTGGGGTCTAGAAAGCCTTCCTCTGGGCATACTTCAAGATCCTGCTGTTAGCAGAGCCCTTCACTAAGCAGCCCAGTGGATCATCGTGGATAACAACTTGAAATGAAGACTGACCAAGTAGCCTTCCCCAAAAGTGGAATTTGGGTATTGCCCAAAACAGTCAGTAGAGTTCGCTCCATGATGTTAGGCTAGCCTTACTTCCAAATACATTCTACCTTAAGTATATATTTCAAAATCTTGATACTAACAGGTAATTATAAAATGTGTCATTGACAAGGAGCTTGGAGACCACCTAGTCTGAGTCTTTATCTCTGAGGTGAGGAAATTAAATTCTAAAATTATGGGAAGCAAGTAGATGGGCGCTGACATGCTTTAAATTCATAGGCCATTGATGTTCCATTGATAGACGCTTGGAAATACTGATTCGAAAACTCTTATGGGGATGACTTTCTTCCAAGCAATAAACCAAATTCCTAACTCAAACATAAAATGTAGTTCTTGAGACTCTTCCTTAGAGAACCAAATTTAACTGAAATCAGACAGTGCCTTTCAGAAGTTACTAAGAAATAGACAGTCATGGAATGCAGAGCTGTTGGGGATAAAAATAACTGGCTTTTCTCTATCAAAAAACTATTTTGCCTCCTTGTTAAATAGGTTGTGTTTTTAACTTTCAAAATGCCCCCCTTATTATTAATTACAAAATCACTAGCTTTGCAGTGATGAGTAATTCATCTTCATGAGGGTTCCTGAATAAGGCACTGTTAATCCTTATGCTTGTAAATTTAATTCCATGCTAGTTTCATAATTCTTAATAATTAGATGAGGATGAAGATGATAATAATACCAAACACCTGTGTAGTACTTACCATGTACCAGGGACTGTCCTATGGATATGGGTATAGATAATAACAGATAACAACATGTATAACGTAACAACATCCATGAGTCATGTAATACTCTCAGCAACTCCAAGAGGTAGAGGTTATTACCTGGGTTTTATGTAAGAGAAAACTAGGCACAGAACAGAAAAAAACCCTTTCCTGGTAGTATAGCTAGTAAGTGGGGCATAGGTTCAAATCCAGACAGTCTTAAATCTTTCTGGGCCTACACTCTTTTTTTTTTTAATTTATTTTTTGTGGGGGAGTGGGTAAAGTACATTTATTTTCTTCTATAGGTGTTTCTTTTTCAAAAAAAAACAAGGAAAAGGAGAAAAAGATCCAGCACCCAATGTCCACTGGGCTTTAGTCCTTGGGGAAGGAGGTGCCCCACGTGCCTGGCCCCTAGGCTGATCCCGCCCAGGGCGTTGGAGTGCCGCAGCTTCAACAGGGTGAAGCTGGAGAAGGAGTTCTGAGCCTGGATCTCTCTCTCCTGGGTCAGCGCCAAAAGGAAACCTTCCCTCAGCAGCTCCCAGCTCTTCCACACAGAGCCCACACACGGGATGGGAAGTGGGCCTACACTCTTGATCACAAGGTTTTACAACTTGAGGGCAAGGTCACTGTCCTGTGCACTCTGAGGGATCATAGAATAAACAATAAGAATGATAGCAGAGCAGTTATTGTATACCTGATGCTGGGGCATTGCTTCCCAGGCCACAGAGAAGGAATGGCATAGAGTAAGGGACATGAAGGCACATGGTGGAATAGGAAGAAACATTCTATTTCTGTTTCCCTTCCATATCTTTATGGAATAGGGAGCCTCGGTTTGGGCTATTGCCATTTTGCTAATACTACCAAGCATGGTGATATTAAAAGGACAAACGAACAAAAGAGCCTGGTTGAGGAGTCCTAGGGAGACCTGGGATTACAGCCCCAGTCTCACACATTAGCCGTTGGACTCAGCAAATCACTTCCCCATTTGTTTCCTCATCCATCAAATGGAGAAGAGGGGAGATGATGGGAAAGGGGGGACTCTGGTGAGTAAATGAAGTCACACAGTGACACCTTATAAATTATAAAGAACTTGTATAATGGAAAATCTCTCTCGGGCTTCCTTGATGGTGCAGTGGTTAAGAATCTGCCTGCCAATGCAGGGGACACGGGTTCGAGCCCTGGTCCAGGAAGATCCCACATGCTGTGGAGCACCTAGGCCCGTGTGCCACAACTACTGAGCCTGTGCTCTAGAGCCCGCAAGCCGCAACTACTGAAGCCTGCGAGCCACAACTACTGAAGCCCACATGCCTAGAGCCTGTGCTCTGCAACAAGAGAAGCCACTGCAATGAGAAGCCCATGCGCCACAAAGAAGAGTAGCCCCCGCTTGCCGCAACTAGAGAAAGCCCGCGCGCAGCAACAAAGACCCAGTGCAGCTAAAAATAATAAACTAAAAAAAAAAGAAAAGAAAATCTCTCTCATTATAACTTATGATTCAACTTATAGTATGTGATCCTTTTGGCCTTTATTAAGCTTGCTTTTCTATGAAAGTATGTGTGTAGGTAGAAGGCATTATAGATGGCTTTTATTCATACTTAGCTGCCTGAGTGCTTTAGTTGTCATCTCTTAAGAATTTTTTTCCTATCACATAATTCAGTTTAGGCATCCATCATCCCAGTTGCAAGATTTTCTTGCTTGTAGTCCAAGCTGGCAGTAAATGAGCAGTAAATGGCTAAGGAGATATTCAAGGTCTGGTGATAAAAATGTATAATCATGTTATTAGAATTTTAAACAATTGGAATTTTTTTTTTTTTTTTTTGCGGTGCGCGGGCCTCTCACTGTTGTGGCCTCTCCCGTTGCGGAGCACAGGCTCTGGACGCGCAGGCTCGGCGGCCATGGCTCACGGGCCCAGCCGCTCCACGGCCTGTGGGGTCTTCCCGGACCGGGGCACGAACCTGTGTCCCCTGCATCGGCAGGCGGACTCTCAACCACTGCGCCACCAGGGAAGCCCTGGAAATATTTTTTAGCTTCTACAAACACCAATTCCTTTTCAACCTTGGGCACACTGTAAGGCAGATGGCAGAGAGGGAGGCTCAGGAATGGTCCTGGTCAGAATGTGATAACAGACACCCTTTGAGTGCAATGGCCAAACCTGAGGGACCACACCGGTTTACAAGCACCAGGCGGTCTCATTCATTGACCATGGGATTTGAGCAGAGCTGTGATGAAGAAACTCCCTGGTGTATTTCTTTTTTTCTTAACTTTCCTAATTCAGGGAGGGTGGCAGAGTTTGACCAGCCTGTCTTACCTATTATATGAACAGCCATGGGGCCAAAACTTGAACCAGTTGATTTACGCTGGTCAGACCATATCTAGAATATTGTGTTTGCATTGAGGTGGGGAGGGGACATGTCTTAAAGTCATTGGCAAACTGAAATGTGAGCAGGACTGGAAACTCTTTAACTCCTATTGTGAAGAGGTTTCAGGAACTGAGGGGTTTCCCTTGGAAAACAGAGAAGAGGGGACATAGACACAATTCTGGCACTCTCTGCAGGTTAATGAGGGGCTGATGAGGAGGAAGGGGAAATCAACTTGTTTCCTGCCACTCTAGAAAATAGGATGTGACCTTCTATAACGATTGAACCTCTTAGGTCTTAGCTGACTCATTTGTAAAATCAGGGATTGGACTGTTGCCCAAGGTCCCCCTCGGTGCTGATGTCCTGTGACTCACTGGGTCCAGTGAGTGGACCGTACTGGAAGGCAGGCCTCTCAGAGTGGGCTTCCCATTTAAGAATGGGCTGTTCCAGTGCTGTGCTCGCCAACAGAGATATAATGTCAGCCACACAGTTACTTTTAAATTTTCTAGAAGCCACATTTTTAAAAGAAACAGGTGAAATTAATTCTAATATATCTATTTACCCCAATATATCCAAAATGTCGTCATTTCAATATGGAATCAGTGTAAAAAAATTGTTAATGATACATGGTACATTCCTTTTTTCATACTGAGCCTTCCAAGTCTGGTGTGTGTTTTGCCCTTCATGCTTATCTCAGTTTGGACCAGCCATGTCTCAAGTGCCCACTGGCCACCTGCTGACCAGTGTGGATGTCATCTTGGGCAGCACAGCTTTAGTGACCATGTGAGTGCTGACCACATGTCAGACCCTAGAGAGAGGCTTTATGTGCATCTGTCATTCAGTCCTGAGAGATTCCCATTACATAAATGAAAAAAAAAAAACCCACCATAGGGACTTTATAATTTGCACAAGTCCACACACCCAGTAAGCAACAGGAACCCTGATTCAACCTTAGATCTGTCTGACTCAGTGTTCTTAACCATGAGGCATACCATAGGGTGAGGTACTGAACTCCCTGTCATGAAACTGGGTGGTGATTTACGTGTAAGATGTCTGGGGTGGAACTTTGGCAGTGGTTCCAGTAGAGGCCTGACATAGAGTAGAATTTCAAGAGAAAGGCTGTGTGAGCAGTTTGTCCTCCAGCCACTCCTGAACAAATAAACATTCTTTGTCCCTAGCAGGGCATACTTGAGTGACCTTGGTCATTTTGGTCATCAGATAGCGTCTCTAAAGAGTCGAGCTGGGAGTTTCCTGGAAGCATATAGCGTCAGTCGTTCCTAGAATATTAGTTCAAATAAGAGACAGTCACTGTATTTACATTTGTTAAAATCACCCAGAGCTTTTATTTTTAACTCGATGTTCCAGCTGAATGCATTTATAATGATGATTGGAGGAGGGAGTTGTGTGGGACAGAAAGGATAGATACTTGGCTCCCTAAGCCTCAGGAACAGGGCCGTCTCCCACATGGCTGTAATGAGCTGTGTGCCCACCTCTGACTCTTGGGGGAGCATTTCTCTGTGCATTCCCAGACAGCCTGTAAATCCCCAGCAGCGAAGGGTCATGGGCCAGAGGAAATGGTTGTGATCATTCTTCTCATACAGACTTGAAATAAATCAGAAAGGAGAAAAATAATGGTTACAGATGGTTTATTGGATTTTATCCTGTTTGCAAAAATAATATATCTGGAATTCTCTTTGAAAGTTTCCTCTTGTCCTTTGGGAGCAGTCGCCCCAATGCTTCAAAACATAAACGATGTTTTATTTTCATTTTCCAATTTTCATGCCGTGTGAACATTTTCTGCTGTAGTTGAGGAAGAAATTCATCATCCAGTGATACCATGTAATGCCTTGGAAAGAACTGAGGTTCAACGCAATGAGAGTGAAACTTCAGACGTTGTTGGTTAGACCTGTTTGTAATTTAAGGCAACTTCTGTTTATGTTCCCCCCAACTTTTTTTTTTGAAGGGACTCGATGTCCAATAATGTTCCCACTTATGTAAAAGGGAGCACACTTGACCATTTGCCTTTTATGTTAAAATCTTCTTACATAGTTCCATAACCTGATCTTTAATTAGTAAAGGGTGGCTGATTACCCTAAAGAACACATATGAAAAAATAGATGGTTTTAGCACTAACAGAAGGGTTTGCCAGCTTTTGTTACCGAGCAGCTCTTCAGTTCTCTCCCACCCGATGGGTTCGTCCCGCCACCAGACCTGAGGCTTCCAAACACCCATCCTCCTGGCTGCTGTGTCATCCAGCAGCCGAAGCCTCCACAGCCCACACAGGACTTGGGCTCCCACTGGCCTTCACAGTGTTTCATAACCTTCTCAGAGCAGGAAAGCTAACAGCTTCTCTGGCTCCTAAAGGCTTAGGATGTTTTCAACAGGCTCAGAAGTTTAAATGTTACTCAAGTTAGGAAAGGGGGACCTTTCCTGCACCCTCCACAGTCACGGGCCAAATCATCCTTCCTTCTCATCAAAAAGTAGTCTCAGTCTAAAAAGAAGAACAGGTACTTAGATAAGGAATCTTATGACATACTTGTGCCCATGATACTGACACTATAATCTGACAACATCAAGCATATAAAACCCAGACTTCGATTATTAAGCATTCGCAAACTTTGGGGAGCCTTAAAGCAGATGTGGTGGAGTTCCGTGAGATGGCTTTATTTTAAGGGATTCTCTTTGAGGCTTCATCTCTGTAGGTGCTTGTTCACTCCCTTGGGAGAAGCAGATTTTTGTGCATTAGGACTGCTGTCTGAAAGCCTGTCTCTCCTTTCTGTATTTTGTAAGGACCAAAAAGCTGATCATTGATGTGATCCGGAACCAACCAGGGAGCACACTGTCAGAAATCTTAGAGACACCAGCAAGTACAAAACAGGTAATTGGCCTTAGAGTATAAAATAATCAGTACCTTTGATATGAGTTGATTTTGTTAACAAATCTTTGTGCCAAATGTTTATTGTTACCTCAGAGAAACTGTATCTGACACGGTTTGGAAGTAAGGAATTCAACCGAGTTCAGCTATATGTAAAATCCATGGAATATCAATGTGATGAAATAGAAAAATGCAGCACTGAATTTATGCTGAATAATTTTGTCCTAGACTAGGAAGATAGTGCTGGGTCTTTCAAAGCCTCTGAATGTTCATTGTAAACTTTGAACAGTGAGTGTAGGAAACAAAGGAAAGGAAGAATGGACTACTTAAAAATGAAGACTGGGCTTCCCTGGTGGCGCAGTGGTTGAGAGTCCGCCTGCCGATGCAGGGGACACGGGTTCGTGTTGGAAGCAAACGTCTTGAGTCCATTAGGTCAGAGCACCATTATCCTGGTGTAAATAACTGAAGTTTATTAAACTTTAATAACAATCTTGCAATAATCCTTTTATCAGCATCCTTGAAAATGCATCATTATTTAGTTTGTTCTGAATTAATTTCAGTGATATTGCTTTAGTTTCGATAATTGCCACTCCCTAAACAAACGCTAACAAAATTATCTATTTAGTTACTCTTAGCTGGGCTACATGTAATTTCCTGAATCATTCTTAATTTAATTGGTTGCCAAGAAATCATTCTGTCACAATTTTTAATAAAAGTATATATATATATATATATATAATGTCAAGTTATCTGATGTTTGTTAATGTGTGAATATTTTTAAACAAGGTGGGTAGAATATTTTACTGAGTATGAGAATTTTAATTCTTAATGAATATTTTATTTTTCCCCAAATGCAGCTTAATCACTAAGAGTGAAGACTTTCGAGATCAAGTATAGCTCTGTAACTCCTAGCTCTGTAACTCTAGGCACTTAGAAATATTTCTATGCCTTGATTTCCTCAACTGCAAAAAGGGAATAATAATAATAGTACCCAATTCAGGAATAACTCAGTTAAAACATGTTAAGTGGGTAGAATAGTATCTGATACATATTAAGTTCTCAACGATTTTGGCTGCTACTGTTACTGTTTACTGCTGACCTGGTTTACTGTTACTGTGTCCATAAAGTTGATCTGTCATTTATATTCTTAGACTTTGTCTGCAGTGTCAATCAGTTGTCTGATTGTGACATGGGAAGATCACCAGTCTCTTGTTATTACTGGTTTTTTGAACAAACTATCCAAACTGTCTTGATTCATTTATTTACTTATCATTTATTTGGAAACTTATTTCGTGCTAGAATACTCTTAATTTCCTTTGGTTCAGAGAAACCCTGCAGGTTTTTCAGAGTCGGAAGTTTGAGAATGATTCCCTTACCAGAACAAAGCCTTTACAGCTTATGAATCTCTGTAAATATGGCTGATGTTAGAGTTTAGTTCAGGGTTCTCATGGCCACGTTTTAGTGGATAATCTAGTTTTAGTTTCCTCATCTGGACTATCGTATCCAAAACTGATATCTTTCCATCCAGAGAATTATAAAATATCAGTTATCCCTCATAATCTGTCCATTACTAAGGTAACTTGTCATCTTAGCAATAAAGTAGCTATTTAGAATTTCGCTCAAAGTAGGCCTGCCACCACTGCTATGTTTCTCAGAAAAACAAAGTAATTCCTTCCCAAAGACCTACTTCAAAACCCCTGAAGAACGTATTGTAATTCTGTCTCTGGACCTTGGCTCGAGGACCTCTTTCATTTTGATATTAACTTGCCTTATACAGCTTCTGAATCTGAGATTAGGGCATCAGAGATAAGTCAACATCTTGATATTCCCTTTCCAGGAGCTAGATCATGCCGCAGACATGGTGAGCCGTGCAGCTTTAGATTCCAGGACTCCCGAAGACATGAAGCATAGCCAGTCTATGGTTGAAGATGCACAGCTGCCTCTTGAGCAGAAGAAGAGGAAAATCCAGAGGAATCTTCGGACATTGGAACAGACTGGACATGTGTCATCCAAAAATAAATACCAAGACATTCTCAATGAGATTGCCAAGGTTGCTGGAAAGAGTATTCTTTCTCCTTTGCTTAGCAGACGTGTTAATCATTGGTCACACACATGCTGGGACTCTGAGGTGACATGAGGAATTCATAGTTATATACATATGGTTCCTGTCCTCCTCAATATTACAGATTTTTTAAGGTTTCAGAGAAGTTGATGACTTCTCATAGAGAATAATCACAACTCCCCCAAGTCATTAGAAGAGTTGAAACACACCAGACGTAAATGCTTAGGAAATGTAATAGACAAGTTTCATCGATTGCTTTAAACAAATTGCTTTAAACAATACGTACTAGTTTTAAAAGTGACACTTTTAGGAGAGTTCTCTCTTGAGTTGTTAGTTGTCATATAACCCAGTTGCCCATGAGACCTGCCACTGAGATGGTACCTCTGTGTCCCTGAGAATTTTCCTCTAAGCAGTTTAGCCTGAATACAGTTCAGACTTAAAAGTTAGTTTCTGTTTTCTCCTCCCGTATTTTGACAGTTGAGAAACTTCCTGAGAAAAGGATATCAAATTAGTGCAAGGAAACATCACAGGAAAAGGCTAGATCTGTTTGCCAAAGATAAGGAAGTATATATTTTGGGTTAAAAAAATTTTTTTTCATTCTTTTTATCCAAACATGCAAATTAAAATGGGTGTGGAGGTTAAGGACAGTTACATGATCAGAAAAAAAATAAATTTTCTTAACTTCTGGGAGGGAAATGCACTCAGCTTCATTCTTCCTCCGAAAGTTATGGTCAGTCCTGGCAGTAGGCTTATTCCTCCCAGCCTGAGTGACTCAAGGGAAGTAACGTTTTTTTCTAAAGCTCTGGGGTGGAAAATATGTCTCTTAAGGAATGTGTAGTAGAGAAATTGATGCTTTTGTCTTGGAAAAAGCAAAAAGCTATCATGAAGGCATCCCCCAAAATATTCTACTTAATGAAGAATTTTTACTCAAGAAGGTTGTGTTTGTCTGTCTTTGGATTCCTAGAGGAATCTTTTTCAACTGTCCACAAAGGAAAAATAATATTAAACAGGCACCATTTTCTTAAATGAAACATTTTTTTAATTTACCAATTAGAATTACAAAAAAAAAGAATTGTGTGTATGTAAGTTTAAATATAACGTATCTCTCGTAAGCTGTAAGCAGCTTGGTCAACTTTATGTTCTAGGAACTCTATTTAAATCCAAGTAATAGTTATCCATGTTGAATTTTTTCAATCAGTCTTGAGACCCCAGTTGTTTTTGCAAATCTTGAGAAATATTTTTCAGATTAAAAAGTGTATTGTTTTTTTAATTTCTAAAATAGGGGATTCCCTGGCAGTCCAGTGGTTAGGACTCTGCACTTTCATTGCCAAGGGCCCAGGTTTGATCCCTGGTCGGGAAACTGAGATTCCCACAAGCCACATGGGGCAGCCAAAAAAAAAAAAGAAAATGAATGTAATGATGAAATGTAACCCTTTTCAGGGTAAAGTATTCTTCAAAGTAGAATGTTCAAAATATTCTGAAGAAATTTTCTCCTGCTAAAGTCTTCCTTGTGCCCTTTTAAAAACACTATTTCTCCTTATACAATTAATCTAAAATTGCTTCTCTGCTTTTTCATCAACCTTAGCATCTCTCTTAAAATGAAATACAGACACTCCCAGTTCTAAAGTAAAAAGGGAACATTTTGGTGTTGAGAGTTTAAAATGAGGTGACTAAAATAAACTACAACAGTCACAAATAGTGATTTAGTACTAGATATTCTTCTTGTCCCAAATGGGCAGTATCATAAAGCAAACTCCTGCTTAAATCTCATACCATGGCCTTTCCTTGTTATTTTAGGATATTCGAAATCAAAGAATCCATCGTCAGCTTCGAAAAGCTGAATTGGAGAAACTTCAACAGACCCTGAATGCACTTAACAAGAAGGCAGCATTTTATGAAGAGCAAATTAATTATTATGACACCTACATAAAGACTTGTTTAGACAACTTAAAAAGAAAGTAAGCTGAAATCATGTATTCTTTTGTAATGTCATGATATATATGGGGTATCCATTCTTTTACAATCCTGGGCTGTCGGGTTGGGTGTGCTAGCAAACTTTTGCTTTATTATATAACCAAAAACTAGAATCTCAATTTTATGATTTGCCACTGTGAGCTAAGAAGTCAGGAGTGAATTTAGAAACATGTTACTTCTCTACATTGGCATTAAAGTAGTTTACCCTGTTGTGTTTCAAACAAGTAGCTTTAAACACTTCGGGAAGCACTTTCATTATTCCTTCGGTTTTAGTCAAAGGTGTGTTTTAAACACTATTATTTAAAAAAAAAAAAAAAAAACTACCCTTGGGGATGTTAACAATAAACAGTTTTTATATACTTGAAAATGTTAGGTAACACCAGGTATTTGCTATTGCACAGCACAGCTCAATGATTTTAAATTACTTACTGGTTTTTAAAAATTACTTACACAAAAGACAAAATTTGTCAGTTCTCTATTACCCATTAGCATACATATCATAGATTTCTTTTCACAATATAGCTACTTTTTTTTTTTTTTTTTTTTCTTTTTGCGGCACGCGGGCCTCTCACCGTTGTGGCCTCTCCCGTTGTGGAGCACAGGCTCCGGACGCGCAGGCTCAACGGCCGTGGCTCACGGACCCAGCCGCTCCGCGGCATGTGGGATCTTCCCGGATCGGGGCACGAACCCGCATCCCCTGCATCGGCAGGCGGACTCTCAACCACTGCACCACCAGGGAAGCCCAATATAGCTACTTTTAATGAGTATTCTTTGCTCATAATTGCTCTTATCAATAGACTAAGGTCAATATTAATCAAATTTTAATTACCCATTTAAATACATAATTCAGTATTTTTATGTAACCCTTGTAGTCAAATTGACACTAGGAAATGGTGCTATATGGAAAAATCAATTACATTAATCATAGATTCGATGAAGGAATATAACCAAATTTAAATCTCATTTATCTGTGCCGCACTAGTTCTGAATTTTAATTCATTTGCTTGCAGCTTGTAAATTACTTTTATGCTAGTCCTGGGAGGAAAAAAGTTGGTAAAGCTAATATTTAGTAGAAATAAGCTTGTCAGGGGTTTTCTTTACGTATTTATTGCAACTACGACAAGGCATTTTACAACCTCTGCAGTCAGGTGAGCTAGATTGGGCTTCTCTCTTACATTGTGTGATCTTCAACCAGTCCAGTGATCTCTGAAGCCTCAATTTTCTCATCTCTAAGAGGGAATTAGGAGTACCAGCCTTACAAGTGTTGTTATGAGAGCTAAATGAAATGATACAGCAAAAAGGAATTTATTTCAGAACACTATGGCAAGGTTAATTTTGTAAATGTGAGGCAGTATTTAGAAAGCACTTGGAACAGGGATGGCCACGTACTATTGGTTAAATAAATTAAAGCACTCCTAGTGATACCTTTCTTTAAGAGTGTGTACGCAGTTTATGTTATGACACCTAAGCTGCTTGTGAAATGACTTAATCGAGCCACATGGTTCAATATGCCTGAGACAGCGAAGTACAAGTTTTATGAAACATATTAGTCTGTCATTCAAACTTGAGTCGCATCGAAAATAGCTTTTCCTTAAACTGTTCAGTAGTGAGATTGCACTGCACCAGGAAGTTTGTCGCCTACTATCACACCATATAAAGTTGCCCAGGTTCCATATAGTGGGGGCCAGGTGTGGACAGTGGTGTGCCCTCTGTGCTGGGTATTGCGCTGCCAGGAACGTCTGAGTTTGCCATCTTCACAACGAATGGTCGGTTCTTATTTTGTCAGAAATACTCGGAGATCAATTAAACTTGATGGAAAAGGAGAACCCAAAGGGACAAAGCGAGCGAAGCCGGTGAGGTACACCGCAGCAAAGCTGCATGAGAAGGGTGTCCTCCTGGGCGTAGACGATCTTCAGATAAACCAGTGAGTGGCACCGAAAATCTGCACAAAGCACACCCGCCCTCTCATCCCTCCCGTCAAATCTGACTCCCGCTTCAGTTTCCTGTGGCCTTTGAAGGAGGCTTCACTTGGTCTGTCAGGGCTTCCCCTTGCTTACAGATGACAGGAGAAAACACGTGTATTGTAATCTCTAGTCTTCCCATAAGGCCTGGAGCGTCTGATGCTGCTGGTCAGACTAAGTGCTGATTGAATGATTGTGCTTCCCGTGGCTTAGCCAGTGTGTTGGGATTTGCCAGCCTCGCCTCTCCCTCCAAAAGAACTGAGTCATAGCAGCGAGAAAAGAAAAGCTGCCTTTTGGTCTAGCTCAGTGAGCATTGTTTACAATTGCAAAACGGTACCTCTCTGATTTGAAAGCTGTGTGCTGATGCCTGGGTCAGAGCCACTCCAGCAGTGTGCTACTACTGTGTGTATGTGAGGTGGAGGAGAAACCCTCCTCCGAGCCCCACACCAGGCACTAATGGGTTTGCCATTTTAAAAGGACCATAAGTCCTGTGCTCCATCACTTCCTTTTCCATTGGAGGACGCCAGACTTACTGTGTGTACTCCTCTGTAACTCCGGCTTCCTCCAAGGCCTGGCTTCTCTTGCATTTATCCCATCCAACCTTCTCTTGACGGAGACCAACTCAGAGAAAATGCTTCTTCCCCTTTGAAGTTGCTGTAAAACTAATCATCTAAAATGCTCAACTGTGCTGTCAGCAGTAAAACTCAACATTTATAGTTCTGTGAATCTCATATAATTTCAACTGTATATTATGCTCTTTAAGAGCAATGACAATATTTTGCATTTCTCTTGTAACAAAGCACCTACTTCAGTGCTCCGTGGGCTGCAGATCTCAACACGAGCCATATTTCCAGTGAGCCAAACTGGACTGATGGTGGGAGATTTGGGGTAACTTCCTTAGAATTTTCCCAGCAGGCTGTTCACTAGGAAGGGTAACTTAGGGTCCATTAATTTGTTTCAGCTTTAAGCGTATATTTGCAGTTCCACATGTGTGAATGGTCCTTTCTTCACTAGGTTTAAAAATGTTACATTTGATATCTCATCTACTGAAGATGTGGGCATCTTTGATGTCAGATCAAAATTCCTGGGTGTTGAGATGGAAAAGGTGCAGCTCAATATTCAGGTAAGCTGGGATTCCTGCAGATTGGGGTGAGTTTTATAGTGGGGGTCCTTCTTGGCTTGCCTGGCTGGCATTCTTTTTTTTTTTTTTTTTAATTTATTATTTTTTTTGGCTGCATTGGGTCTTCGTTGCTGCGCGCGGGCTTTCTCTAGTTGCGGTGAGCGGGGGCTACTCTTCGTTGCGGTGCACGCGCTTCTCATTGCGGTGGCTTTTCTTGCTGAAGAGCATGGGCTCTAGGTGTGCAGGCTTCAGTAGTTGTGGCACGTGGGCTCAGTAGTTGTGGCACGTGGGCTCAGTAGTTGTGGCTCGCGGGCTCTAGAGCGCAGGCTCAGTAGTTGTGGCGCACGAGGTTAGTTGCTCCGCGGCATTTGGCATCTTCCCGGACCAGGGCTCGAACCCATGTCCCCTGCATTGGCAGGCGGATTCTTAACCACTGTGCCACCAGGGAAGCCCCTGGCTTGCATTCTTCATGACAACAATGAAATTTAACAGGAGACCAATGCCAGCCTTATTTGCCAGTATTACTTTGTGTTGATGATTTTTTTAAAGCTATGATTTTCCAAATTATTGGAACTTAAACTGCTTTTAAATGGTAAACCATAGCAGTGAGTCTTTCTAAGCTATGTTTTCATTTTGAAGCTTAGAGAAAAGAATAACATATGTAAAAGTATTCAGAGCTATTAAGTAAAGGTAGGAAAGTTTCCTTTTCTTAGGAAATTGCATTTCTTCCTAAGATAGCATATACCCAGGATTGGAACTTTCTGGATCTCATTTCTCCTTCTTCCCTTTCTCCTTCCTAGAATTATTTTTGCATCAGTTTCTTAAATTTCTTTGTTAAGTATTTGGGATCACAAGAAAGAAAGACATTGTGCAAAACCGATATCTGTAAATAGAAAAATGGTGTTTGCAGTCAGAATTACTGCTATTTTCTCATAAGAACCACATTTAAGCCAAATATACTTGAGCAGAAACAGAAAACAGTTTATGTGCCACCAAAAAAAAAGGAGGGAGGGTGCAAGTAAATGTTTATCTCCTCCCAACTTAGTTCTTGCACAGAATCAGTTTAGAGCTGTGATTGAGTTTTCTTTTTTGATATGATTGAGTTTTTAAATGGAAATAGCACCTATTTACCTGGGCCCCCAACTACTTGTAAAACTGTTCCCAGGTATTCTGCGTGTATCTACATGGAACATCACGATAAGCCACTGGGAATGGTGTAAGTTCCAGCCTCACTGCCTCCCTAGCCTGTGGCTGAGATCCGTGGAGTTACACCTCCACCCCTAACCCATGGGACAAAATACACAGGGCCCTTCTTTTCTGTCTAGCATTCCTTATAAGGCTAAAAAAAAAAAATGAGAGCTAAATGGGTTTTATAAAGACACTGAGATAATGGAGTAAATTAGAGTTAAGAGAGAAAATTGAAGATATTATGTAATTATGAAAAGTATACTTAACGGTATTATTTTCTTGTTTATTTTAAATGTCACTAAATGTATCCATCTAAAAATTTAACTGAAAGTCTTGAGTTACTCTGTGGAATACTTAGATAAATATGGGAAGAGAAAAGAGTGTGCTTGTGGTGATATGCCTTGGTTAGTGATTCTTCTGTAGCAAAAACGTATCATGTGATTGCCAAGAAGGAAATGATCCAAGCCCAATAAACATCAACTCAACAACAGATGAATCACAAGTGACCAGGAGACACCTGTTTAGAGAGGTCTCAGGAATTCCAAGGACTTCCTTTTAACACTATGCAAACACCAAGCTTCACTTGCTCCTTTGTTAAAAGTTTCATAGTAGGATTAGCTGTTCACACCATTCATTTAGACACAATTGTAAACTGTTACTCCTTAGCTGTATGCAGGTGGCTATTATGCTCCAGATTTTTTTCAGTCATTGACATGTCATCAGGACCAGCTACATAATTTGCAGGGCTCAGTGCAAGATGAAAATGCAGAGCCCCTTACTCGAAATTGGTGAGAATTTCAAGATGATGACAGCAGAGCATTAAACTAAGTGCAGGGCCCTTCTTCTAATCATGGGACCATGCACAGGTCGAATGCCCACAGAGCCAGCCCTGCATATAATAGCTGTCAGACATAAAGTCAGACTTATCTTTTCACACAATTTATGGCTTTCAGACAATTCTAATATGAAGCAAATTACCAAAGAGAAATGTGACGGCCCGGTCTTCAGTGGGAGTCAAGGACTTTGTTTCTAAGAGGACAAAAAGGGAGATTTCTTCTAACATTATGCTTCTAGGTTTTCTACAGGCCACTCTTTCCTCAGTTCCTAAAGATGATATCCTAATTATATCCTGTAGCCATATACATAACAGGAAGGTGTGAGAAGATGTTCTGCTTATATAAACAATGGCCAGTGTTTATGGAGGGCTGCAGTCTTGGTATTCTTCCTTTCCCAGATGAAGAACTGGGATTCAGAGAGCACGTTATGGAAGGGCCGCTGGAATCCAAACTCTTCATCTCTCTACACTGCTGCCTCTCTCACAGGATTCCAGTTGTTCCTGACCAGACGAGAGTGGCTTACAAAGTGTTTGCAGACTTCTTGATCTCATATGCCCAATAACACGCCTGTGGGGTTGGCAGTGTCAGCCCCAATTTACACACAAGGAAACAGAACCTCAGAGAAGTTATATGATGTTGCAAGGTTGTAAGATAGCAAATAGTGGAGATAAGACTAAAATCTGGTCTTTCAACCGCAAGTACAATCAGAGTTCCTCTGTTCCCCATGGGGGGCCCAGCTAATTCCCCTCCATACATGATTCCTTCTCAGTTTAACCATATTGGTTTCGTTCTTTTCCAAGATTCTTTGACAGATGTCGCCTTTCCCAAAGGAAAAGTGAATCTCCACTACGCTTTAATAGGCAAAACCATTCTTGATGAAAGGACTTCACTTCCCTATGGAATTTCCATCCCAGAAGCATATCTAAATAATGGAGGGGTTTAGTTGAGTGCAGTTGGAGATAATTGAGAAAGTGGAGCAGGAAGCCGGCAAGAGCCCAAGTTCTCTCAAAGAAGACTCCACCTTCTGCAGGTGGCCTTGCTTGTTATGGACACAAGGCATTATCATTGAGAAGCAAGAAATTTCCAGCGCTAGAAGCAGGACAATGAGACCCGGGTATGAGTCTAGGGCAGTTCAGGAATGACATCTTCTATCTGGCAAAGCCCCCCTGTCCTGTGTTGTTGTAAAATGTTACTGCTTAGTCTCATGCATTTGGCTGGTGTGAGCCAGTTATTAATTTATAAACGAAGGAAATTTTATTAATTTTTCTTTGTTTATACAGCAGCAATGAAACAGAATGATAAACTTACTTGAGAATGAGGAACAGAATACAGGAACAGAAGTAGTCTAGATCGGAACGAATTGCTTTGTACAGTGGTCTCCAAATTTCACTCTCACAGTTTTCCTCAGTAAATAGAGCATTTCTCCGTATTTCTCTATATTTATTTATTTATAAAGTATACATGCTCTTGGCACTTTACTCAAAATCTACTTTATAAAATACATAGAAAATGTACATGCTTAAGAAATGAGGAAAAAATAAAAATAGGAGTTTTAATATTCTTTTTCCTCCTCAATGAACTGTCTCACTCCACCTTAGAAAACCCTGGCTCTTCTAAAGGATATACCTCATCTTGCTGTAACATTTGTGTCTTGAGTTTTTCAATTATAATTAAACTTTTAATTCTATGTCTAATATTAACGGTAATGGTTTTCTCTCGTAAAGTCCTTATCAATTCTAAAAATCTGTTTTCTTTCATCGAGGTGAGTGATTCTCAAACTATGGCACCCAGACCAACAATATCATCATCCCTTGGGAACTTGTTAAAATGCAAGTTCTTGGGACCCACCCCAGAGATCCAGAATCAGAGATTCCTGGGGGTAGGACCCAGCAATCTGTTTTAACTGGCCTGTGTTTTTAAACCAGGTGATTCTAATGCACACTGAAGTGTAAGAATCCCCACCGAGGTCCTTAGGTCAACCGAATCTTATTGCTGTCAACAGTCTTCTAGAATGTGTTTTAAATGCGGGAATGTCAAATTGGAGGTGTGATTGATGTTCCTTACAATTTCAGGATTTACTTCAGATGCAGTATGAAGGAGTAGCTGTGATGAAAATGTTTGATAAGGTTAAAGTGAATGTAAACCTTCTCATATACCTGCTGAACAAGAAATTCTATGGGAAGTGAAGTGCCTGAAGAAATCTCATGGATTCTGTATCACCTGGATTAGGAAATGAATCTGTTTAGTATTTTTGTTTTTAAACATGATTGAAATTACTGCTTATAAACGTGTGATTTTTTTTTTTTTAAAGACCAAAACCGTTCCGAAGAATGTACCCATGTGCCTTTTTGATAATCTGATACTGCAGTAGAATGATACACAAAATGAATTAACGTAAACACTGCCACGTTATACTGTGGTGCAGGTACTCTGATTTAAAACTTTGGATATTCTGTGATTTGTTTTAAAGTAGGGAGAAAATAACTTTAGCTGATTAGGGACAAATGTGTAAACCTATTTTCCTATAAAAAAATTTTTAAATGTCCCATTTGAATACTGTAAGTCTTCATAGATTTTTTTTTTGATCTGTGGAGAAATGGAACCTGAATTATTTGTAATGAATTATTTAGAGAGATACTTGGTTCTAAGCCCCACCTTCTGGGAGTTATCGATTTTAAAGAAAACTTTTGTGCAATTCAAAGTGAAGTTTTTATAAGTAATTGAAAGTGACAGTACAATAACACTTTCTGTATAAAAGTATATATTTTATGTGATTTATTCCTACGTAATGAAGTGCACTACTGCCTCATGGTAGAGACTCTTGGACCCAGAGCCTCTCATGACTAAGGAACAAGGTGGATAGAGATCGTAGGCCTCACCCCACCTCCACCCCTCACAATTTATTTGAATATTTCAATTGTGCCTCTCAATTTTTTGTAATGCAATAAAATCAGTATCTGGATGGTTTTTAAATGTATTCTTTGAAAATTGTTTTATGTAAAATAAATGTTACTGAATTACATTAATTTGACTTCTGTCTGAATAAATCCAAATCATTTAGTGGGTAGGAGAAGGTTCTTGGTGGGACTTTGGGGGAAAAGAAGTACAGTTGACCCTTGAACAACATGGGTTTGATCTGTATGGGTCTACTTACACATGAATTTTTTTCAATAAAGAACTGTAAAAAAACCATGAATTTCTTTTCCACATCTTTTTAGTTTTGATATCTGGTGTTAATAATATGTATAACATCTACAGTGTTTTATATCATATAAGACAATATTAATGTAGTTACTGGCAGATTTGTTTTATAAACAGATGACATAAATTTACAGTATTGATAAATACAGTGCAGTACTGTAAATGTATTCTTATGATTTTCTTAATAACCTTTTCTTTTCTCTAGCTTACTTTATTGTAAGAATACAGTACGTAGTACATATAACATACAAAATATATGTTAAGAGTTTGTTATTGGTTAAGACTTTAGGTCAACAGTAGGCTATTAGTAGTTAAGTTTTAGGAGAGTCAAAAGTTACAATCAGGACTTCCCTGGTGGCGCAGGGGTTAAGAATCCGCCTGCCAGTGCAGGGGACACGGGTTCTAGCCCTGGTCCGGGAAGATCCCACATGCTGCGGAGCAACTAAGCCCGTGCTCTGCAGCAAGAGAAGCCACCGCAATGAGAAGGCTGCGCACCGCAACAAAGAGTAGCCCCCGCTCGCCGCAACTAGAGAAAGCCCGTGTGCAGCAAGGAAGACCCAACACAGCCAAAAATAAATAAAAAATAAATTCTTAAAAAAATATGTTATACTCAGATTTTTGACTGTGTGTGGGGCGTGGCGCTTCTAACCCTCACACTGTTTAAGGGTCAACATCTACAGCTGTGCCATTTAGGGTATAGTTTATGGGGAGGAAAAGTAATTTTCCCTCTACCCTTCTAAGTTCTTTGCTGAGACCTCCCCCCATAATATAAGACAGATTAACAGGAGAAAAAGAGAGGTTTAATGACGCATATACCTCCTATATACCTGGGAGACACACAGGAACTATCTGCCTAACTATACCCTCACTTACTGTGCTTTGCCTGCTCCCCCAAATGACCCAAGCCACCACCTTAAATACCATCTCCAGCTAAAGGCAAAAGACGATGGGGGGAGCAGTTAGGGGAGGTAATCAGGCAAAGCAGAGTAAATGAGGGTATAGTTATGCAGATTTCAGCCTCTGCCTTTTCCACTGATAAGAGTTTCCAGAGATTTAGTCACTCTTCCTTGTTCAGAGAAGGAAACACCCTTAACGAATGGAGAGTTCCCTTATAAACGTAAATGTCTTTTAAAAGAGTGTAACTTTACTTGGTTTTCAGAGCTTCTCCTATATCTGCTGTTTTTCAAAAATAACTAGCTCAAAGTAATCCTTCTACCAGAGAGGCATATTGTGGGGATGGCAAATTTTCCCCTTCAAGAGTGAACTGCTGGGACCAAGAGATCCAAGACGCTGTGGCTGACACAAGGTAGAAGTTTGTTTTCTCAAAGGCAGGTGAGCAGTCCCACAAGTTACCAGGGATCCAAGCTGGCCAGTTGGCTCTGTCCTTGTCACTGATTCCTGGCTGGCAGGAAGGGGGAAAGAAGTCCGGGGCAAGTCGTTTTGTTTCAAGCTCCATATGTTATTTCTGTTTACAGTCTGCTGGCCAAAACTTAGTTACATGGGGCTTCCCTGGTGGCGCAGTGGTTAAGAATCCATCTGCCAATGGGACACGGGTTCAAGCCCTGGTCCAGGAAGATCCCACATGCCACGGAGCAACTAAGACCGTGTGCCACAACTGCTAAGCCTGCACTCTAGAGCCCATGAGCCACAACTACTGAGCCCATGTGCCACAGCTACTGAAGCCCGCACGCTTAGAGGCCATTCTCCACAACAAGAAACCACTGCAGTGAGAAGCCCACGCACCGCAAAGAAGAGTAGCCCCCTCTCGCCACAGCTAGAGAAAGCCCACGCATGGCAACGAAGACCCAACACAGCCAAAAATAAAATACATAAATTAAAAAAAAAAAAAAAAAACTCAGTTACATGGCCATGACTAGCTGCAAGAGAGGCTGGGAAGTAAAGTTCCTAGCTAAGTCATGCGCCCAATTAAAACCCAGGGGTAGAGAGGGAGGTGGTTCTATTTGTAAAGAAAGGGAACAGTGATACCTGGGGACCAATCAGCTGTCTCTGCCACAACAGTAATCCAGACTCTCGGGCTGGACCCCCCTCACTCCAATACTTTGTATTCTGTTCATTCATTCAACAGGCTTTATTTTCCACGGAGGTTACCCCGTATTCAGAAACAGTTTGCTTATGCTCATTTGGCACACTAAACTTGAAGGTAAGCTTGACAGAATTTGGAAAATTCAAATTTTAAAAGAGTAGAATCTGCTACTTTGGTGATTGCTTCAGGCTTATACAGATTTTTGACATAGGACACCTTGAAACAGTGTTGTCTCAGCAGTTTGTAGATGCGTGTGTGTGTGTGTGTGTGTGTGTGTTTTAATGTATTACCCTTACTACAGGCTTCTGTAAAAGGAATCAAATAAACATACAGTAAAGCTTCACCTTGAGAATAAACCTCCCTGTACCCTACAGCTAGCATTAGGTGAGGAACAGGAACTGAGAGGAGGTAGGAGTTACGTTAAGCTTCCTTCTTCGTGCTCTAGGAAAGACTTTTAGTGGAAATGTACAGGAAGAGACAAAATTAAGGAAAGATGTTTGGAGGTAAAAGCCAACCTTTCACAGCCTCTCAAAAAGGGGCTTGTCTTAAATTACCTTTACTGATACTTTGTCTTTTTTGTGGATTCTGTCTAGGGTCACTCTCTTTCAGACTGAAGAACTTTAGTATGTAAGATGGCTAACAATAAATTGTCTCAGTTTTTGTTTATCTGGAAAAAAAAGGGGGCGGGGCTCGTTTTAACTTGCTCCAGCACTGAGTGACATGCTTGAGTGTTATTTTTATGGAGAAAGATCTTTCTATCATGCCAACATCCTCAAGGAAAGCTGTGAAATGTTTTCTCTCCGTTGACCCCCAAGATGAGGTTATTGTTGAAGATATTACCAACCGCTTCTTTTTTGAGATCTTTAAGGGACATGGATGAATGAGTGACCCAGAGAAGGAGGCATATTTTGGGGTGGCATATTCTGCTACCGTTCACCAGCTTCCTCCCCAGGGCTCGTAGCTTTTCTTACTCATAGGAAGAAGGGGAAAAACTGGGTTTGCTTTTTAAAACACAGAGCAATTGAAACACTAACTTCATTTTTGCATAGCTGACTCCTGTATTTTGATGTATGTTTGATCATGTTTCCACTGTTACAAAAATGATTTTTGGTCTGGAACGCTGAGGGGGGTCCATGCTTGCCCCGAACTCCACTTTTTAGCACCTGGAACTTAAAAAGGCAAAAAAGACTTAACAGGACTCTAACTACTCGCAGAGAATGTGCTCTAGTGATCTCCAAGAGAGGGCGAGCCTTTGCATACTTTAATATTTTGGAAGTTTGTGATGAAGAAGGAGACCCAATCAGTGAGATCACTGTCTGACATGGCATACGTTAAAAAAAAAAATTACAAGCCCAAAATGGACTCATTCTCACTCTCCACCCACATCACAGCAAAGCAAGACTTGATTGCAGTTTTAACCCCGCCCAGAAATGTGACCTTTAAAACAGTCAATCTTAAATTTCTGGATCAACACTATTGAGCTAATCTGCACGATAAAGACCCCTGCACTACCCTTCCCCCAAAAGAAGATGGCCTGGCTTGAAACAAATCCTTTCTTTTCTTCTGCTTAGACCTTCTTTCCCCACCCTCCACCAGCCTATGAAAACCCCCTCGTGTGCCTTTCTGGTTGTTACACGGGATGATGCCTCATTCTTGCACCTTTCAATAACGCCAATTAGATCTTCAAATTTACTCAACTGAATTTTGATTTTTAACACACATCTCCCTTATGTCACTGAAAGACCAGAACCATGATGTGTATGTTGGTGTATGTGTGTGTGGTCAGGCACTAATTAGAGGTGCTGTTCATGACGTGATTTTTACAACTTGGACTGTGGTTAGGTAGGGGTTTGTGGTACTCCTCAACGTTCCAAGAGGCAAACCACAGAACTCTGAATGGTGGAAGTTGTCTCTATTTTGAGAAATTCTGGTGAGTACTGGGTGGTCTAACTGCTGATCAGCTTTTTGAAAAATCCATTGCCTCTATTACTGCAACCAGGACCTAGTAACAGGTTAAAATAGAGCCTTCTAAGTCTCCTCTAAGCTCCAGAGGACAGAGACTGTTACAGTCACTGCTGTATGTCCAGAGCCTGGCAGTGCCTTGAGAATGGTGGGGAGGTGGAAGCCCAGCATCGGATCCTGCCAGGGGGTTGAGAAGGAGAGAGACCGCCACCACCTCTCAGGAGTCCCAGTATGGCTTTTGGCCCTTGTATACATGGGACAGTTACTGATTATCTCAGTTTAACAGTGCAAATGCTCTCTTCAAATAAAATAGCGCATACAGATTGTCTAGGTTGCCTCACTGTTGTTTCCTCAGAGTATAACATCTCTTAGCTAAAATATATTGGGAGGTGTGATGGTTAATTTTATGTGTCAACATGACCTGGCAAAGGGATGCCCAGATAGCTAATAAGATACTATTTCTGAGTGTATCTGTGAGGGTATTTCCAGGGTAGATAAGTATTTGAATCTGCACACTGAGTAAAGATTACCCTTACCAATGTGCACAACCATCATCCAATCTGTTGAGGGCCCAAAAAGAACAAAAAGGTGCAGGCAGGGGGAATTCTCTTTCTCTCTTCTTGAGCTGGAACATCTGTCTTCTCCTACTCTGTGACATCAGAGCTCCTGGTTCTCAACCCTTCAGACTCTGGGACTTAACACCAGTAGCCCCCCAGTTCTCGGGCCTTCAGTCTCAGACTGGGAGCTATACCATCACTTCCCCTGGTTCTCAGGCCTTTGGACTCATTGAATTATACCACTGCTTTCCTGGTCACCAGCTTTCAGACAGCAGCTCATGGTGGGACTTCTTGGCTTCCATAACCATGTGAGCCAGTTTCAATAGTAAATCTCCTCTTACATACGTCTCTATGTAGCCTATTGGTTCTGTTTCTCCGGAGAATCCTCACTACTACAAAAGGGAAATGAACAGATATGAGAAGTGAAAGACATTGAGTTCACCTTATATAACTTGAACAAGTTTCTGTTGTTTGCTTTTTAACAGATACTGAATTTGACCTTTACGAGCACCCCAAACCACAGGGATAGTCTACCATTCTGTCCATGGTATAATTAGTGGAAATGCATTGTTGACCTATTATAAAAGATTAACTTTACTTCTAAACCCAAAATACCAATGCAGGTTTGTATCAACAAAAGGTAGAAGCAGGACTTCTGTTGGTTAGCTTGTACCATGATTACAGATCTACTGTTTGCTTTAAAAACAAATGTAGAGGGGCTTCCCTGGTGGCACAGTGGTTAAGAATCCGCCTGCCGGTGCAGGGGATACGGGTGTGAGCCCTGGTCCGGGAAGATCCCACATGCCTCGGAGCAACTAAGCCCACGCGCCACAACTACTGAGCCTGCGCTCTAGAGCCCGCGAGCCACAACTACTGAGCCCGTGTGCCTAGAGCCCGTGCTCTGAAACAAAGGAAATCCACCGCAATGAGAAGCCCACGCACCGCAACAAAGAGTAGACCCCGCTCACCGCAACTAGAGAAAGCGCAGCAACGAAGACCCAATGCGGCCAAAAAATAAATAAAATAAATAAATTTATTTAAAAAAAAAACTATAGAGATATCTGCACAAAATCTGGAGAATCGCACACCTAATTTGCATACAGCTTGATTTCATTTCGTAGAAGCCTGGATATCACCACCGTTAGCTTCCAAAACGAAATTACTACGGCAAGTTTTTGGGATATAGTGTTGTCCTCAGAGGGCTTCAATCAGGGGAGGAGTAACTGGAATAGCTGAAGCAGGTGAGTCATCTAATGGGTTTAAACAAAACTGCTTTCATAGGATCTTGGGATTAAAACTTTCACCATTTGGATAGTACATTTGTTTTAAAACACTACTAAATACCAAACACACTATGAGAGGATAGCTAGTGACTCATTTTGGTGCCAGACAAGTTCAAACGGGAAATGAAAACAGGGAACCAATATTAAGTGGTTCCAGTATGAATGAGGCTGCAATGATGAGATTTCATTTCCACGGGATATTAACATGTTAGGTAGCCATCTCTGGCTGGGTCAATTTTCTACTCCAGGGAACCTGCACGTATTTGCTCTAAAACCAGGAACAAAAAAGGTTTTGGTATGGGTAACATGGAACAAAAGAAGTAGAGAGATTGATATCTTTTTCAAGAAGCCCTAAACAGCACACAAGTATTACAGGAACTTTTGTAGAGAAAACAGAACATCACCAACAGACCATAACACAAAACTGGAAATTAATCACAAAAAAGCCAGTCAAAACTTCCAATAACTTATGGATGGAAGAAGATAGAATGAAGTTGACAAAATATTTAGGCCTGAATTGCATATTTGAACATATCAAAACTTGCAAAATGTAGCCAAAGCGGTCATTTCAGGGAGAAGAAGTGAAAGCTAAGCTAAGCAATCAGTTCAAAAGGTTAGGATAATTAAGAGTAAATCCAAAGAAAGTAGAAAGAAGGAAAATTTTTAAAGCCTGTGTGAAAATTAAGGACACTAAAATTAAGCAATAAAAGCAACAAAACAAAAAGATGGGCATTAAAAAATGGTCATTTCCGGAGCTTCCCTGGTGGCGCAGTGGTTGAGAGTCCGCCTGCTGATGCAGGGGACACGGGTTCGTGCCCCGGTCCGGGAAGATCCCACATGCCGCGGAGCGTCTGGGCCCGTGAGCCATGGCCGCTGAGACTGCGCGTCCAGAGCCTGTGCTCCGCAGTGGGAGAGGCCACAGCGGTGAGAGGCCCGCGTACCGCAAAAAAAAAAAAAAAAGGTCATTTCCAACCTTTGGCCAGATTCATCAAGGGGAAGAAAAGTAGAAATAAGTTATATTAGGAATAAAAGTGAGGCCAAAACTACAGATAAAATAGATACCTTTAGAAGAATAAAATGTGGTTATATAATACAAGGAAATATCAATACTATAGTTTAAAAAATTTAGATATACAGGTATCAAACAGGTAAATCTAAAAAAATGCAAACTGCAAAAGTATTCTTCGTGTAAATATTTAAAATACACAAAACAATACTAAGAAAAAAAAATTGAGGGGAAGTACAAATGTACTAAACTTAAAATACAAAAATGTGGATAAGAAAGTTACTCTTCCAGGCAGGTAAAAAGAATGGAATCAGAAAAGGGAAATGAAAAAGCTTAAACAATTTTATATATATATATATATATATATATATATATATATATATATATATATATATATATAAATTAAATGCCATGGGTGTTATATTAGGCTCTGTATTTTTCTATGCTTGAAATATTGTGTCATTTAACGAAAAGCAATACAAAGTATGTGGAATCCAGTTCTTTTTCCCTCTCAAAGCAGTGGTTTTCAAAATGTGTCCCCAGCAGCCTCAGCATCACCTGGGATCTGGTTAACAATGCAAATTTTCAGTCCATTTCCCAGACCCGCTGAATCAGGAACTCCGGAAATGGAGTTAGCACTGGGATTTAACACGTCTTCCCGGTGATTCTGATCCATGCTAAAGTTTGAGAACACTGTCTTAGAATATTGTTACTCAAAACTTTGGTCTGGAAACCCTCGGACATTACCATCACCTGAGGGTGCTTGTAAAAGTGTAGAATCTGATGTTATAGGTCTTGGATGGCGCCCAGGAATCTGCACTTGTGCATGTTAAAAGTCAAAACCACTGTTTTTTATTGTTTGTTTTATAACACCTTTATTAGAGTATAATTGCTTTACAATGGTGTGTTAGTTTCTGCTGTATAACAAAGTGAATCAGCTATACATATACATATATCTGCATATCTCCTCCCTCTTGCCTCTCCTTTCCACCCTCCCTATCCCACCCCTCTAGGTGGTCACAAAGCACTGAGCTGATCTCCCTGTGATATGCGGCTGCTTCCCACTAGCTATCTATTTTATATTTGGTCATATATATAAGTCCATGCCACTCTCTCACTTCGTCCCAGCTTACCCTTCCCCCTCCCCGTGTCCTCAAGTCCATTCTCTACATCTGCATCTTTATTCCTGTCCTGCCCCTAGGTTCTTCAGAAACTTTTTTTTTTCTGATTCCATATATTTGTGTTAGCATACGGTATTTATTTTTCTCTTTCTGACTTACTTCACTCTGTATGACAGTCTCTAGGTCCTTCCACCTCACTACAAATAACTCAATTTCATTTCTTTTTATGGCTGACTAATATTCCTTGTATATATGTGCCACATCTTCTTTATCCATTCATCTGTCGATGGACACTTAGGTTGCTTCCATGTCCTGGCTATTGTAAATAGAGCTGCAATGAACATTGTGGTACCTGACTCTTTTTTTGTTTTGTTTTGTTTTGTTTTTTGCGGTACGCGGGCCTCCCACTGTTGTGGCCTCTCCCGTTGTGGAGTACAGGCTCTGGACGCGCAGGCTCAGCAGCCATGGCTCACGGGCCCAGCCGCTCCGTGGCATGTGGGATCTTCCCGGACCGGGGCACGAACCCATGTCCCCTGCATCGGCAGGCGGACTCTCAACCACTGCGCCACCAGGGAAGCCCTACATGACTCTTTTTGAATTATGGTTTTCTCAGGGTATATGCCCAGTAGTGGGATTGCTGGGTCATATGGTAGTTCTATTTTTAGTTTTTTAAGGAACCTCCATACTGTTTTTCACGGTGGCTGTATCATTTTACATTCCCACCAACAGGGCAAGAGGGTTCCCTTTTCTCCACACCCTCTCCAGCATTTGTTTGTAGATTTTCGGATGATGGCCATTCTGACTGGTGTGAGGTGATACCTCATTGTAGTTTTTATTTTTGTTTCTCTAATGATTAGTGATATTGAGCATCCTTTCATGTAAAACCACTGTTTTTGAAGGTAAGTTCACCTTCTGGTGGCTGCTCAACTAGCAATCCACAATCTTTAGAGAACACTAAAGTGAGGAAGAAATACCTCATTCTGTTCCACTCTCCTCCTTTGTTCCGTGTATTGAAGCCCCACTATAATGGATACTTTAGTTAATGCGCACAAAGAATTTATTTAAGCATTTCATTCTTTCAGCAGCCCTCTTTTTGTCACTAGAGGTACATGCTGTTCTAATAATGAAGCAAAAAAAAAAAATTCCTTTTAAACTTTAGTTTTAGAAAATGGTTAAAACATTTTCCAGCAATGAAACAGATAAAATTTAAAAGTATAGTCAGAGTACTCCATTCTTAAGGCTATACATACGTATATACTTGTATGTGATTACAATCTCTTGAATGATGGACAGAAACTTTTAACAGTGGTCATCAAGCAGATGTGGTTCTTAGAAGGGAAGGCTGAAGACACTTTTACTTTTCGTTTTATATCCTTGAACTGTTACAATATTTTGCCACATATATTAATTACTTTTATATTTTTACCCTGTATTTGATTGATTCTGAGATGGCCTTTCTTCATGTTTAAACAGTCCTGCAATTGAGATGCATACAAGCAATGGTATGTCACAGTTTAATTGGCACCATTGTTGTCCTTGCTGGTGGTACATAAATCAAAATGACGTTTTGAAATCAATGGCGTCTTAGGGTTGATAAAAAAGAAATAGTATGTTGATAGAGAATGGAGAAATATCTAATTTTAATGATTCACAACTACTCTTGGATATGTTTTCCTCCGAGAATTGAATAAGCAATTAAAAAAAAAATAGCGTTAATGAATTGGGTTATTCGGTAATTTACTGAGCAACTTCTATGTACAACAAGACGCTGTGTTCTGAGGATGATGAGGGGGAATACAGGGAAGAACGAGATGGTCTCTGCTGTATTTTCTCCACTGGTTTAAGTGTCAGGGCTCTCCTTGGGGAATGATACTGCGCGAAATTCCCTTTTTAAAAAGCTTAGAAACCTGACCAGTGACTCTCAATAGCAGTTTATCAGACCCAGGGTGCAGAACACACCCCGACATCTGGGAGGAGAAGGGGCTGCGGGTAAACTTTCCCAGAAACGGCCCGTTGAGGGGACCCATTTCCCTTTGCGGTCTGAAAGACGCGCTCACTAGATATGCTCTCTAAACAAAATAATCTGCGGGCTCCTCCCTGCGGAGCCTCAGCCGCGCTGTCCCCCAGGGGCCCCTCAGCCAGAGGCTCGAGTGCCCTCCCCCTCTTGACTTGAATTTGGCCGAACTCCATTAAACTCGGGTCGCAGCGTGCAGAAAGTGTGAGTTACCTGGGCACTTCGCCCTCCGGGCATCCCGCTCGCAGGAGACGCCCAAGTACTGCCCGGCGCGTGGGGAAAACCCAGTCCGCCCGCCTTCCGGAAAAGGCCGCGCAGGTGGATGCGCAGCGCGGCTGAGAGCTCTGGATAGAGGGAGAAAGTTGCAGCCGTGCCCGAGTGCGAACGTGGAGAACCTGTTCTTGGTACTGGATGATTGTATCCACTCGCAGTCATTGTGTCGAAGAAATAAGTGCCCGACGTATGAAATATCTAAGTAGGGAAACAAAGGGAAGCGAGTAAGAAACGTCAAGAATTCTGTTCAAAGCTAAGAGCCCCTTCTCATCAGCAGGCAACCCTGTCTCTACAGCATAAACTTTTAAATTCACTATCCCCAAATTACAAAAACACAAGTCACTTTCAAACTTGTAGCTGAACGCCGAATTTTCAAATGCGGCGCATTGCTCGGCCTGAGGTCCGGCCCGAGGGCAGGGAGGGGCGCATCCCTGATCGGAGGTTCTCTGCCAATGTCTTTGCTCCCCGAGAGCAAAGGTTCCCACCAGACTGAGTAACTGGTAGCCTCACGTGTCCAAGGCGAAGGCCAAGGAGACAACGTCTCAGTTGCGGGGCAGTGTCTAGCAGCCGGGGCGCTGGGCGGCCGGGGCACCGGGAGAGAGGGCCGGCTAGGTCGCCGAGCCCCGTGGGTGGCCCAGAGACTGCAGAGGGACCGGCGGGCGGCGGCCGCGTCGAGGCGCACACTCGACGCCAGGGGGCGCCCTTTCCGGCCCGGCGGCCCCGCACCCCGCCCCCGCCCGCGCCCACCGCCCCTTGTCCTGCTCAGCGCCGCCAGACACGCCGAGCAGCCTCCTCCTGCCCAGCGGGTAGCGCTGTGTCTGCCCGCCCCTGCCGCCCTCCGGACCCTGCGCGAGGAGGGCGTGGAGGGACAGAGCGTGCGGCCCGAGCCTCCCGGCGGCGGGGCCCGTCTCCCGGAGCAGCGCCGCACCGACCATGCCGAACGCCCTGAGCCTCCGGACAATGGGACCGCGGTGGCTGCTGCTCGTCGCCGCGGGGCTCAGTCTATGCGGCCCCTTGCTGTCGGCCCGCGCCCGAGGCCCCAAACCAGGTGAGAATTGACCCCGGCATTCCCTCCCTGTCCCCACCCCCGGCCTCGTAGCCCGGGCTTCCTCGGGAATGGGGCGGGCGGGAGGAGGAGGGACGCTGCTGCTCCGGGACTCAGTGGGTGCCCCTGACTGCGCCTTAGGGCTGAGATCGGAGTCTCCCCAACTCATATCCAGGTGGGGTGCCCGTCCCACCCCCGCTGCGGGCTCAGCTGATGCCCCTTTGCACTGGGTTTTGGAGGATGCAGCCGGCCCCGCGGCAGGGTTTTGGATATGGAGGAGGAGCGGGGTCGGATTTTCTTGGGGAAGTCTGCGGGACCTCGTTGCATTTGTTGTCACTGTGTGGCCTGTTTCTCCCAGGACCACCCCAAAAAGAAAGGGTTTCACGTTGCTCCACCAATAAACGTTCCGGGTTTTTCAAGACGCGGTCGAGAACCGCTCCCGCTGAAGTTTTGTCTTGTTGGAATTGTTTTTCTTGCACAGTTTGCAGGCCAGGAAAGTGTTGTAGAGAAAAGCTTAGTGCCTTGGCCCGCTTAGTAGAAAACCACAGGCCTGTGTGCAGGCGGCGGACATGGTGCGGGATGTTGGGTGCTAACAGGATAGCCACGAGGCGGTGGCGGCGCTCGGGAGGCTTTGTTTGTTTGTTCTCTAGAACCCAGTCTTCCAAGCTTCCAATTGAGTTGAGGAAAGAGATCCCCTCCTCAGAATCCGGCTCCCTCAGACACTATGGGATGAAACCATTTCAGTTTCTGATCTGCTGGGAGCAGGAGGTTTCTCACCTAGAATACATTCATTACTAATAGTGTGTATTTTTAAGTATCTGACTGCGTGAGCAAATAAATGTATTTTCCAACCTCTCGCTCTTAAAGCAGGGCGGAGAAGTTGCTTTTAGCCTGTAAAAACCCTAGTTAAAAAGGGAGGGGGGGGCTTCCCTTGTGGCGCTAGTGGTTGAGAGTCCGCCTGCCGATGCAGGGGACATGGGTTCGTGCCCCGGTCCGGGAAGATCCCACATGTCGCGGAGCGTCTGGGCCCGTGAGCCATGGCCACTGAACCTGCACGTCTGGAGCCTGTACTCCGCAACGGGAGAGGCCACAACAGTGAGAGGCCCGCGTACCGCAAAAAACAAAAAACAAAAAACAAAAAAAAAAGGGGGGGGGGAAATGTTTTCATTTCTTTGTAGCAATAGTACTTTGTAAGCTTTCAGCCCCCTTTTTTTCACTTATAAACAAATTCTAGCTGTTTTTCTTATTATCTGTGAAAGACTGTGTACTCTATTGTTTTTCACACCAGAAAGAGTGTAGGCGTACGGAAATTAAGAGGTGACAAGAGACAGCATTTTCCCTGCTCTCCATGTTTGCTCAGGGTGAGTTTTGAGGTGATGCTTTTAGGAACACTAAGAGGCCCACATAGGACCCCAAAGATTTTTGGCCTGTGTTAGCTAGAGAAGTCAAGACTGCTGTTTCTGCCACACTTCTTACTTTTTCGTCAACCCGAGTGGGGTGTGCTAGGATGCACAGAGCTGGCATAGGCAGAAAGAGAACTGAATAACATTGGCTGATTTATCTACCCTGGATTCTGGGACCACTTTGGGTGGGAGAGAAGAAAAGAGGATGAGAGAAGAAAAGGAACTCATGTTAAGTGTCATATTCTGAGAAAAAAAAAAATGCCATATTCTGGGTCAAACCCTGGCCCCGGAGGCATTTTCAGTTCACATTATCTCATTTCACCCTCTCAAATGTTTATCCCCTTTTGCTGATTCTGAAATTAAGTCTCAGAGATGATGCACCCAAATTCCAAATGGAGGAGGGGGTCCTGGATGCGAGGAATAAGTGAGGCTTTGTCTTTGGAGTTTTAAATCACTAATAAAATCAACCAAAAATAGGTCTGCTTTTTATTATCACCGTGCACCCGCAATTCTAAACAGTGTCTGTCTTAACCAGCTCTGTGATGTGAGGAGCTGAGAGACCCCAGCTATAGGAAATGCCTCCAGGACTGGCCCTGCCCACCAGTGTGAAGCTTTCTTGAAGCACCCTCGGGCTTTTTGTCCCCCACCCCCACCCCCACCCCACCCCACCCCACCCCCCCGCTCATTTTGGCATTTCCTGCATTGTCACTTTGTGAGTATGTCGTCTCCCAGGCTAAGGTTATAAGGTTATCCCTGTGGAGTCTAGAACAGATATTCACTCAGCAGATACTTGTTGAGAAATTCCTAAGTTCATTAACCAGTTTACATTCCTTTGTCCAGGCAATTTAAGTGAGATGCTTTCATCAAAGAGTGTCAGTGTCCTAGAGGTGATGTTCATAAATTCTATAAAGATCTGGAGAGTGAAAGGTACCAGAACAGCTGATGGTGACTGTGGCAGAGGGGTTTGGATGGGAGATTCTGTGTACTACCTTCCTATCCACAGGGTCAAGCTCAATTCCCTAGCATAGAGGGAGGTGCCCCTTCCCTTGCAGGATGGGTCCCTAGCCTTGTCCAGCCTCCCTTATTACGGAGCCTCCCCTATTACATAGCCTGTTACATTACCTGTACTTCACCCGGCCCCCACCCTCTAGTTCAACCTCCAAGGTAGAACTTTCTCTGTCCCCTGGCCACTCCCTCTGGCCAAAATGCCCTTCCCACACCCCACGTGTTCACATTTAATTAAAAACAGCCACCTGATATCAAGAACCTACTACAGCCAACACCCTGCTTAGGTACATGACATACACTACCTTTCTTATTCCTCTAGCCACCCTTTGAGTAGATGTCATCCCCATTCTACAGGTAAGGAAACTGAGGTTAAGTCACAAGTGCAATTAAGTGGAACTGGGATTTGATCACAGGCCTTTCTTTCCTAAGTGCAAGCTTTCTCTGCCACCCAATGTAGAGGGGAAGCCATCCAGACACCCCACCCCCACCCCCACACCCCAACAGAGATTACTTCTCTGCCAACAGCAGAGAAGTAATCCTGCTGTGCTTCTCAGAACCCCTGGAAGGCGAAGTCTGTGCCCCCTTGGCTTGGCAGCCCGTGCACAGAGGTGTTTAGTAAACATGGATGCATGGATTGTGGTATCCTGCCATTTACTTTCTGAAGCAGATGAGAAGGCAGTCTATGAATAGATCCCTATCATGAATGTGCCAATTAATTGGCTGTTACTGAGAGGCTGTGGTCTTCAGCCCAACAAAAGGCACAAAACTGGACAGTGATGCTGCTTTAAGCCAACCAAAAACCTCTGAAAGTCAAATTGCTTATGCATCAGCAAGTACTTTTCTACACAGGGAATATAGCCAATATTTTATAATAATTGTAAATGGAAAGTAACCTTTAAAAATGGTATGAAAAAGGAAAAAGATTAAATTGTGACAAAAAGAATTAAAGAAAAATAATTGCATAAAGCAATATAAAATTGTACTATTGAGCATATGACCTAGAAATGTAATATATATTTGACAATAACCGTGCAAAGGAGGGGCATAGAATGAAGCTGTGTTGGAGTTAGGAATTGACACTAGATGGGAATTTGAATCCACAGAAAGAAATGAAGAGAATCAAAATGGGAAATAAGATTAATATCAAAATAAACTATAAATATCAAAATCAATTAATTAATTAAAACTGAGGTGAAATCTACATAGCATAAAATTAACTTTTTTTTTTTTTTTTTGCGGTACGCGGGCCTCTCACCGCTGTGGCCTCTCCCGTTGCGGAGCACAGGCTCCGGACGCGCAGGCTCAGCGGCCATGGCTCACGGGCCCAGCCGCTCCGCAGCATGTGGGATCTTCCCGGACCGGGGCACGAACCCGTGTCCCCTGCATCGGCAGGCAGACTCAACCACTGCGCCACCAGGGAAGCCCAAATTAACCATTTTTAAGCATACAATTTAGTGGTATTTAATACATTTACAATGTTGTACACCTACCACCTCTATCTAGTTCCAGAACATTTTCATCACCTCAAAAGGAAACCCGGTCCCCATCAAGTACTCAGCCCTCACCCTCCCTACCCCCAACCCCTGGCAGCTACCAATTTGCTTATTGTTTCTCTGGGTTTACCTCTTCTCCATATTTCATATGAATGGAGTCATACAATGTTTGGCCTTTTGTATCTGGGGAACTATATCCCTTTTACTATGGGATACTCACAAAAACCCCAGAAGCATCATGAGGAACCACGGCCTTGTTTTATTTTTGACTGTGATGCTAGTGTTAAGGGCTCACAGTTTCAACATTGAGCATTTTCTGTTTGTTTCCCTTTTTTGTGGTTTCTTTCATTCTGCCTTTCACCCTCTCATGCTTATGCCTAAAACTGTCAGAGTATATAACTCTGTAGATTGAGCTTCCCCCAGACACTCTCTCCCTCATTGACCTTGGGATAAGGCTTGGAAAAACCCACGAAGTTACACCTCCTTTTCCTCCATGCCAAGGCATCCAGTGATGTTTTGCCGCTTAAAAGGCCATTACGGGCCTTTATACGTTTATTTGCTTTCAAAAGAACCTGCTGTTGGAAATAACAGGAATAATCTGAAATTTGCACTTCAAAACACATTTATTGAACTTTAGGAAAGGACATAATCTAATCTCATCTATTTATATTTCAGGTCTATGGTGGATTAGAAGTCAGGTATTATGGTACATTAAAGGAGTGCTTTCCAGTATTTTCTTTTTTGCTAACCAGCCGTAAGAACTGTAAGAAATACGCTGTACATGATGACACAGTTGCTGCCTATGTGTGCAATAACTATCCGTGGGCAATCATAGTGTATAGAAACAGCAGTTTTACTAACCAGTACTCACCTTTACCACATGCTATGCATTCCAATATTTTCTACACTATTCTGTCTTTTAAAAATCTTGTTAAGTCCTGTAAATTGATTTCATAAGCACTGTCAGTTCTCTGCCATCATTTAAAACCTAGTGCAGCAGGTGCAGTGCACTGTTCTGCAGTTACCACAACTGAAGTACTTTTTGGCTTTACAAGAAGAGTTCTGCTTTCCAGGAAGTGCTGTTTATGATGGTTTCTATCATATCTAGAACATAATTTGTTTCAGTTCAGGTTTACAAACTTCAGTAGAACTTGGGCGGGGTTGGAGAGTGGAGACAGCTTGGTTCCGGGGGAATTGGTGATTATAAACATCCTTTACTGTGAATTAGTTTTCCTTTCAGCTCTTCTTGGAGAGTAGAGAGCAGTGTTCCCAGGACACTGGGCTCAGGGCCTGTAACTTCGGGTGGAGAACAGGCCTGGAGGAAGGGGGAGAGCCAGGGAATCAGAGTCCTTCCCAGAGAGGCCTGCTAGTGTTCTGACCCCACAAGTCAGGCCCTGGCCTTCAGGAGGGGACCCACACACTTCTTAGTGCCTGCAATGGCCTTGGGTGCACTGACATTTACATTTTCTGGTTGCCTTTACTTCCTGTAACCTCCGCTCTCCCAGGTTCCCCCCCCCCCCCCCGTTTGCTTTCCTATGCTCCCTGTGGAGTCCCTGCTGCAGAAGGTGGGATGGGAGGAGAGGCAACCTCATATACTGGCGATCTCTTCTTCACTCTGCAGCCAGTGTTTACCTTAGTCTACCTTTAATTCTGGCTTTTCCGTAAGAGGTTTTTGTTCACTTACTTGCTCTTACTCTGCTGCATTTGGGACAATATTTTAAAAATTTGTTTTCTCCGTTTAGTCCTTGAACATCTCTTTACTACATCTGTCCTGTGAGGACTGGGTTGTTGGCATGTGGCTGGTGTGTCACCAAGGTCAGCAGGACTCCTGATTCCCAAGCAACACCTGTGCACATCATCAACTGAACTTATACATTCACATGGCCATGTCCTGCCTGCTATAGTTCAAAAGGGTGGGTAGATTCATTTGTTTGGTGAAATGCTTAGAGAAAAAAAAGTAGTACTCTTTTAGGAGTAGGTCCTGAATTCACAACTTTTTTAAAGAGACAGGGTAAGGTGGTGTGGTTCAAAGGGTATGAGCTTTAGAACCAGGCAGATCTGGATTCAGATCCCAGCTCCTTCACTTCCTAGCTGTGTGACGTTGGATTAGTTACTTAGCCTCTCTGTGCCTCCATGTTGTCCATAAAATGGGGGTTATAATGCTTATCTTGTAAAAATATTACAGTTACATGAGGTAAGTTAAGCGAAGTACCTGGCACATAGTAGGTGGTTGACAAATGTTAAGTGTTCTTCATATACCAACTCCTCCATATTCCAGAAAAACCTTGGAGGGGTTGGTATCAAATGAATTCTCTCAGTGTAAAACTATGTTCACACAGACATTCAAGAACTTTTCCCCCCTCAAAACTAAGACAAACAAAAGCAAAAACTGTTGTCCTTAGTTTTTTTTGTTTGCTTGTTTGTTTGTTTTTTATCCCTCCAATTGTTCTACGTTCAATCTTTTTTTTTCTTTTTTTAATTTTTTAATTTTATTTATTTTTTTATACAGCAGGTTCTTATTAGTCATCAATTTTATACACGTCAGTGTATACATGTCAATCCCAATCTCCCAATTCATCACACCACAATCCCCACCCCCCCGCTGCTTTACCCGCTTCATGTCCATACGTTTGTTCTCTACATCTGTGTTTCTATTTCGGCCCTGCAAACTGGTTCACCTGTACCATTTTTCTAGGTTCCACATATATGCGTTAATATACGATATTTGTTTTTCTCTTTCTGACTTACTTCACTCTGTGTGACAGTCTCTAGATCCATCCACGTCTCAACAAATGACCCAATTTTGTTCCTTTTTATGGTTGAGTAATATTCCACTGTATATATGAACCACATCTTCTTTATCCATTCATCTGTCAATAGACATTTAGGTTGCTTCCATGACCTGACTATCGTAAATAGTGCTGCAATGAACATTGGGGCACATGTGTCTTTTTGAATTGTGGTTTTCTCTGGGTATATGCCCAGTAGTGGGATTGCAGAATCATATGGTAATTCTATTTTTAGTTTTTTAAGGAACCTCCATACTGTTCTCCATAGTGGCTGTATCAATTTACATTCCCACCAACAGTGCAATAGGGTTCCCTTTTCTCCATACCCTCTCCAGCATTTGTTGTTTGTAGATTTTCTGATGAAGCCCATTCTAACTGGTGTGAGGTGATACCTCATTGTAGTTTTGATTTGCATTTCTCTAATAATTAGTGATGTTGAGCAGCTTATCATGTGCTTCTTGGCCATCTGTATGTCTTCTTTGGAGAAATGTCTATTTAGGTCTTCTGCCCATTTTTGGATTGGGTGCTTTGTTTTTTTAATATTGAGCTGCATGAGCTATTTATGTATTTTGGAGATTAATCCTTTGTCTGCTGATCCGTTTGCAAATATTTTCTCCCATTCTGAGGGTTATCTTTTCATCTCATTTATGGTTTCGTTTGCTGTGCAAAAGCTTTTAAGTTACATTAGGTGCCATTTATTTTTGTTTTTATTTCCATTACTCTAGGAGGTGGATCAAAAAAGATCTTGCTGTGATTTATGTCAAAGAGTGTTCTTCCTATGTTTTCCTCTAGGAGGTTTATAGTGTCATGTCTTACATTTAGGTCTCTGATCCATTTTTTTTTTTTTTTTTGCGGCACTTGGGCCTCTCACTGTCCCGCTGCAAGCACAGGCTCCGGATGCGTAGGCCCAGCGGCCACGGCCCGCGGGCCCAGCCGCTCCGCGTCACGCGGGATCGTCCCGGACCAGGGAACGAACCCACGCCTCCTGCACCGGCAGGCGGACTCCCAAGCACTGCACCACCAAGGAAGCCCTCTCTAATCCATTTTGAGTTTATTTTTGTGTATGCTGTTAGGGAGTGTTCTAATTTCATTCTTTTACATGTAGCTGTCCAGTTTTCCCAGCACCACTTATTGAAGAGACTGTCTTTTCTCCATTGTATATCCTTGCCTCCTTTGTCATAGATTAGTTGACCATAGGTGCGTGGGTTTACCTCTGGGATTTCTATCTTGCTCTATTCATCTATGTTTCTGTTTTTGTGCCAGTACCTTATTGTCTTGATTACTGTAGCTTTGTAGTAGAATCTGAAGTCAGGGAGCCTGATTCCTCCAGCTCTGTTTTTTTCCCTCAAGGCTGCTTTGCCTATTCAGGGTCTTTTGTGTCTCCATACAAATTTTAAGATTTTTTGTTCTACTTCCGTAAAAAATGCCGTTGGTAATTTGATGGGCATTGCATTGAATCTGTAGATTGCTTTGGGTAGTATAGTCATTTTCACATTATTGATTCTTCCAATCCAAGAACATGGTCTATCTCTGCATCTGTTTGTATCATCCTTAATTTCTTTCATCAGTGTCTTATAGTTTTCTGCATACAGGTCTTTTGTCTCCTTAGGTAGGTTTATTCCTAGGTATTTTATTCTTTTTGTTGCAGTGACAAATGGGAGTGTTTCCTTAATTTCTCTTTCAGATTTTTCATCATTAATGTATAGGAATGCAAGAGATTTCTGTGCATTAATTCTGTATCCTGCAACTTTACCACATTCATTGATTAGCTCTAGTAGTTTTCTGGTGGCATCTTTAGGATTCTCTATGTATAGTATCATGTCATCTGCAAACAGTGACAGTTTTACTTCTTCTTTTCCAATTTGTATTCCTTTTATTTCTTTTTCTTCTCTGATTGCCGTGGCTAGGACTTCCAAAACTATGTTGAATAATAGTGGTGAGAGTGGACAACCTTGTCTCGTTCCTGATCTTAGAGGAAATGCTTTCAGTTTTTCACCATTGAGACTGATGTTTGCTGTGGGTTTGTCATAGATGGCCTTTATTATGTTGAGGTAGTTTCCCTCTATGTCCACTTTCTGGAGAGTTTTTTTTTTTTTTTTTTTTTTTTTTCTGGAGAGTTTTTATCATAAATAGGTGTTGAATTTTGTCAAAAGCTTTCTCTGCATCTATTGAGATGATCATATGATTTTTTTTCTTCAATTTAATATGATTTGTCACATTGATTGATTTGCATATATTGAAGAATCCTTGCATCCCTGGGAAAAATCCCACTTGATCATGGTATATGATCCTTTTAATGTGTTGTTGGATTCTGTTTGCTAGTATTTTGTTGAGGAGTTTTGCATCTATATTCATCAATGATACTGGTCCGTAATTTTCTTCTTTTGTAGTACCTTTGTCTGGGTTTGGTATCAGGGTGATTGTGGCCTCAGAATGAGTTTGGGAGTGTGCCTTCCTCTGCAATTTTCTGGAAGAGTTTGAGAAGGATGGGTGTTAGCTCTTTTCTAAATGTTTGATAGAATTCACCTGTGAAGCCATCTGGTCCTGGACTTTTGTTTGTTGGAAGATTTTTTTTTTTTTTTTTTTTTTTGCCTTATGTGGGCCTCTCACTGTCGTGGCCTCTCTCGTTGCGGAGCACAGGCTCCGGACGTGCTGGCTCAGCAGCAATGGCTTATGGGTCTAGCCGCTCCGCGGCATGTGGGGTCTTCCCGGACCGGGGCACGAACCCGTGTCCCCTGCATCGGCAGGTGGACTCTCAACCACTGCGCCACCAGGGAAGCCCTGTTGGAAGATTTTTAATCACAGTTTCAATTTCATTACTTGTGATTAGTCTGTTCATATTTTCTGTTTCTTCCTGGTTCAGTCTTGGAAGGTTATACCTTTCTAAGAATTTGTCCATTTCTTCCAGGTTGTCCATTTTATTGGCATAGAGTTGCTTGTAGTAGTCTCTTAGGATGCTTTGTATTTCTTCAGTGTCTGTTGTAACTTCTCCTTTTTCATTTCTAAATTTATTGATTTGAGTCCTCTCCCTCTTTTTCTTGATGAGTCTGGCTAATGGTTTATCAATTTTGTTTATCTTCTCAAAAAAACAGCGTTTAGTTTTATTGATCTTTGCTATTGTTTTCTTTGTTTCTATTTCATTTATTTCTGCTCTGATCTTTATGATTTCTTTCCTTCTGCTAACTTTGGGTTTTGTTTGTTCTTCTTTCTCTAATTCCTTTAGGTGTAAGGTTAGATTGTTTATTTGAGATTTTTCTTTTTCTTCAAGTAGGCTTGTATAGCTATAAACTTCCCCCCTAGAACTGCTTTTGCTGCATCCCATAGGTTTTGGATCGTCGTGTTTTCATTGTAATTTGTCTCTAGGTATTTTTTGATTTCCCCTTTGATTTCTTCAGTGATCTCTTGGTTATTTAGTAACGTATTGCTTAGCCTCCACGTGCTTGTGTTTTTAACTTTTTTTTCCCTGTAATTCATTTCTAATCTCATAGCATTGTGGTCAGAAAAGATGCTTGATATGATTTCAATTTTCTTAAATTTACTGAGGCTTGATTTGTGACCCAAGATGTGATCTATTCTGTAGAATGTTCCATGCACACTTGAGAAGAAAGTGTAATCTGCTGTTTTTGGATGGAATGTCCTATAAATATCAATTAAATCTATCTGGTCTGTTGTGTGATTTCAAGCTTCTGTTTCCTTATTTATTTTCATTTTGGATGATCTGTCCATTAGTGTAAGTGAGGTGTTAAAGTCCCCCACTATTATTGTGTTACTGTCGATTTCCCCTTTTATAGCTGTTAGCAGTTGCCTTATGTATTGAGGTGCTCCTATGTTGGGTGTGTATATATTTATAATTGTTACATCTTCTTCCTGGATTGATCCCTTGATCATTATGTAGTGTCCTTCCTTGTCTCTTGTAACATTCTTTATTTTAAAGTCTATTTTATCAGATATGAGTATTGCTACTCCAGCTTTCTTTTGATTTCCATTTGCATGGAATATCTTTTTCCATCCCCTCACTTTCAGTCTGTATGTGTCCCTAGGTCTGTAGTGGGTCTCTTGTAGACAGCATGTAGATGAGTCTTGTTTTCGTATTCATTCAGCAAGCCTGTGTCTTTTGGTTGGAGCATTTAATCCACTGACGTTTAAGGTAATTATCGATATGTATGTTCCTATGACCATTTTCTTAATTGTTTTGGGTTTGTTTTTGTAGGTCCTTTTCTTCTCTTGTGTTTCCCAGTTAGAGAAGTTCCTTTAGCATTTGTTGTAGAGCTGGTTTGGTGGTGCTGAATTCTCTTAGCTTTTGCTTGTCTGTAAAGCTTTTGATTTCTCCATCGAATCTGAATGAGATCCTTGCCTGGTAGAGTAATCTTGGTTGTAGGTTCTTCACTTTCATCACTTTCAGTATATCATGCCACTCTCTTCTGGCTTGTAGAGTTTCTGCTGAGGAATCAGTTGTTAACCTTATGGGAGTTCCCTTGTATGTTATTTGTCGTTTTTCCCTTGCTGCTTTCAATAATTTTTCTTTGTCTTTAATTTTTGCCAATTTGATTACTATGTGTCTTGGTGTGTTTCTCCTAGGGTTTATCCTGTATGGACCTCGCTGCGCTTCTTGGACTTGGGTGGCTATTTCCTTTCCCACGTTAGGGAAGTTTTCGACTATAATCTCTTCAAATATTTTCTCAGGTCCTTTCTCTCTCTCTTCTCCTTCTGGGACCCCTATAATGCGAATGTTGTTGCATTTAATGTTGTCCCAGAGGTCTCTTAGGCTGTCTTCATTTCTTTTCATTCTTTTTTCTTTATTCTCTTCTGCAGCAGTCAATTCCACCATTCTGTCTTCCAGGTCATTTATCCGTTCTTGTGCCTCCATTATTCTGCTATTGATTCCTTCTAGTGTATTTTTCCTTTCAGTTATTGTATTGTTCATCTCTGTTTGTTTGTTCTTTCATTCTTCTAGGTCTTTGTTAAACATTTCTTGCATCTTCTCCATCTTTGCCTCCATTCTTTTTCCGAGGTCCTGGATCATCTTCACTATCATTATTCTGAATTCTTTTTCTGGAAGGTTGCCTATCTCCACTTCACTGAGTTGTTTTTCTGGGGTTTTATCTTGTTCCTTCATCTGGTACATAGCCCTCTGCCTTTTCATCTTGTCTATCTTTCTGTGAATGTGGTTTTTGTTCCACAGGCTGCAGGATTGTAGGTCTTCTTGCTTCTGCCGTCTCCCCTCTGGTGGATCTGTTGTCCTTAGTTTTTAGTGGCAAGTAAATGTGCATAAAATATTTGCTTTTCTTTTTCTTCTTTTTTTTTTCTTTACTTTTCATTATGGAAATTTTCAAACATACCAAAAGTGGACAGTGCAATTACCCCCTATATGTTGTTTTATCTGTATCCTCACTTTCATCCTCCCCAAATGGACAATTTTAAAGCAAATCCCAGACATTGTATCATTTCATCCATAAATGCCTCAGTATATATCCTTAGAAATAAGAACTCTTTTCTTCACGTAACCACAATACCATTATAACACCTAAAAAAATGGACAGTTTCTTAATATCATGTACTATTCAGTCGATGTTCACATTTTACTGATTGTCTCATAAATGCTTTTTACAGTTGATTTATTTGAATCAGGATCAAACATGGCCCACTGTTGCATTAGGTAGATGTGTCTCTTAAATCTTTTAGTCTGTAGTGGTTTTCCCTCTCCTCCTGTTTCAAGGCTGTTTGTCAGAGAAACAGGGTCATTCGTCTTCTAGACTTTTCTACATACTGGATCTGGCCAGCTGCATCTTGTAGGGGTGTTCAACATGCCCTTCTGTCCTCTGTGTTTTCTGTAATGTGGTCCATCTGGAGGCTTAACCTGATCCAAGTTTGTTTTTCTGTAAGACTACCTGAGCAGTGGTGCTATGTACACACCTGTTTCATCACCTGAAGATTGTCTCTCTTTTTGAGATTTTAAGGTTACTCATTGGACTCAGGTGTTGTCAGGTGATCCACTTGTTAGAAAGTTCCCTATCACCTATCCTTTCACCTAACGTTTTTAGCAACAACTGATGACCATTGTACTAAATATGATTTCACTAAGAGCTTTAAGATGCGTTTCTAAATCTGTTACTGTTTCTGTGTTTATGAGCTGGAATTATTTTATAAAATAGAAATTTCCTTCATTGACTATTTGGTTTCCCTGAAATATTTTGCTTATAGAAAAGGCACGATAAATGCTTGAACCTTGCTTTTATTTACCAATTTTCAGACTGGGTCCCCTCATTTCCTCCAACAGTGACAAAAAAGGTTTTATTTTCCTTTGAGCATCATTATGAACTCATAGATCTTAACAAATATGACATGTTTCCAGTGTTTCCATTCATTTCCATCATTATTCTCTTAATGATTTTTGGCCAATGGGGAGCTCTCTTTGGATCGACTTCAGAGTCTTTCTGACTGACCCGAATATTCTTTGAAGACGTTCAAGACTCCTCTTGTGTCTTTCCTCCCCCCAGATCTGGAACCAGCCATTTCTTTAAGGAGCACTTCTTTTCATGGTGTGCGTTTGCATTTGAGACAGTGGAGTATTCCTGTAATGTTGCTGCTTTCTGCTTGGAGTTAGTATGTTTCCATCATTTTTCCATCATCCTCTTTATTTCTCTTTAACCTGTAGTGTTGAGTCACTCGTGGAGAAATGCAGGGGGTACATCTCTCGTGCTCTGTGTGTGAATGTAGGCAAGGTCCTGGGACCTCTGCTTTCTTAATTCCCAGAAAGCATGAGCCCTATAGGCCAGTGCTCTGAGTGGGAACCAAGGCTGGCATGTTGTGGGAGGATGAAATAGTATAAATAACTTCCAGGATCACATGGGACCTTGAGAGAGCATCTGGTCACCACTCTGCTTCCAAGGCCAGATCTCGTCAAAGTCAGAAAAAGCACTGTGCCTGACTAACTAATTTTTAAAAATCTTCAGAGTTAGAGTCCACATTTAAGCTCATTAGCAATATGCTATGGTCAACAACAAAATTACTCTAGAGCCATTTTAGAGAAACCTAAATTAAGTGAAACTTAGCAACAAGTATGAGAACCAATTTTAGGACCTGACTTAGTTTTTTTTTTTTTTTTTTTTTAAACCATAACTTAAGAATAAAAACACAGATGTGCTACAAGAGCTTTTTGTACGCTGACAGGCACTTTCTCCTTGACCTATGAGTTGGGCTAGGACTAAAGGAAAAGCAAGATACCCAAACTCAAATTTCAACCTAAGGGGCTTGAGCTAGTTGGATTTATCTAGTCACCTGGAATTGGTTTTGTTCTTTCTTTGATGTTGGTATATAGTTAAACAAACAAACAAAATTTGCTGACATTCTGTAATCCCATAAAAGCCAAAATATCAAACCTATGGTGGCAAGAAAAGGTGATACCTTCGGTAATGATATTTAATCAAGGGATTATGCATTCTTCCTGGGCCCCAGCCTATAAAATGTCATGTTCCAGTGGGTATAATGTTTCTGTCATAAACACCATACTGCCCAAGAAGGCCTAGCCAGGGAAGAAATTTTTGAAAACAAATACTCATTCCCAAAGTATTAAATACAGAGTAAAGCCTAATGAGAGTTTAATTTTCAGACCAAGTGATAGCATCTAAGAGCTTAGTTGTGAGCGTTCAGTAGTTTTCAAGAGGTGTCACTCCTCTAGGTCATGTCCTGATGCTCACGTGTGTGTGCACACATGCGTGCCTGCACTTTTCTCCCTTCCATGCGTGACAAGAGTCCTCATTCTGGCCAGGTCCCCAGAGCTACAGCAGAGGGTCATGTTGTTTTAAGGTTCCTGTGGGTCAGCGTTTTTGAGGACACATATCTTTGTGGCCTTAAAATGCCAGAACTCATTCATTCTTTTCTTCCGCTTCCCACACATGCTTGACCTCGAGGGTAGCCTCACTTCCCACAGGGGCCGTTGTACCAGGGTCAGGCCCCCATGTGACTGGATCAAGATGCAGAGAGTGAATTAGATGCCTCGAAAGGGGAAGGAAGCGATACTTCGGGAAAAGGTTGATAAACCAAACAGTGCTAAATGTTTAGGAAGGGAAGAGGGACAGATTCCATTTTAATTTAAAATGATGGAGAGTGAGCAAAGAGCAAACCACATTGAAGTGATAGGGGAAGAATAATAATTTCTTACACTGATTAATTTTTGAAGTTTACAAAGTGAACATATATCCTATTTAACATGTGATGCTCCTGGCTGCCAGATTTGTAGGCCAGACAGGTATTGGGATCCCATTTTAATGATTCTGAGACTGAGTTCAGAGCAGTTAAGTGATTCCTGGTAGAGCCAGTATTAGAATGCAAATCCATGATTAAAAGCCAACTTAAGGTCCATACCTACCACATGTGGGGCAGGGTACTGGAGACTCAGAGTTAGATAGGAACCGTTTCCTACCCTTGGGGAACAATCTAGCTATATATGTGTACTCAGAGGCTCATCACTGCAGATTGGTTTTTTATTAATTTTTATTGGAGTATAGTTGCTTTACAATGTTGTGTTAGTTTCTGCTGTACAGCAAAGTGAATCAGCTATACGTATACATATATTCCCACTGTTTTGGATTTCCTTTCCATTTAGGTCACCACAGAGCATTGAGTAGAGTTCCCTGTGCTATACAGCAGGTTCTCATTAGTTATCTATTTTATACATAGTAGTGTATATATGTCGATCCCAATCTCCCAATTCATCCCATCCCGCCTTCCCTCCTTGGTATTCATACATCTGTTCTTTACGTCTGTGAAAATGATACAGATCACTGCAGATTTTTTGTTCTTCCCCTGTGACAGATCTGCCAGATCACCCCTTTACCCTCAGGGGACCCACTCATGCTCTTGCTGAGGTCATCTGACCTCAAGTTTTCACTACCAGGCCCTGTTCTACTGTATCGGTTGGTGCTACTCTAGGTTTGCTTTTCATTTTGGAAATGGATGCCAGTTTATTGTATTTTATTTTCTAGCTCTAGAATTTCCATTGGTTGCTTTCGTTGCTATTTTCTACTTTTTCATTCATTTCAATGACATCTTTTTCTTCCCTTCATTGAGCATAGTTGCAACATACCCTTTAAAATCCTTATCTGCTAATTCCAACATCCAGGTCATCTTGGGATTGGTTTCCATTGATTGTCCTTTTCTCTTGAGACTGGGTCACACTTTCCTGATTCTCTTTATATCGAATGATTTTGAATTGTCTGCTGGACATAATCCTACTGTAAAGACTCAAGATTTTGTTTTATTTCTCCAAAGAATGTTGGTGTTTTTGCTTTAGCAGGCAATTAATTTGGTTGAACTCAAACTGCAAACGTTTCCTCTTGAGCAAGAAGTTCAAATAAACTTCTGTTCTTTTAACACATTATTGACCCGGGGATTTTTGCAGAAACTAACACCTGTGGCCAAAATACATCTCCAGTCAAAAATGTGTTAACTCTAGCAGTTAACTCTGCTTCACGTCTTCCTTGAGTGTGCAGGTTCTAGAGTCAACCCAAGCCTGGGGCAGAATTTGCACTGGAATTTGGTGCTCTCTCTATCCCTCTCTGAATTTTTCTTTTCTGAGATTCTCTCCTCACTTTCCAGTGATTGTAGTTGCCCTGAACTCTGTTCTCTGGTTCTTCAGGCAATAGAGACTATGGGTTTTCTATCTGAGTTTCAACCATCTTTTGTGGCACTGACTTTGGCCTTCTCTCAAGCTAAAAGCCACTGAAAACAAGAAACCCATCGGTTGCCATCCTTTCTTTGAAGATCCATCCCTCCCCTCCCTGACATGACCCTGTGAACCTAAATAACTTCAGGTCATTGATTTGGGGGAGGAAAGTGATCCGGAGTTTTTTGTAATTTTTGTCTAGGGTCTTGTAGGACCCTACAGAAGCAGAACTATCTCTTTTATTGCATTATGCCTCTCTGTGTAAGTTTTTGTTTGCAGGAAGGTTCCACTACTGAAAAATAAAACTGAAAGCTTAAAAATCCACTGTACTTACCCAATTTCCGGCCAGTTTTCATTCCTCTAACATCACTTCTGAGTGACGTGTGTGTCCAGCCTTTGTGGCCAATGCCTCCAGGGATAGAAACCTCATCCTTTTCCCCCTGTGGTTTCTCTCTCCACTCCTCAGCTTGCCAAGGCCCAGCATAGGCTCTCTCTGTCTGAGTCTCCTCAGTGACAGAATGTTAACAAAGCTCCTGGGAAGGAAAAGCTGGTTGAGTTCCAGTTGCTAAGTGCTGCATTTCTTTGATGAACATTTCACATGGATGTTTTTGGTGGAGGAGGGTAATAAAAGAAGGACGTTTGCAACTGACTTCTGGTTGATACTCAAAAGAGCCTGGTTGGCCTGGCATCTGCCTGCGTGCATGTGGCATTTTGGAACTGAGCTGAGGAAGGCCACTGGCCTAGGACATCTGCTCCACTGGCCCGCTAAGGAAGGAGACAGGAAGATGACGGTGTGGTAGGTACCTTGTGGTTACATTAGACGATAACCTGAGACTGTGGCTTGGACCCAAATATGACGAGAGATTTGCGACATTCTACTGTGTAAACCAACTGAAGCTAGTAAAGGACAGCTGCTGTCACATGGATAACGGTCATGGAAATGGGTGCCCTCGGTCCTACTCACGTTCACCTGTAGCTCCGTAACCTTTAAGGTGTTCCCTCAACTTTCTGTGTGGACTTTTCCACAAGGAAGAATGGATTTCAAGGGGTGGCCACAAGCTAAATGGAGAAAATGTATACATGCAGACATACGGACGAAAGAGAAGTCACATAGCCTGGGAGTGATTTGTTTATATAGACAGTGGCTCGTATAGAAAAGAAGTTACGGCTCTTTTCTTTCACATCATGTCCTCAGCCTTTCCTGATGTCTGCAGATCTCTGAAAGTGTATCATTCACCTCACATCTCTGAGGAGCAGAGTTTGAAAAGGGTTTGCTGTGTCAGAACAAAATGTGGTACACTACTTCGAGTTAGCTAATTCCCTGATAAAGTCTGTGGTCCCCTTGGGTATCACCTGCTCCTTACCACCCACTCTCCCAGGAAGAAAACAAAAAGCAAAAGTAAAGTGTACCCTCTCCTTGTCTCTTTTGCCTTTGTAATTCGTTTTAAAATTTTTACTTTTCAGAGTCAGAAGCAACAAATGATACTCTGGGTCCCCGGACATTTTTTCTCAGGAATCCCAATGATGTATTTGAACCAATCCCACTGAAGGAGGATGAGGACCAAAATGAAAGTGAATTCGCAGAAGACAGATTAAGCTCCGGCAACAGAAGCAGTCCTCCTCAAAAATCACCCCCCGAGTTCATCTCAAAAGATGCCTCAGGATATCTGACCAGCACCTGGTTGACGCTCTTTATCCCCTCCGTGTACACCGGCGTGTTCCTCGTAAGCCTTCCTCTGAACATCATGGCCATCGTCGTGTTCACCTTGAAGATGAAGATCAAGAAGCCCGCCGTGGTGTACATGCTGCACCTGGCCATGGCAGACGTGCTCTTTGTGTCTGTGCTCCCGTTTAAGATCAGCTACTACTTTTCCGGAAGTGACTGGAGATTCGGGTCTGCCATGTGCCGCTTCATCACCGCTGCGTTCTACTGTAACATGTATGCCTCTATCATGCTCATGACGGTCATCAGCATTGACCGGTTCCTGGCTGTGGTATACCCCATGCAGTCGCTCTCCTGGCGTACTCTGGGGAGGGCTTCCTTTACCTGTCTGGCCATCTGGGCCATGGCCATCGCGGGGGTGGTACCTCTGCTCCTCAAGGAGCAGACCACCCAGGTCCCGGGGCTCAACATAACCACCTGTCACGATGTGCTCAACCAAACACTGCTCGAAGGCTACTACTCATATTACTTCTCGGCCTTCTCTGCCATCTTCTTTTTTGTGCCGTTGATCATTTCCACAGTCTGTTACGTGTCTATCATCCGATCTCTTAGCTCTTCCACGGTTGCCAACCAGAGCAAGAAGTCCCGGGCTTTGTTCTTGTCAGCTGCTGTTTTCTGCATCTTCGTCCTTTGCTTTGGACCCACAAACATCCTGCTGATTCTACATTACGCATTCCTTTCCCATAATTCCATGACAGAGGCTGCCTACTTTGCCTACCTCCTGTGTGTCTGTGTCAGCAGCATAAGCTGTTGCGTTGACCCCTTGATTTACTACTATGCTTCCTCTGAGTGCCAGAGGTACCTCTACAGTATCTTATGCTGCAAAGAAAGTTCAGATCCCAGCAGTTATAACAGCAGCGGTCAGTTGATGGCAAGTAAAATGGACACCTGCTCTAGTAACCTGAATAGCAGCGTGTACAAAAAGCTGTTAACTTAGGAAAAGGGACCGACAGTGAGTTAAAAAGAAAATGTTAAAAAAGCAAATAACCTGAGGATTCTACTTAGTCCCTGACAAAAAGTATTTACTTTACCATCTACAACAACAAATGTATGATGTACATGCCTCCTTATGAGAGCCATTAAGCATATATATTTGTTAGTTACAGGAAAAAAAAATAACAGGAATAGAAAACAATGTTATTACAAGAGAGTGTTACAACAAGAACTGAAATGTCACTTTTTTCGTAAATTTACGTGATGTATTTTAGATATATGTGTGTGTATATGTGTATTTATACACATATACTTGTATCATTTGCAGTGCAGTATAGAATAGGCACTTTGAAACCCTCTCTTTTTTTCACCAGAGATTATGGAAGTAAACTCTGATTCTCTGATTTCATATGCAAAGTTTAGGCTGGAGTTTAGCCCTGAACATCTGAAGAAGTCCATCAATAGTGAGGGATTCTACAGTTTGTAGTTATACAACTTTTGCCAGTAAGTGTTTTGAAATTGTCCAACAGCAATGTTTAAGTTATTGAGGGATGAGACTTAGTACTATCTGTGTGTAGAGAAAGTTCTGCTGTTTTTCATGTTAAATGTATCAAAGTTTGAATTCTAAAAATTATTAAAACAGATAATATGGGTAGCATTTTTGCTATTTTACATGCCGTGAGTGTAAACTAAGAATGAGCAGAGGTCCCACCAGTGACCTGAGGCTGGCTTTCAAAGCCCCCAGCCCCCAGATGAAGGACTCCAAGCAGTAGATACAAGACAGGGCCAGTTCAGAGAGATCAGGACCACCGTGTTTGCTATCTCCTGCTGGGATTCCCTCAAGGATTGGCCGTGCGCTTATCATGTTTATTAGAAGTTGGCAAAGTAGGATGTGCTATCCCAAGAGATAATGGATATAAAAGACTGCCCATTTTAAGAATGGAGAAAGAAGACACGTTCACTTCTAGCAGTTATGCTGCAAGGACCATTCCCAGGTGGAAACACCCATATAGCAAACATGGACACCCATCGTGTGCTCTAAGCACTCTAATGGGTGCTGGGCAAATAGAGTTGAGTCAGACTGAAACCTGCTCTCAAGAATAACAAAGTGGACCGATACACAGAGTGGGACGTGTGAAAGAAACACATCATTAGGTAAAGAAGTGCTTTTAGCCAGAGGTCACCAAGCAAGTTCCACATAATCCTGGCAGGTAAAGAACTTTGAACATTTGGGTTACTTCTTCCTGTGGTTATAACTTGAGATAAACATAATATAGTACAGGAAGCGTGTTTTTAAAAATAACTCCTTCAGTAACAGAATATGAAATGTTTTATTACAATGTTATTCAAGCAAGGTAAAAATTATAAATTCTGTACATAATATGATCGCCAATCTATGTATCAACATGCAAACAAAGTTTTACATAAAAGAGATTGAAAAAAATAAACCAAAATGACAACAAAGGATAAAAAAAGATTAAGTCCTTCAGTCTGTCTTAATTGGGCCCTATTTACAAATGTTTTGTTCAATAAATTACTCAAGTCAGATTTTTAAAACATTAATTATGTTAGTCGGATTAGAAATGGCAGAAGAAAATGGAATTGACTTTGAAATCCAGGAAAATTATTCTCTATTTTCCATTCACTTTTCTTAAGAGTTAATGAGATGATTTTACAAGCTATGATGAGTATCAAGTACAGAATATCCTCATGTATTTGAGAAAATAATTTGAAAATTAGGTTGAATTATATCTTTTTTTCCTTATGAAAAAATGTTGGCGTTTTAAACAAACAAAAAGAGTAGAAACTTGTAAGGCAAGTACTTACCTATTTAAAAGAGCAAATTGTTTCCAAATGCCATAGAACGATTTACATAAAAGTATGTCTTGTAAGTAGAAGCTAACATTGTTTTTATTAATTTAGTTACGATATTCATTTTATCCAACTTAGTGGAGATATACTGTCATTGTTCATTCTGTTTATATTAAAATACCTCTGACTTAATAAGACTCATTACTGTATTATCAGTATGTACTTATAAAATATTACATCACTGTTTTTATGTTCTTTTTTAAAAAAAATGTATGTAACCTCTATTAATAAACCTGAAAGTTTGCTTGGTATCTGTTTGGAATAAGATTTTATTGTATCTTTAGAGCCTGTCAGGAAGGCCAGTCTAAGGATTTAGCTGAACAGCGGTTAATGAAGAGGTGATTTGCAGAGGCATGGCCAGGGTTAAGGGAACCAACAGGAGCTGGTGAAGCACCCCAGGGCCTAGCAATTAGGGAAAGTTGTTACCACCCCAGGCCTAAAACGAGTGGAGGAGGGAATACACAGACCTCCGCTCCCCCCGCCCTCTGATCTCTTGCTGATGCCTCCCCATTGCTCCTGATTTTAACTTACCCCCAAAGGTCAAGGGAACCTGGGTGATGGAGCCCATAAAGGTCGGCTTCTTGGGGCGCAGAGAATGAAACTCGAAGGAAAGAAAAAGCACAATCTACCAAAGGCATTGGGTGATTAGATCTCTGTGTCTTTTTTTTTAAATCCGTTCTTAGGAAAATTCAAGGTTATGTCACTGAGAACATGCTCAGATTCCTGGGTTATGAGCATCGTGGATAGAGTCTGCAGTTGTTTTTTTTGTTTGTTTGTTTTTTATTGGAGAGTAGTTGATTTACAATGTTGTGTTTGTTTCAGGTGTACAGCAAAGTGAATCAGTTATACATATACATATATCTACTCTTTATTTATTTATTTTTAAATTTAGCCACACTGTGCGGCATGGGGGATCCTTAGTTCCCCGGCCAGGGCTCGAACCTGTGCCCACAGCAGTGGAAGCCCACAGTCTTAACCACTGGACTGCCAGGGAAGTTCCTATCTTTTTTAGATTCTTTTCCCATATAGGCCATTACAAAGTATTGAGTAGAGTTCCCTGTGCTATACAGTAGGTCCTTATTAGTTACTTTTTTGTTTTTTTGCGGTACACGGGCCCCTCACTGTTGAGGCCTCTCCCATTGCGGAGCACAGTCTCCGATGCGCAGGCTCAGCAGCCATGGCTCATGGGCCCAGTCGCCCCGCGGCATGTGGGATCTTCCTGAACCAGGGCACGAACCCGCGTCCCCTGCATCGGCAGGCAGACTCTCAACCACTGCGCCACCAGGGAAGCCCATAGTTACCTATTTTATATAGTAGTGTGTATATGTCCATCCCAATCTCCCAATTCATCCCTCCTCCCCCATGTCCTCTGGTGACCATACGTTTGTTTTCTATATCTCTGACTCTGCAGTTCTTTCCTAGTGAAGAGAGAAGCAAATTAAATGTCAGAGGATACATATGTCGAAACTCAAGGAAGGGCCACCCTTGAGTGACAGTTCTTTGCCATCTAACACTACCTGGGGCAGAGGGAGGATGGAGAATTAAAAGCAAAGTTACAAGTACCTCTGAGAGCTGAAAAGCAACCCAAAATTCTGATAATGTTCTTCTAAATTCATAGTCAGCAGAAGAGTTATTTCAACGGAACAAGAATTCTGTTAGCACACAGAATTTTTAAGTTAACACACAAGCTTAAGTTTCTGAGGCCTGGAGTCTCCACAGTATTTCAGAAATGGATGTATTGAATGAAGTCAGCCCAGCTCATGACCACCAGAAAAATAGGATTCCCACTCTAAACAGAAAGTGACCTTTAAGCTCTTTTGTTGTTATTTTTCAAAATATGTTTGAAATCAAGAAACAAATTTTCTCAACACAAAAAAGCATGTTTTTTCCACCAAGTCAAAAATAGGATTTTAAAGGAAATGGAATTCTTGACTGTTAAATACACACATGGAAAATTTGGAGTTATACTTTTGAATTTAAGAAGTTAAGAGAAATGTCGGCATGTCCTTCAGGAAGTCTTGAGCTCTGAGAGCAAATGGAAAAACTTAAGCATCGTTTATGATGAAGCTTTTTTCCTGAGGCCTGGACCTTCCGCTAGTAGCTTCTCACCTAGGTGCCATAATGAAATTTACTGGGAAAGTCACCAACAGTAGTTTCCTGGCAGAACCGGCACAGCTGTGTGGCTGTTCCTTTCAAAATTGCTAGACCGAATGTGCATGGAGAATAATGAACCGCAGGATGAGCTGAGTGTGATTTGTGGAGAAGGTGCAGTTAAGGAAGCTGTGATCTGAGCAGAGACGAGAAATGCTCCAATTCCACGATCCCCAGAGTCCTTGAGACCCTTTCAGGAGATGCACGGGGTCAGAACTCTCTTAAGACTAAGATAGTGTTTTGGTCTGATTCTCTCACGAGTATACAACTGCGTTTTCCAGAGGCCGGGTGACGTGGTAGCACAACAGACTGAATGCAGGAGCAGATATGAAAATCTGACTCTTCCATTTAGCCAGCCATTAAAGAGATTTGCCAAAATAAAAACCAAGGTAACGCTCTTCACGAAATCACTGTTTTGGGGGAAATTTTTCTTTGTGAAAAATATAGCATTTATGTTAACATGTAATGGATTTTTCATTATTCTTTTAATTATTTTTTTATTGAAGTATAGTTGATTAACAATGTTGTGTTAATTTCTGGTGTACAGCAAAGTGATTCAGTTATATTGATACATATATTTATATTACTATATTCTTTTTCAGATTTTTTCCATTAGAGGTTATTACAAGATATTGAATATAGTTTCTTGTGCTATACAGTAGGACCTTGTTATTTATTTTATGTATAATAGCTTGTATCTGCTAATCCCAAACTCCTAATTTGTACCCTGCCAACTTCCTTCCCCTTTGGTAACCACAAGTTTATTTTCTATGTCTGTGAGTCTGTTTCTGTTTTCTAAATAAGTTCATTTGTATCATTTTTTTTAGATTTCACATGTAAGTGATATCATATATTTGTCTTTGTCCGACTTCACTTGGTATGATAATCTCTAGGTTCATCCATGTTGCTGCAAATGGCATGATTTCATTCATTTTTATGGCTGAGTAATGGGTTTATTGTTATTTTATTTTATTTTTTAATTAATTTATTTATTTATGGCTGTGTTGCGTCTTCGTTTCTGTGCGAGGGCTTTCTCTTGTTGTGGCGAGCGGGGGCCGCTCTTCATTGTGGTGCGCGGGCCTCTCACTGTTGCGGCCTCTCCCGTTGTGGAACACAGGCTCTAGACCCACGGGCTCAGTAGTTGTGGCTCACGGGCCCAGTTGCTCCGCGGCATGTGGGATCTTCCCAGACCAGGGCTCGAACACGTGTCCCGCACATCAGCAGGCAGACTCTCAACCACTGCACCACCAGGGAAGCCCTATTGTTATTTTTAACTGAAAGAAATATTTTCAAAAATTCTCCATTTTAATGTCTAATATGGTAAATAGAAGCAGGGGTTTGCTGCTAAACCCAATCTCCAGAAAAAGAAAAAAGGCTCTGATATGTAGCATTTGCCAATTTCCACGGTGTAAATATTCCCTCTGCTGCCAATTTCAAGCTTCTGATGGTTTAACAGTTGGCTTGAGAAATTCCTGAACATTGGATTCTCGTGAGCTGGTACAGCTGACTCCAGCACACCACTGGCTATAACCTGCATAAACAAAAACTCTTTGGGGTCCTCATCATTTTTAAGTGTATTGAGGTGTTCTCAATCATTTTTAATGTATTGAGGTCTCAAGAAAATTTGAGAACGCTGGTCTTATGCAGGGTTTCTCAACATTGTCACCTTCAAGAAGACATGGAAACTGGTCATGTTATAAAGCACAAAGAGGTAAACAGTTGGTTCACAGCTGTGGGCCACCATATTGGGTTTCTGGCAGCCTCACAGCTGAGGGGATCATTATCTTGGAGCAACAGAAGTTGATTTCAGGCAGCAGGTCCGGTATGGCCTGGTGAATGGAAAGTTTTGCCTGAGGCCTGGTTTCCAGCCAGCTGCTATGACCCACCTGTGGTGGCGTCTCTATTAAGAGAACAGCAAACGCCATGCTTCTTGTCATGGGAACTGCACATTGGTCTTCTGGAAACACGAAACTAGACGTCAGATTCAGCGGCATCTTGAATTCCGATAACATAGTATGTTTCTACCCAGCTGGCTGGTCATCACGTCAGGAAAGGATTCATGAACACTAGAGAGTTAGCTTTGAAAGCTGCACTTATAGTAGCCTGAAGATGTCGGGGGGGGGGGGGTGGCAGAGCCAGTCAGGCTGTTTTGCTCATCTTAATAACCACAGAATTGGGCCATTTTAGTGTGCTGCTGTGCGACCCATGCTGGGGAGTGAGAACACGACTAAGGCGGGGATTGTCAATACTGAGACTCATTGAACAGCAGAACTTCAGTTGTTTTGTGTGTGTATGTGGGTTTTGTTTTGTTTTGTTTCTGGTTTTTTGGCTCTGCAGCCTGCGGGATCTTAGTTCCCAGACCAGGGATCGAACCCGTGCCCCCTGCAGTGGAAGCACGGCGTCTTAACCATTGGACCGCCAGGGAAGCCCCAAATCTTTACTTTTTTTTTTTTGGTCATGCCGTGGCATGCAGGATCTTAGTTCCGCAACCAGGGATTGAACCCATGCCCCCTGCAATGGAAGTGCAGAGTCTTAACCACTGGACCACCAGGGAAGTCCCTGTTATGCGTGTTTTTGATGTTTCATTTCTTATCATGAGATACCTAGTTACTCTTGGAACTGGCCAAAACAAAGTAAAAGAAAAAAATTGTTTTCAGTGTTTCTCTCTCCTCCAGGAACTGATTTTGGGGTTTAAACATAAAATGTAATGGTTAAGAAGCATGAAATTTGAAGACTTCAAATTTTAGAGAGTTTATCAATTCTGCCTTGTTAGAAGGAACTTTTAGAAACTTTAAGTCAGTTCTCATCTCTGGCTGCACATAGAATCACGGGAGAGCTTCTAAGCAATTCTAATGCCCAGTCCCTGCTCTCTGAATCAGAATCTTTGGGGGCTGGGCCTGGACATCCATATTGTATTCAAGTCCTTTATGAGATTCTGATGTGTACGCCAGAGTTGATACGACTGCTTTAAGAGTGCCTCTCAAATTTAACATGCATTCAGATTACCTGGGCGTCTTGATCGACTCCAGACTGATGCAGTAGGTCTAGGATGGGGCTGTGAGTCTAACAAGTTCCCAGGCCATGTTGACACTGCCAGTCCTTGGAACACTTTAAGTAGCAGGGCCCTGAGACATGACCCTGAGGCAAAACTGGGCCAGCTCAGAGGTCCAGACCCTCAGAAAATTCAATTCTCATATCCTTAAAATCACTCTCTGGGGCAATTTTTAATGTAGCAGTAGGATAAGTGCTTAATCAAAATTTGCCTTAGGTGATATCTATCTTGCTGTATATTTTCATTCCTCGTGGACTTTTTTCTAAGAGGAAAGATAGCTTAAAAGTTTCTAATCTCATACATAAAACCATCTCATAAGAGGCTGGGCGTTTAGAGTGGCGACTCCGGACTCCACTCCCGTCTCTCCTTTGTAAAGATAGTGCCCCGCAGATAGCAGCAGCGCCTGGCTACCAGAAAGCAGATGTGCATATGTTTCTTATCTCTGGGTCTGGCTGAAAAATGGTGACCTCAGGGACATGCTAAGGGTGCTAGTCAGCATCAGGAGCTTCAATCTTGATGGTGCTGGAATGAGCAGCTTTGGAAACCCTCAGGCAAATGAGTCAGCCCAGGAGTCATCCTGAGGGGAGTCGTGACTGTGTCACGAAAAACAAAGAAGAAAGGAGAAAACAAAGATTTAGGAAGCCAACTCTGAGAATGTATATTTGTGGCACATACAATAAATCTGGGGTAAATTCTCCATTATAGAAGCCCTCTTACAAGTTGATTAAAAAAATACTAAATGGTGAAAGAGGAACTATAATTTGTATGGGAAAAATGTTGGGTCTCATCAATAATCAAATAGCTACAATTTAAAACAAGATAGCACTGACACCTATCTAATTAGCAGTGATTTTTTTTTCTATGATAGCCATTAACAGCCATAAAAGGAAGCATGGAAAGAAGGATAATATAAATACCAGCAAGAGTAAGAGAATTCTGATGGACATGCTTTAGGAGAGCAATTTGACAAAATGTCATCACCCTTAAAATGTACACAACCTTGGACCCAGTTGTATGCTTCTGGGAAGCTATCCTTAAGAAATAATTTTAAGTAACAAAAAAATAATAGACTTCTAGTTTTTAATAGCATCCTTATTTGCATATCAGTTAAAGGCTGGAAACCTTCTAGATGCTGAACCCCAGAGGACTGCTTTCCCAAGACTATTACACCCATTTAAAATGACATGTATTAATTGTATATAATGGCACTGAGAAGTGCTTATAATACTTCATTTTTAAAAAAGCAAGATGCAGTGATGTACATGCAGTATGAAACCAGCACTATGGGAGGAAAAAAACAGATTCATGTGAGATCTATTAGCAAAAGCTGATGACCAAACATTTAAACTTGTGTTTGGAGAGTTGGGCTACTTCTTTCCTTTTATGGATTTGCTCTTTCCTGAGTGTGTACTACTTCTCTAACAAAAAAGCAATCCACATTAAAACAAAAGAAAAATCAGATAATCAAACAAACAGAACTAGTGGTTAAAAGAAATCTTTGACCTAGTATATTTTGTGGCCAGCAAGCAGGAAACCCCAGTGTAGCTGTTAAAATGCTAAAGTTTTTCAGAATTATACTGTAGCTTAGCACATCTATCTGCAGAGTTATTGGAATGTCAAGATTCTCTAGATAGTTCCCCCTAGATAATTGGCTCTAAATATCTGACTGTATCCGTTAAAAGATTTAGCCTTACAAATAATTTTCCCTGTCATTGACTTTGCCTGTATGTACGAAAATGGGTGCCTCTTCCTGTAGAGATAATGCTCTGTGTTCACGTAGGATTTTTAGTGCATTTTTTTGAGTAGGTAACACTCATGTAGTTCAAATTTCCAAAGAACAAGAGGAGGTCCAGGGAAAATTCCCCTCAAACCCCTGTCGTTTCCTCAGAGGTAACCACAGTTAACAGCTTCTTAAGTGTGGTGTTGGATATATTTACAAAATAATTTAGAAACCCATTCTCTGTTTTAGGGGGCAAAAGGAGAGTATACAAGAGGCCATTTTATTTTTTTAAATTATTTATTTATTTATTTTGGCTGTGTTGGGTCTTCGTTGCTGCACACAGTCTTTCTCTAGTTGCGGCGAATGGAGGCTACTCTTCGTTGCAGTGCGTGGGCTTCTCATTGCGGTGGCTTCTCTTGTTGCGGAGCACAGGTTCTAGGTGCACAGGCGTCAGTAGTTGCAGCACACGGGCTCAGTAGTTGCAGCATGTGAGCCCTAGAGCACACGGGCTTCAGTAGTTGCGGCGCGTGGGCTCAGTAGTTGCGGCGCGTGGGCTCAGTAGTTGTGGCTTGCAGGCTCTAGAGCACAGGCTCAGTAGTTGTGGCACATGGGCTTAGTTGCTCCGTGGCATGTGGGATCTTCCCAGACCAGGGATCGAACCCATGTCCCCTGCATTGGCAGGAGGATTCTTAACCACTGCGCCACCAGGAAAGTCCCAAGAGGCCATTTTATTTTTAAATTGTGTCTGTGGGTTTTAAAAACTCCTGTTGATTTAGAGGTATCAGTCAGGTACTGGTGTGTAACAAACCACACAAGATCCCAGAGGCACATAATAATAAACATTTATTGCTCATGCTCTGGGGTACTCAGATAGTTCTGCTGACATGTCTGGGCATCTCTTAGCTGATGTAGGAGGGCCTCGACTGGGTTGACTGGGGTGAGTTAATGTGCTCCACTGTCTCTCTTCTTCAAGCATGGTGGTCCTGGCATATTCTCATGGCAATGTCGGAGGAGCAAGAGAACACGAAGAATATCTCGAGGTCTAGGATCGGAACTGGTACATCCGCACAATAGTCACATCCAAAGCAAGACACAAGGCCATCCTAGACTCAAGGGGATGGAGAAATATGCACTGCTTCTTTAGTGAGAGGAGTTTCAGCATCACGTGGCAAAGGCGTAACTATAGGGAATGATGCAGAATAGAGGCCGTGATTGTAATCTGCTGCACTGAATGTCCAAAAGCTCGTTATAATAATGACCCTTAAAGAAATGGCTTAATATCCAAGTACTGTACTTTTATAACAACATAGCCATGATTTCTGAGGGTTTTCAGTTGTTTAAATGTTTTTTAATGTCAACAGAAGGATTATAAAAATATCTCAAAGGCCTGGGTCCTACACTCAGCTCCATCAGCGCGTGTCTTACCACTGTCATACATGAAATGAGGAAAAGATGAATGCTGACCCTAGGGGAATGTTTAAGGGAACATGAAATATAACGCTTCAAGTCCTACCAAGGAAGAGCAGCATTTCAACTGAAGATATGCTCTTAAATACTTGACTTCCTCCAGTAAGGGTGCTGAGGTACCAACAAGCCACTTCAGGAAAAGCGTGTGATTAAGTATGGTTTTTACCCTTCTGTGTCAACACGTTTTTTGAGATTATTTTTAGTGTTTCAGTACTGATTTTAATCTTTGGATTTTTAAAATCAGAGAAGTCATGCTTGCAAAGTGACCCTTAAGAAAGATTTATGAAGAAAATGTCAGGGGTGATACTGGCTTCTGCTTCCCATTTAACTTAATTTCAGTTGCCATTTTGCTTATTTTAATAAATAAACTTTTTTTTCTTAAGATAAAACTGCCTCAGATGCTATCAGTAGCCTCATTCAGATGTAAAAAATATATATAGCCTTTTAACTAGAATTTTCAAATACTTTAAATATGCATATGGAATTATTTAGACATTTAACCTTGCTTGGCCTAACCGCATTTAGTCCCACTGGTGGCATGTAGTAACCAGAAGAATGAAGCAGTTCTCTCTGATAGGAAAAGAGAGGTAGTACTTGCTGATACTTCATGACTAGGCTATAGTTCGTGGAGTCTAGCTATGCACTTAACAGGTTGGAACCTGTTTTATAGGTGTGGAGATAAGATTTGGCCATATACTGGGACTTGATGGGACAGGTCTTTTCTTTATAAATTGTTGCCCAGTGACATCAGGTTGCGGTTCCCAGCACTCTCCGTATTCTGAGATACATACAGACTTACACAGATAATGCTGTGTACATCTTTCCTCTCCACTTTGTCCTTTCCCTTTATAGTTGCCCCTGATGCGTATAGGCATAGTTTAGGATCCATCGCTGGTGGCCCTCTGAACTCAGCCAGAGGACGTCAGAAAAATGTTAAGATGGAAAGAAGGACGCCCCGACAAGGGTATGCAGCAGCTGAAACTCTCCTACATTTTGCTGGTGGCAAATGTATATAAAATGGCACAATCTCTTTGGGGAAAAGTTTAGCAGTTTCTTAATAAAGTTAAACACGCACCTACCTTATGACCTTGCAATCCTATTCCTAGGTAGTTGCTCAAGAAAAATGAAAACATATTCCACACAAAGACTTAAACAAGAATGTTTATAATAGCTTCTTTCATAGCAGCCTTAAAACTGGAAACAACCCAAAGGTCTATCAATAGATGAATGGATAAACAAATTGCGATGTATCCATAGAATGGGATACTACTTGGCAATAAGAAGGAACAAACTAGTGATATACTCGCCAACGTGGATGAATCTCAAACATATTTTGCTGAATGAAAGAAGCCGAAAGAGAAGAGTATATATTGCATGATCCTATTTACATGGAATTCTAGAAAGTGTAACTAATCTATAGTGACAGAAAGCAGATCAGAGGTCCCCTGGAGTTGGAAGTGGAGGGGAGAATTGACTGTAAAGGGTCAAGAGGGGGTGATAGAAATGTTATGCATTTTGATTGTGGTGGTGGTTACATGGATGGTTACATGGCTGTTACGTGGGTGTACATTTGTCAAAACCCACTGAACTGTACATTTAATATGGGTACCATCTATTGCACATAAATTATACTTCAGTAAAATGGATGTTTAAAAAAAGAAAGTCCTGACATTGCTAATCATTAGGAAAACTTAAAACCACAGTGAGATATCACTTTACACCCATTAGAAGAGCTATAATCGAAGAAGAGAAAATGTTATTTAACATATCAAAATTAAAAGGCAAGGATGTAGAGAAATTGAAACACTACTGCATTGTTGGTAGGAATGTATAGTGGCCATGGAAAACAGTATGGTGGTTCCTCAAAAAATCAAACACAGAATTACCATATGATCCAGCAATTCCACTCCTCAGTGAACTATAATACCCCAGAGAATTGAAAGCAGGGACTCAGATATTTGTACACTCATGTTCATGGCAGCATTACCTACAATAGCCAAAAGGTGGAAACAACAAAATGTCCACTGGTAGATAAACAGGTAAAGAAAATCATTCCATTGTATGAATGGCATATACATACAATGGAATATTATTCAGCCTAAAAAAGGAATGAAATTCTGATACATGTTACAACATGGATGAACCTTGAAAACATTATTCTAAGAGAAATAAGCCAGACATAAAGGACAAATACCATGTGATTCCACTTATATGAGGTCCTAGAAGTAGTCAAATTCATAGAGACAAAAAGTAGAGCAGTGGTTGTCTGGGGCTGGGAGAAGGAGGTATGAAGACATTGTTTCACGGGTATTGAGTTTCAGTTTTGTTTTGTTTTGTTTTTTTGCGGTACTGTTGTGGCCCCTCCCGCTGCGGAGCACAGGCTCCGGATGCGCAGGCTCAGCGGCCATGGCTCACGGGCCCAGCCGCTCCGCGGCATGTGGGATCCTCCTGGACCGGGGCACGAACCCGTGTCCCCTGCATCGGCAGGCGGACTCTCAACCATGGCGCCACCAGGGAAGCCCCTGAGTTTCAGTTTTGAAAGACGAAAAGGTTGTATGGTTGATTGGTGGTGATGGTTGCACAGCAATGTGAATGTACTTAATGCCAATGAACTATACGTTTAAAATGGTAAATTTTATGTTTTGTATATTTTACCTCAATAGGAAGAAAGGGAGGAAGGAGAAAAAAGATGCCCCAACGAATAGTGCCTGTCCTGGGGCAGAACTGGGCCAATGCACAGCTGACTCTCAGACCCCACCACCTTTCCTCAAGACCACGCACTGAATTCTCAACAAACGTGTCTCATTTTGGAAACAATTTACTCTGCCACGCAAATGAAAGGGACTTAGTGGAATGGCATCCGAAGGATGAGTTGGGGCTCTCCAGGGAGAGAAATGGAGCGAGAACAAATGCTTAGAGGTGGGATCATACCTCCTGTCCTCAGAGAACTCCAGTAGCCTGACGGTGCAAGAACAAAGGGCACATGCTGAGCAGTGAGGAGAAAATGTTGGACCATTAGGGTGGGGCCCAAGAGGGATCTTGAGACTTATACTAACAGTCGTTTGCCTTTATCTCAGGGCAGCAGTGGGCCTTTCAGTGACTCTGAGCACAGTGTTGAGGTATGTGATGTGAGCCGAGAAAGATGGCGGAGGGGAGATGGGCTGGAGAGGACAAATCAGGAGCAGGGTCTGGGGGGGCCGAGTGTCAGGAGGTCCTGCTCTTCCAGAACTTCCCCCAGCCAATGAGACCTGAAGCTCCTGGTTTATCCCAGCCAACTGCAAACATTTTACACTGTATGCCATTTTGAGAAACATTAAGATCTCACACCCTTTGAACGTCCCAGAAATTTCAATATAAATTCCCTTTGATGAAAAACAAATCAAAGCAATTCCTAATGAAGAATATCTCTTCAACTCTACCCTTTCCAGTCTCTGATAGACTGTCCTTCCTGCCTCCTTACTCCTACTACCTAGTCAACTGGGAATCATTACGCTACAGCAAACCTAACAGGAAATGCCACTTAAAAGGTCACCTGGGCCATGAGGGTCACTTTAGACACGTCTTGTTTGGACTAGAGCCTCCCTGGGCTCTCAGAACTGTCGCAGGCCCTGGCAAGCCCCCATGCTAGCAATGACTTCCATTCATTCTGGATATAAGGGCTGCCAGCTTAGGGAACGTACATACCTGACCAGCTGGGTTCGATCTGCTTTGAAGCTGCCCCTGCCTCTCTCCTCTCCATTGTTTCCCTAGTGTGCCCACCCATGAGAATCACCTGGGGGGCGTGTGAATCACGGAGAGCCCCGGGCATCACTCTGGAGATGCTGAATCAGGAATCAGAGCCAGCACCTGGAAGCTGTCTGCTTAGCTCGTGCTCCAGGTGATTCTTAGGACCAGACACGTTTGGGAAAGGCTGTGAAGACTGCCTGTTCTGCTGGCAACTGTGGCTGCCACCCTGAGAGGAAGAAGAGATTCATAGCCCAGCAGATGCCCGAGCCTCTCTCCGGGATGGTAACCGGCTGCGTGTCCCTGAGACGGAACAGGTGGGCCCACGCAGGCTTCCGCAGCACTGAACCAGACCCAGGCCTAAAGGGCGCTCATCCCTGGCAGCTTCCTGCTGCCCGTCTTTCCCTCCCCCTGCCCCACCACCCCTGGATAGGCAGCCAGCAGCTCAGCAACAGGGGCCTGTGGGGTTCTCATCTCCATCCAGCTGACACCTGAAAGCCGGGATCCACGGAGCCGGGAGAAGAACACTCCGCAGAGAAGGTTTGTGCAGGCTTTCTTTTAAAGGGAGCTTGAGGTTTTTAGGGCAGTTTGCTAAGCCTTAGGAGACACCTGAATGCTGTGGACCTGTTTTTTTAAAAATATTGTTTGATTTGGGGGCTGTGAGAATTCAAGGGAAAATGCCTGGTTGTCCTTAAGTAGTCTATGAGCTGAATTGCTGGAAGAAAGAGAGAAGGAAAAAGGGAAGGGGAAGAAATACGTGTGTGTGTGTGTGTGTGTGTGTGTGTGTGTGTGTGTGTGTGAATGAATGTGAACACCCAGGGAAAAGGTGGGTGGTTTTTTTATGTAGACCTCATTTTTTTTTTTTTTTTGTGGTATGCAGGCCTCTCACTGCTGTGGCCTCTCCCGCTGCGGAGCACAGGCTCCGGACGCGCAGGCTCAGTGGCCATGGCTCACGGGCCCAACCGTTCCGCGGCATGTGGGATCTTCCCGGACCGGGGCACGAACCCGTGTCCCCTGCATCGGCAGGCGGACTCTCAACCACTGCGCCACCAGGGAAGCCCTAGACCTCATTTTTGAGCAATATTGGAGCAGAAGTCTTGTTTCAAATACATGAACGCTCACATAATTGAAGCTTACCTTTCTATGTTAGTGTAGAGTTTTCCGGAGGCAGACCCTGAGACAGGGTGCAAGTACAAGTGGTTTATCTGGCAAGTCCAGGGAGCACCTCTAGGGAGGTGGGGAAACGATGAGGATGAGACAGCAGCCACCGAAGGCCACGCTGTGAACCTAGTTACCACAGAGGTTGCCTGGAGCTTAAACCAGTGGGGAAACTCTGGGAGACTGTGTCAATGATCCTGCTTGAGGGGTAAGGGAGCTGATGTATTCATATACCAGCATCTGAGGGTTATTTGTTGAGCGCTGCTCCCAGGGTGGGGGGGTTTATTCCCTGTCACTTTTCGACTTCTGAGCAGGACCACATTCAGGAAAGTGGCCTTCTGGTTCCAGAAAAAATCCTCAGTGCAGATGTGGACAGTTGAAAGTCAGCCAGAGGAGGATAATGAATCAGTGAGCGTCAAGGAATGTGAGCAGGGCGCTGACAGCATCAGCTGCGTTGTATTAATCCCCAAACTCATTTTAGCCCCGCTGAAAACTTTTTTTAATTGAAGTATAGTTAATTTACAATGTTGTGTTAGTTTCAAGTGTCTAGCAAATTGATTCAGTTATATATATATATATAACTGATTTTTTCAGATTTTGTTTTTGTTTTTTTGGCTGTGCTGTGTGGCTTGCGGAATCTTAGTTCCCCAACCAGGGATTGAACCCAGGCCCTGGCAGTGAAAGCACAGAGTCCTAACCACTGAACCACCAGGGAATTCCCAGATTCTTTTCCATTATAGGTTATTACAAGATACTGAATATAGTTCCCTGTGCTATCCAGTAGGTCCTTGTTGTTTACCTGTTTTCTATATAGTAGTGTATATATGTTTTTAGAGTTAACTCTGAAAAGCAAGTGATGGGACTGTGGGCTCTGGGAGCGGCCTCCACAGGCAGCCACAAGAAGAATTCATTTAAATGAGACCTAGACTCTCACACTCTTTATTTATGTAAGAAATTTAAGTTTAAACACGGATCTCATTAGCACATGGGTCATTTGCATATGGGTGAGTTCAAACCATGGACGTGAATGAGATTGCCCTGGGGAAGAATGTAGAGCAAAAAGAGACACTATCAGGGCCAGAATTGGGGGTGGGGAGACATTTGCATTTAAGGGCCAGTAGAAGAAAAGGAGATCCATAAAGGAGACCAATAGCCAGTGAGGAAGCAGGCAAACCAGAAGACACTGGTGTGATAAAGACTAGGGAGACAGGTTTCAAGGGAGGGTGTCAAATGCTGTAAGGGCTCAGACAGGATGCCATCCAGGAAAAGGCAATGGATTGGGCCAGGGAACGCGGGTTATGATGCCCCCAGGACCTATGAGAGCAGGATATGGGAGGTAGGAATGGGGAGGTGAGGGTGGAGAAAAGGAGGTGACCCGTCTGAAAGGAAGGACAGGAGGTGCTGGAAAAAGAGACAGAGTCTAATTTAGACTATCATGTATTTTAGGACAAAAAAGCTCCCAACCAGTTTGTGAAAAGAAAAGGCATGAAAACCCAGGAAAGCAGGGAGCGTTGAAGGAGTGAGGAAATAGCAGGACTGCAGGAGGAAAGGTTAAGCCCTGAGGAAGTACAGAGGGGATCTGAGGAAGGAGTATTTGCTCCAGCCCTCCAATGCACCCACCCACACAGGCCCGGCCCGGGAAGATGCCGCAGGCGTTCCGCTCTGCTCCCAAGAGTTTCTCTGGGCCTCCGCCGCCTCTCTCCCCTTCCAGGGCTCCTCACTCCTGGCTGTTCTGGTTTCCTGACTCTCCCAGGGCCCCATTTTGGCTCCAAGCCTCACAGCTTTCACCATCAGCTCAGCCACAAGGGTTCGTAACCTAATGTTGGGGTGGCTCTCCTCGTTTTTAGTTTTGTCGTTTCTCCTGGAAACTCCACCATCACGCCACCGCGGAGTCTGCTTGCCACGTTCCTGAGTGGGCAGCACCCGAACGTCACGGGCTTGGACCTTTCCTCAGTCACGCTGCCGCCTAGCTCCTGGCCCTATGTGAGTGTGGGGCTGGGCCACATCCGCTTGGTGGTGACTTCCCCGTGAGGGCCCCTTCCTCAGTGGGACAGGAGGACCCTCCTGTAGTCGTGTATCTGTGAGAGGGACGGCGGCAGGGGAGGGGCCCGTGGAGAGCCTGGGGACCAGGCTTCCTTGACAAAGGGCCCCAAGCGCCCAGCTGGGGCTAGAAACAGTAATTAGGAGTTTTCTCCCAATGCATTAAGAAGGAAACTCCAGCATGGGAATGTGGGGTAGGATGGAGTCCTGAGTGGGGATTAGCCAGGCCGGGGCCCTGGGTGGACTGGGTATGAGGAAATGGAGGGGTTGATGAGAGCATTAAGTGAGATGGTCGCCATAGAGCGCAAGCAAGTTAGAGAAGGAAAAGAAGCAGGAGGGGCTGACAGGCCCGGAAGATGGGCAGGAAACAAGAGACGTGGGTGGTAACGCGGGGTCAGAGAGGAGCTTTGCTGAGGAAGCAGGAAGGAAAAAGGCCAAACACCCGAGAATGTGAACAAAGGCAAGAGTTCCAAATTCCAGAGGTAGAGCTGCTTGGGGACATTGACAACGTGGCATCGTGGCCACAGGAGGGCGGGTGTTGAAAGGGGATTGAGGTAAAGGCCAAACAGCAGGGAAGAATCAACGAGCTGGGAGGCCTTGCAGGTTGTAGGTGCACGTGGGCAGCGGTTAACCTTCTTCGCACACCCAGGAACCACACTTTGACGTTCACCTCCATCTTGACCGAGTCCAGTGTTTTGGGGCAAGTCGCTGAAGGTCACTGAGCCTTGACATCCTAATTTATAAAACAGGGAACATAATCCCAGCACTCACCACACTGTCTTGAGGATTAAAAGGAGACGATATCTGTAAAACACAGCACCTGGCAGACAGTAAGATACCATAAAGGTTGCTGTTAGTACTGGCAGTGCCCAATAGAATAAGAAACAGCAGTTAAAATTTTCTCCAAGGATATCCAAGAAAATTACAGTGGATATTTTTGGTCACCAGCCCAGCATGCATTCTTCTTTTTTTTCTTCCTAACAGTTCTCTGATTTTTATCTTGTTTTATGAAGCTCTATCCGCCCCCACACAGCCTGTGTGTTTCAAGGAAGTCTGACCCCACCCCCAGCCCCTGGAGTGGGCCTGATAAGTCTAAAAGTCATCCAGTACCCTGGACCCTGAGGTTATTCAGGAATGGACACATGCCCTGATTTGGACCAATGACACGCAAGGGGAGGTTTTCAAAAAACTTCTGGGAAAGAAGTTTCCTGGATTTGAAAAAAGAAGAGGTGTCCTCTGTTCTTCCAGATGTTGCACTGAATAGATGTAAAGGCTGTACTTTGGTAGCTTTCTTCCAGTTTCATCTTTGAAAGACTAAATAGAGCTTCAGTCATGATTGTTTTCAAGCTTTAAGGAAGCACAAAAGGAGGCCAAGGATTTCCAATATGCTGCTGCCCCACAAACCCAAGGATAGAGACAGGAGCTGTGTTGAACGACTACACAAACAGGTATTTCCATACACTTCAAACAAAAAAAGAAGGTGAAGTGTGAGGACCAAGGTCGGATGTGGATTCAGTTTTGTGGGTGTCTGGAGGTGAGCACCACCGTCCTCCCCTGCTCTCTTCATTCTTCCCCAGCAGCAACTGAGCATAGCAGTGGGATTAGTGAGTATCCACCCGATGGCAGGTGGTCAGCCTCTCCCAGAATCCTGCCTCTTTCAGGATAGAGGACTGACCTCAGAGATCAACTAGGGCAGAATCCCCTTTAATAGGGAGTTTTGACAATTCAAGGCCACATATAACCAATCATTGAGAGATACACCACCGTGACAGGTCTGCTGGCTCTTGGCCAGTGTTCGCTCTATTCCATGCTTGTCCTGTAAACAAAACTGAGCCCGTGTTCAAAGAAGCTAACCCACCTTCCCACTGGCAGCAGAAGCTCCCCAGAATTGCTTTTTCAAAGCCTTTTCTAAACTGGCATTTTAAAACTACACTTTCAACATTTAAATAAAAAAGTAAAATACAAAAATTTGAGCAAATAGAATAATCCTGGGCTTACGTGTTTTTATGTTTTCAGATAATGCTTAGTGATTTGAATCTTTAGACCCCACTAGTAAGAAGACTACCTTCTGCCTATAGAAGGAGACAACCACATAAATGCTGGTATGTGCTACATATGCACACTAAATTAAAGTGCTATCTGTCTGCCTGAGGATCTCTGTAAAGGCCCATGATTGAGGCCATGAGATGACTGGTGTCAGAATGACCTAGAAGTCGGCTGCAACTCACTCCAGTTCAGAGGCAAAGGGTTTAGGGTCAGATCAAGAACCAGCCACTCAAGGATGTGATTTATTTCATCCTCCTCCTTGCTTCCACTAAGGCTTGTAAAACCACCTGGAAGGAAGGAAGAGAGGCAGGAAGGAAAGAAGGACAGAAGGAAGGGAGAGAGGAGGAGAGCAAGATAGCAACCTTCGTGAGGTGAGACTAAGCTCCTGACAGATGAGACCTGGGCCTGGAGGTTTTGTTTTATATAACACTTCACACGCTTTGCGCTTGGTAAACTCTCAAGGTGTCCGTTCCTCTGGGAAACAAATGACAAAGCCTTAAAAGAACCCAAGATCCGATCTCCTTTGTGACACCCCTGAAGAGCTCTACCTCCCACCATATGCAGCTTTTGTTGAAACTGATCGCCAGAGCTTTTAATCCCTCTCCACCTGATTTGTGACAGGATAAGGGCAGAGTTTCAAGTTGCACATCTGACAGTCTCAGGCCAAGGGAAGATAGTGCTAACACAGAAAGCTCTGCCAAGATTTATTTTTAAAGCCATGAGTTTCTGTCCCACAAACTGCAAGTTATTCAAAAGGTCATCTGTTCAAGTTCAAGGCCATTTGGCTTTCTCTCAAACCCAGAATCTGGGTTTGTTCATTTTGTGCGTCTAGGGTGACAGGGAGATTGATGTTCACCTACTTGGTTTTCTTTCCTCATACAAAGGACCTTTCTAGAGTTGGTCTGGAGCCACACTGGGTGTGCGTGGAGGGGTGAGTCTTGCTTGAGGACTGCCGTAGTGAACACGAGCTTTCAAAATTGCCACTCATTCCATTATTAAGACCTGAGCAGTACCCAAGATGCCACCACACAAATGACCCAGATACAAGAGTGACTGACTGTCCAAGGATCGGCTCATCCACTCACGGAGCAGAGTAGAATTCTCCAAAGGGAGAAAGACACACATGTGACCCAGAGGTATTACAACCTGGGCACCGCAGCCCATTTTCAGTTTTTCAGTTTTTTCACACCGAACCCAGCAAGCTTTAGTAAAGCTGATATCACTTCTCTTCCTTGACCTGCATCTGATAGGGCTTTACCTTCCACTGACAAAGAGGAGTCTTTCCCCCAGACAATTCAAAGAATTTCTTCATCACTCCGCCCAATTTTTCCCCCTCTCTTGACAATGCAATGTTCACATTCTTAAGCAACGTGCTTTTCCATTTCACTTGAACCCCCCTGTGGGTGTCGATCCTAATTTCCTTATGGGTGCCAGTCCCGATTAATTTATGGTGAGATTGCAAAGTGTTACAAGGGTCTAACAAGGATAACAGAGGGTGGGGTTCCCTGCTGGGTCAGGGCAGGGCTGAGGCTGCACTGCTGCCTTTGAACTTGCGAACGGGACCAGTGTTGCCTCCATCACCAGGTAGCGGCACCAGGTGCAGAAGGGGTCCTCGCTGTTGTAGTGGTCGTGCAGCTAAGCCTCCGGGACAACTCCCCTTCCTTTCCCCAACTTCCTTTCCTTCAGCTTCCTAAGGAAGAAGGGTCATCAACAGAAAACGTAGTGGATGTATAATTTATATCCAACTTCACTGTGTTTATTTACTAATTAAATTAAGATGACCTGGTGGCCCCACCCTATTTGGAGTGAGAAAGTCTGTCTTTCCTCCCCAGTCCCTCCCCTGGATAGGTCCAGGAATCTCAGGGGTGCCCACTCAGTCCTAAGGGATCAACCCCAGTCACTGTCAATGCAAAGTCTGGTCTTCTACCAAGGGCCCCATTCCCCGTGGCTCTCCCTGCTCCCTGCTAAATGCACCCAGGGACAGGATCAGGGGAGCTTCAAGCATCAGCTGCCCACCATGCCCAGAACTACCCTCTACTTCCTGATCCCCTAAACAAGCTCCCTCAAATAACAACCCAGCAATGGCTAATTCCTTGCTAAAAACATTTTAAAGGAAAAGAATAACAAGGTCTCTTCTATATACAAAATATGTTATACATATAGACCAGAGTTTCTAGAAAATCTTGAAGAAAGCATGCACCTAAAATGTTGGCTGGAATTATTTTTACTATAATGATACTTTCACAAAAGTAAGTATAACTATCTCATGCTTATCCAATGATAAAAAAAAAATTAAACACAAAACTAAAACAGCCAAATTCAATTTAACAGTATTGATGTAACATGTCAGATGATGTGGATTTTAATTGAAACTAAAATTCCACTTTGAGTAGTAATTATAATAATTGCTGACATCTTCTGAGCAAGTTCCTGGCCAAAGTACTTGAAATGACTTTGTTCATTTAACCCCACAATAGCTCCAGCAGACAGTACTACTATTATTCCCATATTACTGAGAAAGACAATGTGCCCAGAGAGGTTAGATTAATTTCCTGAGGAGATTCAGGTAAGAGGGGGCAGAGTCAAGCTTTGAACCCAGGATGTCTGACCCAGGGCCTCTACTCTTGACAAACTCTAGTGTTCTGGGTATTGGCTGCCATGGCGCAGGTTCTTGTTTGAGCTCAGCCCATCTGTACTGCCATGGGCCATGTGGTGAGTTGGTTCTCTCTCATGGCTCCAACATGCCCTGTGTTGGAACCATGTCAGAGCTTTCATTCATGCAGCTTGCCCTGGCATCATTTGGCATAATCTCATCATCTACACATTAAGTTCCCCTTGGATCTTCTCTCATTTACTCCAAAATCAGTTTGGAGCCTCAAATCAAAACACAGAGAGAGGGAGGACATTCAAGATGGCAGAGGAGTAAGATATGGAGATGACCTTCCTCCTCACAAATACATCAAAAATGCATCTAAATGTGGAACAACTCCTACAGAACACCTACTGAACACGGGCAGAAGACCTTAGACTTCCCAAAGGCAAGAAACTCCCCACATACCTGGCCATTTGGCTGACAGGGTCTTGGTGCTCTGGCCTGGTATCAGGCCTGAGCATCTGAGGTGGGAGAGCCGAGTTCAGGACATTGGTCCACCAGAGACCTCCCGGCCCCACATAATATCAAGTGGCGAGAGCTCTCCCAGAGGTCTCCATCTCAACGCTGAGACCCAGCTCCACTCAATGACCAGCAAGCTCCAGTGCTGGACACCCCATGCCAAACAACTAGCAAGACAGGAACACAACCCAGCCCATTAGCAGAGAGGCTGCTAAATTCATACTAAGTTCACAGACACCCCAAAACACACCACTGGACGCAGTTCTGCCCACCAGAAAGACAAGATCCAGCCTCATCCACCAGAACACAGGCACCTGGCCCCTCCACCAGGAAGCCTACACAACCCACTGAACCAACCTTACCCACTGGGGGCAGACACCGAAAACAACGGGAACTATGAACCTGCAGCCTGCAAAAAGGAGACCCCAAGCACAGTAAGTTAAGCAAAATGAGAAGACAAAGAAATATGCAGCAGATGAAGGAGCACGGTAAAAACCCACCAGACCAAACAAATGAAGACGAAATAGGCAGTCTACCTGAAAAAGAATTCAGAGTAATGATAGTAAAGATGATCCAAAGTCTTGGAAATAGAATGGAGAAAATACAAGAAACGTTTAACAAGGACCTAGAAGAACTAAAGAGCAAACAAACAATGATGAACAGCACAATAAATGAAATTTAAAATTCTCTAGCAGGAATCAATAGCAGAATAACTGAGGCAGAAGAACGGATAAGTGACCTGGAAGATAAAATAGTGGAAATAACTACTGCAGAGCAGAATAAAGAAAAAGAATGAAAAGAATTGAGGACAGTCTCAGAGACCTCTGGGGCAACATTAAATGCACTAACCCTCGAATTATAGGGGTTCCAGAAGAAGAAGAGAAAAAGAAAGGGACTGAGAAAATATTTGAAGAGATTATAGTTGAAAACTTCCCTAATATGGGAACGGAAATATTCACTCAACTCCAGGAAGTGCACAGTGTCCCATACAGGATAAATCCAAGGAGAAACACACCAAGACACATAGTAATCAAACTGGCAAAAATTAAAGACAAAGAAAAAATATTAAAAGCAGCAAGGGAAAAGCAACAAATAACATACAAGGGAATCCCCATAAGGTTAACAGCTGCTCTTTCAGCAGAAACTCTGCAAGCCAGAACTGAGTGGCAGGACATATTTAAAGGGATGAAAGGGAAAAACCTACAACCAAGATTACTCTTCCCAGCAAGGATCTCATTCAGATTCGACAGAGAAATTAAAACCCTTACAAACAAGCAAAAGCTAAGAGAATTCAGCACCACCAAACCAGCTTTATAACAAATGCTAAAGAAACTTCTCTAGGCAGGAAACACAAGAGAATGAAAAGACCTACAAAAACAAACCCAAAACAATTAAGAAAATGGTAACAGGAACATACATATCTATAACTAGCTTAAATGTAAATGGATTAAATGCTCCAACCAAAAGACATAAACTGGCCGAATGGATACAAAAACAAGACCCGTATATATGCTGTCTACAAGAGACTCACTTCAGACCTAAGAACACATACAGACTGAAAGTGAGGGGGTGGAAAAAGATATTCCATGCAAATGGAAATCAAAAGAAAGCTGGAGTAGCTATACTCATATCAGACAAAATAGACTTTAAAATAAAGACTATAACAAGAGACAAAGAAGGGCACAATATAATGATCAAGGGATCAATCCAGGAAGAAGATATAACAATTGTAAATATTTATGCACCCAACATAGGAGCACCTCAATACATAAGGCAAATGCTAACAGCCATAAAAGGGGAAATCGACAGTAACACAATAATAGTAGGAGACTTTAACAACCCACTTTCACCAATGGACAGATCATCCAAAATGAAAATAAATAAGGAAACACAAGCTTTAAATGACACATTAGACAAGATGACTTAATTGATATTTATAGGACATTCCATCCAAAAACAACAGAATACACTTTCTTCTCAAGTGCTCATGGAACATTCTCCAGGATAGACCATATCTTGGGTCACAAATCAAGCCTTGGTAAATTTAAGAAAATTGAAATCATATCAGGTATCTTTTCTGACCACAACGCTGTGAGACTAGATATCAGTTACAGGAAAAAACCTGTAAAAAATACAAACACATGGAGGCTAAACAATACAGTACTAAATAACCAAGAGATCACTGAAGAACTTAAAGAAGAAATCCAAAAATACCTAGAAACAAATGACAATGAAAACACGAAGACCCAAAATCTATGGGATGCAGTGAAAGCAGTCCTAAGAGGGAAGTTTATAGCAATACAATCCTACCCTAAGAAACAAGAAACATCTCAAACAACCTAACCTTACACCTAAAGCAATTAGAGAAAGAAGAACAAAAAACCCCCAAAGTTAGGAGAAGGAAATAAATCATAAAGATCAGATCAGAAATAAATAAAAAAGAAATGAAGGAAACAATAACAAAGATCAATAAAACTAAAAGCTGGTTCTTTGAGAAGATAAACAAAATTGATAAACCTTTAGCCAGACTCATCAAGAAAAAAAGGGAGAAGACTCAAATCAATAGAATTAGAAATGAAAAACGAGAAGTAACAACTGACACTGCAGAAATACAAAGGATCATGAGAGATTACTACAAGCAACTCTATGCCAATAAAATGGACAACCTGGAAGAAATGGACAAATTCTTAGAAAAGCACAACTTTCTGAGACTGAACCAGGAAAAAATAGAAAATATAAAGAGACAAATCACAAGCCCTGAAATTGAGACTGTGATTAAAAATCTTCCAACAAACAAAAGCCCAGGACCAGGTGGTTTCACCAGTGAATTCTAGTAAACATTTAGAGAACAGCTAATACCTATCCTTCTCAAACTCTTCCAAAATATAGCAGAGGGAGGAACACTCCCAAACTCATTCTACGAGGCCACCATCACCCTGATACCAAAACCAGACGAAGACGTCACACAAAAAAAGAAAACTACAGACCAATATCACTGATGAACATAGTTGCAAAAATCCTCAACAAAATACTAGCAAACAGAATCCAACAGCACATTAAAAGGATTTAAACCGTGATCAAGTGAGGTTTATCCCAGGAATGGAAGGATTCTTCAATATATCCAAATCAATCAATGTGATATACCATATTAACAAATTGAAGGATAAAAACCATATGATCATCTCAATAGATGCAGAAAAAGCTTTTGACAAAATTCAACACCTATTTATGATAAAAACCTTCCAGAAAGTAGGTATGATAGGTATAGAGGGTATTCAACATAATAAAGGCCATATATGACAAACCCACAGTCAACATCATTCTCAATGGTGAAAAACTGAAACCATTTCCTCTAAGATCAGGAACAAGACAAGGTTGCCCACTCTCACTGCTATTATTCAACATACTTTTGGAAGTTTTAGCCACAGCAATCAGAGAAGAAAAAGACATAAAAGGAATCCAAATCGGAAAAGAAGAAGTAAAACTGTCACTGTTTGCAGATGACATGACACTATACATAGAGAATCCTGAAGGTGCTACCAGAAAGCTACTAGAGCTAATCAATTAATTTGGTAAAGTAGCAGGATACAAAATTAATGCACAGAAATCTCTTGCATTCCTATACACTAATGATGAAAAATCTGAAAGAGAAATTAAGGAAACACTCCCATTTACCATTGCTACAAAAAGAATAAAATACCTAGGAATAAACGCACCTAAGGAGACAAAAGACCTGTATGCAGAAAACTATAAGACACTGATGAAAGAAATTAAAGATGATACAAACAGATGCAGAGATAGACCATGTTCTTGGATTGGAAGAATCAATAATGTGAAAATGACTATACTACCCAAAGCAATCTACAGATTCAATGCAATCCCTATCAAACTACCACTGGCATTTTTCACAGACCTAGAACAAAAAATTTCACAATTTGTATGGAAACACAAAGGACCCCACACAGCCAAAGCAATCTCGAGAAAGAAAAACAGAGCTGGAGGAATCAGGCTCCCTGACTTCAGACTATACTACAAAGCTACAGTAATCAAGACAATATTGTACTGGCACAAAAACAGAAATATAGATCAATGGAACAGGATAGAAAGCCCAGAGATATACCCACACACATATGGTCACCTTATCTTTGATAAAGGATACAAGAATATACAATGGAGAAAAGACAGCCTCTTCAATATGTTGTGCTGGGAAAACTGACAGCTACATGTAAAAGAATGAAATTAGAACACTCCCTAACACCATACACAGAGATAAACTCAAAATGGATTAAAGACCTAAATGTAAGGCCAGACACTATAAAATTCTTAGAGGAAAACCTAGGCAGAACACTCTATGACATAAATCACAGCAACATCCTTTTTGACCCACCTCCTAGAGAAATGGAAATAAAAATAAACAAATGGGACCTAGTGAAACTTAAAATCTTTTACACGGCAAAGGAAACCATAAACAAGTTGAAAAGACAACCCTCAGGATGGGAGAAAATATTTGCCAATGAAGCAACTGACAAAGGATTAATCTCCAAAATATACAAGCAGCTCATGCAGCTCAATATCAAAAAAACAAACAACCCAATCCAAAAGTGGGCAGAAGACCTAAATAGACATTTCTCCAAAGAAGATATAGATTGCCAACAAACACCTGAAAAGATGCTCAACATCACTTATCATTAGAGAAATGCAAATCAAAACTACAATGAGGTATTACCTCACACCAGTCAGAATGGCCATCATCAAAAAATCTACAAACAGTAAGTGCTGTAGAGGGTGTGGAGAAAAGTGAACCCTCTTGCCCTGTTGGTGGGAATGTAAATTGATACAGCCACCATGGAGAACAGTATGGAGATTCCTTAAAAAACTAAAGATAGAACTACCATACGACCCAGCAATCCCACTACTGGGCATATACCCTGAGAAAACCATAATTCAAAAAGAGTCACGTACTACAGTGTTCATTGCAGCTCTATTTACAATAGCCCAGAGATGGAAACAACCTAAGTGTCCATCATCGGATGAATGGATAAAGAAGATGTGGCACATATATACAATGGAATATTACTGAGCCATAAAAAGAAACGAAATTGAGTTACTTGTAGTGAGCTGGATGGACCTAGAGTCTGTCATACAAAGTGAAGTAAGTCAGAAAGAGAAAAACAAATACCATATGCTAACACATATATATATGGAATTTAAAAAAAAAAAAAAAAAAGGTTCTGAAGAACCTAGGGGCCGGACAGGAATAAAGACGCAGACGTAGAGAATGGACTTGAGGACATGAGGAGGGGGAAGGGTAAGCTTGGACAAAGTGAGAGAGTGGCATGGACATATATACACTGCCAAATGTAAAATCGATAGCTAGTGGGAAACCGCTGCATAGCACAGGGAGATCAGCTCGGTGCTTTGTGACCACCTAGAGGGGTAGAATAGGGAGGGTGTGAGGGAGAAGCAAGAGGGAGGGGATTTGGGGATATATGTATGTTTATAGCTGATTCACTTTGTTATAAAACAGAAACTAACACAACATTGTAAAGCAATTATACTCCAGTAAAGATGTTAAAAAAAAAAACAGAGAAATGTGGGCCCAGAGGCCTTTGCCTCGACCTCAATGAATGTGGTCCTTCCAACCATCCTCAATATGCATGTATTTTATTATTTTTTAAAGATTATTATCAATATGAAAACATGATATTCAGGTATTCTTACAGAAAAGTAATTCATCTGTGGACTTTGCTAATATTAAACACATCAGACTACTATTATTCTGTACCTTTTATAATATCTGTAGTTCTTATACTATTATTTGTAGATGTTACGTGATGGCCAAAAATCATTGATCTCAAATAAGATTCCATGCCTAAATAATATGATAATTCTAACAATCCTCAGTCCTTGCAAGAAAGGTAGTCTCTGTGAGAGACTAAACATTGCCATTTTTTTATAGTCGTGATTACCTTATTAAAACAGACTTTTGTTCAAACGAACAAATTATTAGAATTAAGGATAAAAGGGTCCTGTGATTTGTAAAGACTTTGCTAATTGGCATTATTTTTTCCTCACTGGCTTTGCACTTTATTGGTGGTAAGTATAAATGCTTGTATCTGTTTTACTCTTGGAAATTATGGACTTATCAGGAAGGGGAACAATGGTTTTTCTATAAAGAGTGCTGTTCCAGGAAGCTTATAGATTAATAAATCCTTGTTCTGAGAAATAATCAGGGCTGTATCCTGTGACTTGTGGGAGGCACTCCCTCCTCGTGTACTTCGTTTTCAGCCTTAATCATCAGTTAATGCTTCCGTAATTCTGAAATATCCAAAGGACCTAGTCAGGTTTGCAAAACTGCTGTATAAATAATGGCGTCATTTGTTTCTGTGTATTTAGCAAAACAGAGTTGGACTTCCATGGTGGCACAGTGGTTAAGAATCCACCTGCCAATGCAGGGGACACAGGTTCGAGCCCTGGTCCAGGAAGATCCCACATGCCACAGAGCAACTAAGCCCGTGCACCACAACTACTGAGTCTGCACTTTAGAGTCCATGAGTCAAAACTACTGAGCCTGCGTGTCACAACTACTGAAGCCTGCAAGCCTAGAGCCTGTGCTCCACAACAAGAGAAGCCACCGCAATGAAACGCCCGTGCACCACAATGAAGAGCAGTCGTTTTTTTTTTTAATTTATTTAATTAATTTATTTTTGGCTGCCTTGGGTCTCTGTTGCTGCGCCCAGGCTTTCTCTAGTTGCAGCGAGCAGGGACTACTCTTCATTGTGGTGTGTGGGCTTCTCATTTTGGTGGCATCTCTTGTTACAGAGCATGGGCTCTAGGCTCTCGGGCTTCAGTAGTTCTGGTTTGCGGGCTCAGTAGTTGTGGCTCACGGGCTCTAGAGTGCAGGCTCAGTAGTTGTGGCATGCGGGCTTAGTTGTTCTGTGGCATGTGGGATCTTCCTGTACCAGGGATCAAACCCATGCCCCCTACATTGGCAGGTGGATTCTCAACCACTGTGCCACCAGGGAAGCCCTATTTGCAGTCTTTTTGATACTAACCATTGTGACAGATGTGAGGTGATATCTCATTGTGGTTTTGATTTTCATTTCCCTGATGATTAGTGATATTGAGTATTTTTTCCTGTGTTTGTTGGCCATCTATAGTCTTTTGGGAAAATTTCTATTCAGGTCCTCTGCCCAGTTTTTAAATCAGGTTGTTTATTTTTTTGATGTTGATTTGTATATGCTCTTGGTATATTTTGGATATTAACCCCTTATCAGCCATATCATTTGCAAATATCTTCTCCAATTCTGTAAGTTGCCTTTCATTTTGTTGATAGTTTCCTTCATGATGCAAAAGCCTTTTAGTTGAATGTAGGCCCATTTGTTTATTCTTGCTTTTGTTTCCCTTGCCTGAGGAGACATATCCAAAAAAATATTGGTAAGATTAATGTCAAAGAGCATACTGCCTATGTTTTCTTCTAGGAGTTTTATGGTTTCAGGCCTTACATTTAAGTCTTTAATCTATTTTGACTTTATTTTTGATTATGGTTTGAGAAAGTAGTCCAGTTTGATTCTTTTGCATGCAGCTTTCCAGTTTTCCCATCACCATTTATTAAAGAGGCTGGTTTTTCCCCATTAGTCTTGCTTCCCTTGTCATATATTAATTGACCATATAAGTGTGGATATATTTCTGAGCTCTCTATTCTGTTCCATTGATCTGTGTGTGGCAGTATGGGCTGCCACTACCATTCTGATATGATTACTGTAGCTTTGTAGTATAGTATGAAATCAGGGAACGTGATACTTCCAGCTTTGTTTTTCTTTCTAAAGATTGTTTTGGCTATTCAGGGGTGTGTGTGTGTGTGTGTGTGTGTGTGTGTGTGTGTGTCTGTGTGTGTGTCTGTGTGTGTGTTTCCTTACAAATTTTAGAATTATTTATTCTAGTTCTGTGAAAAATGCCATTCGCATTTTGATAGGGATTGCATTCAATCTGTAGTTTGCCTTGGGGAGTATGGTCATTTTAACAATATTAATTCTTCCAATCCATGAGCACAGTATATCTTTCGATTTTTTAGTGTCATCTTCAATTTCTTTTATCACTGTCTTACAGTTTTCTGAGTACAAGTCTTTTAATTCCTTGGTTAGATTTATTCCTAGGTATTTCATTTTTTTTATGCAGTTGTAAATGAGATTGTTTTCTTAATTTCTCTGATAGTTCACTGTTAGTGTATAGCAATGCAACGTATTTCTGCTTATTAATTTTGTATCCTACAACTTCATTAAATTTATATATTAATTCTAATAATTTTTTGGTAGCATCTTTAGGATTTTCTGTATTTAGTATCATGTCACCTGCCAGACTGACAGTTTTACTTCTTCTCCAGTTTTGATGCCTTTTGTTTCTTTTTCCTGTCTGATAGTTGTGGCTAAGGCTTCCAGTACTATACTGAATAAATGTGGCGAGAGTGGGCATCCTTGTCTTCTTCCTGATCTTATAGGAAATCATTTCAGTTTTTCACCATTGAGTATGATGTTGGCTGTAGGTTTGTCATATATGACCTATATTATGTTGAGTTATGTTCCCTCTATATACACTTTGTTGAGAACTCTTATCATAAATGGATGTGGAATTTTGTCAAATGCTTTTTCTGCATCTATTGAGATGATCATATGATTTTTATTCTTCAGTTTGTTAATATGATGTATCACACTGGTTGATTTACAGATATTGAACCCTTCTTCCATCCCTGGTATAAATCCCACTTGATGTTGGTGTATGATTCTTTTAATGTACTGGTGAATTTGGTTTGCTAATATTTTGTTGAGGGTTTTTGCATCTATGTTCATCAGTGATACTGGCCTATAATTTTGTGTGTTTTTGTGACATCTTTGGTTTTGATATCAGGGTGGTGCTGGCCTCATAGAATGCATTTTGAAGTGTTCTTCCTCTGCAATTTTTTGAATAGTTTGAGAAGGATAGGCTTTAATTCCTCTCTAAATGTTTGGTAGAATTTACCTTGAAGCCATCTGGTCCTGGACTTTTGTTCTTGGGAAATTTTTTGTTACTGATACAATTTCGTTATTGGTAATTGGTCTTTTCGTATTTTCTATATCTTCCTGATTAAGTCTTAGAAGAGTGTGTGTTTCTAGGGATTTATTAATTTCTAGTAGTTTGTCCATTTTATAGGTGTATAATTGTTCATAGTAATCTCTTGTGATCCTTTGTATTTCTGTGATATCGGTTGTAACTTCTCCACTTTCATTTCTGATTTTATTACTTTGGGCCCTCTCTTTTTTTCTGGCTAAAAAAGAGATGAGTCTGGCTAAAGGTTTATCAATTTTCTTTGTCTTTTCAAAAAACCAGCTTTTAGTTTCATTGATCTTTTCTATTTTTTTGTCTCTATTTCATTTCTTTCTTTTTTTTAAAATTTATTTTACTTATTTATTTTTGGCTGCATTGGGTCTTTGTTACTGTGTGTGGGCTTCCTCTAGTTGTGGAGAGTGGGGGCTACTCTTTGTTGTGGTGCGCAGGCTTCTCATTGTGGAGGCTTCTCTTGTTGCGGAGCATGGGCTCTAGAGCGCAGGCTCAGTAGCTGTGGCACATGGGCTCAGTAGTTGTGGTGCATGGGCTTAGTTGCTCCGTGGCATGTGGGATCTTCCCGGACCAGGGCTTGAACCCATGTCCCCTGCATTAGCAGGTGGATTCTTAACCACTGCGCCACCAGGGAAGCCCTATTTCATTTATTTCTGCTCTGATCTTTATTATTTCTTTTCTTCTCCTAATTTTGGGTTTTGTTTGTTCTTTTTCTAGTTCCTTTAGATGTAAGATTAGATTGTTTATTTGAGATCTTTGTTGTTTCCTGAGGTAGACTTGTAGCACTATAAACTTCCCTCTTAAAACTGCTTTTGCTGTGTCCCATAGGTTTTGGATCATTGTGTTTCCATTTTTGTTTGTCTCCAGGTATTTTAAAATTTCTTCTTTGATTCCCTCTGTGGCCCATTGTTTGTTTAGTAGCATATTGTTAGCATCCTCATGTTTGTGTTTTTTTGTAGTTACTTTTTTGTACAGTTGACCCTTGAACAACATGGGGATTAATTCATGTATAATTTATAGTCAGTCCTCCATATCTGCAGTTCTTCTGCATCTGCAGATTCAACCAACCACAGATCGTGGAGCACTGTGCTATATACTATTGAAAAATATCTATGTATGTAATTGGATCATGCAGTTCAAACCTCCATTGTTTAAGGGTCAACTGTAGTTGATTTTTTTAAATAATTTTTTTGTGGGGGGCTGCATTGGGACTTAATTGTGGCATGTGGGGTCTTCATTGAGGCACAGGGGATCTTTCATTGAGGCACGGGCTCTTCATTGTGGCACACGGGCTTCTCTCTATTTGTGGCGCACAGATTTTCTCTCTCTAGTTGTGGCGCACAGGCTCCAGGGTATGTGGGCTCTGTAGTTGTGGCACACGGGCTCTCCCGTTGAGGCACGCAAGCTCAGTAGCTGTGGCACGCAGGCTTAGTTACCCCGCTGCATGTGGGATCTTAGTACCCTGACTGGGGGTTGAACCCGCATCCCTTACATCAGAAGGCAGATTCTTTACCACTGGGCCACCAGGGAAGTCCTTGTAGTTGATTTTTAGTCTCATAGCATTGTGGTTGAAAAAGATGTTTGGTCTGATTTCAGTCTTCTTAAATTTATTGAGACTTGTTTTGTGGCCTAGCATGTGGTTTACCTTTACCCTGGAGACACTTGCATGTGCACTTGAAATGGGTGTGTATTCTCCTGCCTGTGGGTGGAATGTATGCACACACACACACACACTAAGTCCATTTGGTCTAATGTGTCATTTAAGGCCAGTGTTTCCTTATTGATTTTCTGTCTGGATGATCTGTCCATTGATATAAGTAGGGTGTTAACTTCCCCTACTATTATTGTGTTACTGTCAGTTTCTCCCTTTATGTTTGTTAATATTTGCTTTATATATTTAGATGTTCCTATGTTAGGTGCATAGGTATTTACAATTGTTATATCTTCTTGTTGGATTGATCCCTTTATCCTTATGTAATGTCCTAATTTGTCTCTTATTATAGTTTTTGTTTTAAAGTCTATTTTGTCTGAAATAAGTATTGCTACCTCAGCTTTCTTTTTCTTTCCATTTGCATAGATTACCTTTTTTTTCCTCTCACTTTCAGGCTGTGTGTCTTAAGATCTGAAGTGAGTCTTTGTAGGCAGCATATATATGGGTTTTATTTTTTTAATCCATTCAGCCGCTCTGTGGCTTTTGATTGGAGCATTTAGTCATTTACATTGAAAGTAATTATTGATAGGTATGTACTTATTGCCATTCTGTTAATTGTTTTTTGGGTTGCTTCTGTAGTTCTTTTCTGTTTTTTTCTTCTTCTTTTGCTCTCTTCCCTTTCAATTTGATGACCATCTTTAGTATTATGTTTCAATTCCTTTCTCTTTTTTGTGTGTGTAACTATTATAGATTTTTGGTTTGTGGTCACCATGAGGCTTGTATAAAGCAATCTATGTATATATGTGATTATTTTAAGTTGATGGTCTATTAAGTTAGAATACATTCTACCAGCCCTGCATTTTTACACCCCCTCCAACATTTAATGTTTTTGACATTACATTTTATACCTCTTTGTTTTATGTATCCCTTAGCTACTTATTGTGGATATAAATGATTTTTATTTTTGTATTTTAACCTTCCTACTGGCTTTATAAGTGGTCAGTCTGTTACCTTTACTGTATGTCTGCCTTTACCAATGAGATTTTTCCTTTCATAATATTTATATTTTTAGTTTTGAGTCTTTTCCACTTGGAAAACTCCCTGTAACATTTCTTGTAAAGCTGTTTTAATGGTGCTGAACTCTTTTAGCTTTTGCTTGTCTACAAAACTCTTTATCTCACCTTCCAATCTGAAGGATAGCTTTGCCAGGTAGAATATTCTTGGTAGTAGGTTTTTTCCTTTCATCACTATGAATATATGATGCCACTCACTCCATTCTGGCCTGCAAAGTTCTGCTGAAAAGCCAACTGATAGCCTTATGGGAACTCCATTGTATGTAACTAGTTGCTTTGCTCTTGCTGCTTTTAATACTCTGTCTTTATCTTTAATTTTTGCCATTTTAATTATAATGTGTGTTGGTGTGTATCTCTTAGGGTTTTTCTTATTTGGGACTCTGTGGATCCTGGGCCTGGATGTCTGTTTCCTTCCACAGGTTAGGGAAATTTTCAGCTATTGCATCTACAAATAATTTCTCTGCCCCTTTCCTTCTCTCTTCTCCTTCTGCAACACCTATAATGTGAATGTTAGTATGCTTGATGTTGTCCTAGAGGTCTCTTAAGCTATCCTCATTTTAAAAAATTCTTTTTTCTTTCTTCTGTTCAGCTTGGGTGATTTCCACTACTCTATCTTCCAATTTGCTGATCCATTCCTCTGTATCATTTGATCTACTGTTGATTCCTTCTAGTGTATTTTTTATTTTGGTTATTGTATTCTTCACCTCTATTTGGTTCTTCTTTATATTTTCTAAGTCTTGGTTAAAATTCCCGCTGTGCTTCATCCATTCTTCTCTCGAATTCATTGAACATCTTTGTGACCATTACCCTGAGCTCTTTATCAGTTAGATTCCTTATTTCCACTTCACTTAGTTCTTCTTCTGGGATTTTGTCTTGTTCCTTCTTTTGGAACATACACCTTTGTCTCCTCATTTTGCCAATTCTCTGTGTTGACTTTTATATATTAGGTAGGTTGGTTACATCTCCAGGAGATGTAACCACTTGGAGAAGTGGCCTTGTGTAAGAGACATCCTATGGGGCCCAGCAACACACGTTCCTCTGGTCACCAGAGTTAAATGCTCCAAGAGTGTCCCCTATGTGGTCTCTGTGGGCCCTTCTGTTATGGTGGGGCTGACTACAGTGGGGACACTGGTAGGTGGGGCTGGCTGTATAGCCCTGCCTCGTGAGGTGGCTGCTCGCTCTTTGGTGGGTGGGGCTGGGTCCCAGGATGGCTGGCTTCATGGCCCAGGGAATCCTGGGACTGGTACCAGCCCACTGGTGGGCAGGTAAGCCCCTGGCTCTAATAGGTTAGAGGGAGGACTCCAAAATACTGCTTGTCAGCACCAGTGTCCTCGTGGTAGAACAAGTTCCCCACCAGCATCTGTGTCCTCATGGCAAGTTCCTGTTACCTTCTGCCTCTCTGGGAGCCTCTCTAAGATAAGCAAGTGTGCCTGACCCAGGGTCCTTGCAAACAACTGCCTTTGCACTGGGACTTGGAGTATGTGAGATTTTGCACATGCCCTTTAAGAGCAAAGATTCTGTTTTCTACACTCCTCTGGCTCTCCCATACGTAAGCCCTGATGGCGTTCAAAGCCAGATGTTCTAGGGGCTCATCGTTTCAGTGCAGGACCTCCAGGCTGGGGAGCCCGATGTGGGGCTTGGACCCTTCACTCCTTGGAGAGAACCTCTGAAATCATGATTTTCCTCCTGTTTGTGGGTTGCCTACTTGGAGGTGTGAGTCTTGACTATGCTACATCTCTGCCCCTCCTACCCGTCTTGTTGTGTCTCCTTTTTATCTTTAGTTGTGGAAAATCTTTTCTGCTAGTCTTCAGGTTGCTCTCATAGATAGTTGCTCTGTAAATAGCTGTAATTTTTGTGTGGTCCTGGGGGGAGGTGGGCTCAGGGTCTTACTACTCTACCATCTTGGCCACACCCCTCCCTACTTTGAAAATTTGTATATAATGGTTGAATTATGGCTAACTACTGGCAATTTGACTTGTACGTCCAACTTCGAAATTACTATGGTCATTGCCTTTAAGTATTTAGCTCAATAAATTTCTGCTTATTTGATTTCACAGCACAGTTATGAAAATCACCCAGAAAAAGTGATGCATAGCTTGTGCTGGCTCCTTAATGGAATAAAAATAAATTTTGCTTTGAATTCTTTATAACTTCCCATAAGGAAACTGGTGACATTGTGGGGTCCTGAGTGTACCCTGAAGTCACCCATGCACATGTGACACAGTGGGAATTACCCAGACTCTTGGGCACCCACTCCCAGCTAGGGAAATCACCAGAGTTGGCAAAGAGCAGAATGAGCATGTGGGGCCCCCTAGTGTCCTTCTGGAAAACTGCATCTTCCTGGGCTGCACTCCAAAGCGAAATTTTTCAAAAAGGCTCTAGGTGAAGGTAGTGGCTGGAGAAAGGGGACTCCACTTGGAGCACCATGTGCATTTTTTTACATATTTTAATCAATAAATATGATTTCCAAAATTATTTATATAGCAATTTGGGTAAAATTTGAATGTGGACTGGATACTAAATGATATTTGGATATTATTGCTAATGTTCTAATAATCATACTGTGGTTATGTACAGTGTCCTTATTTTAGGAGATGCATGCTGAAGTATTTAGGGGTGAAATATAATGTCTGCAACCAATTCTCAAATGGCTTTTTCTCTCATTCAGAGTTAAAGCCAAAGCCCTACAAGGCCATTTTCCCACAGAAATCCATCCTCACCTTCCGTAATGATTGATTTATGGTTGGGAAGTAGCTGCTCAGCCTAGGACTACACTTCCCAGACTCCTAGCAGTTAAATGGCACACAGTACCCACTTCATAGTTTTAATAAGAGTGTTGGCTTGTTTGTTTTTCCAATCTAGACACTAAAATTGTACTCCAGAGCCACTGTAAGTTGGTGCGAGGCTCTAATGTGGAGAGTGTCATTTGAAAAGTATTATTTTGTTTTTGTTACCTTTATCAGTTTTTTTCCTGATTGTAAAAAGTTCGAGAATTCTAAAAGAAGAAAATTAAAATACCCATAATTCCATCAACCTGATTAAAAACATTAACATTTATATCCTTCCAGGGCTTTCCTTTTCATGTATGCATAGAAATACATATTACAAAAGGAGAGCATCCAACTCAGTTCCCTAATTTGCATTAATATGTTGTGAGCACATATACATACATATTCATAACCACACATCTTTAAGGAGTATTAATTTTTTAATTGTTCGAATATTGAAAACTCCTTGTTCCTAAGGGATACCGGCACATGGATTTCACCTCCACTATCCAGGCCATATTAATATTGATTGTATGCTGGAGGTAAAATAGAAAACAAAACAAATCCAAAATGACAAAGGCATAGAAGAGGGTAGTAACATTTTTTTTTTTTTTGCGGTACGCGGACCTCTCACTGTTGTGGCCTCTCCCGTTGCAGAGCACAGTCTCCAGATGCGCAGGCTCAGCGGCCATGGCTCACGGGCCCAGCCGCTCCGCGGCATGTGGGATCCTCCCCGGACCGGGGCACGAACCCGTGTCCCCTGCATCGGCAGGCGGACTCTCAGCCACTGCGCCACCAGGGAAGCCCCTAGGGTAGTAACATTTTAACCAGAGAGAAGCTCCCCAAATGCAAGAAATCAGAAAAGTAAAGCAACCAGCATCATATTGCAAAATATTATGGAAGAGTAATGTAAACCCACCACGTGGCCCAGTACAACAAAACCCAAACAAATAAAACCCTGAAGCTGAAGATGCGGTTCCAAATCATCGTCCAGCTCACTTCACAACTCCGTGTGTGACCTCGAGCACTTCAGATGTTTGGGACTCGGTCTCCTCATCTGTAAAGGAAGGGGTTGGACTAGATGTGCCCTTAGGTCCCTCCAGCTCAAACCTTCCCTGATCCTAAGGAAACAGATCTTTTCTGACCCTTGGAGGAAAGGTAGGAACACTGGATAGCACTTTACAGGGCTTTCACTGAACTGGCCGACGACCCACCCCTCTCTTGGTCTGTTGGCCAGATGACAATGGAGCCCCTAGATGGGTCAATTTGGATACCCAGCAGGTGCTTTGAAAAGCTACTGATTTAGGCTAAATTAGGAGGACGGGCAAGGAGTTGCCTTGGAGAAGCCAATAGGGGCGGCAGGGGGAACTGTAAATCATTCTCTCCTCTGGACTTCTTTTCTTGTTCCCTCTCCTTTCATGACTTCCAACCCTGGGAGCCATTTTCAGGGTGAGCAGAGGAATCCGTGGAATGTTCATTTGTTTCTATGATTTGCCACAAGCAGAATTTGTTTTTTAAACTTGAATATCTAACTCTCTCTTAAAACCCCAACTTAGTAGAAAAGCTATGCTTCCCACTCTTTGCAATAGCCTAAAGCTGGAAACTCAAATGCCCACTAAAAATAGGATGGAGAAATAACTGGTGGTATATACACAAAATGGAATGGCATATACGGCAGAGAGAAGGGAGGAACTATAACTGCAAGCGACCACATGGGGGACTCTGCCAACAAGACCAGGAGCAGAAGAAGCCAGAGACTATGATTCCACTTACACAAAGTTCGGAAGTTAGAAACAGACAAAACGAATCATTCCTCCTAGGAGTTAGAACAGTTGTTACCCTTGTGGAGACCTATGACTGGAAGACCCCACCCCACTGGGGTGGGGTCTTCCAAGGCTCCATGGTGTTCTCTTCTTGATTTAGACTCTGGTTATATGTGTACTCTCACTTCGTAAAAATTCATGACACTGCATACGTGCACTTTTTATAAGTAAATAACACGTCAACAATTTTACATACATTTAAAAAAATAAGTATATGTATACAGTTAAAGGCAGGACTCACTACGGGAAATAAAAAAGATGATTACATCACAGAGAACTTTATAAAAGCTTTCCAAAGTTCAGAAACACACACCCACACAAGTGGGTGGGGAGAGGGAAATCTTGGTAGTAAAATAGATTAAAAGGTCCCCATTTGTGGAATGTGAGTATGATTTTAAAAAAAAACAAAACAAAACACACCCTCAACCCTCAGGAAAGTGGAAGGAAGCAGGTTTGAGGAGGAAGAGGAATTTGCAAGCAAGAATGACTCACCCAAGAACACTGACAGTCCAGCAGTGTCCTTTGTCATCTGGACTCTGAACAGAAGTCTGTGAAATTACTCTACAGTGCAGGAAAGTGAGGGAGTGTGCCCTGGAACATTACTCACTCAGATTGGTTTCTGCCCTGTGGTAGATCAACACTTATATCCCACATATACTCCCGGTTCCCACTTGAAAATGGTCCATATACCACTTGTGATTATTACTGTGATTCTAACATCCTTCAGATTGGGTGCTAGGTCCATATTGCCAAATCTTGTCAGAATCTAAAGCAGCAGTACTTTGACTATAATGTAAATCAGAAGCCTTTGGGGAACTTCTTAAAAACACAGATTTCTTTAAGCAACGATTCTGATTCAGTAGGTCACAGGTGAAACCCAAGATCTTCGTTGTAACAAACCTCCCCTACCCGCCCTCCCCCATCTGCTGAAAGATTCTGGATTTTATCCTAGGCAGTGTGGTGCTGGTTAATTTTATGTGTCAGCTCAACTGGGCCACAGAGCTCGAGATATTTGGTTAAACATTATTGAGGGTGTTTGTGGAAGAGTTTAACATTTGAATGGGTAGACTGAGTACAGGAGATTGCCCTCCCCAGCGTAAGTGGCCCTCATGCAATTCATTGAAGGCGTGAATACAACAAAAAGGCAGAGTAAGGCAGAATTCACTCCATGATTGTCTTCTTGCTGGGACATCAGTCGTCTCCTCTGGACCCAAAACTCAGATTAGAACTGACACCATCAGCTCTCCTGATTCTCAGCCCTTCAGACTCACTCAGACTGGAACTACACCATCAGCTTTTTTTTTTTTTTTTTTGCCACACCACATGTCTTGCAGTATCTTAGTCCCCGACCAGAGAATGAACCCGGGCCACAGCAGTGAAAGCACCGAGTCCTAACCACTGGACCGCCAGGGAATTCCCACCATCAGGTTTCTTGGGTCTTCAGTTTGTTGACTGCAGATCTTGGGACGTCTCAGCCTCCATAACTGTGTGAGTCATTTCCTTATTACATATCCTCTTGGTTCTGTTTCTCTGGAGAACCCAGACCCATACAACTGTGAAGTGTAAAGATTCCGAATCTCTGTTATGTTCCTCTGAGGTTCCGGATGTTGGTTTAGCGGGCAGTTAACCTGGCTGAACTCAAGCTCCAGATTCTGTCTTCCTCCTGGTGGCCAGCAGCTGAAATTCCTCTTCAATTTTTAAAATTTGTGCTTGACATACACTATCTTTTTTGTTACTCCTAACAAACCTTACGAAGTAAATATATTTTCCTCATTTTACCGACAAGGAAAGGAAAGCTCAGAGAATATTTGCTAAGTTGTAGAGCAGGAATTTAAACCCAACGCTCTTTCCAATGCTTTTGGATTTCAGCAAACAAGTTAAGTGTTCTACTTAGCTTTACAGTCAATGTCAGTTGAAGAAACCAAATAAAGGCCCTCCAGGTATTGGGCTCGAAGATTGCTACAGTGCAAGTGAATTACAGTCAAAGAGCCCAAAAGAGCCCTGGGTGATGGCGGCAGGAGCACCTGGATACTTGGCTGTTTGGTATCAGCTACCACCTCCACAGGTAAGGTGTTTCCACCCAGGTGTGCAGTAATGGCAACACAAACAACACCGTGATGCTATAAAGAAGGAAGCTCCTTGACCCCAGGATAGCACACCTGGCAGGTGACCTTGCACAGGATCACATGGCCACTAATCGCTTACCTCATTCTAATGACCACGACAGAAAACAATCAAAGTGTTCTCCTCCCTGGAGCTGCAGAATCTCCATTGCAAACTAGCCCAGCCCTTCCCTTCTCCACTTGCTCTGATCTCTTTTCCATACAGCTCGAGGCCCACAATGCCACTCTGATCAGCTTCTTTCCTTTTCTGGTTTTTTTTTTTTAATGACAAAAGTAACACAGTAATTTTATTAAAGACACAAAGGATACAAAAAGATAGAGGACAAATGTGAAAGTCCCTCATTCCTCCTCACCACTCCCTCAGCACTTTATTCTTCTTGGTTCCCTTTCTGTACATACATCGACATGTAGGTAGATATGCATCTGTAGCTTGTTTTTTGGAAGGCATTTAATTGTATTCTATGCCTGGTTCTGCAATCTGCATTTGTCATTCACTGGAATGTAGTTCTCGGTGTTGTAAATTTGTGGGGTACTCTGATGTAGTCATACGTATGCATTTACATGTTGAAGTCCACATTTATATATACAAGTTATTTCCTTTAATAATTTCTATTATTTTATACACAAATAATTATATATAATTTTCCCTTTATATTGTATTGGCCTTTTAAAATTATATAAATAGGTAAGTTATTGATGAATTTCATTTCAGGATAGGAAAAAGGGCATTACAATTTTTTTTTTTTTTTTTTTTTTTTTGCGGTACGCGGGCCTCTCACTGCTCTGGCCTCTCCCGTTGCGGAGCACAGGCTCCGGACGCGCAGGCTCAGCGGCCATGGCTCACGGGCCAAGCCGCTCCGCGGCATGTGGGATCCTCCCGGACCGGGTAACGAACCCGCGTCCCCTGCATTGGCAGGCGGACTCCCAACCACTGCGCCACCAGGGAAGCCCTACAATACTTTTTAAAAAGGGTCATAATCCAATAGTTGGGAACTGTACACATTTCTTTCTTTTTAAATTCTGCACAGTAATTCATAACGTGAAGGCACTTTTTTTTATCACCCAGACATTTGGGTGTTTCCCAACAGTCCTGCCATGTACATCGCAGACCCTTACCCTCATTGCCTGCATTGTCCTCAAGTGAGAATCCTCCCCTTGAGTGAAAGAGCTGCCACGCTTTATAAAAAGAGAGCTTTGGAGCTGGCAGTTTCTAAGTCAGGGAGGGCATGTGGTTACAAATAACAGAGACCACCTCGGGCTCACTTCAGCAGAAAAGGAATGCAGGGTGTTCAGTGGTAGCTCACAGAATGGATAGGACTGTGGGAGAACCGGGATGGAAAATTGAGCAGGAACTCCCGGAGGTGAAAGGCGGAGGGAGAACTCAGCTAGATCCTGCCGCAGCAGGAGGCCCGGAGGGAGACTGCTGCCACTGGACGCTGGTGGGCGCTGCTCCTGACCCTTGACGCTGCTGCCCTGGAAATAATCTCCAGGGGCTTCCCGGGCTTCCCTGGTGGCGCAGTGCTTGAGAGTCCGCCTGCCAATTCAGGGGACACGGGTTCGAGCTCTGGTCTGGGAAGATCCCACATGCCGCGGAGCAACTAGGCCCGTGAGCCACAACTACTGAGCCTGCGCGTCTGGAGCCTGTGCTCCGCAACAAGAGAGGCCACGATAGTGAGAGACTCGCGCACCGCGATGAAGAGTGGCCCCCGCTCGCCGCAACTAGAGAAAGCCCTCGCACAGAAACGAAGACCCAACACAGCAAAAATAAATAAATAAAATAAAATAAAATAAAATAAATAATAATAATCTCCAGTTCTCCAGACATCCCTGTGCCGCACCCTCAAAAGTCAGAGCCCCTGAGTGAGAATAACTGATTGGATGAGCCTGTGTCATACGTCAGTGCCCTGGCTGCCAAGGAAGAAGAAAGGGGACTATCTGGGCCTCCCACCATTCCGCCCACCAGCTCGCAGGGTAGAGCACCTCGCACTGTCCCACATTTCCTTAGGAAGCTGGAACCCATGCCAGGAGGGCCACCGCGCCGCGGGAAGGAATTAGCAAACAAGGAAACACTGAACTGTCTTCTCCTTCCTCTAGACTTGCTCTTTCTTACCTTTCTCCACCAACCTTTTCACGTAGATACAAACTATTCTGTGCGCTGTGGGAAGCAGGGAACGGAAAGTGTGGTGGGCTGAATAATGGCCCCCAAGATATCAGATCTTAACCCCTGACACATGTAAATGTTACTTTCTAAGGAAAGGGAGTCTTTGCAGATGTGATTAAGTTAATGTTCTTGCCATGGAGAAGTTATTCTGGGTTATCCAGGTGGGCCCTCAATGCCATCACAGGTGTCCTTACACAAGAGAGGCAAAGAGAGATGAGACTCATACAGAAGAGGAGCCAGCGATGTGACCACGGAGGCGGAGGCTGGAGTGATGTGGGCACAGACCAGGGAATGCCACTGGCCACCACGGGCTGGAGGAGACAAGGAACAGATTCTCTCCTAGAGCTTCCTCAGGGGGAACCATCCTGCCGACACCTTGATCTCCAGCAAGGGGTACTGATTTCAGGCTTCTGCCCTTCATAACTGTGAGAGAATGTATTTCTGTTGTTTTAAGCCTCCGAGTTTGTGGTAATTTGTTACAGCAGCCACAGGAAACTTATACAGAATTTGAAGAAGATATGAAAGTATTCGTATCTCTAAAACAAATATTCATATCTTTCAAAGAAAATGGAAGGAAAGGAGAGAGAAAAGAAAAGAAAAGGAGAGGAGAAGAAAAGGAAGGAAGGAAAGGAGAAAAGAAAGAAGGAAGGAAAGGAGGGAGGAAGGAAGGAAGGAAGGAAAACAGAAAAAAGAAAAGAAGGAAAGAAAAAGGCAAAAACCAAGCCAGGCAGTTGGTGAGCTAATGAATGCAGCAGCATTAGTCATCTTTCACATAAAAGAGTGAAAGGCAAAGAAGTTAATCCTGAAAACGATTTGTCTTTTGAAAATAAATTCAGGATTAGAATGGGACAGACTAAGTAACACAGGCAAAAGTAATACCTCTGCTAATCCATCTGAACAGGGTATATAATCTCCTGACAAATACAGCAGGAGGTACTACAGGAAGTTTGTATTTCTCTCCTGCTGAGATAGTTTTTTTTTTAAAAAGAGAGAGAGAGAGGGATGCAGGCTAAATAAACTGGATGACTCAGGAAATGAATTTGTTTTCAGATAATTGCTTCCTAACATAGCGATGTTGTGACTATTAGTCATTCCAATAGCAGTTCCATATAGACAGCAAATAAGGTAGAACACAAAGTCTGCTCCACCCACAGCGATAACTCTGGTGGGAAAAATTCCCCGTGAAGCCCACGGAACTGATGTGGAGACGCTTTTTTGTCAGAGTGATGCTGTGAAAAACCCTGAAATTGGAGTGGATGGAACAGCTCTAGACATTTGCTTCCTGTTGTGTCTTGTTGCTGCTGTGAAATGGGGCACTAAGGTAAAGCGTGTATCTGGGGAGAAAGGGTGCCAGGAGTGTGATGTCACTGGCAGCCAATCAGAACCCCTGCTTTCAGCCTCACAGGGACTTACAGGGCAACAGCACTCAAGCACTGAAAGGCCTTTGTCTCTAATCAAGGTCAGCCTGGGTTGAGCTCCCTCTGCGTGCTCAGGTGGTGCTGGCAGGCCACTGCAGGGGGCAAAGGAGTCGGAAAAGACTCAGAGCCTGTTCCCCATCCAGATGTACAGATAAAACATACCCAATTAAAGAGTGATGAGAATGAAACACATCAAAAAGTATTATACTGACCTGATACAGGGCTCAACCCCACGTGCTTAAAAATCTGCAGATAGGGGGGACTTGCGTGGTGGCGCAGTGGTTAAGAATCCGCTTGCCAATGCAGGGGACACGGGTTCGAGCCCTAGTCTGGGAAGATCCCACATGCTGCGGAGCAACTAAACCCATGCGCCACAACTACTGAAGCCCATGCGCCTAGAGCCCAAGCTCCGCAACAAGAGAAGCCACCACAGTGAGAAGCCCGCGCACTGCAATGAAGGGTAGCCCCCCTCACCACAACTAGGGAAAGCCCACGCGCAGCAACGAAGATCCAACACAGCCAAATGAATAAATAATTAATTTTAAAAAAATCTGTGGATAGGAATAAATATATTCTTTTCATGAGTTAGCATGTGGTTCCCAGGCTTTGAGAAAGGTGCCTTTAGACATGGGCTTGTTCTGCTGTGGGACTTGGCTGTTTAATCAGTGAATAAATCACCTATGTGCACAGCTTTGTGCTGAAAGCCCAGAGGAAATCTATAGGATCCCTGATCCTAAAGGCCAGCTGGGGAAATTAGACAGCCAAGCGACATCAGTACGCAATGCAATAGAAGCAAATTATGTCCTCCTGGCTGTTGCTGCTGTAGGAGTTCATTTATTTATTCAACTAATAGTTATTTTTATTTTTAAAAAGTGTTTATATAATTTTTAAAGGTTACTTTCCATTTACAGTTATTACAAAATACTGGCTATATTCCCTGTGTTGTACAATACATCTTTGAGCCTATCTTACACCCAATAGTTTTTACCTTCCACTCCCCCACCCCTGTATTGCCCCCTCCCCTTCCCTCACCCCACTGCTAACCACTAATTTTTTCTCTATATCTGAGTCTGCTGCTTTTTTTGTTAAATTCAATAGTTTGTTCTATTTTTTAGATTCCACATATAAGTGAAATCATACAGTATTTGTCTTTCTTTGTCTGACTTCTTTCTCTTAGCATAATGCCCTCCAAGTCCATCCATGCTGCAAATGGCAAAATTTTGTTCTTTTTTATGGCTGAGTAGTATTCCATTGTATATGTATATACCACATGTTCTTTACCCATTCATCTGTTGATGGACACTTAGGTTGCTTCCATATCTTGGCTATTGTAAATAATGCTGCTATGAACACTGGCGTACATTCAACTAATAGTTATTGAGTGTCTGTTCAGTGCCAAGCATTCTTCTGGGCACTGAGATACAGTAATGAACAAACCAAACCCAATCTCTGCCTCGTAGAGCTTACATCCTAATGTAGGGTTTGGAAAAGTCAGACACATTTGAGATACTACTAGACACCAAGGGGGAGGTCAGATTTATGAGGCTGGAGCTCAGGGGAGAGACCTGGGCCAGAGTTCAGAGAAGGGTGACCTCAGTGTGGGCTGGGAATGCTTCAAGGCTTGCATGGGGCCTTGAAGGATGGTCAGAATTTGGAAGGACCAAGAGGAACTGGAGAGAATTTTGGAAGCAGAACAAACTGACCGAGAACACAGGAAGGCAGACACAGGGTGACTGAGTCGGGATGCGGGGGGCAGAGGTGGGAGAGGTGAGTTATTGGAGGAAAGAGGGGAGGGTCAGGCTGGGGAGGGCTGGAAGGTCAGGGAGAGTTTGGCTTTGTGGCACTGGCTTAGCGCAAATGTGGACAGTGAGTGCAGGTCTGGGCAGTGAGGAACCAGGCGACAGCAAGTTTCTGAAGCCACTTTGACTAGTTCTCCTCCAGCAGCCCCAGCCCCTCCCATTTCACCCACTGCCTTGTTTCCTCACTTCTCTGCTTTTCATCAATTTCCTCTTTCTGATTCATTTTATTCATCCCCATCAGTCTTCTTCCTCTTTCCCCTCCATATGTTCTTTGAGGTTCCTTTCCTGCCCCTTTTTATTATTTTTATTTTTTTTTTATTTTTTTTGCGGTACGCGGGCCTCTCACTGCTGTGGCCTCTCCCGCTGCGGAGCACAGGCTCCGGACGCACAGGCTCAGCGGCCATGGCTCACAGGCCCAGCCGCTCCGCAGCATGTGGGACCCTCCCGGATCGGGGCACGAACCCGTGTCCCCTGCATCGGCAGGCAGACTCTCAACCACTGCGCCACCAGGGAAGCCCCTGTTTATTAATTTTTAAACCACTTATAAAGCAATTCTTTTATTTTATTTTTTATTTTTGGCCACACCGTCCGGCATGCAGGATCTTAGTTACCCGACCAGGGATCGAACACACACCCCCTGCAGTGGAAGTGTGGAGTCTTAACCACTGGACCATCAGGGAAGTCCCCTTGCCCCTTTTATTTTATTCTTGCCTCCCTACATCCCATAATGAATGAGAAGAATCAGTAAAGCAAAAAAATTATCCTGACCAAGCAATGATGGGAGAGACTTCCCTGGTGGTGCAGTGGTTAAGAATCCACCTGCCAAGGCAGGGGACACGGGTTCGAGCCCTGGTCCAGGAAGATCCTGCATACCGCAGAGCAACTAAGCCTGTGCACCACAACTACTGAGCCTGCGCTCTAGAGCCCGTGAGCCACAGCTACTGAGCCCGCCTGCCACAACTACTGAAGCCCACGCACATAGAGCCTGTGCTCCGCAACAAGAGAATCCACCGCAGTGAGAAGCCTGTGCACCACAACAAAGAGTAGCCCCCGCCCACCGCAACTAGAGAAAGTCTGCCGGCAGCAGCGAAGCCCCAGTGCAGCCAAAACTTAAAGAAAAAAAAAAAGAATGATGGGAAAGGAAGGGGTTTGGTTCAACCCTTGACAGAGAATTAGCTTTGTGTTAATTCTCTCAAACTGAATAGGATCTCCCAGGCCCCTGAGCTTGCCTTTGTGTGTGATGTAATCAGATCCTAAAACACAACCTCGGAAACAGCTGCTCTTTTCAAAACACGAAGAATATATGTTAAGACAATAGACATGTGAACTTCATCGTTAACTGTGCAGAGAGAGGAATGTGAGAGAAGAATGCATATGAATCAGTATACTGGTGTTTTTGAAGTTGCCTTAACAGTCTTATAAATTATATTCTTTGTGTGTACAGTTCAGATAAGTTTGATCTTATAATAGTGAAGGACTTAGTAGGAAATGCATGTTTCCTCATGCTTTATTTATTTTTTTCCTCTAAAAGTAAAGCAAGCTCATTCAAATATACTTGGAAAATACGGAAAATAATAAGGAAGAAAATAACCATCAACTATTCCATCATTCAGAGATGATCAGAATGAACCCGTTTTTGCCACACAACAGCCAACTTCACAATCTAAACAGTCGACAGCAACAAACATTAATTTTCTCTTTCCTGGGTCCAGTGAGGCTCTGGGTTCTCAGCTGAGCTGGGCTGGGCTTGGGTTCAGGCTGAGTTGGTTTAAGTCTGATCACCTGCATGTGTCTCCTCATTTTCCTCAGACCAGCACCCCATGGGAGATCACAAGAATGCAAGAGGGTAGGCAGAAAAACATGATGCCTCTTGAGGGCTTCACTTGAAACTAGTGTAGTGGAACTGCCACTCACACTCCATTGGCCAGAGCAAGCCATGTGGCCGAGCCGATGTGGATGGGGTAGAGAACGGCACCTTGCCTGCCCTAGAGCACTGTACGTTACACAGCAGGTAAGAGTGGAGAGCTACGGTTATCATACTGGTGTATTTCCTTCCAGGCTTTTTTATGCATACTGTACATGGTTAAATAATTATATAAAAATAATCTTATACCTTTTGCATTCATCGCCTTTTCCCTGTATTCTCCTCAGCTTCCTCTTTCAGGTTCATCTTCTTCATTCCCACCTGTCTTCTTCCTCTTTCCCATCTGCTTCCTCCTTCCCTTGCCCTGAAGCTTCCCCTCCTGGAACCCCCATATTTTATTCTCCCCCTGGGTCCCCTAGTGACTGGAAAAACAAATGAAAAAATCAAGGAACTGATTTATTTTTAATTTAGAAGGATAAGGTAAGAAGTCTGATAACTGAATTCAGTAACATGCTGGCAAAATTGTAGAGATCTCGTAAATATCTGGTATATAACAGGCAAGCAGAAGAGCTACATTCTTCTGGTGCCACATTTCAAGGTTAAGTGGGCAGTGGGCTTACCAGTCTTAGCACTGTTGGCTGTTGGGTTTTCCTTATTTTGTGAGTTAATAGGTGAATTAATACTGTTCTACAAAGGTAGACCTGAGGGTAAATGCATAATAGTAACGTAAAGGCAAATTAGGAGAAAGCAATGATAGCAGCTTAGCAAAGCTGAGTCAATATCAATCAGATATTCTGCTGTTTTAGAAACAGTAATGATAGGGAACTCCCTGGTGGTCCAGCGGTTAAGACTCTGCGCTTCCACTGCTGGGGGCCCAGATTCAATCCCTGGTTAGGGAACTAAGATCCTGAAAGCTGTGTGGCTTGGCCAAAATAAATAAATAAATAAATAATAATAGAAATGCTGTTGCACTAGACAGCAATATATACATATATATCTAGAATAAATACATATAAAATAAATAAGTAGGCAGCCCTAATAAAATCCCTCTCTTAACCACAGAAAGCAACCCGTCTGTCAAGTGGATTAGTTCTAAATATGTTAGTTCTAAAAAAGAAAGCAGTGACTCCACCTCCAAGTCAGAAGGATAGTCATCCAGACAGCTGTTACATATGGGAGATGTTTAAAATAAAGATGTCACGGAGAAGACTGCACTTGCTAGTGCCCAGAGGTGGGGAACATACAGATATGGGTGCCCTCGGCAAGTTACTTAACCAGTACTTTGAGCATCAAATTCTTCATCTATAAAATGAGGAGGTTGGATAAGGCCATTGGCTTATTGTCACTGAGCATACAGTGTAAAGCAATGTGCCTGAGTTGGGTGTGTCACAGAGAATGGGCAGGAGATAGTCCTGGACCTCATTCATTCATTCAGTTGGTCAGTCAGTCCCTTAATGCGTGGCTCTTACTCAGTGACAGACATTGAGTATACAGCAGTGAACATAATAAATACATTCTCTAATCTGACAATCCCCATTCTGACTTGAACTGGAAGCTTTTTTTTTTTTTTTTGCGGTACGCGGTCCTGTCACTGTTGTGGCCTCTCCCGTTGCGGAGCACAGGCTCTGGACGCGCAGGCTCAGCGGCCATGGCTCACGGGCCCAGCCGCTCCGTGGCATGTGGAATCTTCCCAGACCGGGGCACGAACCCACGTCCCCTGCATCGGCAGGTGGACTCTCAACCACTGCACCACCAGGGAAGCCCTGACAATCCCCATTCTGATGAAGGAGACAGGTAAGCAGGCAATTACAAACCATTAAGATGCATGTTATAAAAGGGAAATTGAAGGAGGTTATGGATAAAAGAGAGACAGCTAATAATTCTAACAGGCACTGTGCTAAGGTATTCATTTCTCATTTAACTGTTCACCCAGTCTTATAGAAGAGAAGAGTGAGGGGTTAGATCACAGCTTTGCAAACCTTAAAGTTCTATGAACTGCCTTTGGATCTTGCTAAAATTCAGGTCCTGATTCAGCAGGTCTGAGATTCTGCATGTCTAACAAGCTCCCACTCTGAACAGCAGGAGCCAGAGAGCTTGGGTCCTCACCCAAGGTCGCCCCCTGGGGACGGTCAGTGCCGGGCTTAGCTTCAGTCTGACCCCAATGCCTGTGCCTTTATCACCTCTCAGAGATCATGCCCCAAGAGCTCTTGCTGCTCTAAAAGTCTGATTCCTGGGACTTCCCTGGTGGCATAGTGGTTAAGAATCCGCCTGCCAATGCAGGGGACACAGGTTCGAGCCCTGGTCCAGGAAGATCCCACATGCCGTGGGGCAACTAAGCCCGTGTGCCACAACTACTGAGCCTGCGCTCTAGAGCCCGCGAGCCACAACTACTGAGCCCGTGTGCCTACAGCCCGAGCTCTGCAACAAGAGAAGCCACCGCAATGAGAAGCCCGAGCACTGCAACAAAGAGTAGCCCCCGCTCACAGCAACTAGAGAAAGCCCGTGCACAGGAACGAAGACTCAACGCATCCAAAAATAAATAAGTTTTTAAAAAATTCAAAAAAAAAAAAGAAACTAAATAATTTAAAAAATTAAAAATAAAATTCTGATTCCCTTGCAAGGTTAGTTTGAGAAATGCAAATAAAATAATAGCAATAGAAGTTTTTCTTGTGCCCCAGCTACCCCCTAACGGAGGAGTAGTTGGGAATGTCTGGGCATTCCCTCAGGGCAGGGGACACTCCTGGCACAAGGCAAGCTTCTGTCACCTGTGTGACACTCAAACAGGTCCCTTCTGTGGCCTGGAAGTGTTAAAACACATCCACTCGTGGCCCGGCCCTAAGACCTGCCCCAGAACTGGAGCAAATGAACAAAGAAGTTGTCATAAAAATAGTCACATATTGAGCCCTTAACTGTGTGTCCGGCACTTAACATTTAATTCTTACCATAACCCTAGGAGGTGAGACTATTATCATCATCTTCACTCTGCAAATAAGGAAGCAGAGGTTAAATAACTTACCCGAAGTAACACAGCTAGACAAAGGCAGAACCAGCATGGAGAACCAAGGCCGAGCCTTTTTGTAGGCTTATGCCTTATGTAGCATTGCTTCTAATTAATCATTCCAGCTGATTAGGAAAAGAAGGCAGCTCTGGGCCAAAGGGTTCCTTTACACTCTCCCACACAACACACTCCCATCAGCTATGATGACTTACAAATACCTAATTGTTTATGTAACCGTATATGAAATGCCTACCTCTCTTCCCTAACCCTAGTCTGAGAAAATGACCTGCCAAGTAGTAAAAAAGATACAGCTTTGGGAACCATGAATTAACTCGTAATTAGAACAACTTAATGCCTCTCTGTTCATTCTAGGCCTGTTTGTTTATGATCCGTGCCTTCCAGGAACTTGAACTGTCATTTAAGAGAGAATTTACAGGGCTTCCCTGGTGGCGCAGTGGTTGAGAGTCCGCCTGCCGATGCAGGGGACGCGGGTTTGTGCCCCGGTCCGGGAAGATCCCACATGCCGCGGAGCGGCTGGGCCCGTGAGCCATGGCCGCTGAGCCTGCGCGTCCGGAGCCTGTGCTCCGCAACGGGAGAGGCCACAACAGTGAGAGGCCCGCGTACCACAAAAAAAAAAAAAAAAAAAAGAGAGAATTTACATACATGACAGAATTAGAAAATGAAACACAGTACCACATAAAGTAGTAAATCATATCAAAGGCTTAAACTGTGAGATATAATAGCTATTGTTCATTGATCATGATCTACGTGCTTTCTTTTTTTCTGTGTGCTTTCATTAAATCTTCCCAACAGCCTTCTGAAGGAGGTTATTATTATCCCTATTTTATAGATGAGGGAACAGATGCTCAGATAGACAGTTATTGGGCCAAGGCCAGACAGCTAGTAAGTAGGAAACCTGGGTTTGAACCAGGAAGTCTGACCCCAGCCCTTACACCCCACTGCACCACCACATGGCAGTGCTTTACGACCTCTCTCTCACACCAACCCTCCATGCAGTGTGTCTGCAGTGTGTCTGCCATGAGAGGACAGATGTGCATTGCTTGGAATTATAAAGAAAGGCCTCATGAAGAAAATAGTATTTGATAAAACTTGTGCCAATAAATCAACCACAACTTACCTTTATCAACCATTGAGTACAGTATTAGAATGTTGTAAATAGACAATAAATACTTTTTGAGCTGAAATATTCTGCTTAACTAAGAGTTAGCTATCAAAGGATAGCTGTGTGTGTGTGTGTGTGTGTGTGTGTGTGTGTAGAAATGAGAGGGTAGGGAATACTGGTTGGAGAGCATGGCATGAGCAAAGCTTTGCCAAGAAGAAGCTCAGCCTGTCTCTGGGAAGTTGTGAAAAAGCCAGCCTGTCAACAGTGGAGAGTTCATTCAGTCATGATATGCCAGGCACTGTGTTAGGTGTTAGGGGTACAAAGATAGGTCAGACACAACCCCAGCCTTCAAATGCTTCACAGTCATGGTTGGGGGGAGGGGCTTTTGGGGAGGAGACAGACAGGTCCAGATGGGGCCACATAAGCTTATAAATGGCTTAAGAAGGGTCTGGTAAAGAGCCGAGGGTGCAAAGAGGGAGACCCGGTGGGGAAAGGGAGAGAGACGTTGAGCAAGGATGGTCAGGGCCCTATAGGCAGAGATGAAGAGGGCAAGGGTGGGGGGGTAGGCGAGGGAGGGTAAGAAGGTCCTTGGCTGCAATACCCTCTGGTCATTTCAGTGACCCCTGAAGCCTGGCCGGACTCCTCTGTTGCACAAGCACACTCAGGCCATGAACAGATGCTTTCAGACAAGATCCTTTTGTCAGATTAACAGGGCAGCTGTTTTCTGTGTTTTCAGGCGACTTCCAGGAAACACTTCTGTGTACGCTTTTCTTGTAACTCCCAGTGACCTAGTTGTAGAAAGAAATAGGAAAAGTAGTCATGCTCCTAACATTTCTGCATAAAGAAAGTTTTCTTCAGCGTCAGAAGTCGCTCCGTAAGTCTTCTTGGCGCGTCTCCATGTGCCACGTGGTGTCCGAGGTGCTGAGGCTACAGCGGTGAACAAAATCCCTGACTTCGTGGAGCTGACGTGCAAGTGGGGGCCACAGTCAGCCCCCAAACAACACATAGATGTACAATATGTGAGGACGTGACATGTACAGGAAAAGAAAGCAGGGTAGGGGGTGGGGTGACATTGGGGAGGGCCATTGTGTGGAGGACATCAGGGGAGGCCACACTGACAAAGTGACAGTGGATCAAAGACCCGCAGCGGGTGAGGTGGTGAGTACATGGCTCAGTCATGGTGGGGGAAGAAGAAACCCAAGTGGGAGAGTGCTAGTGTATTCTAGAAATAGTAAGGAGGCCCGTGTGGCTGGAGCCGACCAAGAGAGGGGAGAGGCCAGGAGCTAGACCCTGCGGGAGGGGGCTTTCCTCTGCCTGAGATGGGAGCCTTGGAGAGTTTGAACAAAGACAGTTCAGGGTCTGGTGTCCTTTTAAAGGATCACTCTGGCTTTTGAGTGGGAAATAGAATGCTGGAGACAGAGTGGCCAAAGGGAAATCAGTAGAAGACTATTGCCACAGCCCAGGTAAAGGAGGATGGGAATTTGGGCTAGGGTGGCAGCAAGCGGAAGTTGTGAGATGCGATCTTATTCTGGAGGTTTTGAAATCCAAAAGGATTGGTTGATGGATTGGATGAATAGTCAAGGATGAGTTGAATTCTAAGGTTTTTGGCCAGAATAACTGGAAAGAATTACTAATTAAGATGGAGAAAATTTCTTGAGGTTAGAATTAGAAAGTTTGGTTTTGGACATATTAGTTTGAGTTGCCTATCAGGAGATACAAGCCCTGAGTTCAGAAGAGAGGCCAGAGCTGCGGACCGTAGTTATTAAAGTGAGGATGGTAATTACAGCCACGGGACTGGGTGAGATCACCAGGGCATTGAGGGCAGGTAGAAAAGAGGCGTGGTCCTCAGGGAATGCCAGTATATGGAGGACGACCAGGGAGGGGAGGAGGGGAACCAGGAGAGAGTAGCATCTTGGAAGCCAGTTGCTGCTGAGAGAGGAGGAAGCTAAGGACTAGGGTCAACCCTTGGATTTGGCAATGGAAGGTCACTGGGGACCTAGACAGAAACCTGTTTAGATGGAGCAATGGGGATGGAAGGCTGGTGTTCCCATCAGGGTTCAAGGAAACATGTGGGAGGAGAGGACAAGGTAGGAGTGCACATCTCTTTTAAGGAATTTTGTGTAAAATGCAGCCAAGAATGGAATTGGAGAGACATCAAGAAGGAAGACATTATTTCATAGTTTTAGGCAGTGGAAACAAATGAGAGGAAAAGTTAACCATGCAGAGGAGAGGAGTGGGGATTGCTGGAGCGACGTGTCCTTAAGTTGTTGAGAGGGGATGGGACCCAGTTCATAGGTGCAGGGGTTGGTGTAGATGGGGGCGTGGGCAGTTCACCCATTGTCAGAAGAGGGAGGGCAGAGTACATGGCAGGTAGATGCATTGGTGGAACATGTGAACGTTCTCCTCTGATCGCTTCTCTTTTCTTCCTGCTGTTTGCATGTAGTAATGGTGCTCTGCTTTCATCAATTCTAAAATGCAATTTTTTCATATTGTAGCTTCTATGAAGTATATCTTGGAGTATATCTTAAAATCAATGGCATGTTTCATTGTTGGTTTTTATTCCTTCTCGGCGCTACATACGATATAGATGACTTGGATTCAGTGAACATCACTATACTTTGGTCCCCACTGGAGTTCTGCATTGGGGAGGGCCAAGCAGGGTCCCGCAAATGCTGATTGCCTTGTGAGTTGAGGGGGAGATGTCGACATTTTCAGGAAGAAATTTGGGGCTGGAGCTAGCTCTCTGTTACACATGCGTCCAGCCCAAGCCTCTGCAGAAGGATCAGGTGCCTGGAGAGCAGAGGAAGGAGGCTGGCTCTCTGCCCACAAGCCACAGAGCTATCTGGGCTGCTGACTGTTTTCCCCAGGGGAGTGTGGGAGACCGAGGACACTTGGCTCACACCTGGACCTGGGCAGACACTCCCGACTCAGAGACCAAATGCTTCCTCCAAGTAAATAAGTTCGGGGCCCTACATCCTGTGCGGTGAACACAAGGAGAAGTCCGGGGGTCTGAGAACAGGGAACTGTGTCACGGCATAGCTCCAGGGGTCACTTTGGTTTCCTTGACTGCTAGCAGCTGTGCCTTTTATTGCTTGCGTGGGTGGAACCGGAGCTGCAGCCTTCCTTCTCTGTAGTGGGGAGTCTAGGAAGGGTTTGAGAGGGTCCCTTTATCCAGAGAGTTGACTGTTTACTATATGCTGCGCTAAGCACTGGATGTACAATAAGCAAATCCAGACAGGGCCTTGCTCTCAGAGCATATATCTAGTCAGGGAGATGCATTAATAAAATAATATCTATTTTGGGGGCTTCCCTGGTGGCGCAGTGGTTGAGAGTCCGCCTGCCGATGCAGGGGACACGGGTTCGTGCCCCAGTCCGGGAGGATCCCACATGCCGCGGAGCGGCTGGGCCCATGAGCCATGGCCGCTGAGCCTGCGCATCCAGAGCCTGTGCTCCGCAACGGGAGAGGCCACAACAGTGGGAGGCCCACGTACTGCAAAAAAAAAATCTATTTTGGGACTTGCCTGGTGGTCCAATGGTTAGGACTCCACGCTTCCACTGCGTGGGGGGGGGGGCACGGGTTCAATCCCTGGTCAGGAAACTAATATCCTGCAAACCACTAGGCATGACCAAAATAATAATAATATAATAATAATAATATCTATTTTTAAAACTTTAAAGAAACTATGTGCCAGGACCTGTTCTAAGTATTCGATAAAGATTAACTCCTGTAGTTTGTACAGTATGTAAGAACCCGGTGCTATTACTATTTGTCCTGCTTTACAGATAAGAAAAACTCAGGCACAGAGAGGTTAATTATCTTGCCCACACACAGCTCATAAGAGGTGAAGTCAAGATTCAAACCTAAGCAATTTTGCCCAGAAGTCCTAGCTCTTAACCGGTGAGGCCCTGCTGCCTCTCAGTTATTTTATCTAGCTCAGTTATGCAGAAATAAAACTCCCTCTGGAAATGGAAATGAGGGATTTTAGCATCTGATAAACCAGGCTTGAGGCCTGTTTGGGGAGCCTGCTGGGCCTGGAGCAGTAAGCAGTTTGCATCGGGCGCTTGTGGGATATCTTGAACTCTGGGCTTCTCTTCCCGTCTTCCTCTCCCAGCTCTCTCCTCTGTTGCCTTCTCCACCTCCTTCCCGCACAGCATCTCAGATGCTTTCACATGGCTTTACTGTTGGGGGCCCCGGGTATGTTTTTTCTTCGACCCGTGCAGCTGCAGTGTCATGGGCTAACTCAATGTGGCAGAGAACCCTGCCCAAGAGAGGCCCCAGTCTTTGTGGTGCTGTTGGGGAGGAGGGGCAGGGAGAAATGGGAAATCAGATTTTAAGAACAGAAGCAGTTCTAGGGGACTCCCCTGGTGGTCCAGTGGTTAAGACTTCGCCTTCCAGTGCAGGGAGTGCGGGTTCGATTCCTGGTCAGGGAGCTAGGATCCCACATGCCTCGTGGCCAAAAAGCCAAAACATAAAACAGAAGCAATATTGTAACAAATTCAATAAAGACTTTAAAAATGGTCCACATCAAAAAAATCTTAAAAAAAAAAAAGAATAGAAGCAGCTCTAGACCAAGACTGTCTACCCAGGGCAGTGGCATAGAGTCCTTGCAAAATCTTGTCTCTTCCATTGGCTAGTTCAAGGGGCTGCGAGATATTCAGGACTCGACATTATCACTATAAAATTGAATGTTATCCTTCAGACTTTACCAAAAGCCCTTTCACTGTCCCGATCTCCTCTGGCTCCAGCAGCAACCCTGGGAGGGAGGTATCCCCGGGAGGAAGGTGTTCCCGGGCGAACACAGCCAGCTCCCAAAAGGTCTTCAAAGCCACAGTGAGCTTGGCGGACGCTGAAACCCCAACTCCAAATGGTGAGTCACTTGCATTTCTAAAGTGAGTTTCATTTCAAAATAACTGGGGCCTGTAGAGCTGGCGGGACGGAGCTGGGATTCTTTGTGCTTTAAACTCCATATTCGTCCACTCCATCTTTTTCCCCTCTCAGAAGAGCAGGACAAGACAGTTGCACATTCAGTGCCTGGTTGCAGTTCTTCGAGAACCAAAACCTGAATCCCTGGACACACCTACCTGCCATCCTTGGGCTCCAAAGCCAAAAATGGGCCTGATTTTTCCCCTAAGAAATAAACACCTAATTTCTAATTAGAGTGCAAAAAATTCAGGGAAGCTTCTGGAAACTCAAGCATGTAGTATTACTAGGGATGCCTCTGCTATCAGATTATGAGTTTGGCCTCTGTTTCTGAAACTGCTTCTGAAACATGCTATTTCTGACAAGAAGACAATACTAGTCTCTATTTTGTGAGATGGAGTGAGGGTTAAGTGAGGTAATAATTGAACATTTCCTATGACAGTAATTTTTTTCTTTCCCAAATTATTATGCTTTCTATTGAGTTGGCCAAAATGTTCGTTCAGGGTTTCCGTAAGATGTTATGGAAACACCCAAACGAACTTTGGGGCCAACCCAGTATGTTGGGCCAAAGATAGAAGTAGCTAAGAACGTGGGAAGTTTTATAAATAGAATGACTTTGGGCTTTAGCTGGGATAGCAAGTGGATTCAGCCCCTTCTTAGGGTCCAGGAGATAACTGGATTCTTGAAGTCAGGCGGACGTCAGAGCAATTAGGCTCCCCGCCCCCGTCCGGCCCAGCAGACTGAGCACAGCTCTAAACGCTCTGTGGGTGTTCTGCCGGCACGTCCTTCAAATGCTAATGAGAAGCTCACAAATGCTAAACAGCAGGACCAAACTAGTTTCTGCTGCCCAGAGCAGCTGAGAATTATGGCCTCACTCTTTCCCAGATTTCCCAGGCCGTCCTCCCTCTAGGTTCCCACCAGCTGCGCTTAAACTGCCAAGAAATAACTTTCTGGGCTCAGAAAGGCTCTCTGGGCCTCTGTCCCCCCATTTGTCTTTCATAGCAAATCCAAACACCCCTGGCTTTCCAAACCCCTTCCTCTCCTCACCAGCTTCCCACAGGCCTTTGGGTCTCTGCAGTTTCGCCAGGGATCCCAGGCAAACAGCAGCTTCCTACCAGCCTCTACCAACCTCCAGTCTGGCCCTGCTTGAGGGCTACAACTTCTTAGCTGGTGGGGCTTGGCCCCTGGTGCCACTACAAGTTTTCACCGCCCCGATTGAGGGCACACGCTGGTCTCAGCTCCTCCTCTAACATCCCTGACTGGTTTTGTAGATGCATCTGTCTCATGCGCCTGGCTACTTTGTGAAACTGTAAGATCCTGGGCTGTTAGGAAGTGGCTCTGAGGTCTCTTCCGCTCACCTGTATAGTCTGCCCCATCTCCAGGACGAAGGTCTAATCCTGCTGGGCTGTAGAGGCAAGACCTTTAGTGGGCTAGGGATTATGGGATGATTTGTCTAAAAACAACATGATTTATTTAAGGTCAGGTATAATACGATCTTTCACTGTGGTTAGAGATAGCAACAGTAAGAACCCCCAGCCTAGGTTTACTGCTGTCATGGTTTCCAAAGGACTTTTATGCACATTTTCTTATTTCATTGTCACAAACACCCTGTGGGTTGAACGGCTATTTCATGTAAGAGAAACCTGAGACTGAGAGGCCTGACTGTTTGCTTACTTTCTGTCCTGTAGCCAGTAAGTACAAAGAACTTGGAGGCAAGTCTCCTACTGCAGCCAATATACTCATTATACTAAAGTAACTCTGCTAAAAAAAAGATCTACATAGAATTTGTACAAATATTTACTGACTGTGCGCTTAGATTATGCTTTAGAATCACAGCTCCCCATCTCTTAGGTTCTTCTCACCTCCACGAAAAATCCTTTCCCCTGCTCTGCTCCTTGAGTAAATAAATATTAAAACCAGGGCAGGATGATCAGATTAGTAGAGAGTTTTTAAAAAGTAACACTCACTGCCAGTGAAGGTGTGAAGAGATGGACACAGATACACTGCTGATGGAACTATAAATTGGTACATTGTTTCTGAAGGGTAATTTGATGATAATCATTAAAAGCTTTAAAAATAAACAGAATTTTTAAAAATAAATTTATTTTTTTATTTTTGGCTGCACTGGGTCTTCGTTGCTGCATGCGGGCTTTCTCTAGTTGCGGCGAGCAGGGGCTACTCTTTGTTGCGATGCGCGGGGCTTCTCACTGCAGTGGCTTCTCTTGTTGTGGAGCACGGGCTCGAGGTGCGTGGGCTTCAGTAGTTGCAACATGCGGGCTCAGTGGTTGTGGCTCACAGGCTCTAGAGTGCAGGCTCAGTAGTTGTGGCTCACAGGCTTAGTTGCTCCGTGGCATGTGGGATCTTCCCGGACCAGGGCTCGAACCTGTGTCCCCTGCATTGGCAGGTGGATTCTTAACCACTGTGCCACCAGGGAAGTCCCAACAGAATTTTTTTGGTGTAGGAAATCCACCCATCTTTAAAACTATTTTGTCCTAAAAGAATAGTCTGAGACTGCAGGGAAAAAACGTATGTATCAGAATATGTTTATCTCTGTTATTTAAAACACAACAACAAAAACCTAAAATAATATGGGTAGCCTATAACAGGTTAAATAAGGATCTACTGAGAAGATGAAATATTCTACGGTAACCAAAAATGGTGCTATGGAAGAATATTTAAGACTTTGGGAAGACGTTCCTAGGTTGTCAAGTGGGGAAAACTAAAAAAACAGTTAGGCAATGTCATCTTAATCTGGTTTTTAAAAAGATAACTCTAACTAGAAAGACGTAGGTCCAACTGTTAAGAGCAGTTATCTCTGGATCCTTCCTTCCTACTTCTTCCCCTCCCTTCCTCCCTCCCTCTCCTCCCTTCTTTTTGTATTTTCCAGTCTTTTTTACAATTAACTTAATAAGTATGTGTTGCATGCGTAATCAGGAAAGAGAAGCATTTCTTCTTTAGATGAGGCTCTAAGAATGAGCCCCTGCGCGTGGCGGGTGGAGCTTGTGGTAGAGATTGGAAACAAAGAAGAGGGAACAACTAACTAGTGTGTGAGCAACCAAACTGGAAAACAATAATATTCTGGGATTGAATGTCTTTTTTTTTCTTTTTTTGGCCACTTATCTAAAGAGGATAGTGTGAGAAGAAAATTTCTTTAAAATTGGGCTGGTGGTTTTCACTCCTCGTGATTAGACCAGGGGAGCCCTGGCTCCTTCCGACACTAAGAGCCTCTCTGGAGAGGAGCTGAGGTGGCAGGTGTGTCCTTGGCACTGCGCTCTGGTCCCCCCAGTCAGCCTGGAGCCGCCCCACGCTGGACTCCCTCGCTCCCCACTCTCTCCACTCATCTCAGAAGCATTAGTTTACTGCAACTCATCAATTAGAGCTGGAGGGGCCCTTAGAAGCCCTGGGGCATGAGGAAGGGAGGCCCCCAGGGGTGCCCCACTCACCCAGCATCTCTCAGCTCAGCGGCAGTGAAATGGGGGTGTCTGGGGGGATGGGAGACAAAGATTGGAACTGTAATGCAGGTCTCTTGGCTTCCTAGAGGCTTGCCAGACCCAAAGGAATAATTTCAAATGATAGTATTTTTAGGCGTTAGCCACCAACTACTGTTTAGGCTTATGATCTTGGGGTGTTTTTTTTTTTTAAATTTTTAGATTTTTTTTTTGTTTCTGCCATTCAAACAATTGGGGGAAATAACTTTAAGGAAAAATGTTACAAGGCTTTCAAACAGGGCTGCAGGTGGGGTTAGGCCATGCATCGCTGGGAAGAGTGTAAACAGAGAAAGGCGGCCCTACCTCACCTTTCTGAAAAGGGGTTACACGAGGTGGGGCAGAACTGGCATCCACACCTCACGAAGAGCTCGGTGATGGCGTCTGTGCCAGTGATTACTTAATGCAACAAGCACATGACGGGGCTGAGGCATGAGAGCCATGATTATGCCACATGGTGATTAAAAAAATGGGGACAGGTCGACTGGTGGGCTGAGATGCTCACGTCGGCGGCATTTGTGGTAGGAGTGACTCTCTCTTCTCCTCCCATTTTCTTCTTCCTGTTTCTTCCTCCTATGACTCCTACCTGATGTAGTCTTTTCTCTTGGCCCCAGCAAAGCCACCCTGTCAGTTTCAGTGATGTGAAGATAGGGCTGAGAAAGGATGGTTTAACCTTCAACGCCCTCAGGACCAAAGTCCAAGGGCTTTTTCATGGAAAACAGAAGCCCTTCCTAGGTGAGTCCTGCCTACTTTCTAGTTTTATTGTTGGCCACTTTCCTTCACACTCTCTTGGTTTCCGCCATAGTGTTCCCCAAACATATCACACGTTCATAACATGCTTTCTCTTGGGGGCCTGTCTCTACTCCATTATGCCTGGGATAACAGAAACTGTCTAGCTGTCCACTGAACTCTTTTTTTCCCCTTCCTTCTGGGCACGTAGTCTCCCTTGCAGTGAGCTGTGACCATGTGCCTGAGTTCTGGTCAATGGAATATAGAAATGATTGTGCGCCACTTTCAGGCCAGAGCTGTTCAAACCGTATATGCAGAATCCTTCCTGCTCTTTCCTTCTGTAGCGCCCTTGAAAGCCATGAGGTGAAGATGGCAGAGCCCCAAGTTGGGAGAAGCCTGGCTCATTTATCCCCACCTGGAGGAGAACCTTCCACCAAACTTAGACTTGGATTTGGCTTTGAGTAAGAAAGAAACATCCATTTCAGTGAAGCAACTAAGATCTGGAGATTTATCTGCAGATTTATTTATCACCTGGCGAACTATTCATCCTTCAAAGCCCCCTTCAGATGCCCCCTCCTTCAGGAGGCCTTTTCTGATTCCCCCAGGTAAGAGTCATCCTTTCTCCGTGTGTGCGTAGCCCTTCAAAGATGCTTCACTCACCGACTCCTCTCCCTCAATACTTGACTTACGCATCTCTCTTCACACTTGACCAATGACACAATGGAGGTAGAGATAGGGACCTTTGTAATCCTAGCTTCTAGCAGAGTGAGTGAAAGATAGTAGGTGTACAATATGTAAGAATTAATTCATTCACAAGTATTTGTTGAGCTCATTTTATGTACTAGGCATTGTTCTAGCACTGAGAACACAGCAGTGGACAAAACAGATAAAAATAACTGTCCTCTACATTTTATAGGTTGGCTTTTGCAGTGCTTTAGACATTTGCCTTTCTGCATTTTAAGAAAAATGATTTAGGGCTTCCGTGGTGGCCCAGTGGTTAAGAATCCACCTGGCAATGCAGGAGCCACAGTTTCCAGCCCTGGTCCAGGAAGATCCCACATGCCACGGAGCAACTAAGCCCGTGCGCCACAACTACTGGGCCTGCACTGTAGAGCCCGCGAACCACAACTACTGAGACCGCATGCCACGACTACTGAAGCCTGTGCACCTACAGCCCGTGCTCTGCAACAAGAGAAGCCACTGCAATGAGAAGCCTGTGCACCGCAACAAAGAGTAGCCCCTGCTTGCTGCAACCAGAGGAAAGCCCACAGGCAGGAACAAAGACCCAGTGCAGCCAAAAATAAAATAAATAAAATTTATATTAAAAAAAACAACACAAGAAAACACACACACACACACACATAAAAAGAAAAGTGATTTAAACTGGGACTTAGATAATAAATAAAATGTATATTAAAAAACACACAAGAACACACACACACAAAAAGAAAAGTGATTTAAACTGGGACTTAAATAATAACATTTAAGACCTTATAGAGATAAGTATATCAGAGGCAGTTGCCAGTGCTAGATACTGTTACTCTCTAAATACTTTAAAAAATGCCACAAAGTAAAAAACCAAAAAACTCTGTACTCACAGAGCTTACTTTGCAGTGGAGGAACTAGATGATAAATAAATACATGTAGAATATCAATCTGGCAATCCATGCCATGGAGGAAAATAAAACATAGAGGGAGGATGGAGAGTATAGGATGGGAGTATAATTTTAAATAAGGTCTTCTTAGAAGGCCCCACTGGGAAGATAGCATTTTAGCAAAAACCTGAAGGAAGTGAAGACTGAAACTACATAGGTGTTCGAGGGAAAAGCATTCCAGGCAAAGTACGGCAAGAGTGTGTGTGTGGCTGGAGCAGAATGAGTGAGAGGAACAGAAAAGATGAAGTTAAGGGAGTTGTGTATGGGAGGTGGGGGAGGGCAGCACGTGTAAGCCTTTGACAGGCTTTGGCTTCTATGCAGAGGGAAGTGGGGAGCTACTTCAGTATTTTAAGTGAGGAAGTTACCTGAACTGATGCACAGCTTAACAGGTTCAGTCTGACCACTATGTTGAGAGAAGACTGTGTAGAGGCTTATGGGTAAAAGGAGAGAGACAAGTCACAAGGCTATTGCAATAATCTAGGCAAAAGATAATGGTACCTTGAACCAGGGTGGTATTTGGGATATATTTTCAAGGGAGGATTTGCTGATGGATCAGATGTGGAATATAAGAGAAAGAAGTCACAGATGACTCCAAGATTTTTTTTTTTTTTTTTTTTTTTTTTTGCGGTACGTGGGCCTCTCACTGTTGTGGCCTCTCCCGTTGCGGAGCACAGGCTCCAGACGTGCAGGCCCGGTGGCCATGGCACACGGGCCAAGCTGCTCCGTGGCATGTGGGATCTTCCCAGACCGGGGCACGAACCCGCGTCCCCTGCATCGGCAGGCAGACTCTCAACCACTGCGCCACCAGGGAAGCCCCGACTCCAAGATTTTTGATCTGAGCAACTGGAGGGATGGAATTGCAATTTAAGGAGATGGGAAAACTGCGAGAGGGGCAGGGTGGGTCAGAAATGTAGTTTTGAACTTACGCTTGATATGCCTAAAGTCATGTCTAAGTGGAGATGTTGAGTAGCTGAATGGATATGTTGTGTCTGGAAAGGAGAAATCTGGGATAGAAGTACAAATTTGGAAGTTGTCAGCATAAGTACGGTATCTAAAACCACAGGATTAGGGCTTCCCTGGTGGCGCAGTGGTTGAGAGTCCGCCTGCTGATGCAGGGGACACGGGTTCGTGCCCCGGTCCGGGAAGATCCCACATGCCGCGAAGAGGCTGGGCCCGTGAGCCACGGCCGCTGAACCTGCGCGTCCGGAGCCTGTGCTCCGCAACGGGAGAGGCCACAACGGTGAGAGGCCCGCGCACCACAAAAAAAAAAAAACAAACACAGGATTGGATTAGATGACCAAAGGAAATGAGCGAGCGTATATTGAAAAGCAGTCCAAGGACAAACCCACAGGCACCCTAGAGTGTAGAATTGAGGACGGTAAATGAGAACCAGAAAAGAACCAACCCCTTCTGAGTTGCCAGGGAGACAGGAGGAGAATCAGGACAAGAGTGGTCCAGGAAGCCAGGTGAACATAGCATTCAAGAAGGGAGAGAGGTCAATTATGCCAAATTCCACAGTCGGGTTGAGTAACATGAAGACTGAGAACTGATCAAAGGATTTACCATGTGAAGGTCATTCCTAACCTTGTCCAGAGTGAGTAAATGAATGTCACATTTCCTCCACCTATACTTGACTGGGACCCAAGAGTGCAGGGACTAAGTCTTTGTTTCTCCAGAAAGAGTTTGATGAGTTTGATAAATGACTGTAGGAATGATTGAATGAAATGCCTTTTCCCTCAGGGTCTGGCCTCCCCCAGTTCCTACTTTATTTTCCTTAGAGCTGTAGAGGGTGAGAAAGTGCACCAAGTTCCCTATCCCTGAAAGCCAGACTGTCTGGAATTGCCTGTGGTTATTTCTCTGTACTGTTCCACGGAGCCGTAAAACACCCCCACAGCCCTTCGGGGCAAAGGGGTCAAAATCTAAAAAGCAAATACTCTACTCCCAAAGTCACGAGAAAACATCTGCAAACTGACTCAAATGAATGTAGTCAGGCCACTGGGAGAAACCGCATTCTTGAGATCATTAACTCATGGCATTGTTCAATAAAATATTTGCTTGGAAATTTTGATGATGCAAGGCATAGTTCCATAAAATACTAATAAAAATTTAAGTTGAAAACAGCTGGATGTTGATGCATCGTCCTCTGGAAAGAGGAAGATTGCCCCTTGGGGCCGTCATTCTATAGTTGCTACCATTTCTTATTTACTATATGTGAGGAACTGTGCTAAGAAGTACTTTATGGGCATTTAGCAAACTGAATCTTCATAACCAGCCTATAAGAAAGGTACTGTTATCATCCCCAGATTATAGATGTAATAGTTACGTATAACAGCTGATGAAACGGAGGCTGGGAAAGATTGAAGGGATGTCTTGGGATTGAGTACCTTCCCTGTTGAAGGACCCTCAGGAGTGACCTGATCCCCGTCAGGAGAACTGTCTCCTGGACAGGATGAGGAAGGCCCTGGTGCTGCTTCTAGAAGGCAACTTTTCCAGGGAGGAAAAGAGGGCCCAGGGGTGTGATTCTGGGATACAGCATCCTGAGAGCTGAGGTGCAGGTAGGGGGTGTAAAGAAGACTCCTGAGAGAAAGGAAGGAAACAAAAACACAATCACAATTTGTTTTATCCTCAGGCACATCTCAACTAAAAGAAATCAACTCCATTTTTTTTCTTTTTCACACCAGGAGGCTTGTGGGATCTTAGTTCCCTGATCAGGGATTGAACCTGGGCCCTCGGCAGTGAGAGCGCGGAGTCCTAACCACTGGACCACCAGGAAATTCCCTTGACCCCATTTTATAGGTAAGGAACTTAAAGCTTCGAGAGGGTAAGTAGTGATTTCTCCCAAGGCACACAGATGTTAGGAATGGGGAAGGCCAGAATTTGCCCACAGGCTTATACAATTTAAAAGGCTACGCTCTTACATTTCCAAAAGAACACCAGACATAACAATGAGAGATTCTTAAGAGATGGGGCTACTGAAAGGCACCCTTAAAAAGAATGATCTCATTCACTGGACAGCTTTCCCTGGCCCCTCTTGTCTGTGTGTGTTGAGAAGCAGTCCACTCCTGTTATTCAGGGAGCAATTATTCCACTCTCATGGCACGTTCAGAGCCATTTGCTTCTCTTCCTTTTCAGCCATTTATTTTCCTGCTCCTGTGAGCTCTGTCAGGGCAGAGGGAAGAGGCAGAATGCTAACCCTCCACTTATGTAAATTTGGGGAAATGTCTTATTGGGGATATGGTTGAAACAACTGGCTAACATGACATTTTATACAATTTTGTCTGCATGAATTATCTGGAACCCCATTAGTTCGTTAATTGGTCCCATGGTAGGTTCAGCAAGAGGCCACACACGTGACACGGGGCCTTTATCAGAGGTACGCTCCATCCTAGAAACTCACAGGGCCAAGATGGTGGCCATTCAGTTTATGGCTGTTCAATAAATGATGATGGTCACTGGCAACTGACTCACCAAACTTTGGTCTTCAAGGAAGAATCGTGGACTCCCAGGACTCAAGCCCCTCAAGAGGCTACCTGGACTCACCCAATCTGACCCCTGATCCTGGGAGGGAACTCCCTCTCCAACCTGCAGGATGGCTGCTCTGGTCCTTTGCTGTAAGCCCTGCAGTGACGTGGCCCTTAACCTCACCAGGCAGGCCCCAGGACTGGGACCATGGGGCCCTGTTTTTATTTATTTATTTAAGGCAGGGGGCTGTTTGTTTGTTTATGGCCATGCCTGGCGGCTTTCGGGGATCTTAGTTTCCCCACCGGGGATTTTACCTGGGCCACGGAAGTGAAAGAGCCGAGTCCTAACCGTTGGACCACCAGGGAACTCCCCCAGCGAGCCCTGTTAAAATTCTCTTTCTACATTGAGCTGAAATCAGCCCCCCACTGTGGCTACTACCTAGTTCTGCTCTCTGGAGCTACTCAAAACATGTCTAATCCTCTTCTACATGCTAACTCTTCAAGTATCTCAGGACAGCACTCACGTTTCTCTTCTCTGCTCCTCCGCTACCCAAGAGTTTAAATGAATTACAGTACACTTTATGTTAAGCAAGTAAAAAGACATTACCAATATAATGAAGGACCTGTGCAGCGATCCCCAGTCTCCCACTTCTTCTCCCCACACCCCCTCTTATATATTTCTGCATGCATACATACATACAGGCGTACATACTGCTTATATATTTCTTTGGACTGTGGGATCCCAATGCAGAAAAGACGCTGGTGGGAGCATTTATAGTGCAGTGATTAATAGAAGAAAGCAGAAGTTCACAGACTAAAGTTTTCTTGTGATGAACATTTACAGACTGTGTCTACCAACTGTGTGACTGTGGGCAATTTATCCAACCTTTCTCAGTTCTATTTCCTCATCTGTAAAATGGTAATAATAGTTATACTTATTGCGCGGGTTGTTTTGGGATTAGACTGTGCTCCTAAATCATTTATACGCGGCACTTCAAGTAGCTGTTACAAATGTTTTCTCCCTCACCACCTCACAGACTGGGAAAGGGGCCTAGAAGGGGGTGAGAGTATTACTAGGGGTCACAGCTAGTTAACATCAGAGCGGAAACCTAAACCCAGATCCCTGATTACTCCGGTTGGCCGGGACCCGTTCCTGCTCCCCATCGCGTTCGCGGGTGTCCGCAGACGTCCATCCTGCCAATGCAGATTGGAAACTCATCCCTCATCCCACAGTGCCCACGACACTGGGAAGTCTCTACCAAGTACCGACGATAACTGCAGCGAGCTCGGGTCTTGGCTTTTTGCCGTTTAGGAAAGGGGAGGGATGGGGATGGACAACACTGGCTGACTCCCTAGGAGTAATTAAAGGTTAAAGGTAGTTTTCGGCCTTGCGATCTGGGCGTTCCAGCCATTTGCATTCCGATACAGCTCCTTAGCGGCTGGCGCACCTGGGGCGGCGGAGGCGGGGCCACAGCGTGCGGCGCGGCGGCCGGGGGCGGGGCCGGGACGCCTGGTCTTCGAACCGCAGAAGCCCAGCGTTGCGTTCGGGCCCCGGGGCGTGGCCTCGCGCAGGTACGTCGAGCTTCTCGAGTTTCACTGAAACTTTTCCAGCTGCGGGGAAGGCGTGCGCAGAGGCTCCAATTAGGGGCAGGTGGGAGGGTGGCTTTTTCTCCTAGCTGCGAGTGGGACTCTGAGTTTCGAATCGTTGGCGGCGAATTCCCCGCCCGCCGGGTGTCGGAGCTGCTGGAAGGATGCGAAGCCTGAGCGCGGCGTGGCTGCTGGGGGGCGTCATCCTGCTGGGGACCTCTGCCTCCTGCAATCGCACCGTCCTAGGTGAGAAACTTGGCCAAGGAGGGCTCGTGCGGCTAAGGAGCGGGGGTCCTGGGCACCATGGGCAGGTGGGGGAAGAGGGTCAGGTGCGCGAAGGGTGTTCAGTCGCCGCCACCGCCAACTCCTCCCGACATCCCGCAGCCTCCTCTCGGCGGCTTTGAAGGGGGATCCCTGCGCCCTGGGAGCAACCAGCTGGGACTAGCGGGAGAGGGTGAAGTCTACGGAGGGGAAAGGGAGGGAGCGGAGTGCTCGCTTCTACGGAGTACCCAGAGGGCTTAGCCTCTCGGGCCCCGGTGGGTTTCTTCGCAAACACGAAAATCCTTAAGGAACATTTCGCACACCCTTGAGACTCTTACGGGCTGGTCCTGCAGGACCCGCGGAGTTAGCGAGTTGATGGCTCAGAGCGGGGTGGCGTGGATGGGAGCCCGCGGCCTGGGAACTTTCTGCTTCGGTTTTTGCAGCCTCCTTCAACTTTTGGAGGCCACTCTTTGGGGTCGGCCCACGGCGTTCAAGACGCCCCCGGGGCCTGCAGCTCCTCTGGCACAGGGCACAGCGGGGGTGTGGAAGTCAGGGCCGGACCCTGCTGGGTTCTTGGGGTGACGAGCGCTCACCCCGAGGTTTAGGCCAGTTGGGCGGATTAAATAAATGGAACTTCTTCGACCCTGCTTTACATTCGACCAAGTGAACTTACGGCCCTGGGTTTCCCCGGCCTTCGCTGGCTGCGGCTCAGGTCTGTAGGCCGGAGGCTGCCCGCCCCAGGAAGGGAACAGCACGGGAGCCGTCCCTGGCGGCGCTCAGGTGCCAGCTTGTGCGCCGCAGCCGGGTTCCACGGGTGTGCTGCCCCGGGTGTGCTCGAACTTGCTTGGCTGCTGGTGGAGCCTCCCGGGCGGAGCAGGCCTCCGAGGGCGTAGGCGCTGTTAAGCCTAGTATGGCACTGCTGTGATGCTAAAGGACGCCCCGCTGTTTGGGGCAGCCAGGGCAGCCTTAAAAGGGAAGTTTTAATTTCCCTGCTAAATGTGCAGACCTGTTGTAAAAGGCAGGTTCTCACTTTTATCCTCTTCATAAAGACATTGTAAAAGAGCAAGTCACTGTGAATTTGAATTAGACGGAAGAATGTGATTCTTTCCCCTTTGGAGTTACAGCAAAGGGTATTTTGGTGGATACTTGGAAACTGCACCCCTGGTACACATTTTATTGACAGCATTACCGAATGTAAAATAGTTGTCTGGTGGGAAGCAGCCGCATAGCACAGGGAGATCGGCTAGGTGCTTTGCGATGACCTAGAGGGGTGGGATAGCGAGGGTGGGAGGGAGGGGATATGGGGACATGTGTAAGCATTTGGCCGATTCTCTTTGTTGTGCAATAGAAACTAACACAGTATTGTGAAGCAATTATATTCCAATAAAGATGTATTAAAAATTAAAAAAAAAACAAGAATAAAGGCATTTATTTATTTACAGGAAGTACTGAAACTGTGATGCACGCATGTCCGTTTACCCTTATGTTTTAAACTTATAAACTTAAAATTTAAACTTATAAACTTAAAATTTAGGAGCAAAGCTTAGTATGTGCAAATTTTTTTTTTTTTTTTTTTTTTGCGGTACGCGGGCCTCTTACTGCTGTGGCCTCTCCCGTTGCGGAGCACAGGCTCCGGACGCGCAGACTCAGCGGCCATGGCTCACGGGCCCAGCCGCTCCGCGGCATACGGGATCTTCCCGGACCAGGGCACGAACCCGTGTCCCCTGCATCGGCAGGCGGACTCTCAACCACTGCGCCACCAGGGAAGCCCTGTGCAAACATTTTTTTTTTTTTTTCCGGTACGCGGGCCTCTCACTGTTGTGGCCTCTTCCGTTGCGGAGCACAGGCTCCGGACGCGCAGGCCCAGCGGCCATGGCTCACGGGCCCAGCCGCTCCGCGGCATGTGGGATTTTACCGGACCGGGGCACGAACCCGTGTCCCCTGCATTAAAAAAAATATATATGTGGATGTTGATGATTCATCTGTTTTATGATTCAAACGGTTCCTATAGGAAGCTTGCCCGAGTGTCTGGCTTGTTCTTGTTTACAAAGTGAGGGGCTGGGGGGGATTCCTGAAGTACAAGGGGGACTTACTTTAACAACAACAACAAAAATCAAGTTACTTGTTAACCAGAAGTATTGCACTTTTTTTTTTCCTCCACATATTTTTACTTCTTTGCAGGGAAACTGTCCTAAAGGGTCAGTTAAATAACAGCGAGACTTTAGGTAGACGGAGCTTTCCTCACAACTTGAAGCTAGATTGATTTTGATTAAGAAACAGGCCATCACCAGTGTTTCTGCCCTTTAGCACCTGTCTTTGCTTACCCTCTTTGGTTCGACCCTAAGGTGTGCCCCTCAGTTTGCAGCAGGACACATCCTAGGTTTGATTTTTCTTCTCCAAGGTTTTTCCCCAAATGACTGCCTTATGGAAGGGAACTCAGCCTAGAGTGTAACCTTCTCATTTTACAGATACGGGCCACTGAATTGAGGAGTGAAGGGCAAGGAAAACTGTCCATCAGGCCTCTGCTTTCTTTCTGATCACAACAGTAATCGATAGTTATTTCTGTAAATATGTTTCATCTGTCTCCCCACCAGATCACATACTCCAGGAGGCCAGGGACCCCTAGCGGCACCTCCATCACCACGGTCCAGCACAGTCTCATTCCCTAAAGGACCTCAGTAAATAGCAAATGAAGAATGAAGTGAAGGGACTTGCCCAGATTGACCTGGTGGTTGATGGCAGTTCAGCATTTAAGTCGGCTTCTTTCAGGCACTTACTTCTTTCCACCGTGTCACGAACCTGAGAAGTCCCCTGTAATGCAGTCATTCCATTTTTCTTTTGGAGACTGAAACTTGTGTTCTTTTTGTAATTGGTTTTTAATTATACAAGCTGTATGTGATCACTGTAAAGGAAAAATGAGTCCAAACAAAGGGTTGCATTAATTAAATCACCCTCAGTATCCAAAGCACTGCTAACATTTTGGTTTCCAGCCTTTCTCATGCTTTCATACATCCGTGCATAAAATACATATTCACAGAGAAATTTTTTTGTACAAGTATGTGTTTATATAAACATCAGTAGCATATCAGTAAATATAAAACATTTTTAATGACTCTAAAATGTTGTCAATGGATGTATTATAATTTTTAATTGGTTCTCTGTTCATAGACACATGGGCACATGGTTTTGCAATAGTAATAGTAAACACTGGCTGACTTCCAGTGTTTTGTAATAAGAGAGAACACATAGAACATGAAGATGGGACTTTAAATTTGTGTTTCGTCGTCTTCCTGGCCTTGTAGTTACTAATTAACCTTGATAGGCAATGTTTTAGTGAAGTCTGTGTTTGTCTTTCTTATGGTTTTATTAGCTGGACAAGTGTTGAGAGGAAAACAGTTCATCCTGAAAGAACACGAGAAAGTTGACTAAAGTGTACCTAGAGAAGGGGTACCGAGCAACTGAAGCTTTTATTTTTTTTGATCTGTTCTCCCAAAGGTCGGAGCAAAAGAAGATTTGGGGTGAGGAGGATAGTAGGGGAAAGAACACAAGAGGAGAGTTTAAACAAATAAAGTAACTGCTCTGTACTTGCTTTGGTTGGAAGGGTGCGCAACAGGAAGATGCTTAATATAACAAAGAACAGGTAGCGTTTTTAAAGTTAAAAGTTTTCCATGCATTTTTACCCCAAAATTGTACAAATCAGAAGAGTTAAAAAGAAAGCGAAACATCCCCTCTTCTCCGCCCTCTTCACTCTCAACAGACTTTTCTATGCAGAAATATATGTATTTTGTAACAATAGAATGATCATACTGTACATTCTGTCCTACAGTTATTTTTTTTTTAACCTAGTAGATCTATTCATGGTCAGTATAAAAAAAATCTGTCCATACTTGTGTAGAGGGAATTATTCATTGTATAAATGCCATAAATTATTGAACTAGCCTTTTTTGTTTTTCGATGGTCATTGAAACTAACATTTTTGTTTTACCATGGTAAACAATATTCTAGTAAATATTCTTGTACATAGTGTTTTTGTGCACTTTAGCTAGTATACATGCAGGACTAATTCCTAGCAATAAATTGATGAGTCATAGGGCAAGCACACTGAAAATTTTGATGTTTTTGCCAAATTGCCCTCCAAATAGATTGTACCAATTTATACCCCTTTGAAAAAGTAACCAAACAACATAGAAGGGCGTGAAGTAAAAAAAAGTAAGTTTCTCCTCCCCATCCATTTTACTCTATAGAGATGGCCATTGTTTATAGTTTAGTGGGTATTTTTCTAGACTTCAGATTTGCAAACAAATTATAATTTTGTTATATAGATGGAAGCATATTAATCTGCCAGTTGCTTTTTTTCAATGGACATATTGTGACTCTCTTTCCATTTCAATGCTTATTAAGTAGTGTAGTGTCTGCTATGAAGGCTAGGGACTGTGCTGAGGATATGGTAAGTTAGGAACGGTGGTTGATGAACGTTGCTTGTTTCCTGTTTGTTTGTAATTGGGGTGGGGGGATGATGCCTTGAGCACCAGTGGGTGCGTATTCTTGTGTCCTTGGGCAAGTATTGTTGATTACAGGTCCCAAATGGAGAATGCTTTTGTGTGTTTAAACTTCATATGTACATTTAATTTCATCTTCGCTCTCGAAAATAGAAATGATTTTGTCTGGTGTACGGATGGGTTATAGAGTTGGAAGCTGGAATAGCATCAGTTCTAGACAAGTTCTGTGAGTTGGGGTGACTGGGATAGGATGCTGTACGAGGTAAAAGTCTGTGCACTGTGCTGAAAGGGCTTCAGGGAACTTTGAGCAGCATCTTGACATTTACCAGTGTTAGAACTGACCAGTGTCATACCAAGTGGCATGCTGCTTGTGTGCTCTGCCACTGGTACAATGAACATAGCTAATATGACTGGTATTTCAGATTGAGATCATTCAAGGTTGTATGTTAGAATAGTCTCAGGAAATTTTTCTTTCTCTCTCTCTCTCTTTGAATCCTTCCCTAACTTTTTGCAGTATTTCTTGCTCTTCCCCCCCTCCCCTTTATTTTAGTACTCTTATTTAAAATAGATTTTTATCTCTCTTTACATGAACCTTCCTGACCTGGCGTGTGTTTACTTTTATGGGAAACTTTAGACATGTGAAAGTAGAATATTACAGTGAATCCCAGGTACCTCTCCCTCAGCCTTAACAATGATGCCCCAGCCTCCTTCCTGCCCTCCTTCCTGTGTTATTCTTTAACAGCTTTCAGATACAATTTGCAGACCATACAATTCACCTATTCCAAGTCTACAATTCAGTGCATTTTAGAATATTCACAGTTGTCTATCCATTACCACAATCAACTTTAGACTATTTTTATTGCCCCATAAGAACATCCCACTCCCCACCCCGCCCCCGCTCTTAGCCATCACCCCCCAGTTTGCCCCATTCCCCAGCTCCTGGCAGCCACTAATCTACTTTTTGTCTGTGGATTTGCCCATTAAGGACATTTATTATAAATGGAATCATACAATACACATTCCTTTGTGACTGACTTCTTTCAAAAGCATAATCTTCTCAAGGTTCATCTGTATTGTAGCACGTATCAGTTCTTCATTTCCTTTTATTGCTAAATAATGTTCCATTGTATGCGTATACCATATTTTGTCTATCCATTCATCAGTTGATGGACATTTTGTTATTTCTGCTTTGGGGCTTTTATGAATAATGCTGTTATGAACATTCCTGTATAAGTTTCTGTTTGAACACGTGTTTTAATTTGTCCTGGATGTGTACTTAGGAGTAGGAATGGATGGGTCACATGGCAACTCTATGGTGAGCCGTTTCAGGAACTGTCAACTTATTTGCACAGTGACTGAATCACTGTACATTCCCACCAGCAGCACCTGAGGGTTCCCCTCCTTGCGTTATTTTGAAATAAATCCAGATATAATTTCATCTTAAAATATTTCAGTATGTATTCATAAAAGATGGCCATTTCCTTTTCAAACATCACCACATAATAACCACTGACAAAAATTGTGTAATATAATCAAATACTCAGTGTTCATATTTCTAATTGTTTCATAAGTGTCATAAGTACTATATTAATAGTTTGTTTGAATCAGGATCCAAACAGGGTCCACACATTACATAAGGTTAATATTGCCTTATAAGTCTTTTAATTTATGGGCCCTACCTCCACACCTCTTTCTGGGTTTTTGCCTTGTAATTTATATTTTGAAGAAATGAGGTCCTTATCCTGCAACAGTTTCCACAGCCTGGATTTTGCTAATGACATTCTTATGTTATTGAACATGTCCTATTGTCCCCTTTATTTCTATTAATTTGGCTGTTGGATCCAGGGGCTTGTTCAGATGAGGGTTCGTTCGACCGTTTGTTTGTTGCAATATTACTTCATAGGTACTTCTTCCCTTTGGAGGCAAATAACGTCTGGTTATCATGTTTGTGATGTGGGTAACTCCGGACAATCAATGCTTAGATTTTCTTCCCTTTTATAAAGCAAGTTATGTAATTTTGTTTGTTTGTCTTGGTACCAAGGGAAAAAATTGAGTCTTTTTGTGGTAATTAGAAAATCTTGGTGGCTCTATTCTGTAGAAACGCAGTCTGATTCATTGACTTGGTCTCTGGTGGGCTGTTTCTGGGCTGGGTGTCCCAGCTCTCTGAATGGAAGAGTCCTCAGAACAGGGGTCCACTGTCCAGTCACCAGCTTTGCCACGCCTGCGTCTCCGGAGAGCCGCTAACCGCTTTTCAAACCAATGGAGAATTTATAGGATTCTCTTACACCTCTGAAAGTCTTCCAGAACATGTTAATATTAATACAAATAAATATATAAATTATTAGAGGAGGGGCTAGTTCAAAGCGGGGGTGTTAAAATGGTAAAACTTTACATTTAAAATTTTCTGTTTGAGAACAGACGTGTGGAATCCGCACAGGTTAGGTTGGTCTCAATAGACTCCAGCGCGTGACCTCACGTCGGTCACCGAGGCTATGTGATATAGGGGTTAGAACCAGGGAGTCTAGAAACGGACTGCCTTGGGTTGAATCCTGACTGCCTTGGGTTGAATCCTGACTCTCCAACCTAACAACTGTTCAGTCTTGGAAAATTTACTCAGTTTTTTCAAGCTTCAGTTTATGCATCTAGAAAATGTAGCTCTAATAATAGTACCTCCTCATAAGGTGTTGTGAACGTGAAGTAAGCTAATACACGTGAAGTGTTGAAAGCAACGCTGGACACACGATATTAAGCGTGTGTGTCCTGGAATCCCCTGCCGGCGTCTGTGTGGTTTGGGTACTAACTGGGTCAGGCTAGAGCTCTAAAGACATGAGCTGCGCTCTTGATTCTCTTTCCTTTTTTTCATCGGTAGGGCTAGCTGAGCTTTTCAAGCCACCCCATGTGCGAGGTCCAGGGCTCTGCCAGGGACCATGGGGATAAGGAAGTTAGGAATTAAGGATAAAGGAATTAGGACAGTCCTGGAATTAAACCTGTAATCTCACACAGCGACTCTTGCCATTTTGACTCCTGGAGCAAGTTCCAGACATTACCAGTCTATAAATATGTCGTTACGATTCTCTTGTGGTGTGTAAAATCGGTCACTCTGCTAAACTGGTTGTGAAAAACATGTAAGTGGGTCATGAAATCAATGTAGAAGGTGGTGACTGGATTTCACAAGAATGGAACAGAATACAATAGAAAGTATTAGAGTGTACCCTGCACAATAAGGCTAATTATTATTTTGTGAAACTTTTTTTCCATTATGGTTATAAGTATCAGAACTGGGTTACCATATAGAATACGTTTCTTACTGTGGGTTATGGTCAAGCCTTGAAGAACACTGTAATATGTAGGGATATTATTTTATTATTTTTTATTATTATTATTTTTGCGGTACGTGGGCCTCTCACTGTTGTGGCCTCTCCCGTTGCGGAGCACAGGCTCCGGACGCGCAGCCTCAGCGGCCATGGCTCACGGGCCCAGCCGCTCCGCGGCATGTGGGATCTTCCCGGACCGGGGCACGAACCCGTGTCTGCGTCGGCAGGCGGACTCTCAACCACTGCGCCACCAGGGAAGCCCTATTTTATTTTTTAAATTTAGAAATAATTCATGCTCTTTTGAAAAAATTATAAAAGAAATCGGAAGAAGAGATGAGTCTGTCCTAAGTGTACTAACTTCCTGTGTCTGCCGTAACAAATTGCCGCAAGCTGTTGTTTTCAGTTCGTAAGAACTTATTTTCTCACAGTTCTGGACGTCGAGAGTCGGAAATCAAGGTGTGGGCGCCTCTCAAGGCTCTAGGGGAGACTCCGTTCCATGCCTCCTCCAGCTACTGGTGGCTGTTAGTATTCCTGGGATTCCTTAGCTTGTTCCTTGGCTTTACTCCAGTCTCCACCTCCATTTTCACAATGCTTTCTCCTTTCTGTCTTCCTTCTCTCTCAAATCTCCTTCTGCCTTTCTCTTATAAAGACAATTGTCATTGGACTTAGGGCCCACCTGGATAATCCAGGGTGATCTTCCCATCTCAAGATCCTAATTGCATCTACAAAGACCTTTTTTCTAAATAAGGTAAGGATCACAGATTCTAGGGGTTAGGACATGGGCATCTTTTTTGGGGGGCCACCCACTCTGCTAAATGAGAAGTGAAGTATTGATCTCTACACCCTCTCATCCTCCACCCACCCTAATCGCTGTCACTTCTTAGTAGGGAAGCCTTAAGAGAAGTGAATAATCCTGCTGAACATGGGTACAAAGGTAGGAGAGGAAAAAATGATGACTAAACATACAAATTATCAGATAAACTTGTGAGTAGGTTGCACATCCTCCCTGGCATACTGTGGTGCCATGGTGAAGGACTGCTCTTCCCCAGAATTAAAGTCAGATCCTTCCATGTCCTCACATTGTCCCTCACGTTCATCTGCAGGTCCATGAGCACTTCATTGGCATAGGCTGGCTATGCCATTGGTTTGTGATTTGTAAAGTTGAATTCATAATATGGGGATGAGAGTGGAAATTGTTAAAGCTTGCCATGTTACTTGCTTAAAAGTCAGAATACAAATTTGTCTGAACAGAAATCATGCACCTATCCGTCCAGTGACCTTGAGGCCGGAAGGCTTGCCTGTCTTCTGGCTTCCATGGGAAGGTCTCCAGGAAGCCCACACAGAAGTGGGGGATCCCTGCCCACGGCTGAGGCTGTCCTTGTGACTGGAGAGGGACTATCTCTGTGCTCCTGAGAATCTCGCCGTGTTGGACTTTGGGCTAGGGAGTGACAGGCAAGGCTGGATCCTGTCTTATGGCCCCAAGTGAGATAGATGGCCATGATGAGAACAGGTAGGAACTAATGGGTGCGGACAGTTTGTAAAAATAAATGGAAATACCGTCACCTTTTTCGAGGTTCATAGAAATCAATGTTATCTTCTACACATACTTCACAACCCTCCCATAAAAAATACTTGCTGTAAAAAAAAAAAAAAAAGCAAGCAAACCAATCCAGACCATAGAAATCCCAGTAATTCCGTCACCCAAAGAAAGCACCCATAAGTATTTTGTGTACTCCTCCTCCTGTCTTCTTCCTCTCTCTTCTTTCACACGGCACAGGAAGCTTTCTTCAGCTGCGCTGCTCTGGAGAAAGGCAGGGCTGCCGCAACATGCTGCCCATGCCAGTTGCCTCTCAATCCCTTTCAGTTCATTCTGCTTCTTTTTCTCCTCAGCTGCTCTCCTCCTTTCCTCTTCTGCCCAAATTTTCAGGTGGCTGTAACGCTTAGCAGCACCATCTTGTCCGTGACCTTCCCACCGGCCCTCCTGTCTTTCTTTGAAGTGATTTTATTTGGACGAACCAGCATTTCTGTGGAAACGTTGATTTCTGTAATGACCCTTGTCTGCCTTGCCTTTCTTGTGCAGGAACCAGTAGACCCTCTAAAGGAAGAAGTCTCATTGGTTACGTTGATAACTCACCTCAGATCACGGGGAGAGGAGCAACAGTGGAACCAGTCTTCTCTGTGGATGAGTCTTCTGCCTCTGTCCTCACTGGAAAACTGACTACTGTCTTTCTTCCAATTGTCTACACGATCGTATTTGCGGTTGGTTTGCCAAGTAATGGCATGGCCCTGTGGGTCTTTCTTTTCCGAACGAAGAAGAAGCACCCTGCTGTGATTTACATGGCCAACCTGGCCTTGGCGGACCTCCTCTCTGTTATCTGGTTCCCTTTGAAGATTGCCTATCACATCCACGGCAACAACTGGATTTACGGGGAATCTCTCTGCAAGGTACTCATTGGCTTTTTCTACGGCAACATGTACTGCTCCATCCTCTTCCTGACCTGTCTCAGTGTGCAGAGATACTGGGTCATCGTGAACCCCATGCTGTACCCCATGAAGAAGGCGAGCATTGCCATCAGTGTCTCCCTGGGAATATGGCTGCTGATTCTGCTGGTTACTATCCCCTTATACGCTGTGAAGCAGACCCTCTACATTCCAGCCCTTAACATCACGACCTGTCATGATGTTTTGCCAGAGGCGGTGTTGGTGGGGGACATGTTCAATTATTTCCTCTCTCTGGCCATCGGAGTCTTTCTGTTCCCAGCCTTCCTTACGGCCTTTGCCTATGTGCTGATGATCCGGACCCTCCAATCTTCTGCCTTGGATAAAAACTCAGAAAAGAAGAGGCAGAGAGCCATCAAGCTCATCGTCACTGTCCTGGCCATGTACCTGATCTGCTTCACTCCTAGTAACCTTCTGCTCGTGGTGCATTACTTCCTGATTAAAAACTGGGGCCAGAGCCACGTCTATGCCCTGTACCTCATAGCCCTCTGCCTCTCCACCCTCAACAGCTGCATCGACCCCTTTGTCTATTACTTCATTTCACAAGACATCAGGGATCACGCAAAGAACGCTCTGCTTTGTCGGAGCGTCCGTACTGTAAAGCAGATGCAAGTGTCCCACACATCAGTCAAATTCTCCAGGAAATCCAGCTCTTACTCTTCAAGTTCAACCAGTGTTAAAACCTCCTATTGAGTTTTCCAGCTCCTCGGATGGAAGTTAGGCAGGGGGATTTGGAACCTGATTAACATCATGGGGATGCTTCTGTTGTTTCCCAACCACGTGGGTTTCGCCACATACCATGTATATGCAACAGCTCTCAGGATTGCTGGGAGCTTCCCTGTTTGCATAAGGAAAGTCCCCCAAATTAACATAGATGTCAGTTTCAGAATTCCTCTACTCAGGTGCTCCTGGAAACGGAACTGATGGAAGCAGACTTTTCAGAAGGTGGAGAAAAGACAGAAACCCAGTGACTTGCAAAGACTAGTATTGGCGTGAAGACCAAGTTCTTAGCTAAAACTACATTTTACATCTGGGGTCAGTCACAACCATGTTAGGGCTTCAGGGCCCTCAGAGATGATTGGTCCAATTGACTGGCTTTAAGGATAAGGAAGCTAAAGAGGTGAGGGAGCTGCCCAGAATTAGGTTTCCAACCAATGGCAGTAAGTTAGGACCGGACAGTTTTGAATGGTCAGTGGGGTTCTTGTACCACCTCATCAAAATCCCTGTGGATCGGGCTTCCCTGATGGCGCAGTGGTTGAGAGTCCGCCTGCCGATGCAGGGGACACGGGTTCGAGCCCTGGTCCGGGAAGATCCCACATGCCACGGAGCGGCTGGGCCCGTGAGCCATGGCCGCTGAGCCTGCGCGTCCGGAGCCTGTGCTCCGCAACGGGAGAGGCCACAACAGTGAGAGGCCTGCGTACCGAAAAAAAAAAAAAAAAATCCTTGTGGATCTTGTTGAAAAATGCAGATTCATTATACTCAGGAATCAGAGCTCAGAGTCTGGGGACAGGGCCCAGGAACCTTCATTTTAACAAGATCTTCGTGCACTCCAAACTTTGGGAACTATTGGTCTGGGTACTGCTTCAACCTGACAAGGGGCCGTGGCAGTTTCTGAAAAGAGAAGCAAACAGGATGTTGTGTGTCTCTTTTATGTTCAGCTTATAATGAATTCTGTTTGTTGACTTATTGGGACTTTCAATTATTTATCAATCCTTTGAGCTTTTGTGTATATCATTATCACTTCAAGGAAAATACATCAAGGATTTTAAAGGTAGAAAAATAAATTTTGTGTAACTCTTTACTGACTTCAATGAAATCTTCAGGTTGTCTGAATAATAGATTGTTTCACAACTAGGAATAGTGTTTACCACTTAGTATTTTAAAAAATTATTGTTGGGGCTTCCCTGGTGGCGCAGTGGTTGAGAATCCGCCTGCTAATGCAGGGGACACGGGTTCGAGCCCTGGTCCGGGAGGATCGCACATGCCACGGAGCAACTAAGCCCGTGCGCCACAACTACTGAGCCTGCGCATCTGGAGCCTGTGCTCCGCAACAAGAGAGGCCACGATAGTGAGAGAGAGGCCCGCGCGCCGCGATGAAGAGTGGCCCCCGCTCGCCGCAAATGGAGAAAGCCCTCGCACAGAAACGAAGACCCAACACAGCCAAAAATAAATATAAAATAAATAAATAAATTAAAAAAAATTATTGTTGGACTATTTATTGCCAGTTTTGTTGACTTGTTATCAAATATGAAATTATAAAGCCGTCACTGGGTTTGAACCACATCCGTTTGGAAAAGAACTTCTGAAATAGAAGTGATTTGCAATGTATTTAAAAAGGTACTTGACTCCAAGCTGACTTTATACAACTGGTGTATTTGTGACCTTTTAAAATAATTGTTTTATTGTATGATTGATTTATAAATAACACATGACTTATTTTTTACAACTTATCTCTGAATTATGTGGCTTTTGCTTTCATTTTTGTTTTCGAGGGAGGGAGTGAGAGAAGGGAAGCAAAGTCATCACTCTTCTAAGAAGAAATGTAAGTGATTCTCACATCTTATTTTTTACGTAAATAGGGCCATATTATACACATTGCTCTGTGATAATTGTTTTTCTTTTAACCACATTTTAGAATTCTTTCCATGTCTGCATCTATGAATTGACCTCCATTTTTAAAGGATACAGACTACTTAATATCTTGGATATATTGTGACGTTTTAGTCATTTAGTTATTTCCTCCCTATGGCTCCTGAAATTGTTTCTCTCTCTCCCTCTTTTTCTTTTTCTTCCTCTTTTAAAACAGTGCTGGGCTTCCCTGGTGATGCAGTGGTTAAGAATCTGCCTGCCAGTGCAGGGGACACGGGTTCGAGCCCTGGTCTGGGAAGATCCCACGTGCCACGGAACAACTGAGCCCACGTGCCACAACTACTGAGCCTGTGCTCTAGAGCCCATGAGCCACAACTGATGAGCCTGCGTGCCATAACTACTGAAGCCCTCACACCTAGAGCCTGTGCTCCCCAACAAGAGAAGCCACCACAATGAGAAGCCTGTGCGCCACAGTGAAGAGTAGCCCCCACTCACCACAACTAGAGAAAGCCCGCGCACGGCAACAAAGACCCAACGCAGCCAAAAATAAAATTAATTAATTAATTAACTAATTAAAAAAAAACAGTGCCTCATTGAACATCTGTGTGTAGACATCTTTGTGAGTATTTCTGTAGGATGAGGTCCTGAAAATAGAATGGCCAGGTCAAAAGTTATCGATGCCCATTTAAAATTTTGGTAACACTCGCCAAATGGCCTTCAGTAATTTATACTTCTACCAGAAAGTATGTTTGCACCTACTTCCTGAAATGCTCATCCATCAATCTTCTTTTTTTTTTTTTGTGGTACGCGGGCCTCTCACTATTGTGGCCTCTCCCATTGCAAAGCACAGGCTCCGGACGTGCAGGCTCAGCGGCCATAGCTCACAGGCCCAGCCACTCCGCGGCATGTGGGATCTTCCCGGACCGGGGCACGAACCCATGTCCCCTGCATCGGCAGGCGGACTCTCAACCACTGCGCCACCAGGGAAGCCCCGTCAATCTTTTGAAATGTTACCAATCTAATAGGAAAAAATCTCATTGTTATTTTACTTTGTATTGAAGCAGCACAGCTTAGTGGCTGCCAGGCAGGGCTGAATTCTGACTCCATTATTTCTTTGTTTTATTTAACGTAGGGAAGATGCTTCTCTGTGCTTCAGTTTCCTCATTTGTAAAATGAGGATAATAGTATCTTGTAGAGTTATTAGGATTAAATGTTTGGCACATATATGCTCATAAATTTTATGTAGCATTATTACTGTTACTCCCTAACTACTGATGTGATCTCATTTCTGATTTGCCCCCTTTCACTTCAGTGCCAGATACACCCTGCCTTCCTCGCTGGCTCTGCTTTCAGTCTCATAGCAGGCTGTCTCATAGTGGGGTTCCCATTTTATAGGTGGGAAAGCAAAATATGGTGGACACAGGATAAAAGGGAGAGGAAACAAATGGCTCTCAGGGGCCCTGCAGGTGGTCTGTGGGCTCATCCAATGGAAAACATTTTTTTGGTATTTGCTATTTTTTAAGTGATTTTTAAAAATTAATTATTTTTGGCTGTGTTGGGTCTTCGTTGCTGCGCGCAGGCTTTCTCTAGTTACGGTGAGTGGAGGCTACTCTTCGTTGCAGTACGCAGGCTTTCCATTGCGGTGGCTTCTCTTGTTGCGGAGCACGGGTTCTAGGCATGCGGGCTTCAGTAGTTGTGGCACGTAGGCTCAGTAGTTGTGGCTCACGGGCTCTAGAGCGCAGGCTCAGTAGTTGTGACGCACGGGCTTAGTTGCTCTGCAGCATGTGGGATCTTCCCGGACTAGGGATCGAACCCGTGTCCCCTGCACTGGCAGGCAGATCCTTAACCACTGCGCCACCAGGGAAGTCCCTACTATTTCTTTTTTTTTTTTTTTTTTTTTTGCGGTACGCGGGCCTCTCACTGTTGTGGCCTCTCCCGTTGCGGAGCACAGGCTCCAGACGCGCAGGCTCAGCGGCCATGGCTCACGTGCCCAGCCGCTCCTCGGCATGTGGGACCTTCCCGGACCGGGGCACGAATCCGTGTACCCTGCACTGGCAGGCGGACTCACAACCACTGCGCCACCAGGGAAGCCCCCTGCTATTTGCTGATGGTTAAAAAAATCAAACTGAATAAAAATATATAAAATAAAAAAATTTTACTTCTTTTCTACTCATGCCCATTCTTATTTCTCAGAGGGAACTAATTTTTATAATTTATAGAAAATATATGTATTTTATATGTATGTTATATGTATGTTATACTCTTAAAATAAGAATGAATATGTATGTGTATGTAAATACATATGTGCATGTATATGTCAACTTCTACATCAGTTCATATGGATCTTCCTCATTATTTTCAGTGACTAGGTAGTATTCGGTGCACGGGTGATCATAATTTAATCACTACCTATCGAAGAAATATTGTTCTTGGTTCATTTTCACCAAGTCTGTGAATCTACATTAAAAAGTGTAAAAAAAAAAAAGATTTGGGAAATAGAATCATGAGTGTTTGTTTGCTAAAGCAAATTCTTTTCCAATCATGTTTGTTTCTTTGGCCTTTGAGAAGTGGCTCACAAAGGTCTTGTTCTACCTGAATCAGGCCCCTGACGGGAGGGAGGAGGAACTCTGAACCTGAGCTTGGAAATGCCCTGCATGTTCTTGTCTTTGCTCTGTGCCCCCAGTCTTAGTGCACTCTGATTTTTCTAAACTATCTGAATACTTGAATGTTGCACTCCTTGGGCTCCATTGACTAAAGGAGAGCTCTCTTAATTTGAAAGTGAATGTGGATTGTCCCACTGTGCGGGACACATGTTAAACTGGCTTGATTGGAGTTGTTTGGGCATTTCTCTGTATGTCATTTCAGTCGTTTGTAGCAGGAGTTTCAGAGGTAATTAATTTCCCGGTTATCAAGATTTCATAAATCCTAGGGCTATAATCTCATCAGTATGCACAGTTTACTGATTACAACTTTGTTCCTGTAGCTTTAACCCTCTGGAGGCCCTTGGAGGACTGGAATGTATTACCAAATCAGAGGTACAGTTCATCATACTGTTCCCAGGTCTCATCGATTAAAACCATGGGTCTGCTGCAGAGCTTGGATGTTGTCTTAAAAAGCGAAGTTTCTGATTTCACAGTAGTCAAAGGATGTGTCTAGTGCATCCCCACTCCTCATTCTGAAGGGGAAAAAACCAGACCCTGAGGGACCTGGTCCTCCATTTTATCCAAAGCCTTGGAATGTCACTGAGATGGTTGTTTAAATGTAAATAATTGGAGTCACTCAGGTCACACTTTGGAAATGCCTTTTTTTGAGGGAGAGCGTGACGAATTCTGTGGTTTGGGTATGAGCTGCCTTTGCCTCTACCTGTTGGTCAATCTGTGGAATATTTCCCAGTGTCTGTCTTTATTGGTGAGAAATTAGGCACAACCAGTTCTGCACCGCCTCCTGCAGAAAACACAGCCTTAGCCTGTGGGCTCCACGAACTCTCGTTAAGCCATCAGCACCCAGCAAGTGTGAGTGGTTCATTCACTCATCCCACAATGATTGCAACATTGTTGCCTTATTAACTGCAAAGAATTAAATCAGGATTCCCACATTAGCAACATTCTAACTGTGGGATTAATGTTCTCAGTGAAATTAATCAATATTAAAAAAAAAATCCTCCAGTATTTGGGTTAATGGAAGGCCTTTAAAGAAGAGCCCATTCTAAAGCCAGGTCTTGAGAGGGGGAGAAAGTCAAGAAAAACAAAAGGACAAGAAGGCTTAGGAAGGGCCATTATTGTGGCTTCTCTCTTAATATTGTGATGCTTAAACCTTTCAAAAAATAAACCTAAAAATTATAAAAGTAATAAGTGGTTCTTGTAAATAAATCTGAGAATATAAGAGTATATACTGAAAAGTGGACCCGTCCACGTCAGAACCTAGTTACTCCCTTTGTGCATCCTTTGAAGTATTTTTTATGCATGGATAAGTATAAGTACCTATATGCTTCTTTTGAAAAGTAAAAGAGTTATACTATGTATGTTATTTATGCATAATCAATTTCCTCAAAACTTAGTGGCTTAAAGTAACAATAAACCTTTGCTAACTGGTGTAGTTTCTGTGGGTCATGAACTGAGGAGCCGTTTAGCCACGCGGTTCTTGCTTGGGGTCTCACAAGGTGGCAGTCATCTGAAGGCTTGACTGGGGCTGAGGACCCACTTCCAGTGTGGCTTCCTCACAGGGCTGGCACGTTGATGCTGGCTGGTGGCAGGAAGCCTTGGTTCCTCTCCATGAGGGCTTCTCCACAGGCCTGCTCAAGTGATCTCATAACACGAAGGTTGGCCTCCCCGAAAATGAGTGATCCAGAGAACAAGGAGGACCTGCAATGACCTTTAGAACCCAGCCTCAGAAGTCACACCGTCATCTCCACCTTACTCTACTGGTCACACAGACTAAATGCAATTCACTTCGGGAGGGGACTACATAAGAGCATAAAAGTAGGAGTCAAGGATCACTGAGGGCCATATTGGATGCTGGCTACCACACTGTATATGAACACATCTTGGACATTATTTCCATATCAGCATTTAGAGATTGACCTCATTATTTTAAATGGTTGTATCCATTGTATGGATATACTATATAAGGAATCCTCCAGCTTTTAGGTTGTTTCCAGATTTTTGCTATACATATATTGCTATTCAGGCAATCTTTGGGTGAATATCTTTTTATATCTTTACATACTTGTTCATGCAATATTCTTCCACCATGTACTATACGCCAAGTCATGCTCAAGGCAGTGAGGGACATTGTGGAGAACAAAATAGGCAAGATCCCTGTTCTCACTGAGTTGACTTTCTGATTGGGCAGAGACCAGAAATAAGAAAAATATCTACTAGTAGTAAATTTTAAGAGAGGGCAAATGCTAAGAATACTAGTGTTTCAGGGAAGGTTTCAAAGAAGGTGAAATTTAAGTTGCAATATAAAGGACAAGAAAGCCAGGCCTGGGAGGATCCCAAGCAAGGGCTTCATGGGAATGGGTGAGGGGAATAAGTATGAGCAAATAGGTTGGAGAGACAGGCAGGTGCTGGGTAACTGAAGAGATTTGTAAGGGAGTAAGGAGCTTGACTTTCCTTCTAGGTGGGATGCCATAGGATTGTCTTACTGATAGTCACAGGATATGGATTATAGAAGGGCAAGAGGGAAGCAAGAACAATTAGGGAATTCCAGCAACGCAAGCAAGAGATGATGTCGGCTTGAATTCGGGTGATGATAGAAGGGAACTAATTTGGGCTGCGTTTTGAAGGTAGAGTCAAAAGATGTGAGGAAAAGAGAAATCTAGGAATCGAAGATCATAGATTTTTTTCTCAGTGGATAATGATGAAATAATTAGGCATGAGCAAGTTTGGAGTTTGAAAGTCAAGAGTTCTGTTTTGGCCAAGACATCTTGAGTTTGAGATGCCTGTCAGACATCCAAGTAGAACCGTTGAGTGGGACATTTGGATATCTGAGTCTGGAATTTTCAGTGATCAGGGTGAGAGATCCAGTTTTGAGTCTTAGCCATATCACTAGCACTTTTAAAGTAAAGGACTTAGCTATTCTAGGCAAGAGAATAGATGAAGAGAAGGGGGCCTGGGACAAAGGCCTTTGACACTTAAAACGTTTCAAGCAGAGAAGGAGCCAGTAAAAGAGACTGAGAAGGACTGGCCACTGGAGCAGAAAGAAAGTCCAGAGAACCTGTTTTGGGGGAAGCCAAGGGCATGAAGGAGAGAGGGGTCAATCACAGGAAATATTACTAGAGGTCAAGTGAGATAAGAACAGAGAAGTGACTATTGGATCTTATCACATGGAGAACGTTGGTGACCTTGACAAGACCATCAATCTCTATGTTGTGGTGGGGAGAGGAAGCCAGAAGGTTCAAGAAAGAATGAGAAGTAAGGAAGTGAATGCAGTGATGATAGACAATCCTGACAATCCCGTACAGCAAGTTTAATTGCAAAAGGGAGCAGAGGACTGTGGGGCAAGAGAGAGTGATTCTGTTATCTTTTTTTTTTAAAAAAAAACACTTTTTGGCCATGCCACGTGGTGTGCAGGATCTTAGTTCCCTGACCAGGGGTCGAATCTGCACCCCCCTGAAGTGGAAGTGGGGAGTTTTAACCACTGGACCACCAGGGAACTCCCTCTGTTATCTTTAGAATGTGGTGATGGGAGTGATCCAGAGAGCAGAGAGATACTGATGGTGGGAGAGACTTTGGATATACTGTATTTCTAGAAGTAGAATTCCTGGGTCAAAGGGTATATATCATTTTGATCAGGATTAATTGCCCTATTGAGATGGCATACCAGTCAGTTTACACACTTGTCAACAGTGTGTGAATGTCTTTGCCTCACACTGTTGTAAACACAGAGTTTTCACAGTCTTAAATATTTGCCTATCTAAACTTCACAAATTTTGAGTGTAATCGTCATGCAGAGCTATGAGCACCTTGGGAGAAATGAAACTGTGTCTTTCCTCCTTTATTTACTTTGGGCATATTCTTTTCCTGCCAATCTTCACCACCAAAGCAGGGCCACTTGAAAGGTGCTAGCTTTGGGGAAATTTGGTCCCATTTCTCTTTGTATTGTCTCTGAGAGGAAACCTAAAGTATTCTTTTGGGTGGGTTGCAGAAAACTCCTGTTCCATTTGGGACCTCCTTTGTTCTAGAAAGTCCTCTATCATTCTTTCACAGAGAATAGGAGGGCATGGCTGCAGCCCATCCACCTGATACCTAATAGCTTGGAGTCTGAGCCCTGGGCCCTGGCCAGCTCACCTGCAGATGAGGGATTAATCCTCAGCATCACCAGGTCTTGGCTGTCATCTGAGTACCTTACTCCAGCTTCAGCATGTAGCCTGGGGTGCGTGACTTCAGTGCATAAAAGAGTTTAATTAGAGCTTCTATGTAGCACTGGCTAGACTTAATTACCTAATCCCCCGACAGAGTAGTTTAGCCAAGATCTTGTGTTCAGAGCTCTTTCAGAAGCTACCTGGGCACTTGGAGGGGACTGTATCTAGTTCTTATTGGTGACAGACAAATTTTCCCTCCAACTAAAGATTTTTGTAGATGGGAGGTTTTGTTTAAAATATAGCTGATTTATCAGAATTTATGGTTTAAAAAGAATTGCAGGGCAAGGAGGGAAATGATAATATTTATTCCAATGATAGTTCCTGTTAATTAAAACTAGAATCCTTTTTTTTTCTTTACTTCTTAAAAATTTAATAATTATGGAGAATTTTGTACCCACACAGAAGATGACTGAATTGTATAAGGAAGTTCTAGGTCCACGTACCCATCACTCAGTCCCAACAACCATCAACCCTTCAATTCTGCCCCTTTCAGCACCACCCCGTTTATTCTGAAGCAAGTCTCAGAAATCATATTATTTCACTTGTAAATGTTTCAGTGATTCTAAAAGAAAAGGAGTTTAAAAATCATACCTTAAAAATAAGCAATTCTTTAATATCAAATATCCTGTCAGTGTTCAAATTTCTACTTGTCTCAAATGTCGTACTGGGTTTTTTTGTTGTTTTTTTTTAAAGGGCATATGCGTTTTTGTTTTTTTTTAAAGAAGATGTTGGGAGTAGGAGTTTATTAATTAATTTATTTATTTTTGCTGTGTTGCATCTTCATTTCTGTGCAAGGGCTTTCTCTAGTTGTGGCAAGCGGGGGGCCACTCTTCATCGCGGTGCGCGGGCCTCTCACTATCGCGGTCTCTCTTGTGGAGCACAGGCTCCAGACGCGCAGGCTCAGTAGTTGTGGCTCACAGGCTTAGTTGCTCTGCAGCATGTGGGATCCTCCCAGACCAGGGCTCGAACCTGTGTCCCCTGCATTGGCAGGCAGATTCTCAACCACTGCGCCACCAGGGAAGCCCGTTTTTTTTTTTTTTTTAGTTAAAAAAAAAAACCCCCTGGAATCCAAATAAAGGTCACACATTGCAATTGATTAATGTCTTTTAAGCCTCTTAATTTATCTTTTTTTTTTTCCTTCTTGCAATTTATTTGTTGAAGAAAAAACAGGTTATTTGTTGGGAGATTTTCCCACAGTCTGGATTTTGCTAACTGCACTCCATTGGCAATTTAAAAAGCCTACCGTGGGAGAGAAAAGGCTCTTTTGACCCAAGAACTCTGATTATATATCCGTTCATTTTGCACTTTATGGGAAGCAACTAGGAATACTAAAATCCTTATCACTTTGCTCTTCTATGTAAGGATCTTTTTTTTTTTTTTTTTGATGTACGCGGGCCTCTCACTGTTGTGGCCTCTCCGTTGCGGAGCACAGGCTCCGGACGTGCAGGCTCAGTGGCCATGGCTCACGGGCCCAGCCGCTCCGCGGCATGTGGGATCCTCCTGGACCGGAGCACAAACTCGTGTCCCCTGCATCGGCGGGCGGACTCCCAACCACTGTGCCACCAGGGAAGCCCCTATGTAGGGATCTTAATGTGCTCCTAAGGACAGGGAAGAGCAGGCCCCAGGCCACTGTCCACACCTGGCTGGCTGTGCCTGGGAATTCCACTCTGACAGGACCCATCCTTAACTGACAGTGTGGACGTTCCACATGTGCCTTCTGCTCCCGCACATTCATTCTGGCCTCCCCAGAATGTCTATCATTCTTTAAATCTACAGTTTGGAGCTTTTAATTTTCTTTTTTCAGATGGGCTGGAATAGTTATTTTAGAAAGAGAGATGTTTCAGTCTCCAGAGCCTATCCTGGAGTTTTTTCTTTCAAGATACTCTTGTGTGTGTTGGACCCTTTCCGACCTGTGTCTGCCCCTCTCTTTTCTTTCAAGTGGTGATTCTCTAGGCCAAGAGCGATCTTAGGCCCAGGGCTGATGGTCCAGGATGCCCTGCGCTGGCTGGTCTGAGGAGAAGCATGAATGGCTTCTGCGTCTTTTTGGGAGTGGTATTCAACTGGCATCTGGGAAGGCATGAGCAAAATTAAATAAAATCTCCTGAGCAGATCTAGGGAGGCCAAGCCACAACTTGAAGGTTCTTCTGGATCTTTCAGCTTGGACAGGAATATGACACCTGAGTGTCTCGAGGTGAGGTGGGAGTGAAGCAGAAGGCCAGGATGGTCACAGGAGCCAGAAGGAAACTAACTGTGCAGGGCAAGGGGCCCATCAGAAGCGCAGGGCTCTGAGCCACTATCAGCCCCTCCCTTGTGTTTCTCTCTCTCTCTCTCTCTTTCTTTCTCCTTGTGGCCAAGGTAACCAGGACACCTTTTACACAGGAAGCCCTATGGTAACCACCCTCTGACCTTTTTTTTGTCCTACCCAACCCCTGCCTTATGGCCCAGAGCTCTCCTTCCTCGAACTTCAACCTTTAGAGTTAGAAACCAGAATCTTCCACTTTTCTTTCTTTCTTTTTTTTAACCTTAAAGCTGCCTTCTGGGGAGATGAGGTAAGGAGAATGCTCTTATCTTGATTTCAGGGGGTGGAGATGACAAGCTTCCTCCAGAAAGCTAATTCTGGAGCCCTGACTGGGAATCACCCGGGTCTCAGGAAGTCTCTGTGGCTGTGGAGTCCAGATTCAGGGTGTGGCAGGTATGTTGTTTGTTATCAGGAGAGAAAGCAGGCAGAGCTGTAATTTATGACTTAGAGCCCATAAATCTCTGAGTAAAAAGAATGCAAGGCTCTGAGTTTCCCACGAAACTGCTTGAGATAGACCCCCCTACCAGCGCCCCCCAGTGGTGAAGAGCAAGTACTCTGGAGCCAGATGAACTGGGTTCAAATCCTCACTTCACCAACAGTGACTTTGGGAAAATTACTGATTTCTCAGTGCTTCAGCTGTAAGACAGGGCTAGTGATTCTTCATATGATTTCTGAGGATGAAATGAATGAATACATTTAAACTGTCTAGAATGGTACTTGGCCAGAGTATGTGCTGACTAATATTAGTTACTATTATTTTCCTTTAATCCAGCTCCTGTGCAGGGACAGTGGAAAGCATGGGGTGATATGGGAACACTAGGAGGGCTTGAACATTCAAGGGAGCTGAGGGGTGTCAGGGAGGCTTCCTTGGAGGACTAATGCCTGAGCTGGGTAACAGCATCCCAGGAGCAGCGTGTTATGTGTGGGGCAGATGGGCAGGTGAGATGGGTAGGAGTACCTCACAGAGCTTAGGCTTAACCTGGAAATTGTGGGGACCCTCCATGAGGTTAAGGTAGGGAGACGGTCAGGTGTGCCTCCCAGCAGCTGGTGGAGGCTGAGTTTGAAGAAAGGCAAAGTGGGTGCAGGAGGTGAGTCTGGTCTCTTGCAGTAATTCAGGCCAGAAATGGCAAGGGCCTGAATCTCCGTGCTAGGGTTGGAGAGGAGGGGATGGGGGACTCAGGAGGTAAAGCCTAACAATGAATGAATGAGAGGAGGAGGGACCAGAAACAGCATGACACTCAGGTTTCTGGCTCATGCTATCAGGTGAATGGGGGTGTTGCTGCTGATTGAGACAGTAAACAAAGGAGGGGCCGTCTGGATCCTCCAGAGGAGGAATGAGGGGGTAAGGGAGTGAAAATGTTCAATTCAATCTGGTGTGACTAAGGCATCTGAGATGCCTATGTGCTGTCTAAGGGGAGATGTCCTGTAGTCAGTTTATTTATACTCTGCTCTGTCTCCAGGTAGAATTTAAAGTGATATATAAGGATACATAAAGTAGAGGCAAATATGATAAATTAAGTAGAAGTGAAAGAAGAAAAACAAGAGTAGAATGTAAAACTGAGGAAGGAGGGAGGTTGATACAGAACACACAGCAGAAAGCAGAAGTCACAAGCTGACTGGATTCAGCTGACCTCTACTGTTTGTGCTGGCCTGCAGTCTAATGTTTCTCTGTTTATTTTTGGTTGGGCTTTTTGATTTTTGCTTTTTTGGAGTGTAGTCTTAAAATCCAGGAGTTCCCCAAAATTAGGATTTCTGGCTTTGTCTAAACATATGGGAAGTTCTGGGAGCTCTGAGCCATATTCTAATGTGGCAACAATTATTTGGATCTAAGGAGCAGTCACCGTTCTTTTTTTTTTTAAATTTTTTATTAGTTTTTGGTTTTTTTGTCTTTTTGTTTTTTATACAGCAGGTTCTTATTAGTCATCAATTTTATACACATCAGTGTAGACATGTCAATTCCAGTCACCCAATTCAGCACACCGCCATCCCCATCCCTCCGCGGTTCCCCCCTTGGTGTCCATATGTTTGTTCTCTACATCTGTGTCTCAACTTCTGCCCTGCAAACCGGCTCATCTGTACCATTTTTCTAGGTTCCACATACATGCGTTAATGTGTGATATTTGTTTTTCTCTCTCTGACTTACTTCACTCTGTATAACAGTCTCTAGATCCATCCACGTCTCAACAAATGACTCAATTTCGTTCCTTTTTATGGCTGAGTAATATTCCATTGTATATATGTACCACAACTTCTTTATCCATTCATCTGTCGATGGGCATTTAGGTTGCTTCCATGACCTGGCTATGGTAAATAGTGCTGCAATGAACATTGGGTGCATGACTCTTTTTTAATTATGGTTTTCTCAAGGTATATGCCCAGTAGTAGGATTGCTGGGTTGTATGGTAGTCCTGTTTTTAGTTTTTTAGGGAACCTCCATACTGTTCTCCATAGTGGCTGTATCAATTTACATTCCCACCAACAGGGCAAGAGGGTTCCCTTTTCTCCACACCCTCTCCAGCATTTATTGTTTGTAGATTTTTTGATGATGGCCATTCTGACTGGTGTGAGGTGATACCTCATTGTACTTTTGATTTGCATTTCTCTAATAATTAGTGATGTTGAGCATTCTTTCATGTGTTTGTTGGCAATCTGTATGTCTTCTTTGGTGAAATGTCTATTTAGGTCTTCTGCCCATTTTTGGATTGGGTTGTTTGTTTCTTTAATATTGAGCTGCATGAGCTGTTTATATATTTTGGAGATTAATCCTTTGTCCGTTGATTCGTTTGCAAATATTTTCTCCCATTCTGAGGGTTGTCTTTTCTTGTTGTGTATGGTTTCCTTTGCTGTGCAAAAGCTTTGAAGTTTCATTAGGTCCCATTTGTTTATTTTTGTTTTTATTTCCATTACTCTAGGAGGTGTGTCAAAAAAGATCTTGCTGTGATTTAGTGTTCTTCCTATGTTCTCCTCTAAGAGTTTTTTAGTGCCTGGTCTTACATTTAGGTCTCGAATCCATTTTGAGTTTCTTTTTGTGTATGGTGTTAGGGAGTGTTCTAATTTCATTCTTTTACATGTAGCTGTCCAGTTTTCCCAGCACCACTCATTGAATAGACTGTCTTTTCTCCATTGTATATCTTTGCCTCTTTTATCATAGATTAATTGACCATAGGTGCATGGGTTTATCTCTGGGCTTTCTATCTTGTTCCATTGACCTATGTTTCTGTTTTTGTGCTAGTACCATATTGTCTTGATTACTGTAACTTTGTAGTATAGCATGAAGTCAGGGAGTCTGATTCCTCCAGCTCCGTTTTTTTCCAAGACTGCTTTGGATATTCGGGGTCTTTTGTGTCTCCATACAAATTTTAAGATTTTTTGTTCTACTTCCATAAAAATGCCATTGGTAATTTGATAGGGATTGCACTGAATCTGTAGATTGCTTTGGGTAGTATAGTCATTTTCACAATATTCATTCTTCCAATCCAAGAACATGGTGTATCTCTCCATCTGTTGGTATCATCTTTAATTTCTTTCAGCAGTGTCTTATAGTTTTCTGCATATAGGTCTTTTGACTCCCTAGGTAGGTTTATTTCTAGGTATTTTATTCTTTTTGTTGCAATGGTAAATGGGAGTGTTTCCATAATTTCTCTTTCAGATTTTTCATCATTAGTGTATAGGAATGCAAGAGATTTCTGTGCATTAATTTTGTATCCTGCAACTATACCAGATTCATTGATTAGCTCTAGTAGTTTTCTGGTAGCATCTTTAGGATTCTCTATGTATAGTATCATGTCATCTGCAAACAGTGACAGTTTTACTTCTTCTTTTCCAAATTGTATTCCTTTTATTTCTTTTTCTTATCTGATTGCCATGGCTAGGACTTCCAAAACTATGTTGAATAATAGTGGTGAGAGTGGACATCCTTGTCTTGTTCCTGATCTTAGAGGAAATGCTTTTAGTTTTTCGCCATTGAGAATGATGTTTGCTGTTGGTTTGTCATATATGGCCTTTATTATATTGAGGTAGGTTCCCTCTATGCTCACTTCCTGGAGAGTTTTTATCATAAATGAGTGTTGAATTTTGTCGAAAGCTTTTTCTGCATCTATTGAGATTATCATATGGTTTTTATCCTTCAATTTGTTAATATGGTGTATCACATTGATTGATTTGTATATATGGAAGAATCCTTGCATCCCTGGGAAATATCCCACTTGATCATGGTGTATGATCCTTTTAATATGTTGCTGTATTCTGTTTGCCAGTATTTTGTTGAGGATTTTTGCATGTATATTCATCAGTGACATTGGTCTGTAATTTTCTTTTTTTGTAGTATCTTTGTCTGGTTATGGTATCACAGTGTTGGTGGCCTCATAGAATGGGTTTGGGAGTGTTCCTCCCTCTGCAATTTTTTGGAAGAGTTTGAAAAGGATGGGTGTTGCCTCTTCTCTACTTGTTTGATAGAATTCACCTGTGAAGCCATCTGGTCCTGGACTTTTGTTTGTTGGAAGATTTTTAATCACAGTTTCAATTTCATTACTTGTGATTGGTCTGTTCATATTTTCTATTTCTTCCTGGTTCAGTCTTGGAAGGTTATACCTTTCTAGGAATTTGTCCATTTCTTCCACGTTGTCCCTTTTATTGGCATAGAGTTGCTTGTAGTAGTCTCTTGGGTTGCTTTGTATTTCTGTGGTGTCTCTTGTAACTTCTCCTTTTTCATTTCTAAATTTATTGATTTGAGTCCTCTCTCTCTTTTTCTTGATGAGTCTGGCTAATGGTTTATCAATTTTGTTTATCTTCTCAAAAACCAGCTTTTAGTTTTATTGATGTTTGCTATTGTTTTCTTTGTTTCTATTTCATTTATTTCTGCTCTGATCTTTATGATTTCTTTCCTTCTACTAACTTTGGGTTTTGTTTGTTCTTCTTTCTCTGGTTCCTTTAGGTGTAAAGTTAGATTGTTTATTTGAGATTTTTCTTGTTTCTTGAGGTAGGCTTGTATAGCTATAAACTTCCCTCTTAGAACAGCTTTTGCTGCATCCCATAGGTTTTAGATCCTCGTGCTTTCATTGTCACTTGTCTCTAGGTATTTTTTGATTTCCTCTTTGCTTTCTTCAGTGATCTCTTGGTTATTTAGTAACATATTGTTTAGCCTCCATATGTTTGTGTTTGTTACATGTTTTTCCCTGAAATTAATTTCTAACCTCATAGCATTGTGGTCAGAAAAGATGCTTGATATGATTTCAAGTTTCTTAAATTTACTGAGGCTTGACTTGTGATCCAAGATGTGATCTATCCTGGAGAATATTCTGTGTGCACTAGAGAAGAAAGTGTAATCTGCTGTTTTTGGATGGAATGTCCTATAAATATCAATTAAATCTATCTGGTCTATTGTGTCATTTAAAGCTTCTGTTTCCTTATTTATTTTCATTTTGGATGATCTGTCCATTGGTGTAAGTGAGGTGTTAAAGTCCCCCACTATTATTGTGTTACTGTCGACTTCCTCCTTTATAGCTGTTAGCAGTTGCCTTATGTATTGAGGTGCTCCTATGTTGGGTGCATATATACTTATAATTGTTATGTCTTCTACTTGGATTGATCCCATGATCATTATGTAGTGTCCTTCCTTGTCTCTTGTAACATTCTTTATTTTAAAGCCTATTTTATCTGATATGAGTATAGCTACTCCAGCTTTCTTTTGATTTCCATTTGCATGGAATATCTTTTTCCATCCCCTCACTTTCAGTCTGTATTTGTGCTAGGTCTGAAGCTGGTCTCTTGTAGACAGCATATAGATGGGTCTTGTTTTTGTATCCATTCAGCAAGCCTATGTCTTTTGCTTGGAGCATGTAATCCATTCATGTTGAAGGTAATTATCGATATGTATGTTCCTATGACCATTTTCTTAATTGTTTTGGGTTTGTTTTTGTATGCCCTTTTCTTCTCTAGTGTTTCCCACTTAGAGAACTTCCTTTAGCATTTGTTGTAGAGCTGCTTTGGTGGTGCTGAATTCTCTTAGCTTTTGCTTGTCTGTAAAGCTTTTGATTTCTCCATAGAATCTGAATGAGCTCCTTTCCGGGTAGAGTAATCTTGGTTGTACGTTCTTCCCTTTCATCACTTTAAGTATATCATGCCACTCCCTGCTGGCTTGTAGACTTTCTGCTGAGAAATCAGGTGTTAACCTTATGGGAGTTCCCTTGTATGTTACTTGTCGTTTTTTCCTTGCTGGTTTCAATAATTTTTCTTTGTCTTTAATTTTTGCCAGTTTGATTACTCCTTGGGTTTATCCTGTATGGGACTCACTGTGCTTCCTGGACTATGGTTGCTATTTCCTTTCCCATGTTAGGGAAGTTTTCGACTATAATGTCTTCAAATATTTTCTCAGGTCCTTTCTCTCTCTCTTCTCCTTCTGAGACCCGTATAATGCAAATGTTGTTGCGTTTAATGTTGTCCCAGAGGTCTCTTAGGCTGTCTTCATTTCTTTTCATTCTTTTTTCTTTATTCTGTTCCGCAGCAGTGAATTCCACCATTCTGTCTTCCAGGTCAGTTATCCATTCTTCTGCCTCAGTTATTCTGCTATTGATTCCTTCTAGTGTATTTTTCATTTCAGTTATTGTACTGTTCATCTCTGTTTGTTTGTTCTTTAATTCTTCTAGGTCTTTGTTTAACATTTCTTGCATCTTCTCGACCTTTGCCTCTATTCTTTTTCCAAGGTACTGGATCATCTTCACTATCATTATTCTGAATTTTTTTTTCTGATTGGTTGCCTATGTCCACTTCATTTAGTTGTTTTTCTGGGGTTTTATCTTGTTCCTTCCTCTGGTACATAGCCCTCTGCCTTTTCATCTTGTCTGTCTTTCTGTGAATGTGGTTTTTGTTCCATAGGCTGCAGGATTGTAGTTCTTCTTGCTTTTGCTGCAGTCACCATTCTTAAGAGGGCATGGATTCTCCAGTTTACCACAGTCTCCACCACTCCCTATTGTCTCCCCAACACTGAGGTGGAGTGTCAGTCCCATTTATCATCATGGACTATCTCTATCAAATGTGAAAAAAAAACCCAAAATAGGTTGAGTTTTCTTTTAAAATTCTCACTCTATTTTGCCTGTCTACACTAGCTGCCTGGCTGGTGATGCAGGCTGATGGTCATGGTTTACAACTGTTGCCCATTCTGATTGGGGCCTTTGTTGTACCTGCTGTCAAATATTTGAGCGTGGCTTCTGCTGTAGGAATTTGGGTTTATGACAGGTGGTAAAATCGTGTATTTGGCCTAGGTGGCCCCCAGACTTGGCGCTAGGCCTTTGAGCAGCCTAAGAAAAAGAGGATCTCTTATCAGCCAGGCAATTCATCTTGTCCATAAAATGATTGCTTAAGCAAATCAGGACTCTGCTCCGCACAAAAACCACACAGAAACTTCTCTGAGAGTCTTCATAGAGAGGGAATGATATGTTCACACAACACCCATCCCCATGGTGGATACTAACCTGGGGGAACTTCAGGTTGGCGGAAGAGTAAGACGCAGAGATCACCTTTCTCCCACGAATACATCAGAAATACATCTACACATGGAACAGCTCCTACAGAACACCTACTGAACTCTGGCAGAAGACCTCAGACCTCCCAAAAGGCAAGAAACTCCCCATGTACCTGGGTAGGGCAAGAGAGAAAAGGAAAAACAGACAAAAGAATAGGGACGGGACCTGCCCCTCGGGGAGGGAGCTGTGAGGGAGAAAATGTTTCCACACACTAGGAAGCCCTTTCGCGGGCGGAGACTGGGGTGGCAGAGGGGGGAAGCTTGAGAGCCACGGAGGAGAGCACAGCAACAGGGGTGCGGAGGGCAAATCAGAGAGATTCCCGCACAGAGGATCGGTGCCGACCAGCACTCACCAGCCCAAGAGGCTTGTCTGCTCACCCGCCGGGGCGGGCGGGGCTTGGAGCTGAGGCTCGGAGGTCGGATCCCAGGGAGAGGACTGGGGTTCGCTGCGTGAACACAGCCTGAAGGGGGCTAGTGCATCACAGCTAGCCGGGAGGGAGTCTGGGAAAAAGTTTGGACCTGCCAAAGGGGCAAGAGACCATTGTTTCAGGGTGCACGAGGAGAGGGGCTTCAGAGCACCGCCTAAATGAGCTCCAGAGACAGGCGCGAGGTGGATGGACCTAGAGACTGTCATACAGAGTGAATGAAGTAAGTCAGAAAGATAAAAATGCCATATGCTAACCCATATATATGGAATCAAATCTAGGGGCAGGACAGGAATAAAGACAGACATAGAGAATGGACTTGAGGACACGGGGAGGGAGAAGGGGAAGCTGGGACGAAGTGAGAGAGTGGCATGAATATATATATACACTACCAAATGTAAAATAGATAGGTAGTGGGAAGCAGCTGCATAGCACAGGGAGATCAGCTCGGTGCTTTGTGACCACCTAGAGGGGTGGGATAGGGAGGGTGGGAGGGAGATGCAAGAGCGAGGAGATATGGGGATATATGTATGCATATGGCTGATTCACTTTATTATACAGCAGAAACTAACACAGGATTGTAAGGCATTTATACTCCAATGAAGATGTTAAAAAAAAAAAAATTTAGGGGCTTCCCTGGTGGGGCAGTGGTTGAGTCCGCCTGCTAATGCAAGGGATACGGGTTCGTGCCCAGGTCCGGGAAGTTCCCACATGCCGCGGAGCCTGCACGTCCGGAGCCTGTGCTCCGCAACGGGAGAGGCCACAACAGTGAGAGGCCCACGTACCGAAAAAAAAAAAAAAAAAAAAAATCTAAGGCTGATTCTAGAAGCTTTGTTCAACATAGTCTAGCGGCATCTCCCCCGGCACAACTACTTAAGCAATTCTAGTGGAGGTCAATCTGCTACAGTTCGGGAACCTCATTCTCTACCAAACTGACCTAATACTGGGGTAATTTTAGAAAATATAGAAAATCTGGAGAAATGGATGGACTCCAAGTAATCTGCCGTAGATGATCCGAGGATTTGATACCTGAACTTGCAGCCGTCACCTTTTAACTATCAGGGAGGGACTAGAGCCAGCATACAGAAGATGGTAAGGAGGAAAGACAGAAGGTCTTGGGTCTTTGATAACATTGTTTAAACACTGAAACAACCAACCCCTGTTGTGTGAGTTAACAAATGTCCTTATTAAGTTTAAATTACTTTTATTGGGTTACTTGAATACTTGCTGACAAACGCATCAAAACTAGTAAAACCAATAACCAATTGAAGTCCCAAGAAAGAACAATGACAGCCATAAACAATCTAATTTCTCCTCCTGGGAGTGTAAGTATAGAAGAGGCAAATGGATGGGCTACGAAAAACATTGGCATGTCACAAGAAGTTGTAGCTCTAGATTCTAGAGGAGTGGAAATAAAACCACACTAGTATGATTCTCAGGGGTTTCAGATCTCATATCAGGGTTGGGGAAACAGACTTGGGAATTTGAATCACATAGTTTGTAGGTAAAACCCTCACAGTAGATGAAAATGCTCTAGGTTGACCACATACAGCAATGGAGAATACCCACATTCAAAGGGTAGGCATTAAAGTTTCCTGCTAAGGAAAGAACACAGAGAAAGAACAGTTAGAAAGGTTGGAAGAAAATCAGCCTAGCAAGAGGTGATGGAAACCAAGAGAGTAGAAACTTTAAAAAGGAAGGAATTGGAAACAATGTCAAGTACAGCCCACTAATATAAGGACTTGCGTATGAAAGCTGGGACTAATATAAGGACTTGTGTGTGAAACTCACGTGAAATCCAGGCTTCCATACATACTCTCTCTGAGATGTCATTCTGCAGACACAAATTTCCCTGATCTATCCCATTCTTGTTTTTCCTAAAGTCTTCCACAGAAACTTTCTTGTCTCAGATTTTTAGGAATGATAAAAAACAATTGACAATAAAGTTTAACTCCATGAGCTCCTAGGAACTTCTTCCTTATTTAATTTGTGCCTGCCATTTCCTTGGCCAATTTTAAAAATGGCTTCCTGGAAGTTGTGGTCTAACCAGAAATTGAAGCAATAAAATCTTTGTTTGCTAAAAGATAGAGCTGCCAGACCAGTTTCAATTTCTCAGTTATCTTTTGATAGGTCCAAGGGATGGAGCCTGTCTGGAGGCAATGAAAATGGAGTTCTAGAAGTATGTGAAATGCAAGGGATTTCTGACAGAGTCATTCATTCCTTCTCTGTCTTCTGCCATCTACGTTCAGGCTTGCCTCAGGGAGAACCATGTCAAGAGTAAGGTGAGGGCATGTGGCTTATCCAACTGAGATCCAATGTGTCCATCATCCAAAGTCTAAAGCACAAATTCTTCAGAAGTAGCCTCTGAACATTTATTTCACATTTATAAATTATGTTTATGAACTGTGTCAAGACTGGAGTTTTTCAACTCACATTCCTTTAGAGAGATTTTACATAAGAAATAATCCTTACTGTTAAGGTTGTAACCTCTAAAGAGAAATGTTTCAGCTTGGTGGATACATAGAATTTAAAAAAAAATCTAAAAGAGGGCTTCCCTGGTGGCGCAGTGGTTGAGAGTCCGCCTGCCGATGCAGGGGACACGGGTTTGTGCCCCGGTCCGGGAGGATCCCACATGCCGTGGAGCGGCTGGGCCCGTGAGCCATGGCCGCTGAGCCTGCGCATCCGGAGCCTGTGCTCCGCAACGGGAGAGGCCACAACAGTGAGAGGCCCGCGTACAGCAAAAAAATAAAAAAAAAAATCTAAAAGATTATTCAATTATAACCAAGTAGTTTGGCTGGAGAAAGATGTCCACATAATTAGAAGTCAAATCAGGTTAGGACTATATACCATTATTATATAAACTTGGGAACTCAGAGTTGACTAAGATTAGGGTATTTGAGTCACTTTCACTACCAACAACCCATTTCTGAACTGCTGGAAAAAGGAGATAGCATGCTAAAAATGAGCAAATGCCTTTCCTGGAATCCAGGTCTTTTGCAGACATAGTATTAAAGCCTGAAAGAAAAGCAAACAATGCAGGATCTTCACACCCAGGACCCCATCCAGCTCTGCTTGAAAGTGAGGTGCCTTAGTCACGTTGAGGCAAATGCCCAACTTCAGGGAATCTAGTGGTCTAGAAAGATGCACCCATAATTAACCTTTGGAGCTTTGGGAAAGTGTGTAACGTAACTCGAAACTGGCAAATCCAGTCTATTAAGGTCAGTTCTTTGTGGAGAGAGAGTCTGCTGCTTTCTGGACCTAGGGCAGGGCTCCCTAGAGATTTGACCAACTTAGCAGAGTTGGTCTTGAATAAGGCACATCAGTCAGGGTTCTTTTTTTTTTTTTTTTAACATCTTTATTGGGGTATAATTGCTTTACAATGGTGTGTTAGTTTCTGCTTTATAACAAAGTGAATCAGTTCTACATACACATATGTTCCCATATCTCCTCCCTCTTGCGTCTCCCTCCCTCCCACCCTCCCTATCCCACCTCTCCAGGCGGTCACAAAGCACTGAGCTGATATCCCTGTGCTATGCCGCTGCTTCCCACTAGCTATCTACCTTACGTTTGTTAGTGCATATATGCCCATGCCTCTCTCTTGCTTTTCTTAACAGCAGGCAGTGGAAGCTGACTTTAGCTGCTGAAGAAGAATTCATTGAAATGAACATGAGTGGCTCAAAAAACTCTTGTGAGAGCTGTGAAGAAACAATGCTTGCGGTGCATCTTCCAGAAATGATTTCCAAACCACACTGCAGAGTTGGCGAATGAGAAAACCCTCCCGCCGTGGCCGCCATCAGGCACCGGAGACCTTCTTTTGCACTGCTTGACTTCACAGCTATTACTATTGCAGCCAGTGTAGACGCTGGGTCTATACCAGGAACTCTAACCTAATTTGTGGCAGAAAATAGAGGGAAAATGAGCTACACTGCAGATCACATTTCAGAGCCAGAAAGCTTTTAGGGTTGCTGTTTATTGAAGAAGGCTAGAATGGAGGGAGGAGAAATCCTTCTCCCTGAAGACACTGAGGTGGGCACTGGCCTCTCAGCGGCTCACTGTGGGAAGCTGGGAAGGGCTGGAAGAAGGCTGTTGCAGTTCCAGGTTGCGTATCACAGACTTATGACAAATAAGTACTGGTGCTCTTCTGTGAACTTTGGAAATTATCAGAGAAGCTTTAATAAAACAGATACTGCTCCAGTGATGCTGAGGAGTGATAAAGCAATGCAACTTTGTCATCTGAGGGGATACTTCAAGAATCAGAAACAGTGAGTTTTGGTTAAACTGTGATTTTATTTTAAAAGGCCTATATTAATTCTGTTAAGATAGTCAAGGAGGTCACTTGCAGTGAAGCCCTTGTTACTTCCCCTAGATTGTCATTCCTGCTGTGGAGAAAGGTGCTGTAGAAAACAGGGAACAGTGCCCTCTCCTGTATGAACTCGGTGTGTGTGTCCTTTCTGAGACCACATATGAGGACTTAATCATTCACATTTTTATTTCTGAGAAATTCTAATAGAAGGAACAGATTAATTTACATTGCACCATTTTTCTGAAGTCATACAAAAAATATTAAACTTTAAAAAAAATTTATTTATTTTATTTTTTATTTTTGGCTGTGTTGGGTCTTCATTGCTGCACACGGGCATTCTTTTCTCTAGTTGTGGCAAGCGGGGGCTACCCTTTGTTGTGGTGCACGGGCTTCTGATTGCAGTGCCATTCTTGTTGCGGAGCATGAGCTCTAGGCATATGGGCTTCAGTAGTTTTGGCACACGGGCTTCAGTAGTTGTGGCGTGCAGGCTCTAGAGTGCAGGCTCAGTAGTTGTGGCTCATGGGCTTAGTTGCTCCGTGGCATGTGGGATCTTCCCGGACCAGGGCTTGAACCCATGTCCCCTGCATTGGAAGGCAGATTCTTAACCACTGCGCCACCAGGGAAGCCCAAATATTAAACTTTTAACTAACAAACTATATTAGATATCTGTTGTTGCATAACAATTTATCCCAAATTTAGCTTAAAATAACACTTATCTTGCGCAGTTTCTGTAGGGCAGGAATTTGGGAGCTGTGTAGCTGTGGTTGTAGCTTAGTATTACCCAAAAGATCATGCTGCAGTCATCTGAAGGCTCGCGTGCAGCTGGATGGCCCACTTCTTTTTTTTTTTCTTTGTCAATTTGCTTTACTGTTTTTTTCATATAAAATTTATTTTTTTTAAATATAGTTCAGTTTTTCAGTTTGTTTTTAGACATCTTTATTAGAGTATAATTGCTTTACAATGGTGTGTTAGTTACTGCTGTATAAGAAAATGAATCAGCTATACATATACATATATCCCCATATCTCCTCCCTCTTGCGTCTCCCTCCCACCCTTCCCTATCCCACCCCTCTAGGTGGTCACAAAGAACAGAGCTGATCTCCCTGTGCTCTGCGGCTGCTTCCCACTAGCTATCTATTTTACATTTGGTAGTGTATATATGTCCATGCCACTCTTTCACTTCCTCCCAGCTTACCCTTCCCCCTCCCTGTGTTCTCAAGTCCATTCTCTATGTCTGCGTCTTTATTCCTGTCCTGCCCCTAGGTTCTTCAGAACCTTTTTTTTTTGGTTCCATATATATGTGTTAGCATATGGTATTTGTTTTCTCTTTCTGACTTACTTCACTCTGTATGACAGACTCTAGGTCCATCCAACTCACTACAAATAACTTAATTTCGTTTCTTTTTATGGCTGCGTAATATATGTGTCACATCTTCTTTATCCATTCATCTGTTGATGGACACTTAGGTTGCTTCCATGTCCTGGCTACTATAAATAGAGCTGCAGTGAACACTGTGGTGCATGACTCTTTTTGAATTATGGTTTTCTCAGGGTATATGCCCAGTAGTGGGCTTGCTGGGTCATATGGGAGTTCTATTTTAAGTTTTTCAAGGAACCTCCATACTGTTCTCCATAGTGGCTCTATCAATTTACATTCCCACCAACAGTGCAAGAGGGTTCCTTTTTCTCCACACCCTCTCCAGCATTTATTGTTTGTACATTTTTTGATGATGGCCATTCTGACTGGTGTGAGGTGATACCTCATTGCAGTTTTTTTTTTTTTGCGGTACGCGGGCCTCCCACTGTTGTGGCCTCTCCCGTTGTGGAGCACAGGCTCCAGACGCGCAGGCTCAGTGGCCATGGCTCACGGGCCTAGCCGCTCCGCAGCATGTGGGATCCTCCTGGACCGGGGCACGAACCCATGTACCCTGCATCGGCAGGTGGACTCTCAACCACTGCGCCACCAGGGAAGCCCTCACTGCAGTTTTGATTTGCATTTCTCTAATGATTAGTGATGTTGAGCATCCTTTCATGTGTTTGTTGGCAATCTGTATGTCTTCTTTGGAGAAATGTCTATTTAAGTCTTCTGCCCATTTTTGGATTGGGTTGTTTGTTTTTCTGATATTGAGCTGCAGGAGCTGCTTGTATATTTTGGAGATTAATCCTTTGTCAGTTGCTTCATTGGCAAATATTTTCTCCCATTCTGAGGGTTGTCTTTTTGTGTTGTGTATGGTTTCCTTTGCTGTGCAATAGCTTTGAAATTCATTAGGTCCCATTTGTTTATTTTTGTTTTTATTTCCATTTCTCTAGGAGGTGGGTCAAAAAGGTTCTTGCTGTGATTTATGTCATAGATTGTTCTGCCTATGTTTTCTACTAAGAGTTTTATAGTGTCTGGCCTTACATTTAGGTCCTTAATACATTTTGAGTTTATTTTTGTGTATGGTGTTAGGGAGTGTTCTAGTTTCATTCTTTTACATCAGTTTCATTCTTTTACATGTAGCTGTCCAGTTTTCCCGGCACCACTTATTGAAGAGGCTGTCTTCTCCATTGTATATTCTTTCCTCCTTTATCAAAAATAAGGTGACCTTATGTGCATGAGTTTATCTCTGGGCTTTTTATCCTGTTCCATTGTTCTATCTTTCTGTTTTTGTGCCAGTAGTCTTGATTACTGTAGCTTTGTAGTGGAGTCTGAAGTCAGGGAGCCTGATTCCTCCAGCTCAGCTTTTCTTTCTCACGATTGCTTTGGCTATTCGGGGTCTTTTGTGTTTCCATACAAATTGTGAAATTTTTTGTTCTAGTTCTGTGAAAAATGCCATTGGTAGTTTGATAGGCATTGCACTGAATCTGTAGATTGCTTTGGGTAGTATAGTCATTTTCACAATGTTGATTCTTCCAATCCAAGAACATGGTATACCTCTCCATCTGTTGGTATCATCGTTAATTTCTTTCATCAGTGTCTTATAGTTTTCTGCATACAGGTCTTTTGTCTCCTTAGGTGGGTTTATTCCTAGGTATTTTATTCTTTTTGTTGCAATGGTAAATGGGAGTGTTTCCTTAGTTTCTCTTTCAGATTTTTATCATTAGTGTATAGGGATGCAAGAGATTTCTGTGCATTAATTTTGTATACTGCTATTCTACCAAATTCATTGATTAGCTCTGTAGTTTTTTGGTAGCATCTTCAGGATTCTCTATGTATAGTATCATGTCATCTGCAAACAGTGACAGCTTTACTTCTTCTTTTCTGACTTGGATTCCGTTTTTTTCTTTTTCTTCTCTGATTGCTGTGGCTAAAACTTCCAAAACTATGTTGAATAATAGTGGTGAGAGTGGGCAACCTTGTCTTGTTCCTGATCTTAATGGAAATGGTTTCAGCTTTATACCATTGAGAACAATGTTGGCTGTGGGTTTGTCATATATGGCCTTTATTATGTTGAGGTAGGTTCCCTCTATACCTACTTTCCAGAGGGGTTTTTTTTTTTTATCATAAATGGGTGTTGAAGTTTTTGAAAGCTTTTTCTGCATCTATTGAGATGATCATATGGTTTTTCTCCTTCAGTTAATATGGTGTATCACATTGATTGATTTGTGTATATTGAAGAATCCTTGCATTCCTGGGATAAACCCCACTTGATCATGGTATGTGATCCTTTTAATGTGCTGTTGGATTCTGTTTGCTAGTATTTTGTTAAGGATTTTTGCATCTATGTTCATCAGTGATATTGGCCTGTAGTTTTCTTTCTTTGTGACATCTTTGTCTGGTTTTGGTAATAGGTGATGGTGTGGATGGCCCACTTCTAAGGGGGCTCATCACATGTCTGACAGGTTGGTCCTGGCTCTTGGTCAGTTCTTTGCCACATGGGTCTCTCTGTAGGGCTTCTTGAGTATCCTCACAACATGGCAGCTGACTTCCCCCAGAGCCCATGATCCAAGAGCAAGTAAAGTGGAAGCCATGTTGTCTTTTATGCCTTAGCCTTGTCAGTCACACACACTATTCTTCTGGTAACACAGGTCTGCTCCATTCAGTGCGGGGAGAGTCTACACAAAGGTGTGTACCAGGAGACAAGGATCCTTGAAGGCTGGCTACCACTGAAACTTTGCAGAGAATGGATATGGTTTTATCTGACAAGGGAAGTATAGTTGTTGGACTTGTTAATAGCTAGTCCTGACATTAAATATGAGCTAAGGTTCAGGCCTGTGGCATGGATGCATGCCACTTGCCCAGACACATTCTACCTGCTTGCTTTCAGTATAGTCACCATGACTGCGTAAGGTTCAGACTGCCTTGTTTGGCCCAAGAATAAGTTTGGGCAACTAACAAGCATTCATGTTCTTCTTCTTCGCCATCAGTATAAATAACTCAGTTTCACTTTCTATTTTCAGTGGAAGAATTTCCTTAGCTATCTTCTCCTGTAATTTATCTCAGTGTTTATCAGCCTTCATGTTAGGGTTTTTTATTTTTTTAATATTCTTTTAGTATCGTTTAAGTTACTCTTCTTCAGTTGATTGCATCAGTGACAAAAAGCAAGTGCCAGCTTCTTCTCTAACAAAATTCCTCCATATACTCAATGCCATTAAGTTACTTCTTTTCCTCTGGTGAGATAATTCCAGTTTGGTTAAACTTTTTCTCATGCTGACAGGGATGGGGATTGTGTGTGTGTGTGTGTGTGTGTGTGTGCCATTTTTATAAAGGAAAATTTCAAGCGTGTTAAAAATAGGAAAGTAGAATACTCTAAAGAACTTCCATGTACCCAGCACTCACCTTCAACAGTTCCCTGACTCATGGCCAATCTGGTTTAATGTCTTTTCTACCCACTTCACCATATCACCTACCTCCCACCCACTAGATTCTTTTGAGCAAATAGCAGAAATCTTCTCGTTTCAGCCGGGAAAATAGATGTTTGACTTGTGAAAAGGAAATGAACATTCAAACTCTTGCCTTTAGAATTCCTCTTCTTTTTGATGCTCAGCTTTAGTCTGTGGGTAAAAGGCAAGATAAATGCCTTTAATTCAGCGGAGAACTCAGGGGTGTAAGGACATCATTAAAGGGAGAGAGAACGGAAATTCTCCTTTCTGTAATTGTTGGGGCAAGACATCTGACTTTTCCTGGTGGGAATGTGTGTCCTGAAGGATGAAGAATGTGTCCTGAAGAATCCCACACCAGCCCACTCACACTCACTGTTGAACCTTAAACTAATTTTGGAATAAAAATTGTTTTAAAAGGAAAAGGAGCTTCAGAGCCATTTTGCCCAAGGTTGTCATATCCCTCCAGTGCAGAAGGAGGCCCAGTTAGGTCATGTTTAGGTTTGGTTTAGTATTTAATAATCTGTAATGTATTTTTCAGTAATATTTTGAGTATTTGTCTTGAATTATATAATCTCTTACAGACTCTATCCAGCACTGGGTAAATACTTGCTACCTAATTGTGTGTGTGAAAAGGGCTTTATAAGCTGGAAAGTGCCTTAAGAAAGTCTGTGACTATTATAGCCAAGTCAGTATTTGGGTGGTTCAAATGCTTTGTCAACTCTATGATTTTTAAAACACTTCATTTTTTTGTTATGAAAGTAAAGTATGGCTATTACTAAAGATTTAAAATGACCAAAACCAAGAATAACACAAGCAGAAAGAAAAAAAAAAAAACCTTAAAAAAAACCTGTTAACATTTTTGCATATTTCCTTTATCTTTTCTTATGCATGTGTAAAAACATAACATGATAATTTTGAATCTAGAATTTTATATGCTAATTTTACAATTCAACACTTTAAAGACTTGCCTAGGGACTTCCCTGGTGGTCAAGTGGGTAAGACTGCATGCTGCCAATGCAGGGGGCCCAGGTTTGATCCCTGGTGGGGAAACTAGATCCTGCATGCATGCTGCAACTACGAGGTCTCATGCCACAGCTAAAAAAAGATACCGTGAATGCCGCAACTAACACCTGGAGTAGCCAAAATAAATAAATAAAAAATATTAAAATAAAATGAAATAAAATAAAGACTTGCCTAATATGAAGATAGATTATAATTTAAAACAATGTATAATTACAATTGATGTTTTAATTGAAAAAGCAATTTAACAGCAACATTAAAAGTTTTTAAAAATTTGTTTTATTGAAGTATAGTTGATTTATAATGCTGTGTTAGTTTCTGCTGTACAGCAAAGTGATTCAGTTATACACATATATATATATTTTCATATTCTTTTCTATTATGGTTTATTACAGAATATTGAATATATTTCCCTGTGCTATATAGGAGGACCTTATTGTTTATCCATCCTATATATAATAGTTTGCATCTGCTAATCCCAAACTCCCAGTCCATCCCTCCCCCAGCCCCCCTCTCCTTTGGCCACCACAAGTCTGTTCTCTATGTCTGTGAGTCTGTTTCTGTTTTGTAGATAAGTTCATTTGTGTCATATTTTAGATTCTACATATAAGTGATATCATATCGTATTTCTCTTTCTGACTTACTTCACTTAATATGATAATCTCTAGGTCCATCCATGTTGCTGCAAATGGCATTATTTCATTCTTTTTATGGCTGAGTAGTATTCCATTGTGTATATATACCACATCTTTTTTTTTTTTGCTGTATGCAGGCCTCTCACTGCTGTGGCCTCTCCTGTTGTGGAGCACAGGCTCCGGACGCGCAGGCTCAGCGGCCATGGCTCACGGGCCCAGCCGCTCCGCGGCATGTGGGATCCTCCCGGACTGGGGCACGAACCTGTGTCCCCTGCATCGGCACGCGGACTCTCAACCACTGCGCCACCAGGGAAGCCATACCATGCTGTTTTGATTACTGTAGCTTTGTAGTATTGTCTGAAGTCTGGGAGGGTTATGCTTCCTGCTTTGTTCTTTTCCTCAGGATTGCTTTGGCAATTCTGGGTCTTTTATGGTTCCATATAAATCATTTTAGGATTATTTGTTCTAGTTCTATGAAAAATGCCACGGTAATTTGATAGGGATTGCATTGAATCTGTAGGTTGCTTTGGGTAGTATGGCCATTTTAACAATAATCTTCCAACCCAGGAGCATGGGATATCTTTCCATTTCTTTGAATCATCTTCAATTTCCTATATTAATGTTTTATAATTCTCAGCATGTGTCTTTCACCTCCTTGTTCATGTTTATTCCTAAGTATTTTATTTAATTATTTTTTGATGTGATTTTTAAAGGGATTGTTTTTTTACTTTCCCTTTCTGATATTTCATTGTTAGTGTAAAGAAATGCAACTGATTTCTGTATATACTCTTATATCCTGCTACCCTGCTTAATTCATTTATCAGTTCTAGTAGTTTTTGTGTGGAGTCTTTAGGGTTTTCTGTATATAGTATCATGTCACCTGTATATAATGACAATTTTACCTCTTCCCTTCCAATTCAGATACGTTTTATTTCTTTTTCTTGTCTGATTGTTGTGGCTAGCACTTCCAATACTATGCTGAATAGAAGTGGTGAGAGTGGGCATCCTTGGCTTGTTCCATATTTTAGGGGGGAGGCTTTTAGCTTTTCACCATTGAGTATTATGTTGGCTGTGGGTTTGTCATAAATAGTTTTTATTATGTTGAGGTATGGTCCCTTTATACCCACTTTGGTAACAGTTTTTATCATGAATGGATGTTGAATTTCAAATGCTTTTCCTGCATCTACTGAGAAAGAATTTTAAAATCATCCATAATTCTATTAAATAACTATTAAAACTATTTTCATTTTCCTTCTTTCTATATGTACACAAATTTTCCATTGTAGCATACATATGATTTTTATTTTACTATTTTCACTTGTTTTGCTAAAAAATTTTTTTTGCATCCCTGTAGTCTTTTTTTTCTTTTGCATTTCTGTAGTCTTTATAATTCTACTTTTAAAGGGCTGCATGGTTTAATCTTTTTGTCAGACAAACATGGATTTGAATCTCAGTTTGCTATAATCTACTTATGTGATTCTGGGAAAGTTTTTTCTTTCTTTTTTTGAAGTGCTTTATTGAGTTATAATTGACATACAATAAACTGCATGTATTTGAAATGCAAACTTTAAGTTCTGACATGTATATACCTGTAAAAACATCACCACAATCAAGATAATGAACATATTCATCATGCCCAAAAGATTCTTCCTGCCCTTTTGTAATCTCTCCCTCTTACCCCATATGATTATTTTAGACTCACCCATGTCATTGTTATGAAAGTGACAGAACATTTGAACCAGGTTACTTAAAAAGACAAAACTGGAAACTTTGGAAGGAGACAGTTTAGCCTCCTATATGACTCTGGCCTGGCCTCAGAGGCAGACCCCCCTAGGAATCTGTGGCAGGCTCAAGCATCTTTAGGGTGTCAGTTGTATCCCAGGTAATATTGATGGCTTATTTTTCACATATTTCCTTTTTTTCAGGCTCCATGGCCAAAGCCCCACTTTCCAGCAGCTCTGCTCTTTTTGCCTCCCACTTGTGGATTTTCAATAGCTTTTTTTTCTCTACAATAGTCCTTACTTTTAAACTCTCCCATAACTGATATTTCCATTTCTCTCATTCTTTGCATGCTATCTTGGATGTGAAGTTATAGCTTTTAGTCCTAAGGGTTATGACACACACCAGAAACTGAAAAGTAAAACTGTAATTAATGACTCATAGAGCAAGTAAGGTGCTACTGGAGGACCCCTCTGGGCTATGAACAGGTATGTCTCCCCTGCCCACCTGGGATTTCCTGTCACCCGTAAATTTGTGTCACTGGCCCGACAGGGTCCTGTTGAGACTTCTGACATTATCTTTGTTTCTGAAAGTCTCCTGGAGGGCAGAGGCTGGGGCTGGCTTACAACACAGACAAGTTCCTGAAGAAGGGCCACGCTCGATTTACAGTATCAAGCACACTCTGGGAATTAGAGGGCTTCCAGATGCAGTCCTGCAGCCTGACACCAAGGGGCGGCATATACCAAAGGAAACATCTAGCTCTGCTAAAGCCAAGCAGAAACGAAGCAGAAACCACCTTGCTTTTAACCCCCCAGAGCAAAGCACACAGAGGCCATATTCTCATCTCTTGAATCAGATTACAGCATTACAGCTTTTAAATATCTATTAAGAGTTTTGCCTGCCAACTGAATTTTCCAAGAAGTCAATTTGTCGTTGAACATGATTTAAATATAATACTGCTGAGACCCACATACTCTGTAAGACTTACCCATTTTAGTGCATTTATAACTTCAGCAGCTTAATCGGAAAATAGTTCCAAATTCACACTCTTTCTATTCTTTTAAATGACTGTTGTCTGTCTCCTTTTCTTTCATGAAGCAAATTTTGTGTGTGGAATAACGGCAATCAAATAATTCTTTGGACAGTTAGACCAGACAAGGCTCAACTCTTTGGAGAGCTTAGTTTCCCTCTCTGAGGCATTTGTTCATTAATCCATCCATCAGCAAAGATTTCTGAGCATTTCCATCATATGCTTGACCCTGTGCTAAATGCTGTGGAGTGCAAGGATGAATGAGATATCAATTATGCCATCAGGGGACCCATTCAAAGTCTAGAGAGTGGGGAGTATGTGGGCAGACAAAAAAAAAAAGTGATTATAGGAATGTGTGATAAGTGCAATGATAAAAAAGAAAAAGAGATGCTCTGGGGGACAAGTGAGAACAGAGGTGGGCACCTATCAGGGTGAAGGTTGGGGAAAGGGGAAGCTTGCAGGAAAACTTCCAAGAGGAGATATTTGAACTGAGCCTTAAGTAATAGACAGAATTAGCATTCCAGGCAGTGGGCCCAGAAGAGCCAAGGCAGGGAAGAATGAGAGAGTACAACATTTTGGTCAGTTTGTAGGCAGGTCAGACCGTTGAATGCCCAGGAGTGTGGGTATTGATTTGTGTTTTAGATAAACTACTCTGACAGCAAAATGGAGCTCAGAATGGAGGAGAATAGTGAGTAGAGACAGCAGTAAGGAAGCTACCACAGTAATAGAGACCAAAAATTACCAAGTCCTGAAGGTGGTGAAGAATGGAGAGAAATGGATAAGTTCAACTGATATTTAAAAATAGTGCCAGATGCCGGGTGATGGGAGCAGCTGGATGACAGAGCTGGTCAATACAGCAGGAGGAGCAGGTGTGGGTGTGGAGAGGGCATGGGTTTTGCTTTGGTCCTAACCAAGTTTGAGAAGCTTGTGGGACACTCTGGTAGGAATGGGGTCCAGCAGGTGGTTGGATAGTGGTTTTGGAGCTTAATAGAGAACTCTGGGCCAAAAGATATGGTCTGGGGAGTGATTGAAATCATAGGAGTAGCTGAAATTGCTAGAGTTTAGGAGTTGAAGAAAGTTGAAAGAAAGCATTCAGAAATGGGAGACTGAGGAAAGTGTGGTCACAAAGCTATAGGGGTGTTCTTGGAGGGAAGACCCAACATAAAAAAGACGTCAGCATTCCCTGCATTCTCTATACTTAACACAGCCCCAATACAAATAGCAATGAGATTTGCTAAGGCAAAGTTCTTCTCCTGTATTTACACGGGACCTGGCATAACATCAGTGCCTGACAAATATTTCGTGACTCTACGTAGGGACATGCATCCAGTGGAATAATATGCAACTTCAGTGAAGAATGGGGTAGATCTATATGCTGATATAGTAAGATTCATATGAAGTTAAAAAAACTAGGTGCACACACGTTGATGCTGTTATGGATATATATATTTAAGGATATATATATATATGTAATGTTATATATAATTATATAAATGATAAACATATCTTTTTTTCCTGTAAGGATAATAATAGCTGATACATACAAAGCACTCAGTGTGTTCCTGGCACATATTTTTTTTTTTTTTTTTTTTTTTTTTTTTTTTGCGGTACGCGGACCTCTCACTGTTGTGGCCTCTCCCGTCGCGGACGGAGCACAGGCTCTGGACGCGCAGGCTCAGCGGCCATGGCTCACGGGCCCAGCCGCTCCGCCGCACGTGGGATCCTCCCGGACCGGGGCACGAATCCGCGTCCCCTGCATCAGCAGGCAGACTCTCAACCACTGCGCCACCAGGGAAGCCCCCTGGCACATATTTTAACTCATTTAATCTTTTCTGTTGGGTAAGCTACTACTGTGATCCCTTTGCTACAGATTGGGAAACGAAGACACAGAATGTGAGTGACTAGCCCAGGATCACACGGGGGCAGAGGTGAGAGCTGGAGCCAGGCAGTCCGTACTTTCTACTACCGTGACCTGCTTCTCACACAGGAAAATGTTAACCTAGAAGGACGAGGGTGGGGAATGGTGGAGAGAGAATTTTACTTTTATTTCATACTCTTGAGTATTTAAAATATTACTTTACCATGCACATTATACTCCTTTAATCATAAAAAAAAACAATTTAAAAATATTTTTGAGAATTGGGCTTTAGGTATAAGCTGAGAACATCCCTGGGGACCTCTCCGGAGGGTCCAGTAGGCTGCCTCGTGGTAAGATGGAGGAGGCGGGCTGGTGGAGGACTCATCCCAACAGGCTTGTGGAAAGGAAATACAAAGGAGATACTGGTTTGCTTTCCATATAATTAAAGTGCAGCCCTGAGAGCACAGCCAGCATTTAAAGCACAGCGGCCAGTTTCTGCCTTTGGTTTTTCCAGTGACTTATTTTTTGTTACGTTTCTCTCACTTAGAAATCCTCCCCCTGTGGATTCCTACATGCATGGCTTCTAGGGCTTCATTCCATGGATTTCAAATTTTTTAGTTTTTGACTAGGCAATACAGTCCTATAACTGAATAAGTTAAAATCAGTTTAAAAGGGGTAAATGAGAAATCTTACTCCCAACCGCTGTTTCCACCTTGGCCCTTATAGCTACTTTTTTTTTTTTTTTTTTTTTTACTTTCTTTGGTAACCTTTCAGTGATTCCTTAGACAAATTAAAGTATAGATACACATATATATTCTTAGCTTTATTTCTTTCCTACACCCCCAGGGTCGCTGCTTTGTTCCTTTTTAAATTGGCACGTGGAGAGCTTCCTCTTTTTTTTTTTTTTTTTTAACAGCTAGAGGACTCACCACTGTCCATTGGGTTAGTTTAACGAGTCTGCTCTGAGCATATTCCCTTGACCTTGCTGTTGGCTTTGCTGAGGAGTCTCCAAGTTTGATCCAGTGTTTCTTCTCTGCTCCTCTATTTTTAGAGTTCTTCCCAGTCATCAGCTTCCTAGCAACTGACTGCATTTGTACCCACACTCTCCGTAATGAGGGGTAACTGAAGGCTTCTCTTTCCCTCTTTGTCTTCTCTTCCAGGGCACACAGTGGGGGCCTGCCCTTCCCTGATGGCCCATGGGGCAGCAGCTCACACCTGTTCCTTCTCGTGATTAAAAACAGACTCAGTTACTTCCACTTGAATCTCTTGTCACTGCCAATTTTCATCTTCTTGGGAACAAATGTGCTGGGGTGAAACCCCCGGGTATATAGGCTTATAGTTTAATTGTAAACACCTGTTGACAGAGCCCTGCACTGGCTGAACAGGATGAAGTTACATATTTCCTTCCTCTTTTTGTTTATTTTTAATCTGTGTTTATCATGACTCTGTATTTGTTGTCTGATTACTAACTTCCAAACACTTTGAACCGGCTCCATCGTTGGGGAGTGGGGATTAGGGAGGAGAAAAACTCACCCACAAAGATCTCTGCGGCTTGCTCTAGATGGGCAGAATGTTTGGTTAATTGATTATCATGGTTTAACAACCATCACCTGGGGCGAGGGCTGACCGGGGGATGGCAATATTCCGTTTTAGTGAAGGCGTTGATGTTTCCCCACCCACTTATCCATCACAAATGTTCTTTCCCTGGCTTTGGTGGCCTGCCCTGGGGTGGTCCCTTCTGCTGCCAACATGCCCGCCCAGCTGGAGATTGCCATGGACACCATGATTAGAATCTTCCGCGCTACTCCTGCAAGGAGGGGGACAGGTTCAAGATCAACAAGGGGGAGTTGAAAATGCTCCTGCAGCGACACCTCACAGAATTCCTCTCGGTGAGTCTGGCTTTTCTCCCCATCCAGTCGAGGGTGGATGCGGTGCACATTCAGGGATAGCCTCCATGTACACCACCAACTCCTTTGTCCTGCCACACGTTGTATAATTCCTATCGAGATTCTAAATACAGGGAAGCAAACACTAGAGACCTTTGTTTTCTGTGTCTGTAGGCATGTGCGCTTTTCTGTAGTGCCTAGGGTTAGGGTTTCCAGTGTTGGAAATTATATTTGAGGCTTTTATCAATTATTCAGTGTCGTAGTACAGCAAAGGTATAGCTAGTTATACTAGGAGTTATAGTTATAACTAGTGTCACAAGTTATACCCGGACCTCTGTCCTGCTGTCTATAAATGAATAAATATTATGTTTGGGGCCAGAAATGAAGCCTGGGGTACTTTATGATATGATGGCAAATTAGTGAATAACAAATACCAGGTGAGTTTGTCAGCCAAGAACAAGCTGATTGGGATTGACCGAAAGGGTGTGTCTGGCCAGTGACCAGTTGGGTAACAAATAGATTTACATATCAAAACAGCCAAAAGTTCAATAAAACCACACGTGAAACCTTAGAATGGAGTGTTTGCAGCCTGCTCTCAAGAAAATGCTCACTCTTGTGTTTTTGGAGTTGCCTCGAATTGGTTTTAGCACGTGTAACAGCCTGGCATGATGTTATTCTGTCCAAACCCTGTGTTAAGACGATAGTAATTATAATTATGACACTCTTTTATCCCCACCCTCTATGGGAAAAGCTTAAAGTAAGAATTTTTAACATACAATACCTTTTCAGTAATTTTAAGAGCCCCTGAGAACATTTTTCTTTTTCAAATTCAGTTTGGCTACTGTATTACATAACATTTAGGATAAAAAACTCGGTAGGCCACACTTGGCACATTGATTTATTCAAGTGAAATTTATAATTGTTTTTGATTGAGTTGATTTTGATCAATTCAGTTTAAATTTCCAACCATTTAATGGTTGGCAGCTAATGAGAGGACAATGGGGAGTTCTTGGAGGAAGTGAATTATACTTTGGGAAACATTTCTCATCAGCCTCTTATCATTGGAAAGGTAGGCGCTTCACCGCCCCACCCTTTCTGAACCCTGATCTCCTCAATGGGCTCCTTGCTTTCCTTTCCACCTATAAAATGGAGTCATCCTTATAAGATCTACCCTTTATTGGGTGCCTCTGTTTTGTTTTGCGACACACAAAACAGGCTGCCAGCTAAAATATTACATGACCCATGCAATATTTGGGACATACTTATACTAAAAACGTATTCATTGCTCATCTGAAATCCACATTTAATTGGGCATCCTGAATTTTTACTTGCTAAATCTAACAACGTGGTGCTAAGCACTTATAAAAGCATGTTGAAGTAGCCCCCAAATTTGTGGGAGATATTTTTTTCCTCATTTGATAAATTAGGACATTTTAAAATGTTAAGTGATTTGCTCCAAGTCCCATTGTTGGTAAATGGCAGAGCCACTCACTATCCCCCTTTGGCTTCAAGGCTTCCTTCTTTTCATGTCCCCCTGACTTCCTCCCCAGGTCCTGGCCCTCAGCCTGTCCAGCTCACTTTGATACGCTGCTGTTTGCTCCTCTTGGTGTTTAGGTCTGAGGATTATATGGTGGGGGGTGGGGCAGAAGCCCAGACTCATTTAGAATGTGTGCCTGGTTCAAACCTCCCTGCAAATAGGCTCTTGGAAATTGCTTTAGATGCTAAAAATGGAAATGCAAACTTTAATGTAGATAAAAGGAAAATACGATTTCAGTTGTCATTGTGAACCTCAGAGCCTGGGAGTTAGAAATTTTCTTTTTCCTTTTAGTGTCAAAAGGATCCTGAGTTGGTTGATAAGATAATGTAGGACCTGGATGCCAATAAGGACAACAAAGTGGATTTTAATGAATTCGTGGTCACGGTGGCAGCTCTGACCATTGCTTGTAATGATTACTTTGTAGAACAATTGAAGAAGAAAGGAAAGACAAGTAGTAAGCTAATCTAAAGGCAGAAATATATCCACAGTTATTTACCGACTGTTCATCTATACCCTCCAGATCCATAGTCATGCCATTTATAGCTATAATATACATATAATTAGTTGCTAGTATTAGTAAATGATGCATACCTTAATATATTGACTTTAAATAAATATTCCAAATTTTATATGCCCTTCTTGAAATTTTCCTATATATATTTTTTAAATTGAAGAATAGTTGGTTTACAATGTTGGGTTAGCTTGAGGTGTACATCAAAGTGATTCAGTATCTATTTTTCAGATTTTTTTCCATTATAATTTATTACATGATATTGAATACATTGGGTTGGCCAAAAAGTTCGTTCAGGTTTTTCTGTATCATCCTACAGAAAAACCTGAACGAACGTTCTGCCCAACCCAATAGTTCCCTGTGCTATACAGTAGGTCATTGTTGTTTATCTTTTTTTTTTTTTTTTTTTTTTTGCGTTACGCGGGCCTCTCACTGTTGCGGCCTCTCCCGTTGCGGAGCACAGGCTCCGGACGCGCAGGCTCAGCGGCCATGGCTCACGGGCCCAGCCGCTCCGCGGCATGTGGGATCCTCCCGGACTGGGGCACGAACCCGTGTCCCCTGCATCGGCAGGCGGACTCTCAACCACTGCGCCACCAGGGAAGCCCTGTTTATCTATTTTATATATAGTAGTGTGTATCTATTCATCTCAAGTAAAGATGTTATATACTTTTTTTGTCAGAGAGAGAGCATCACAAAAATTCAGCTCTTTCAAATGAGACTACAACTCAGCAAATTTCTCAGACATTCATCATCCTTAAATTGTACTTTGAAATTATCCTATTAAAGAAATAAAGTGGCTCTTGCACCCTCTTGTGATTCTGCTTCGAGAAGACGAAGCTGTGATGGTCTGTAAACAGAAAGGCTGCTAAGTGGAAGGAAGTGCTGGCTTTTGCAGTGAGTTAGCGCAGGGAAGGGGTAAGTCCAGGATGCTCAAGCCAAGAGAGCGCGACCAGCAACCCTTGGGGGCTGGTGTAGAAATACCTCCTTGGCCCTGGGGTCAGGTGATTCTGAGGCAAGTGTCTTAACGCCATTTCCCAGGGCTTCCCACCACCCCCCCCCCCCGGGGGAGGAGGCCTTGGTCTCGCACCTGCTCTGGGCTGCCTTTCCTTCCTGGTCTCGCTGTGAAGCCCCACCCATGTGTCCTGCATCTCTCAAACTACTTGTGTCAGGGTCTGCTTGGAGGAAACCCAAACTGTGACAGATCCTTTGCAGGGGTCCCCAACCTTTTTGGCACCAGGGACCGGTTTCGTTGGAAGACAGGTTTTCCACGGACAGACGGGATGTGGGGGGGGGGGCTGGGTGGGGGATGGTTCAGGCGGAAATGCGAGCGATGGGGAGAGGCAGATGAAGCTTCCTTCGCTTGCCCGCTGCCCACCTCCTGCTGTGCAGACCAGTTCCTAGCAGGCCACGAACTGGTACCCGTCCGCGGCCCGCGGGTTGGGGAACCCTGCTTTGGAGAATTTAAGAAAGGGAATGGTGAGATTACATTTATAATTTTAAGTGCTCATCCCAGCCACCGTGTGAACAAAGGGCTAGAGAGAGGGCAAGTGTGGAAGAGGGTGACCTGCTAGGAGGCCGAATGCTGTGGTCTGAGGGAGAGAAGATGGTATCTCCTGCCGGGGTCTGAGCAATGGAGATGAAGAGAAGCAGTTGAATTTGCTGTCTTTTGCAGGTAGGAGTGATAGGACTTGCTGAGGGATTGGTAAGCAAGTGTAGGAAAAGAAAGCAGTCCAGGACGATAGAACGGGTACTGCTATTGCCTATCTGAGTCCATTCTACCTTTCTTCCATATATCAGAGCCCTGATTTATGCAGGGTGGCAATGTGCTTAGCTAAAAAGCCATATTTCCCAGCTTCTCTTGTATCTGAGGTAGAGCTTGTAACAGTTCCGGGCAATGAGAGATAAGCAGAAATCTACTAGGGATTTCTGGGAGTGGTTTGCTCTTTCCATATAGGCTCTGTGCCTTCCACCTTGTTAATTCCTTCCTTTTCTTTCCATTGGCATGTGAATGTGAGGCTGGAGGTGGGGCTGTCATCTTGCGACCATGAGGACGGTGAAGAAAAAAGATAGAAGGAGCCGGGACATTGTTAGCCTAGGGGGACCAGTGCACAGCTCTGGTCTGCCTGCCTCTGGTCCTCTTATTATATGAAAATAAACAAACAAAAAACCCTGCTCTCTGGTTAAGGTGGATTCTGTTAACATGCAGCTGAATGCAATCCCTAACGTTTAGATTTTTGGTCAAGCAAATGATGCAATTTACTAAATGGGAAAGACTGGGGTAGGAGGGGCTTTATGTGGGGACATTGAGGGGAATAGCTCTGTGTGAAATCTCTATTGAACATCTAAGTGGAGCTATCATGTGTGCAGTTGGATATATGATCTAGTCCAGAGCTCAGGGTAAACAGGGAACTGGTGATACAGATTTGGGAGTCATTAGCATCTAGATGGTATTAAGCCACAGGACTAGAGGAGCTCACTTAGGATGAGAATGTGGATAGAGAAGAAGAAAGGTCCAACAGTTAGCTTTCAGCAGAAAGAGGAGCCAACAAATGATACACCAAAGGCATAGTCAGGGAGTAGAAGGAAAACCAGGTAAGCGCAGTACTTCAGAAGCCTAGGGGAGAAAGTCTCTGGAGAAGGAAAGAGGGTGAAATCCACTGAGAGGAGGAGTAAGTTGAGAACAGAGACCTGACCTTTAGATTTGCCAAGGTAGAGATCATCAGTAACATCAAGGACCCTGACCAAAGTGATTCTGCTTACAGAGGTGCCTATCTCCCTATCTGGCTGATAGTAGGTGCTCAATAAATATTTAATAAACAAATAAAAGAATCAGCCAATTGTTGACTTTCTAGTGCTAAGACCTGTCATTTTGTTCTTTAAATAGGATTTTTGTTTGTTTGTTTCCCTTAAGCCCATTCTGAGCAGATAGGACAGAGAGAATTTAGAGGTCAGAACATTCTAGAGAAGTGTATACCGTTGGTATTTATTTACTCCTATCTGTCAAAATGTTGGAAGAAAAAATGAGAAGAAAAACTTGAACACTCTTTCCAGAGATGTTTAGGCTCTTTTCTTATAAGCAGGCATATTAATTATGCAAGAGAAGGTCTGACTATTTCTCAGGGACCTTTAAACTTTTCATTTAATTTGGTCCAAAGTTTACATATTGAAAAATGGGCCACTAAATCATGAGAAGTAAATCCAAAAATTTCCTCATGTTCTATTAAAGGAAGGACATTCTCAACAGAGAGAAATAAATGGAAAAGCAATGTTCATTTCATGGTGTTTCTAAAAATTGATGAAAAGTCAGGAAAAGCAATTTATGTGTCAAATTAGATTTCAAATGAGCAAGAATTACATGATGTACCAAAAGCTCTTTTCTAGTAAAGGAAAGGTTTTCTTTTGTGTGTACGTGTTAGGTACTTACAATAAGTTTGTAGGAGGCAAAATTGATTATTTCTTCCGCCCAGAGGCACTGGCCTTGCATTTGCTGGAGCTTAACTCAGCTTTAAACAATATTCAAGGGTCATCTCTAAATTAGCACCTTCTGATGTTTAACATTTTCTCAGTGTGGTTATTGGAAGACAAGGCTTATGGAAGACAATAGCCTATGTCTGCTTGGGGCCCTGGGCTTGAGATATGGCTGACAATACAAACAGCTAGAAAGCATTAAAGCAAAACAAAACCCTTAAGTTTTAATTTTAAAACCAGATTTTGTTTTTCCTTAAGAATCATGGGGTTAAGGAAGGCTTTACAGAGGCAAAGAAATGGGGCAAGGATATTAAAGAGAGAACTTGGGCAAAGTCACACAGGTATGAAAGAACAGGACATGTTGGGGAGAATGCTGTTGTTTGGGGCACCCTAGGGTATGGGGTGTGGGAGAGCAGGAAATGGGGCTGGAATGGTAGACAGGGCTCAGAATCAGAAAGGGCCTTGGGTGTTAATGTGAGAAATTTGAAATTTATCCTGAATGTTATGAGAAACCACTGTAGGATTTTATGTATTTTTTTCTTATTACTTAGAGCAGTTTTTATGTTTCGAAATGTCCCCCTAAAATATTTAAATCTTTAAAGCAGTGGTTTTGAACTCTAACTTCACATTACACTCACCCAAGCTATTGCATAAAAATATAGATGAATATAAGCTCCACCCCCACTAAGATTCTGATTCAATTGGTCTGGGAACAGGACCCAGGAATCAGAATTTTAAAAAGAGCACCAGGTGATTCTAAATGCAAACAGGGTTGAAAAACCCTCCTTTTTTTTTTTTTTTTTTTTGGCGGTATGCGGGCCTCTCGCTGTTGTGGCCTCTCCCATTACGGAGCACAGGCCCCGGACGTGCAGGCTCAGCGGCCGTGGCTCACGGGCCCTGTTGCTCCGCGGCATGTGGGATCTTCCCAGGCCGGGGCACGAACCCGTGTCCCCTGCATCAGCAGGCAGACTCTCAACCACTGCGCCACCAGGGAAGCCCCCTCCTTTTTATGGTGACTTGCTTAATCAAGTAATCAGATCAACTTCTGGCTGAGAAGTGTGCAGGACAGTGGCTGCTCCAACTTTAATGTGTGTGAACCATCTGGTGATCCGATTCTGCATCAGTAGGTCTGGGCTGGGGCCTGAGGTTCTGCATTTCTAAGAGACTCCTAGACGTTGACAGTGCTGATAGAAATGCTCTAGGATGAAGAGGAAAGGGTCGGAACAAAAGTATGGAGGTGCTGTTTTGGAAGCAGGCACCTGTAGAATAGTTCTTGCTGGGGAATACTCCTTTTGGAAGAATATAAGACAACACAAGGCATTAGGCACAGAGAGGGCTGGGGGAGAGGTGGAAGCAACCAGGAAGGAACATTCCCTAAGGCCGCAGGGGAGGGGGAGGAACAGTCTGCCACCGGACTGCCTTGTGTTGTTACTGAACACAAGTTCATGTGCCCGAAGCACAGAGAGGCCAAACAGAAACGTCAGAATTTGGAGCAGAGAAAAGTTTATTGCAGGGCCAAGCGAGGGGAATGGGTGTCTGGTGCTCTAAAAAACCCCGACCTCCCCAATGGTTTTGAGGACAATCTTTTATATGCAAAATTGAGAGTGAGGGCTGCAGGGTGTGTGACTTTCTTCTGATTGGTTGGTGGTGAGGTAACAGGGTGGTGCTCCAGGAATCTTGTGCTCAGCCTGAAGTCACCATCCTCTACCTGGGTGGGGGCCTTAGTTCTGCAGAAGAACTCAAATATATTGTTACATATATTCCTTGAGGAGGAACCGGGATCCTGCTCTGTAGTTTCTTGATTTTTGCTACTTTGTTTTTGCATTCCTTCACTTCCCTGATTAGCCACTGTTTGAATCTGCTCTCCTACACCTCATACTCTAGGGTGCCCCAAACCACTGGCATTCTCCCCAGCAGGTCCTGTTGCTTCATAACTTCTTATTCTGCAAATAAGAAATGGGGCAGGGGGGTGGACACAGGAAGGCTTTTGTATCCAGGAGGGCCTTCCTCAGATTCAAGGTCAAAGATCTTGGACAAGTTATTTAACTTCTTTAAGCCTCATTTTTCTGGCATGTCTCAACTCTAGTGGCTCACCTATATCAGTCGACAAGGAACACATTGATCGTTGGGATCCCTAGGCCCCACCCCTGTCCAAATGAACCAGAAAGGAGAAAAGGGGTAGGTGAGCATTTGCATTGATAGCAAGCTCTCTCGGTGGATATTATGTACCCTCAACTTGCAGAACTAGAACTCTGGTGGTTAAAATAAGATAGCAAGTGCCTGGAACATAATAAGTGCTCAGTAAGTGGTAACCATACGGGTGAAGATGGTGAGCACTTCTGGTCCAGCCTCGTTCTGCAGCTCATGGGTTTTATCCAACCTTCTCTCTCAAGTTGGTGCCTCCAGCTGCCTGCCACCAGAAGAGGCTACTGTTCCCCTTGAGTTCTCCCACTTTCTCAGAGTTTCTTTTCAAGAAATGGAACACTATGCAGTCATTACACACATGTTTTCAAAGACCATTGACTATAATGGAAAGTGCCTAGTATATAATATTAACTTTAAGTAACAGTGTGTCTGATATGGTCCCAATTTGGTTTCAAAAAAGTGCTATAGCGTGAGTTTTTAACATACTGCTTTGTTTCTACTTGCAATTTTTATTTTTCTTTATCCCAATCAAGAGGAGAAAGGCTTCCTTACAAAGGGAAGGCCTATGATGGCCTGGAAATCAAAAGTTGCCTGAAAACCACTTCCTTTTCTAATTTTTGTTTCCCAGAGCTTGAGCCATTAACGTAATTATGTGAGAGGTCTCCAAGGAAAATGTCAGGAGAAGGAGAATTATCCCAGAGGAAAGGATTTCCCCTGAGCTCTGGAGGAAAGGAGGCGTTTTCTGGTCCCCAGAGTAGTGCAGGCCTCAGCAATTGAATGGCCTCTCCCCGGAATCCTCTTCTAGGATTCCCATCTCCTCATCTTTTTTTTTTTTATTTGTGGTATGCGGGCCTCTCACTGCTGTGGCCTCTCCCGTTGCGGAGCACAGGCTCCGGACGCGCAGGCTCAGCGGCCACGGCTCACGGGCCCAGCCGCTCCGCGGCACGTGGGATCTTCCCGGACCGGGACACGAACCTGCGTCCCCTGCATCGGCAGGCGGACTCTCAACCACTGCGCCACCAGGGAAGCCCCGAGAAACAATCTTTTTAAAGGGGTTATTGACAAGCATCCCTGCTAGCAATTCCCAAGTGACAGAAATTTGGTCATCAAATATCACCTAGTATGAGCAAAGAACAGTTGAAAGTTAAGGCCCAAGAACATTTTAAAACCCCTGAAATCTACCTAAGCAGTTTCAATTTTAGAGGTGCTCTTTCCATACAACATTAACGTATACTTATATAAGTGTATTGATATTGGCCACAGATGCATCTAACATTTCATTCATTAGGTTGTATTAAAGATTCTTTTTTTTTTTGCAGGGGAAGATAAATTAAAAACACACAAGAAACATCCCTGGATTTTTCCTTAAAAAAGAACAAAAAGGCTGTTTTTTTCTCGTACCGCCACCCCAACCACCACTACTTCCTCCCAGCTCCCGGATGCCACTGATTAGTTTTTTTGTTTCTATAGTATTGCATTTTCCAGCAGGTCATATAAATGGAATCATGTAGTATATAGCCTTTGAGTCTGGCTTTTTTCACTTAGTGTAGTATGTTTGAGATTCATCCCTGATTTTGTGTGTTTCCAATAGTTTATTCCTTTTTATTGCTGAGCAGTATTTCATTGTATGAATCTACCATGATTTGTTTATTCATTCACCAACCAATTTTGAGTGACTGTGAATAAATCTGCTATAAATATTGGTGAACAGGTTTTTCTATGGACGTAAATTTTCATTTTGCTTGTACCTAAGCATGGGATCCCTGGGTAGTATGGTATTACGAGATTTAAATTTTTAACCTTTCTAATAGTGGTGAAGTGGTATCTCCTGTGATTTTAATTTGCATTTCCTTAATAACTAATGATGTTGAACATTTTTTATATGTATATTTGCCATCTATATGTCTTCTTTGATAAAGTATCTGTTCAAGTCTTTGGCCCATTAAAAAAGTTGGGTTGTTTATGTTTTTATTTATTTATGTTTAAGATTTATTTATTATTTATTTTATTTATTTTTGGCTGCATTGGGTCTTAATTGCGGCACACAGGATCTTCATTGAGGCGTGCGGGATCTTTTGTTGTGGCATGAGTGTTTTCTCTTCTCTAGTTGTGGCACGCAGGCTGCAGGGCGCATGGGCTCTGTAGTTGTGGTGCGTGGGTTCCAGAGCACGTGGGCTCTGTAGTTTGCAGCACGCAGGCTCTAGTTTAGGCACACGAGCTCTGTAGTCGTGGCACACGGGCTTAGTTGCCCCGCAACGTGTGGGATCTTAGTTCCCTGACCAGGGATCGAACCCACGTCCCCGCATTGCAAGGTGGATTCTTTACCACTGGACCACCAGGGAAGTCCCCTATATTTTTGAGTTTTAAAAGTTCTTTTTAAATTTTAATTTAAAAAATTAAGGTATAATTTACATATGACATTATGTTAGTTTTAAGTGTATAGCATAATGATTTGGTATTTGTATGTACTGCAAAATGATCACCACAATAAGTCTAGTTAACGTATATTACCATACATAGTTACACAAAATTCTTTGCTTGTGATGAGAACTTTTAAGATCTATTGTCTTAGCAATTTTCAAATATACAGTACAATACAATATTATTAACAATAGTCACTATGGCTTATTTATTTTATAACTGGAATTTTTTACCTTTTGACCACCTTCACCCATTTTTATACTCCTAAATATAAGACCTTTGTCAAATATGTGTTATGCAAATATTTTCTCCCTTTTCATTCTCTTGACATTGTCTTTCACAGAGCACAAATTTTTAATTTTGAAGAAGTCAGATTTATCATTGGTTTTTTTTTTTTATTTTTGGCTGCATTAGGTCTTCGTTGCTGCGTGAGGGCTTTCTCTAGTTGCGGCGAGCAGGGGCTACTCTTTGTTGCGGTGCATGGACTTCTCATTGCGGTGGCTTCTCTTATTGTGGAGCACAGCCTCTAGGTGCACAGGCTTCAGTAGTTGTGGCTCGTGGGTTCTAGAGCTCAGGCTCAGTAGTTGTGGCACATGGGCTTAGTTGCTCCGCGGCCTGTGGGATCTTCCCAGACCAGGGCTCGAACCCATGTTCTCTGAATTGGCAGGCAGATTCTTAACCACTGCACCACCAAGGAAGCCCTATCATTGTTTTTTAATGGATCGTGCTTTTGATATTGTATCAAAGAAGACTTTGCATAAGCCAGTGGTTTTCAAATGGGAGACAACCCACCTATCCTGAATATTTGGCAATGTCTGAAGACGTTTTTGATTGTTATGACTGGGGGTGGGGGTGCTACTGGTGTTTAATGGAACTAAGGATGCTGCTAAACATCCTACAATGCACAGAACAGCCCCTCACACAAGAATTATCCAACCCAAAATGTAAATAGTGCTAAGGCTGAGAAACCCTGGCTTAACTCAAGGTCAAAAATATTTTGTTCTTTTACTTCTTTTTTATTTTTAAGAAATTTTTGTAATGTTAGATTCTACATTTAGGTTTATGACAAATTTTGTGTTAAGTTTTGTACATGGTGGAAGATATGGATTGAAGTTCTTTTTCATTTTTTGGCATGGATGTTCAATTATTTCAGTAATGTTTGTTGAAAAGACTATCTTTTCCCATTGAGCTGCCTTTGATTACATATGCATGGGTCTATTTCTGGACTTCCTTCTGTTGCTCTATTGCTTATCTTTTCCCTAATACCATATGGTCTTGATAACTTGCTTTATAGTAAGTCTTGAAATGAGATGGTCTGAGTCTTATAATTTTATACTTCTTTTTCAAAATTGTTTTGCTATTCTATTTTATCTCATTCTTTTTGATAGCAGCTTTTAGAGGTGCACTGAATACATATTTGAGTTGTCAATGGCCAACCATTAAATTCAATATTTGGCCAAAGGTGAGACTAAAGTTAAATAATACCACCATAGAAAGAGAACTTCCAGTATAAAAGAAAAAATTCAAGCTTTTATTTTCAAATGTAATTATTATTATCACAACTTTATTATTAAAAGTTTTGATAGTCATATTTTACAAATTAGATATTATATTGTAGGGATAATAATTTCTGCACAGTTAGATTTGCTCTTGCAGTAAATAAACTACTGAGAGCAATCACTGAAAAAGCTATTAAAAAAGATATACTCAAAAAACTGTAGGTTAATCAGGATGGAAATCTAAAAAATATTCAAGTAACTCACAAAAAATATAGGAAGAAAAAAAACAGAGAAATTAAAAACACAGTGAACAAACAGAAAACAAAAAATAAAACGATAAACTTAAGCCCTAATATCAATAATTACATTAAATGTAAATGGTCTAAATATGACAAAAACATAGAGATTAGCAGAATGGATTAAAAACATAGCCCATGGGCTTCCCTGGTGGCACAGTGGTTGAGAGTCTGCCTGCTGATGCAGGGGACATGGGTTCGTGTCCCGGTCCGGGAAGATCCCACATGCCGCGGAGCCGCTGGGCCCGTGAGCCATGGCCACTGAGCCTGCGCATCCGGAGCCTGTGCTCCACAACGGGAGAGGCCACAACAGTGAGAGGCCCATGTACTGCAAAAAAAAAAAACAAAAAACATAGCCCAACTATATTGTCTACAAGAAACTCATTTCAAATGTAATGTTATAGATAGGTTGAAGTTAAAGGACAGAAATGTTATATCAGACAAACATTAATAAAAGAAAGCAAGATTGGCTATGTTAATATCAGATAAAATAGACTTCAGAGGAAACAAAATTACCAGAGATGGAGAGAGAAATTACATATTGATAAAAAAGTCAATCTATCATGAAGATGTAGCAATCCTAAATATATATGTACTAACAAGAATTACAAAATCTATGAAGTAAACACTCATAGAACTAAAAGGAGAAATAGACAAATTCACAGTTAATAGTGGAAGACTTCAACACACCTCTCTCAATAATTGATAGAAGAAGTAGACAGAAAATTAGCGAAGATACAGAAGAAATCAACACTACCATCAACCAACTGGATCTAATTGACATTTATAGAACACTCTGCTCATAAAGAGTAGACAATACATTCTTTTCAAGTGCCAATGGAACATATACAAAGGCAGACCATATCCTGGGCCATTAAAAAAAAATTAAACACATTGAAATCCTGGGAAGGGTTCCCTGAGCACAATGGAAACAAACTAGAAATCCATCGCATAAAGATAAGATGAAACTCTCCAAACACTGGGAAATGAATCAACATACTTCTAAATAATCTATGGGTCAAAGAGGAGATCTTCATGAAAATTAAAAATATACACTCAACTGAATGAAAATGAAAGTACAATGTATCAAATTTATAGGACACAAATAAGAAGTCCTGAAAGAGAAATTTATAGCACCAAACCCTTACATTAGAAAAGAGAAGCATCAAATCAGTTTCTCACAATTTGTATAAATCTGTAATTATCTCAAAATAAAAAGTTTAATTATATATAAAATACACATATAAATATATATTTACATACATACCTTCTTTATTGCACTTTATTGTGCTTCACAGATATTGTGTTTTTTGACAAATTGAAGGTTTGTGGCAACTGCATGGAGCAAGTCTATCAGCAGGACCATTTTTCCAACAGCATTTGCTCATTTCGTGTCCCTTTGTCACATTTTGGTAATTCTCGTAATATTTCAAACTCTCTCATTATTATTATATTTGTTATGGTGATCTGTGATCAGTGATCTTTGATGTTACTATTGTAATTACTTTGAGGCACCACAAACTACGCCTATATAAGATGGTGAGCTTAATAAATGTGTGTGTGCTGACTGCTCCACCAACTGGCCGTTCCCCTGTCTCTCTCCCTCTCCTTGGGCCTCCTTGTTCCCTGAGACACAACAATATTAAAATTAGACCAATTAATAACCCTACAATGGCCTTAAGTGTTCAAGTAAAAGGAAGAGTCATACATCTCTCACTCTAAATCAAAAGCTAGAAACACTAAGCTTAGTGAGAAAAGCTTGTTGAAAGCTGAGATATGCCAAAAGTTAGGCCTCCTGCACCAAACAGTTAGCCAAGTTGTGAATGCAAAGGATAAACTCTTGATGGAAGTTAAAAATGCTACTCCAGTGAACACACAGATGATAAGAAAGTGAAACATCCTTATTGCTGATATGGAGAAAGTTTTAGTGGTCTGGATAGAAGATCAAACCAGCCTTAAGGAAACAATATTTCCTAATAAAGCCTAATTCAGAGCAAGGCCCTAGCTCTCTTTGATTCTATGAAGGCTGAGAGAGGTGAGGAAGCTGCAGAAGAAAAGTTTGAAGCCAGCAGAGGTTGGTTCATGAGGTTTAAGGAAATAAGCTGTCTCTATAACACAGCTCAAGGTGAAGCAGCAAGTGTTGTAGAAGCTGCAGCATGTTATCCAAAAGATCTAGCTAACATCATTAATGAAGGTGGCTATGCTACACAACAGATTTTCAATGTAGACGAAATAGCCTTCTACTGAAGAAGATGCCGTTAGGACTTTTCATAGCTAGAGGGAAGTCAATGCCTGGCTTTAAAGCTTCAAAGGATAGGCTGACTCTCTTGTTTGGGGCTAAGATAGCTTGTGATGTTAAATTGAAGCCAATGCTCATTTACTATTTTGAAAATCCTAGGGCCCTTAAGAGTTAGGCTAAATCTATTTTGCCTGTTCTCTAGAAATGGAACTAAGCCTGAATGACTGCACATCTGCTTACAACGTGGTTTACTGATATTTTAAGCACATTGTTGAGATCTGCTGCTCAGAAAAAAAGATTACTTTCAAAATATTACTGTTAGTTATGAAGCAGAAACTAGCACACCATTGTAAAGCAATTATACTCCAATAAAGATGTAAAAAAAAAAAAATTACCGTTAGGGCTTCCCTGGTGGCGCAGTGGTTGAGAGTCCGCCTGCCGATGCAGGGGACACGGGTTCGTGCCCCAGTCCGGGAAGATCCCACATGCCGCGGAGCAGCTGGGCCCGTGAGCCATGGCCGCTGAGCCTGCGCGTCTGGAGCCTGTGCTCCGCAACGGGAGAGGCCACAGCGGTGAGAGGCCCGCGTAGCGAAAAAAAAAAAAAAATTACTGTTAATTGACAATGCACCTGGTCACCCAACAGCTCTGATGAAGATGTACAATGAGATTCATGTTGTTTTCACGCCTTCTAACACAACAACCATTCTGCAGCCTATGGATCAAAGAGTAATTTTATCCTTTAAGTCTTATTATTTAAGAAATACATGTCATAAGGCTATAGCTGCCATAGAGAGTGATTCCTCTGATGGATCTGGATAAAGTCAATTGAGAACCTTCTGGAAAGGATTCACTATTCTAGATGCCACTTTGACCATTCATGATTCATGGGAAGAGGTCAAAATATAAACATTAACAGGAGTTGGAAGAAGTTGATTCAAACCCTCATGGATGCCTTTGAGAGGTTCAAGACTTCAGTAGAGGAAGTCACTGCAGATGTTGTGGAAATAGCAAGAGAACTAGAATTAGATGTGGAGCCTGAAGATGTGACTGAGTTGCTGCACTCTCAGAAAATTTTAAGGGATGAGGAGTTGCTTCTTATGGATGAGCAAAGAAAGTGGTTTCTTGAGATGGAATCTACTCCTGGTGAAGATGCTGTGAAGATTTTTGAAATTACAACAAAGGATTTAGAATAAAACATAAACTTAGTTGATAAAGCAGCTTCAGGGTTTGAGAGGACTGACTCCAGTTTTGAAAGAAGTTCTGCTGCGGGTAAAATGCTATCAAACAGCATCGCATGCTACAGAGAAATTGTTAGTGAAAGGAGGAGTCCATCGAGCTATGTGGCAAACTTCATGGCTGTCTTATTTAAGAAATGGCCACAGCCACCCCAACCTTCAGCAATCACCACCCTGGTCAGTCATCAGCCACCAACATCAAGGCAAGATCTTCCACCAGCAAAAAGATTATGATCTGCTGAAGGCTGAGATGATGGTTAGCATTTTTTAACAATAAGTAATTTTTGTCCAAGAATTTTATTTTATTTTATTTTATTAAATTTTTTTGACCATGCCGCATGACCTGTGGGATCTCAGTTCCCCGAGCAGGGATCGAACCCTGCACTGGAAGTGCAGAGTCTTAACCACTGGACGGCCAGGTAGGTCCCTGAATTTATTTTTAACAGCTGCCTTTTACAGAATTGAATATCTTTTAAAAATTATTTTTTATTAAAGTATAGTTGATTTACAATGTTTCAAGTGTACAACAGTAGTTTTTTTTGTTTTGTTTTGTTTTGTTTTTTTTACGGTACACGGGCCTCTCACTGCTGTAGCCTCTCCCGCCGCGGAGCACAGGCTCCGGGCCCGCAGGCCCAGTGGCCATGGCCCACGGGCCCAGCTGCTCCGTGGCATGTGGGATCCTCCCGGACCGGGGCACGAACCCATGTCCCCTGCATTGGCAAGCGGACTCTCAACCACTGCGCCACCAGGGAAGCCCAACAGTAGTTTTTAAATTTATTTTATGAAGTATAGTTGATTTACAATGTTGTATTAATTTCTACTGTACAGCAAAGTGATTCAGTTATATATATATATATATATACATTCTTTTTCATATCCTTTTCCATTGTGGTTTAATCACAGGATATTCAATATAGTTCCCTGTGCTATACAGTAGGGCCTTGTTGTTTATCCATTCTATATATAATAGTTTGCATCTGCTAATCCCAAACTCCCAATCTATCCCTCCCGCACTCCACCCACTCCTTGGCAGCCACAAGTCTGTTCTCTATGTCTGTGAGTCTGTCTCTGTTTCATAGATAAGTTCATTTGTATGATCTGGTCAGGGGCTCTGGAGCTGGGGAGAGAGATGCCAGAGAAAACTAAGCAGAAAGCTTAACACCCGAATTTGAGGAACAGGCTAAATGCCAGAGATGGAGAAAGGACAAAGTAGGTCCTAGGACAAGAGAAAGATGAGAAAGCAGAGAGGGGCTGGATGAGGGGGGCTGGAGAGAGAGCAGGCTGATGAAACCAGACTGACATTCTCTTCATATCAAGGCGGTAGAGACAGCTTTTCAAAATAGAAAGGAAAAGATTCCCCCTGAAGAGGTGCAAAGCTATCTGGTTTGTGCTTTTCCTTATAAATTTTCATAGTAAATACAAAGATTAGGTTTTCTCTCTCCCATCTTCCTGTCTTTAATCTCCTGTTGTTGTTCCTCTAAATGTTTTATTATTGATTTCGTTGTGAGTTAAGACAGTATCTTTACCACTTAGTGGCTGGGACAAGCACCCCATTCAGTCTGTTTGTGATTCTCTTAGGAGTGTATGGCTTTAAGACCTCTGCTGCTTCCTTCTTACACTAATAGTAGTAAGAGCAAGACAATAGGACGCAAAGCAAAGATGCTGACCCACAAGAAATGAAATGTGCAATTACGTGTCCCTTTTTCAGTGGAGTTTGAATCCCTCAGGTCTTTTCTGAAGTTCTGGGTGAGATGTATTCTAAAGCCCAAGTTCCTCATCCTGGCCTACAAAGCACTTGGGATTTGGCATTCTACCTACCTCTCCACCCTCAACTCACACCGTGTTCTCCAAAGCTTCAGTCCACTGGCCACTTTCTGGGGTTCAAGTGTGCAGTCAAGGGTGCCACACTGTGCTCTGCCCCAGGTTCTCATGGAGATGGCTCCTTCTCATCTTTCTCATCTCTGTTCAGATGTTGCCTCCTCAGGAGGGCCGTTCTGATCTCTTATCTGAAGGACCCCTCCCCCAGTCATTCTTCGTTCTTTTTTCTTGTTTTATTTTCATTGAACTTCTAGTATTTGAAATTATCTGGTGTATGGGTTTGATCATTAAGTGTATGCTATGGATTAAATGTTTGTGTCCTCTCAAAATTCATATGTTGAAGCCCTACTCTCATACCATATGATGGTATTTGGAGATGGGGTCTTTGGGAGGTAATTAGGTCATGAGGGTGGAGCCCTTATGAATGCGATTAGTGCCCTTGTAAGAAGAAACAGGAGAGAGATGATCTCTCTTTCTCTGTGCTGTCTGAGGACACAGTAAGGTAGATGTCTGTAAACCAGAAAGAAGGCCCTCACCAGAACCCAACCATGCTGGCACCCTGACCTCAGACTTCTGGCCTCCAGAGCTGTGAGAAATAAACATCGGCTGTGTAGGCCCCCAGTCTATGGTACTTGTTAGAGCCCAAATTGACTACAAGGGTCTCTCCTTACCGGCTCACGAGCCCCAGGAGAGCAGACCCAAGTAGGCCTTGTTTACTGTCTGGAATGTAGTAAATACTCAAAAATGATTTATTGAATGTACTGTGAATGGTGAAAAGTTCCAAGTCTCGAAAGGTCAGCCTACCCCATCATTCCCTTTACATTTTGATCCTTCCTGGCAACAAACTAGGCCTCCACAACCTCTCTCAGACACAACCGGGCTGCCTGCAAAATCATTCACGTCAAAGGCTTGGGAAGCTAATGACCATCCCAATGGTGGCTTAGATTCTTGAAGAAAACTGCTGGAAAACTATGAAAGAAAATCCAAAGAGCGTTTTGGAGAAAGAAGACATGAGACAAGGATTAGAGTTTCAACATGTGAAATGACACACATAGAAAGGGGCAAATTGGGAGTTGAGGACTAACCTTCATTCAGGTCAGGCCTTGTCCCCTTGACTTACCCAAGCGGTGGTAAGCTTCTCAACAAGCTTATGAAGTAAGATTTAGTATCCCCACTTTACAGGTGAGGAAACTGAGACTCAAAATGGTAAAGCAAATTTCTCAGGATCAAATAGCTAATACATGGCAAAGCCAGGGTTCAAGCTGAGGTCAGGCTGACTCCAAGCCTGTTTGTGTGTGTGTGTGTGTGTGTGTGTGTGTGTGTTTCCCATCCCACACCCCTGCCCTCTCTGCTCTGAGGACATGGGGGCCAGAGGGAGTGCTGACATTACATAGATGTTCAAAGACCCATGGAAACTGGATTGAAGAACACCTCCCATGCTCTCACCATCTATACTGATTTCAAATATGCTTTAGAAGAACCTGAGTCAGAACTGCCTCCTCTGTTTTGAAACAAAGGGTCAAATCCACCATCATTTTTACACAATAGGGACCTCTATAAATGATGACATTTTGGCCCTTCAATTGCAAAGGAAACAAGGACTATAACTGGGCCATCAATAATCTCCCTGTGCAGAGAAGGTGGACATATAAGCAGCAAAAAGATACCTGAAATTTTAGAACTTGATTGTTTCCCGAGTAATCTTTTACTTGGCAGAGTAAATGTAAGTGTTGTGCTTGTGCCTTCTGAGCGCATTTTGAAAATGATAATGCATCTTCAGGGTGGGAGAGAGAATCCTTTGTCCCTCCTGACACATTTTACACAGTAATAACAGAGGCTTTTTGGGGGAAGGGTGAGCCAGGAGGGGGAAGCTACTTAGAGCCTCTGCTTTCTTTCCAAATTATGCTGCAGAGAGCAGTGAGCTGTCAAAGCCACACACAGCTTCCACTTCCCCATCAAAATGATAGAAGATGATGTGCAGGTGGAAGCAGCTCGGGCTGCGTTGCAAACAAGGGCTCTTTTCATATACAGATGGAGCTCTGTAACCCTCTACAAACTCCCAGCATCACTTACTGGGCTGGAAGTTGACTATTTGGCTGGCTCTTGTGTTTACTTCACTGTTAGAGTCTGAGCCACCGTAGGAGGAACTTACTATCCACCTTGTTGATGGATGTTGCAGAGAGAAAATTCCAGGGGGTCAGATGTGGAATGAAAGCTCCTGGCTGAGCAATGCTCCCAATACATAGAAAAAGGTTGGTCTTTGAATTATATATCCATCCCAGACTTTTACATGGCAGAGAGAAGAAAGGTGCATATTGTGCTTTTCTTTGCTGAAAAACATTCACAAGTGAGGCTTTGACGTGTGTGTGTGAGCCCACCTCACCTGGAAACCTCATCACTAATTCCCCACCCTGCTGAAGGAAGGACGTGCGATTAATGATTAATGAGAGCTCTGAGGAACAGATGAAAGGAAAGGAGACACGTGTCAACCTTTATGTGAAGAAGCAAATGGTAATAAAACCATCTTGGGTGTCAGCATCCTGAGATGTTCCTGGTACCCGCTGCTGGCCTACTTTTCCTATAACAGGGCAAGGCATTTGTGGTAAAGACATTGTTCTACTACCCAGAGTAGTTTTATGTTTTAAAATCAGAAATCTAAGAGCTAAGACCCAGCGAGCTCCAAATCCAGTGTTTCCTAAACTCTGGGCAGAGTGGAGTCATCTGTGAGGCCCAGGCTGGACTCTTCCAGCACTGGCTGGGATCTCTCTGTTGAACAAACTCTCTGCTGGGTCTTGAGCTTGGGCACATCTGGGGACCTGACTAGTGCAAATCCGCATTTAACCGAGGAGGAAACTGAGGTCCACACAAGTGACACACCTGAGGGCCTCTGGGCACAGCAGAGCCAGGACTGAACTCAGCTGTGAAGCACATCGAAACCCAATCTAACTGAATTTCCATGGTGAGTAGGCACAAATCTTGCAGTGTGGGCCTCAGGGCCACAGAGTTGAAGATTTGGTTGTTTAGGGCAGGAGGCAATTTGGATCAACTGTCCTGTTCATTCTGCACCAGGAAGCTCTTTACTGAGCTCCTGACAGCCTAGAAAAGATACCATCACCTGGTTTTGAAGGCTCTGAAAATGCCTGATTAGCATGTGCACTGGGGCTACTTAAACTTTACCTTTAGATCATCACTCTGTGTAATACCTCGGGCTCTGTCCTATTGATCTCTGGGTCTGACTCACCGCTGATCGTTTTGAGCAATTGACCATTACTTCAGGTGAACAGGGGATCCAGGGAGAAGAAAGGGCTTGTGGTCCTGCAATTTCCTGGCAAATATTACCCGTCTGAGAGATAGTTGAGGAGTCTACTTGGGAAGATATTTTTAAAATACAGCCTGGCAGAATTTTTGTGGAAATTGATACCTCAGTTAATTTGGGAGAAGTCCAGAAGAGTTAGGATGGGATGAAGAACTTCCTTGCCTGAAGTTGGGGAGCCAGAGGAATGCTGAACAGGTCTGCACACTTTGCAAAAAAGCAAAAAAAGTCTGATCTAGCCTTGAAGGGACCCCTTTGGGTCCACTCAGTGATTATTTGTAATCTGTGATAGAGAAACCTTGTAGACTGAGTTCTTTTTTTTTTTTTTTCTGAGTTCTATTAATGTGTTTTCTGCCTAAGATGTTAATTTAAGGTAGAGACATTCATTCCTTTTTGTTGTTGTTGTTTAAACCTATGGTTTCTGCATCTATCCTAAATAGAGTCATAAAAGAATCCCCAAACTTATAAAACTCAATTGATGTTAACATATTTTTGCACATAGATATATGGCATTTGTTTTGAGGTGGAGTCAAGAGACTGTTCTGAAGTCAGAGTTTTAAAACATGTGGATTTGAAACCTATGGGCTTGCTAATTGTAAATAGAGTAAGGTAATAGAGCCCATCAAACCTCCAGTTTACCCAGTACTTTTGCTTCTTGCAGGGACAATGGCATTTCTTGAAGAGTGATCTGTGGGGAGCTTGAAAAGCCCTCCAAACACACATTGATACCTTAAAGTCAGACAAAGTGATTCATTCTCTTTATGGTTAAGTGCTGAGCCTCTCCTTGGCAATTCAATTAACTCCTGAGAGAGGGAACACACAGTCTGTAACTACACTAAGTCTATTTCTCCAGGCAGAAAAAAAGTAGAGGCAGCAAGTAAAGTTTGTTGAATTCTACTTTGTACCTGGTAGAGATATAAAGCTTCTGGCATATGATCTCAGTTAATCCTCTCAACAACTCAAAAATTAGGTAGGATTATCACTACTTCACAGATTATCTCCAGGCACAGGGATATGAATAAATTTCCCTGAGTTGCACAGGTAGAATCTGAAGTTGTCTTAGTCAGCTCAGGCTGCTATGACAAAATACCACAGACTGGGTGGCTTAAACAACAGACTTTTATTTCTCACAGTTCTGGAGGATGGAAGTCCAAGATCAAGGTGACAGCAGATTGGGTTCCCTGTGTGGGCCTACTTCCTGGTTCCTAGACATCTGTCTTCTGACTGTGTCCTTACATGCCTGGAAGAGAGAGAGACAGTTCTGGTCTCTCTTCCTCTTCTTATAAGAACACTAATCCCATCATGGGGGCCCCATCCTCATGTCCTCATCTAAACCTAATTATCTCCCAAAGGCCCCACCTCCCAATACCAACCCAGTGGGGGTTAGGGCTTCAACATATAAATTTGGAAGGGACATATTCAGTCCATAATAGGAGATGTCCTCACTTCCTGCCTCCTAATGAGCCTTGGCAGGGATTGGAGAAGTGCTGTAAAAAGGACCAGATGGATAGGGAATCTGAGAATGCTGGGGTTGCAATTAAGAGGCCACTGATTGTGGGAGCCTAGTTCCCAGAGGCAAGTCTTGAGAATGAGATGAGATCACTTATAGGGAAGAAAGAAAATTTCTTTTCCTCCTTTTTCTTTTGTACACCTAACTTGTAGTGTAGGGTAAAATTTGATGCCAGTATGTACACACTCACATTCACACATATCTATGGAGCGAGATACAGAGGAATAGAATAGGATTAGAGTCTACAACAGTAGTTAATCCTGGAAGGTGAAATTGTAAGTTATTTGATCTTTTTTCATTTATCTGTATTATTTACTTTTCTAAAATAACCTGTTTATTATTTGTGTATATATAAAATTTATACCCCAAATCCTCCCAATATATCTTTTCACAATTTCAGCTGTTTTTCAAAGGTCACTTGTGTTGCATCTGTGTATTTCAAAACAATAGGTTGTAAATTCAAGCATTTAATGTTAACTTTTGTTTTTCTCCCCACCAAATTGATATGAGATCTGGCGTTGTTGGTGGTTTGGTTTTTGTGCAAGACTGACTAGTTGTTTTGATATCCTGTAGGCACAACCTAAGTGATATAATTTTTGTTCAGTTGGAAAATAAACGTTTTTCTGAACTTTCCCCTAGGCTTTCAACAACATGAGATTTTGTGCACTTATAGTGACAGGACAGAAGTGAAAACCACTTACAAAATGGAAAATGTAAAGTTAGGAAAACTGAGCCCACTGGGCTGCCCACTCATCCACATCCCACAGAAAAATGACTTCATTACCTGTTTCAAAGAAAAGTTATTTATTTATTCTTCAACATTTTAAAAATAAAAATTAAATGAAACTAGACTTATTTTTTGCCAGTAGGGTTTGTGAAGAAAGATTAAAATAAAAAAACAGGAAAAGAAAAGCCTTTAATTAATTTTTGCAACATTTAAAACTTAAACAAAATGGCTTATTGTCAGGGGGAGCTAAAACTAATTAGAAATCAAAATTATATTTGCTTCATCAATGTTAAAATAAATCCAAGGGAAAACAAAGAGGCACTTCTGTCTTTAAATTTAATTTTGTGTAACAATCTTAGTTCTTGCTGTTTGCAACTGTGGGAGTTTACTTTAAAAGAAAGTCTAAGCATGTATTTTGTAAAAAATCAACAATTTGCTAAGTTTTATAGAAGTGAGATGACTCAAAGGGGAGGGAGGGAAGAGAGGGCCTCAGAACAGACAGGTGAAGTGAGAGCAATCCCACTACTGGGCATATACCCTGAGAAAACCATAATTCCAAAAGAGTCATGTACCACAATGTTCATTGCAGCTCTATTTACAATAGCCAGGACATGGAAGCAACCTAAGTGTCCATCGACAGATGAATGGATAAAGATGTGGCACATATATACAATGGAATATTACTCAGCCATAAAAAGAAACAAAATTGAGTTGTCTGTAGTGAGGTGGATGGATCTAGAGACTGTCATACAGAGTGAAGTAAGTCAAAAAGAGAAAAACACATACCGTATGCTAACACATATATATGGAATCTAAAAGAAAAAAGAAAAAGGTCATGAAGAACCTAGAGGCAAGACGCGAATAAAGACGCAGACCTACTAGAGAATGGACTTGAGGACACGGGGAGAGGGAAGGGTAAGCTGGGACAAAGTGAGAGAGTGGCATGGACATATATACACTACCAAACATAAAATAGCTAGCTAGTGGGAAGCAGTCGCATAGCACAGGGTGATCAGCTCGGTGCTTTGTGACCAGCTAGAAGGGTGGGATAGGGAGGGTGGGAGGGAGACGAAAGGGGGAAGAGATTTGGGGATATATGTATATGTATAACTGACTCACTTTGTTATAAAGCAGAAACTAACACCATTGTAAAGCAATTATACTCCAATAAAAATGTTATTTAAAAAAATAAAAAACAGCAGCTCAAGACCAGCATGGTTGTTGGGATGACTCAGAGAAGCCAGACGAGGAGCCGGGTGGCAGTGGGGTCCCCAGAGCGAGGCTTCCCCTCTCCTATTCTCTGCTGCGTTGCTGGGTAGCATTCTCACCTCCCCCAGGGATGGCTTGGAGAGGAGAATGTGGTTCTGGTGCTGTGTTTCCTTAGGCAAAGAGCAGGGAGACCCCTACAGGGTGTGAGATAGCCTCTTCCAGAAGCAGTTGTAGAACTGGGGCAGGTGGGGGTGGCCCCTGGACGGTTTGAACGCACCCCAGAGAACAGAGACGTCGCTGATCTGATCAAGCCTGGGTGGTACCTGATAAGCCTTGATATATAACGACCCCACCTCCCACCCCGCTCAGCCCACTGTGTGACCTGTTGCCGTGCATGGGAAGGAGCACTCAGTGGTACCGCCCTCTGCTGAGCTTTTGCTACATGCCAGGCCCTGTATTAAGTAAGCACTGTTCATAACATTATCTCACTCGAGATCCATGACAACCTTAGGGAGCAGGAATGATTCGCCCCTTTTTTTTTTTTTTTTTTTGCAGTACGTGGGTCTCTCACTGTTGTGGCCTCTTCCGTTGCGGAGCACAGGCTCCAGACGTGCAGGCTCAGCGGCCATGGCTCACGGGCCCAGCCACTCCGCGCCATGTGGGACCCTCCCAGACCGAGGCACGAACCCGTGTCTCCTGCATCGGCAGGCGGACTCTCAACCACTGCGCCACCAGGGAAGCCCCGCCCCATTTTTTAATAATACAACTCGTCAATTTATTTATTCTCATTCTCTTATGGCCACACCTTTCTTTTCATTGTGGTGAGCTATACATAATGTGAAGTTTTTCATTTTTAAGTGTACAATTTAGTATATTACATACATTCACATTGTTGTGCCACCATCCCCACCAACCATTGGTAGAACTTGTTCATCTTCCCAACCTGAAACTCTGAGCTCATGAAACAAAAACTCCTCCCTCCCCCTCCCCCCAGCCCCTGGCAATCACCATTCTACTTTCTGTCTCTATCATTTCCCTATTCTAGGAACCTCATATAAGTGGAATCATATAATACTTGTCTTTTTGTGTCTGGTTTATTTCACTTAGCATAGTGTTTTCAAGTTTCATCCATGTTGTAGTATTCCTATTTAATTTTTATTTTATTATTTATTATTATTTTTATTGAGATATCATCAACATAGCAGTGTAAATTTAAGGTGCACAACGTGTTGATCAATATCCCCATTTTATAGACTGGGGAACAGAGACATATTAAATAACTTGCCCAGGGCCATAGGGGGAATAGGTGGCAGAGGAAGAATTCAAATCCGATGTCACACTCTGAGATCCACGCTCTTAACCATCCTTGACACAAGTGTTTCTCCAAATGCAGACCATAGACCACTACATCAGAATCACCTTGCACACTTAAAAAATGTAGCTTTCTGGCCACACCTCCACCCCGAGTCCTACAAAATGATAATCTTTGTATTTTTAATAAGCTCCTGAGTTGATTCTTACGTAAAACTAAAGTTTGAGAATTCCTTCATTCTTCCTTATTCAAAATAGAACTGAGAAACAATGGTGGTGGAGAAAAAGAAGCCATAATAATGAACTCAAGGCTAGGTCATCTCACTAAAAGGGAGAAATGAGTAAACAAGACTCTCAGAGTTCTCAAAGCCTACATATTCTGTGGGGTCTCCTGGAGTGATTTCCATTGTGTCCACCCATATCTGTTTCGTGACCTTATGACTTATCCTTTCAAGAAGGAAAAAGATAAATCTCTTGTAGTTATTCCATATTTTTCATTCCCATTTTTATGGATCATGTCAACATGTATTTATGTATGAAAAACAAACCAGCTTATCATCAGTGCTGTGAAAATGTAGCATCCTAATGTGTGGCATAAGAAAAGGAAGGTACCAATGATGAGTTGAGAGGCTAGCAAACCAAAGCATAATGTAGCCAAAAGAGACGTCCTGTTTAGTGTGGGACTGAAAACTCACCTTCAGAAAGACTTTCACCTTGAAATCTGGTGATGTGTGGAACAGATGTTTTAATTTACCTAAGAGAATTTGCATAATCAATTTAACATGAGGCTTATCAAACCTGCCCAAGAGCAGGTGACAATATGGAATTAATATGATTAGTAATTTGACACATCATTGAGATTAATGTGACCTTTCTTGCTCTCAGAATACCCAGAGGTCTTTACAGACAGGAATAATGTGCTGTGAGCTGCCATGTGTAGCAACCTGAAATCCACCACCCCAGTCCCAGAACTAAAGCAACCACTTGGCTTAGTCTGGCCTCATGCTTCTACTCCTTTTCTTTCAAACTCTCTTCTAAGTTGAAAAGAAGGCAGTGAGTGAGTATTGTAGAAGGCATCAGAGTGTTCATGCAAAGCAATTGATTTATCTTTCCTCCAGTACTATAAATGGTACTACCTTCTCCCTGGTCTGTTGCTTTATCCTTGATCCCAGACAAGAGATGTCACCTTTGAGAATCCGTGGTGAGGATCCATTTAAGTCTTTAAGTCTAGAGAATCAAAATAAGGGGTTAAGATTATGCATTGGTTTGATTGCAATAGTAAATTATTGGAAATAATAGAAATGTTCACCAATAGGGTATTGGTTAAGTAAAATATCATGCCAGTTTAATGTATACAACCATTCAAATGATATGGGAAAAGTATATTTAATAACATAAAAACATGTTTGTGATATGACATCAACAGATCATATCATAAAATAGTATATGTGCTATAATTTTATTTTATTTTTTTAATTTTATTTTTTTGTTTTTTGTTTTTTCGGTACGCGACCTCTCACTGTTGTGGCCTCTCCCGTTGCGGAGCACAGGCTCAGCGGCCATGGCTCACAGGCCTAGCCGCTCCACGGCATGTGGGATCTTCCCGGACCAGGGCACGAACACGTGTCCCCTGCATCGGCAGGTAGACTTTCAACCACTGCGCCACCTGGGAAGCCCTAATTTTATTTTTTATAAGGAAAATTATGTATACATCTCTCTGGAAATATAAATATCAAAATGTTAATCATAGTTATATCTACATGGTAGGATTCAGGGTGATTTATGGGTTTTCCTTTTTATTTATCTATATTAAAACATTTTTTTTACCATGAACATACATTTTGTGTGTAGTACAGAAAAAAATTAATATTTTTTTTTATAATTGGGAGATGAGGATGGAAGATTGAACTTAGCATCCAATTTCACTGTCTCCCAAAACTCCATTAAGTTTCCCATAAAACACACACACTTTGGAAGCTAGAAGGCAGATATAAGTACGGTAACTGCTTTGATTGGCTAGAGAAGGCCTAATCCCAAAGCAAGCAGTGGGGAAAGCTATGGACCATCCTGCTTTATGCCGCAAAATCCTCCCAGGGATTGCTGCTGGGACTGAGTGTAGAGGGCATGGGTGGTGAGAGCACCAAGTAAGGAGCACTGGGAAAAGCCATTTGAGAGGCTGCTGAATCTCCAAGTACAGTTTCTCATCATTTGTCCTTCCTCAGCCCTAGAGCCTGTTATCCATCACCCTCACAGAAGCTTGGACATTTATTATCTGGAGAGGGTCTCTGTACTGCGGACACCAGGTGGAAGTCTGAGCACCATACCAAAAACAGAACAAGAAGAGATCTTATACTCACCAAATGCTGAATGCAGAGCCCTTCCAGGTCTTTTCATTTGACTCCAGAACACCAGCAACCAGATTCCTACCCTTCCAGATAAGAGACTGGAAGAGGCTTCTTTACAGGCTACATTTATGCTTGCTCCTCAAAATTTCAAAATTAAACAGTGTATCACTTAGGCTCACATATGTAGGTGATATCACCAAAAGAGAAGTAAGGGAATGAATACCCTTGCTCCCTGTGATTGGGAGGAAGGGGTGCATCTGGGGTAGAATCCTCGTAGTTTTAATATCTTAAACAAAGTGGTAGAAATATGGGTGGTAATACATTTTACTATTCTTATCTAGACTCTCTATGTACATTTTATACACTCTTCTCTATGTATTACATATTTTACAATTCAAAAAAGTTGGTGCTACCCCAGTAGATAGTTCTACCCCAGAAGATAGTTCTAGGATGAAGACTAAGGGGGAGCAAAGCATGACCTCTTCCCTCTTTCTTGTGTTTTTCCTCTTTCTTCTTTTCATTCCTATTTTGTTTCCCCTAATCTCCCATTTCCTCTTTCTAATTTTCTCTCATTCTACCTTAGATCTCATAGTCACACCACAACAGCCTTCCTCTGGGAACAAAAGTTTGTAGATATCTCTCAACAAAATTTAAAAGATATTACACATTTTTTCTCCATGATTTTTATTCCCTAATACTTGAAAATTGAGGAACAATTTATATATGATAAAACATACAGATTTTAACTGTACAATTTGATGAGTTTTGAGAAAATATATACACCATGTAACCTCCATCCCAATCAAAATATAGAACATTTCCTTCCCTCCAAGAAACTTCCTCATGCCTGGTCAATCCCCCACCCCTAGAGACAAACACTACTCTGATTTCTATCACCATAAAATAGTTTTGCCTATATTAAACTTGACTGCATGTACTCTTGTTGTGTCTGGCTTTTTTTCCTCTACATAATGTTTTTTAGATTCATCTATGTTGATACATGAATTAGCTTTTTAGCTTTACTTTTTATTGCTGAGAACTTTTCTATTATATAAATATGCTACAATTTGCCTTTACAATTTAAAAAAATGTTGTTGTCAGGTTTAAAAAATTTTAGTCCTTCAATGGATGTGAAGTGGTACCTCACTGTAGTTTTATTTCACATTTCCTGATGAGTAATGATGTCGAGCATCTTCCCACTCTCTTGTTGGTGACATAGATCTTCCTTTGTGAGGTGCCTGTTCAAGTCATTTGACCATTTTATAAATAGAATTGTTTTCTTTGTATTATTGGTTTGTCAGATATCTGAGTTAGTACTTTATCCCATTCTGTGGCTCGTCTTTGCGTTTTCTTAATGGTATCTTTTTTTTTTTTAAGATTTTTTTGATGTGGACCATTTTTAAAGTCTTTAGTGAATTTGTTACAGTATTGCTTCTGTTTTATATTTTGGTTTTTTGGCCATGAGGCATGTGGGATCTTAGCTCTCAACCAGGGGTCAAACCCGCAACCCCTGCATTGGAAGGCGAAATCTTAACCACTGGACTGCCAGGGAAGTCCCTTAATGGTATCTTTTGATGAACAGAAATGTTTAATTTTAACGAAGTTCAATTTATCAGTTTTTCTCTTATGGTTAGTGCTTTCTATAACCTAAGAAATATTTGCCTATCCCAAGGTTGCAAGAATATTTTCCCATGTTTTCTTCTATATGCTTTAGGGTTTTAGCTTTCATGTCTATGTCTGTGATCCATCTCAAATTAATTTTTGTGTGTGGTGTGAGGTAGGGATCAAATTAGTTGTTGTTTTTTTTTCCATATAGATATCCAGTTGTTCCAGCATCTCATGTCTTTAAACTGACAGAATGTGCCTTTATACCTTTCTTTGCTTATCATGCAAAAAGAATTCTAAATCAAACCTGAAATCTTGTGATACATATCTTTGTCTCCCACATCCTGCTGCTGCCCTAAAACATAGCCAATCACTTTTTTTTTAAACATCTTTATTGGAGTATAATTACTTTACATTGTTGGATTAGTTTCTGCTGTATAACAAAGTGAATCAGCCATATGCACACACATATCCCCATATCCCCTCCCTCCCACGTCTCCCCCCCACCCCCTCCATCCCACCCCTCTAGGTGGTCACAAAGCACTGAGCTGGTCTCCCTGTGCTATGTGCATAGCCAATAACTTTAAGTGCAAATTATTATGTCCCCCAGACAATTACAAATTATTTCCTTCTTTAGAATCATATATTTCAGATTTAGGGAGAAAAAATTTTTATTTTAATTTTTTTGAGATTTATTTTTATTTATTTGTTTTTGGCTGCATTGGGTCTTCATTGCTCTGCATGGGCTTTCTCTAGTCGCGGTGAGCGGGGGCTACTCTTCATTGTGGTGTGTGGTCTTCTCATTGCAGTGTCTTCTCGTGTTGCGGAGCAAGGGCTCTAGGTGAGTGGGCTTCAGTAGGTGTGGCTCGCAGACTCTAGAGCATAGGCTCAGTAGTTGTGGCACATGGGCTTAGTTGCTCCACGGCAACTAAGTTGCTCCTGGTCCAAGACCAGGGCTCGAACCTGTGTCCCCTGTATTGGCAGGCAGATTCTTAACCACTGCGCCACCAGGGAAGCCCCGAGAAAAAAGATTTTGTAAGGAAAAATCTTTTTAGTTTTTCTTTGACTCTGCCTTTCCGATGGTTAAGATATTGGGTTGGCCCAGAAGTTGGTTTGGGTTTTTCCATGAAATCTTATGGAAAAACCGAAACGAACTTTTGGGCCAACCCAATACAAAGAAAATCAACTGTTGAGTTTGGTGCTGCAAATTTACATCTATCATATAAAGGGTGAAATAATATGAAAGAACATTGTGGTTTAACTCATTTTTTTCAATGTCTTCAAAATTGGTATCTGTCTCTTAAAAACTCAAGTTTACCTAAAACCAAAAGAATAAAGTTCCAAAAAGAAAAATAGGGGAAAACGTCAAATAATGCAGAGATGTCAAGGAACAATGGAAGTGACCTTTAGATGTAAAAATTAGGAGTGACCTAAATGAGGGGACTTTCTGCAGGATGGTGGAGGTGGAAACAAGAGGAGCAAGGGAAGCTGAGGGAAAAACAAGACTTAACAGGGATGAATAGAATTAAGAGGCAATTTTCTAAGAGACAGAAAGGAGGAACCAATAAATTTTGGAGATAAAATTTCTTTGGGTCTTGCCTGGCAAATATCAAATACATTCTGATGCTAGAAATCCCATATATGAACGCTTACTTTTTAAAAGAAATTTTATTTTATTATTAATAGATAATATTTTAAGAACATTTTTGGATTTACAGAAAAATTGAGCAGGTAGTACAGTTCCCATATATCCCACATACAGTTTCTTATATTATTTACATCTTACTTAGTATGGTACCTTTGTTACAATTAATGAACCAGTTTTGATACATTATTGTTAACCGAAGTCCATAGTGTATTCATATTTCCTTGGTTTTTGCTTAATGTCCTTTTTGTGTTCCTGGATCCCATCCAAGATACCACATTACATTTAACTGTCATTTCTCCTTAGGCTCCTCTTGGCTGTGACAGTTTCTCAGACTTTCCTTGTTTTTGATGACCTTAACAGTTACAAGGAGTACTGATCACGTATATCAAAGGATGTTTGTCTATTGAAATTTGTCTAATGTTTTACTCATGATTAGACTGGGTTATGGGTTTATGAGAGGAAGATCATGGAGGTAAAGCGCCATTTTCATCACATCATGTCAAGGGTACGTCCTAGCAATGTGATTTATGAAATGACACTTGATGTTGACCTTGAATTGGCTGAGGTAGTATTTATCAGGTTTCTCCGCTTTAAAGTTACTCTCCATCCATCTCCTTTCTACACTGTACTCTTTGGAAGGAAGTCACTATGCACCGCCCACACTTAAGGAGTGGGGAGTTATGCTCCCCCTCCTTGATGGCAGCATATGGACATAAGCTATTTGGAATGCTTTTGCATGGGGGATTCGTCCCTTCTTCCCATTTATTAATTTTTCAATCATTTATTTCTATCAATATGGACTCAGGGAACTTTATTTTATACAGTGCTATAATCCAATAATACTTTATTTGTTTTGCTACTCAGATTGTTCCAGTTTTAGCCATTGAAAGCTCTTCCAGTTAACTCTGCATGTTTACTTTCTAACCCAAAGCTGTTTAGTGTTCAGTTAGGTTTTTATACCATGAGATTTAAAAGCAGGAATGGGATCTACAGTATAATTATTATATTGGCAAAAACTGATTTCTTCAATATTAGATGGCCTCCTTCCCTTTAAATGCCTTAGAGGAATCTTGTTCTCTTTGCACGTGAGTAATGATTAAAAATGGAAAATGTCACCATTTTAGAGGGAGCAGTGTTTATTGATCTTTCACACATGATTCCAACAGCCAGCTGATAAGAGCAAGCTGGTTTCAGGGCTGAGGCACAGGGTTCAGTCTCTCCAGGGCTGATGAGCATCTACGGTCCAGCCACTAACTATGCCCCACAAGCTGAGCTTGGCACCAGCCAGCTTGGTTTTACAGATGTTGACTCAGTCTGGAAGTAGCTGTCTGGGCACAAGGGCATGCCTTGAAGATAGTGATTCAGCTCAAGGGCTTCAAAGACAAAGGCTGTCACAGAGCTGGGACACTTGGGGATCCCAAGTCAAGGCCTCAAAAATGTATTGATAGATTATAAATGGAAAGGGCCTTGCTATAGACTGAATGTTAGTGTCCCTCCAAAATTCGTATGTTGAAACCTAATCCCTAATGTGATGGTATTTGAAGATGGGGACTTTGGGAGGGAGTTAGGTCATGAGGATGGAACCCTCATAAGTGGGATTAGTGCCCTTACAAAAGAGACTGCAGAGAACTCCCTTGCCTCTTCCACCATGTGATGACAGAGGAAGAAGACAGCTGTCTATGAACCAGGAAGTAGGTTCCCACCAGACACTGAATCTGCCAGCACCTTGACCTTGGACCTCCAGCCTCCAGAACCATGAGAAATAAATTCCTGCTGTTTATAAGACACCCAGTCTATGGTATTCTATTATAGCAGCCAGAACAAGCTAAGACAGGCCAGTATTGGTTATTTTTCCTATATAACACATCACTCCCAAACTTAGTGACTGAAAACAGCAGTCATTTATTATCTCTCATGGTTCCTATGTGTCGGGTATTTGGGAAGTACTCAGTGGGGTGGTTCTGGCTTGGAGTCTCTCCTGATTTTCAGTCAAATGGTGGTTGAGAACTGGGGTTGCCTCGAGGGCTTCTTCAGCCACACATCCACGACCTGGGCTGGGATGATCAAAACCTCTGCGGACTAAAACAGCTGGGGCTCCCAGGTGTCTCCCTCTATCTCTGTGTGGTCTCTCCACATGGTCACTCCAGCATGGCAGCTTCCTGGGAGCTGGACTTCTTACATGGTAGCTCAGGGCTACCCCAGGAGAGGGAGAGAACACACGCTGAAGGCATGTTGCCTTTTTCTAATTTAGCCTCAGAAATTTCATGGTCACTTTGCCAATTTATTAGAAGCATGTCGCTAAGTTCGGGCCATATCCCCTCCCACTCCTGTGGCCCAGGAAGCTGGGTGACAGCTCCTCCCTGCTATTAGTCCTGGGACGGTGCACCCTGGTGATTTCCCTGCACGCTGACCACACCTTTGTACCGTCCTTGTATTAAACGCTCCGCAAATGACCCCCTCGTGAGCCGCCATCTGTTTCCTGCTCTGACATTGACAGTTACACCCATCTCCCTCTTCGAGATGTGGTGAGGACTTGCCCAAGTTCCCAGTCAGTGATCTGGGGCTTGGGATACCTAATCCAGAGCCGTTTTGTTTCCACCCTATAGCTACTGCACGTGGAAACCGGAATAAACCCCCTGAAAGCCTTGATTACTCCCACAGGGTGTTGCTTATAAGGAGGTTCACAGTGCTGTGCTGAGCCTGAAGCAAAAGGAAGAACCACTAAGACCACTGGTGTCTTTATCTAAGACCTCGATATTTTGTTTATCCTGGGTCTTTTTTTGGCATCGGTTTTCCTTTTAAGTTTTACCGCATAATACTGTTTATCATGATGATGAGTTTTTGTGCCCCAGAGTGCCCTCACTGCCCTGCCCGAGTCCCGGCCCTGTCCCCTTACCCCTCCCCACTTTTCTCACTGCCACTCCACACAGCTGGCCGTGGTCTTCAGAGCCGACTCCAGGAACTGTTTCAGCCCTTCCTCCCTTCCCTTTCCTCAGGTTTCCCATTACCTGGTTGATGTCACATCTTTGGATGTTGACAGCTAACATTTGAGCGGTGACAGTTCTTTCATTTGTAACTAAATGGGAAGAGCAGAAGCCCCTTTTGCCATTTGCTTTTAGGTACCAGCCAGGAGTGCCAGGAGTGCCAGGTGTGTGTGTGTGTGTGCTCTTGCTGAGGATAGAGATGGATGAGATGCAGAAGCAGGCTTTCAGGAGCCTACCTTTAGGGTTGGAGACAGACATACTAAAAGTCATGACAAAATATGGTAAGGGCTTTCAGGCATATATATAAAACGTTATGAGTCTAGAGCAGCTAAATCTGTTGCTCAGAGTGTGTGGAAGGAAGGACGCAGGGGAGGGAGGAAAAGAAGGGAGAGAGGGAGGGAGGAGGGAGGAAGGAAGGGTTGGCAGAGGGGAGGAGCAGGCTGGCCGCTGCCAGGGGTCCGATAAAAGTCAGCTAAGAAGGCACCGCAGATAGCTCACCGCTGCGTTGCTTGCTTGCATTTTTCTCTATTGCTTTCCTTATTTAGAACCTCTGGTGTCACTCCACGTAACTGGCAGACTTTTCTCCTTTAGATCTATTCTAAGGCACTACGAAATGAGCCTCTTTACACTTCCTTTGTCTTCCATCAGAGCAGAGGCTGATGTTCTGTGCCCATGCGCGTCACCACTACCTAATGACAAACACACCAGTACTGGACCCGGCTGTACTTTTCCCTTTGATGCAGGCAGTGAGGGATTACTAAATGGCATTTCATTATGATCTACTGGCTAGATGTTAGTCATGGCATATTTTAGAGTAAGCCCGAAGGGAGCTGAGATAACAATGTCACTCCAAAGTCAAGGATGCCGTTGCAGAAACATGAGCAACCCCCAATCTCCTTCACAGTTATTGATCTGCCAGCATCTTGCTTTGGCCTGTGCCATCTCGCTTTCTGCTGCTAGTAATTTTAAAACCTAAAATATAATTTTGGGGGTGAATGTCCAGGGTTGCTGTCTTTGAAGGAGGATTGATTACCTGGCTGGATAGAGAGAGATCTTTTTAGCCTAGACTTCGTTTCTGACTCATTGTGATAATTGGGCACATCATTTAATCTCTCTTCTTTCCTCCCATCATCACTGTTTGTTTGGAAGTCTTGCCAAATCGTTGCTTTCTTATTCCCAGTATCCCTAAGGCTTAACAGAGGACGTCATTCAATAATCCCTGATATGGAATCAAATATTATTCTCTTTGGGTAGTTCCTAATTATCTTATCTTCTGTTTCTGCTTTATAACTTCAACCTTCCCCTTTCCTCAATCTTTTCAATTTCTCTACTCTCTACATTTCAATTTTTCTCTCTGTTGCAGCTAAGCCACTATCCAGTATAATGCACCATCTTTAATGGGGCCCATTCCTAGCTAGTTTTTGAAATGCAGTTCTGTAGTATATTTCAACTTATTTCTCTCTTTGTCTAACTATGGCTTTTAAAGTCTGTTAATGTTCTAATATGAAGTCATTCATTCTAATGTAATAATAATATAAAAAACATATCCTACACATGCACTCATAAAATTATCATTAGAAGGAAAGCCCTAGTGATAAAGACTATAATATCATTGGTATGATTTAATAATATCTACACTTAAGGTTATCCTTTCTGAAGGGCATATATTATAATATTTAATTCCTATACAGGCATACCTCGGAGATATTGGGGTTCAGTTCCAGACCACTGCAATAAAGTGAATATTGCAGTAAATTGAGTCATAAAAATTTTTTGGTTTCCCAGTGCATATAAAGGTTACGTTTATACTATACTGTAGTTTATTAACTGTGCAGTGGTACTATGTCTGAAAAACAATGTACAGACCTTAGTTAAAAAATACTTTCTGGGCTTCCCTGGTGGCGCAGTGGTTGAGAGTCCGCCTGCCGATGCAGGGGACACAGGTTCGTGCCCCGGTCTGGGAAGATCCCACATGCCGCGGAGCGGCTGGGCCCGTGAGCCATGGCTGCTGAGCCTGCGCGTCCGGAGCCTGTGCTCCGCAACGGGAGAGGCCACAACAGTGAGAGGCCCGCGTACCGCAGAAAAAAAAAAAAACAAAAAAAAACTTTCTTTGGCTCCCCTGGTGGCGCAGTGGTTAAGAATCCACCTGCCAATGCAGGGGACAGGGGTTCGAGCCCTGGTCGGGGAAGATACCACATGCCGCGGAGCAACTAACCCGTGCGCCACAACTACTGAACCCGCGTGCCTAGAGCCCATGCCCTGCAACAAGAGAAGCCACTGCAATGAGAAGCCCGCGCACCACAATGAAGAGTAGCCGCCACTCTTGCAACTAGAGAAAGTCCGTGTACAGCAACAAAGACCCAACACAGCCGAAAAAACCCGAAAAACTTTCTTGCTGAAAAAGGCTAATAATTGTCTGACAATGCAGGGTTGCCACAAACCTTTGATTTGTAAAAAATGGAGTATCTGTGAAGTGTAATAAAGTGAAGTGCAATTAAATGAGGTATGCCTATAATAATTCCCAGTGTAGATCACCATTTTACAGGTGAGAAAACTTATGATCAAAGAAGTCATTGAACCAGGGTTTTTGTTTTTATTTTGTTTCTCTATTTTGAAGACACCTATTATTTTGTGAATCCAGCATTCCTTTTTTTTCTCGAAACCGCTTCTCCCTTCCCCATTCATATGGCTGTCATGAGAACAGTCATGGAATGACTGGATCCTATCCTCTGGCCTCGGAGCCTTTTCCCACTAAGTTTGTGGACTGGGGATTATGAGTACATTGGATCAGAGTATTTTTATTTGTCTAAGGGTAACTTGTAAAGCTAAGGCATTACTGGTGGCTGGTTTACCACCACAAAAGCTACAGATGTTGGGAGAAGGCAGCCTGAGACAGAGAGACTGGGAAGTAGCTCCTGACTCCTGTTTTCTGCTCAAGCATTCTGCAAGCCATCCTGATAATAACTTCCCCTTCAGTTCCAGTTCGCTATCAGTCACTTGCAACCCCCAAAAGTCCTAACCTCTATTGACTGCTGGTCGTCTTAACCACATCAAAGGGAGATAATGGATTTGAGTTGAAAGTCACTGACATGTGAGAGTTTCATTCAAAGGCCAAGTTATACTAGACCCCCCAAGGAACTAGTTTAGTTTCTTCCTTCCTGATCTCAAACACATCAGAAAAAGAAAACTTATGTATTAAAAATAACTACGTTAAGAGAATGAACTTAAGGACACTGGGAGGGGGAAGGGTAAGCTGGGACGAAGTGAGAGAGTGGCATGGACATATATACACTACCAAACATAAAATAGATAGCTAGTGGGAAGCAGCTGCATAGCACAGGGAGATCAGCTCGGTGCTTTGTGACCACCTAGAGGGACGGGATAGGGAGGGTGGGAGGGAGGGAGTCGCAAGAGGGAGGAGATATGGGGATATATGTATATGTATAACTGATTCACTTTGTTACACAGCAGAAACTAACACACCATTGTAAAGCAATTATACTCCAATAAATATGTTAAAAAAATAAAAAGGGTTTTGGGAGGCATACCTGATTAGGACATACTACAGAAATCATCTTCAGGAATATTTTACTGAAAGGAAAGTCCTTAAGGTTGTGAACATCTAGAAAGATGAGTTGTATTGATGCTGTCCTTCACTAGTTACCCAGGGAGCTTGTGAGTAACCATTTGTTCCATGGACAGATGGGAGTCAAGATATTTTATTAATCTGATTTCCAGTGTTAGGATTTCACGTTACCACAAAATTCTATTGAGCTTAGGGAGCCTTTCTGCAGGTGTTATTAACCTCATTTCGGACTGAAGAAAATTTGGCAGGACATCCTGAAATAAATCAGCAGCGCTGCAAAGAAAAAGATCGGTAAGAATTTCTCTCGTAGGCTAACTCCCTCTTTTACCAGATACTGTGGGTTATCTAAATTAATCCAAATGATGACTCTCCCCCACAGAAGAAGGAAATTAAAACTTTAAATCAACCAAAAAAAAAAATAATAGCTACGTTAAAAAAAAATAGTCAAATTCATTCAAACAGCAAGTCATCTTGAAAGAAATGGAAAACTAGTTGTTGGTTTTTTTTAGTTTTTTTTAGTGCCATTGTGGTGGGTCATGTGACCCTTTACTGAAAACTAGTTTTTGTTGGTGGTGGTTAATTACATTGGGCTATATTCAGTCATCTTTATTTCTTAAAGAACTCAATCATATGTCCCATTTCCAACATTTCAACATACCACTCGGGAAAGGGAAAAGGAAGGTCTTCTAGAGCAGGTATTGCTAATGTTCTCTGTTCAAGTGATTAACAAAAGAAAAAGTGTACTATTATATGTAGGGAATACTTAAGAGAATCTTAAGACAGACCCTAGAGTAGAAAGAGATTTGGGATTACATTGTCCCCTTTCTGCTTCAGACACCGCAGTGTGTAAGCCTTGGCAGCCTCCACAAACTTGCACTTGGCTCTCATAATCACGTCATAGGCCCTGTGGGTGACAACAAAGCCCCTCTTTATGCTGCTTAGAAATTGGCTATGTGCACCTCTTCAGTCTCAGCAAAATTTTAAAATCCCACCCCTGCCATGTTCATGGATTGAATATGGCTCTGTATCATGTGGCCACCTTGACCTTCAGGCTTATCACAGTGACAATTTGCTCTGGGGCTTTGTGAAAGGAAAAATGTCTTACCTAATGAAAAGGATGTCTTAACCCTTCCTAACAATAATTTAAGATCTAAAATATACTGATCGGGGATTGTATTAACATCAGCATGGGAGAGGCTGTCTAGAAAAACATGGAGAAAAACTAAAATGTGTGCAGAGAATGGAGGTGAACATATGAATAATTTCCAACCAGCGTGCTTGGGGACTCTGAGTTAACTCAGAACGTATTTCAAAATAATCAATTTGGTTAAACAAATATTAAGCTAATTGTTTCAATGACTAAATTGGTCCATGAAAATAATTTTTCTTCAGACATAGACCTAGTTACTGTCCAGAAACTTTTTCTTCTGTCTAATCCAAATGGCTCTTCCATTGCTCTCACCCATTTTTTTTTTTTTTTTTCCCACGTTATGCGGGCCTCTCACTGTTGTGGCCTCTCCCATTGCGGAGCACAGGCTCCGGACGCGCAGGCTCAGTGGCCATGGCTCACGGGCCCAGCCGCTCCGTGGCATATGGGATCTTCCCGGACCGGGGCACAAACCCGTATCCCCTGCATCGTCAGGCGGACTCTCAACCACTGCGCCACCAGGGAAGCCCACTCTCACCCATTTTTAATACTTCGGCTCACAGAGAATGGCTACCTTCTTCTCTTTGTCCTCCAACTCCATCTTCTTGTTATTCCCCTATAGGTTCTAATTTTCATCCTTTAGTTACTCTTATTTAAACAAAACAAAACACAGTTTCTACTGACTTAGTAGATATTTGCCAAACTGGTGAAAATAACACATGAATATCCCCACCTAGAATTTGGTAGGAATGAAATTCTTTTTCTACCATAGTTTGTGGATTGTTTCGTAAAATAGGATGTTACCCCTCTGTCATCGTGTTTCCCCAGCTCTTTCTGGAGACAGGCCTCGCATGTGTGCAGTTGAGGTTAAGCCATTTGTTTTTCTCTTTTTTTTATTCCTCTCAGGTTTCTTTATACCCTCTCTAAAATTCAGACATCCAAAGAGTCCCAGGGTGGGGAGAAGGACATAGTGGCCAGTGTTTATGACATTTGGGTGCCCTCTCCTCTCATGCTGTCTGTGGTCTGAGGACTGTTTACAAAGTTGGACTATGGTAGGAAGGCCTCCAGGTTAAACAATTAAGAGGCAGCTCCTTCAGAGCTCAGAATTGTCTTAAATATGAAAATATCAAGTTCTGACACCACTAGACAAATGGCTGCTTCATTCTGAGTATTTATAAACTAAATATAGAACTATTTCCTTGAGTCAAAACCCTATATGATGGTCTTATTATTTGGAATAATTTTTTTTTTTTTTTGGCGGCACGCGGGCCTCTCACTGTTGTGGCCTCTCCCGTTGCGGAGCACAGGCTCCGGATGCGCAGGCTCAGTGGCCATGGCTCACGGGCTCAGCCGCTCCGCGGCATGTGGGATCTTCCCGGACCGGGGCACGAACCCGTGTCCCCTGCATCGGCAGGCCGACTCTCAACCGCTGCGCCACCAGGGAAGCCCTGGAATAATTTTAATAGTAAAGAAAGCTATGGGTAGTAACCATGTTTTCTGTCAGGCAGAAGTAAAAACATGATTTTTTTAGGATTTGTAGTGGCCTTGCTCAGCACAGAGATTGGAGAGGGGTGGGAAAACTGAAAGTGGAGATCTTCATGTTTCCCACAGTTTTGGACATAAAGGAGAAGCAATTCTCTTCTCATCTAATCAGCAAAGATAAGGTTAACTTATTCCTGCATCTCTAAGTCATTTGTTTAACCCTGGAAATTTGATGATGAGCCGTTTTAATAAAGCTTCTCAGCAGGTCCTTCTACCAGAGTATGAAAGTAATCCAGGTATTCGAAGGCGTGAGATGGAATGACTCCATCTTTCAGTGGTTCAGATGGATGTTAAGGTCATGGCCACGGTTAGCTGGCCCAGGAGTGTGTCCATCCTATATACATTCAGGCTATGTGACAGAGCTCGGCCGAAATCCAGGAGTCCGTGGACTCCACAGTTAGCTTTCTATTAAGGAAAATATTACAAGAAACTGGACCAGGATAAAGCAAAGACCAAGGGACAGAAAGAAAGCTTGAATTACATGATTGCAATAGTCTGCGAAATCAGCTTCTCTTTGGAGCTGAAAATGCCTCAAGTTTCTTCCTGAGAGGCATGAGCAATTGCACGAATACTATATTCTCTGACAATTTCCAACATGGCTCCATTTAAGGTTATGTGACAAGTCTGTATGATAAGGTTGTGTGTGTTTGGGTATTTTATGCCTGTGGGTAACACTGTCACTTGGCTTTGCAAAACCAAAAATTCCCTGCATGTCCATGGGAGAGGATAATTCAGCATGTGGCCGACCAAGTAAAATGCCATCCCTTATTCTCTATCCTTGCTTCATTCTTTCTCTCACACTTTAATTCACTAAGTTGTAAGTGTCTGAAATCATTCTCGGTGAATAACGCTGGACCACTCGGAAAGTTTGCAGCTGAGAGCTGGACCCTCGTCATCACCAAGCACTTTGTCACTGAGACAGAGTAACCCATGGTTACTGAGCTCAGATCAGTTAAGGGGCAGAGAGCCTCCCCTCCTCACTGCTCTATAAAAGAGACCCGCAAAGGGACCCTACCAGCTTCTAGCTCTCAGCCTGGGGGAGCGCGTGGGAAGCGAAGCCCAGACCTGCGGAGCAGAAAGCACCAGCTGCAGAGGCAAGGCCGGCATGGCTCCCACTTTCAAACTTCAGTGTCACTTCATTCTGATCTGCCTGATGGCTCTAAGAGGGGAGAGCCGGTACCTGGAGGTGAGCGATTACCCGGTTGACCCATCACACCTTCCTGTGGTGAGTGTCCAGCCTTGCGGGTGGGCAGGCTGCCTCTGCTCTCAGACATGTTTTGGTTAGCTCTTTCTTCCGCATTTACTGTGCCCCCTCTCTCCTCTGGTTTCCCCTGGGTCTTCCTCCCTGCCTCTTCCTCCTTCCCTCTGGTCCCTGGGCATACCCTGGTCTGATGGGAAAGGTCTAAACCTTCCCGTCTTCTCCGGACCCGGGAGACATTGACCCGGTCACTTTATTCTCTTTGCCGCGGGGCAGGGAGGGTGCCTTGCTTCTGGTCCCCCTTCCCCCTCCTTGAACTTTTGCGGACTGACTGATTTTTCTGGCCAGCTGCGGGAAGCTGTGGACTACGACCCTTTCCTACTCTTCAGCGCCAACCTGAAGCGGGAGCTGCCAGGGGAGCAGCTGTACCGCCGCGCTATGCGTGAGTCGGGGCTGCCTGGCTGGCGTCCGTCCGCGGGCAGCGGGGAGGTGGGGATTGTTGAGGACCATGGGGGGCGCAATTCCCATGGCTAAGGGTCAGTCCGAGGAGTCGCACTGGGGCGAGATGGGGTGACGCACCCGGAGCGCGGGAGCGGGGCGCAGCCGAAGCTGGGAGTCAGGGCGCGAGCGGAGAGGGGCTGCCCGGGTGCCGCCGCAGTGGCTGCAACCCGGGACCCCCAAATCCCGCTGCCCTCCCCCACCGCCCCCCAGGGTGCCTGGACATGCTGAGCCTCCAGGGCCAGTTCACCTTCACCGCCGACCGGCCGCAGCTGCACTGCGCCGCCTTCTTCATCGCAGAGCCCGAGGAGTTTATCACCATCCACTACGAACTGGTCTCCATCGACTGTGAGAGCGGGGACTTCCTGAAGGTGAGGCGCCCCCGCCAGGCGCAGCCCCAGCCGCTGGGCAAGGGAGGGGTCATGGCCGGGACGCTGCGCCCTAGCGTGGAGAGCCGGCGACGCTCGTAATTAGATGCTCCGGTGGTGCAGGAGTGGGAGAGGCGCAGTCCGGGACCCCCGCGCAGCGTGTACCTCGCCCCACTCCCAGAAGGGCGAGTGCCTTGGTCTTGCAGTGGTTTAAATTCATTCCTGTGCGCTCTCGGTCCCGGGCGCTTCCAAAGACTAGAACTCGTGGCGCGAACCACTGTGTTGCAATGGGGAGCAGGTGAAAAGGGGTACAAACCAACTAGTATGAGCCCTCGGGTACGCCGAACCCGAGGTCCTGATTAGAAGGCGACCTCACATGTCTGAGATCTGAGCCCGCCTTGCTCCTGCTGGTCCCTTTCTCTGTGGAGCTGTTTCAGGCTCCCAGACGCTGTCTTCAATGCCTGGGTGACCTGATTTTGGAGCAGAAGGGCACTGGCTGCAGGGAAGGTTGCTGAGAAGGAATCTAGTCTGAGGCAGGTGGGAGGCGCGGAAAAGTCCCCACTCCCAGTTCTCCATGAGTCTAACGGGTCAGCTTGGGATGGATGCTGGACTTCTCCAGTCCAGTTAAAATGAATATGATTAAAATCCCAAAGTGGAATTATTTTGGAACCTGTCAAACGCCGTAGAAGAGGACTGATCTGGTGAAATAATTTGTAGCTGGTAATTTTACTAACGTGAACTAGGTTGGACTCATGAAATTGGAGACCTGTGGTGATTTTAAGAGTAAAGTCAATAGACTCTGACCTTTTGTCCAGCCAACTACAAACTTCAACAAGTGAAGGAAAAAATTCCAAACTTGCATACCAGCCATTATCGTCTAAGTGTTAAAGTAGTTCTTGATATTTTAATATGTGATAAGAGTAAAAAAATGAGGAAAATGGGTGTGTGTAACCATCGGCAGGTAGGTAAAGTTGCTGCCCCAGTTTTTCCTCTTGCTATTTTTGAGAAATTTTGTTCATATTTTAATGAGGAAAGAGAAAAACTGAAACCCAAATTATGTTCCTGTGGAATTCTTCTGAAGGTAGGATGTGTGGAAAATATGACCAACACAAAAATGTATATCGTCTGTAGTTTCATTTACCAAGGTGGCTGAAATGATAAAGTATAAGAAAGTTTATTTACTTTGGAAATGTTTGAGTTTATTAAGGGGAAAAAAGCAATAATTAAATAATAATGCGACTTGCAAACAACCCTCACAGTCAAAATATATACAAATAGAAGGGGGGTGCAGGCGGGTGTGGGCTGTCTATTCCTCACTTATGACCGAAGGCCCGTGGCTGGATAACCTTTTCCCCCTTTTCAACACACCTGTGACTTCAGGAGTTGATGAAAGTGATCATCTTTGTCTGTATTTTTTGTTGGAAGGTATTTGATGGTTGGATTCTCAAGGGGGAGAAGTTCCCCAGTTCCCAGGATCACCCTCTCCCCATGACTGAACGGTACATAGATTTCTGTGAGAGTGGTCTTAGCAGAAGGAGCATCAGATCCTCCCAGAACGTGGCCATGATCTTCTTCCGGGTCCATGAACCAGGAAATGGGTTCACATTAACCATAAAGACAGATCCTAACCTCTTCCGTAAGTGGACTAAATGTCTTCTTAGTTGGAAGGCAGGACTTGGGGGGAGAGAGTGTCAGTTATGCTTTTCAAAGGTAGCATCATTGCACAGACTTAAGAAATTTGAAGTGAGGAAGGATTTGAATGGAAATTCTTTCGTAATTAGAAATGACCTAAAGGATATTTCCAATTCATTATTATGAAAATCAAAGCAGTTTTTAATTTATTTACCAGGCTAGGTAAGACACTAATTTATGGTGGCTGGAATTCTATTTTTTCTCCAGTCTTATTCTGATCTCCTGAGCTACTACAATGTATTCAGTGACAAACTTTAATCCCTCCAAGTCATTCCATTGATCTGGATAAGCTTGAGGGATCAGATATGAAATTGCAGTCCTACAGATATTTAGGTGAAGGCTGAAAGACTACATATCTGGGATGTGTAGACAGATTTCATGCCCTGAGCAGAGGGTTGGACCAGAGGACCTCAACATTGCCTTCTGAGTCTGAACCCATTGCTCTAATATAGTTCCTTTCTGGTGGATACACAAATAGATGCTATAAAGCTGAATAGCCCAGGCCTAAAACACATTATCTTAATCAGAATGAGTTCATTCATCTGTTTATTATTTCTTCCCCATTAAGAGGAAAATGTTTATAAAAAAATCAGGAAAACATTCATCTTTGGTTGTATACAATAGTATTATTAACACTTCATGTGGCTGAAGAATGGGGCCTACCTAATCTGCCAAAAAATAATGTACTGACTGATCTCCCAAATTTTGTTTTTAAAAAACAAAAAAAAAAGCTTTTTGAAAGAAGCCCCCCAAAATGGCTGTTTCTGAGGACTGGAGCAGAATAACACTAGAGGACAACATGAACTGTTTCTCCTATATCCTGTTTGCTTAGAGATCAGAAACCTTCTAGAATCATCAAGAAATTTCAGTTCTTTTTGAAATTAAGTGTAATTAAAAATATAAGATGGAAGCAAAAGGTAGTTCTGACATAGTCTGATCAATCAGAAACTTTTGTCCCATAACTGGCCAAAAAAAGTACAAACTCTGATGCTTCTAGTTTCATAGCTAGAAGAATAAATTTGTTGTAAGTCTAGTCTTGAGATACAAAACAAAATTTCAGAAAGACTTGGGAGTAGATAAACATTTAAAATTTACCTATTAGTCAACGTATCACCTAACACCCAGGAAATATTTATCAGACATAAGCCTGCTTTGTATTTTTCTCAGCCTACTTTGTAACTAGTTTAATGTTTCTTCACTTTATTATCTCAAAAGTAACATGTAGCTCCAAGTTCAGTTAATAAAGGTTTCAGACAGACAGGGTTTGAGTTCTGGCCTTATGTTTAAGCCTTGATTCTTCCAGGCTCCCAGCTTGAACTTGGACCCTAGTTAATAAAGTGTTCCTAGAACTTCTACCAGCTAGTATTGTTTGGTTGGTTATTAATTTATGTCTTGTGAGTGTTATAAACAAGGTGACCCCCTGAGATTACGATCAGAAGTCCCCTTGCAGCCAGGGCCTCCTGACAATGTCCATACATCACTGGTGCTTTTTATTCCCCAACTCCTTCCTTTCTCCAAATCACCTTTGTGATAAGTACTCTCTTCTGGGCCCCAAGCCCCTAGACCATGAATAGGAGCTTAGAATAAGGATGAGATAAATTTCTATAAAAGCCCAGCATAATACCAAGCAGTGAAAATGTGATTTTGTTTTTCTACAAAGCCTGCAATGTCATCTCCCAGACCCCAAATGGAAGGTTTACTCTGGTCGTGCCGCATAAGCATCGCAACTGCAGCTTCTCCATCATTTATCCTGTGGTGATCAAAATATCTGATCTCACCCTGGGACACTTAAATGGTCTGCAATTAAAGGTGAGTTGCTTATTTGCTTCCCAGTCACTTCCTAAGACCTCAGCTTTCTCAGAGCCAAAGTAACTATACAGGGCAGATGTGGATGAGTGGTGTAGTATGTCCTTCTGTTTGGCGGTTAGAACTCACACGAGCCTGCCCCCGCTGCTTTAATAAACTCCTCTTCTATTTCCGTTATACTGCCAGTTGCATACTCAGGTGCCTCTTCTGACTACTTGAATACTTTTCTTGTGATGTTAGAAATGCTTTCGGTTGGCAAAGTTGTGACATATAATTACAATTGAACTCTCTTGTACTTGCCTCTTTTACAAAAATTATCTCCTAGCAGAACCTCGTGTGAGTCATCTCCACAGCTGTTTTTCTGATTATTGGAATTTTCTTTTGACATGAAGGAAGTATCTCATTGACAGACTGTGTTATGAAGGAAATGCTAAGCATAGCATAAAATACAAAACTGGATTTTTATATTGCAAAATACAGTAAAGTTTTGAAGCGTTTTCTCGCATTACATTTAATTCCATACATTTTGCAACAAACCATTAGTTGAGACTCCCCATCAACTTTTTCCCCCACGAACTTCTGTATGGATTTTACGATTAATGCTGAGCTTGACCACATTTATTTGCACTGGTAGCTTGTTTCCTTTGAGTCATCCTCATTTCCTTTTATGTTCTCATATGCCTAGGTTAAGACAGCTCATGCATTTGCTGGCATCCAAGATAGTCATACTTCCTAATCAGAAAGATTGCAGTGAAATCCAAATAAATAGGATTAGGGCTGAGAAAAGCAGTAAATCCAATTTCATTTAAGCCCTAACTTCATAGGCCAGTGCCTATTTTTTAAAGTTGATCCTTAGTGGAAGAATAATCCTTTGATAAAGGCCAGGATAAGTGGATGTCTTTGGTTTAGCCTTATAGGCTTGAGATTTTTTGTATGTCATTCTTGATGTTTAATATAGAAGGTGGCAAGTGTGATAGATTGAGAGATCTGCACTTTAGTTACCTTTGGCTACGAGGAGTATACTTGGTGCTTACTACTTAAGAAAATGTGAAGTCTGCAGTGTTCCAGGTATCTATTGCTTTACAAAATATTCTTTGAGTGCTTACCATGTGCAAGGCATTCTTCTAGATGCAGGAAATTAGCAACGAACAAAACAGGTCCTGCTCACATAGAACCTGTATTCTAGTGGGATGAGACAGGCAAAAGTGTAATGTATTTCAAATAGTGGTGAGTGCCCTACAGAAAATGAAGCAGCGTGGTGGCTGGGGACAAGGGGGTAGAGTGAGGGGCAGGCAGCTACTGGAGATGAGATGGTCAGGAAAGAAATCTTTTGAGAAGGAGACATTTAAAGTGAGATTCAGTGATAGGTAAGAAGGAGCCAGCAGCCACAGGAAGAGCTGGGAACAGAGCCCCAGTAGTGCAGAGGCTCAGAGGCAGGAATGGGCTTGCTGAGTTCTAGAAATGGAAAGAAGGAAAAGTAGAGGGGGAGTGGTATCATACAGCATCAGGCAGACAGGCAGGGCCAGGGGGTGGAGAGCCCAGCGGGTAATATTACAGAGTTTGAGTTTATTTTCAGTGGGAAACCACCGAAGGGGTTCAGGCAGGAAAGTGACATAATCCATTTGATTATGCTCAGGTGGGGTGAGAGTGATTGGGAATTGCTGGCCTCATGACCAAAGTAATTGACAAAGTCCACCATGGGAAGGAGACGGTTACCTAAAGGTCATTCTGGCTTCCATGAATGATGATGAATGGGCTGTAGGGGCCAGAGTGGTGCAGCAGTGCCCCTAAAAGGCCGTTGTCATAGTCTAGGCAAGAGATGAGAGTGACTTGGTCCAGGGAGATAGAACCTCAACAAAGAAATCTCGGGGGTTACTGTTGAAGAGCTGAACCCCAGAGGTCCCTACACAGCTCAGCTTCTGCCGTTGTTTATAAGAACAGCTGAGAGGTTTGGAAAGAGGAGAGGAAAGTCACTGAACGCCAAAAAGTACGTGCTCCCAACCTCCTCGTTTCTTGGTTTTGTTCCCTTCATTTTAGCTTCCATTTCTTCCCAACTTCTTATTTCCCATTTCTCTCTCCTGAGCCTGCCTTTTCCCCTTCACCTCCTCCTGTGAAATTTGGAACCTACAGAACCAGGTGGAATGTCTAGTCTAAGACATGTTCCCCCTGGACACCCTCTACTCAAGGGAGAGGCAATTACATTTTTTTCCCTTTACCTCTAAATGGCTTATTCAACTCTTCCTACAAGAAAATGAGCCCTGTACACAGTGGGGCTAACTAACCCTCTATTTCATCATTGATGAAATTACGTGTAAAATACCTAAGCATAGAACCCAGGACAGAGTAGGTGCTTTAAATATATACACCCACACCTGCTTCCTTTCATTAGTCAAAGAGTTGCTGTTGTGTTATTTTCTATTGGTTGTTTAGTTCCAGCTGCATTTCAATATCTTCCAAATGTGGGGCTGCGTGCGCTTATGTATGTGTGTGTTTTACATTCTCTGTTTTAGGTTTTGGTCCCTATGGAGCATGGTCTATCTGTTTAGCTTCTAAGCACCTTGCCACATTCCGCTAGATCTCTTGATGGCTACGTCTCATGAAGAAGAGGATCACAGGCAAAACTGGCTGTATAGTTTGTGGGGGGACAGTAAAAAATGAAAATACAGGGGCCTTATTTTAAAATGATTAGGAATTTCAAAATGGTGACAGCAGAGCATTAAGCCGAGCACTAGGCCTTGTAAGTGTGAGCCCTGTGGGCACGGGTGGCACGATCACAAGGCCAGCCCTGATCGCGGGAAACGGGTGGCCCAAACGGTGACATCTGGGGCTGAGAGGGGGCCTGCTTTGTTTGCGTGGGAAAGTGAAGCCCGGGAATTGCCGTGGATGACACAGTGTGGAAAAGATGAAGGGAAGCAGGAAAAGGTGGTTACAGTGCATCACACAAAGTCTTAAGACTACACACTTATTTTGAGTAGCTTGAAATAAGTTTATTTTAGTTGGAAGGAGAAAGTTGATGGTAACTCTAGCTAATTTGAGCCCCAAATGAGGGGTCTTTTCTTTTTTTAATATTCCTATAACTAGTCTAAATCCTTATCAGTAGAAAGGATAAGAATTGTCTCAATAGCAGAAAAAGTCTTTTATAAAGAAGAGGAAAGGGCTTCCCTGGTGGCACAGTGGTTGAGAGTCCGCCTGCCGATGCAGGGGACGCGGGTTCATGCCCCGGTCCGGGAGGATCCCACGTGCCTCTCGGCTGGGCCCGTGAGCCATGGCCGCTGAGCCTGCGCATCCGGAGCCTGTGCTCCGCAGCGGGAGAGGCCGCAGCAGTGAGAGGGCCGCATTCCGCAAAAAAAAAAAAAACAAAACTCTGACTGCATGCATGAAGAAATTCAAATAATTCATTGTGTATGTCCAAATGATTTAAAAAGCAAAGCATTTTCAGATTCAATTTTCATATATTGTATATGGAGTTTACAGATTCCAATTTCATCATTCTAGTCCTTGAGCTTATAAAAAAATGTTTTTTAAATGCACATACATTTTTTAAAATGATTACTCAACCGATTTAGAAAAGCAATTCCTATGATTTTTTTTTTTCTTTAAAAAGTCTTACTTCCCAGAGTCCTGGATGTTAAATTAAATGGCGCTGCCAGGATGTCTACAGCTGACTGAATTCACCAACTTGCCATTGGTCCAATGGTTTGACTTCCTTAATTGGTTTAAATACAGCTGCCTCTGCTGCTTTATTCTCTTAGAAGTCCTCAGCAGGTTGTGTGGGAATAGGAGATTTTGTGGAGCTGCTGGGAGGAACCGGACTCGACCCTTCCAAGATGATGCCTTTAGCTGATCTCTGCTATCCTTTTCACGGCCCTGGTAAGATATTTCTTTGATTATTATTTATGTGCCTATTAAGATTGTTTCCTTAAATAAAATGCCTCAAATTTTTTATACATGGGAGGGCAAGTTCCACCAAAAAAACTTCGATTCTGCACATGGAGCAACTGTGAGGATTTTGCATTTGAGCCTAGGCACAGCATCAAGAATGCGTGACCACAATACCTGACACTGGGAGAAAAACTTATGAAGTAACAAGGTTGCGTGTTTAAGGTTTGCCCTAAGTACGACTATGAAAAAGACAAAGCTTTTTGGTTCTGTGCTCTGTCCACCTTCTTGAAGGTCCCTGCTTTCCTCCTCTCGAGACTAAAGATTTTACTGACTGAAAACCGTTGTTCAAATAGTGGATGTATCGTCAATTAGTAATAGTATAAAAATGAAGTAATATCTAAATAACTTTACCATACATATGCATATGTGTGTGTGTTACTCATAGTAAATATTGATACGTTAGAAGGTGATACGCTTTATTAGAAATTCTCAGAACTGCTGAACGTCCCCAACTTCTAGCAGCAACACCAGCCTCTGAAAGACCACTGCAAAACAGAGGTAAATTCTGAGATCTAAAAGTGGTCACGGGTAATAAAAGACCTGGTTCTCGCCAAACAGAATCAGGTCTTCTTTGTTAAAGATCAGTGAAGCTTTTCCATTTGATTATGCTCGGGTGGGGCGAGGAGGGTGGGAATTGCTGACTAGTGACCAAATTGATTAACGAAATCCAAGTGTTGGGGGAGAGGGTTACATAAAACATTTCTGTAAAGGTCACTCCTGTATCTGTACTTCTGATGCAGGAACCAGTGATTATCTTTTAAGAGACAGAAGTCAAACAGAAGAACAGCCTTTCATCCCTTACCATAGCCCCCTTCCTCTTTTTAAGCACACATCACTAACCAACTAAATAATGAAGCTGCAAGTCAGACAGCCTTTTGATCAGCTGTTACCAGTTTTAATTAAAGCCGGGTCTGCCAACCAGTATTTTCTCTCTCTGAGCTAATGCTGGGAACTTAATAAACAAAATCTCTCTGAAATAGAATTAATGTACACAGGTCAAGGGAAAAGATTTCTAAAAACCCACTTTGCTAAAAGCTTGAGGGTTAGTTTATACTAATTTACGCTTGAGCCCTGGTTTAAACCAGTGCATCATGGCTTCTCTCCCTTTGTGTGTGCTCTCAGAGGCACTGGATCCTTCCAGGCTGACGGAGAGCACCTGTGAGGAGCTGTGTTTGCGCTGGGTAAAAAGATTAGATTAAGAACTGAAGCACACTCATGCCTTAAAATTTAGATAATTGAAGCCATAGTAATTTTGGTGCATGAATTATATGACTTGATTTCAAAGGGTGTGGCTAAGGCCAAAAAACCACTTTTGCCTGTATTATCTAGATAATTGAAACCAGTCTTAAGATAATGTGAAGGCTTGAATTATCTGACTCACTGGTTCATTTTAGACTTCACTTCTTTCTTGAATTCACCGTGTTTTCATGAGCCCCTCTTAAGTCGTTCAGACAATGAAGAACTCTTAGGTATCCTGCCCTTTACAATGGATTGTATTAGGAATTATGTCAAATAATAAATGATATGCGCATTAACTAAAGGAAATAAGTCACGTTATGTAGCTTAAAGTTCAGAGTAAGATCAGAAAAGAATGGCCTTGCAAACAATTTAAAGAAAATTAGGGACTTCCCTGGTGGCGCAGTGGTTAAGAATCCACCTGCCAATGCAGGGGACACGGGTTCGAGCCCTGGTCCGGGAAGATCCCATATGCTGCAGAGCAGCTAAGCCTGTGCACCACAACTACTGAGCCTGTGCTCTAGAGCCAGCGAGCCACAACTTCTGAGCCCACGTGCCACAACTACTGAAGCCTGCATGCCTGGAGCTGTGCTCCACAACAAGAGAAGCCACCGCAGTGAGAAGCCCGTGCACTGCAAGGAAGACCCAACACAGCCAAAAATAAATGAATTTATTTTAAAAACTTTAAAAAATTAACTTTGGACTTCCTCACAGAAGCTTAGCCTAGACTCCCTGGTGCTTATATTAAAATAATTATAGGGTTTATATTTATTATGTCTCCAAATTGACTTTTACCTAAATAACTATCTGGCTGTTTTACTTCATTTAAACCCAGGTGCATGTTTGTGAAGTACCTGTTATACAAGGTTAATAACATTTCTCAGAATTTAGGCCTTATAGAGACAACGTGGGGAAAAAAAAGATTGAGAAAATTAAAACAGCAGAAAGGATTATTGTAGGGCAGATAAAGCTTGCCTCAGGAACCAGATTGAGGCGGAAGAAATAAAACAAAAGTAATTTTTAATAAAAATGCTGAGTTTCACAAAACAGAAACAGGTACAGAGAACAAACAGATGGTTGCTAGAAGGGAGGGGAGTGGGGAATGAAAAGAAAAAAAAGGTAACTATATGAGGTAATGAATATTGATTAGCTTGATGATGGTGATCATTTCACAATGTATATTTATAGAAAACCATCATGTTGTACACCTTAAATATATACAATTTCTGTCAACTATACCTCAATAAACCTGAAAAAAAATTTTTGAAGAATGCCTTAAACACACACACAGTTTCAGTATATAACTGCTCAGGCACATCTGTACTAGAAGATACATAACTGTTGCCAGATGCTTATAAAAATAATGAATAAGATTGGATTTAAGAAAAGTAAGGATATCAAAAGCCATTCCATATAAGAAGTACAGAAAAAAATTAGAGCTAAAAAGTACAGGTGAACAATAGAACAAAAATGAGTATGCTTAGTGTAAGTCTAAACCACGCAAATGATATTTTTGTTTATATGTAAAACAGAATTATTACTGAGGCTCAGAAAATAATAAACAGGTGATATTTTTAGTCTACATAAATGTCCCGCAATACACTCCATCCTTCAGCCCTGCCCACTAAATGCCACTCGCACCCCCAGATATAACCAAAACCTGCCTCTGCAAATTCCCAACCTGTCCCTAGAGGGCGGCACTGCCCCCCCCAGGACACAACTAGAGCAAAGGTGCAGCAGGTCGGATGCTTGCCTTCCTCTGCCTTCACCACCAAAGCTTTGCAGGTAAGAGAACATAAAAAGCACAAGGAGATATCTTCTTACCTCTTTGCATCCGGTTTTGTTTGCCTAACAGTGTTCTTGCACATGAGGAGAAAGGCTGAGCTTAATTTCACTATTCTACAATTAATTATACAGTTGACCCTTGAACAACAGTGGTTTGAACTGCGGGGGCCCACTTATAGGCGGAGTTTTTCAATAGTAGATACTACAGTACTACACGATCCTAGGTTGGTTGAACCCGAGAATGTGGAACCTCAGATCTGGAGGAACCGTGGCTCTGGAGGGAAGACTATAAATTATAGGCAGATTTTCGCCTGTGGGGAGGGTCCTCACCCCTAATGCCCCACGCACCCCCCACGTCGTTCAAGGTCAGCTGTACATTATAAGAATGAGAACAAACACATTTCACCTGATGGCAGATGCTTGGTTTGAGTACGTGAGAGGAAGCTACATCCCCTTGCTTTCTTCGTGTTTAAATGATCTCATGGACAGAAACGGTTTGACTGTGTCCTTTCTAACCTGCTGGGAAACTTTTACTTTTTCCGTGAATTATAGCCCAGATGAAAATTGGCTGTGACAACACGGTGTTGCGCATGGTCTCCAGCGGAAAACATGTAAATCGTGTGACTTTTGAATACCGCCAGCTGGAACCATACGAACTGGAAAACCCGAATGGAAACAGTATCCAGGAATTCTGTTTGTCTACTCTTTGAAGAACCAAGCCAATGATTTCCATGCTGCTAGCTAAGGGAGTTTTTAATGGCCGTTATATATGATTTTGATGAGCAGCTGGTTAAGAACCTTTCATACAAATCAGTATTCCCAACCTTGAGCACATATCACACACACTAATTTTTGTACCTTGCTTCTTTTTCATTTGTAAGATATAAATGACCACGTGGCAGAAAATAAGCCCTCCCCCCGACCCCAGTAGAAAACCAGTTTCCAGTAATTCTTTGATATGCTACCAACCTGAACTGGTAAGACGAGTGCAATGAAAACTTGTATCTCAAGGGAAAATACTACAAAGAACTAAAAATGTTAGTGCTCTTATCAGTTTTATGACAGAAAACGCATGTCCGTGTGTACCAAAGTAGTTGCATCTATTTATTTTCTGCTTATTATTCTGTTTACAGTAGAGAATACTTGTAGCTAGTATTATTTATTGATTTGTAACAACTTGTTTTTAACAGACATTTGTAGCATGTAAAACACTTTGCATCCGTAAATCCGAACGTGAATAAACATATCCAGAATGTTGGCACCTCAACATCCTGCTTTGTTTTCCTGAGTAGTTCCTTCCCTTATTGCCATCAGAAAATAATGTTCTCAGGTGGTACAGCATCAAATGCTGAACTAAATCATTTTAGACTTCTTAGAGCTCCAAGAACCCTGGGTCGTTAAGTAGGATTATTTAGGGCAGAAGGTAAAATTGCAGTGTTTGAACAAACAACACTAACCAGTTGGTGGTGATAGGGAAGCAGGATATGGGGATGCCTCTTCAACTGTCCTCCAAGAAAACTGAGAATACATGTCTTTGTCACAGTAAAGAGTGTACTTTTCAACAGGGACAACAAAGGCCTTAAACTCTCATAGACACAATTTGCAGAAACCTGAGTACTTTTTTGGTACTGAAGGCAGTTTACAGTTGACTGAACCTTGTCCACGTTTGGCTTGAGACCAAGCATGTGGTCTGTAAAAGACACCTTGGGGTCAAAAATGAGGCCCTGAGGAACAAAGGAAATACTCCTAAGAGAATAGTCCTCTTTACTTTGAATTAATGGATGGAAGCTGCGAACTGTTCCATAATTAATGGCTTGATTCTGATTCCCCAAACATATTTAAGATAATTTTATAAAGGAATGTACTGGAATCCCATACACTGGGCTTGTTAACAAAATCTGAAAACCAAGCAGAAAGAAAAATAGTTGACTGAAAGTGCTAAAAATACCCAGGATTGAGACAAATTTTGTCTCAGTAGGTATTTTGGAATGAGTGGATACCTTAGCAAATGAATGAATAAATGCCTGAATGGATAGATGGATAAATGCTGGGATAAAGGCTGGGATGAATGAATAAATGTCTGAACATATGGCTGTATAATTCCTGACTAGTTACATAAGATGCTGGATTTCTTATTTCATAGAAAATAAATTCTGTGTAGTTGAACCCTTTTATCTTTTTCATAGTCTTTCTAGCAACCAAAGAATTAATGCAGTCACATATCACAATCTGAAGTTTCTGGTTCTTAACCCTTATGATCCCCTTATGCTGAGTAGAGAAAATAAGTGGTCTTAAGTCAGGAGGCAAGTATTTTTACCATGGAAGTTAGGACAACTTGCTTTTGTTTCTAAGGGACATTTTGCAAGCTACTTAGCCTCTCTGCCCTAAAATAGGTGGGACTCTGGTCCCTAAGGTTTATTCTTATTCTGCAGTCATTTATTTGTGACATATGAGACTTCAGAGCTTGTTATTGCATATTTGTGTATGTTCTTTGAGAGGAAGTGAACTGTCTGTGACTTATTCTTTGGAGATCCATGACTCAGTCTTCATTCCAAAAGGATAGGACAGCTTTCTGGAAACAAAATGGTAGATGAGATCTCTGGAGGGAAGTGCAAGAAAGTATCTTTGCTGACACCTCCTTTAAGCAAGCAAAATGTGACATGAAATTTTGGCCAGAGCTTCCCTGGTGGCGCAGTGGTTGAGAGTCCGCCTGCCAATGCAGGCAGGGGACACGGGTTTGTGCCCCGGTCCGGGAAGATCCCACATGCCGCGGAGCGGCTGGGCCCGTGAGCCATGGCCGCTGAGCCTGCACGTCCGGAGCCTGTGCTCCGCAACGGGAGAGGCCACAACAGTGAGGCTCGCGTACCGCAAAAAAAAAAAAATTTTGGCCAAATTTGACTTTCTAAAAAAGTCAGTATGCATAGTAACTAAGGTGATCGATTCTGTAGCCAGACCTCCTTGAATCCCAGCTCTGCCACTTACTCGAGCAAGTCATAAGTCTGTATTGCTCAGTTTTTAATCTGTAAAATTGGAGTAATAAAGATTTTGGCAAGATTAAGTGTTTAAATGTATTTAAAGCCCCGGAACTGTGTCTTGTATATGTCAGCTGTCACTTTTATTATTATTTCTCACTTGTAAGCAAATATGCTGTCCCAGGTCCTCCCTACTCTGAGAGGGGCATTTGCTTTATGCTCTGAAGGGTTTGTACTGATTCAATTGTCCTGTTTCATCCCAGGACATTGTGAGGAAGATAGGGTTAGTTAGGGCTGTTTTCTGGGACCCAGAAGCAGAGTAAGGTTACTGGTAACATTTGAGGGTAGATCATGGCAGGGCTTAGCAGGTTCCCATGTGCCTCTCCTCCCAGCTGACCCTATCTGTAGTCTCTGAACTGCTCCAGGACCAATGCTGACCTTGGACAGGAGGAATTTGAACAGCTCTTGTCCACCATGCTGGTTACGAAGGAGTCACTTCACAAATGATCTGCCTTGACTGTCTACCCTTGTGCCCAGGCCCCATCTCTATAATATTCCTAGCTCTTGGTTATTTCATCCTAGCTCTTATCTGACCCTAATCTTATCCTCCCCTCCAAACCCCACATTTTCTAAATACTGAATGAGTGACTTGGCTCTACTACTGATCACTGAATTCCCAAATTCCTGCTGCTTCCGTGTCTGAAATTCTGAGTATGTTTGCTCATAGGTTTTATGTCACTGTGCCCATCCCGTCCTCTGGACACTTTTCTATCTCCTCTAAGCCTGCCTCTTCTGCCACTGTCTTCCAGCCTATTATGTGTGGAATACATTGGTCGGCCTATGATATTGGACTTTCTCCCAGTATCTAAATCATCATGTCTTCAACTCTTCCTGGCACTGCTGCTTTCAGTTAAGAGAATAAGGTAGAAATGCATTTTGTTCACCACAAGTTATACTTCTACCTCCTAAGTATGCAGCTAGACTACATTTTCCAACCTCCCTTACAGTTAGGTTTGGTTCTGTGACTGAATTTTGACTGAAGGAATGTGGGTAGAAATGATGCCCAACCCTCATATGATCCTCTGTACTTTCTTTCTCTTCCCCCATCTATTCGTAAGATACTGAGGTTCTAACAGAGGATTCCAAGTTCATACAAGGAGACAGAGCCATAGGATGCAAGGAGCCTGGATCCTGCTTTGTAGTTTTTTTTTTTCCTCAGGAAATATATTTGACATAGGACAAATTTTTGTGACTAAGATTCTTCCAGGGCTTCCCTGGTGGCACAGTGGTTAAGAATCCGCCTGCCAATGCAGGGGATACGGGTTCGAGCCCTGGTCTGGGAAGATCCCACATGCCACACAACAGCTGGGCCCGTGTGCCGCAACTACTGAGCCTGTGCTCTAGAGCTCATGAGCCACAACTACTGAGCCCATGTGCCACAACTACTGAGACCTGCGTACCCAGGGCCCGTGCTCCGCAACAAGAGAAGCTGCCACAATGAGAAGCCCACGCACCACAATGAAGAGTAGCCCCTGCTCGCCACAACTAGAGAAAGCCCACGTGCAGCAACAAAGACCCAATGCAGCCAAAAATAAATAAATAAAATAAATAAATTTATTTAAAAAAAAAGATTCTTCCAGATCTCTCCCAACTTCAAACTTTCCTTTCTTGCTATTTTAATAGGGAGGCAACATTACCAGAGTTTGCCTGCAAGGTAGACTCTTAATGAAAGAAAAATAAAGATTTGATGGACAGGGTCTACTTGAAGGCAGTTCACTTATGTGCTTAACAAGACCTGATAGAGAGTTGTGGATACGAGCTCTTCTTATGGGGTAATCACATGAAATTATATCTGAATACACTCATCTCTGTGCTGTGGAGTATTTCAGAAGAGAGAAACAATTTTGTATGTTCAAAGAAGCAGACTGAATGGTCTCAATATTAAGAGGTCATTTGTAATAGATTACCATCCATTTTTCTCTTTGCGTTTAAAAGTATTTTCTTCATGTGTTAAGACAAACTGTACAGAAAAAGAAAAAGCAGAGAGGCAAGAGAGAAAATATGGATAAGAGAAAGAAGGCTTGATTAGAGGGTTTGAAAATGTTGTGAAAATCGGGGTCTTCAAATTGGACTATGGGTTTTGCTCTTGGTAACAACAGTGTACTCAATCCCTCTGTGCTGAAAAACGGAAAATGAGAAGTGTTTTGTGCTTTAAGGAGAAGACTTAATATCAATACTAGGACATACAGCTGGTTAAGTTAGACAGAACTGTGATTTTTGTAACTAGATCAGTTATCAGGTATTGGGGTTTCCTAGTAAGAAGATGGACTCCCCCCTCCCAACTCCCCTCCTCTCTCCAGTTTTCTGAAGTATAAAAAAATGTGTCCTGTGCTATTAATGATTCAGAGGTGATCAAGCCAAGCAAAGTAGATGGCTGCCTATGTGGTGTGATTTGAGAGACAATGAAAGACCCACTTGACAGAAAATAGCACCAAAATTCACACCCTCATAATCCTTGTTCTTTTTTTCTTTAAGATGTATTTTTAATTAAGCAAGTAATTCATGAGTACTTTATTGCATTAAAACCTTGAGACCGTACAGAGGTAACTAGTTAATGAAGTGACTTCAAGTCAGTAATTAATTTGACCATACAAGGTTTCACTAATCATTATTACATGACATAGAATTGGTAGGTGAGCTTTGAATAAAGGAGACTGTGGTGGGTGAAATCAAGAGTATGAGGTACTGAGAAGAAGATAGACTCAGAGGAACGTACCATTGAGGCTACTGGGAAGGCCAGCCAGGAACTGATGAAACCACCACCTTGCTGAGAGTTTGCAGGGGAGGCAAAAAGAAAACTTGCAATGGAGTTGGCTGTTGTCAAAGATAAACTTTGTGGCACTTCCTCAGTTTTGCCTGCGACCAGCTCAGGAGACACTCTTGCCTGTGGAGCATGGATGGGACCAGAGATACAGCTTTAGAGACAAGATCCATTCCTATGAATACAGGCGTCACACTGGAGAGGGAGGAAGCCAGACTTCGGAACCAGACACAGGGTTGAGTTCTGATTCAGCCACTAACCACCTGTGAGCCCTTGATTAGGTCCCATTGGTTTATTTATTTTTTTATTTCTATTTCCTTGAGAGACTGACCTAAGAAAACACTGGTATGATTTATGTCAGAGTATGGTTTGCCTATGATCTCTTCTAGGAGTTTTATGGTGTCATGTCTTATTAAGTCTTTAAGCCATTTTTAAATTTATTTTTGTGTATGATGTGAGGGAGTGTTCTAACTTCATTGATTTATGTGTGGCTGTCCAGCATTCTCAACCTACTTGCTGGTGAGACTGTCTTTTTCCCATTGTATAGTCTTGCCTCCTTTGTTGAAGATTAATTGACTGTAGGTGTGTGGGTTTATTTCTGGGCTCTCTATTCTGTTCCATTTATCCATATGTCTGTATGTCTGTTTTTGTGCCAATACCACACAGTTTTGATTACTGTAGCTTTGTAGTATTGTCTGAAATCTGGGAGGGTTATGCCTCCTGCTTTGTTCTTTTTCCTCAGGATTGCTTTGGCAGTTCTGGATCTTTTATCATTCCCTATAAATTTTAAGATGATTTGTTTTAGTTCTGTGAAAAATGTCATGGGTAATTTGATAGGGATCGCATTAAATCTGTAAGTTGCTTTGGGTAGTATGGTCATCTTAACAATATTACTATTTCCAATCCAAGAGCATGGAATATCTTTCCATTTCTTTGAATCATCTTTAATTTCCCTTTATTAATGTTTTATAGTTCTCAACATGTTAGTCTTTCACCTCTTTGGTCAGGTTTATTCCTAAGTTTTTATTTATTTATTTATTCTTTGGTACGATTTTAAAAGGTATCATTTTGTTTACATTTTACATTCCCTTTCTGATATTTCAATGTTGGTGTAAAGAAATGCAATCTATTTCTGTATCTTAATTTTGTATCCTGCTACCTTGCTGAATTTATTTACCAGCCACTAACCATCTGTGAGCCCTTGAGCAAGTCCCCACACTTCTCTGAGCATCACCTCTCTCACATGCAAAGTATAAACAGGAGCACCTACCTTTTTTTTTTTTTTTTTTTTTGTGGTATGTGGGCCTCTCACTGTTGTGGCCTCTCCCCTTGCGGAGCACAGGCTCCGGACGCACAGGCTCAGCGGCCATGGCTAATGGGCCCAGCCGCTCCACGGCACGCGGGACCCTCCCGGACCGGGGCACAAACCCGTGTCCCCCGCATCAGCAGGCGGACTCTCAACCACTGTGCCACGAGGGAAGCCCTCATCTACCTTTTTAATGTGATAGTTTCCATGAAGTGTCAAACACTATTCTAGGTACATGGCAGATGCTATAAATATGCGTGTCCCTTTCCTGGAAAAGTTGTTTATTAGTCAAGGCTTTGGTAATATAATTTCATCTTAAATGCTACTACTTAAAGGAACTAAGAGATGGTTCTTTTAAGTGAAAAGAATTTATTTGTAAAAAGAAAATAGCTGGTTGTTATTGTAACATCAAATTGTTATTGATATATATTTTTTCCTTGAAATGGCCTTACTGCTACAGTATTTACTCATCAGTTCATTGAAATGTGGTGGTCCATTTGCAAGTTTCATAGTATCATAGCACCACCTTGCCATCTGCCCAGTGAAAGCCAGTCTTCTACCCATCGTGTCCAGGCTTATTAACAAGAGCCTCTACGATTCTTCCCGCTCCTGGACTTGCTGGTGAAAAGCAACTTGCTTACATTGAGTGCCCCTTAAGGGACACTGAAATGCCAACCTCTAGGTAAAGGTAGGAAGGGGTGAGGCTGGTATAACTTTCTGTGATGCTACACGTTTAAAAACAAAACAAATAAACCAAAACCAAAAAAAACCCCTATCTCTAAGATGGGCAGACGTTAAGAAAATGTTTGGCTTTATTCTTAATTCAAGTAATAATAAAAGGTAATATTTATTGAACACTTAATATGTTCCTTGCACTGTTCTACACACTTCCCATGAGTTAGGACATTTAAACCTATCTCCGTTTTATAGATGGAGGGAAAAACTGAAGCCGAGAGAAGTAAAAGTGAGTTGTGTCAAATCTACTGAAAGCAGTAGAGCCAGGATGCAGACTCCAGGGATCTGACATTAGAGCGTGCCCACTTTACTATTGCACCACCCTGCTGGGAACCGTTACTAGAATAAAGTATGAAACACTGCTTTCACAGAGAGTTTCTGCCAGCATAGCAGTGACATTGAAAACTTTTTGGTCCTTATTCCTTTTGAACACACCATTCAAAGTGACTTTAGGGCATTTGAGGATATTATAACAAATCAATCCCAATCCCAATTTCAATTCTCAGAATGGCTAAATGTGAAGGCTAATTTTATGTCAACTTGGCTAGACCATGGTACCCTGTTACGTATTTGGTTAAATACGTATTTGGTTAAATGTTTGTCAGGATGTGGCTGTGAAGGTATTTTTTAGATGAGATTAACATTTAAATCAGTAAACTTTGAGTAAAGTAGATTCTCCTCTGTGATATGGATTACCTCATCCAGTCAGTTGAAGTTCTTAAGAGAAAAAAGATGGAGGTCCCCTGAGGGAGGGGGAACATTCTATTGGTTCTGTTTCTCTGGAGAGCCCTAACACACTAAATACTACTTTTTTTTCATTTATTTTATTTTTTTAAATTTTTATTTTATATTGGAGTATAGTTGATTTACAATGTTGTGTTAGTTTCAGGTGTACAGAAAAGTTATCCAGTTATACATGTACATATATCTATTCTTTTTCAGATTCTTTTCCCATATAGGTTATTACCGAATATTGAGTAGAGTTCCCTGTGTTATACAGTAGGTCCTTGTTGGTTATGTGTTTTATATATAGTAGTGCGTATCTGTTAATCCCAGCCTCCTAATTTATCCCTCCCCCTCACCTTTCCCCTTTGGTAACCATAAGTTTGTTTTCTAAGTCTGTGAGTCTGTTTCTGTTTTGTAAATAAGTTCATTTGCCTAATTTTTTTTAGATTCCACATATAAGTGATATCATATGATATTTGTCTTTGTCTGACTTACTTCACTTAGTATGATTATCTTTAGGTCCATCCATGTTGCTGCAAATGGCATTATTTCATTCCTTTTTTATGGCTGAGTAGTATTCCATTGCGTGTGTGTGTGTGTGTGTGTGTGTGTGTGTGTGTGTGTGTGTGTACCATATCTTCTTTATCCAGATGGACACTTAGGTTACTTCCATGTCTTGGCTATTATAAATAGTGCTACAATGAACATTGGGGTGCATGTATGTTTTCGAATTATGGTTTTCTCTAAATAGTACTTTATTTTTTTCTTTCTTTTTTTTTTTTTTTTTTTTTGCTGTACGTGGGCCTCTCACTGTTGTGGCCTCTCCCGTTGCGGAGCACAGGCTCCGGACTCGCAGGCTCAGCAGCCATGTCTCACGGGTGCAGCCACTCCGCGACATGTGGGATCTTCCCGTACTGGGGCTCGAACCCTTGTCCCCTGCATCGGCAGGCGGACTCTCAACCAACTGCGCCACCAGGGAAGCCCTAAATAGTACTTTTTTTCCCCCTGGAAATCTTTCCCTTGTATCCAGCCATAATGACTGTAAGCAAAGCTATTGCTAAATCCCTGTTTACTAATGAAGGGTCTGAGGTGCTTATATCTTTTCTCTCTTACATTGTCCTCTCACAATCACACTGACTTCATATACAGGGGCACAAAAGGGCAAAGGAGTGGGTGCCAGCAGATTCATTAGCACCTTCCCCACATCACTTTGGTCTACTTACCTGAGAACCAGGTGTTGAAGGTGGCGAGGGCCAAAATAAAACCCAGCTCTCACCCAAATAAACTATGTCTGAAAAGGAAGTCCAAAATAAAAATGGCTCCTGGATTTCATTGTCCCATTTTTAGGAGGAACTGTAGAAAGAACAGCCAACAGTTACACAGAAACTTAAGATTTTGACTACATAAATTCCAAGTAATATTCTATTTATAACCAGCACTAATTAAATGTTATCGCTTAACCTTCATGATTAACAAAGGTTTTGCAGCTAATGTCAAATTTCAGGTGAAAGGATTTTAGCCTCCTTCGTTTTTTTCTCATTGAAACCAATTTGGAAAACTCTTTCAAAGTGACACCTTTAATTGGAAAGCATTCCCTTGTGCATGGATGAACAATGTGTTTCCTCATGTCACTGATAAAATGTGCTCTACCCAGGGCTGCAGAAACATCTGGAATATAACTGTGTAAAGGGCAAGAGCAGAACATTATGGGGGGAAAAGCTCAGAAGATTCATTTTTTAAAAATATAATAAATTTTAAAAATGAAGAGTCAGTAAAATATAAAGCTCAATGGATGGGTTCAAAAGATTGGGCAAGCTGAGAAAATCAGCTCTGAAAGAAGTTAAGAAGTGTGAAGGACAGAATAGGAGACACTGGTGTACATCTGAGAGGGCCACTGGATGGTAGGTAGGCACTTTGTTTCTCCTCATAATAAATGATGAAGTTTCTCAGATACCTTGCAGATTTTTTTTGTTATTTTCTATCATTTTTTAATTGAAGTATAGTTGATTTACAATGTTGTGTTAACTTCTGCTGTACAGCAAAGTGATTCAGTTATATATATGCACACATTCTTTTTTTTATACTCTTTTCCATTATGGTTTATCATAGGGTATTGAAAATAGTTCTCTGTGCTATACAGTAGGACTTTGTTGTTTATCCATTCTATACATAAAAGCTTACATCTGCTAACCCCAACCTCCCACTCCACCCCTCCCCCAACTCCCTTCCCCTTGGCAGCCACAAGTAGGTTCTCTATGTCCGTGAGTCTGTTTCTTTTGTAGATAGGTTCATTTGCATCATATTTTAGATTCCACATATAAATGATATCATATCATATTTGTCTTTCTCTTTCTGACTTACTTCACTTAGTATGATAATCTCTAATTGCATCCGTGTTGCTGCAAGTGGCATTATTTTGTTCTTTTTTATGTCTGAGTAGTATTCCATTGTATATATGTACCACATCTTCTTTATCCATTTATCTGTCGATAGACTTTAGGTTGTTTCCATGTCTTGGCTATTATGAATAGTGCTGCTCTGAACATAAGGCTGCATGTATCTTTTTTGAATTATAGTTTTTTTTTGTTTTTTTTGTGGTACGCGGGCCTCTCAGTGTTGTGGCCTCTCCCGTTGCAGAGCATAAGCTCTGGACGCACAGGTTCAGCAGCCATGGCTCACGGGCCCAGCCGCTCCGTGGCATGTGGGATCTTCCTGGACCGGGGCACGAACCCGTGTCCCCTGCATTGGCAGGCGGACTCTCAACCACTGCACCACCAGGGAAGCCCTGAATTATAGTTTTGTCTGGATATATGCCCAGGAGTGGGATTGATGAATCATATGGTAATTCTATTTCTACTTTTATAAGGAACCTCTACACCATTTCCCATAGTGACTACACCAACTTACATTCCCACCAACAGTGTACAAGGGTTCCCTTTTCTCCACACCCTCTCCAGCATTTGTTATTTACAAATAACAGACTTTACTAACAGACTTTATTAATGATGGCTATCATTAAAAAGTCTACAGACTTTTTAATGATGGCCATTCTGACCAGTGTGAGGTGGTACCTCATTGTAGTTTTAAGTTGCATTTCTCTAATAATTAGCAATGTTGTGCATCTTTTCATTTGCCTATTAGCCATCTATATGTCTTCTTTGGAGAAATGTCTGTTTAGGCCTTCTGCCCATTTTTTGACTGGATTGTTTGTTTTTTTCTTGTTGAGTTGTATGAGCTATTTGTAAATTTTGTAAATTAAGCCCTTGTTGGCCACATCATTTGCAGATATTTTTTCCTATTCCATAGGTTGTCTTTTCCTTTTGTTTATGGTTTCCTTTGCTGTGCAAAAACTTGTAAGTTTAATTAGGTCCCATTTGTTTGTTTTTATTTCTATTGCATTGGGAGACTGACCTAAGAAAACATTGGTATGATTTATGTCAGAGAATGTTTTGCCTATGATCTCTTCTAGGAGATTTATGGTATCTTGTTTTATATTTAAGTCTTTAAGGCATTTTGAGTTTATTTTTGTGTATGGTGTGAGGGTGTGTTCTAACTTCATTGATTTACAGGCAGCTGTCCAACTTTCTCAGCACCACTTGCTGAAGAGACTGTCTTTATCTCCATTGTATATTCTTGCCTCCTTTTTTGAAGATTAATTGACCATAGGTGTGTGGGTTTATTTCTAGGCTCTCTGTCCTGTTCCATTGATCCGTATGTCTGTTTTTGTGCCAATACCCTACTGTTTTGATTACTGTAGCTTTGTAGTATTGTCTGAAGTCTGGGAGGGTTATGCTTCCTGATTTGTTCTTTTTCCTCAGGATTGCTTTGGCAGTTTTGGGTCTTTTATGGTTCCCTATAAATTTTAAGATGATTTGTTTTAGTTCTATGAAAAATGTCATGGGTAATTTGAAAGGGATTGCATTAAATCTGTGGATTGCTTTGGGTACTATTGCCATTTTAACAATATTAATGTTTCCAATCCAAGAGCATGGGATATCTTTCCATTTCTTTGAATCATCTTTAATTTCCCTTATTAATGTTTTATAGTTCTCAGCATATAAGTCTTTCACCTGCTTGGTCAGGTTTATTCCTAAGTTTGTTTGTTTTTTTTGGTGCGATTTTAAAAGGTATTGCTCTTTATGTTCCCTTTCTGCTACTTCACTGTTAGTGTAAAGAAATGCAACTGATTTCTGTATGTTAATCTTGTATCCTGCTACCTTGCTGAATTCATTTATCAGTTCTAGTAGTTTTTGTGTGGAGTCTTTAGAGTTTTCTATATATAGTATCATGTCAACTTTGTAGATTTTTAAATAGTTCTTGTGAAAATTACTATTTCAAAAAGTGATCTCATAAAGATGCTGTGAATAACTGATCACTCCTATTAATTAAATGAATGTAGGTGAACAAAGTAGTAATTCAGGGTAACCCCTCTGCTATAGACTGAATGTTTGTGATCTCCCCAAATTCATATGTTGAAATGAATCCCCAGTGTGATGGTACTTTGAGGTAAGGCCTTTGGGAGATGATTGGGATTAATGCCCTCATAAAAGAAGACCAAGAAAGCCCCTTACCCATTCTGCCATGTGAGGTTACAGAGAAAAGATGGACATCCTGTAAGTGGGACCTCACCAGACACTGAGTCTGCCGGTGCCATGATCTTAGACTTCCCAGGCTATAGAACTGTGAGAAATAAACGTTTGCTATTTCTAAGCCACCCACTCTATGGTACTTTTGTTATAGCACTGGTACTTTTGTTATAGCAGCCAAAACAGACTAAGTCACTCTCTCGGGCCTGATTCATCTGCTAATTCCTGTTGTAGTCATTTTGTTTTGTTTTGTTTTTTCTTAAGTAATCTGGTGAAGTACTTCAATTCCTCATTTTATTTCTTTATTATGTAGATTTTAATTTAACTGATTCTCAAATTGTTGCACTAACACATTCTTTTAGTTCCAGAATTGCCATCATCTTTCTACAATAGTAAATCTAATATTTATTCAGTGTTTATTACCTACTACTGGCCATCGTGAAATGGTTTACATCAATTATCTAATTTAACCTGACAACAATCCAAAGAGGTAGGTAGTATTATTATCTTTTTTTTTTTTTTTCACAAATTAAGGTACTGAGGAGGAAAGAGGTTAAGACACTTACCCAAGGTCATACAGCTACTCGCCCATAACAGAAAGAAATTCACATTCCTTGGTCAAGGTTAATTCTTGGTGGGACTTCCCTGGTGGTGCAGTGGTTAAGAATCTGCCTGCCAATGCAGGGGACACAGGTTCAAGCGCTGGTCCGGGAAGATCCCACATGCTGCAGAGCAACTAAGCCCATGTGCCACAACTACTGAGCCTGCGCTCTAGAGCCCATAGGCCACAACTACTGAGCCCATATGCCACAACTACTGAAGCCTGTGTGCCACAACTACTGAAGCCTGCACACCTAGAGTCCATGCTCCACAACAAGAAAAGCCACCACAATGAGAAGCCCACATACCACAAGGAAGAGTAGCCCACGCTCACCGCAACTAGAGAAAGCCCACGCACAGCAACGAAGACCCAATGCAACCAAAAAATAAAATTAATTAATTAACTTAAAAAATATTAATTCTTGGCAACGATAACTCATTCCTAATTATCAATCATTTTTTAAAATACTATCTGTTTTACGGTTCCATCTCACCTCTTCCATTACGACCCATCCTATTCTATCCTCCCTCCTCCCAAATAAAAAAGTCCGAAGTCTGGGAAAAAATATATAGATAATTCAATGGGTTTGTTTTTATTATTTGCTTTTCAATGGAAGTACTGGGTCATTTTCTCATTTTCCATCTCATTACGTGTAAGATCTGGCTTGTTGTATTTCATATGTCAGGAATGAAGGAAAGTCCTTCAAACGTGGTGTTCTGGCTATCCAAACATTTTCGTAATGATACTTATGTCAAGGTTTAGACAACGAATTCATTGCTGTGATGAATAGGAAGAAGCGGCATGACCTTGTGTCCTGACTAAAAGAGACAAAGCTTGCTTTTGGCATTTTCTTTTGCAACGTTTCCAGGCGGTATTTCTAGGCCAAAAGCCTCCTCCATTTGGTGCTTCTGGAACATGGCTCCTGATTCACAGATTGCAGTCTCTGAGCTGACTGGGTGAGCTCAGAATCAGAGGGACAGGTCTCCTAATCTAGACAAGGTACCAGAGAAGCCTGGGGACAAAATACCTGGCACAGCCTGGAGACATTTTCTTATGATAAATTTAGCCTAAATTGCAAGCCTTATTCTTACTGCAGAAAACAGTGACTCTTTTCCACTTTTTTTGTGAAATCTTATCAGGCCACCAAGGCTAATAAAAAAATGTTGTTTCAAAAGAGAAACGCCTTGTACACAGCTGCTGGCCGTGTTATTATTTGAAGGGAAGTTAAAGTTGGCAGTGCTTCTTAAACTATAACATGAATATGAATCTCCTGGGGATCAAAGGTCAAGTTCTGATTCTGGGGTGGGATCTGAGACTCTGAATTTCTAACAGTCCCTGAGAGATGCTGATGTTACTGGTCCATGAATTATGAGGGTATAGGGACCTGTATGGGGGAAGGAGGTTACCTTTCAATATAGCTAACCAATGGTTGGTTTATTTGTTTTTGCTTTCCTTGAGGCCTGTGCTAAGTAATAAAATCTACCTCCCTTTTTTTCCACCTTGTCACTTGTGTTTGGAGAAACACAACGGAAGGAGCAAGCTGTAACTTGTGAACAGCAGACACATTAATAAAAGAAAGCGCCAGAGGGAGAACCCATGACCAGCTTGTTGCCATGACACCAGGTTAATGACACCGTGAGGGAAGAGTGATTCTCCCTGGAGCTGGTATCAAGTGACACCATCTTAATTACTCATGGAAAAGACTGCCCTGCTTCCAGCAAACAATTATTTCCTGATCGATACCCCTGTCTTGTTAAGGATGCTTTCTGACCATTTATAACCAAGCATCTGATATACTTTCCCTGAGAGGGAGGCCCACCCCCTCAGTTATCTCTACTCAGCTGCAGCCGCAACCCAAACCACGCACAAAAGCTTCTACATTTAGCTGTTCTGAATTGTTTGAAACTACTCATTATTTGTTCTGCTTCAGTGACTTTTGACTATAGATGGAAAAATAAGAAGGGCACACAACTTCCCTTTCAGCAACTTGTCTTATGCTTGTGGGTAAAGCCTTGCGTGGGGGAAGGGAGGAAGGTTGTCTTAGGGCCTCTCTGAGGCATCTTCCTGACGTCGGCTGCAGCCACTCTCCCCTCCTCTCACGCCTGTTCACTTCACTTTTGGTTGTGGCCCAGGGGCCTCATGGACTCCTGTCCCATCTGATACCTGGTGGGATATGGGTGAGGAGAGTGGTGCGGCTCTCACTTCCCCTCTTGCTTCTCTCTGTTACTTCCTTCCATAACATCACCACACTGAGCTGAACATTTTCCTGAGTGTAGCAGGTTGAATACTGTCTTCCCCCCGAATTCATGTCTACCAGGAACCTCAGAATGGGATCTTATTTGGAAACAGAGTTTTGCAGATGTAATTAATTAAGACAAGTTCACATTAGGTTAGGATGAGCCCTAAATCCAATCCCTGGTGTCCTTATAAGAGCAAAGGACACACAGGGAGAAGGCCATGTGACGATGGAGACAGAGACTGGAGTGATGCAGCCACAAGTCGAGGAGTTCCAAAGATTGCTGGCAACCACCAGAAGCTAGGAAAGACAAGGAAGGATTCCCCTGCTAGAGCCTTCAGAGAGAGCATGGCCATATCAATACCTTGATTTCAGAGTTCTAGCCTCCAGAACTGTGAGAATAAATTTCTATTGTTTGAAGCCACCCAGTTTGTGGTACTTGTTATGGCTGCCCTAGGCAACTAACACAATGAGTGAGGGAAATTAAAGGAATTAAAAGGTATGCTGGAAAGAATTTAAAACTGTGGAAAATATGACTTCTCCTACACTCTAAAGAAAAAATCTCTGAGAATTAAGGCCTTCATAGGGCTCCACCATTTCCCCACTTTACTCAAGGTTCAGGTCAGGGCTTTGTACGGGAGCATCTTCTCCAAACCTCCACAGTTCAACTCTGCCATCCGGCTCTTGTGACATCTCATGCACTACCATTAGGGACTTAGGTTAGGACATTAGGATTAGGTTTCACCCTAGGACTGATTTCCCTTCCCCCACAGTTTATGATAATAACCCCTAGCTGTGTTTTCTCCTAATTCTGAATTATCCAGCCCAGAAGCATACTATAGGGGAAGGGCTTCCAGCAGGACCGTCTAGAACCAGCAATGGTACATTAAACTTATTCAAGCGCTCCTTCCTGTGGAAGCTGTGGACCTGCCCCTGCTTTCTTTTGAGTGTTCAGTGTGTAACTCTGGGACTGCAAATGTGTGTGTGTGTGCGTGTATGCGGGCACACACACATGCACACACACACCCCTCCCTAGGACACACACCCATTCTCAAATACAATACAATCCAGTGGAGGAAAGAAAGTTTTATAACTGCTTCATATTTAGCAAGGCCACCCATCTGCGGTGGGGTTAGAACTTTATATGGTGGAACCATTACTATTACTGTGTAGATGGAGATAATGGGCGTGTTTCACCTTCAAACAGAGGATAAAAACATAAGCCTCATCGGGCATTTTTGGCACTGAAAAAAGGGAGAGAAAATCCCTGTGGCTATTCTCTGTCTCTTAAAATCATAACATTTCCACTTTCTTTTAATTAAAACAACAAAACAACAACAACAGAAGAGAGTTCTGGCACAAAGAATGAAGCCAGCACCAACTATGGCTGATCATAAAATAAGAAAAAAAGAAAAAAAAGGAATTGAATGGAACAGAAAAGAAAGAAAACGTTGACATCTGAGCTCTGGGCTGCAGAAATTGCACCTAAACAATAAAGAATGCCTAGTTGCTCACTCTGTCTCTCTCCCTCTCTCTTTGGAATTCTGGGTTTCCTTGCTTCCAAAACAATGAATGGCTTCTGACAAGAGTGGTTTTGGGAAGAAAGACCTGCTATTGGTGTTGAGGAAGATTGATTCTCCTAATTTATAATCAAGGTTTATTTTTGTGTTGTTTGAGCTCAAAATTCATTCAAATAGACTTTCAGAGTTTTCAATTGATTAAAGTGACACAGAAAAAACAATCCTGAGTGTGTGTCTTTCTGCTGTGCTAATCTTAAACCACTTTAAAAACTTTTTTTATTAGCATAAATAATTCAGGTTGATTATCAGCAGATAAGAAAAATAGGTGTGCAAAATAAAGGAAAATAAAAGCATAAACAGCATTGATGCAGGAACAACTATGAATATTATTACTAATATTGCTAATATTCTTCCAGGCTTTTTCTTTATTTACAAATATTATTAATATGTTAAAGATGGGATCACACTGTATTTTCTGTTTTCTAATCTGCTTTTGTTCCTAAACTATATTTTGTAAATATCTCCCTTGTCAGTAAGTGTGCTTCCATATTGATTTCGTCGACCCTGTAGTATATTTGTACAGTGTCAGGTGAGCTGGAACTATATTTCCCAGAATTTCCTTCCCCATATGGCCCTGGTTAGAATTGGTCACAGGAGAAATTTATGTGAGTGGAAACTGATGGATGGTGGAAAAGCAGCTACAGCTGTTTTGTTACATTGTGAGGTGATCTGGGACCAGGTGCTGCTACAGGTCCCGCAAACTGTTACAAGTCTTCTGGTTCACTTGTGAGGGTGGAGTGACACATGGCCTTCAGCAACTTTGGCTCCTTTCGCGTCTGTGAATCCTGAGACAGCTGTACGTGCAGCTCCGTGTTGAAGGGCAGGAACTTACACTGCAGGTTATCTGCATCTTTAAGATTGAGAGACGGATGTGGTGTTCAGGTTGTCGTCTTTGAACTTGGGGTTATTCTCACAGGTTCCAGTTTGTCCATCCTTCGTTCTCAGGTTCTGGGTCTGCCAATTTCGAGCCCAGCACCAGAAGCAGAAGCTGCAGCCTTATGTAAACTGCTTAGCCACCTCCCACGTTGCCTGATGTCTAATCCCTACTGTGGTTCTGTTTCTCCTATCAAACAGTAATCAGTCCAGAATTTGGTACCAGATGTGAGGTGTCCTTGTTACCTATTGCTGTGTAACAAAACATCCCAATGTTTACTGGCTTAAAACAATAATCATATTGTTAACTCTCCTGGCTGTGGGTTGGGCATTGGGGAAGCACCCAGTGGGGTGGGTCTGGTTTAGTTCTTGCCTTTAGATTTCCACTAATAGTTTTCTCAAGGCCCTTCTGGTTCCACCCACAGCCCAGTCCCAAAGCCAATGCCACTTGCTTTAGGGTTTGGTTATGGCAGCATTCAATTTCCAGCCACTGAATTCTCTGTTTGTGTATCACTGGCTTAAAAATCACCCCAAAACAAAAATAATCATTATATCATCTCCCACAGTTTCTGTGTGTAAAGGATTTGGGAAGGACTCAACTGCCAGGTTGCAGCTCAGCATCTTCCTATGGTGGCAGTCAGATGATAGCTGGAGCTAGAACAGCAGGGGGTGGAGCAGCTGGGGACTGGCCAGGCATCTCTCTCTTCACTTGTAGTCCCAGGGCCTATCCCCGTGGGCCCCCTCACAGCATGGCAGCCTCAGGGCATTCTGTGGAGGCTGAAGACTTTAACAAGTAACCCCGTGAGTAAGGCATATCTTTAATTACTTATTTTATTTTATTTTTTATTTTTATTTTTCTTGGCCGCGTGGCACGTGGGATCTTAGTTCCCTGACCAGGGATCAAACCTGTGCCCCCTGCATTGGAAGCACAGAGACTTAACCACTGGACTGCCAGGGAAGCCCCATTACTTAGTTTATTTTTGTTTCAAGAGTATAATATCTTTTCTTCCTTCTCTAAGGATATATTAATAATACTTTTTTTTTAGTTCTCAGCTCCTTCCATGGTTTGTTAACTCCAAATTTTTTGTTTGCTCTCTTTCATAAGTCTCATTATTTTAATTTGCATCTCTTTAATTATTAATAAGGTTAAACCTTTAAAAGCTGCTTATTGGTCACATGCATTTTTTTTTCTTTTTGAATTGCCTGTTCATTTCTTTTGCCCATTTTTCTATTGCAGTGATTGTCTTCTTCTTAAAGGTTTTATTTTATTTATTTCCTTTAATATTTATTTATTTATTTAGCTGTGCCAGGTCTTAGTTGCAGCATGTGAGATCTTTAGCTGGGCCATGCGGGATCTTTTTTTTTTTAATTGCTGCATGTGGGATCTAGTTCCCTGACCAGGGATTGAACTCAGGCCCCCTGCATTGGGAGTGTGGAGTCTTAACTGCTGGACCTCCAGGGAAGTCCCTTAAAGGTTTTAAAGAAAGCTTCATATGAAAATGACACTAAATGTTTGCATTCATATTGCAGATATTATTCCTCCATATAGTCGTCATATTTTCCAAACTAAAAATTAGTTTTTATTTTGGCCACGTGCTCACATGCACGTGAGCCATGGCCACTGAGCCTGTGCGTCCAGAGCCTGTGCTCCGCAACGGGAGAGGCCACAACAGTGAGAGGCCCGTGTACCGCAGGAAAAAAAAAAAAAAGAATGTTTACCTGATTTACAAATGTATCTATATAAAAAGATTTACCAAAATCTATAAAAATAAGTTATAATAATTTGGCTTTAAAGAAAATAATAAAAATTCCTGAAATAACTGTTCTGAAAACCACTACCTATAAGATAATGGCTCTCAATCCTGGCTGCACATTAGAATCATTTGGGGAACTTTCAAAAGTACTGATGTCTGGTTCCTACCCACACCAAAGATTTCTCTGGAGATCTGTAACCAGGGTTGGAAACCTCTGATGTATATCATCAGTCCTGTTGATCAAGGTAGACTTCTTGTGGGTAAAGATTCCCTCATGGAAAACTTGGAGCAGAGCGCTACATGTGAGCTTGCCTTCCCGGGCTTCTTTTGAACCAGCCCTCTTATTGAGAGGTTACAAAAAGTCCATTTGTTCATACGTGTCTCCTCCTCCCCTGCCACCACCAGCCGCCTGATATTCTGAGTATTATTGTCAGTCCTTAAGTGCTCTTCTCTTAAGAAGTAGGGCATTTGCATTTAGCTAAGGCATCATGTTGCTTGGAAGAGTAATACATCGCCTACCTAATTCCTTACAACCCAAAGTGGGGTTTGGGCCAGCAGGCCCTTAGGTCCCACCCCAGGCCCAGTGAATCAGAATCTGCCTTTAAATCAAATTTTCAGATGACTCATAGGCACATTCAAGCTTGAGAAGGATGAATATACAGGGAATTTTCCACCAGGGTGTAAGCTTCAGGAGGACAGGGACCTTGTCTATCTTGTCACAGGAAGCACTTGCAGTAATATAAGTTGAATTATGAATTTCATTATTAAAGGAAGTTAAACATGTTATATAATATGAGTCATATAATATGGGTCAACAGGACTTTCTTTGGGTGCCATAATGACAGGCAGAATCATATTCTGGATATATATATTATTCAATGTAGCATGATGTTTATGTATGCTGTATTAGTATGATTTAGGTTGCTTGGCACACATGCTGTGCCTTAATAGGTATAGTAACTTATTACTGCTCTTTGTATTTATTTTAACATTCCATAAAAGACTCTCATGTAACTTATTTCATTTAATCTCTACGGTGTGTAAGGACTTGACTCTGAATCAGGAGAATATGGGTATCTCCACTTAGCCCATGAGCAAACACAAGATTGAGAGGTTTGTAGAAGGCTTGATAGCGAGTTAATACCAAACTAGAATTTGCACTCAAAACCCCAAAGTTCCTAGTCTACGGGCTAACCACTGAAGGCTTGTATTTGGAACTCAGCATTGCGTAATACTAATACTGCAGGGAGAACACGAAAAAAATTATAATAATGGGTAATGCAACTTTTTCATTTAAAGGCATTTCCCCTGGTTTTATACATTGCTACTTTTTGTTTTGAGTTAACTAATTAACGTTTACAGTAAAACTCCCAAGTGAATATTGACAATACAATCCTTTAAAGATTCCCTGAAACAAAATTTAAAATAAAATCTTACTGGGTATTCATCAGAGAGCTAACATGAAATTGTTCTTCCTTTTACAGCTCTATATCTTTGTGAGCTTGGAAGGAGAACATATTCTATTTTATGGAACTGTCACTTTAGTTTGTACATCAGAAAATAAACCTTCATTTCTTTTAGATGACATTCAGAATAATCTCTGATCCTGTGATTTACTTCTTCGTTCACCAGAGGATATTTGCAGCAAAGCGAACCTCAGAGATGGTTGTTTAGGATAATGTTATGACGTTAGAGGTGAAGTAGATAAGAGGCATTTGGAGGGAGTAAATGACAATGTGATAAACTCTTATAAATGATCCCTTCCTCACCTATTTTTTACAGGAATGTCATTAGATGCATTCAGCTATCTTGCTCAATAGACTTTATTGTTTAAACCCAACAGTGAGAACTGTTTCATAGTTGTCTTTACGTCCCTCAGAATTTTGTACCTGATTGCTTTGCATTTGATATGAGTTCCACAAAGTTGTTTAATTGAATCGCTCAAGTGTATTGTGACACCCCATGTTTATATCCTTTAGATGAAGACCCCCCAGAAAACCTAAAGCAATAATGATAAACACTATACTGAATCCAGATTCTTTAAACTATCCTCAAATAGATTAAAATGGGGCATTATCAAACTGTAGATTTCACCTCTGCAAAGTCTGCCCTTAGAGTGAACACCATACATAACATCCCAGCACCATTTTTGCCCCTGGAGCTTTCCCCATCCCTCCCCTCTTGGTCTAAGTAGAAAGACAATAAATTTGGACATGGTGAATGGGTCATGCACCACAGATCTGGATGTGTTTTATTCTGGAAATAAGTGACAAATGTAAGCAAAGTTTTACCTGAAGAGACCTGAAGAGAAAAAACAATCATTTCTATATACTGAGAACTTGTAGGTATAAGGTGCTGCCCTGAATTCTTTATATATAACAGGCTCTACTATCACTGCCTTCCATTTACAGATAAAGGAAACTGTGACATGGAACTACTGAGTAGCCCTCCCAAGCTAGTGAGTGGCAGGGCTGGGATTGGAACTCAGGCTATCTGACTCCAAAGTCATTACTCTCTGTGCTATGCTGCCTCTTCAAAATGATGGTTAACCTTTCCTTTTCTTATTCAATGAATTAAGACCTCCCGCCCCCCATTAGAACTAATTTGTCCTGCATCCCATTCCCACTTCGCTGGATAAACTTATTAATAAAACCTATCATTAAAGCCCCACCCTAAATTTATCATGGGAAGCAAAGAGTTTAAGGGATTCTAGTACCAATTAGCTTTCCCAAATAGCATATTTTGTTTAGCTGTGACTCTGGAAGGCCAAAGATTGATGCTAATTACCATGATCTTGGTGGGCCAAGATGTTTCTGAACAAGTGGGATGCTCTGTGGGTGCCCAGGCAGATGGTTTCTCTTTTTCTGGATCTCAGTGTCCCTGTCTGTATAACAAGGATTTTGGATTATGTGATGGGCAATGTTCCTTCCAGGCCTACACCACCTACTTCAGCTTATTACTGTTTCCTGGGCATGTGAGTGGGCACCTGACTGCCCAGGGCTCCATGATATTCATCTGCAATTCTGGGCAGCTCTTGAAGCAAGTATGAAGGATAAAAATGCCAGTAAAACGAAACATATATGTAGTGACAAAGCCTGACACAACTGATGAAAAATAATGCAGAGAAACTTCATGAAACCCAAGCAAATAGATGAATGATGTAAGCATTTGTTGGTCCTTCTTGGTGGGACAAATGAAATGGGTATCAGTATGGTAGGACAAAGCCCATTGTAGCCCTTTGTCAATGACCTTGAGGAATGCTGGCTTCTACTCTTTACCAGGGTATCAATATTTTCTATACAATAAATACCTGTAGAGCATCTAATATGTGTCAGGGACTGTTCTAGACACTGAGGATCATGTATGTCTTAGTTCATTAGGGCTGCTAGAACAAAAATATCACAAACTTATATGTTTATAGCTTATAAATAATAGAAATCTATTTCTCACAGTTCTGGAGGCTGGAAGTCCAAGATCAAAACAGTGGCAGATTCCATGTCTGGTGAGGCCCCACTTCCTGGCTCTTAGATGGCCTTTTTTTCACTATAACCTCACATGGAAGAAGGGGTGAGCTAGGTCTCTGGGGTCTCTTTTCTAAGGGCACTCATCCCGGTCATGAGGACTTTGCCCTTATAAGCTACTTACCCCCCAAAGGCCTCACCTCCTACTACTATCACCTTGGGGGTTAGGATTTCAACATATGAATTGAGGGGTGGAGAACACAAACATTCAGTCCACAGCAGTCTAATAAAAAAAACTAAGATTATTATCCTCATGGAGTTTATGTTAATTTTAGAAGGAGCTACCCTTTGTCCTTTTTGTTCAGATGCTTTTTGTTTTTTCAGTCCTCTTAGGGGTAAAATGTGGGAAACCACACAGAATGAGGCAACAAAAGTATTACCAAAAAGTGGCCCCAATTCCCTGACCATCTAACGGCACTGGAGAAACCCGAGATGGGATGCGCCTGAGGTGAGGTCCTGAGGCACATGTAACAGGTAAACTTCTGCAATGGTATGGCTCCGCGTTCAACTTGAAAGCCTTTTCCCCCCTACAATGAAGTGGCCTAGAAATATGAATTTTTAAAAAACAATGGTCTAAGATATCTTAAGTCCAAAACACACTCACCTCAGAAGGTGCAGGCTGAGATTCCTCTTGGTTTTTCTCCTTCTGAAGTGATTGCACATCAGCTGCCTCCCTCCCCACCTGGGCTTCTAAGAGCCGTTACATTCTTGCCCTGTCTTCCCCATCATGTCTTTTTTCCTCTCTGCTATTAAATGGAGCTGACTGTACTAGAATGTGCAGAGAATAAATAGGCCTCCAGACTTCCCAACTGCAGAGTGGTGGTCAGCAGTGCAATGAAAAGGAAACACTGAATGACAATTGCTGTCCAGAAACACTGGCTGATTTTAACAGTTGTGGACCCTTCTCCTGCTACAGTGATATTTTTGTGCCTATGTTTGTCAAGGACTACAGTGTTGTCCTTGGACTCTCTCTGGTCACATGCTCCAGACCGGCACTCTGGGGTCTGACTTCTTAAGTGTAGTTGAACTCGGGAGAAAACTGCTGGAGACTTTGATTATTCCAATTGTTCTTTAAATAATTACTGTCCTCCATTTTTCTGAATATGCTGTCTTCCAGCCATCTGGACTGGGTCGCCCCTGCCTCTGAGTTTGTGGCTGAGCTAACTCACTGCAACCACCAACTGGGATGAGTTTGACTCCCTGGGGCTTCATTATCCTCTCCCAGCTGCTTTCCTACACAAGTGTGAGCCCTTTGGGCTTTGCCAGGGAAAGAGCTTCAAAGTGTGGTGCCTACCCAGTTCTAGGATCTAGAAAATATGCATCCAACAACACTTCCCCTTGCCTGTCCCCACACCCTAGGGCAGGGGACGAAGGAGTTTGGGATGGAGGATTGGGCATAAGAAAGTTGTCTTCCTTTTAAAGCAACTGAGTGATACAACCACTCAACCACCTGCAGGATATGACTCAATGCAGGAAATTGTGACACTTGCCTTCCATGCTTCTCTCCTCAGAGCTGTCTGCCGTTATCCAGGGCAATAAGCTGCACCTTATTTTCAAATCCCTCCTTTACCTTTACGTAAATTCATTGTCTCAGTTCTCATTCCTTAGGACTCCGTCTGTGTGACAGCAGTGGAGAGCGGGTCTTAGGTGACCACCTATGAGTTTATCATGGGAGTGGGTGTCAGCAAAACAAACAAAGGATCTGTACTTCCTTATTCTGATTACTGTCAAATTAGGATTCTGAGATGTAGACGACCACGCAGCTGGGGGTCAGAGATGCCAAACGTGTCCCTGAAGAGACTGCTATTTATTAGATAGTCTGAAAGAATCTTGTTTGAGCTGTAAGGCCAGCCTCGATGTTTGCTTTTGAGAAAAAGAAACATCTGATATATTCAGGGAGTAAGGCAGATTTGTTATCCTAACATCATGCAGCTGGTAATAGGAATCATTGAAGCCAGTATCTCAGTCATCACTGGAAGTAGATTCTGAGGCTTCTCCATGGAATATTTTGAGTCAGTGAGTCTGAGGTGGGCCTGGGAGTATGCATTTTTCACAAGCTTCCCACCTCCCTTCCCCCGACTCCAGGGAAGTGGAGAAAAATTTTTTTTGTTGTTTGTGTGTTTGTTTGTTTATTGAAGTATAGTTGATTTACAATGTTGTATTAATTTCTGCTGTACAGCAAAGTGATTCAGTTATACATATATATTCTTTTTCATGTTCTTTTCCTTTATGGTTTATTACAGGCTATTGAATATAGTTCCCTGTGCTGTATAGTAGGACCTTGTTGTTTATCCATTCTATATATAATAGTTAGCATCTGCTAATCCCAAACTCCCAGTCCGCTCCTCCCCCAACCCTCTCCCCCTTGGCAACCACAAGTCTGTTCTCTATGTCTGTGAGTCTGTTTCTGTTTCATAGATAAGTTCATTTGTATCATATTTTAGATTCCACATATAAGTGATAGCATATGGTGTTTGTCTTTTTCTTTCTGACTTACTCAGCTTGGTATGATCATCTCTAAGTCCAAGAGAAAATGTTGATTTAAACCAGTGGTTATCAAACTGTAGCCTGCACCAGAATGATCCAAAAGGCTTGTTAAAACACACCTACCCCCAGAGTTTCTTATTTGGGAGGTCCTGGTGGGGTTTGAGAATCTGCACTTCCAACAAGTTCCCGGGTGACGTTGATGCTGCTGGTCCAGGGACCACATTTTGAGAAGCACTGATTTAAACAACCCAGTTTCTCTGTGTGGATCCTTTGCTTTGAAAACCCTTTTACTGCTCTGGTAGGTCGGTAGATCAGTGGGAAGAGGCTCGGGTTGTGGGGTTTGGGTGTGGGTGTTGAACTGTTTGTGGTCCGGGAGGAGAAGAGTTGTACTGTATCCCAAAGACGCACTCCGCAGCAACTTCTGGACTTCATGGCCCTCTCACCACAGCTCCCTCCCCTGAAGGCTTTGAACCAAGCAAAGCCTGCTGAAGTAGGAGCATAGCTGTTATAGTTTGAGCATTTTCTGCCTATTTCCTTTATTCCACTGACCTCCATGGGGGTCACTCTTTGCCACCTGTTACCAACATCATCATATTTGTGTTGCCTACAGTTGTCAGGTGCTCTCAGCGGTATCTGATTTGCAATACAAGAAAAGATGGTTTAATTAAAGAGTTAGCTTTTAATGAGAGTCCTGACTTGCTGAAACCACGATTGTGTAATCCTGCTTGAAATCATAGCAGCGAATACATTTAAAAATTCTAAATATCCCAAAACTCCCATTATATTCAAGAATCTTTTAAACATTGGTTGCCTGAGGGAAGGGGAACTCTGTAGCTAAGGTGGGGAGGAAAGTTTTGTTTTTTTTTTTTTTGTGGTACACGGGCCTCTCACTGTTGTGGCCTCTCCCGTCGCGGAGCACAGGCTCGGGACGCGCAGGCTCAGCGGCCATGGCTCACGGGCCCAGCCGCTCCGTGGCATGTGGGATCTTCCTGGACCGGGGCACGAACCCATGTCCCCTGCATCGGCAGGCGGACTCTCAACCACTGAGCCACCAGGGAAGCCCAGGGGAGGAAAGTTTTCACCAAAAATTCTTTCACGGTTTGAATTCTGAACTTGAATGAACTCTTAAAAAGATAAATCTCAAAAAACAACAAAACCAAAAACCCCCTCTAACATTGCACCGTAGCACTGACTGGAATAAACAACAGTAATCCAGCTCCATGTGTTTCTTTAAGTTTTTCGTTTATTTTTGAATATGGAGTCCATTCACATGGTTCAACATTTTAAAAATACATAAAAACAGATACAGTAAAAAAGTGTCCTCCCAATCTCACCACCCTTTTGACTGAATTCTTATCCTCCATCCTCATGGCTAACCACTTTTATTAGTTTCTAGTAGATTCCTTGTAAAATTTTTTTATGGAAATACAAATATGTTTTTGTTTTTCTCCTTTTCACATTTTAATAATATGTCCTAAGGCTCCTTCCATATCAGATTAGACAACTTCCCATTATTTCTGTAGTCACAGAGCATCCGTATTTACTAGTATTCCATACTTTGTTTAGCCATAACAGTGGGCATTTGGGTTGTTTCCAAACTTTTGTAATTATCTGTTCCTTCTTGCAACATTAAAAAAAATTGTTTTAAGTTGTATCAGTCGTCTAATTCATTTGCTGATGAATGTGAATGAGGTCTTCCCATGCCAGCCACCGTCCTGGGTGTTCCTGGGGAGCCAGGTGAATGGGGTCCCTGGAATACCCCACCCAACACACTGTACTCATTTATCTCCTTTAGTCCCCACAAACACCTTAGGTGGTAGGTACTTCTTGTGTCTCCATTTCACATGAGAAAACTGAGGCTTAGAAAAGTCAAATAACTTCTCTAAACTTCTCCATGCATTTGGAAGACGGCCAAATTTGTATTTAAATCTTGTTTATCTGACTCCAGAGTCAGATCCTGGCATTTAATTAATTTAATGTTAATTAAACTCTTACAGTACTTTTTTCCATTGGTATCTACACATTGTTTTTCCAGGAGAAAAGAAGCACTGATTCATTATGACTCTAATCTCTAAATGTTACTTAGGTTATAAATGTAACATTCTTCCCATGATCATTCAATTTTCTTAATTTCAAGAATAAGCAATGCATTAATTCCATGGGGTAGGGACTGACTTACTCCTCTTTGCTTCTGCTTCTTCTCAGCCAGCACCTGGCAGGACAGGCACTTAGTGGGTTACATGGTCTCTTTCTCTTTGATTACCCAAAAGTATTCATCTTCCTGCTGCCCCACAGTGGGAACTGTTTGTCCAGTTCCCACTTGGAGCACCTTAGAGGACAATGTTACGGGTACATCTAACCATTTTTACTTTCAGAGACTTTTTTGGAGAGTGGCAGTGTGATTTTTGCTGCCATTAACATTCTACTCACTCTGAATAGTGGTTGTATTTGGGTGGAGGAACAATGGTAGTGAGGTTTTCTCTGCGTACCTGTTTTCCTCAAAAATCTGTATCCTTTTAAATAAAAGTTATTTTGCTAGTTTTTTTAATTTTAAAAGAATTGCATCGATATGGTCAGAACTCAATGAATATTGAAAAGCATAAAATAGGAAAAATTGAAGTTTCCTTTCTACCCACCCATCTAGTCAATCTGTGCCCATCCCCACTGCTGCATTCCATTTCTCAGCCCATTGACAGTTTCTTGGGTATCCTTTCAGAAATGTTTTATGTGTATTCAGAATATATATGAAAAGCTGCAAAAATTCCAGCAATGGAATTTTACCCAATCAATCAGGAATTGCCTAATCAACACTAGTTAGGTCCTCAGATTGATAGACCCCTGCTAACCCCTAAGAGAGTACCCGTGCAACAACCAACCTGATTTTTTTGCCTAGTATAACTTCCTTGTTCCTGCTGCCTTCTGCCTGTAAAGGTCTTTCATTTTGTATAGCTCCTGGGAGCTCCTTTCTAGCTGTTAGATTGGATACTGCCCATTTCATGAATCATTGAATAAACCAATAAGATCTTTAAGATGTACTCAGTTGAATTTTGTTTTTTAACGGTGCTTTAAGAGGATCTGTATGAAATTGGCACATGGGATGGTTTGAAGTGGAGGAGAAATTCCTCCAAGGAGAACAGTTAGCACGTTATTGCTGTAAACCCAAGTCAAGGGATAGGATAAATCTATGGGAATGCAAAGAAAGGGATTAGAGAAAAAAAAATGGTGCTTTACATGGAAAAACAGGCTTTGCAGATGTGATTAAGGTTAAGGACTTTGAGATGGGAGGGTATCTTGGGTCATCCAGGTGAGCCCAGTGTAATCAACGAGTCCTTAGAAACAGAGACGTTTTCCTGGCTGTGGAGCGAAGAAGATACAACTATGGCAGAATGGTCAGAGATGCAATCTTGCAATCTTGCAGGCTTTGAAGGTGGAGTAAGGGGGCTACAAGCCAAGGAATGTGGAACGCCTCTAGAAGCTGGAAAAGGCAAGGAAATAGACGACTTGTGGAACTCTGGAAAGGAACAACCCTGTCGACACCTTTATTTTAGTCCAGTGAGACCCACGTTGGACTTCTAACCTACAGAACTGTAAGACAGTACAACTGTGTTTTTTTAATTGCGATATAATTGACATACGACATTATATTCGTTTTAGGTGTACAACATAATGACTCAATATTTGTATATACTGTGAAATGATCACCACAATAAGTCTAGTTAACATCCATCACCAAGTAAGTAGAATGGACAGGTTTATTGTTAGTGATTGAAAAGGACTCAGCGCTGTGGAATAAACCCTAGGTGTGCTGCATTCACAACTCTTAGCTGCTCTTTTGTTCATACCTCCATTCCATTTAGTTTCATTCCTTGGAACAGGAAGATTCAACCTTTAATAAATTGCTACAATTGCCATCCTACTCAGTATTATGCATATCAGAAAATGATCCCAGTCCTGATGTTTTACCACAAAATATGTATACATTTAGCATTGGCAAAATGATAAAGGGGATTACTGAACCTCTTAACTGAGGAGAGCAGGATGAGCCATAAAGCAAGCATAGGGTGAGACGAGCATGTGGTTACTGGATGTTCTTATAACATTGTTGATACTCTGACACACTCATCTGGCTAATCCCTCTAGCTATTTATTTGTAAGAGAACATTCATTATCACAATCCTTTGGACTCTGACGATTTTGGTAATCATCTATTCCATTTGCATCTTCTTTTTCACCATGCAGTTGAGCTCTAGGACAGAGGAAAGTTTGCAGCAGAGTCTGAAATCGAGCAGAAAAGTTTTGTCTCCATATGAAGCAATTGGATAAGCAGGGGAAAGAAAGCAGCATGTGTGCCACTAAGTAACAACTAGTCCACTGATGGAAGGTCAGTGGTGTGATTTGGTGACGAGATCTGTGCCTCATCAACAGTCACTGGTCTTTCGTTGTCACTGCCTCTTTCTCTCAGTCACTTCATCCCAGATGGAATCCCCAGAATGAAAAAGTTCATCTTCCTTCTTCCCCAGAGTTGGTGGCCATGCTCTCTTTTCCCTGAATTAGTCTTCCATGCATCTTTGCAGCTTGTTTGCTAGCCATCTCCCACTGTTTATGATAAGATGGGCATTTTGGCTCACGTGATGAGAAATATATTTCATGCATTAAATGACAGTACATCCATATATTTCCTGATGAATGCATAATGTCAGACATCTACAATACAAGAGCTCTTCTGTGATAAACTTACACCTAAAACTGTTGAGGAGTGAGAGCATAAAGTTTGTAGTTGATTTAAGTAGAAGACAGGATTTAGCTCTGCTATTGGAGATCCTCAGCTTGGCCTGGTGTGGTGCTGCGGCCACACTCCAAAGCATCTCCTGACAGATGAACCGGTCACCTTCTCATTCTGATCCTCTGTTTTTTTGTGGGTTTTTTTGGTTACATCTTTATTGGAATATAATTGCTTTACAATGGTGTGTTAGTTTCTGCTTTATAACAAAGTGAATCAGTTATACATGTACATATACATATAACCCCATATCTCTTCCCTCTTGCATCTCCCTCCCTCCCACCCTCCCTATCCCACCCCTCCAGGTGGTCACAAAGCACTGAGTCGATATCCCTGTGCCATGCGGCTGCTTCCCACTAGCTATCTACCTTACGTTTGGTAGTGTATATATGTCCATGCCTCTCTCTCGCCCTGTCACAGCTTACCCTTTCCCCTCCCCATATCCTCAAGTCCATTCTCTAGTAGGTCTGTGTCTTTATTGCTGTCTTACCCCTAGGTTCTTCATGACATTTTTTTTTCTTAAATTCCATATATATGTGTTAGCATATGGTATTTGTCTTTCTCTTTCTGACTTACTTCACTCTGTATGACAGACTCTAGGTCTATCCACCTCATTACAAATAGCTCAATTTCATTTATTTTTATGGCTGAGTAATATTCCATTGTATATATGTGCTACATCTTCTTTATCCACTCATCCGATGATGGACACTTAGGTTGTTCCATCTCCGGGCTATTTGATCCTCTGTTTTGTGGTTGTCAATATCTCGCCAGCAGTTGCTGCCTCCCGCCCCTGTTTACCCACAGAACCTTGTTTGTTCTTTTCCTGCACCTTTCATTCTGCCTCTGAGTTAATTTTGGTTGCTTACATGTGTGATCTACCACTACTGAAATTAAGTCTTTGACAGTAGAGAAGTAGCATACATATTTAAATCTCTCTCAGGTCATAGCAATGATCTGTGTACACAGTAGAAAGATAATAAACACTTGCTGAGTGTTTTTTGAGTGAGTAATGGTGACTGAATTAAGTGTTAGTTTTCAGATTCCTAGAGTGCCACCTACTTGTTCTTTTCATTTCTTTCTTTAAAGTTTTATTAACTAATATAAGCTAATTTAAAAACCTAGGAACTATACTCAAGTGAAAATAAAAAGGAAAATTACCCATTATCTCTCAACCATGTATAACACCCATACATATGATGCTGTTTATCTATCCAGGCTATTTTCTCTATATATGTAAACATATATAGAAATGGGATCCTGCTACATAATTCTTTTTAACTAAAAAACTAAAGAGTGGTATTTTAAACTAAAAATATGTGATCTAAATGCACTTAAATACAATCACTATATCCCTGTATTACCATTTGACAGCTGCAGAGCATTTCATGGTATGGATGTACTCTGTAGTTCTACATTTGTATTACTTCCCAATTTTTGTCTTCATAAAGCTGCTAAAATCTTGTTTCTTGGCTTCCGCTGTCTTGTTAGCTTGGGGCCCACCCATCAAAGAGACCCATAATGTCTTTTTTTTTTTTTTTTTTTTTTTGGCTGTGTTGGGTCTTCGCTGCTGCACGTGGGTTTTCTCTAGTTGCGGCGAGCGGGGGCTACTCTTCTTTGTGGTGTGTGGGCTTCTCACTGCAGTGGCTTCTCTTGTTGCGGAGCACGGGCTCTAGGCACGTGGGCTTCAGTAGTTGTGGCACGCAGGCTCTAGAGCGCAGGCTCAGTAGTTGTGGCGCACGGGCTTAGTTGTTCCGTGGCACGTGGGATCTTCCCGGATCAGAGAACAAACCTGTGTCCCCTGCATTGGCAGGCGGATTCTTATCCACTGCGCCACCAGGGAAGCCTCACAATGTCTTATGTGGTTGCAGCAACCCTTAACTCCATCATGACCTGGGAGTATTTCCTGGTGGCTGGCTGCACAGAACCTTTTTTGTATCCTTAACAAAATTGTGTGGGATACAATAAAGAAAACTGTACTTATTAAACCTGCTTCATTCTTTTGCTTTATAGATGAAAATGTATCTGAGAATATATTTAAAACTTTAAAATGACCAAGCACTTCCTATATCATCTGGTATTTGACTAGAATTCATTGTCTGTAGCAGTGTCTTCAAACTCCAGGTTAATTGTAAAGAAACACTAAACAGTGAACACCAGTAAAGAAACACTGATGAAACTGAAATCAGTCCAAATGAGTAAGACAAAAAATGAAGATAACCTTGTTACATGGGAGTTCTGTAGAATGCTCAGAAATGTTAATGGCTCCATACTAGCTTTTCTTTCCTTCCCCCCTCTTTGAAAGAGATCATCAGTTAGCCTGTGTAGCATTTTACATAGAAAACCATAAAGCACATTCTCAAAACCGTATTTTGAGTCATTGGTTGATGGAATCAAACTCCTCTGGTTTTCCTCACTGCAGTTCTGCAGCCAGGCCAGGGTGGAGCTGGTGATGGTTACCATCAATAAGCCCTTACACACATCCCCCTCCCTGTTACAGAAAAACCTGCCCTGTAGAGACAGTTAAGGTCAAGAGTTGAGGATTATGGCAGTCATGTACTTGAAACATGGCTTGCCCCAGGCCTTCTGGATTTTGATATCCAATTATCAAGAGTCAAATAAGATCAGGTCACACTAAACCAAATAAAAGAAATAGCCAAAGGCAAAACGTAATTGAGAACATTTAGGAAATGACACAAAGTATTTAGTACAACTGTAGAGGTCATCGACTCATACTTCATGAATTTAATTCTATAGGCACATAATATATTAAAGAAAAGTACCAGGTCTATGATTACCTTGTGTTTCTGACATTTTACAGACCTTGAGATCAGATATGAGCACTCAATTTGATCCAGTGCTATGTGCTGCCACTGTAATTAAGACCTAATGAAGTGAAAAGGCTTCTAACAAGTGTGTCATAGAAAATGCTGTGATTCACCGACCAAGGATGAATTAGAATACTGGAAATATGTTGCCAATTCCTTTTCCATTAGAGCAGACTGAACTGTATAAAATAAATGCATTATCTGTTATTTATGACTCACGTGTAAGATTTCTCTTGGTAAGTGAAGAAAATCTTTATATAACTGTTAATCTAGTATCTGGTGTTTTACAATAGTAAAAAAAAAAAAAGCGTTAATATTTTACAATTTCTTGCTGAAAGAAGCCCATAAAATGGAATGGCATCATTTCATTGTTTCTTGGGGCAGACCCATCCCAATTCCTATACTAACTTATTTTTTTTTAACATCTTTATTGGAGTATAATTGCTTTACAATGTTGCATTTGTTTCTGCTGTATAACAAAGTGAATCAGCTATATGTATACATATATCCCCATATCCCCTCCCCCTTGCGTTTCCCTCCCACCCTCCCTATCCCACCCCTCTAGGTGGTCTCAAAGCACTGAGCTGATCTCCCTGTGCTATCCAGCTGCTTCCCACTAGCTTTCTATTTTACATTTGGTAGTGCATATATGTCAGTGCTACTCTCTCACTTCATCCCAGTTTACCCTTCCCCCACCCCGTGTCCTCAGGTCCATTCTCTATGTCTGTGTCTTTATTCCTGTCCTGCCCCTAGGTTCGTCGGAATCTTTTTTCTTTTTTTTTTTTAGATTCAATATATATGTGTTAGCATACGGTATTTGCTTATCTTTTTCTGACTTACTTCACTCTGTATGAAACACCCTAGGTCCATCCACTTCACTACAAATAACTCAATTTTGTTTCTTTTTATGGCTGAGTAATATGCCATTGTATATATGTGCCACATCTTCTTTATCCATTCATCTGTCGATGGATAATTAGGTTGCTTCCATGTCCTGGCTATTGTAAACAGTGCTGCAGTGAACATTGTGGTACATGACTCTTTTTGAATTATGGTTTTCTCAGGGTATATGTCCTGTAGTGGAATTTCTGGGTCATATGGTAGTTCTATTTTTAGTTTTTTAAGGAACCTCCATACTGTTCTCCATAGTGGCTGTATCAATTTACATTCCTACCAACAGTGTAAGAGGGTTCCCTTTTCTCCACACCCTCTCCAGCATTTATTGTTTGTAGATTTTTTGATGATGGCCATTCTGACCCGTGTGAGGTGATACCTCATGGCAGTTTTGATTTGCATTTCTCTAATGATTAGCGATGTTGTGTATCCTTTCATGTGTTTGTTGGCAATCTGTATGTCTTCTTTGGAGAAATGTCTATTTAGGACTTCTGACCATTTTTGGATTGGGTTGTTTGTTATTTTTGATATTGAGCTGCATGAGCTGCTTGTATATTTGGGAGATCAATCCTTTGTCAGTTGCTTTGTTTCCAAATATTTTCTCCCATTCTGAGGGTTGTCTTTTTGTCTTGTTTATGGTTTTCTTTGCTGTGCAAAACCTTTTAAGTTTCATTAGGTCCATTTTTTAATTTTTGTTTTTATTTCCATTTCTCTAGGAGGTGGTTCAAAAAGGATCTTGCTGTGATTTATGTCAAAGAGTGTTCTGCCTATGTTTTCCTCTAAGAGTTTGATACTGCCTGGCCTTACATTTAGGTCTTTAATCCATTTTGAGTTTATTTTTGTGTATGGTGTTGGGAAGTGTTCTAATTTCATTCTTTTACATGTAGTTGTCCAGTTTTCCCAGCACCACTTATTGAACAGGCTGTATTTTCTCTGTTGTATATTTGTGCCTACTTTATCAAAGATAAGGTGACCATATGTGCATGGGTTTATCTCTGGGCTTTCTATCCTATTCCATTGATCTATATTTCTGTTTTTGTGCCACTACCATACTGTCTTGATTACTGTAGCTTTGTAGTATAGTCTGAAGTCAGGGAGCCTGATTCCTCCAGCTCTGTTTTTCTTTCTCAAGATTGTTTTGGCTATTCGGGGTCCTTTGTGTTTCCATAAAAATTGTGAAATTTTTTGTTCTAATTCTGTGAAAAATACCATTGGTAGTTTGATAGGGATTGCATTGAATCTGTCGATTGCTTTGGGTAGTATAGTCATTTTCACAATATTGATTCTTCCAATCCAAGAACATGGTATATCTCTCCATCTGTTGGTATCATCTTTAATTTCTTTCATCAGTGTCTTATAGTTTTCTGCATACAGGTCTTTTGTCTCCTAAGGTAGGTTTATTTCTAGGTATTTAATTCTTTTTGTTGCAATGGTAAATGGGAGTGTTTCCTTAATTTCTCGTTCAGATTTTTCATCATTAGTGTATAGGATTGCAAGAGATTTCTGTGCATTAATTTTGTATCCTGCAACTTTACCAAATTCATTGATTAGCTCTAGTAGTTTTTTGGTGGCATCGATAGGATTCTCTATGTATAGTATCATGTCATCAACAAACAGTGACAGTTTTACTTCTTCTTTTCCAATTTGTATTCCTTTTATTTCTTTTTCTTCTCTGATTGCCGTGGCTGAGACTTCCAAAACTGTGTTGAATAATAGTGGTGGGAATGGGCAACCTTGTGTTGTTCCTAATCTTAGAGGAAATGCTTTCAGTTTTTCACCATTAAAATGATGTTTGCTGTGGGTTTTTCATATATAGCCTTTATTAAGTTGAGGTAGGTTCCCTGTATGCCCACTTTCTGGATAGTTTTTTATCATAAATGAGTGTTGAATTTTGTCAAAAGCTTTTTCTGCATCTATTGAGATTATCATATGGTTTTTATTCTTCAATTTGTCAATATGGTGTATCACATTGATTGATTTGCATATATTGAAGAATCCTTGCATCCCTGGGATAAATCCCACTTGCTCATGGTGTATGATCCTTTTAATGTGCTGTTGGATTCTGTTTGCCAGTATTTTGTTGAGGACTTTTGCATCTATATTCATCAGTGATATGGTCTGCAATTTTCTTTTTTTGTGGTATCTTTGTCTGGTTTGGGTATAACGGTGATGGTGGCCTCATAGAATGAGTTTGGGAATGTTTCGTCCTCTGCAATTTTTTGGAAGAGTTTGAGAAGGATGGATGTTACCTCTTCTCTACTTGTTTGATAGAATCCACCTGTGAAGCCATCTGGTCCTGGACTTTTGTTTGTTGGAAGATTTTTAATCACAGTTTCAATTTCATTACGTGTGATTGGTCTGTTCAAATTTTCTAGTTCTTCCTGCTTCAGTCTTTGAAGGTTATACCTTTCTAAGAATTTGTCCATTTCTTCCAGGTTGTCCATTTTGTTGGCATAGAGTTGCTTGTAGTAGTCTCTTAGGATGCTTTGTATTTCTGTGGTGTCTGTTGTAACTTCTTCTTTTTCATTTCTAATTTTATTGATTTGAGTCCTCTCCCTCTTTTTCTTGATGAGTCTGGCTAATGGTCTATCAATTTTTTTTATCTTCTCAAAGAACCAGCTTTTAGTTTTATTCATCTTTGCTATTGTTTTCTTTGTTTCTATTTCATTTATTTCTGCTCTGATCTTTATGATTTCTTTCCTTCTGGTAACTTTGGGTTTTGTTTGTTCTTCCTTCTCTAGTTCCTTTAGGTGTAAGGTTAGATTCTTCATTTGAGATGTTTCTTGTTTCTTGAGGTAGGCTTGTATCGCTATAAACTTCCCTCTTAGAACTGCTTTTGCTGCATCCCATACGTTTTGGATCGTCGTGTTTTCATTGTCATTCATCTCTAGGTAATTTTTGATTTCCTCTATGATTTCTTCAGTGATCTGTTGGTTATTTAGTAATGTATTGTTTAGCCTCCATGTGTTTCTGTTTTTTACGTATTTTCCCCTGTATTTAATTTCTAATCTCATAGCGTTGTGGTCAGAAAAGATGCTTGATATGATTTCAAGTTTCTTAAATTTACTGAGGCTTGATTTGAGACCCAAGATGTGATCTATCCTGGAGAATGTTCCGTGCGCACTTGAGAAGAAAGTGTAATCTGCTGTTTTTGGATGGAATGTCCTATAAATATCAATTAAATCTACCTGGTCTATTGTGTTATTTAAAGGTTGTGTTTTCTTCTTTATTTTCATTTTGGATGATCTGTCCATTGGTGTAAGTGAGGTGTTAAAGTCCCCCACTATTATCGTGTTGCTGTCGATTTCCTCATTTATAGCTGTTAGCAGTTGCCTTATGTATTGAGGTGCTCCTCTGTTGGGTGCATATATATTTATATTTGTTATATCTGCTTCTTGCATTCATCCCTTGATCATTATGTAGTGTCCTTCCTTGTCTCTTGTAACATTCTTTATTTTAAAGTCTATTTCATCTGATATGAGTATAGCTACTCCAGCTTTCTTTTGATTTCCATTTGCATGAAATACCTTTTTCCATCCCCTCACTTTCAGTCTGTATGTGTCCTTAGGTCTGTAGTGGGTCTCTTGTAGACAGCATATAGGTGGGTCTTGTTTTTGTATCTATTCAGCAAGCCTGTGTCGTTTGGTTGGGGCATTTAATCCATTGATGTTTAAGGTAATTATCGATATGTGTGTTCCTATGACCATTTTCCTATTTGTTTTGGGTTTGTTTTGTAGGTCCTTTTCTTCTCTAGTGTTTCCCACTTAGAGAATTTCCTTTAGCATTTGCTGTAGAGCTGGTTTGGTGGTGCTGAATTCTCTTAGCTTTTGCTTGTCTGGAAAGCTTTTGATTTCTCCATTGAATCTGAATGAGATCCTTGCTGGGTAGAGTAATCTTGATTGTAGGTTCTTCCCTTTCATCACTTTAAGTGCATCATGCCACTCCCTTCTGGCTTGTAGAGTTTCTGCTGAGAAATCAGCTGTTAACCTTATGGGAGTTCCCTTGTATATTATTTGACATTTTTCCCTTGGTGCTTTCAGTAATTTTTCTTTGTCTTTAATTTTTGCCAATTTGATTACTATGTGTCTTGGCGTGTTTCTCCTTGGGTTTATCCTGTATGGGACTTGCTGCACTTCCTGAACTTGGATGGCTATTTCCATTCCCTTGTTAGGGAATTTTTCGACTATAATCTCTTCAAATATTTTCTTGGGTCCTTTCTCTCTCTCTTCCCCTTCTGGGACCAGGATAATGTGAATGTTGTTGCGTTTAATGTTGTCCCAGAAGTCTCTTAGGCTGTCTTCATTTCTTTTCATTCTTTTTTCTTTATTCTGTTTTGCAGCAGTGAATTCCACCATCTGTCTTCCAGGTCACTTATCCGTTCTTCTACCTCAGTTATTCTGCTATTGAATCCTTCTAGTGTATTTTTCATTTTAGTTATTGTATTGTTCATCTCTGTTTGTTTGTTCTTTAATTCTTCTAGGTCTTTGTTAAACATTTCTTGCATCTTCTTGATCTTTGCCTCCATTCTTTTTCCGAGGTCCTGGATCATCTTCACTACTATTATTCTGAATTCTTTTTCTGGAATGTTGCCTATCTCTGCTTCATTTTGTTGTTTTTCTGGGGTTTTATCTTGTTCCTTCATCTGGTACATAGCCCTCTGCCTTTTCATCTTATCTATCTTTCTGTGAATGTGGTTTTTGTTCCACAGGCTGTAGGATTATAGTTCTTCTTGGTTGTGCCCTCTGCTGGATGAGGCTCTTTTAAAGGCTTGTGTAAGTTTCCTGATGGGAGGGACTGGTGGTGGGTAGAGCAGACTGTTGCTCTGGTGGGCAGAGCTCAGTAAAAGTTTAATCCATTGACTGTTGATGGGTGGGGCTGGGTTCGCTCCCTGTTGGTTGTTTGGCATGAGGCAACCCAACACTGGAGCCTACCCAGGCTCTTTGGTGGGGCTAATGACAGACTCTGGGAGGGCTCTTGCCAAGGAGTACTTCCCAGAACTTCTGCTTCCAGTGTCCTTGTCCCCACGAGCCACAGCCACCCCCCGCCACACCAGCAGGTAGGTGTGGCTCAGTCTCACCCCGGGGTCACTGCTCCTTCCCCTGGGTCCTAATGTGCACACTACTTTGTGTGTGCCCTCCAAGAGTGGAGTCTCTTTTTCCCCCAGTCCTGTCGAAGTCCTGCAATCAAATCCCACTAGGGTTGAAAGTCTGATTCTCTATGAATTCCTCCTCCCGTTGCCAGACCCCCAGGTTGGGAAGCCTGACGTGGGGCTCAGAACCTTCACTCCAGTGGGTGGACTTCTGTGGTATAGGTGTTCTTCAGTTTGTGAGTCACCCACCCAGTAGTTATGGGATTTGATTTTGCTGTGATTTCACCCCTCCTACCATCTCATTGTGGCTTCTCCTTTGTCTTTGGATGTAGGGTATCTTTTTTGGTGAGTTCCAGTGTCTTCCTATTGATGACTATCCAGCAGGTAGTTGTGATTCTGGTGTTCTCACAAGATGGAGTGAGAGCACGTCTTTCTACTCTGCCATCTTCTTTTTCATTTATTTCTGATTTGATCTTTATGATTTCTTTCTTCTGCTAACTTTGGGTTTTTTTCTTCCTCTTTCTCCAATTGCTTTAGGTGTAAGCTTAGGTTGTTTATTTGAGATATTTCTGGTTTCTTGAGGTAGTATTATATTGCTATAAACTTCCCTCTTAGCACTGCTTTTGCTACATCCCATAGGTTTTGGGTCATCGTATTTTCATTGTCATTTGTTTCTAGGTATTTTTTAATTTCCTCTTTGATCTCTTCAGTGATCTCTTGGTTATTTAATGTGTATCATTTAGCCTCCATATGTTTGTATTTTTTACAGTTTTTTTCCTGTATTTGATATCTAGTCTCATAACGCTGTTGTTGGAAAAGATACTTGATACAATTTCAATTTTCTTAAATTTACCAGGGCTTGATTTGTGACCCAAGATATGATCCATCCTGGGGAATGTTACATGAGCTCTTGAGAAGAAAGTGTATTGTTGTTTTTGGATGGAATGTCCTATAAATATCAATTAAGTCCATCTTGTCTAATGTGTGCTTTAAAGCTTGTGTTTCCTTATTTATTTTCATTTTGGATGATCTGTCCATTGGTGAAAGTGGGGTGTTAAAATCCCCTAGTATGATTGTGTTACTGTTGATTTCCCCTTTTATGGCTGTTAACATTGGCATTAAGTATTGAGGTGCTCCTAAGTTGGGTACATAAATATTTACAATTGTTATATCTTCTTCTTAGATTGATCTCTTGATCATTATGTAGTGTCCTTCTTTGTCTCTTGTAGTAGACTTTAAAGTCTATTTTGTCTGATATGAGAATTGCTACTCCAGCTTTATTTTGATTACCATTTGCATGGAATATCTTTTTCCATCCCCTTACTTTCAGTCTGTATGTGTCCCTAGGTCTGAAGTGGGTCTCTTGTAGACAGCATATATATGGGTCTTGCTTTTGTATCCATTCAGCCAGTCTATGTCTTTTGGTTGGAGCATTTAATCCATTTACATTTAAGGTAATTATATGTGTGTTCCTATTACCATTTTCTCAATTGTTTTGGGTTTGTTTTTGTAAGTCTTTTCCTTCTGTTGTGTTTTCTGCCTAGAGAAGTTCCTTTAGCATTTGTTGTAAAGCTGGTTTGGTGGTGCTGAATTCTCTTAACTTTTTCTTGTCTGTAAAGGTTTTAATTTCTCCATCAAATCTGAATTAGATCCTTGCTGGGTAGAGTAATCTTGTTTGTAGATTTTCCCCTTTCATCAGTTTAAATATGTCCTGCCACTCCCATCTGGCTTGCAGAGTTTCTTCTGAAAGGTCAGCTGTTAACCTTATTGGGATTCCCTTGTATGTTATTTGTTGCTTTTCCCTTGCTGCTTTTAATATTTTTTCTTTGTCTTTAATTTTTGATAGTTTGATTAATATGTGTTTTGCCGTGTTTCTCTTTGGGTTTATCCTGTGCTCTCTGTGCTTCCTGGACTTATTTCCTTTCCCATGTTAGGGAAGTTTTGACTATAATCTCTTCAAATATTTTCTCAGATCCTTTCTTTTTGTCTTCTTCTTTTGGGACCCCTATAGTTCGATTGTTCATGTACCTAATGTTGTCCCACAGGTCTCTGAGACTGTCCTCAATTCTTTTCATTCTTTTTTCTTTATTATGCTCTGTGGTAGTTTTTTCCACTATTTTATCTTCCAGGTCACTTATCCGTTCTACTGCCTCAGTTATTCTGCTATTGATTCCTTCTAGAGAATTTTTAATTTCATTTATTGTGTTGTTCATCATTGTTTGTTTCCTCTTTAGTTCTTCTAGGTCCTTGTTAAACGTTTCTTGTACTTCCTCCATTCTATTTCCAAGATTCTGGATCATCTTTACTACCATTATCTGAATTCTTTTTCAGGTAGACTGACTGTTTCCTCTTCATTTGTTTGTTCTGGTGGGTTTTTACCTTGCTACTTCATCTGCTGCATATTTCTCTGTCTTCTCATTTTGTTTAGCTTACTGTGTTTGGGGTCTCCTTTTCACAGGCTGTAGGTTTGTAGTTCCCATTGTTTTTGGTGTCTGCCCCAGTGGGTGAGGTTGGTTCAGTGGCTTGTGTGGGCTTCCTGGTGGAGGGGACTGGTGCCTGTGTTCTGGTGGATGAGGCTGGATCTTTTCTTTCTGCTGGGCAGGACTGCATCCCATGGTGTGTTTTGGGGTGTCTGTGAACTTAGTATGATATTAGGCAGCCTCTCTGCTAATAGGTGGGGTTGTGTTCCTGTCTTGCTAGTTGTTTGGCGTGGGGCATCCAGCACTGGAGCTCGCTGGCCTTTGGGTGGAGCTGGGTCTTAGCATTGAGACGGAGATCTCCAGGAGAGCTCTGGCCAATTGATATTACGTGGGGCTGGGAGGTCTCTGGTGGGCCATAGTCCTGAACTCGGCTCTCCCCTCTCAGAGGCTCAGGCCTGACACCAGGCCAGAGCACCAAGACCCTGTCAGCCACCCAGCAGACATCTGCCCTGGAGGATGCCACACAAGCTGCTCACAGGAGGTATCTCACCACAGGCACCGCCCCCCCCCGCCAACAAAACTGCCTTTAAAAGGGTGCTGGGGGAGCTGCTGGGTGCTACTGACTACTGTTTACTGCAGGAGCCAGGCACTGGAAAGGCTGCATGTGCTGCAGGAGGCTGCCTGTGTCTCCTGTACTAACTTCTAAGTGGCTGCCATTTAACTCTCAAGCACTGCAGCGTAATTGGATTTATTTACATTTTTTCAGACCATATTGGGACCTAGAAAATTCTATGGGTAAGAGGAATCACCATTTTTTCTAAAGATTATCTCTGTTGAAGGGAGGTTGATAGTGCATTGGCTGTGGGTCAGAATCACACACTCTGTCACTTACTAACTGAATGACCTTAGAAAGGTTAGTTAACCTCTCCAAGTCTCTGTTTCCTCATGTATAAAATGGACGTAATAGTAGTATTGGCCTCACAGGACTTGTAACATTTTAATTGAAATAATTGTAGGTTCACAAAAAGTTGCAAGAATAGTACTGTGAGGTCTCTTGTATATATCACCTAGCTTACCCCAGTGTTGACATCTTATTTAAATAGTGCATTGTCATAACCAGGAAATTGATTGGCACAATACAATTAACTAGCCATTCTTACTCAAGTTTCACAAGTTTTCGCATGCATTCTTTTTGTTGTTGTTGCTAAGGCTTTGTGTATAAATCTATGGTATTTTATCACATGTACAGATTTGTATAATTACCACTATAATCAATATACAAATGTGTGGATTAAATACAATTACACATTTAAAGTGCTTAGCACGAGATGTAGCATATAGAAGGAACTAATTAAATGTTATTATGATTATTAGAGGAAATGATGATCTTGCTGATCAATGCTTTCGCATTTGATGAGGTAATTGGGTGGTTGACATAAATGGTATTTTAGAAGCTAGAAGCAAGGCACTTTCCGTTAATCATGCTTTAAATTTTTTTCTGTATTTTATAATGCTTTGACATCTTAGGGCCTTGAGGACCTGGGGATGTGGTGCTTTTCCCAGGATTAGCTAATTCTTAGAGATAGCAAATGACTTGCTTGTGAGGTTGTCTTTGAATAAAAGCCATCCACCCATCTGCCTCTTTTCACCAGACTTCTGATGTAATTTTCCATCCATTCCCCCCACCCCCAACTCCAACACCTATTCCTTGGCTATAAATCCCTCCTTGTTCTTGTATTTGGAGTTGACTCCCATTTCTTGCCCCTACTGCAATAGTCTTGGCAGCTACACCTATAGCAATAGTCCTGAGTAAAGTCTTTCTTACAAGTGTCAGAATAATTTTTTCTTTAACAACCCCCAGGCTCAGACTATTCTAGACAACACTAATGTGCACTTTCCAGAATTAAGGGACCCTTGTCAGGGTCTACTTCATTGCCTGGGGTAAACAATGAGGGGACCAAATTAAAGGGTATCCAATTTCTCCTAGTTTATCTTTGCTGTTCCTTAGATGAAGAAGAGAAAAAAACACATTCTTAGAGGCAGTAATATTGGTACATGGAAAAACTTCATCAAAGAGTTAAAATAATGACCATAATACCCCAGTAATCATTTTCACTTATGCAATAAAGTTAACTTAAATGAGGATTCTAAGATGGGATCATACTTTTTAGATAGATGACCTGCCCCCAGAGCCCTGTGCTTTTCCAATGGTAGCACTGAGCCTGGGATCCTCCAGGGCAGGGACGGGGTGGTGAGGAGTAGCCCATAGAATCTGGATGATCAGAACCTAAATATTTTGGCTCCTTGGATGTACAACACCTACCAGAAGTTAGTTCTTGCTCCTGGAACCTTTTGAAAGTATCAATGCTTGATTGCCACCTTCTGGTCAAAATGTGTCTTATATTATTTCTGCAAGTCATTAGGTTTCAGTAAAAAGGATTTGACAGAAGTTAAGTCCCTGTCAGACCAGCAATCCCACGGTGGCAACCGATATGGACAGAATATCATATAACTGTTGAGAAACTTTCCAAGGATGTGCATGCATATATCTGTTTATTTATATCACACACACAAATGAATACTATTCTGAATCTGTAAGGATATAAAGGCAAATAATTATAACTTAAATTTCTACAAGTGTTTTTTTGTTTGTTTGTTTGTTTAAGTTTACAAGGTGCTTTTGCATTTGGTCATTCTATTAACTTGAGAAGCAAGTAGGAATGGAATGATTTTTAAAGCAATCCCATAAGAAGATAGGGAATTATCAATGCGTCCTTAAATTTCCTTGCAAATGTTTGTCTTACTAATCTTTTTAACTTTTCTAGAATGATTCCATGTATACTTTTTTAATGTAATTTTAAAAAAAGTAATTAATTAATTTTTGTCTGTGTTGGGTCTTCGTTGCTGCGCATGAGCTTTCTCTAGTTGCGGCAAGAGGGGGGCTACTCTTTGTTGCGGTGCGCAGTCTTCTCACTGTGGTGGCTCCTCTTGTTGCGGAGCACGGGCTCTAGGCTCGTGAGCTTCAGTAGCTGTGGCACACAGGCTCAGTAGTTGTGGCTTGTGGGCTCAGAGCGCAGGCTCTGTACTTGTGGCACACTGGCTTAGTTGCTCCACGGCATGTGGGATCTTCCTGGACCAGGGCTTGAACCTGTGTCCCCTGCATTGTCAGGTGGATTCTTAACCACTGATCCACCAGGGAAGTCCCTCCATGTGTACTTTTTCATTACCAAGCTCACTTTTGCACTTAAAATATAATTCTGTTTTTTAAAGTGACATGAATTTTATGAAAACATCTGTTGGATAGAAAAGAACTTTAATAATCAACTAACAAATGTATATATGTTAATGTCTTATGTGTCACCTTCAATTGACGATGATGCAAACATGTGGAGAACAGATGGCATACGGTTAAGAGCACTGCCTCTAAAAGCAGATGGTCTGAATTTGAATCCTGGCTCTGACTGTTACCGGCTGTTATCTTTAAACAAGTTACTTAATCTCTGGCCTTTGATTTCCTTATCTGTAAAATGGAGGTCATGTCATCCATAATAGTACCTATCCCACAGGATTGTGATGACAATTAAACTAGTTAGTATCTGCACAGTGCTTAAAATAGTGCCTAGTACATAAATGAATTATTTTTGTAAAGCAATTAGAACAGTGTCTGGTACATAGCAAGCACTATGTAAGTATTAACTAAATAAAACAATAATAGAAAATGATTAATATTCACTCCAAACTTACCATGTGCCAGATTCTAAATTTAGCACTTGGCACACATTATTGTTTTTCATCCTCCTACCATCCTATGTGAAGGATTCTATTATTTAGTTTCCGTTCTACATGGAAACTGAAACACAGAGTGCTTAAGAAACTTGCCGAAAGTCACCCAGCAAGTATGTAGCAGAGCTGAGATTTAGTTAACCTGTTTCCATCTAAACATTGTTATTTTACTACCCCACTTATGTCTCCGTTGCATTTAAACCTTTTCACTGATTTATCAAGTTAATTCTATACTATTTGTCCTCTGGAACCCAAATGAGCTCCTTAAGCACCCAATTTTGTCTTTCTCTTCTAGGTTTTTGGCATATATTCAAATGAGCCTTAATTACTTCATAACTGTTTTATATCTAGATATAATTAATGCCAAACAGAATACCATGGCTATGTTTAATAAAATCTGATGATAGTAACAAGATTGTTAGGCTCACAAACATTCTGTCCTTTCTCTTCAGGAGACTGTTTCAACAAATTAATACAATTACTTTGGTGATTAAATATTCATTCATTGTGGTCTCACATTAAATCCTCATGAACTAAAGCAAGGTGAGAAGTAGATATATTTCAATAAAACGATAGGATCGTGGACAGGCCCTTCTTTGAAACAGCAAGAGGGCAAATATGTATTCCTGTCATTCTAATGTTTCCTTCAGTTAATTTTAATTTCCTTTTTTATACTCTTAAATAGTTTTAATTATTACAAGAGAATTGTCAATAACTATTACTCTATCTTGGGGAAAAAAAGGCAGGGAGAGAAGGTGAAGGCTCCTCTGGCATCAAGATGGATTCATTCAAACCCCCACCCCAAGAATAAGTGTAAGATGTTCCCCATACTCACTCCACTGGGGGTCTAGTCCAGACCCCATCAGTACTCTTCTTCTTCTTTGTGTTCATGAGTTCAATGGTGTCTCGGAGGTGTGGTATGCATTGGGCAGCAAATAGGGGAGAAGGGGTTGTTTGCAAGTCTTCCTAGGCAATCAGTAGGGGAGGTTGCTGGAGGAATGAAGTCCTCATGGACCCCAAAGGAGGACAGTTGTCAGAGTCCCCTAGTGCAGGTAGTAGAGACATTCCCTTGAATGAAAGCAAGGCAAACCACAGGTGATGGCTCAGTTCCAAGCAGGTCCCGGGCTCTGAATCAACAGCCCTCACGGAGGACCTATCTCAGATGCATCGGCCCAGCTCTTCCAGGGTAATCCCCTCTCTTTCTCCTTGAGCAACTTCTCCTGGCTCCCAACCCAGCCCCCAGCCCCCCGGTTCCTCTTTCCTCCATCCTCTTGTTTCCTTCTGGTCTTAGGAAAAACCTGTCCTCTTGTTAGCTCCTTGCCTTCTCTAAGGACACTTCTTTCTTTCCTTCCCCCAGCTCCAGTCTTGTGTTCCTTTATGATGGACTGATGTGCAGTAGACTCAGAACCCACTCCTTTCCCTTATCCTGGACTGATCTTCAGACTCTTCTAAGAATCTAGGGGAAAATCATACTATATTATTATATCACTTATAATTGTGACATTAAAAATATTAAAACATAAATTAATAAAAATAAGCAAATATAAACTATTAATTTTATATATTGCTATATAATGATGAGGATATTAAAATGGTCTGAACATTCCTATCTTTTCACACTTTTTATTCAATTTAATTTTTTTCAATGAAGTATAGCTGATTTACAATGCTGTGCCAATCTTGAGCGAACTTGCCTGCTCCAGGGAGAATGCCTGAGCGTGGAAGAATTGGGAGAAAGGTTTTGAGTATGTTTTGGTTCCCTAACAAGGAAAGAGTGTTTATTCTGTCCCAGTTGTCTGTTTTGATTCTCTAGAAGAGAATTTCCTTTGCTATTTTCTTAAATCTAATTAGTGGAACCGAAGACCTTGTTGCAAGACTTCCCTTACTCTACTTTCTTTGACAATTTTTAGTGCTTCTTTTAAATATAACTTCCATTACATTTTAAGACTTGTAGTTCTACAGAGTAATTTGCATTCGGTGGATGATATGGTTCTATGCTGGCCATCTCATGTTATGAGAAAGTGTTAAACCATGCCTTCTGAAAGTTTTCAAGTCCATTCGCCTTAAGCACATTTAGTTAACCTAAACATCACATAGGAATTTAGAAATGCTAGAATTGCAAGTGATTTCTTGACTAATGCCTGTCTCCCCTACTAGACTGTAAATGACAATGAACTGAATCTATTTTCACTCACCATCGTATGCCCAGAGCCCACCACCGTGCCTGGCACGTAGCTGGTGTTCCATACATATTGGTCGAGCAAATAGATGTTACCCTATTTTGCCTTTAAAGCCTCTCTTGAAGATTTTAGGCACATTTTAGAAATAAGGATGAAGAAGAATATTGGCAGAACCGTATTAAAGACTGGAACAGTTGTGTTGAGGATTATGAAGGATAGGGAGAATAAGCAGAAAGTGAAGAGTTGGGGATTACGAGGTCAAGCTTGGGCTCAGTGGAAAGGGCCAAGTGCAGAGTGCTGCATCCTTGTATGCTGCATCAGCACACAGTGGCTGTATGCTGATCACATCTCACGCTGGGAGGCAGTGGCACCATGGAAAAAATCACATGTCGCCAATGTTTCACATAACTTTCTTCAGTTTGTAAACTCTGTAAGTTCCACAGTTCTGCACCACTCCAGCCATTGGTATATATATAAATTACTTGCGTTTTCTCATGCACTTAGTGCTCTTACTGTTCACTTCAGCAAGCATATACTGAACACTTGCTATCTTGGGCGTGTACTGGTGGTGCTCAGTACACAGGTATTCTGCTTACTACTCACTTTTAATAGATTTTATTATTTTAGAGAGTTTTACGTTCACAGAAAAATCTACTACTCATTTGTAAAAGCCTGAATCAAAGTTACCTACAAATGTAACAAATTCTAATTTCCAAATGGACCCAGGTAGCAAACAAATGCTACACACACACACACACACACACACACACACACACACACACACACGCACACACAACCAGTCAGCCTCCTCTTTCCACCATGGATACAACTTCTATACACCACTTCTCGGTTAATATTTACCAAAGTGAAAGGAGAAAAGTCAGAAACTTCAAAACACACCAGGAACATTTTTCTGTCACACTGGTTGGAAAAGAATCCACAATTTCTTTGCCAAATTCCTAGTAAGTTTTAAGATATTAATTGCTGGATACTTGTCAATTTATTAATCCTTGACTTCTGGAGAAAAGGTTGGAGGGTATAAAACTTTCATCTCTGAGCCAATTGAAATGTTTTAACTGGAAATTTTCCCAGGCCAGTCACAGAGAGGAAAAACAAAAGATGGTCAAGAAAAAAACTACATATCCTCAAATCTTCCATTGCTAACCAAAACAGCACCAATAATTAATTTCTTAGCTTTAGTGTCATTTTATTAGCAATCATTTCTTGAGTTGAAACTCTTACAAAGTATGTCTAGAAACTAGTGTAGTAAGTGTTTTACTCATTAGAAGTTAGGTTATTAAAACTTATTAAGACATCTAGCAAAGTAGACGAACTACTCTACATAAAAATAACTGTCATTTAGAAATTACATTTGGCTCAATGAATAGAAATCCAACCATGGTGACTTAATCAAAAGGGGTTTATTTTTCTCCCCAAAGAGGAAGTCCAGAGATAGGCAATTCACAGTGTCAGTTGTTAATATCCCAGGATCCTCCTATCCTTCTGGTTTGTTTTCCTTCGAATGTGGTGTTCATTTTCATGATTGCCTCATGGTTACAATATGGCTGCTCCACGTCCAGCATAATACCAACTTTCTGAGTAGGGAGAATAAGAATAAAGAGAAAGGCAAAGGCAAAAGCCTGAATTTGTCCTTGTCTATTGGAAAGCAATGGCTTTCCCAGGAGACTTGCCTCTCCTCTAGACTTCTACTTATACTTCTTTGGCCATAACTGTGTCACACGGTCACCCAGCTATAAGGAAGGGTAAGAAATACAGACTTTTAGTTAGGTGTATTGATACCCTGAACAAAATTTGGGTTCCCTTGTAAGGAAGAAGGGAGAATGGCTGTTGGATTGACAACCAGCAGTGTCTGCCACAAAAACATTTTTAAAAATTGAAGGCAGAAAGGGTTTGAGTCCCAGGAACTTTGGAGGCCTTGAGAAAATGAATGTATTTAACATTGTGAGTAAAAGTTTCTTAAAAGCTCAAGCTCAGGACAAGGATATTACCTATGTTTCCACCAATGGGCAGTTAGACATAGTTCAGCATAAGCTGGCTTGAGTGATGTTTTTAAAGAACTATCTAGTCACCTTCCCACTTATGCTGTAGGATGCCTGAAAGGCACCAACTAGCAATGAACACCCTCAAAAGAATTTAGCAATGAGGCATAATTGCAAATTTTTGTATTTGTATCCAATTTTAATGCCAACAACCTAATGATGGTCAGTTGCATTCAAAGTACAATTCAAATAGCCAAGTAATTTTTTACACATCCAAACTTTAACTTGTATCTCTTAAGCTATTGAAGGGTAATCATTTCCTACTACCCAGAGACTTCTTGCATCCCTTAATCTCTCCTCTTCCTATTCACCCACACACTTTGTTATATTTTACAAAAGTATCAATCCACAATAGCTTGGAACTTTTTTTAATGGTCCATCACCACTGAGTTTGATAAAGTACTGCCCTAGTCTAAAGGGTTGATTTTTGCATATTAAAGGTCTAGAATGGGTCTAGTGGAGAGAGACTCTCCTTGGAGAGTCAGCATTCTCCACATTAGGCATGTGTGATGGGTGGGGGCAGCATGGGGAAATTTACAATATAGTAATCTTTTTACTCATTACACAATTGTACAATGAAGGTGCAAATTGTAAGTATTTCAGTTGGGGGTGGAGAAGATGGGCTGCCTAGTTTCCTTTGGCTTCCTTCCTTTAATATCACTCCAGGGTTTTAGTGTTACACCCACCCATTCTTTCCTTGGGTCTCCAGGGGGAGGAAACAGTTAATGGGCAATTGACCAGAAGTAATACAGAGCAATAAATCAGAACTACTGAAAAGGTATGGCTCCCTAGATATTCTTGTGTGATATCAAATAGCAGGATCAGACAGGAGAGTGTTAGCTACCAGATTCAACATGAATTATGACAGGTGAGTGTTCATTAAATGTAGAATTGATGATACGCTAAAAGAAATTGGATATAAATCAGGTTTTAGTTCATTGATAGTATTCTTCGGTTGTGGAATACAGGTTTGCCTCACTATCCGAAAGTAGAGCAAGCCTACGTAAACTTTCGTAAGCCAAGACTGCGTAAAGCAAAGAAGCAATTACCGTTAATTTAAATGGAAAAATGTGTGAGTGTTCCCAGACCCAAAAATAACCTACCAAATCATACCAAATAATATATAAAACCTAAAATAACACGCACATAGGGTAAAAGCAGGAGTGATATGATAAATGCATAGGCTGGATAAAGTAGAAATAACGTATGGTACAGTGTAGTTTCGCTTATCAGAACCGGGAAGACAGTAAGCACCCTGGAAGGCAGAGAGGTAGCGATGATGGTGTGTCAGGCTGAGGCATGGGAGGCTGGGGAGGTGGCAGGTAGAGGACAGGTAGGACGGAGAGGAAGACAGTCACCTATTAAGATCTCATCACCATCTAAATCCATCAGGGCAGACAAGTCACTAACATCTACACCTTCTGTGTCTGCCTGCCTTGATGTCTGCTCTGGCTGATGTGGAAGACTTGAAATATGACAATGTGCTTGACTGCTTAGCCTCGTGCAATATGCTGTCACAGAATTCTTTGTAGGTACTCGAAACATCCTGCAAAACTGCCCTAAACCTACGTGCCCTTTCAAAATTAAAGTCATGCTTTTCTGCAATCACTGCAGCTCTGCCAGTCAGGGTGAAAGCTCACACAAGTGCTTCATGGTCGGTTCCTGGATGACCTTCTTCACCTGTCAGCTGTGGGTCATGGAATGCCAAAACCTCTTCAACATCATCTTTGCCAACTTCCACAAACACAGTCACTTTTGCTGTATTTATTGTTGTTGGTTCAAAGTCTTAAAATACTTCACTGCTTCGGGACAGTGTCCTCCAAATGCCATTTCTCATCGAGACGGTTAGCCTATCAAGAGCATCTCCAAGGTTGTTGATTACCAGTTTTATATTGTAGCCTTTCCAAATCTCTCATAAAGATGCTTCAGAGTTGCCCTTTCTGTCAATGGCACTTACAATAAAACACATCACATTTTTTTCTTTTTTATTTGCAGTACGCGGGCCTCTCACTGTTGTGGCCTCTCCCCTTGCGGAGCACAGGCTCCGGACGTGCAGGCTCAGCGGCCATGGCTCACGAGCCCAGCCGCTCCGCGGCATGTGGGATCTTCCCAAACCGGGGCATGAACCCATGTCCCCTGCATCAGCAGGCGGGCTCTCAACCACTGCGCCACCAGGGAAGCTCAACATTTTGTTTAGAGTAAGCCTTAATTGTGGCTATCAGGCCTGGGTCACACGGTTGCAGCAATGACGTTGTATTCAGTGGTAAGAACACAACACAAATGTTACTGCCATACTCGGTAATGCCAGGTGGATAAGCAGCACAATTATTGACAATCAAAAGACACCTATTATTGTGGTTATTTTCTCTACAGTATTTTTCAACAAAAGGACTAACGTATTCACTCATGTACTCAGAAAAAATCACTTGGGTATTCCAAACACTTGAATGTGAATGAAACACAACAGGAAGTGTATTCTTATCAATGCCTTTAAGTGCCCTCGGGTTTTCTGAATGGTACCCTAGTAGAGGCCTAAGGACAGCATCACCAGTGGTGTTAATAATAGGCATTAGCATTAACCTGTCCTTCAATGCTTTGTGTCCCTTAGCCTGCTTTTCTTGTATTGAAATTAATGATTTGCTTGGCAACTTTTTCCAATAAACTGCTGTTTCCTTGCAGTTAAACACTTGCTTACACAAATAACCACCTTCTGTAATTATTTCCTTCAGTTCTTCTGGGACCTTTTTAGGCAGCTTCAGTATCAGCTGAAGCACTCTCTCCAGTAAATTTTAAGCTATGAAACTCCCCTCGCCTCAAAAACTGATCAAATCACCCATGACTACCTTTAAATTCCACTTTTGCAACATTTTCACCACCATCAACCAGTGCTTTTGAGGGGGCTATGTTCTAGTTGGGTGAGAATAGGACTGAGTTGACGCCCTGCATTCAATTTGTGCTTTTCCTGGAATTTCTTCTCTGTTCTTTCCGGAGGGGAAGGGCCGAAAAAGGACCATTCCAGGGCGCGGCGCTGGGCTTGCCACATTTGGGAGCGCCGCCTGAAGTTGGGCGCACAGCCTCCCGACGCCCTGCCGTTGGGCTGGTGGAGGCCGCAGCACTGCTAGGGTTGTATCAGTCCTCCTGTTTGCACTATTTCTTTTTGCGACCATGGCCCCGCCTTAAGTATTTCTAATTAAGAAACAAAACCTCAGGAAACCGAAACTTAACCAGCCGCTCTCGCTTCTGTAATTACGCCTGCTGACCCCCCCCCCCGCAACCGTCCAACCAATCGGCGACTAGTGTCTCTGTTTAAAAGTCAACCAATCGGCGACTAGTGTCTCTGTTTAAAAGTCAACCAATCGGCGACTAGTGTCTCTGTTTAAAAGTCAACCAATCGGCGACTAGTGTCTCTGTTTAAAAGTCAACCAATCGGCGACTAGTGTCTCTGTTTAAAAGTCAACCAATCGGCGACTAGTGTCTCTGTTTAAAAGTCAACCAATCGGCGACTATATTTGTACCGGTCTATAAAAGAGCTGTACTAAACTCCGCCAGGACCTCTTAGCGTCACCGGCAACGAGTGCGCGGAGGTCCAGGTTCGAACCTGCAATAAATGACCCTTGCCGTTTGGCTTTGACTCTCGACTCTGGTGGTCTTGTGGAGGGGCCTCGCGACCTTGGGCATTTCACTTTCTGTTTCAGCTTATTGAAAAGACTGACTGATTACTCCTTAGGTGTAGGATAACCTAACTGAACGCTGCACTTTGTACACTTTGTACACTTTGCTCCTAGCAGAACCAATAGTGACTTCAGCAGCTTTGAAGAATCTCTCTTTCTTGGTGCAATTAGTACAAGTGGTGGACGCAGTCAAGTTCGATGCATGCACAGTGTCTATTTTGTTCACCACGATCAAAACAATTACATCCAGTTTTATGCTAAGCACAACATCCTACGAGCTCTCTTAGGCTTTTCTGATACCTTAGGACACATCTTTCTAATGGGTGCACAAAATAAATGGAGATAAAGAACAGATGTTCACAGACACGGTTCAAATCTGCGGAGGTTGATGCCGAGATGCTGAGGGTAGTTCTCAGGAAGGAGCTTGGTGGTACCAAGCTCACTGCTCTGAGTGCTGCAAAACAAATGCTGAACACTATTTTCAGCTTTTGCCTTTTTAAATCAAAGTGAAATCCTCTCCAGATTTCTTTTGTTAGCAAAAAGAGGTATCCGTAGAAGCAAAGTGGTAAAACTCAAACTTTAGAAAAACGGGGGATACCTGTATCCTAGTAACTCAGTGCTTGGGCTCCAGCCTGCTGAAACTCACAGGCTCCTGGAATGGCTTTAGATCAGGTTAATATCTGTTATTGCTGCATGCAAAATGTCTCCAGCTCAGTGGCTTCAAACAACCACCATTTATTATTCCTCACAAATCTGGGGTGGTATGGGGCTGGCTGATCTCTGCTGGGATTGCAAAGGGTCTGCAGTTTTCCTGGGGCCTCTGTCGGGCTTAGCTAGAGTATCTTAGCTGGAACAGATCTGTTCTATGTGTTATTTATCCTCCTTCTGAGACCAGCATATATGCCTAGGTGTGTCCTTCTCATGGCAAGGCCAGGAATCCAAGAAAGCAAGCAGAAATACTAAGGCCTTCTGAGACATGGGCTGGGAACTGGTCCACTGTTCTGGCACATCCCCTCATTCAACCTGCCAAAGCAAATTACACAGCCAAACCCAGATTCAAAAATGGAAGGGAGGGCCTCTATAGGGAAGGAAACCACAAAGTCACATGGCAAAGGATGTGACTCCAGGATAGATAAAGAAGTGGGGCCATTAATGTGATTTCCACAGCATCTACTGCAAGTGATAATCAAAGGGCTGAAGATTAAATTAGACGTAGGGTTTACTTGAATCACTGCATAGATAAGAACAGCTCTATTATTGACTAGTGATACATATATATAGAGAGAGTTAAACTTTTTCAAACAGAATCATAAAATCAAGGGGAAAGAGAAAGGAAAAGAAAGACAAATTAGAAAACAATGAAAGGGGAAGGAGAGGAGCAAAGATGGCAGTGGCAGTGATGGTAAAAATAGGACTCCAGAGCAGCACCTGAAGCACACATGTACAGTGAAGAGGATGTAATCATGAAACCATAGAAATGATTTTTCTAATCTGAACCATTGTTTTTAAACAGATGTCCCATAAGAATCCAAATTTCTGGCTTTCCTTGAAAAGTCAGAAGCTCTGTAACACTGGGTTCACATTCCCACGTGGGTTCACAGTTCTCCAGAACTGAGTAGTTGCTGCCCTATGCCCTGTGCATTTATTTGCTTTATCTCCTTAGCCCTTGGAGCCATTTGTGTTTGCTTTACACACTACTTCTACAGCCAGATCTGTTTCTTAAGCTTCAGACGGGCTTCTAGAATGCTCATTACTTACTGAGCATCTGTACTGGATGTCCTGAAGGAACCTCAAACTCCATATGGTCAACAAAATCAAAACTAAAGCAACCCTCCCCTGTGTAACACACTCTTCTCCAATGGTCCCTACCTTCTTTCTCCAAGCTAGAAAATTATCCATCACTTTGACTTTTCTTTCTCTAAAATACTAGAAAAAAAATTTTCATTCGCAATAAAACACCAGAGTGCCTAGGAAATACCTTAGAAAGAATGCCCAAGACCTTTTACAGAAAAAGTATTAAAACTCTATTAAAGGACAAAAGAGAATGAATAATTTGAACAACAACAACAAAAAGAATGTATGTGGATGGGATATCTTAACAATGTAAAGTTTTATGCTATTTCTTCCCGAATAAATCTATATATTCAATGCAATCTTAATAAAAATTCCTTTGTATTTTTTGAGGATCTCAACAAACTCATTCTAAAATTTACATGGAAAAATAGAGGTTCATGAGTAGGTCAATTTTGAAAAATAAAAGCAGAGTGGGAACTTGCCCTAGCAGATATTAAGATATACTACAAAATCAAAGTGTTGAATGTAGAATAGTTCTGGCTAACAGACAAACAGAAGAGAATAGAGAGCTCAGAAATGGACTCAGATATATAAGGGAACTTGATAGATGATAAATGTGTGTGGAAAAAATACACCTGAATCCCTCCAGTTAAAGTAGAGAACTATAAGTGAAGGTTAAAATTATAACCTTACAGAAGAAAATATGACTCAGGGGTGGAGAAAGACTTCACGAATAAGATTCAAAAGCCCAAATCATAAAACATATGAAATAAAATGAAGTTGAATAAAGACTGATTTGACTCATAAAAGTTAAGGATTTCTGTCCAATAAAAGACACCATAGATGAATTTAACAGATATATGACAGACTGGGAAAAGATCTCTGCAATATCTAAAACTGTAAAGGATTAATATCTAGATTGTAGAAAGAACTGCAAAAGAACAGGAAAGAAATAGGCAAGAAAATTATGAATAGGCAGTTCACAGAGGGGAAAGTCCAAATAGCCATTTCAATAAATATACGAAATTCTCTGATAATCAGAGAATTGCAAATTAAAACAACAGTGAAATACCTCATTACACTCATAAAAATGGCAAAAAAATGTACAAGAGGGACTAATATTATGTATTGGAGAGAATGTGGAGGACAAAGAACTCCTTGTGCACTGTTGGTGCCATTCTGAGAAGCAATATAGCGGAACGTAGTGAAATTAAATGTTTGCCCTATGAGCCAGAGATCACACGCTTTGCTATATATCCCAAAGAAATGAATGCACAGGTCAATAAAGTGGCATGAACAAGGATTTTCATTGTGGCATCAATTGTATTAATAGAGAATTGGAAATAACTTAGATGTTGACAACTAGGGTAATAGGTAAATAAAATGTGGTATATGTAAACCTTGGAATACTATGCAGCAATTAGATGTACGACAGCAATATATATGAATTTTAAAAACATCTTTAGTGTGGAAAAAATAAGAAACAGTATAAGATTTAAAACCAAATACTACTTATGTAAAAGAAATGCACAGGGAATATAAGGATAGGATAGATTTATATTTAAGGTCATATATCAAACATGTGAGACTGGGTGACCATATTGGCAAAAAGGAGGTAATGGGACTGGGGACTGGGGATACAGAGCACTTTTAAAACAAAAACAAAAACGAAAATAACAAAAAAAACCCCAAAAAACAGAAAAAGAGAAGAGCCATCCATGGGCTAATGTTGATAATGTGTTGTAAACTAAGGGTATCATTACAGTCTGAAGTACCAAATATCAATAATAACGTAGGAAAAACACTATAAAAACAAAGTCAAACTATGAAGGGTGCCGAGTAGTATGTTTCTCTAGGGCACTGGCCCTGTCCATTCTACTAAGTACCTTTTGATTTGAAAACTAGGTGTGGCAGACTGCTATTTACCTACTCAACAAGTATTTTCTCTTTCTTCCATATTTATAGAACGCTTTATTGTTAGAGGGAATAATGTGTCCAGCTCAGAAAGACACACGCACACACAATTCCCAGCCCCACTTGCAGCAAGGGGTGAGATATAAACAGAAATCACTGGGTGGGGCCTTGGGAAAGTCCTTTTGTCCCTTGCCATATTGTAAAATGAATTGACCTGGAGGCTGGGAATATGCTCTACGAATAGAAGAGCAGAAAGACAGATGGAGCCTGAGTCTCTAAAGAGCTGGTAGAGCCACCTTACCAGCTCTGGACAGCCCATCTCCAGACTTCTTTAATGTAATAGAGTAACCTCCTAATTTGTTTAATAAGCCACTATAAACTAAGTTCTTTTACTAGAACCTTAATGCAATTCCCACCTCATACACAAAGCTTTTATTTTTGCTCAAAAATATATTGTGACTCTTTTCTTCCAGACTGATGGTCAGAGGTAAGTTATAAACTAGTGGCATGATAGGTCAGAATTTAGGATTAAATGGATTACCTTTAAGACAAATCATTGCTTCAAGTAGCAGCTAATAAGCTTATTTATTCCTTCTACAATGAATGGTTAAAACTTGAAATTTCTCATCTATAAAATGAGAAACTGGAAGTCCCTTTACCTTAAAGTTACCTTACAGGTGATGTTTATGGAATTCCTTACCCCCCCCCCAAAGGTGAAGAAAGTGGGAAATATAGCTTTTATTTTAAAAGATTTGGGTAAATTCTTGATTAGAGTCATAATGCATTAAGGTAAGTCAGATTTCAGGGGGCAGTACATCTCTATTTTACATCGGGGAGTACATATTCTGCCTTCTCACTAAATATCCTTTGATGGCTAGAAGATCACTGTGGTGCCATTTTGGACTCTTAAAGCCTAAGGAATAATGTGTGCAGGACCTAGAGAGGGTAGGTCCCCGCTGGAGAACTCACCGCCTGTGACTTGACTAGTGGGCAGTGCACGGGACAAAAAGCACACAGAGCGGCCACTGAACTAGGACATCAAACAGGATTCTTATGTTCAGCAAATACTTAAGGATACCCGCTCTGTGACAGGCACTGAGCTGGGCCCTGGGAGACGACAGGCAAGACGTAGTCGCTGACCTCCATAGGTCTCAAGCCCGGCATTCCGAACTCAAGCTCTAATTCTAAATGACGTTGGTTAAGAAGGAAAAGTGTGTTCCAAGAAGCCCTCATCAGTTTAAAGGCTGCTGGACAAACGCCTGTTTCACATAGACGAAACACGAAATAGATGCACTGAAACAGAAAAAATTTCTCTCCTACTTCCGTAGAATCTTGCTGCTTACTTTCCCACTAGGGATGCTTCTCTCTGCAAGCCAGACCTATAGGAATTTGCTTTCTTTTCCTGGGGGGCCTAACTCACGGAATCCGCAGAAGCACTAAGTAAGCAGAGCGTCAGAACACTACGTTCACAATCCTGGTTTAGCATCAATTCTATGAACCCTGGCAAAACATTTCTTGGAGATTCACTGTTCTCATCTGTAAAACGAGGAGCTAGGAAATGCACTCTGTGCAAAAAGTTTGAAAACGTTTTGAAAGCGTGCAAGGGTAAAATCCCGCGCCCAGAGGATGCGCGATCTTCTGCTTATCTCTCCCGGGCTACTGTAGCACCTTTTCCGCCAGCTCTCCAAGCCCTCACGTCCCGCCCCGCCCCGCCCCGCCCAGTCCCGTCCCGTCCCGCCCCGTCCCGTCCCTTGCACCCCGCAGCCGGCGGAAAGTGCGCCTGTGCGCTGTGAGGCCCTTCTCGCCTTCCGTCGCTTCCTTTTCCGTCTCGGCCCCGCCCACCGCCGGCGCCGTCGTTTCCGGTTCAGCCTAGAAACGGCCCAATCGCTTCTGGTCCCTGCTTCGGTGGCCAGCCCATTTCTCCAACGATTCGGTGGCTTACTCGGTCTCCGGGCAGGTGGTTACCAATAAAGTTTTACTGTTTCAAAGCCGGGAGGACTGGGCCCATTCTCGGTCCCCTTGCTCGCTCCCCGCAGTTCGCCTCGGCTACAGGTAACCAGCTTTAGGGCCTCATGGCCGCGGGCCGCCGCGGCCGGGCGGGGATGAGGCCGCCTTTCGCTGTCCGCGCGCTCCCGTGGCTTCTGGGTCCGTCGGCGACCGTCTCAGCTTGAGCGCAGTCCCTCCACTCCCGCGGGCCGCTTCGCGCCGGACCCCATGGCCTCTGAGGCGCCGCCGCCTTCGTTGTCGCCGTCGCCACCTCCCTCCCCCGAGCCTGAGCTGGCCCAGCTGAGGCGGAAGGTGGAAAAGTTGGAACGCGAGCTGCGGAGCTGCAAGCGGCAAGTGCGGGAGATCGAGAAGCTGCTGCATCACACAGAGCGGCTGTACCAGAGCGCCGAGAGCAACAACCAGGAGCTCCGCACGCAGGTGCGCGGTCCGCCTCCAGCCCCACGCCCCATCCAGCCCGAGATGAGGCCTTCGAAGTCTAAGATAGCCTCAGAAGGTCTCCCTGGTAGGGCCCAGGACTGCTTTATAGAGTACCTGAAAGAGTTAAAAGTTCAGTGCGATGATAATTCCAGGTACATTTGAAACAAACCTAAGCGTTGGGGTACTCGATTTAGATAAGTGCGTGAGCTGCAGTTGTGGCCGGCGTGGAGTGCACTTAAGTACTTCAGTCTTCATTCTCACTTGTGAAGTCCCATTGGCAGTAGGCACATTTCTAATATTTTGTTCTAGATCACTTTTGAGTTTGTTAAAGCGCCGGATTTCAATCAGAATCCCATTTATCATACCCTAGATGTGTGAACTAATACTGAGCCTCAGTGGCCCATAAAATGAGAATGCTAGGACCACACTGGTGGAGGTTAAATCAAAGTAAATGTCAACAGACTGTTTTACAGTTTTGTAAATTGCTGAACGCTAGCTATGTGTGAGGTTGTTCTGGGCATTCATCTTGAGTAGTCTAGTGGAAGTAGGGAAGATAGAACTGTCTTCGTTAGAGACACTAAGTAGCTAATTTTGTTCTTATAACATGCAGTAAGGACAAATATTTAAACTCGCATTTTAAAAAAACTTTTAAACAGCATAATCTTTTCAGCTTGATTGTTTTGGGCAGTCGCACTCTTTCCCAACAAGTTATTTCCGCGTAATTATTAATTTCAGTTAAACTGTTGTCTTTTGGCATATATTGATACATTTCCTAAAACTACAAATGTAGGCTGAACGTTAAAGTATCATCAAACTTTGTTACGCTTTGCTATCAAATAATCTATGAAAATAACCGCTGAGTTGCAGTGACTTTCTGTGCCCATTGTATAGAGTTGTTAACGTTATGACATTACCGAAAATTTGTGTTTTCTTACTCAACAACTATTTATTGGACAACTACAATGCACAGCGACTGTGCTAGGAGACTACAGATATTGTTAAAATATTGTGGGGAAAGGGGAGTAAAATATGATGCGCTGTGAAAAAAACCCTTTTATAATTCTAAATTGTAAAAGTACCGCTTGCTATAGAGAACCTAAAAGAAAACGTTTTTGCTAATCTTTGAAGAGCCAGCGTTTTGGTTATTAGTGTTAATTTGCTGGCAGTCTAATATGAAAAATTGAAAAGCATAGAAAGCTGTAACTTTACTAGTGATAGTAATTATTCTTCTTTATTATCTTTCTAGTCAGCCTCCCCTGGTGGTGGGTGGAGTTTGTTAACTGTCATTCCTAATTACTAGATAGTGTTTTATCTGGAGCAGTGAAAATTTGGCTTGAGAATTGAGGGTGAACTAGCAGGAAAGTACAATATGTACAGGCTTTGGAGTCAAAGAAACCTTGTGCAAATTACTTTCTTTAGATTTCTCACATGTAAAATGGGGATTAGGACAACTAATTTGTAAGGTGGTTGTAAGAATGGATGAGATGTTACCCACAGTACCAAGTGCAGTGCCTAGCATGTAGCAGATTCCATATGAATGGTCTTGTTCATAGTAATAGTGGTAGTAGCCAGAGCCAGGATTAGAGCAAGGCAATCAGTAGCCTAGGGCGAAAAATTCAAGGGGGCACTCATTCTCAGGTATGACTCTATACTTGCATGAAGCTGAGAGTGAATGTCTCCTTAAATTTTGTGCCTTAGGTGCCTTGCTCGCTTCACTCTAGTTCCTGCCCTGGTGGTAGCAGCAGATCTGATAATCTGTGAAGTGCACAGATAATCAGTATATAATCAGTCTTATCACCTTTCTCTTTTTAAGCTTTATGTATCATTAAAGAAGCTTGTTTTTTGGTTTTGTGCTTATAATGGGTGTAATCTCACACTGAGTTCCTGTCTGACTGAGCTGTATTGATGAGGCTGCTCTTCATCTGCTTATGGGTATTTTTCACACTCAGTTGTTATGGCCTTGGTATTCAGTGAGACACAGGGAGGCAAGATGCATCTCTGAGGCAGTCACCTCTCTTTCCTTCTGCTCCAGTTACTTAATTATAAGATTACTATTTCAAGGAAAAAGTATGTTAAAGTATATGAGTGGCATTATTTAAGTGAATGGTTAATTCCAGGTGGAGAACACTGAATGATACTAGATAATTTAATTCAATGATTTAATTCTACTTAGGGAGAACTGCTGACTGATTAAAATAGTAGTATAAAAACGTTCTTATTTGTTAGAAATAAAGGATCCTGTTCACTAAGTCTTATTAATTTAGTCAGTCTGATTTTTGGAGGTAATAATTTGAGGTTAGATAGAGAATATAAGAATAAAAACATTTCCTTCTGCAGATGTAAAAGGTGAAAGCCAATTATATTGTAGTATTTTCAGTTTTTCTGAAAAGGAAACTAGCTGATATTGGTACTTCTCCAAACTTTTACCAGGAAAAATAATTATTGTAATTTCAGGAGAACAGTGTGTATATTATTAGATTGCTGTATGGTTTATTTTTCCTAAAGCCTTGCTTTCTTTCAGGTAGAAGAGCTCAGTAAAATACTCCGTTGTGGGAGAAACGAAGATAATAAAAAGTCTGATGTAGAAGTACAAACAGAGAACCACCCTCCTTGGTCAATCGCAGGTATTCTGCTTATAGTGAAGATATCCTAATACTACCACATTCAAATCATGCTAACATGGAGTTTTCTTTAAATTTAGAATCTGTATACATCTAGATAAATAGGAGAGCTGTTACAAAGTTGACTTTTCTCCATATGATTTGGTATTTTCAGATAATCTATTTGCTCTTTTGGTGGGAAAGTAGTAATTTATTGTTATTCCTGTAAATACGTAATATTGCTAATATGCTTTCAGTGGCACATTCACTGAGTAATATGTGCTATGCTGTAAGCCATCTCCTCTCATTTGACCTTACTTGTGACCAGGGGCATGTGTTTTCTTGTTGATGTGTTCCACCTAGCATCAATTCAGTGTCAGTCTCTAGGCCCTCCTGGGAATGGGGTGAGCCTACAACCCAGGCCTTGTTAGTGGCATTATGTTGTGAGGCAAAATAACTGAGAAACCAAGTTTTAATAAATAGGGATAACAAGAAATGATCTTTCCCATTAAATTTTGCCTTGTTTTATTCAGATGCAACTTAGCAAATTGCTAAACACAGCAATAGTATGAACATTACATATCTGTATAATATTATGTTTTTTAAAAAGTCAGCACCATGAGCAAAATTTGACAGAAAAAGTCAGCCCTTGACATGTTGTCATTTGATATTGAAGTATACTGTGGTATGTAGTTAGACGTTAAGAGTTGCTAATTTTTTTTTTTTTTTTTGACAGAACACAACCTATCTACCTGTTTTCTCTTTTAACTCTTGCTATGGAAAATCCAAATCTGCTTACCTTTTTTTCCTTTTTAGCTTGACAGCTAGGGAACTGAAGGTGACATTAGAATCATATATATCTCTGCAGATTTATTTGGACCATTAATTTTAATCTGTTAAAATGTGTATAATTATAAAAATATGGTTTGTTTGCAACGTGTGCTCTTTTGTGTTCAGTGCCAGTGTTTTGGAATTAAGTCCTTTTTATATACACTATTCTAATATGATATCACTTAATTTGTTTTTGCAATAGATTATTATTATCAGACATACTATAATGATGTTAATCTTCCAAATAAAGCATCTGAACTCCCAGTTCAGGAAGATCAGGATATCAAAGCTTCTACTTTTAATTCTAAAGACCAGTCACACATAGAAAATGATGCTTATGCTGGTACTGATATAACAGAAAATGTTAATTGTGGACAAGAGGACCATTTTGCCTCAAATTCACAGGTAATAAAACGCTTCACTTGAAACCGTTGATACTCAAGAACTTGTTCTTTGTTGTTATTGCGTAGAAAAATAGACTTCTTTGGTTTATTACAACATATACAAGGGTTGTAAATGTTCTGCGTGTAATTATGCAGTGAATAATACAGTTTTTGAGAAACAAAAATTAGAACTTGTTCGTATGTGTAACTATTTTCCTACTCTGTTGTGTTGCAAAAATGTATGCTGTACATAAACTAAACAAAATTTGTCAGTACGTTTGACTCAACCAAAAAATTTTGAGCAACCACAATACCATGTTCACACCAAATTTTTTTTAATACTTCCTTTATGTCAAATATCTTGCCACTGTTCAAATATCCCAGAATGTTTTATAAATTTGTTTTTACCATTTGTTTGAATCAGGATCCCAGTAAGGTTCATACAGGGCAACTGCTTGATGTGTGATGTATAATTTATACCTTTCTTCTCTATCTCTTTTCTAAAATTATTTTTCCCCTTGAGCCTGTAATTATTGAAGAAGCCAGATCATTTGTCTTAAAGAATATTTCAGTCTGGATTTTGTGGATTGCTTCCATATGGTATTAGGCATTTATTTTTGAGTAATGGTCACTCACTTACTTCTAGTGTCTTCAAAACTGGGTCAGAATTGAATTAACTGATACACTAATTCATATTTTTTAAAGTGGGTCAAATTGTAATTGATAGCCATCCCTTTCCATTGCAGAAATTGAGGTCTTATTATTCAGAATAGTTTTTAGGTCTGTTTATTGTTTCAAGTTCTGCTAACTTTTATATTGATATGAGGATGTTTTTGTCCTGTTTGACATGATTGTATCATACATAGGAGCCAGCATCTGTGTTAGCAACAGAAGATACATCCTTAGAAGGTTCATCACTAGCTGAAAGTTTGAGAGCTGCAGCAGAAGCTGCTGTATCACAGACTGGATTTAGTTATGATGAGAATACTGGATTGTATTTTGATCACAGCACTGGATTCTATTACGATTCTGTAAGTATCTCAGACCTTTTAATACTGTATAGTTGTGTTCTTAGCTGCTTGAATACCAAATATTAAACCCTAGGTTGAATTAAGATAAGCAGGGAGCTGCGTGTAAAAATTTATTTAAAGCTATTTGGCAAGAGTAAAGATTTATAAAGTAGCTTATGATACTATATTTCTATGTTTATTTAATTAAATAAGTTAATTGTGTTATTATAGATTAATATTTTAGAGAGATCTAATAACCTTTTATATGTAAAGTAACATACAAAAATGTTAGCATATTTATTAATAAAAGGAGACAACTACATTTTGTAAAATGTTTAAGAACCTAAACTAAAAGGAAGTAATGTTGTTAATTCTAGGCTTGGGGTAAGAGTTTCTAAAAATTGTTTCAAATACTTATATCTTTATGAATCCATTTTAGACCACAGAGGAGTCTTTTTCTTAAATTCTTTATAGCATGTTTATTATTAGTCATTGTTTTATATTTTGTGACTTTTAAGCATTTCACTTAAAAAAAATCAATTTGTTAACAGTGAGAACTAGGGAATTAGTATGGAATCAGAAATATAATGGACCACGGACTAGGACAAAACCAGAAAAGAAAGTTCTTGATTTATAATATAGTGTTATGACTGTTGAAGGTCTGGTATTTAATTGGAGTTTTTCAGGTTTGGTGACAATGATCCTGGAAGTTATATACCCACATACCTCAACCTCAGTGGTCTACACATATGATCTGGTCCTCAGGAATTACAGAATGTAGTGCCCCAAAGTGGAGCAGATATTCACCATTCCAGTTATTGGAACTATTATTAACTACTCTAGGGAACGTAATGATAATAGTAAATATTTTAGTTAGATAAGGGATTTCATTAGCTTGTCAGTTTGTACTTGGTATAGTACTTTGTAAATACTTTGTAAAAGAGGGTTTTATTTCACAGGAGTATGCTAATTGACAGTGCTAATTAATACCTAGAAAATTAATGTTTAAACTCTTATTACCAAAGAAAATAGCTATTAATTACTTGGTTTCTAGAAAAATATGGAATTTCCAAGTATATGACGTTAGTCTTTGTCATTCTTCTACCTTCTTTTCTGTAACTTTCTTCCTGACATCTGTTCTGTAAATGCTTAATTACATTTTGCAGGTTGTGTCTCAGTGGAGTAGGGACTTCAGTGCTTTGCCATTTTTAATGTGCTAGTTTTCATTTTAATTAATTTTCTTACATATTTGAAAATGTCTATATTTTGGACTGAAAGACATAGCAGATTAAAAAGATTTGAGTTGTAGAAGTTCTGTTATCACTGGAAATAAAGATCAGAAAGCTTCCATTCAGTTTTTAGCTGAAGGAAAGATAGTGAGAATTCTAAATATTTTTGTAAGAGATCTACAAAATGAATTAAAGACCATAAATTGCAATAGTATCAACAGTTAGAAAAATAAATTATTCTTTTTCAGGAAGCTTTACTTGCTTAATCTCAGTATATATCTTTGTAAGATGTTTCCAAGTCTGATCTGCATGGATTTATGATGTAAATAAGATACAGATTGTTCAAGTAAATCTTGGTTATAGAGTACTGGCCAGTATCTAATAAATGCAGATGATTACATAATTTTATCTTTCTAGTTTTTATCCATAATTTATCAAAACTCTATATTGCATGGCTGCATTACTCTAAATCTTATGTAGTTACTTAGTGTAGAATTAATTGATTAGTGAAGACAATTGTTTATTGATTTCTTTGTACAGAATGTTATGTTGTAGTGTTCATGAGCTTAATTTTATTTTCAGGTTTTTCTCCAGGATTTTGAATCATGAACATTGAAAGGCAACTCATTGTTTTATGTCATTGAGAGGAGGGTTTAGGGGTTTATACTACCAAACCATTATCATGTAATTATATGGAGAATGAGTCTGCAATTGCTTTTATATGGTTGGCTTTTTCTGATGCATACCTTAGTTTTCATGACTTCTAAAAGGTTTCTGTTGAACCATATGAAGTTGCTGTTTCTATAAGTAAAAAAATGGTCAAATATTGGCAATTTCATGAGCTTTAATATAATATGTATTCACTTTCCACACCAGGAAAATTAGAGCAGATATTGAATGGTAAAGTACTTTGGAAAATTACAAGCATTTTTCATTCTGTTACCTTTATTCATTTTTTCCAAAAAATACTATAGTTCTTAAAAGAAAATTTACTGTATTTGAATATATTTGTCATTTCTATTGTCTATTTTTCTATTTTATTTCATCTTACTTGAATAGAACTTATTGTTTTCTTAACTTTGAAAGGAAAATCAACTATATTATGATCCTTCCACTGGAATTTATTACTACTGTGATGTGGAAAGTGGTCGATATCAATTTCATTCTCGAGTAGATTTGCAGCCTTATCAGACTTCTGGCACAAAACAAAGTAAAGATAAAAAATTGAAGAAGAAAAGAAAGGATCTTGATTCTTCTACAACAAATGAGGAAAAGGTAATGTCATAATTTTTAAAATTTACATAATGGTGATATCATAGTTAAGCCAAAATTTTTGATGCAACTGAAAATCATTTAGTAACTGTATTTTAAACATATTCATTACAATAACAAGATATCACAATCTATCAACCAAGAAGCTTTCACATGGAGCAAACATGGACTTTTCACAAATTCTCAGTCACTAGAAGTAGAAAAAATTTCTTAAAGTTTGAAGCAGGTAGATTTAGGGCAGATAAAATACTCTTGTGTTACATAATTTGGAAGAAGAACATTCATACCAGCTATTGATAAGTTTATGTTAGTGCACAATTCACAATAAAAGAAAAACACAGTTTGTAAATAGGTGTAGGTAAAAGTTCAACATTCTTAGTTTTGTTGAGCAATTTCTTCTTACATTAGCAAACATTAAAAAAATCCATTGCTAGCAAATTTAGGATACGTATATATTCATTAGTTTCAATTGGTATCTTTTGGGAAAATGGATTATTTGTATCAATAACCATAAAAATGTTCATATGCTTTAACTGGAAAAGTCTCATTTCTAGTTTGTAATTTAAAAAAAAATTCCAAAGAAAGAAACATTCCTTTGTATAGCTATACAGCAATATTTATAAGAACAAAAAAATAGATTTAAACGGCTGACAGTTATTGGTTAAGAAGATGATGGTACATTTAAACTTCCAGTTACAAAGTAAATGAGTCACAGGGATGAAATGTACAGTGTGGGGAATATAGTCAATAATAATGTAATATCTTTGTGTGGAAACATGGTAACTAGACTTGACATTGTGATCATTTTGTAATGTATAGAAATATTGAATTACTATATTGTGCACCAAGAACTGAGGTAGTATTATAAGTCAGTTACATTTGAAAAACAAATAAATGTTCTCATAGAAGATGATACCAGATTTGTGGTTACCAGAAGCAGGGGGTGGGGAGAGGGGGATAGTTAGATGAAGGTAGTCAAAAGGTACAAACTTCCAGTTATAGGGTTAATAAGTACTAGGGCTGTAATGTACAACATGATAAATACAATTAACACTGCTGTAAGATATATGGAAGTTGTTAATAGAGTAAATTCTCAGAGTTCTTATCATAAGGAAAAAAATTTTTTTATTTTGTATGAAAATGAGATGATGGATGTTCATTAAACTTAGCCATGGTAGTCATTTATGATGTATGTAAGTCAGATTATTATGCTGTAAACCTTATACTTCTGCAGTGCTATATGCCAATTATATCTTAATAAAAATGGAAGAAAAAAGGAAGAAAATGGTAGTACATTTAATTGAAAAAACATTATTTAGTCATTCAGATGGTAGTTTATACAGGCTGAGGGGAATTTTTAAAATACTTATGATACAATGTTAAATTGAAAGAAGGAAAGTAAAAAAATGTTATCAGTGCTCTTATTTCTATTCCCTAAATAGAATTAGGTTGGTGGTTTACAGGCAGGAAAGGAGGCTTATTTGTTATATTGGTGTTTTGTAAATTGTGGCAACTATTCGATACTTTACTCTTGATTTCTTTTTTTTTTTTTTTGAAATACAGTTGAAGTACAATATTATGTTAGGTTCAGGTGTACTAAATAGTGATTTGACATTTGCATACGTTATGAAGTGATCACAACCTTAAGTCTAGTAACCATCATCTTCCACATAAAAAGTTATTATATTATTATTGACCATATTCCTTATGCTGTAAATTGTATTCCCATGGCTTATTTATTTTATAACTGGAAAGTTATACCTCTTAATCCCCTTCACTTCGTTTGCCCCCACTCCCAACTCCCTCCCCTCTGGCAACCATCCAGTTGTTCTCTGTATCTGTGAATCTGTTTTCCTTTTGTTTGTTTGTTTTGTTTTTTAGATTCCACATGTAAGTGAGATCATAAGGTATTTGCCTTTCTCTGTCTGACTTATTTCACTTAGCATAATACCCTCTAGAGTCATTAATGTCTTTGCAAATGACAAGATTTCGTTTTTTAAATAGCTGAGTAATATTCCTGTGTGTGTGTGTGCACGCGCGCGCGCATGTGCACGCCACATCTTTGTCTATTTATCTACCAATGGACACTTCGGTTGCTTTCATGTTGGCTGTTGTAAATAATCCTGTGATGAACATTGGGGTGCATGTATATTTTTGAGTTCATGTTTTTGTTTTCTGGTAAATACGGAGAAGTGAAATTTCTGGATCATATGGCAGTTCTCTTTTGAATTTTTTGAGGAACCTTCATACTATTTTCCATAGCGACTGCACCAATTTACAATACCACAAACAGTGCAAAAGGGTTCTCTTTTCTCCACATCCTTGGCAACACTTGTTATTTGTTGTCTTTTTGATAATAGCCTCTAGAACAGGTGTGAGGTGATAATCTCATTGTGGTTTTGATTTGCATGTTCCTCATGATTAGCAGTGTTGAGCATCTTTTCGTGTGCCTGTTGGCCATCTGCATTTCCTCTTTGCAAAAATGTCTATTTGTTCTTCTGCGCATTTTTTAACCTGGTTTTTTTTTGATGCAAAGTTGTGTAAGCTGTTTATATATTTTGGATATTAACCCATTATTGGTCATATCATTTGCGAATACCTTCTCCCTTTCACTAGGCAGCCTTTTTTGTTTTGTTTATAGTTTCCTTTGCTGTGCAAAAGCTTTTTAGTTTGATGTAGTCCCATTTGTTTATCTTTGCTTTTGTTTTCCTTGACTGAGGAGACATATCCAAAAAAATATTCCTAAGACTAATGTCAAAGAGCATACTGCCTATGTTTTCTTCTAGGAGGTTTGTGGTTTCAGGTCATACATGCCTTTTTTTTTTTGCGGTACATGGGCCTCTCACTGTTGTGGCCTCTCCCGTTGCGGAGCACAGGCTCCGGATGCGCAGGCTCAGTGGCCATGGCTCACGGGCTGAGCCTCTCCACGGCATGTGGGATCCTCCCAGACCAGGGCACAAACCCGGTGTCCCCTGCATCAGCAGGCGGACTCTCAACCACTGCGCCACCAGGGAAGCCCCATACATGTCTTTTTATACGTATATATTCATATTTTTTATTGAAGTATAGTTGATTTATAATACGTTAGTTTCTGGTGTACAGCAAAGTGATTCAGTAATATGTATATATATTCTTTTTCATATTTTCCATTATGGTTTATTACAAGATACTGAATATAGTTCCCGGTGCTATACAGTAGGGCCTTGTTGATCATCTGTTTTATATATAGTAGTTTGTATCTGCTAATCCCAAGCTCCTAATTTATTCCCTCACCCCCACCTCTTTGGTAACCATAAGTTTGTTTTCTATGTCTGTGAGTCTGTTTCTGTTTTGTAAATAAGTTTGGGTCATGTTTTAGATTCCACATGTAAGTGATATATGATATTTGTCTTTCTCTTTCTGACTTACTTAGGATGACAATCTCTAGGTGCATCCATGTGCTGCAAATGGCATGATTTCATTCTTTTTTTATAGCTGAATAGTATTCCACTGTGTATATATACCACATCGTCTTTATCCATTCATCTGTCGATGGACATTTAGGTTGCTTCCATGTCTTGGCTGTTGTAAATATCGCTGCAAAGAACATTGGGGTGCATGTATCTTTTTGAATTATAGTTTTCTCCAGGTATGTGCCCAGGTGTGGGATTGATGGATCATATGGTAACTCTATTTTTAGTTTTTTAAGGAACTTCCATACTGTTTTCCATAGTGGCTGCACCAACTTATACTTCCATCAACACTGTAGGAGGGTTCCCTTTTCTCCACACCCTCTCCAGCATTTATTATTTGTAGACTTTTTTTTTTTTTTTTTTTTTCCTTGCAGTACGCGGGCCTCTCACTGTTGTGGCCTCTCCCGTTGCAGAGCACGGGCTCCAGACGCACAGGCTCAGCGGCCATGGCTCACGGGCCCAGCCACTCCGTGGCATGTGGGATCTTCCCAGACCGGGGCACGAACCCGCGTCCCCTGCATCGGCAGGCGGACTCTCAACCACTGCGCCACCAGGGAAGACCCTATTTGTAGACTTTTTAATGATGGCCATTCTGACCAGTGTGAGGGGTTACCTCATTGTAGTTTTGATTTGCATTTCTCTAATAATTAATGAAGTTGAGTATTCGTTCATGTGCTTCTTGGCCATCTGTATGTCTTCTTTGAAGAAATGTCTCTTTAGGTCTTCTGCCCATTTTTTGTTTTGGGTTGGTTGTTTTCTTGTTATTGAGTTGTATGACCTGTTTGTATATTTTGGAAATTAAGCCCTTGTCAGTTACATTGTATGCAAAGGTTTTCTCCCAGTCTGTGGGTTGTCTTTTTGTTTGTTTATAGTTTCCTTTACTGTGCAGAAGCTTTTAAGTTTGATTAGATCTTGTTTATTAATATTTCTGTTGCCTTGGGAGACTGACCTAAGAAAACATTGCTACAATTTATGTCAGAGAATGTTTCTCCCATGTTCTTCAGGAGTTTTATGGTGTCATGTCTTGTATTTAAGTCTTTAAACCGTTTTGAGTTTATTTTTGTGTAGGGTGTGAGAGAGTGTTCTGACTCCATTGATTTTATATGTGGCTGTCAGCTTCCCCAACACCACTTGCTGAAAAGACTGTTGTTTCTCCATTGTATATTCTTTCCTCCTTTGTTACATTTAAGTCTTTAATCTATTTTGAGTTTATTTTTTGTGTATGGTGTGAGAAAATGGTCCAGTTTCATTCTTTTGCACATAGCCATCCAATTTTCCCATCACCATTTAGAGGTGATGGGAAAAGGCAATCTTTTCTCATTGTGTATCCTTGCCTCCTTTGTCATAGATTAACTTCCCATGTAAGTGTGGGTTTATTTCTGGGCTCTCTATTCTGTTCCATTGATCTATGTGTCTTTTTTTGTGCCGGTGCCATACTGTTTTGATTACTATAGCTTTGTAGTATATTTTGAAATCAGGGAGCATGGTACCTCCAGCTTTGTTCTTCTTTCTTAAGATTGTTTTGTCTATTTGGGGTCTTTCGTGTTTCCTTACAAATTATAGAATTATTCTAGTTCTGCGAAAAGCACCATTTGTATTTTAATAGGGATTGCATTGAGTCTTTAGATTGTCTTGGATATAGTATGGCCATTTTAACAATATTAATTCTCCCAATCCATGAGCACAGTATATCTTTCCATTTGTTCCTCTTCTTTCCTCAATATTTTATAGTTTTTAGAGTATGAGTCGTTTTCCTCTTTGGTTAGATTTTTTTTTTTTAATTCATCAATCCCTGAGCCTTATTTATTTATTTATTTTATTTATTTATTTTTGGCTGTGTTGGGTCTTTGTTACTGAGCGTGGGCAGTTGCGGCAAGCAGGGGCTACTCTTCGTTGCGGTGCACGGGCTTCTCGTTGCGGTGACTTCTCTTGTTGCAGAGCACATGCTCTAGGCACACAGTCTCAGTAGTTGTAGCACATGGGCTCAGTAGTTGTGGCGTGTGGGCTGTAGAGCGCAGGCTCAGTAGTTGTGGCGCCCAGGCTTAGTTGCTCTGCAGCATGTGGGATATTCCCGGACCAGGGCTTGAACCTGTGTCCCCTGCATTGGACACTGAGCCACAAGGGGAGTCCCTCCTTGGTTAGATTTATTCCTAGGTATTTTATTCTTTTTGATGCAGTTGTAAATGGGATTGTTTTCTTTTTTTAAAAAAATATTTATTTGGTTGCACTGGGTCTTAGTTGTGACAGGCACGGTCCTTAGTTGCGGCTGGCAAGCTCCTTAGTTACGGCTCGCAGGCTTCTTCGTTACGGCTCGTGGGCTCCTTCGTTGTGGCACATGGGCTCCTTAGTTGTGGCAGGCGGGCTCCTTAGTTGCGGCTCAAGGGCTCCTTAGTTGTGGCATGCAGACTCTTAGCTGCGGCATGCATGTGGAATCTAGTTCCCTGACCAGGGATTGAACCTGGGCCCCCTGCATTGAAAGTGTGGAGTCTTAACGACTGTGCCACCAGGGAAGTCCCTGGGATTGTTCTTTTAATTTCTCATGTAGTTTGTTGTTAAATGTATAAAAATACAACAGGTTTCTGTATATTAATTTTGTATCCTGCAGCTTTACTGAATTCATTTGTTAGTTCTCACAGTTTTTTTGGTGGTGTCTTTAGGATTTTCTATATGTTGTATAATGTCACCAGCAAACAGTGACAGTTTTACTTCTTCCTTTCTAGTTTGGATTCTTTTCTTTTTCTTGTCTGATTGCTGTGGTGAGGACTTCAATACTGAGTTGAATAAATGTGGCAAGAGTGAGCATCCTTGTCTTGTTCCTGATCTTAGAGGAAATGCTTTCAGCTTTTCACCATTGAGTATGATGTTGACTGTGGGTTTGTCATATATGGCCTTTATTATGTTGAAGTACATTTCATTTGTACCCACTTTGTTTAGAGCTTATCATAAATGGATGTTGAATTTTGTCAAAAGCTTTTTCTGCATCTATTGAGATCATCATGGTTTTTACTCTTGAGTTTGTTAGTGTGGTGTATTGTATTGATTGATTTGTGGGTATTGAACCATCCTTGCATTCCTGGGATAAATCCCACTTGATCATGGTGTATGGTCCTTTTAATGTATTATTGAATTTGGTTTGCTAATATTTTCTTGAGGATTTTTGCATCTGTGTTCATCAGTGATATTGGCCTGAAATTTTCTTTTTTGTCGTGTCTTTGTCTGGTTTTGGTATCAGGCTGATGCTGACCTTGTAGAGAGTTTGGAAGTGTTCCTTCCTCTCCAACTTTTTGGAATAGTTTGAGAAAGATAGATGTTAACTCTTCTCTAAATGTTTGGTGGAAATCACCTGTGAGGCCATCTGATCCTGGACTTTTATTTCTTTTGAGTTTTTTTGATTACTGAATCAGTTTCATTTGCAGTAAATGGTTTGTTCATATTTTCTATTTTTTCCTGATTCAGTCTTGGGAGACTGTGTTTCTCAGGGTTTATCCATTTTTTTCTAGGTTGTCTGTTTTACTGGCATATAATTGTTAATAGTAATCTCTTATTTTTTGTATTTCTGCAATATCAATTGTAAGTTCTCTTTCTGATTTTATTTATTTGGGCCCTCTCTTTTGGTGATAAGTCTTGCTAAAGGTTTAGCAATTTTGTTTATTTTTTCAAAGAACCAGTTCTTAGTTTCATTGATCTTTTTTCTTTTTTTAGTCTCTACCATTTCTTTCTTTCTTTCTTTTTTTGCCACTCTGTGCAGCTTGCAGAATCTTAGTTTCCCGACCAGTGATCGAACCCATGCCCTCTGCAGTGGAAGTGCAGAGTCCTAACCACTGGACCACCAGGGAATTCCCTGTATCATTTATTTCTGTTCTGACCTTTATTATTTCTTCTCTTAACTTTCGTTTTTTCCCTTCTTTTTCTAGTTCCTTCAGCTGTAAGTTTAGATAGTTTATTTAAGATTTTTCTTGTTTTCTGAGGTAAGCTTGTAAACTTCTTAGAACTGCTTTTGCTGCATCCTATGGATTTGGGATCATTGTTTTTCCATTTTCATTTGTCTGCAGGTATTTTTCAGATTTCTTTTTTGAGTTCATTGGTGACCCATTGCTTGTGTAGTAGCATATTGTTTAGACTCCATGTGTCTGTGGTTTTTGCAGTTTTTTTCTTGTAGTGGATTTCTAGTTTCATACTGTTGTGGTTGAAAATGCTGCTTAATATTTCAGTCTTAAATTTTTTAAAATTTTAATTGAAGTATAGTTGATTTACAGTGTTGTACTAATTTCTGCTTAGTTATACACATCTATACATTCTTTTTTTTTTCTTTTCCATTATGGTTTATCCCAGGAGACTGGATATAATTCCCTGTGCTATACAGTAGGACCTTGTTATTTATCCATTCTAATTGTAATAGGTTGCATCTACTAACTCCAGACTCCCAGTCCATCCCTCTCCCTCCCTTCCTCCCCCTTGGCAATCACAGGTTTTTCTCTATGTCTGTGAGTCTGTTTTGTAGATAGGTTCATTTGTGTCATTATTTAGATTATACATGTAAGTGATATTATATGGTGTTTGTTTTTCTGACTTACTTCATGTTGTATGATAATCTCTAGTTGCATCTCAGTCTTAAATTTCTTGAGACTTGTTTTGTGGCCTAGCATGTCATCATCATACAAAATGTTCCATGTTCACTTGAAACAAATGTGTATCCTGCTGCTTTTGGATGAAATGTTCTCTATGTATCTGTTAGGTTCATTTAGTCACGTGTCTAAGACCAGTGTTTCCTTACTGTTTTTCTGTCTAGATGATATCCATTGATGTAAGTGGAGTGTTAAATTCCCCTGCTATTATTGTGTTACTGTCAATTTCTCCCTTTATGTTTGTTAGTATTTTCTTTATGTATTTAGGTGCTCCTGTGTTGGGTACATAGATATTTACAATTGTTATATCTTCTTATTGGCTTGATCCCTTTAGCATATAACGTTCTTGTTTGTCTCTTTTGACAGTCTTTGTTTTACAGTCTGTTTTGTCTGATATAAGTGTTGCTACCCCAGTTTTCTTTTTATTTCATTTGCATGGAATACCTTTTTCTGTCCATCACTTTCAGTCTGTGTGTGTCTTTAGATCTGAAGTGAGTCTCTTGTAGGCAGCATATATGTTTTTTTTCAATCCATTCAGCCACTTTGTGTCTTTTAATTGGAGCTTTTAATCCATTTACATTTGAAGTAATTACTGATAGGTATGTACTTACTGCCATTTTGTTCATTGTTTTTTTGGGGGGTTCTGTAGTACTTTTTTGTTCCTTTTTTCTTTTGCTCTCTTCCCTTGTGATTTGATGACTACCTTTAAGTGTTATGTTTGGATTCCTTTCTCTTTTCTGTGTATGTGTTGTTGGTTTTTGGTAACCATGAGGTTCATATTTGACAACCTATATATATGTGATTATTTTAAGACAGTTTCTTAAGGTCGCATGCATTCTAACTGCTTTACATTTTTAATTTTGTTTCCCCCCACATCTGATGTTTTTGAGGTCATATTTTACGTTTTCGTTTTGTTTATCCCTTAACTGCTTATGTAAATATACATGATTTTACTACTTTCATCTTTTAGCCTTTCTACTAGCTTTATCAGTGGTTGATTTGCTACCTTTACTGTATGTTTACCTCTACCAATGAGATTTTTCCTTTCATAAGTTCCATATTTCTAGTTGTGGCCCTTTTCTATTTAGAGATGTCCCTTTAACGTTTCTTATAAAGCTGTTTTAATGGTGCTGAACTCTTTTAGCTTTTGCTTGTCTGTAAATCTCTTTATCTCTCCTTCCAATCTGAAGGATAGCCTTTCTGGGTAGAGTGTTCTTGGTTGTAGGTTTTTTCCTTTCATCACCTTGAATATATGATGCCACTCCCTTCTGGCCTGCAAAGTTCTGCTGAAAAGTCAGTGATAGCCTTATGGTAGCTCCCTTGTGGATAACTAGTTGCCTGTCCCTTGTTGCTTTTAGAATTCTCTGTTTTTCTTTAATTTTTGCCATTTTAATTGTAATTAACCTCTTTAGATTCATCTTGTTTGGGACTCTGTGCTTCCTGGACCTGGATATCTGTTTCCTTCCCCAGGTTAGGGAAGTTTTCAGCTATGATTTCTTCAGATAAGCCTTCTGCCCCTTTCTCTTCTCCTCCTGGGACTCCTGTATTGTGACTGTTAATATGCTTGATAGTGTCCCAGAGGTCTCTTAAATTATACTCATTTTTTTAAATTCTGTTTTTTCTTCAGCTTGAGCGATTTCTGCTATTGTTTTCCAGGTTGCTGATGTATTCCTCCGTATCATCTAATTTGTTGTCCCTTCTATTTATATTTTTAATTTCAGTTATTGTATTCTTCAGCTCTGTTTGGTTCTTCTTCATATTTTCTAACTACTGAAATTTTATGTTCATTGATTCTTCTGAGTTTGGTGAGCATCTTTATGATCATTATCTTGAACTCTTTATCTGTAGATTGCTTATCTCCACTTTGTTTGTTCTTTTTCTGAGGTTATGTCTTGTACCTTCATTTGGAACATATTCCTCTGTCTCCTCACTTTACCCAATTCTTTGTGTTTATTTCCATGTGTTAGGTAGGTTGTTTATGTTTCCCATCTTGGAGAAGTGGCCTTATTTAGGAGACCTCTTCTGGGGCCCCAGCAGCACACTCCTTTTTGGTCTCCAGAACCAGATGCTTTAGGGGTGTCCCCTATGTGGGCTGCATATACGTCCTTCTGTTGTGGTGGGGCTGATTACTGTGGGAGCACTGGTAGGCAGGGCTGGCCCCTGGCCTGGTTGGCTGTGAGGCCATGCCTTGTATGGTGGCTGTAGGCCTACTAGAGGGTAGGGTAGTCTTCCTGTGAAGTTGGCTGCATGGTCTGGGGGCTCAGTGGTTCACTGGAGGGTGAAGCTGGGTCCCCACATGGCTGTCTTTCTGGCAGGCCAGGGGTGGGGTTTGGGGCTTGTGCCAGCCTGCTGGTGGGCAGGGCTGGGGCGCCAGCACTAACAGACTAGAGGAAAATTCCAAAGTGGTGTGTTCCAGTACCAGTGTTATTGGGGTAGAACAGACTCCCAAAAATAGCTGACCCAGGCTCCTTTCAAACTACTGCCTCAGTGTTGGGACTTAGAGCATGTGACATTTTGCATGTGCCCTTGAGAGCAGAATCTTATTCCTGTATCCCTCGAGTTCTCCTGAACATAAACTCTGCTGGTTTTTCAAAGCCAGACATTCTGGGGGCTCATCTTTCCAGTGCAGGACCCCTGGGCTGGTGACCCCATTTGAGGCTCAGACTCCTTGCTCCTTGTAGAGGACCTGTGTGCTTGTGATATTCCTTCCATTTGTGGGTTGCCAGCATGGGGTGTGGGTCACCACCTGTCCTACCCATCTCATGTGGTTATTTTTGTTTCTTTTAATTTTTTAAAAAAGTTTTTATTGGTGTATAGTTCCTTTACAATTTTGTGTTAGTTTCCACTGTACAGCGAAGTGAATCAGTAGTATGTATACATATATCCCCTCTTTTTTGGATTTCCTTCCCATTTAGGTCACCACAGAGCATTGAGTAGAGTTCCCCGTGCTATACAATAGGTTTTCATTAGTTATCTATTTTATACATAGTTTCAATAGTGTATGTATGTCAATCCCAATCTCCCAATTCATCCCACACCCCCCCGCTTTCTGCCTTGGTATCCATAGGTTTGTTTTCTACGTCTGTGTCTCTATTTCTGCTTTGTAAATAAGATCGCCTATACCAGTTTTTTCAGATTCCACATATATGCGATAATAAACGATATTTGTTTTTCTCTTTTTGACCTACTTCACTTTCTATGACAGTCTCTAGGTCCATCCATGTCTCTACAAATGACCCAATTTTCTTCCTTTTTATGGCTGAGTAATATTCTATTGTATATATGTATCGTGTGTTTACTTCTTTATGTCTTTAGTTGTGGAAAATCTTTTCTGCTAGTGTTCAGGTTATTCTCATAGATAGTTGCTCTGTAACTAGTTGTAATTTTGCTGTGTCTGTGGGAGGAGGTGAGTTCAGTGTCTTCCTACTTCACCACCTTGGCCACCTCCCCTACTCTTGAAATTTTATCTCAATTCTCTATTTGATTTGTCTTTATTTTTCTTTTATTTTCACTGGCAATACCTAGGAATTGAAGATTATGTAACTAAAATAGCAAAAATGATTTTTCTTTTTTTTTAAGATCTATTTTTTAGTGACGTCTACCTATTACTAGTGGTTGAACTGTTTGAAAGGATGCATTATGAATACTTCTCCCTAGCAAAGCAAAGAACATGTAGGGGTCCTCAGATGACCTTTCCTGACAAACTAGAGAATGAAATTTGAAAGCATTCTGTGAGATTTTGGTCCAGCTTAGCTCCCATATCTGTTCATCTTTACCATCCTTCAAAAATATGTTAACTTCAGGACAGTGACTTAAGAAAAATCCTGATGAAATTCTGAGAATTCCCCAAGGATTCTAAAAGGTAATTGTGAAGCATGGGAGGAAAGCAGTTAGGACATCCTCATCTTTTTCTTGAGTTTTAAGATGTTCTTGAGCCTTACTTTTTGGAAGTGTAGAGTATACAGAAGGAAGGAAGTAGGGTGAAGAAATTGGAGTAATAACTTGAAATATGCATATATGCTTAATGCCCACATGTAGGCACCGGGCCTTTCTTATATTTTAATGAATATTTATCTAACATTCTAGACTGACAAATAGTTTTTAAAAAGCAGTACCTCTTGCAATTTCACTCATTTTTCCTCTGCATGTATTGTCCTATAAGCAGTAGTAATAATAAAATACGTAAGATTGGAAACTTTTTTTTTAAAGCATATATAGATAGGGAAATTTTTTGGCCATAATTCACAGTGGCCTTTAAAGTTCCTCATAGTTTTTTTTTTTTTTTTTTTTCTGATTTTTTTTGCGGTACGTGGGCCTCTCACTGTTGTGACCTCTCCCGCTGCGGAGCACAGGCTCCGGACGCGCAGGCTCAGCGGCCATGGCTCACGGGCCCAGCCGTTCCGCGGCATGTGGGATCCTCCCGGACCGGGGCATGAACCTGTGTCCCCTGCATCTGCAGGTGGACTCTCAACCACTGCGCCACCAGGGAAGCCCCCTCATAGTTTTTCAGCTCCTTGCCCTTGTTCTTGTTCTTGGTGAGTTTATGTTGCCGGAAATATGTATAGTTTATCTATCACACTGTGAGTGTTTAGCCAGTCTTCAAACTGAATTTATGCTGCTATTAAAAATGCGTGTTTAGGGACTTCCCTCGTGGTGCAGTGGTTAAGAGTCTGCCTGCCAGTGCAGGGGACACAGGTTCCATCCCTGGTCTGGGAAGATCCCAAATGCCACAGAGCAGCTAAGCTTGTGCATGACAACTACTGAGCCTGTGATCTAGAGCCCGTGAGCCACAAATACTGAGCCTACGTGCCACAGCTACTGAAGCCCGCACGCCTAGAGCCCATGCTCCGCAACAAGAGAAGCCACTGCAATGAGAAGCCCGCACACCACAACGAAGAGTAGCCCCCACCCACTGCAACTAGAGAAAGCCCGCGCACAGCAACAAAGACCAACACAGCCAAAAATAAATAAATTAATTAATTTAAAAGACAAACAAAAGTGTGTTTAAGATGGTCTCATATTTTATAAAGTAACAGCGGACCATATGAATTCACTTCATCATGTTGCTCTAATATAGAAAGAAAATTCAGACTGTGTTACAAACCAAAGGAAAATAACTCTGTTTCTTCTAAAGTTAAAATAATAGATTTGTTCGTTTGTCCTAGGGTATGCCCAGTATGCATGTGTAATAAATAATAAAAGGCTTATGCCAGGTAAGTTGGAATTTTGGAACAAAAGAGATGCAACTGATTCATCTGTACTTTTTTTGCATTATCAAACCAACTCTCTATTAAATTTTAGCAAAACTTCAGTTCTGCTACATTAGGTATATTTGGACCTTTAAATCCCTGCTGTAATTAAAGCTAATTCTTTATGTTATGTATGTTGACTTGATAATTGGCTCAACGTTCAGAAAGAAAATTTAGGTTTAGTTGTATTCTCTAGGCCTGCACAGTTCAGCCAGCTCCATCTGGCTACTGAATACTTGAAATGTAGCTAATCCTAATTAAGATGCTTTGTAAGTGTAAACTACACTCAGTTTTGAAGACTTAGTACAGAAAGTCCATGTAAAATATTTTGGTAATTTTTATAGTGATTAAATGTTAATTTTATATATAATTAGTAATATTTTGTAAGTACTGGGTTAGATAAAATGAATTTCATTGGTTTCTTTTTACCTTTTTAATGGCCCTACTAGATAATTTTAAAGTATAAAATATAACTTGCATTTTATTTTTGACAGCATTGTTCTAGGCTGTCACATGTCCAAGCAATATGTGATGAGGGCCTGGACTGGGACAGTTAAGACACTGAAAATAGATAAGGAGAGAAAATTGGGATAAATTTCAAACATAGTCTATAGCACTTGGTAATTGATTTCAAGTGGTGGTTAAGGAGATGTCAAAGACTTATGATTTGGATAAGTGGATGGTCATATCATTAACCAGGAAAAGGAACATGAGAGGAAGAGGCACTAGAGATAATAGCTATTTCACTGTGTGTATATATCTTCACTAATTCATTGAAACATTTAGCATTAAATATAAGATGGTCATGTTTAAGAGTCTTCTCTCCTGTTTCCACCTCTTTCCAGAATTTGAATTCAGAAGATCAAAAAACATCAAGTATTGAACATATAAGCTGCAGTGAGGGAGAAGATTTTGCAAGTGTGAAAAAGAAGGCCAAAATAGACATTCATTACAAAAAGAGTCCCCCCAAATATACTGTTCCAGTTAGCGCAAAGACTGTAGAATCTCCTCTTGATGAAAACATTTATAATTCGGCTTCATTTAAAGATGAGAAAATCATAGACACTGATAGTGAGCCTGAAGAAGGTGAAATTACAGACTCTCAGACCGAGGACAGTTATGATGAAGACATTACCAGTGAAGACAATGTAACTGCAGAAGATTCTGAAGATGAAGGTGAGTAAATGGCCATTACTTAATTTTATATAAATAACCAAGTATGGTCATTGTAAAAGTGCAAAACGGTTAAAAGTGTTATTAACCCATATAATATATCTGCCGAAAAGTGAGCTGATTGTTTTAAAGAGATTAATGACATTATTAAAAATTATAACTGCTTGGTTATTGTTCAACAGTAGGATGTGAATAAATGACTAGTACTTGGATCCTGAAGTTTCATTGCATTGAATGGCTTAGTCAGTAAGAACACAAAACCAAGTTACCTACTTTCTAATCCTAAAATAGGTACAAAGTCTATTTTAGTGGATTAGATATTTGTCCACTTTTGTAATTGAGGGAGGGAAAGCAGTTGCCTTTAAAAAGAGTAGTCCATGGGGCTTCCCTGGTGGCGCAGTGGTTGGGGGTCCGCCTGCCGATGCAGGGGACGTGGGTTCGTGGCCCGGTCGGGGAGGATCCCGCGTGCCGCGGAGCGGCTGGGCCCGTTGGCCGTGGCCGCTGGGCCTGCGCGTCCGGAGCCTGTGCTCCGCAGCGGGAGAGGCCACAGCAGTGAAAGGCCCGCGTACCGCAAAAAAAAAAAAAAAAAAAGAGTAGTCCATGAATTCAGCTTACATAGGTATTATGGTAAATCTAATATTTATTTTACTTGAGGATATAAAGATATACTTTTAAAACTCAGGAATTCATATTGGTGTATATGAGCTTATTTTGTTCTTAATGGAATTTCCTCTCATTTTTTCTTAAAAAGGGCAGACTCAGTTTTTCTCACTTAATGTAAAAATGCTTTTTTGGGATACTTTCAAATTCCAAGACCTTAAAAAAGAGAGAGTTGATTATTTTATAATTGTGATAGGTGCTGAATATCTTTAGGTTGATCTTTTTATAAATTTATTTATTTTTGGCCGCATTGCACGGCATGTGGGATCTTAGTTCCCTGACTGGGGATCAAGCCTGTGCCCCCTTAGTTCCCTGACTGGGGATCAAGCCTGTGCCCCCTGCACTGGACCTCCAGGGAAGTCCCACAGGTTGACCATTTTAAATTGGTAACATTGTTAAACCTTACTTACTGTGTATGTGATATAGCAGAATTTAAGAATGTTGTTTTAAACAGAATGAAGATTTTTATCAATATATTTGTACTTTATGTATGCCTCCTACTCATCCCTATGCATTTCTGATTTTTTCCCATAGCATTTGAATTAATATTTACACATTTCTTTCTTTGGCAGATGAAGAAAAAATTTGGCCCCCATGTATTAGAGTAATTGTAATTAGATCACCTGTGTTGCAGACAGGATCACTTTTTATCATTACAGCTGTAAATCCTGCTACAATTGGAAGGTAAAAATGTTTAGTGTTATTATATTTGTGTATTTGTCTTATTCCAGTGGACTGTACTTTTCCTGAGCAGTTAATCATTAAATATGCATGGTACTGGTTGAATAGGAAAAAAGTGACATCCATGTGCCTCCCTTTTCCACTCAAAAAATATTCTGACACCTACCTTTTGTCACCTGCTTTTGGAAGACAATTGGAGATATAACCTCATTATCCCTCAAGGGGACTGCCTATGTAAAGAGATAAAATCTTGGTGATATGATACCTTCCACAGAGGTTTTGTCATTTTCTTACCTTTTGTATTGCTTTTTTTAGGTTTAAATTACTTAAACCCACTGTTGACCTCCTCTGATTGTTTTCCTTTACCCCTTTATAATTCAGCCAGCTTGGTAGAGAGGTAGGTTTTAATCATGAGTAGGATAATTTCCTTTCTTCCCAACTAGAAAGGTAATGTATGGAACAGGTTCCATACGATATCTTAATTTTAAATTCTTAGAAATATTATACTTTTTTTACATTTAGTAATAGAAGTGGAAACAGTCAACAGGTCTGGAAAAAGTGATTGACATGAGTACAAAGGACATTTTGTCTCACTGGATGTTTACTAGCCTGTGACAGATGTACCAAAGAGTAAAAGTAATTCTGGAACCTTCTTTCAAAAAGGAAATTAGAGTAGCATTATAGAAACCAGATTTAGTGTGATAGACTTGCATTTTAACATTATCTTTTAAAACAAAAAAACTTATCTTTAAAAAAATTCTTTAAGTGCTACATTTATGTATGCTTCAAAAATAATTAAAGGCATTTTACTTAACTCTGCAGAGAAAAAGATATGGAGCATACTCTCCGAATCCCTGAAGTTGGTGTCAGTAAGGTAAGCTCTTTGATTTTTCGGTTACAACCCCCTAGATGGGATTTTGTAAATCATCCTTTTTTTTTAACATCTTTATTGGGGTATAATTGCTTTACAATGGTGTGTTAGTTTCTGCTTTATAACAAAGTGAATCAGTTATACATATGTTCCCATATCTCTTCCCTCTTGCGTCTCCCTCCCTCCCACCCTCCCTATCCCACCCCTACAGGCGGTCACAAAGCACTGAGTCGATATCCCTGTGCCATGCGGCTGCTTCCCACTAGCTATCTAACTTACGTTTGTTAGTGTATATATGTCCATGCCTCTCTCGCTTTGTCACAGCTTACCCTTCCCCTTCCCCATATCCTCAAGTCCATTCTCTAGTAGGTCTGTGTCTTTATTCCTGTCTTACTGCTAGGTTCTTCATGACATTTTTTTTTCTTAAATTCCATATATATGTGTTAGCATATGGTATTTGTCTTTCTCTTTCTGATGTAATTCACTCTGTATGACAGATTCTAGGTCTATCCACCTCATTACAAATAGCTCAATTTTGTTTCTTTTTATGGCTGAGTAATATTCCATTGTATATATGTGCCACATCTTCTTTATCCATTCATCTGATGATGGACATTTAGGTTGTTTCCATCTCTGGCCTATTGTAAATAGAGCTGCAATGAACATTTTGGTACATGATTCTTTTTGAGTTATGGTTTTCTTAGGGTATATGCCTGGGAGTGGGATTGCTGGGTCATATGGTAGTTCTATTTGTAGTTTTTTAAGGAACCTCCATACTGTTCTCCATAGTGGCTGAACCAATTCACATTCCCACCAGCAGTGCAGAGTGTTCCCTTTTCTCCACACCCTCTCCAGCATTTATTGTTTCTAGATTTTTTGATGATGGCCATTCTGACTGGTGTGAGATGATATCTCATTGTAGTTTTGATTTGCATTTCTCTAATGATTAATAATGTTGAGCATTCTTTCATGTGTTTGTTGGCAATCTGTATATCTTCTTTGGAGAAATGTCTGTTTAGGTCTTCTGCCCATTTGTGACTTGGGTTGTTTGTTTTTTTGTTATTGAGCTGTATGAGCTGCTTGTAAGTTTTGGAGATTAATCCTTTGTCAGTTGCTTCATTTGCAAATATTTTCTCCCATTCTGAGGGTTGTCTTTTGGTCTTTTTTATGGTTTCCTTTGCTGTGCAAAAGCTTTGAAGTTTCATTATGTCCCATTTGTTTATTTTTGTTTTTATTTCCATTTCTCTAGGAGGTGGGTCAGAAAGGATCTTGCTGTGATTTATGTCATAGAGTGTTCTGCCTATGTTTTCCTCTAAGAGTTTGATAGTTTCTGGCCTTATATTTAGGTCTTTAATCCATTTTGAGCTTATTTCTGTGTATGGTGTTAGGGAGTGATCTAATCTCATACTTTTACATGTAGCTGTCCAGTTTTCCCAGCACCACTTATTGAAGAGGCTGTCCTTTCTCCACTGTACATTCCTGCCACCTTTATCAAAGATAAGGTGTCCATATGTGCGTGGGTATATCTCTGGGCTTTCTATCCTGTTCTATTGATCTATATTTCTGTTTTTGTGCCAGTACCATACTGACTTGACTACTGTAGCTTTGTAGTATAGTCTGAAGTCAGGGAGCCTGATTCCTCCAGTTCCGTTTTCCGTTCTCAAGACTGCTTTGGGTATTCGGGGTCTTTTGTGTTTCCATACAAATTGTGAAATTTTTTGTTCTAGTTCTGTGAAAAATGCCAGTGGTAGTTTGATAGGGATTGCATTGAATCTGTAGATTGCTTTGGGTAGTAGAGTCATTTTCACAATGTTGATTCTTCCAATCCATGAACACGGTATATCTCTCCATCTGTTTGTATCATCTTTAGTTTCTTTTATCAGTGTCTTATAATTTTCTTCATACAGGTCTTTTGTCTCCTTAGGTAGGTTTATTTCTAGATATTTTATTCTTTTTGTTGCAATGGTAAATGGGAGTGTTTTCTTGATTTCACTTTCAGATTTTTCATCATTAGTACATAGTAATGCCAGAGATTTCTGTGCATTAATTTTGTATCCTGCTACTTTACCAAATTCATTGATTAGCTCTGGTAGTTTTCTGGTAGCATCTTTAGGATTCTCTATGTATAGTATCATGTCATCTGCAAACAGTGACAGCTTTACTTCTTCTTTTCTGATTTGGATTCCTTTTATTTCCTTTTCTTCTCTGATTGCTGTGGCTAAAACTTCCAAAACTATGTTGAATAAGAGTGGTGAGAGTGGGCAACCTTGTCTTGTTTCTGATATTTGTGGAAATGCTTTCAGTTTTTCACCATAGAGGATGATGTTGGTTGTGGGTTTGTTATATACAGCCTTTATTATGCTGAGGAAAGTTCCCTCTATGCCTGCTTTCTGCAGGGTTTTTATCATAAATGGGTGTTGAATTTTGTCGAAAGCTTTTTCTGCATCTATTGAGATGATCATATGGTTTTTCTCCTTCAGTTTGTTAATATGGTTTATCACGTTCATTGATTTGCGTATATTGAAGAATCCTTGCATTCCTGGAATAAACCCCACTTGATCATGGTGTATGATCCGTTTAATGTGCTGTTAGATTCTTCTGCTAGTTTGAGGATTTTTGCATCTATGTTCATCAGTGATATTGGCCTGTAGTTTTCTTTCTTTGTGACATCGTTGTCTGGTTTTGGTATCAGGGTGAAGATGGCCTCGTAGAATGAGTTTGGGAGTGTTCCTCCCTCTGCTATATTTTGGAAGACTTTGAGAAGGATAGGTGTTAGCTCTTCTCTAAATGTTTGATAGAATTCGCCTGTGAACCCATCTAGTCCTGGGCTTTTGTTTGTTGGAAGATTTTTAGTCACAGTTTCAATTTCAGTGCTTGTGATTGGTCTGTTTATATTTTCTATTTCTGCCTGATTCAGTCTTGGCAGGTTGTGCATTTCTAAGAATTTGTCCATTTCTTCCAGGTTGTCCATTTTATTGGCATAGAGTTGCTTGTAGTAATCTCTCATGATCTTTTGTATTTCTGCAGTGTCAGTTGTTACTTCTCCTTTTTCATTTCTAATTCTATTGATTTGAGTCTTCTCCTTTTTTCTTGATGAGTCTGGCTAATGGTTTATCTATTTTGTTTATCTTCTCAAAGAACCAGCTTTTAATTTTATTGATCTTTGCTATCGATTCCTTCATTTATTTTTGATTTATTTCTGATCTGATTTTCATGATTTCTTTCCTTCTGCTAACTTTGGGGCTATTTGTTCTTCTTTCTCTAATTGCTCTAGGTGTAAGATTAGGTTGTTTATTCGAGATGTTTCCTGTTTCTTAAGGCAGGATTGTATTGCTGTAAACTTACCTCTTAGAACTGCTTTTGCTGCATCCCATAGATTTTCGGTCATCATGTCTCCATTGTCATTTGTTTCTAGGTATTTTTTTATTTCCTCTTTGATTTTTTCAGTGATCACTTCATTAAGTATTGTATTGTTTAGCCTCCATGTGTTTTTATTTTTTACAGATCTTTTCCTGTAATTGATACCGAGTCTCATGGCATTGTGGTCGGAAAAGATACTTGATACAATTTCAAATGTCTTAAATTTACCAACGCTTGATTTGTGACCCAAGATATGATCTATCCTGGGGAGTGTTCCATGAGCACTTGAGAAAAATGTGTATTCTGTTGTTTTTGGATGGAGTGTCCTATAAATATCGATTAAGTCCATCTTGTTTAATGTATCATTTAAAGCTTGTGTTTCCTTATTTATTTTCATTTTGGATGATCTGTCCATTGGTGAAAGTGGGGTGTTAAAGTCCCCTACTATGAATGTGTTACTGTCGATTTCCCTTTTTATGGCTGTTAGTATATGCCTTATGTATTGAGGTGCTTCTATGTTGGGTGCATAATTATTTACAGTTGTTATATCTTCTTCTTGGATCGATCCCTTGATCATTATGTAGTGTCCTTCTTTGTCTCTTCTAATAGTCTTTATTTTAAAGTCTATTTTGTCTGATATGAGAATTGCTACTCCAGCTTTCTTTTAGTTTCCATTTGCATGGAATATCTTTTTCCATCCGCTTACTTTCAGTCTGTATGTCTCTAGGTCTGAAGTGGGTCTCTTGTAGACATCATATATATGGGTCTTGTTTTTGTATCCATTCAGCCAATCTGTGTCTTTTGGTGGGAGCATGTAGTCCATTTACATTTAAGGTAATTATCGATATGTATGTTCCTATTCCCATTTTCTTAATTGTTTTGGGTTCGTTATTGTAGGTCTTTTCCTTCTCTTGTGTTTCTTGCCTAGAGAAGTTCCTTTAGCAGTTGTTGAAAGCTGGTTTGCTGGTGCTGAACTTTCTCAGCTTTTGCTTGTCTGTAAAGGTTTTAATTTCTCCATCAAATCTGAGTGAGATCCTTGCTGGGTAGAGTAATCTTGGTTGCAGGTTTTTCTCCTTCATCACTTTAAATATGTCCTGCCACTGCCTTCTGGCTTGCAGAGTTTCTGCTGAAAGATCAGCTGTTAACCTTATTGGGATTCCCTTGTGTGTTATTTGTTGTTTTTCCCTTGCTGCTTTTAATATGTTTTCTTTGTATTTAATTTTTTACAGTTTGCTTAATATGTGTCTTGGTGTGTTTCTCCTTGGATTTATCCTGTATGGGACTCTCTGTGCTTCCTGGACTTGATTAACTATTTCCTTTCCTATATTAGGGAAGTTTTCAACTATCGTCTCTTCAAATATTTTCTCAGTCCCTTTCTTTTTCTCTTCTTCTTCAGGAACCCCTATAATTCGAATGTGGGTGCATTTAATGTTGTCCCAGAGGTCTCTGAGACTGTCCTCAGTTCTTTTCATTCTTTTTTCTTTATTCTGCTCTGCAGTAGTTATTTCCACTATTTTATCTTCCAGGTCACTTATCCGTTATTCTGCCTCAGTTATTCTGCTATTGATCCCATCTAGAGTATTTTTAATTTCTTTTATTGAATTGTTCATCGTTGCTTGTTTCATCTTTAGTTCTTCTAGGTCCTTGTTAAATGTTTTTTGCAGTTTGTGTATTTCCAAGATTTTGGATCAACTTTACTATCATTATTCTGAATTCTTTTTCAGGTAGACTGCCTATTTCCTCTTCATTTGTTAGGCCTGGTGGGTTTTTGCCTTGCTCCTTCATCTGCTGTGAGTTTCTCTGTCTTCTCATTTTGCTTATGTTACTGTGTTTGGGGTCTCCTTTTTGCAGGCTGTAGGTTCGTAGTTCCCATTGTTTTTGGTGTCTGTCCCCAGTGGCTAAGGTTGGTTCAGTTGGTTGTGTAGGCTCCTAGTGGAGGGGACTAGTGCCTGTGTTCTGGTGGATGAGGCTGGATCTTGTCTCTCTGGTGGGCAGGTCCACGTATGTTGGTGTGTTTTGGGGTGTCTGTGGCCTTATTATGATTTTAGGCAGCCTCTCTGCTAATAGGTGGGGTTGTGTTCCTGTCTTGCTAGTTGTTTGGCATAGGATGTCCAACACTGTAGCTTGCTGGTTTTTGAGTGAAGCTGGGTGCTGGTGTTGAGATTGAGATACCTGGGAGATTTTTACCATTTGATATTATGTGGAGCTGGGATGTCTCTTGTTGACCAGTGTCCTGAGGTTGGCTCTCTCACCTCAGGCACAGCACTGACGCCTGGCTGCAGCACCAAGAGCCTTTCATCCACACGGCTCAGAATAAAAGGGAGAAAAAGTAGAAAGAAAGAATTAGTAGAAGAAAGAAAGAAAGAAACAAAGAGAGAAAGAAAGAAAGAAAGAAACAAAAACAAAGAAAGAAAGAAAGAACGAAAGGAGGGAGGGAGGGAGGGAGGAAAAACAGAAAGAAAGAAGATAAAGTAAAGTAAGATAAAATATAATAAAGTTATTAAAATAAAAAATAATTATTAAGCGAAAAATAAAAGAAAACAAAAACAGACGGATAGAACCCTAGGACAAATGGTGGAAGCAAAGCTATACAGACAAAATCTCACACAGAAGCATACACATATACACTCACAAAAAGAGGAAAAGGGGAAAAAATCCTAAATCTTGCTCTCAAAGTCCATCTCCTTAATTTGGGATGATTCTTTGTCTATTCCTGTATTCCACAGATGCAGGGTACATCAAATTGATTGTGGAGCTTTAATCCGCTGCTTCTGAGGCTGCTGGGAGAGATTTCCCTTTCTCTTCTTTGTTCTCACAGCTCCTAGGGGCTCAGCTTTGGATTTGGCCCCGCCTCTGCGTGTAGGTCGCTGGAGGGCGTCTGTTCTTCGCTCAGACAGGACAGGGGTTAAAGGAGCCGCTGATCACGGGGCTCTGGCTCACTCATGCCGGGGGGGGAGGGAGGGGCATGGAGTGCGGGGCGAGCCTGCGGCGGCAGAGGCCAGCGTGACGTTGCAGCAACCTGAGGCGCTCCGTGCGTTCTTCCCAGGGGAGTTGTCCCTGGATCCCGGGAACCTGGCAGTGGTGGGCTGCACAGGCTCCCTGGAAGGGGGGTGTGGATAGTGACCTGTGCTTGCACACGGGCTTCTTGGTGGCAGCAGCAGCAGCCTTAGCGTCTCATGCCTGTCTCTGTGGTCCGCGCTTGTAGCCACGTCTGGCGCCCGTCTCTGGAGCTCCTTTAAGCAGCGCTCTTAATTCCCTCTCCTCGCACACCAGGAAACAGAGGGAAGGAAAAGTTTCTTGCCTCTTCGGCAGGTCCATACTTTTCCCTGGACTCCCTCCTGGCTAGCTGTGGCGCACTAACCCCCTCCAGGCTGTGTTCACACCGCCAACCCCAGCCCTCTCCTGGTGCTCCGACCGAAGCCCGAGCCTCAGCTCCCAGCCCTGCCCGCCCCGGCGGGTGTGCAGACAAGCCTCTTGGGCTGGTGAGTGCCAGTCGGCCCTGATTCTCTGTGCGGGAATCTCTCCGCTTTGCTTTCCACACCCCTGTTGCTGTGCTCTCCTCCGCGGCTCCGAAGCTTCCCCCTCCGCCACCCACAGTCTCCGCCCACGAAGGGGCTTCCTAGTGTGTGAAACCTTTCCTCCTTCACAGCTCCCTCCCACTGGTGCAGGTCCCATCCCTATTCTTTGTCTCTGTTTTCTCTTTTTTCTTTTGCCCTACCCAGGTACGTGGGGAGTTTCTTGCCTTTTGGGAGGTCTGAGGTCTTCTGCCAGTGTTCAGTAGGTGTTCTGTAGGAGTTGTTCCCCGTGTAGATGTATTTCTGGTGTATCTGTGGGGAGGAAGGTGATCTCCGCGTCTTACTCTTCCACCATCTTCCCCCAATCTGTCATATGGTTTTTATCATTCAGTTTGTTAATATGGTGTATCAAACTGATTGATTTGCCTAAACTGAGGAATCCTTGCATTCCTGGAATAAACTCCACTTGATCATGGTCTATGATCCTTTTAATATGCTGTTGGATTCTGTTTGCTAGTATTTTGTTGAGTAATTTTTGCATCTATGTTCTTCAGTGATATTGGCCTGTAGTTTTCTTTTTTTGTGACATCTTTGGTTTTGGTATCAGGGTGATGGTGGCCTTGTCAAATGAGTTTGGGATTGTCCCTCCCTCTGCTATATTTTGGAAGAGTTTGAGAAGGATAGGTGTTAGCTGTTCTCTAAATGTTTGATAGAATTCGCCTGAGAAGCCATCTAGTCCTGGGCTTTTGTTTGTTGATCACAGTTTCAATATCAGTGCTCGTGATTGATCTGTTTATATTTTATGTTTCTTCCTGGTTCAGTCTCGGGAGGTTGTGCTTTTCTAAGAATTTGGCCATTTCTTCCTTGTTGTCCACTTAATTGGCATATAGTTGTTTGTAGTAATCTCTCGTGAGCCTTTGTATTTCTGCAGTGTCAGTTGTTACTTCTCCTTTTTCATTTCTAATTCTGTTGATTTGAGTCTTCTCCCTTTTTTTCTTGATGAGTGTGGCTAATGGTTTATCAATTTTGCTTATCTTCTCAAAGAACCAACTTTTAGTTTTTTTGATCTCTGCTATCATTTCCTTCATTTCTTTTTCATTTATTTCTGATCTGATCTTTATGATTTCTTTCCTTCTGCTAACTTTGGGGGTATTTTGTTCTTCTTTCTTTAATTGCTTTAGGTGTAAGGTTAGGTTGTTTATTTGAGATGTTTCTTGTTTCTTGAAGTAGGATTGTATTGCTATAAACTTTCCTCTTAGAACTGCTTTTGCTGCATCCTATAGGTTTTGGATCCTTGTGTTTTCATTGTCATTTGTTTCTAGGTATTTTTCTATTTCCTCTTTGATTTCTTCAGTGATCTCTTGGTTATTTAGTAGCGTATTGTTTCGCCTCCATATGTCTGTATTTTTTACAGTATTTTTCCTGTTATTGATATCTAGTCTCATAGTGTTGTGGTCGGAACAGATACTTGATACGATTTCAATTTTCTTAAATTTACCAAGGGTTCATTTGTGACCCAAGATGTGGTCTGTCCTGGAGAATGTTCCATGAGCCCTTGAGAAGAAAGTGTATTCTGTTGTTTTTGGATGGAATGTCCTATAAATATCAATTAAGTCCATCTTGTCTAATGTGTCATTTAAAGCTTGTGTTTCATTATTTATTTTCATTTTGGATTATCTGTCCATTGGTGAAGGTGGGGTGTTAAAATCCCCTATTATTGTGTTACTCTCAATTTCCCCTTTTATGGCTGTTAGCATTTGCTTTATGTATTGAGGTGCTTTTGTGTTGGGGCATAAATATTTACAGTTGTTATATATTCTTGGATTGGTATTTTGATCATTATGTAGTGTCCTCTTTTGTGTCTTGTAATAGTCTTTATTTTAGAGTCTATTTTGTCTGATATGAGAATTGCTACTCCACCTTTCTTTTGATTTCCATTTGCATGGAATATCTTCTTCCATCCCCTCGCTTTCAGTCTGTATGTGTCCCTAGGTCTGAAGTGGGTCTCTTGTAGACTGCATATGTCCGAGTCTTGTTTTTGTATCCATTCAGCCAGTCTATGTCTTTTGGTTGAAGCATTTAATCCATTTACATTTAAGGTAATTATTGATATGTATGTTCCTATTACCATTTTCTTAATTGTTTTCAGTTTGTTTTTGTAGGTCTTTTCCTTCTCTTGTGTTTCCTTCCTAGAGAAGTTCCTTTAGCATTTGTTGTAAAGCTGGTTTGGTGGTGCTGAATGCTGTTATCTTTTCCTTGTCTGTAAACATTTTAATTTCTGCATCAAATCTGAATGAGGTCCTTGCTGGGTAGAGTAATCTTATTTGTAGATTTTTTCTTTTCATCACTTTAAATATGTCCTGCCACTCCCTTCAGGCTTGCAGAGTTTCTGCTGAAAGATCACCTGTTAACCTTATGGTGATTCTCTTGTATGTTATTTGTTGCTCTTCCCTTGCTGCTTTTAATACTTTTTCTTTGTATTTATTTTTTAATAGTTTGATTAATATGCGTCTCTATGTGTTTCTCTTTGGGTTTATCCTGTATGGGGCTCTCTGTGCTTTCTGGACTTGATTGACTATTTCCTTTCCCATGTTAGGGAAGTTTTCAACTATAATCTCTTCCAATATTTTTTCAGACCCTTTCTTTTTCTCTTCTTCTTCTGGGACCCCTGTAATTTGGATGTTGGTGCGTTTAATGTTGTACCAGATGTCTCTGAGACTGTCCTCAATTCTTTTTTTTCTTTTTTCTGCTCCCTGGCAGTTTTTTCCACCATTTTATCTTCCAGCTTACATATCTGTTATTTTGTTATTGATTCCTTCTAGTGTATTTATAATTTCAGTAATTGTGTTCATCATTGTTTGTTTGCTCTTTAGTTTTTCTGGATCCTTGTTAAGTGTTTCTTGTCTTTTCTCCATTCTGTTTTTGAGATTTTGGATCATCTTTACTGTCATTACTCTGAATTCTTTTTCAGGTAGGTTAGCTATTTCATCTTCATTTATTTGGTCTTGTAGGTTTTTACCTGCTTCTTCGTCTGTAACATATTTTTTTGTCGTTTCTTTCTTTTTTTTGGATGGGTGGTGCTGTATTCCTGTCTTACTGGTTGTTTGCCCTGAGATGTCCAGTACTGGAGTTTGCAGGCAGTTGGATAAAGCTGGGTCTTGGTGCTGAGATGAGGACCTCTGGGAGGCCTCAGTCCGATTGATAGTTCCTGGGGTCTGAGCTTCTCTGTTAGTGCAGCGGTTTGGACTCGGAGCTCCTACCACAGGAGCTCAGACCTGATCTGCAGCCTAGGAATCAAGATCCTGCAAGCTTTGTGGCATGGTAAAAAAAAGAAAGAAAGAAAAAAGAAAAGGAGCAGTACAGTATCAAAGAATAAAAAACAAAATTGAATTAGAAAGATAAAAATTATATTAGGAAAAACAAAACTATAATTGAAACAACTGCAACAAGGTAAAATAACACAACAGAAAAAAGAAAAAAAGTGGGGGGAGGGCAGGGAACAAGCCAAAATGAGAGAACAATAACAAAGTATAAAGAATAAAATAAAATTAGAAAAATAAGAGGTTTATCAGGAAAAATAAAAATATAATAGAACAACAATGAATCAACAAGGTAAAACAGAACCCCAATCCAAAAGAGGAAAAAAGAAAAAAATGCACCTTGGCTATGGGGGCAGAGTGTAAGCTGGGGTGAAACAGGTAGGGGTGCGAGTTAGGGTGGGGCGGGACCTAGGCAGGTGGGGGGTGACATTTGAGCATGGGGTGGAGTGTAGGTGGTGATGTTCAGGCATTGGGCGGGGCCTCTGCTTAGGACCTGCGTGGAAGGGGAGAGGTAGCATGTCGAAAGAAGGGCCTCTGGAGTGTGGAGTTCTGGAGTTTGGAGGTAGGGCCCTGAGTGAGGGTGTGGGGGTGGGGTTTAGGCCAAGTGTTGGAGGGTGTCTCTGAGTGCAGAGCTGGGGCCCTGGGTCGGGGGGTGGGGGTGGGGACGGGGCTTGGTTTCTGCGAGGCAGGAGGGAGGCTCTGAGGGCAGAGGATTAAGCCTGGGAGCCCAACAAGCTCCCCGGTGCCTAAGTGGACAGGGAAAGCACTGGCCCCATTCCCTTCCATTCTTTTGTGCCTCTCCCCCACTGTCTCCCCCAGGGTCTCCCCCCGCCTGTGGACCCCTAACCGTGGGTGGGTCCCACTGGGTGTAGGAACTCCTCCTCTCCCTAGCCACCCCTCAGGGGTGCTGTCCCTTAGGTCCGGCCTTTACTTTTGCTCCCCCTTCCCTCTCTCCCACTTCCTCAGGACCTGTGTGGCTGGAGGGGGCCTCGGTAGGTAGAGGATCAGGCCTGGGATCTGAACAGGTTCCTGGGGGCCCAAGTGGGCAGGGGAAACCTGGCCACGCTCCCTTTTGATCCTCTGCCCTCCCAGTGGTTCCCCAATTTCCCCCTTTGGACGTGGGATTCCTTCCCCTCCCCCACCTGCCCCTTAGGGGTGCCAGTTCCGTCCCACCTCCACTTCTCCCCCCCCTTCACTCCCCCCACATCCCACATCCTACCCAGTTGCTGGGGGTTCCTGCCATCCCCTTAGGTGTCCGTTGTCCCCCACCGGTGCCTGCTAGGTGCCCTAGTTGTGCGGAGACGCGAATTCCCTGTCCTGCTAGTACGCTATCTTGACCCCACCCCTGTAACTAGCTCTTTTGCTTATTTAGCATGTCTTCAAGATTCATCCATGTTGTAGCATATATCAGTACTTCATTTCTTTTTATTGCCAAATACTACTTCAATGTTCAGATACAGTGTTTTTTATCTGTTCATCAGCTGATGGACATTTGAATTGTTTCCACTTTTTGGTTATTAAGAATAATGCTGCTGTGAACATTTCACGTACAGGTTTTTGTTTGGAGGTATGTTTTCATTCCTCTTGATGCCTACCTCAGAGTAGAATTGTTGAATCGTATGGCAACTCCCTGTTTAACATTTTGAGGAACTGTCAGACCCCCCACAAAGCAGCTGCACCATTTTACATTCCCACCAGCAATGTATTGTTTATGAAATTTAAAGTTAAATATTTCTGCAGCTCTATATCCAGTTAAATAGGCATGTATTGAGTACATGCACAATATATGTGAGGTACTGTATTATGTACTAAGTGGTAAGAAAATTGTAAACTAAATGTAAGCAATAGGGACTTCCTTGGTGGTCCAGTGGTAGAGAATCCACCTCCCAATGCAGGGGATGTGGGTTCGATCCCTGGTCGGGGAACTAAGATCCCACATGCTGTGGGGCAACTAAGCCCGAGCGCCTCAACGAGAGAGCGTGTGTGCTGCAAACTACGGAGCCCACAGTGCTCTGGAGCCCGTGCACCACAACTAGAGAGAAAACCCACACACCACAACTAGAGAGAAGCCCAAGCCCACACGCCACAATGAAAGATCCGCGTGCCTCAAGGAAGATCCTGCATGCTGCAGCTAAGACCTGACACAGCCAAATAAATAAACAAATAAATGAATAAATAAGTAAATCAAATTAATTAAATAAAAATAAATGTAAGCGAAAATTGTAAGCAGTACAGTGACATTCACATATACGGAAACTTTGTATAATTTAATTGTTATATAAACAAAGTGCTGTGGAACAGAAGGGAGTGATTAGTTCTGAGTATTGAAAATTTGGAAAAAACTGAGAAGTCAGCCTTGAATGTTTCAAATCACCTTTTGTATTAAGAATTTTTAATAACATGAACAGACATATTAGGTGAAAAAATTATTTCAAATTATATATATAGTATAATCTCAACTATATTATAAAAGTAGAAAAGGTAGGACACATACTAAATTATTAATGGTAATTATAGGTGGAATTATAGGTGAGTTTTTCTCCTGTAGCCTTCTCATTTCTACCAGAAGCATTATTATACTTTTGTATTCTGAAAAAAATGTATTAAAAATAATAAAAGCTAAATTATTAAGAGACTAAAGTTCATTGCATCTTATCATAGAGAAATTATCTATGGTTTAAAAAAAGGTATAATACTTTATAATTACCTGGTTTCTTTTTTTTTAAGTTTCATGCAGAAATTTATTTTGATCACGACTTACAAAGTTATGTCCTTGTGGATCAAGGCAGTCAAAATGGTACAATTGTAAATGGAAAACAGATTCTTCAAGTGAGTATATACTTATTAATTAAATACTTGCACATTATTTTAAAAAACTGAAATGAAACTTTTTATCCCTCAGGGCCATAGTTATTATACATATCATTTAGTTCAGATTGGTATTCACCCAAATGTGTTAACATGGAAGGGAATTCTTAGAAAGGGCTAAAAAATGTATACAGTAAGTGGATACTTAACTGTTGAGTTTTGACTTCTAATTATGTACCTGTGCCTTATTTTTGGAAATAAATGCATTTTAAAGCTATTCAGAGTAAATGTTCTTATAGCAACTTTAGGGGCCATCCTGTGTGTGTGTGTGTGTGTGTGTGTGTTTAAACTGTTAAAGGAAATGTTGTTAAACTGTAAACTCCTTGAAGGCAAGGGCTATGTCTATTTAGTTAACTCTTCTATCCCAACGTGTAACAAAGTGCTTTAGCACATAATAATATATGGAAGGGAGGGAGGGAGGTCTTAGTCTATAAGAATCAAAAATGAGATAAAACTGAATTATCAAGAGAGGACGGAAAAAGGGAAATATGATGCACCTATCTCCTTAACACTTCATCTTTTTGATTGTGATTTTTCATTTTGGTAGTAGACTGTTTGAAGTTTGAGTTGGGTATTTCTGTGATAGGATTGGGCATGGAGATGGGGAGATCAGTGGATTTTGATAATATAAAAATTAGAGGGCTTCCCCGGTGGCGCAGTGGTTAAGAATCTGCCTGCCAATGCACGGCACATGGCTTTGAGCCCTGGTCCTCGAAGATCCCACATGCCACGGAGCAACTAAACCTGCGAGCCACAACTACTGAGCCCATGTGCCACAACTAGTGAAGCCCATGTGCTTGGAGTTTGTGCTCTGCAATAAGAGAAGCCACTGCAGTGAGAAGCCCGTGCACCACAACGAAGAGTAGCCCCTGCTTGCTGCAACTAGAGAAAGCCCATGCCTGGCAACAAAGACCCAATGCAGCCAAAAATAAATAATAATAAATAAAATAAATATTAAAAAAAAATTAGAAGTTGCTCGGTTCTGCTGTCATCTTCTCAACTAGTAGAATATTACGCATCACCTTCAAGTTTTGTGGAAATGTGTGTGCATATGTCTATCTCATTGAGAACAATCTCAATTTTTATTTTTATAATCAGACATTACAGTAGACATAAAATAAATAAAATAACCATATGTAACTCTCTTGGGTTTGGCTTTGTAATTTTTTTCTCCTTTAGCCCAAAACTAAATGTGACCCTTACATACTTGAGCATGGAGATGAAGTGAAAATTGGAGAGACTGTGTTGTCCTTTCACATTCACCCTGGCAGTGATACCTGTGATGGCTGTGAACCAGGGCAGGTTAGAGCTCACCTTCGTCTTGATAAGAAAGATGAACCTTTTGGTATGTGAAACATACTGTTTATGGGCATGGTAGCTTTTTAATTCACTGCGTGTTCTAAAAAAGTATCAGTACCAGCTTCATATCTAATTGATATAATACTCTATTGAGATACATTTGTATTTAAGTGAATATTATCAAATGAGCCTAAGAAATGACATGTATTTGAAATTTGAGACCTAGACTAGTAGATTATGATTGTAGTTGGTTTTTCTGTGTAGTAATTTGTACTATTACAGCATTAGGTTACTTTATGACCAGGAATGATAATCATTAGCTCTGTTTTTGCTAATCCAGTCTATAGGCTTTTGAAGCAGTGCTGCAGTGGTAGCTAAATGTACTTCAAAGGAGTAATTGTGACATAAATAGAGATTGGTTTCCCTTTAACATCTGTTTACTGATATAAAAAGTCATCCACAGTTAAACTTTGATGTAAAATAGTAACATAGAAAATAATAGGCCAAGGTATTAAGATTTATATGTTGATATATTTGCTTTCCTACTTATAGTTTGTTTGATATATTATCTGTGTATATACCATTACCTTCTATAATAAATAATATTGTAAAATGTTACTATCTTGTTTAAAACCCACTCATCTAAGGCTTTAAAAATTGAAAGGTCCTTTTAACTAGTAAGTAATTTTTTTCACATCGTTTGTTTCCTTTAACTACCAACTATACACGTTCATTATGTATTTTTTGTTTTCTCATACTACATTATGAAAATGAGTATGGCACATTACATAGTAATGTGAATCTTGGGTTCTGTTATTTTTCTTCTGCACAAGCTTATGTTCCTTTGGAAAACTCACAATATTTCTGCATTTGGATTTCTATTACAGTAACCATATTGAAAAATTAAGATGTTCAGTGTTTCTTTCAGTATCTAAAACATTCCTATAATCTTTTGAGTTTTGGTTTACTTTCCAAGTAGATTTAATTACCAAAATGCTGAAGGGACATCATCACAACCTAAGATCCTTTTATATTAATTTATTTGAACTTTTTATTAATCTGCAGATGGGATACTAGTACTATTAGTTTTTCATTATTAAATAAACAGTATTATATCATATTTAGTGTTTTTTTTTTTCTTTAAACCAAACTCAATTTTTCCTTTTAGTTGGTCCAACTCTAAGTAAGGAGGAAAAAGAGCTGGAAAGGAGAAAAGAATTAAAGAAAATACGAGTAAAATATGGTTTGCAGGTAAGGGAGTTAAATATTGTTACATGTGTTAAACTGTGCATCTGGTTTGGTATAAAACTGCCTGTACATAAGCATAGTCCATTTTTATATATAAAAAGAGAGCTATTTAGAATGATTCTGAGATTTATGTAGTTCCTGTTAGTTTTTTACTGTTTACCTCAACAACTGTTGAGGTTGGAGTAGGAAAGTGATGATAATACCCTATATTGGAATAGCCATTTCTGGTTTTTAAAAAACTTGCATTAAAATGGTACCCTCGAAAAACACAGTTGGAGGACTAATACTGCCTGATTTCAAGACTTATTATAAACTACAGCAATAAAGACAGTATAGTACTGGCAAAAAGATAAATATGTTGATGGAACAGAATAATGAGTCCAGAAATAGACCCATATAGATAGATAGATACATAGATAAATGTGTATATGTGTGTGCGTGTGTGTGTGTGTATGATTTTCAACAAAGGCATGAAGGCAATTTGGTGGAAAGAGGATGGTCTTTTTTCAGCAGTCAGTGCTAGAACAATTAGATAGCCATATACAACAACAATAACCTTGATCCCCACCTCATAACATATAAAAATGAACTCAAAATGACTATACATATAAATTTAAACTTCTAGAAGCAAACCTTAAAAAAAAAGTCAAAGATTTTTTAAGGTATCTAACACTAAATGCACTATCCATAAAAGCACAAATTGTACTTCCTTCAAAACTTCTGTTCTTCCAAAGACACGATTAAGAGAATGAAAAGATAAGCCACAGACTGGGAAAAATATTCGCAAATCATATATCTGATAAAAGTCATGTATCTTACACCTAGAGTATATAAAGAACTCTGAAAACTCAATAAGGGAAAACAACTTAATTTAAAAATAAGCAAAAGATTTGAATAGACACTTCACCAAAGCAGGTGGCAAATACACACATGAAAAGATGTTCAGTATTATTAGTCATTGGGGAATTGCTATTTAAAACCAATTAAAAAGACTGACCATACTAAGTGTTGGTGGGCATGTGGAGGAACAGGAACTCTCATACACTGCTGGTGAAAATATAAATGGTGTGATTGCTTTGGAGAAGAGTTTAGTACTTTGTCAAAAATTTAAATGTACACCTACTATATTATTCACCATTCTACTTCAGAGTATTTCATTTCTATCCAAGAGAAATGAAAGCATATGTTCATACAAAAACTAGTGAGCAAATGGTCACAGCAGCTTTTTTTCTAAAAGCCAAAAACTGGAAAAAACTCATCTGTCCATCATTAATGGATAAACAAACTATGTTAAATCTATGTGGTCAAACACTCTAGCAATAAAAAAGCATAAGCTATTGATACAGATTACAACATGGATGAATCTCAAAATGATTGTGCTGAGTGAAAGAGCCAGACAAAAAGAGTACAGTTGACCGTTGAAAAACCCGGGGATTAAGTGTGCTGACTCTCACCTTGGTTGAAAAATCTGCACGTAGCTGGTACTCAGCCCTCTATGTCCACAGTTCCTGTATACCTGGGGTTCTTCATCCACAGATTCAACCAATTGCAGATCGTGTAGTACTGTAGTATTTAGCGCTGAAAAAAAATCTATGTATAAGTGGATCCACGAAGTTCAAACCCATGTTGTTCAAAGATCAACTCAACATGCTATATACTTCGATTCTATAAAATTCTAGGAAAGCAAACCTAATGTATCATGGCAGAAAGATCAGTGGTTGCCTGGCTACAGGAGAAGATGCACAGGGAGAGGGGCTGGAGGGATAGATTACAAAGAAGGACGAGGATACTTTTGTGGGAGATGAATATGTTTATTATCTTAATTGTGATGGTTTCATAAGTGGATACGAATCTCAAAAGTAACTGTACACTTTATGTGTAATTTATTGTATGTTAATTATACCTCAGTAAGGCAGTTTAAAAAAATTACCATTTAATCCTATAAGTAGACCAGAAAACTAATTAATATTGCCATTTTACATTAGAGAAACTAGAGCTGGTCACCTACCTACTAAACGACAGAGCTAGATATAGGATCTAGGTCTTAAGTGTATTTGTCCAGTGTTTTTTACACTTTATGAACAAGTCAGAAAAGATGCTGCCAAAATAACATTTTTATGCAGAATTGTATTTTTTGTTACTGTTGTACTAAGGGAGAGAAATCATAATAGAAAAAAATGTTAAGAGGTTAATTTGGGAGGAAAATAGAAGATATATAAGGAGAGATTAAAATGTTTTTTCAAAAATTTTAGCTTAATTTCTGCATCATTTTCTGGGGGGAATACCCATTAGGGTTGGTGGTCTGTATTTTTCTGTTTTGAAAGCAAAATTAAGTAAAAACTTCTGTGGTACTTTCCTTGTATTGCTCTAGCAGTCTGTAGCATCTTTTTGGATGAATGTTTTACTTTTTATGTAAAGATTAGCAAATAGTAACAAAAGGGAAGAGGAGCCTTTGAAACCCCAAGCTGAATTGCCTGTCTCTTTTGTGCCACTGCCATATCTTGTGTATACCTTAATTGTCGAACCAGTCATACTGTAACATGCTGAAGACTGTGTGTGTCTGCACTTTAGGATTACAAATTTCTTTGCATTCTGTCACCTAGCATAGGGCATAACTTACTCTTTACTTAGAAAATATTTGTGGAGTGACTGATTAATCATGTAATGAAGCTGTATTGAAGCAAAAAGCTATTATTATTGCCAGGGTAAAAGAGCATTTATTTCCTTTTATCTATTTTTTAAAGACTTTCTACATTTTTCCCTTCTAAGGAACAGTATCAAAATATTTTAGGTCCTTTGGAACTTTCAGTTCCTTAGAGAAAAGGAGAAGTAGATTTTTTTTCCCCAGCCCCAGGGGTTCTCCATATTTTTTTGAATACTGGTAGTTCATATGAGAATATGAGTACACAGCATTGATTCAAAATATACTATATTTTCACTATATTAAAGGGGATAGAATAGATATATTCAATAATGTAATTGTCTTAATTTGTATATCTTAATTTATATCATGGCTTATTTAATGGAGACCACATTGAACCATATTTGCTAAGCAAGGCAAATATACAGACATTATATTTTTATTTATTAGTTTTGTTTTCCTCAATGAATATTTCATGTTTATGAAGAATACAGACTACGAAGATGAAAAGGCTTTGAAGAATCCAAAATATAAAGATAGAGCTGGAAAACGTAGGGAGCAGATTGGAAGTGAAGGAACTTTCCAAAGAGATGATGCTCCTGCATCTGTTCATTCGTAAGTATTAAATTTTAATTGCTTGAAACAGTCTTTGTACCGTAATCAGATTCATAGGGTGATGTGATTTATAGGGCTATATAATCTGATAGGTAGCCTTTTAAAGGAATAATATAGATCAAGATGGAAACTCTACATCTGTTTACATTTTCCTCTAATATTGGTATTGCGTTATTCCCTAGAAAATTACTGATCATATATGTAAGTATACATACAGATTTATCACATACAAACTTAAACACACATATATATGCATAGCTAACATTGTAACCACACAATTGAGTGACCATACTTTTATATATTAGATATTTAGGACGCTGGGCTAGTAAGAAATTGGTATGGACTGATACTTTTAATAGTTATTTCAGAACTCAACTGCTTCTGTTCTTGACCCTGAAATACTATTTTTCTTACTGTTTTTTTTTTTGCGGGGGGGGCTGCGTCGCGTCTTAGCTGTGGCACGCGGGATCTTAGTTGTGACACGTGGGATCTTTCATGCGGGGCGCGGGCTTCTTTCTAGTTGTGGCGCCTGGGCTTAGTTGCCCCGTAGCATGTGGGATCTTAGTTCCCCGACCAGGGATGGAACCCGCATCCCCTGCATTGGAAGGCGGATTCTTAACCACTGGACCACCAGGGGAGTCCCTTACTTTTTTTTTTTTTTTTTTTTTACGGTACACGGGCCTCTCATTGTTGTGGCCTCTCCCTTTGCGGAGCACAGGCTCCGGACACGCAGGCTCAGTGGCCATGGCTCATGGGCCCAGCCGCTCCGCAGCATGTGGGATCTTCCTGGACCGGGGCACGAACCCGTGTCCCCTGCATCGGCAGGTGGACTCTCAACCACTGCGCCACCAGGGAAGCCCCCTTACTTATTTTTGATTCAGTTCGTTTCTCTTGGTAAACTAGCATTGATAAACAAGAAAAATGTAATTTTGAAGCCTACAAAATGATTATATTTCTGCATTTAATCATATATTAGCTACATTTTGTTTCTCAGAATATAAATTCTAGGTTTAGTTAACATTTAAATCTTTCATGTAGAACTAACAATTAGTTACTAAATTTTGACTTATTATCATTTTATTGATTCTAAGATATACTACTTGGATGGAATTTTACAGTTACATGTGACAGCAGTTTTTTCTTAATGGTACATAGACTAACAGTGCATCTTAGAATTTATGGAGTCACATTTTATGAGGTATAGCATTTTAAATTAGATATGCTAAGCAACATGACAAATATATTTTAAGGTTTAATATTTTTGAAATAATTGCTGGAGAATATGAAGATTGCATTACAGTTAAATTAGAAGACAGAAATGAAAAATGAAATCCATTGGTCTGACATTGCTTGGGTTATTGTTATTGAAGAGCTAATTTACATATTCTGTAGAACTGAAAAGACAATGTGATAGAACATAAAATTAAAATACCCTTAAATTAGCAGACCATAAAATCATAAAACAAAATGCAAATAGTTAATGAGAGGTTTAGTTTCATTTTAACTTTTTTTGTTGATGTTAAATTCACAAATGTAAGTATCAATATCAGTGATACATCATAAGATTAACACATTGCAGAATACATGTCCTGGTCAAGAAATAGAAAATTATCAGTAACCGCAGAAAGCTACCCTCCTAGTGTCCCCTCTTAATCACTATTCCTCTCTCCTCCCCAAAGGTAACTATTCTACTGACTTCACCTGCATCAGATTAATTTCACGTATTTTTTAACTTTAAATAAATGGAATAATTTAGTATTTATTTTGTGTCTATATTCTTTTTGTTCAGCATTACTTTGTTATGTTCGGTACGTTTTATATTATATTGCCATATAATATTCTCTTGTATGAATATGCCACAGTTTATCCACTTTACCACTGATGGACATCTGGATTGTTTCTGATTTGTGGTTATTGTTAGATTTGACTGCAAAACATTCCCTTTTCTGTTAAATAGTGTATGTAGGAGTAGAATTTGTGTATCTTCAACTTTATTAGGTAATGCCCAGTAGTTTCTAAAGGAGTCGTACCAGTTATTTTTAATTCATGAATTTATTATAAATGTGACTTAAATGGTCTTTTAGAAGTCAACTCTCATCTTACTTTTCTCTAAAGTGAAATTACTGATAGCAATAAAGGTCGGAAGATGTTGGAAAAGATGGGTTGGAAAAAAGGAGAGGGCCTAGGGAAGGACGGTGGAGGAATGAAAACTCCGGTAAGACTTGAGATTTCTTTCATTCTTTATTCTTGTAATGGATATATTTACTGTACTTACTATATGCCAGGTGTTGCCTTAAGTGCTAGGAGTGTTGTAGCAAGCAAAAAGAGACATAATTACTACCTTTGTGGCAATCACAGTTACCAAATATATGTGTTTATGATGTGTTTTGTTTTGTTTTTAAAGTTCTTAGGAAGGCTCTTAGAGTTTTTTCCTTCATCAGACTAGGATAGTGAATGTTATTTCCTGAGCCAGAAGTTCTTCTGTGTCTTTTAGTTATTTTTAATGACTTCTTCACTGTGCCTTGTCCTAACATGCAAGAGCAATCACAGTGTTACTTTACGAACAGGCAGACTCTGTACTAGCTGGAGAATCTGTTTTAGGTTCAAGATTCAGAGCATGTAACAAGCAATAGAGAGAATCATGTCTGGAAAACAATACAGTGGTTTAATTCTATAGTCCCATGGTTCATCAGAGGTTCAGATTCTCTTTCACAAAAACCTTACAAAGTAGTAATATGATCAAAGAACTTTCTTGATAATTAGTTGGTACCTGAAGAAATAATGGGTGCATCAGTGTGAGTTTAATGTAAATTTTCTCATTTCATTGAGGTACAGTGGGATGAACATGGGTTTAGTAGTCAGGTTAGAATATGTGTTCTATTACTAGCTGTGTGACTTAGGGCAAGTTTGGATTTCAGTTTTCATATGTAAAAATAGGGATAATGAGAACTCTTTCAGGGATGTCTGAACATAAAGCCCCTAGGATGGTGCCTGAAATATATTAGGCACTCAGTAACTGGTGGCTTGTAATGGTTCTCAAAATAATGCGAAGTCCTCCCCTCCTTTTATTGAAAATAAACAAGTTCTCTTTTTATGACTCTTAATGTTTAACTTACCTGTTCACTTACTTAGGTGAGGCTTGGACTGTAGGTTTAAATACATCCATTGCTTTTACTTCTCGTTAGAGTAGATGACAGGTTGATTCTGCAGCATCTCAGTGAAATTTGGTGATTGCTGTTTAAGGAGCATTCTGTTTTCTGTAGAGTCATCTGTACTTATTGACAAGCAAGACAATGTATAATCATGTATTTATTCCTGTATGTATTTGATGCATTTGACAGTTTTTTCTTATGCATCAATCTTTTCTAATTCAAAGAATTATAGTTAAAGTACCAAATTGGATATAGCAGATTTCAGTGTGTTTAGATACTACAGTAAGTTCTCTTCTTAACTTTTGGTAACAGATCCAGCTTCAACTTCGGCGAGCACATGCAGGCTTGGGGACAGGCAAGCCATCTTCAATTGAAGATGTTCACCTTCTCCAAAACAAGAGCAAAAAGAACTGGGAGAAAGCACGAGAGAGGTTTGCTGAAAACTTCCCGGAAACTAAATCTCAGAAAGATGCACCAGGGACTGTGCCTTGGGTCAAAGGGACTGTAGAGTGAAGGTCAGTCATAGAACACAAAAGCTTTTTTATAAAATTTGGAAACTCTTGTTTAATAGCAGAAATTTTCTCTCCAAAAGAGTCAGTGGCATGAGGGAACCGTGTCACAATTTACCCGCTCTTGATTCAGAAATGTGTAATAAAGTGTGGTTTGCAGTTTTGGTTTTTTTTTTTTTTTTTGGTATGTGGGCCTCTCACTGTTGTGGCCTCTCCCGTTGCGGAGCACAGGCTCTGGATGTGCAGGCTCAGCGGCCATGGCTCACGGGCCCAGCTGCTCCGCCGCATGTGGGACCCTCCCAGACTGGGGCACGAACCCATGTCCCCGGCATTGGCAGGCGGACTCTCAACCACTGCGCCACCAGGGAAGCCCTGGTTTGCAGTTTTTAAAAAACATTTTTAAAAACTAATAAATAGTGACTGAATCAAGTTATGCTATGAGTGGACTAAAGTTCACAGGGCACAGATGAGCTTATCAAGCTTTGTTACTTTATTTTGTCATTTGCAAGACCCATATAAGCAACTAGCCATATAAGCAAAATTCATGTAACCACTAACTTAAATGTACATTTGTCCTTGTCTCCTTATATTCTCCATTATTGTACGATGCATAACAAAAGAAACATCGAAAGTTTATAAAAACAATTCTGACTATATACATCCTTGTTTATGCCCTTTAGGACCTAGGTAGAAAATGTTGAGAAAACATGGGTAGTGGTGTATAAATGTTATTATATTTGAAATAACCCAAGTAATATTATTGAAGAACTAATGAACTGCTGACATGTTGTAGAAAATCAGTCTCATTGTTTTCTTCTGTGAAGAATCTGTTGATTTGTACTATATATTAAGCATTTACCTTTGGTTTGTTTCATAGCTGAAATATTTAGATATGAACAGTTGAGTACAGTATTGAAATATTCAGTGTGCTGGCATTTGTAGTTTTGATAAATCCCATTGCTGGCAATGGAGTTGTGCCAGAAAAATCTGATTTCTACTGCAGAAGGGTTACCTAGCCAAGGCCTCAAACTCAAGATACTTTTTGAAAACATCTTCAAATGCAATAAAAAACATTATAACATCAAAAAGAATGATTCATTGAACCAATAATTTAAACATACTGGTCTGCTTTGAACTCATGACCAGCCAGAATTTTCCTCTGTAAATTGGCAGCACAGTAATGAAAGGATGCTCTCAGATTTTCGGAGACTGCAGTGCAGCTTTCTGAGTGCGGGTGTCACCGCTCTGCCCGTTAACACTGTTCTTTTCCTTTCTGTTCAACTTTTCTCTCAGGTTTTTGCTGGGAAATCAATGCTGGAACTGATCTTTTCTCATAATGAATATAAGCTATATAGCTCCTTCATCTACTATAAAGAAATGTCTTCAAGATATAGAAATAGGAAAGGAAAATTCTGGAAAAAAGTATGCAGTGGGGAAGATAATTCAGAAAGAAAGCTACCTGTTGGGGTTTCTGGTCTTAATGTACAGGGTACTTAGGAAGAAAGGGCGGTGTGGAAAGAAAAATAAATATATTACTAAAGATGAGACATATGACCAAACAATTGTCAAGTTATTAAAGGCCTAAGATGGGAAAAACAGAGGTCCTATAATTCTAAAAATCTAGATTAAGTATTTTTCTGTATCCTTTTTGGCCACCTACATACCCTAACACATACACATATATGTACATTAGACTTGGAGGCACTAGGAGTGTCCTGCATTATTTTCTCTAAAGTATAAAAATTACTCATCTAAATGTGGTTCTGGTGCCGGTGCCCTACATATAGGTAACAATATAGGATCCTCAGAGTAAACTTGCTTCTGGTAGATCTCAACTCATTGGGTTAGTATACAACTGTCTATGTAATATTTCCCATTTTTATTACTAGATTGTGGAAAACTTTTTCATTGTTTTCTTTTGTTAAGAAAATGGAAACTTGAAAATGGTGATAAAAATTGAAATATATGTGATATTTGCTTTATAAAAACCCTTTGCAGATCTAAAGTCTCAGGGCTATACTATACTGGTTAAAGCACTGAATAATGAAAATGTCTGGTTCTATTTCTACCTGTGAAATGAGAATATTTAACTCACATGTTTGTCTTGAATAGAAAATGGGAAAATGTATGTAAAAGCACTTTGTAAATTGTAAAAGTAGTACAGATGTGAGCTTCTGTTTGTTTAGAAGCATAAATATGGATTATGTACAATTTGAATTACACATAAAGTTGTTTTGCGTCTAATATTTAAAACTATAGTTTATTCATGCAGTATAAATTTATTAACTTAATAGCCTTTAAGTGTTTAAGTGGAGCTACAAGTTGCTGAATTTTGAGAAATCTAACATATTTTGCCAGAACATGAGAAGCTGGCAAAATTGAGAACAGAAGAAACCATCACCATTACAGTAAAATAACAGAAATTGTTTTCTAGAATTAAATAGCCAGGAAGCACTTTTTCTCAGAAAGGGGGGGATTTTTTTCTGTCTGTTTTTAAAAGTTTTTACTTCTGATGTTTCACTTACTCTAGTTGTGAACTTATGAAAAGTTATGGTTCACCCAATTCAAACACCTTCCAACTTTTCATGTAAAAGATTATTTCTTAATTCGGCACATTTTCAAGGGGCAGGCAAAAGAAATAGAAATTTCCAACAAGGAGAGATTGTATACAAAGGCCTTCCTTAACGAGTTGCAGGAAAGAGGGGTGTGCTTGGCAGGGAGCCAGAAAGGCGTTTCTAGACCTAGCATCTAAAGGTGTTCTCAAGAACAGCTGAAAGTATTTCCCCATTGTGTTGTTCTAAGTGTGCTTCTTATTTTTGTAGGGCATCACTTATATCTCTGCCTTGAATCTTTGATCTAAAACATTTCCTTTTACTTTTTCAGGCTTTAAAGTGGAAATACATTTGGATTCTTTAAAATGAGTCACTGTTTACATGTGTGTCTGTGTATCAGGGCCCAGGCTTTCTCTTTGCCTTTCTGCTTTACTCTTTTTAGTGCTGGCTTATGGCATTGTGTTGCAAAATGACTTTTGGAACCCCAGTCATCATAGTCATGTCCAAAACAGAAGAAAGGGGAAAGAACAGTCAGTATTCCTGTTCTCTTTTATCAGGAAAGCAAAAGCTTACTCAGAAACTCTCACAACAGACTTCTACTTAGGGTTATTAGCCAGAGCCTGATAACATTACTGCCCATAGCCGCAAGGGAAGTTGAAAAGGTAGGCCAACAGGATGGTCTCACTTGCCTTAAGCCAATCATTAACTATCACCTAGGGCAGAACATGTTGCTTGTTGGAACAAAATCAGGTTCAGTGAGCAAGGCAGAGGGGGACAATGGCTACTGAATGGGCAGGTAACTGTCTGCCAGATAACCCAGCTATCCATTAGTGGTGACTTGGGGTGTTGGTTAAATTGTGATGCAGGCCTACTATGTAATACTTTGTAGCCATTCAGACGAGTAAGATAGAACTGTCTATACCATGATAGAGAAGAATATTCTTATTACATTGCTGATTTAAAAAAGCAGATTGGGGCTTCCCTGGTGGTGCAGTGGTTAAGAATCTGCCTGCCAATGCAGGGGTCACGGGTTCAAGCCCTGGTCTGGGAAGATCCCACATGCCGCGGAGCAACTAAGCCCATGTGCCACAACTACTGAGCCTGCGTGCCACATCTACTGAAGCCTGCGTGCCTAGAGCCCATGCTCCACAACAAGAGAAGCCACCGCAGTGAGAAGCCCAAGGAGTGAGCAGATTTTTCCTTTTTATCATTTCTATATTTGAACTTTAAAGCAGTAAAAGTGTGTAGTTAACTATGTGTATTCATAGACATTTATAATAAGTAGAAATACAACACCAGGAAGAGTGGAGAGGCATTCAGGGCTCAAGCCCAGGTATCTTCCTCACACTCATATGCCCAATTTCATTTACCAGCTATACTCCCATGGCTTCCAGGTTGTCTTAGCAGGACACATATCCAACTCAAAGTCACCTTAAATGTAGCTTATCTAAGACTGAACCCAGAGTCTTCTCCAAACCCTGTCTCTTCCAGTTTACTCTCAGCTAGCAGCACCATCTGCCCAGTTATGCAAGCCAAAACCTAGGAGTCGGTCTCTATTTCACTACCACACCCTCTCTCCTCTTTCCCCTGACTTCCAATATAGTGAATCAGTTCACTGTCACTACTCGCCTGGATTATTCTACTGGCTTCCTAACTGGTCTTCCTGCAGCCACTCCTTCCCTCTAGTCCGTCCTCCACACTGCAGACACAGCGTCTTCAAAACTCCTGTTTCATCATCTCCTGTTTAAATTGTCCTCATGGCTTTCCATTACTCTGAGGACAGAAACAAAATCCTAGCCCATAAGTCCCCACCTGGTCTAACCACTGCCAGCCTTTCCCGTCCTGTCTCGTATTACCCTCCCACTCGTTCTCTGGTCTCCAGCACTCTGGCCTTTTTTTCAGTTCCTCAGACATGCCATATCCTCTCTCATCCCAGGGCTGCCTATATTTTGTTATGTCTGGAATGCTCTTCCTCTACCCTTTTACCTAGTTAACTCTGACATATTCTTTAGATCTCTGCTAATTGATTCTTCTTCAGGGATGGCTCCCTTGTCTCTCTAATTGTCTTTGGTACATGTTCTTGAAAATCCATATTTGTTTCATTTAGATTACTTATTTGGGTTCACAGCTAAATAGTGTGATTTGTATATTTGTCCGTGTAAGCAAGATTTTGTTTTTTCTTGCAACTGCGTTCCTGGCGCCTAGCACCATACACTTACATGCATAGAAGAGGAAGGGCAAGATGGGTTTGGGGAACCACAAGTGGCTTGATATGGATGGAGTTTTATGTGACTGAGGAAATGGAAGGAACTGAAGCTACAAGAGGATGTAAAGCAATGGCTTTCGAGCCATTTTGACCATGATCCACATTAAGAAATACAATTTATATCACAGCTCAGAATGTGAGGGTGTGTGTGTGCGTATATAACAGGTTTTATATACCAATACTTAGCCATTAGTTCATGTAATGCACTTTTATTTTTGTTTTCCAAATCAGATTCCAGCCACTAAAGTGATTTCATAATTCACTAATGGGCTGTGCCCTACAGTTAGAAAAAGACTCATCTAAACTTGGTTTTCAAACTTTTTGACAGAACCTGTGGCATTGCCTTAGGAGCTACAGGGGTAGGGGTGTGTGTGTGTGTGTGTGTGTGTGTGTGTGTGTGTGTGTGTGTGTGTGTGTGTGTGTGTGTGTGTGTGTGTGTGTGTGTGTGTGTGTGTGTGTGTGTGTGTGTGTGTGTGTGTGAGTGATAGGGGTGGGAAGGGGTTGGGATGCCAAACTGGTGACTCCAGTTCTCATGCCATTAACAGAATAGGTCTACATTGATCTGGTTTACAATTCAAGATTCCAAATAGATTTCAAATGAAGAAAGAGTTTCACTGATTAAAGAAGAGGAGGTTGGGGTAGGGAGGAGAACTGAGCCACTTATGTACAGTTGCTCTCACATAATGTGTTAAGAAATTTGGTTCTTATCTCTTTGCAAATGAGGAATTTCTGAAGGATTTTAAGCCCGGAAGGGTTCTCATTAGATTGCTTTATAGCAAAATAACTGGCTGATTGAAGAGAGGCAGAGTGGAGGCTAGCAGACCTCCTTGAGGGCTTGTTCTATCAAATATTTATTATTGAGCATGCAGCAGGGGCTGGGCAGACCTGTGAGGGCAGAGAACTTGTTTGTCTTAGTCACTGCTGGGTCTTCAGTACCTGCCACAGGGTTGGATGCTTAGGAGGTGTTCATTAAGCATTTGTTAATAGGGTGGATGGAACACACATTTGTGGTATGTTAGGTACTGTTCTAAGTAAGCACTTAACATATATTATCTTCTTTGTTTCTGCCAGTATTTTATGAATTAGAAAGCTGAGACTTAGGTGTTTATTTTGCTCAAGGCCAAAAAGTCTGTGTGACAGAGTGGTAGAGCTGGGGTTTAAGTTTTTATTCTTTTCATCCCAGTGGGATGGTTAAGAGCACTGGCTGAAGAGTCTGACTGACCTGGGTTCAAATCACAGCTCCACCACTCCTCAGCCGAGTGACATTTAAAAATTTATTTAAACCTCTAGCTTAATGTCTTCATGGGGTTGTTGGGAAGTTTAAATGAGAGAAGGCCTGTGTGGCACTGAGCACCGTGCCCAGTGCATAATAAGCCCTCAGATATTAGTGACTGTTAGTGTTATTATGCTGTGCGATCAATACCAAGGGCGCGGGACTTCCCTGGTGGCGCAGTGGTTAAGAATCCGCCTGCCAGTGTAGAGGACACAGGTTCGAGCCCTGGTCCGGGGAGATTCCACATGCCACGGAGCAACTAAGCCTGTGTGCCACAACTACTGAGCCTGAGCTCTAGAGCCCACGAGCCACAACTACTGAGCCCACGCGCCACCGCTACTGAAGCCTGTGTGCCTAGAGCCTGTGCTCCACAACAAGAGAAGCCACCACAATGAAGAGTAGCCCTCGCTCACCGCAACTAGAGAAAGCCTGTGCACAGCAGCGAAGACCCAACGCAGCCAAAGATAAATAAATTTATTAAAAAGAAAAAAAAAATACCAAGGGCACGGTTGGGAGTAGACTCCTGGAGCAGAGATGGTGGTTATTAGTAGAACTCAGGGAGGATGACGGTTGAGGCGAGTAAGTGGATGGGTCGACTTCATTCCCTGAGGTGATGATACGTGGACAAGACTGCATCAGGAGCTGGGTTTCTTAATGAATATTGGAGAATGAACAGGAGACCGGTAGATGATAGACGGTGAGAAAGGGTAGAAGGTATCATGGGTGACCCTTTGAGGTCATCCTCAAAGAAGGGGTGGATTTTGCATGACTTTGGAAATGAAGCCATTGGAGAAAATGATACGGAGGTCTCGCAGGTCACCCTGGCTCTCAGTACCCTGTGGGAGCAGGGAAGCTACAGGGAGAACTCGAACAACTAGATTTCAGATACTTTTATATAAGAATAAAAGTTCAGCAGCAATGCATTCCTTCAGCAGGTGGCCTTAATATAGGCCAGGCACTATTCTCGGCACTTGGGATACAGCAGTAAACAAATTGGGCAAGACTTGCTGCAGTCTTGGAGCTTACATTTATTTTTAGATACTATTTGGTAGAATGCAAAGGCCAAGTAGTCACATGAGGGTCTTGATAGTTTCAAAAAAAGTATTAATCCAAAATGGTTTCTGTTCACTTCAAAGTTTTTTCAAAAGCCGAAGTTCTTGGGGTGGAGGGGAAGGGGCAATTTTTTGTTGTTTTTAATGCCTTCAGATCTGTCTCTAAATCAGACCTTTTTAGGGAAATCTTATAAACTCTGCCTTCAAAATATTTTAGTCATGTTTTTAAGGGTTTTGGTTATGTAGACAGCAGTAGAACCTTACTGAGGCTGCAGCCCCTCATTTGATTATGTATCTCCTCTAATTACCTGAAATAATAGTAACTCTGCCTGCTCAGACCCTGGGGTTTTGTGGTTCTAAGTCTGAACAATAGAGCACTGAAGTACCAAGAAAAAAAAGCAACATTTATCAGGTTGTTAGAAATTGGAGTTGATGGAAAACATTTAAATCAAAAAGTCCCTGGAGGATGAAGAGCAGACATACTTGGGGAAGCTAATGTGATGGAGGCAAACAATGTTGCGTGTCTGCTGAGTAAGAAAGACTTTCAGAAATTTTTCCAGCTGAAAGCTAGCTTTCCTCATCTCTGTTAAAATGCCCAGAAATTTCCTCATCTACGTTTCATTGCCCAGAAAGCAAGACAGGGAAAAGTTGGTGGACTATTATTAAACATATTTAAACACGTGGCAGTGTGTTACTTAGCTTCCAGTTACTAACAGACTTCTGCCAGCTCATTCATCTGCTCATTACTTACCTTGACCAAAGGCCCAGGAGAATATATACTGAAATAATGACGCTTTCATTAGCATTTATTGCTTTTCCTTAAAGCCTTCATTTTAATACTATGAAATCAGATTTTAGAGAATGTCATAATTAAAATTTTCATAAAGAGAAACATCTAGTACTATTTAAATATGTAATGACTCCCAGGGCTATCTGAATTCATTCACATCATAAACCCACTCAAATGGGCTTTAATTTCTACTACAACTGTGCTCCCTTTACTTAACCTTAATGTACAACACCTTCAAGGCCAGTTTATGAACCACACACACACAGAATTATCAATGCTTTATTATAATCACACCTTATTAACAAGAAATGTTAATCTGGTTATATTCACCAGACTGGGCTCTGAGTAACTGGCAGCTCTTTTCAAAAATCAACTTTTCCTGGTAAGATGAATATTTGCCAACCTTAGGGTGTTTTAAAGAATGTGCCAGAAATTCCAAGAGCTACTCTAAAAGAGGAGTTCCAGAAGTGTTTTAAGCATGGAAGCATTTTTGGAAGAACTGTATAGTCTTCAAAGGTGACAACTTTGAAGGCAGAAGTGCTTAAATGGGTAGGTTTTGATATATTTACTTGTACGATTGGTCAGATTCCTTTGTAGTCACCAGTCACATTGAGTTTGACTGGATTAGCTTATTTGGCAAATCAGGTATGAAATTTATGTTTTGATAGAAAAATAGTTCCATCATGAGGGAAAACGACTTGGCAAACCTTTGTGGCATATGTGCCTCTCCTCTCGGGAATCGTCCCAGGGTGCTCTTTCTGAAGTCCTTTGGATTGGTTTTGAGCTCCCATTCAGATAAGTAAGAGGAAAAAAAGAAGTCATGGTTATTGAGTATAAACTATGTCAGAATTTGCCTAAATATTAATCACTATAACAACTCTGTAAGGTATGTCTTCTCTCTATATTTTAGTGATGAAGAAACTGGATTTCAGAGAGATTGAGCTTGTTGCCAAGGTGACAGCTAACGTAGGTGGCTGGGAGCTTAGATGTTATTTTCCTTTTATTTTTTTATGTTTCAGCATTTTCACTAATCATAACATTTGAGTGCTCTTTTTTTTTTTTTTGAAAGCTTAGAGTTTAATTCACATCTGACTCCAAAGGCTCTATCAACTCCTCGCGCACACACCCCCAGCCTTCCTAGTCAGCCAGATCCTACTCAGTGCCACAAATTTGTAAATGTTCTCAGAACTCTGGAGGCCTCTGATTTCCCCCCAGAGGGCATTCTTCATCATCACCTTCTAGGTATCTTTCTCAGAAAAGTCTATGAGGACTCCCTGCACTGGGCAGAGAGGCTGAGTAAAATATTAATACAAGAGGGAAAGATTAGGACCCCCAGTAAAGTGTTGATTCCTGAGGAATAGGGGGTCCCCATCAGGCATGTGCCTTTCTAAACCCCCACCCCCCAGACCTGGGTCAGGCAGTATAATGCTGTGGTGGGTAGATAATGCCTGTCACCTCCCCGCCTTCCCCAAATGTCTATACCCTAATCCCTGGAAACGCAGTGTTACCTGGCAGGGGAGAATTAAGGTTGCAGATGATATTAGGCTGCTGACCAACTGAACTTAAGGAGAGGGTCCTTTAAATGTGGACAAGGGAGGCAGAGTGATGCCCCGTGAGAAAGACCGGTCCTTGCTGGCCTTGAAGAGGAAGGGGCCACAAGCCAAGGAATGTGGGCAGCCTCTAGAAGCTGGAAAAGGCAAAAAACCAGATTCTCTCCTAGAGCCTCTAGAAAAGAACACAGCCCTGCAAACACTTTGAGATGCATTTCAAGGCTTCTGACCTGCAGAACTATAAGATAATAAAATCTGTGTTGTCTTTAGCCACTAAGTTTGTGGTAATTTGTTACAGCAGCAATAGGAAACTAATAAAGGCCAACCTTGCTTCCTCTGGGAAAGCTGCCTTGCTTACCCTCAGCACCAGAGCTCGTGGGTGGGAAGTAGCCAACGTTGACCCAAGTGTCAGCAAACACTCAAGCCATGATACAGAGGTCCTGGCACTGGTAAAGAGGTGAGCCAGAAGAGAGTTGTGGAAGGAGGTCCAACTCCTTGGTCCCAAGTCTGACTGGGAACCACGGATTGAGGTCCAGCCTCCAGTCTGCTACTTATTAAGCTGTGTGGCCTTTACAGGCCATTTCACCTTGTTGAAACGTGGAGCCTCACAGTAAAACATGGATGATTATACCTGTCCTGCCAGCAGGTTGTTGTGAAGACAAAAAGTATGGTATAGGAGAGCACGCTTATTACCACTGCACACATTTTCAGTTCTAGGTAGTGAATCCCGTAGAGTTAGTGCCTCAGTTCTGTAGAAGTGTGATATACTATTATCATTTTTAATAAACACACATGTGACTTTCAACATTTTCTTCTAAATCTGCAATTAACAAGAAAATCTAAACAGAACAACTGATTCACTCAAAGATTGATGTTTCACAGTATTTTATGTAATCAGCATGTTAGAGCTAAAGGGGACCTTAAGGATCACCTCATCCATCTTCCAGACAAAGGAGCAGATTCAAGTTGTAGAAAGGTAAGAAGATCAAACCTTTAGAAATAGAATTCCCTAATGAGTCCATGGCAGCAAAACAAAACAACAGCTCAGTTTTTATGAATCCCCTCTAAGACATTAAGACATGGACAGCCACTTAAAGTAGAAATTCAGCCCAGACCAAGCCAAGCCCTTCCCTTGTCCAGCCTCCAAGGATGAAAACTTAGGTGCATAAAGGGCCCTAGCTCTTTCAACCTTGGTTGTCATTACCCTGCTTTGCCCACACCCCCTCCTCCCTGACAAATTTCAACCTAAAGAAGTGATCACTTTACATCATGGCAGGAGTTCAGGAGTCAGGTTTAGGGCATTCTGCATCCCAATTCCAGCCATCCACCTCACCACTGCGTGCATTGCCCTCAAAGGCAGTGCTGGCTGGTGCTATTAGCAAGCCTAGTCACATAAATCAGGGAAGCTCTGCCAATATATGCAAGGCATGTCACCATCACCCACTAGCAGTGACAACTCTAATTGTGAGCAGACTGTGCCACAGCCAGAGAGGCTGATGCAATCCCCGGAACCCACCTCTGCACTTTCAGATCCCAGCTCTTAGCTGACAGGATGCCAGCTTAGCCAGGTGGTCCTGATAGCCCTTGTGCTTTGCCAGGTGAGCCAGCAGAAGCCCTCAAGGCCAAAGAGGCAGAATATCTGATGAGGCTGGAGTCAGGTGAGCCATCATAGCCACTAAGAGTGGACGAGCCACTCAGGCTTATTTTTCTCCTCTGTCAAATGATGGAGTTGGACTGGACAAGGGCTGCATTTCCTTCTAGGCTTCTCTGGAATTGAAGATTATCTTGGTTAAATAAGGAAGCTGAATGCTGGTAGTAAGAATTTTCCATTTGCAAGAGGTAAGTAACTTTATTTTTAATTATAAAGGTAATTTATGCTTGATATAGAAAAGTTATAGCAATGCAGAAGTGTAAAAAGTGTATAACTCCCACAACCAGTGGTAAGTCATCAGTCAGGCTAATTGCTTTCCCCATCCCCTGAACAGGCTACTGGTGCTCCCATTAGCCATCTATTTTGAAGGAGAGGTTAAGATTCTGAAAGTCAATCTTTGCTTATTTTAGTGGTTCTAACAATTGGTGAAACTGAAGAGTGACATTTGTAGAAGTTTTTTTTTTCTTCCAAAAAGTCCAGATTCAAATCTTGTAACCCAACTTATAAATCCACATGAAGAAGTTAAATTTCAATACTTAAAAGAAAAATCATACTATTATTAGAGTAATACAAAAATTGCAAGAGACAAAAGAATAAAATACATTAAAATGTTAATAGCAGTCTAAGGTGACAGGACTTCGGGGGATTTTTTTCAGCTTTTCTTCGTAGAGTGGGGCATTGCATTTTTATTAATTGTGTAGTAAAGAAAATAATTTTAAGAAAAGTGTTCCTGATAATGACATACTAGGTGATTGGATTCAAACCAAACAGCCCAATAACTGACACTTATTAAATCTTTATTGACTAAACAGCTTTTTAAAATTTACTGCTGCTTCCTTTTAGGCTATTTTTTTGTTAGGAATTCTACTTAGAGGATTAAAGATAAATGAATAATTATATTAATAATTTGAGAAGACTTGTGAAAATCTTGAAGACATTGAGTTCAATGCCTCAAATACTTATTGAGCAGCTGTTACAGGCAAGTCACTGTGGGAGCAGAAGGATGAGTGAACTCCATCCTTACTCCCAAGGGCTCAGGCAAGGGAGGTAAGACAGGAACCCACAGAGCCACACGCTAGATGGCCTTTCTAAGGGTTTTGAGATACAAAATGCTGAGAGTCCAGAGAAGTAAAGAATCATCTCTGAATGATGAGGAATCCAGGAAAGCTTCATGTAGGTAGTCGAATTTGAGCTAGGTCTTAGAAAATGGGCGGGATTTTTCATACTTAGAAATTGAAGGGGCTGTTTTAAGTGGAGGAAAGGCAAACAGGCACAGAGGTGCCAAGACCAGGGCATGTCAGAAGAACGAGGAGTCCAGTTTGGCCAAAGCATACAGCATGTGTAAGGGAAGGGACAGATAAGACTGGTACAGGGGTAGAGGAGACTTGAACGTCAAGCCACAAAGCTAGAGCTTGTAGATGATGGGTTATCTTGGGGGTCCTTTGAGCAGGAAATGTGATACAATCAATGTCAGCTTAGGACAGTTCCTTTGGCCAAGTAGGGGACAGTGTGGGAAGACAAGGATGGGAAGATGAATCCCAGATGAATGATAAATGGGGCCTGAGCTGAGCAGGTGGCATCAGAAGGAAGACAGCTGTGATACTTTGTAGAAATAGACTCAATAGATCAGGGGCCTAGGATTCAGTGAGACTGGTGCTCAAATCCCACTCTGCCGCTTCATTACTTAGTTCCCCTGAGCCTGTCTCTTCTCCTCTACAAAATGGGTGTAAGAGTAATTATATCATGGGGTTGCTGCATAGTAGGCAGAGGCAGTTATTCTTGTGAAGCATTTTAGCACAGCTCTGGCATGGTGAGTGCTCAGTACATGTTAATGTCACTGATGGTGCTACCTGGAGTTGGAGTTAGGAAGGAAACAGGTGTCAGCTCTGGTGACTGAGTAACAAGGCCGACAGCACAGCAGCTGGGAGCATGGCATCTGCAGGTAGAGACTGTATTTGGAACCCGACTCAACTACTTACCAGCTTTAATCTCATACAAGCCACTTAACCCCTCTCTGTTTCCTTAGCTGTAAAATGGGCATAGTATTAATACCCGCCCCCCAAGGAGCTGCTGTGGAAATAAAGTGAGATAATACATGTAAATGTACCTGATACATTTTAAGAGCCCAGTAGTTATTAGTTATTGGGTCAGGGGTGGAGATGCAGAGTTGAATAGAATTACCCCTACCATCTCCTGTGGCAAGATATGCAAGTAGAGGTGGAGACATGCTGCAGGGGACTGGCCATGAAGGACAGACCCGGAAGAACACTAAAGGCTGGAGGTAGTCAGGAGTCGCTGGCACAGAGGTGATTATTGTACCTCTACGGGTACATGAACCAAGATTGGGTACATAAATTGGCCTAAGGAAACAATCAGATAAATCCAGAATACAGGACGTCTATAAGACATACATAAGATGGCCAGGACTTTTTAAAAAGTAAATGTCATGGAAAAAAAATAGTAAGGGGGCTGTTCTAGACTAAAAGAGACTAGGGTTATAATCAAAATTAATGTGTGAATCTTAACTGGGCCCTGTTTTTTAGAAAAGAAAAAGACACTCTTGGGACAGTTAGGGAATTTCAATTAAGGAATCTGTCTTAGAGGCTACTGGGATAAACATGCTGAAATACCTTAGGGATGAAATGCCATGCATGTTTGGGGTGGAGGGAAGAAAAATAAATATGGCAAAAATGTTAACAACTGTTTAGGTGGAGGGTATATGTGGGTATTCATTGTACTAGCTTTTCAACTTTTTCTGGATGCTTGAACATTTTCAAATTCTCAGAAAAATGAGGAAAAAAGAGACCTGAAGAAAAACTGTTTGGAAATCAGTCTACATCAGGAAAAGGAATTCTCTGGAGGAAAAGCAAGTTCCATCTACCAGAGGAAAAATTTCAAGAAGGGAGAGATTAAGCAAAATGAAGGCTGAAAGTAAATCATCATATTCAGCCATTGTGAGACTGTAGCGGCTTCTAAGAGTCCAGTGTAGCATGAAAAGCTGACCACGAGTGAAGGAGTAAGGAGTGGGGAGGAAATATAAGCAGCAAGACTGCTTGACAGTCCTTGCTTAGGGGGTGCTCAGTTGGGAGCATCCAGGCTGGGGGAGTCTTTCTTTTCAGTCCAGGGAAGACTGGGGCATTGCTAAAGAGGAAGACTCTGAAGAAAGGGAGGGAATGAGAGGAAAAGAGGTAACGTTGTGGAGGAAGGGCCCAGGAAAGGTGGAAGAGGAATGGATGAAAACATGAGAGGAGGAGGTGGCCTCAGATGGGAGGGTGCCTTCCCCTTGGCCCAGGAGTGAGGACTGTGAAGATGTGGGGGCAGAAGCTCCCTTCCTAATAACAAGGAGGGATGGGGTCATGTCTTGCTAGTAAGGCAGCAGGTGTGAGGCAGTTAAGTGGGGAAACAGCACAGCTGCCACTGGCTCTGAAACAGGGGAAAAATGAGGGCGGAGGTAAGATAGGGTGATTGGTACTGCCGGGCAAGCTGGGGAGGGGAGCAAAAAGAGGGCTTCTCCAGGACTGCCTTCCTAAGGCACTAGAAATGACAGGGTAATGAGCAGTCTTGGAAACTCTCCCGTTCAGAAATTGGCGCTGGGCAAAGACTAGTCATCAATGATTTACTCATTAGGAAATGAGGAAAACTTTTTTTGGGTAAAAATGCTTTATCATTTCCATGCACCGTCTACCCAGGGTTGCCCTGGCTGGTGTAGAGCCACCTGGTGTGATAGTCTTTGGTGTGTAAGGAAGCTCCTGTCCTTTCAAAGTCACCAGGCACAATATGGCCATGGCTCCAGGTGATCTAGGTTCACAGGGTTGTTGGAGCTCTCATTCGAAAGGCAGTCAGAGGAAAACCACCCCCTGCACGGATGCCACTAAACGCCACCAGCATTGGAGGCCGCTGGAGCTTGCGCTCCCAGGCACCAGGGAGGACCACGGAGTGATCTTTGGTTCTGCCTGGCCTCCGAAGTGCTTCTCAAGACCCCACATTTGGCGATTTCGATTCGGCAGAGCGGCAACGGACCTGAGATCTCGCTCCCAGGTGAGGCTGAAGACGCCGGTCCGCGGGCCACACTTTTTGAGTAGGGCTGGCCGGGGGTGGGTGGGTGGGAGCGGCTAAAAGCTACAGGAAGACCTTCGTGATGACGTAGCCGTCCCTGGGGTCCCCCTCGGGTTCCTCTTTGAGCGGAGCGTGCAGCAGGGCCGAGCCCAAGGCCAAGGCGCCCTCCCGGCGGCTCACTTCCCGCAGCCGCGCCTGCAGAGCCTCCCTCTCGGCCTGCAGCTCCCGGCGCGCCTGGGCCGCCGCGCGCTCCTCCTCCTGCAGCGCCCGCCGCCTGCGCTCCAGGGCGCGCTCGCCCTGCTCCACGGCCGCCTCGCGCCGCGCCAGCTCGCGCTCCCGCAGGCTGCCGCGCACTGCCAGCGCGCCCATCTGCTCCAGCAGGCGCGCCCAGTCGCCCTCGGCGGCCGCGGCGGGGCCGGGGGCAGCGGGCGGCGAGCGGCGGGCGGTGCTCTCCGCCAGCTCCCGCCGGTGCGCGCTCCTCAAGTGCTTCCAAAGCGCAGCGGTGCCCGCGTGCCAGCCCGGGCCGCGGCCCACCTGCTCCCCGCACAGCCGGCAGGTGGCCCAGGGGCCCGACGCGTGGCCGGGGCGCGCCGGCGCCAGGTGGAAGTACCCCCAGGCCTCGGAGTACGGCGCCCCCAGGCGGCCTGCAGCCGCGTCCGGCCCGCCCGTCTCTTCCATGGTCACGGCCGGCTCGTCGCTCCTCATTCTCTAGGCAGCGCCTGCACCGAGGGACACAGGGTAAGATGACCACAAAATTACATGTGCACACGGACACACGCTCCAACACACAACTTCTAGGACGAGAGTTAGCCTGTCAAGAAACCATGACTCCCTCTCACTACTGATAAAAATCCTGCGGTTAGTTTGGGTAGATGCTTGCGTTTCTTTTTCAGTAGGTATTAACCGTTGATTCTCCGGGGGGCGGGGGGGAAGGTAGAAAATGCCTAGCCCTTCTTTCCTTAACCAGGAATTTTCTTCGAAATTTATTGGATTCCCTGGCTCACAAGTACTAAGACTAAAATTGGGAAGCCAAGCTTCTCATAAGAATAAGCTAAATAAGTGCTGTATGTATATGTTAGTTTTAACTAGTCTCCTTTACGCTCTTTAAAAAAAAAAAAACGAGCAAGGCTCCCTTTTGAATTCTTCTCGCAGTGTTGCACAAGAAAGGAGTGGGGGAAAAAAGTTTCAGGAATGAAAATTTTGTTTCTTAGGCTTTAAGGGTGACAGTGCTAGGACTGAGCAGCTTTTCAAAAAGCTTTCAGGGAGACAACTTTTTTCAAGGTAAAAATATCTTTGTTTTTGTGATTTTAAAAACGATGTGCTTATGAGAAACATGGACTGCTAAGAATCATTAAAATGTTTTAAAAATACGCACACTTAGAAAACAGCAATATACAAAGCAGTTTTCTAAACTTTTACCTTCAAATCAGGTGGTGGGCTGTCTCTATCATTGCCTCAGGGTTTCTAGCCAGCCCAGGTTCTCAGGTGGAAACACTGCAGTGTGGCTTCTGAGTTCTCAAGAAACATCAGCAGTGCTAGGAGTAAATTCAGAGGACAGGCGGTGGAGTAAAAGAAATTCAATTAAACAGCCCTGAAAGTAGATACTAGAAATCCTGGATGGTGCCATGTCCCTCTGGTGTTCATTCTGCCGACCCTCTCATAGGTGCTCCAGTCATAAAAAAAAATAAAATTAGTTTTCTATATTGCTTATCCCAACTAAATGGCCCGCACTCTATATTTGCAAGACAAAAAGCTTGGTGGATTCTCTTAATTAAGGAAGAAAAATAGAAGTAATAGCTGTTTGCTTTGTCCAACAAATACCTGTAGTTAAAGGGATCCAAATACAACACAGTGCCTATCACTGCCAGGTCTTTTCTATTAAGAAAACATTTCCCACTGTTATAACCTATCAAATGAGGGGGGAGATAGAAAAGGTGAATTTTCTTCTTTAAAAAATAACTTCACTGGGCTTCCCTGGTGGCGCAGTGGTTGAGAGTCCGCCTGCCGATGCAGGGGACACGGGTTCGTGCCCTGGTCCGGAAGATCCCACATGCCGCGGAGCGGCTTGGCCCGTGAGCCCAGGAGCCTGTGCTCTGCAACGCGCGTCCGGAGCCTGTGCTCTGCAACGGGAGAGGCCACAACAGTGTGAGGCCCGCGTACCGCAAAAAAAAACAAAACAAAACAAAACAAAACTTCACAAAGGGTCAAATGTGTGATTCTAGACAAATTTGCTTTGAAAGTTTAAAAATAATAATAGAATATATGACAGACTTGGAGCTCTCCTGAGAACTTATTTCATCGGGAAAATTCAGGCCGAGGTGGGAGAATAATGGACAATGAGATAGCCAGTGCCTGCTCCTACTGTCAGGTTTTGAACCAGCAGCAGTGGAGATGATGAAGTTCCAGAATCTCTTTTATTAAAGGCAACTAGGGATGACTGAAGACAAAGATGAAAACAGGAAAAATATGTTGCTTTAATAATAGTATTTAGTGAACCTTTTAATTCAGTTGCTAATAGTCTTGTTACAGATGCGTTACACTTTTCTAAACCTCATTTGTTTTTTTCCCACCAAGCAAGTCCACTGAGATCAGGCAGGACATTTAACATATCTCTTGAATTAAAAAAAAAAAAAGAATGAATTTACCAGAATCATCCAAAAAAATAATAAGTACCAGGCCTCTTCTAACAAAAGAAATAGCTATTTACGTATCTTCTGATATGAGGCATTGGTTTGAATATGGTTACCCATGATAATTAGTATAAAAGGTCATTAGAAATTAAAGGCTAGATTTCCCCCAAGAGATTTACTAAATCAATAAAGTCCCCAAAGCCGGAGTGGTGGGATGAGGAGGGGAGTTACAGACCCCCTTCAAGGATAACTTTTTTGCGGTTAGTAAACATTGTGTTTAGTAAACAGAACCAGATTTTAGTCTTAGAGATGTTTTTTGTTACCCAGCTTTACTTAAAATTTTTTTCTACTTTTTTCTTTTTTTTAGAATTCCATTCCTTCTAAATTAGAATCTTACCTTTCCAGAGTGTGCCCTTTCTTTAAATTACTAGACATACACAAAAGTGGAGAGAATAGTAGTATTATGAGTGCCTATATTTACTTTATAAATTGAAAGAGATTTAATTTCTTCAAAATCTGGGATGCCCAGAGGAGTGCCACATACAGGAGTGGCATCTGTTCTAAGACTTAAGGTGGAAAACAGGGATGAGAAGCACTGATCACTGATTTTGATGTCTTAATCCTTTAGACTTAGTGGAGCCCTCATCTGAGCCAGGGACAAAGCAGCACCACAAGTGTTGGCCAGCAGAGTGCTGCCCCTCTGAGGGCGGCAGAGGGACCTCCTATGCCCTGGCAAGCCTTCACTCTCGGAGGTCTTAACCGGTGGAAGACAGCATGGTTCAGAACTGCCTCACCTTCTCAGCCCTCCGACCACAGCTACATTCTGGCTCAAAAGAGTTTTCTGTTCAGACTCAGTCTCTAAAGAGTGACCAGCAGTAACGGTGGCCACAAGTCGTTCCTAGCAGAGCCTTCCTAGGTCTGCTAAGCAATCCCTGAGCTCATTTCAACCATCCCTACAGTGCAGAGGGAGAGAAGCTTGGCTTGGAAGTCAGCTTGGCTTGGGAGAGAAGTCTTAGAATCTTCAGCCACGACCCTAATATACAAAGAGCTCTTACAAACTGAGAAGAAAAAGACAAACAAGCCAATTGAAAAATGGGCAAGAAATATTAGTAGGCAAGTGACCCAAGAGCAAAATCAGATGGCCAGGAAATTTGTGAAAAGATGCACACCACTTATATTCAGGGAAGTGCTATTAAAGTAACAATAAGGTCTCATGTTAGATCCATCACACTAACAAAAATGAAGAGGTCTGTCAGCCAAAGTTGGAAGGGGGGGCAGAGAAAAGGGTATGCTCATGCATTCCTAGTGGAGATGTGAAGGCTTTTAGGAAAAGCAATCTGCAATTTCTATTAATTAAAAATAGATATAATTGGGGATCCAACTCCTGGGAATCTGTTCTGTAGAAGTAAAAGTACCAATTTGTAAAGTAACATGTATTAGGGTGTTTATCATAGTATTATTTAGAATGGCAAAAAACTGGAATCAAGAGAATGGCTACCAGCAGGAAAATGGCTGGGTAAATAATGTGTAGTCACCTCAGGGAATATTATGCTGCCATTAAAAAGGATGGATTGGAGCTCTCTCAGGGGGATGTCTGGAGGAACTGTTTAGGGAGAAAAGCAAGATGCATAAAGGTGTGTATAATATGATCTCACTCTTATTAAATAATTAGATCTGTATAGGATATACAGATTAATGATTTTTTATAAATATGAAGAAAAATGAGATACACTATGGGTTGAGGGGGTTGCAGCTGATGTGAAAGGAGAAGGGGAAGAGGTAAAGACAAAAGGAAAAGAAAAAGTGCTGAGAAAGCATGTACGTGATCATGTGTATACATTTAGGTAGAGTATATATATGGCAGGGTCTATACATAAATAAAAAGTAATTTTATAAAACAATCCTCAAGCATGTGAGCTCAGGCAGGCCTAGGCAGCCTTAACTCTGGAGACTGGAGGGAACAGTCCCATGGGGCATAGTGCACTGCCATCTGGCCCTGGAGGGATCCCAATGTGTGAGCTTGCCCAGTGTGGGTGGTTCCTGCCTGAGCAGGTCCCTGCCTGAGCAGAAGGAGATTCTATATCGACGTAAGATGGAGGGTGCCATGGGAGGGCAGCACACCTCACTCATCTCCCTGGCATAGGGCCTGCATAGGGCAGACACTCAGGGGACACTGCATTAAATGAAATGAGCCCAACTTTATCTTTCTTAGCCCCAGCTCACCGGAGTCTCTATCTCTCCATCTGTCAGGAGAAATGATAAGATTAGCTGCCCCTAATAGGTGGCTGAAATCAGATGTCACTGTTGGACTCGCCAGTGCTATATCAATTCATAGCATGAACAAAAGGAAGCTCCCAGTATTTACTATTCAAACATGCCTACACGAAGTTCTTAGTGGCTAAAAGGGAGTGCTGTTTTTCTCTTTAACATATTCTGTTATTCAATAGAGGAAGTAGTTTAAGTTGGAAGAATTCTCTTGGGGATTTTTAAATACAAAAAGCAAATTAAAAAGAATCATAGCTCCACTTCCCCACCCCCAACCAAATTTATTTTCACTTCCTCAGTTGATCTTCCTGCACAATAGGTGGCTCATCACTCAGGTAGAAGATGGTAGGGAGGCCTAGTCAGCTGGGGTCCTGTGATACGCATTTCTTCCTTACCAAGTACTGCCCCAAAACCGAACACCTATTAACTTGTATGGTTAGCTAACAAGAAGAAAACGAAAAGTAAAAGCTCTCTTAATTTTCCTTAAACAATTGAAAAACTACCAGAAAGTTGCCAATGAATGATTATGTCGTTTACGTCCGTTCACTTCATCCACTCTTTCATTCAAACTCTCCTTGTGTACCCGATCAGGGCCAGGCACGTGCTTGCTGCCCAGGATGCCAAGAGGAGCACCACATAGTCCCTGCCCTCTGGAGGCCTACCATCTGGTGGGGAGAGATGCTTCAAGATGCTGACACCCATGGTAAAGATCAGAGCAATGTTCACTCATGAAGAGTGGGGAAGCGTGGGCTTGGGGACCCTAACACAAAGGTTCATGCAGATACACGTGCTTAAGCATTCTTTCCCTTCCCCACCTTGCTCAGGGTACAACATTCACTAAAACACGTCACCATTAGTGCTGACTCTAATAAATAAAGTACCAGTTCTTTAGTTGTATAATTAGGCTTCCAAGCTTATATTTTAAATAAAATTTCTTGAGGCTAAATAAATGCACTGCTAGCATGAAATTAATTTAACAGTGGAAATTTTTGAGTCCAATTTCAGGGGAAAAAAGCTGAAAAAAAAAGTAGATTTTAGTTATTTCTTGGAAAGGGAGAGAGTAGTATTAATGGTATGATGCCTCTGAATTCTATGATGAGTTTCATTCCAGTATCCATTATCTGGAAGGGATGATACGAAGTCTAAGCTGCTGGAAGATAAGACATTCATATTAATTACCTCTGCACTTGATGTTCTCTGAAGAAGTTTTATTCTTCTAATAACTTATCAGATTAAAACCCATATTCCTCAATGTGATCTCCCTGAATACCAATATAGAGAATAAAGGAAGAGATCAGAACCTGGATGAATACTTTGTGTAAATATGGGTGTATACATACAATGTATGATTATAACATTGAGAATCATCCTATAAACCACCCACAAAAGTTAGTTTTATTATTTTACACTTGTGCTTGTACACGTACAAAATATCAGGCAGGCTAAAGTTCAAAGAACCAGGCAGTGTTCTCAAAAAATCACAGAAAGCTCTATTTGTCCTTCCATGGTCAAGTCTAATTGCTTTAGTTGGATTAGTCTAGCAGAGTTACAAACAAATATGTGTAGATTGAGCCTGGCTGGATCTTAGGTGAGAAATTCACCCGAATGTCAAATCCACACAGACTTAGGTGAAAACACTAAAAACATTTTTATCCACCAGTAACTTTAATCAAAGCAGAATATAATAATTAAAACAAATAATTAGCCTTGACAACTGAGGTATCAAGGAGACTACAGTTCATCTGTTACCTGTCCATCTCTGTTGAAATATTAATTTACTGCCATATATTAATCTATTTATAAACAAATCTAGACAGTTAGAAAAATTAGTCTATAGTCACCAGGCTGAAGGCTTAGTTGAAGTAAAAATGCTTCCGAACTGTAAAGGATGGATACCTCAGGGAATAAAGGGTTAAGTGTGAAAAAACTTGGAAAAATGTTACACATGGGCTGTAAAAAATGTACTGGACCCACAGCTAATGAACTGGTAAATCAGAGATGTGCTCTAAATGTCATAAGCCAAAATTTTAGATACTTCTTCCATTAGCTAAAAGGCTGAGAAACGCTCTCTATTAATGTATTTTTTTTTGATGAAAATTGTGAAGCTTCCTCCCAAAGTGGACCTTTATTTCAGGCCTACATTATTTTATTTAATACATGTGTTCCTAAAAAGAAGGGTGTTGATCCATTTTCATCGTGTAAGATGCATTATTTAATGTGAATTAGTGGGATTTAAAGCTGCCCTACTTTGAAGAGCTCTGTAACAAAGATTTTTTAATTAAGAATTACGTGGTATTGGCTCTTGGTCTTTGCATACATTCTTGTATACTTTTCATTGTCAGCTGCCTCAAGCTAGTTTTGGCTAAAAAATGTGTATAAATAATTACATTAATGAAAAGTACAAAAAATGATTACCCTAATTATGTCAATTTATTAAGCTATTTCGACAACAGTTTCTCTTAAACACCGCATCTTTGTAGTCTTAGCTAATTAGAAGTTTGGATGGTAGCAGGTACTTTTTTTTTTTTTCTTTCAAGGAGGGAAAACTAACTTTGCTTGGTAAACTTCGGGCATTAAGTTAGTGTAAGTGATTATAGCAAACTGCTCCTGTATGTTCCTGAAGGATCAGAAAATTCCTTTGTTTGAGCACGGTGGGGATCGGGGTCTTTGTTTGAGCATCTGGCTTGCATTCGGTTTCTCCCCAAAGTGGGAAACATTCAGAAAGTCTCAATTAGAGAAAGGGCCACCAACCACTTGCCCTGTTAAAGGACTGACTGCAATAAGGCAACTTTAATAAAGGGAGAGCACATGACTTTCGATATTCCTGAATAACTTTTTTGAAGGGAGACTGTAGAGCAGGAGCAAAAATGAGGTGCATAAAGAAACTGAACCGGGCGTTACGCAGAATCCCGGGTCCAAACGCATCTTTTACAATAACGGTAATCCCACCACCGCGGAGGGCACGCCCGGCACCCCATGCACTAGCAAGCCTGCGCGTCTGCGTCTGCGGGGCGCTGGCGCTCTGCGATCCCCCGCCAGGCCCCCGGCTGGTCCCAGCTCACTCCGCCGACCCCAGGCAGCTTCCCGCGATCCCTCACCTGTCCCCCGGGACTCCCCAGTCTCCCGTGGGCACGCGCCGCCGTGAGTCTCGCAGCCCACACTCACCCCATCACCCCCGAAGCGGGAGTTGGGCTGGGTGTCTGGGATCGCCGATCCCCTCCAGGATCCTCGCAGACATTTTGTCCTGTGCGGAAACCTCAGCGCCGCGTCCCCCTTAAAGACACAGCGCTCCATTCATGCGCCTGGAGTGGAAAGGGGGGATGGAAACGTGTGACCCGGTGTTGAAAGGGCTGGGGAGTCACTCCCGAACCGTCCAGGTCCATGAGCAACAGACTTGTGTTTGCCCAGGTTTAAAAAAAAAAATGATGCAGTAGTTTAGTGATTTTTAAAAATAGAATTACTGTTTTATATCCTTATAGTAACCTTCCAAGACCTAGATTCCTGGGCTTGAGTTTCTGAGTGTAATTTTCATCCTTTCAGGTTCAAGGTGTGCGATGGCACAAGTCGTTAGAAGAAATCCCCTGAACCAAGGTCTGGACAGATAAAGGTAGGGCTCATTGGTGTTCACTAAAACTTAATAACACTAGCATGGTGTATCAGTCAGCTTTTGGTGGATTATGCTTAGGTAACAAACAACCCCTACAACTCAGTAATTTACAAAAACAAAGATTCATTTCTCAAGCAAATTACATCTGCTGCAGGCAGCTTTGGCTCTACTCCACTGGTTTCCTGACTTGCAGGCTCCAGGTTGAAAGACCAACTTTTTGGGGACACGCTCACTGTGTGCTGGACCCAACCTTGAGGGAGGAGAAATACTGATTTGTAGTGCTTGCTATTTCCATGATGTAAATACTCCCACCATGGCGGGTTTCAGGCTACAAACAGTTTAACAAGGGGCTTGCCAAGTTTCTGGAAATGTAATAATCAGCTCTTATAAACCACTGGCACATGCTGCTCTTAAAACTGAAAACAGCTCACATTCTGTATGCTTCAGTTCTGCTCACCTCAGTTTTGCTCACATTCTATTGACCAAAGCAAGTAACATGACAGGGCCTATCAGTGGGGCCAGAAAGTATATTCCTCTTATAAGGAAGCCTTGCCAGTCACATGACAATGGGTAGAGATTGTATAATCCTTTTAAATGAAATTGAGTAAATAACTGGTTAGAATAATACAATCCGCCTTACATACTTTGGTTTAAGTAATTTCTTTTTGAAAACCTCGTTCTTTCTATAAACCAGAGTTTCACAGTCTATTAATGGGGTTTCTCCTTACCATTCCAAGAATGGTTTCAGAAGAAGAAACTGGTTGGATGTCTTCAAAGGGTTAGTATTGTAATGTGAAGGTTAACTATTAGGTTACTACTTTTCTCCCAAAAGATGTCTATACTTATAGCTGAGGACATCTGATTAAAAGTACGTAGTATAAATGGATCATATTAAAGCCATCTCTTATGGTTTAATTCAAAAACAAAATTTTAAAGTTTATTGTACCTGACAGTCCTTTTAACAAGAGGCTTTAACACTTTGAGTACCTTAAAAATCCATTTAGCCTTAAACTGACCATGTAATGAGACACATGGTATTTTTAAATTCTAGTTAGTGCTATTTGTACCCAAAGCACTATCCTATACCTGAGTAAGAGTCTTAATTCAAGACACCATTCCTGCCCTCAAGAAGATTACAATCCAGTGAAACAGTAAGACAAATACAGGAAGAAAGTGAAAAATGTAAGAGGAAACCTTCATGTGCCACACTAAATGGAGAAGAGCTACATCTTCTTGAAAGTGGCAGCATTTAACTAAGACCTAAAAAAGGGTAGAATTGGGACTCCTGGAATTATGTTTATTATGCTCGCAAGATGTGTTTTGGATTTATTTTTAAAGTCCAGAGAAAAGGAGCCTGTCTTTTCTGTGTTTAAGTCAATGCTTAAACTTTCCTATAATCTGAAATCTTTCTTGTAGTTTTAAATTAAATTTTAAATCAAATTATAAAATATATCTAAAATATCTAATAACTCTTCTCCTTTGCCCCACACTCTTTGTTCAAATTTCAGCAGGAAAAACACTCTTTAATTCTTATTTTGGTGGTAGCAGTTCCCTTAACTTTCATCATGCTGTTAACGATAAATAAATAAGAGGATCTCATTTCTGTCTTCTGCCCTGGAAGTTGGCAAAGCATAAGGACTTACATTTCATTGATAATGCAGAATATTTACCCTCCAGATTCTTGCCAGAGATTATAGCCTTGAAATCTGCTCTCTAATCCTTATCAAAAACCCAGTTTGAGAAAATTACTTATGGAGCTTGCCTCAAAGACATGAAATTATAGAGCTGTGTATGTGGACCACACTCTTTTGGTACAATACATCCTTCCTATATGTGCTTTTGGTCTGTAGTTTTTTCTTGGATGTTTTTGTCTGGTTTTGGTGTGAGAGTAATACAGTGTTATAAAATGAGAAATATTCCTTCCTCTTTTATTTTTTGGAAGATTTTGTGACTAATTTATATTAATTCTTCTTTAAATGTTTGTTGGGATTCAACAGAGAAGCCATCTGACCTGAGTTTTTCTTTATGGGTAGTGTTTTAGATTACTAATTTGATTTCTTCATTGGTTCTAGGTCTTTTAGATTTCAGTTCCTACTTGAGGCAGTTTTGGTAGTTTGCATCTTTCTAGGAATTTGTCCATTTCATCCAAGTTATCTAATATGTTGGTGTACAGTTCCTTTTTAATTTCTGTAAGGTTGGTAGTAATGTCTCCTCTTTCACTTCTGGTTCCTATATGTGCTTTTAATGAACTTTCCATTGGGGTCATGCCATCTGCCTTCAGTGAGGTAGTTTGTAGGACATAGCTACATAAAATTCATTATCATGATCAGTATCATAATGTCATCGACTACAGTTGTCCACTGTATCCTGCAGTGTTTCTTCTGTAGGACCCAGAGAGAAGACCATTCTCTGATCTCTCATGTCATGGAAAGCTCTGCATCCCATGACCAAATGGAACCTTTGAATCCTGTGGGCACTGTGGTTCATTTATTGGACTGTTTGCTTATTTCAGCTGCTAGGAGGCTGAGTCAAATATGGGATCCCTACGCTATTAGTTTCCTAGGGCTGCTGTAACAGGGTACCACAAACTAAGTGGCTTAAAACAAGAGAAATTTATTCTCTTACAGTTCTAGAGGTTAGAAGTCTGAAATCATGGTGCCAGCTGGGCCATCTTCCTCTGAAACCTGTAGGGGAGATTCCTTCCTTGCCTTTCCCTACCTTCTAGTGGTGGCCAGTAATTCCTGGTTTACAGTTTCATCACTCCAATCTCTGCCTTTGTTGTGGCATTCTCCTTGTGTGTGTGTGTCCAATCTTGCCTCTTACAAGGACACCAGGATGGAGCTTGGATTAAGCTCTATCCTAATGACCTCAACTTAACTTGATTATATCTGCCAAAACCCTATTTCCAAATAAGGTCACATTCAGAGGCACCCTGGGTTAGGACTTTAACATTTTTTTTTTTTTTTTGCAGGGGGGACACAATTCAACTCATAACACTCACCTACCAGTTCCATATGGTAAACTTTTCTATGTGCTAACCTTTTATTTTCCTACCTTTATTTTCATTTTGTCCCAGTTCCCTGAATTACTTAGTTTTTCCTTAATTATATGCATCTTTGGCAGTGTCTGAAGGAAAGAAGGCAGAAGGGAAGTGGGAAAGGTGGGAAGAAAAGGGAAAAGAGAGAAAGGGAAGGAGGAAGAAAAGTTTGCCCCCCAAAATCAGACAGAGTTGCAGGAATGGGGAGTGAGGGTGGGGAAGACTGGCCGGAAAAGTGTTTTTGCTGTATGGGCTTTGTCAGAGCCTCAGAATTATTCTTTTGGTAAGGATGAGAGTCGTGATTAGCAGCTGCCTGCAGCTTAGCTCACTTAGAGAAAAGTTAGAAGGTAGTTTGAGGAGCTGAGGATTAGGAAGAGAAGGGTATGATGTAGCTACTTTTAATGCTGACATTAGAGACACAATATGGATCCAGGTTTTGTGGTGCTTGAAAGCTTATACAGTGTTTTGTTGTTGTTTTTTGGTTTTTTTGGTTGTGCCGGGTCTTCGTTGTGGCTCGCCAGCTCCTTATTTGTGGCATGTGAACTCTTTTAGTTGCAGCATGTGGGATCTAGTTCCCTGACCAGGGATTGAACCCGGGCCCCCTGCATTGGGAGTGCGGAGTCTTAACCACTGCACCACCAGGGAAGTCCCCAGAAAGCTTATATGGTGTTGAGGACCCATGTATTCTAGCTACCGGGGACATAGACCCGTTAAATCATTTATTTAATGTATACAATTTACCCTGGACGACAGCATCCCATCCCTATAAGATACAAATGGCACCTCAGCTGAAACTTTAATAGGCTATTCTAGTGGTCTGTCAGGCTAGCTGCTTCTGGATGTGTATGTATTACAGGGTCAGCCAAAGCTACTGAATAAACCATTTTCCCTTTCATCTGTTTGTCATCTTAATCCATCACAGGTGAGAATCCTAATCCTAACACCACAGCACACCAAGGGTTCTCATCGCTCCACCTACCACTAGAAATGAGATCCTTGTTACCATCTGATGGGTAAATAGTCCAGTTCCAGAATCCCATCTTGAGGTTTGGAGGTTCACAGGTTTTAAGCTTCTGCTTTCTAGCACCACTCTGGTTTTTAGCTTGTGTTCCCTTCAATGCAATAACTAAGACAAAAACTATGACACAAGTAGCTTGAGAGGTAATCACAGGAGGTGGGATAGGGGAGCAGGGAGAGTAATGCACACCAAAATAAAGAGGCTTTATTTTTTTTAACTCTAAATAATTGTGTGCCTTTCAGATAATGTCTTCATTTTATATTTATAGTCATGATTGTAACAAAAGTTATCCCCACGTGATGAACTGTTTTCAACCCTCACCTTTAGGCTTTTTCAGACCCAACTTCTTCATTTTTGTAACTTTATCGTTTTCTGTCATTTCATGTGTTACTATAGACTTTGTTTATTTTGTTGGTTGGCTTTTGGCTTGGAGACTTAGGAAGTTTTTTAAACTCACCTTTGAAACTTGACATTTTCACTACAATTATATATAAGTGCAAGTCTCTTTTTGTTTGAAACATAGTGAGCTAAGCTTGGGGTTTATCCTGGAGGTAGTTTTAAGCAAGAGAGTTACACAGTAAGATTTCTATTTTAAGTATACCACTTCGGGGAAGGCTATGGGGTGTGCAGGAAAAAAACAGACTAGAGACAGGTAGACCAATATTGCAATATTGTGGGCCAAAACCAAGATATTTTTAAGATTCAACCAATTCAATATGTAGCAGAAAATAATAAGCAAGAGAATGGGTGGATGACGGAATTGGTACATGTAACTGCAGTGTGGTTTGTGGTTCCATGTCTCCCTGCTGTCTTTTCCTGGCCTTGGTGTGCTTGAGGTGCCTGGGTTGCTGGTCAGAGGGCAGCATCCCTGTGGTACCCACCTCTAGAGAGTAGTGCTCCCCCGGTGACCTCTTCCAGGTCACTGGGATGAGAGGGAGACACTGGTAGCAGAAAAAAATGGCTCTCTTCCTATGGGAATTCTCAGATGGGCCTTAGAAATTGATTTCTATTTCTCAGAACTATTAGGAAGAGATAATAGAAGGACTTATCTCAGAATTTCCACCCCTTTTCAGAATCCATTAATCCACCCTCCTGTATTTTGTTGTGGTTTGCGTACATCCATTCACCATAAACTACTGCATGCCTCCGACTGTGGGTGGCTTGTAGGATCCAGGTAGGACCCACTGGCTGCCATTTCACATTTTCCTTCTCCCAGGGCTGTAAAATGCCTTGTAAAGACCCACAGTGCACTTTCTGGCTGCTTCACTTAGCCCCACATCTGCAATTTCTGTTAACATACAGTTGAATGGACACTCGGAATCAAACCTACATGCTGTGGGACACGCTAAGGAATGTTAATGTCTTAAAGTAGGGAATACAGTTTTTTTTTAGCTGCTACATCTTAAAGGGAAGAAGGGCAGGGCGACAGAAAAGGCAAAGCAGTATGAGTGACAGAAGTGAAGGCCTTCTTATTCTTACCCACCAGGGTCCCTAGCGGGGGCTTGTGCTTGGAAAGCAGACCCGGCGGGAGGAGCCATGGTGGGTGGGCGGCGCCCCTGCACGGACAGCCTCGTCCGGGTGCGGCTGCGTTGGACACTTGCTCAAAGTGCTGGCGGGGCTGGAGCGTCAGGGGTGGGGTCCATACTGCTTGTTTGAAGGCCTGGTGTGACTGTTAGGGTGAGCATCTGGAGGCTTATCTCCCCAGGGGTCCGTGTCCCCTGCCGTGGTCAAGGTTGGTGTGACCTGACCCTGGTGGTCAGACATTCCGCACAAGTTTCAGAAGTTCTTACTAGCTTCTTCTGCCAAAGGAAAAAAGACAAACTTGCACAAAAGAGCTGGCTTGGCTATTCTCTGCGATAATTAAAAAGAATAACAGCAACAAAACGGTTTTGATTTTCTTTAGTGTCTTATTCTGCAATAGGAGAAAAGGAAACCATTGTATGTGTGGTTTGTGGATACAAACAGAAGTCTGATTCACAGATCTAGGGTTCATCGTCTTGTCCTCAGAGAAGCCAGGTCATTATGCTGTGGCCCTTCGGCTTTTCCTGGGTTGGCTTGGGATGGTCCAGGCTGCCTGGATTTGTGAGTGATTTAATTAATTCAAAACCTCCCTCTCTTCCCAACCACACGTCATTCTCATTTCTCAAGTCACCACTTTTATGAAGACTTCTTAGACTATACCATGTGGAAGTGCATGATACAAACTTGGAGGACAGGGGACATTTAGATGAGAGAGATCCTAGAAGCTAGCCTTGCCTTCACAGGTCACCTGTAATGATCTCAGCGGCAGAAATCAGATCTCATATTTTATACATTCCCCCCATACAGCTCAGCACAGTGCTGGGCAAAGAGTAGGTCTCAGTATATACGCGGAGGGATTGAAAATGCAGAACATGTACTATGCCACTTATATGAGGTATTTAGAGTAGTCAGATTCATAAAGACAGAAAGTAGAAGGGTGGGTGCCGGGGTGGGGGGGAAGGAGGGGAATGGGGAGTTCGTGTTTCATGGGTACAGAGTTCCAGTTTGGGAAGATGAAACGTTCTGGAGCTGGATGGTGGTGGCTGCACAGCAGTGTGAGTGTACTTACCGCCCGTGACCTGTCCACTTTAAAAGGGTTAAAATAGTAAATTTTATGTATATTTTACCACAATAGAAAGCATATTTTTTTAAAAGGCACATACCGTAGAAATCGGAGGTTCTTCCCTCATTCTACCTTCAGCTGCCCCACCTAGTGCGGGTGTGCAGAATCAACATCTGGGTGTGAATGAAACCTCCAGTTTGATGGGCATGCTGGGCGGGCTTCAGATACTGGGCTCAGCTTCCCACTTGCTAGCCCCATTGTTTTAAAAAAACAGGATTGTTTGCATCAGGCTTTTAGTCTAGATTTGTCTTTGTAGTTTATGCCTTCACGAGAATGGTTAGGAAGGGGTCCAGATGCTGACCAATGTTACCAGTGTTAGTTTTGCCCTCAGAGTAATGGGAAAAGGCAAGTGATGGTTTGACTGTGGGCATGTTACCTAAGATCTAAAAAACTTGAACCTGTAAAATGGGGATAATAGCCTTATTTTTTCCACTGGGTTGTTATGAGGATTAAATGAGATGAGTTACATGAGATACCCAGGACCTGTCTATAAAGGGCATCAGGGAATTCTTTGATTTTGTGACTTCAGTGTGGCTTTGAGCAGAATCCAGGTGGACTACAGGTCCCCCGTAGACCAACAGTGCCTCGTCTAGGACGTGCGATCCCTCTTGTAACAAATCCCTGGAAGGTACCGGCTTGCTGCCTGGAGGAGCAACCGGACCAGAGAGTTAGAGGCCTAAAGGCTCTTTCTTGAAGACTGACTTCCCCACTCAGCCAGACACTGTGCTAGCAGCTCCTGGGCTCACGTGTCCCCAGTCTTGCTCTCTTTCTTTCGTTTAAATTTAAAAGATCTGGGGCTTCCCTGGTGGCGCAGTGGTTAAGAATCCGCCTGCCAATGCCGGGGACACGGGTTCGATCCCTGGTCCAGGAAGATCCCACGTGCCGTGGAGCTACTAAGCCCATGTGCCACAACTACTGAGCCTGCGCTCTAGAGCCCGCAAGCCACAACTACTGAAGCCCATGCACCTAGAGCCCATGCTCTGCAACGAGAAGCCACCACAATGAGAAGCCCATGCACCACAATGAAGAGTAGCCCCCGCTCACTGCAACTAGAGAAAGCCCGTGCACAGCAACGAAGACCCAACACAACCAAAAATAAATAAATAAATAAAATAAGTAAATTTTTAAAAATAAATAAATTAATTAAAAAGATCTTGGGGGGGCTTCCCTGGTGGCACAGTGGTTGAGAATCCGCCTGCCAATGCAGGGGACACGGGTTCGAGCCCTGGTCTGGGAAGATCTCATATGCCGTGGAGCAACTGGGCCCGTGAGCCACAACTGCTGAGCCTGCACGTCTGGAGCCTGTGCTCTGCAAAAGGAGAGGCCGCGACAGTGAGAGGCCCATGCACCACAATGAAGAGTGGCCCCCGCTTGCCGCAACTAGAGAAAGCCCTCACATAGAAACGAAGACCCAACACAGCCAAAAATAAATGAATAAATAAATAAATATTTTTTTTAAAAAAAAGATCTTGGGAAAGGACTCAACGAGACCCAGCCTTGGCTGGCCGTCTCACCAGCTTGGTCAGGTGAGACCAGGTTTGGCCACTCTCACTTGACCAGAGGTTGGAGTAGGGAGGCAGTTTTCAGTGAAGAGAATTCCTGCCTCCTGGAAAAAAGGAATGTTGGGCAAAGAGAAACGAGGAGCCCACTGCACACAGTATTTCCTGCTCTGGACTAGCTGAAGAAAATCAGCCATGGGCCCCACCCTCAGGGGTCCTGTTCTATAGTAACTAATGACCTATATGTCATGGTGGCCTGTTTTCAAAGAACAATTGCCTTCGGTTTCTTCCTCGGGAGTTGAGCACATTGATCTTAAGGTTTTTCAAGTTGGCATCTGAACTTGTTTGACCTTGGTTTAATACGGGGGGAACTTCAGGTTGCAAAGATGAAATTGAAAAAATAAAAAATGCTTAATGAAAATACTTGAAATAAACTCAAGGCCACATTAACATTCAATCTGCGCTTCCAAACAGAAGCTATTTTTACATTCCTGTTTACTAGTATGATAGACTGTGGTTATTTTTCCCCATGACTCAATAGGATGGGATAATTTCCCCCTTTCTTCAAATAGTTCTCAGTTTGAATGTGACACAGAGTTCCCATTTTCCCCATAAATCGCATATTTATAGCACATGGGAATAGCCAGAATGCTATGCGTCTCTTAAAAGTACTTCTGTACTTGAATTACAGAGAAAATGACTGAACAGGATTCTGAACTTTGGGCACTCGATGGAGCTGGAGCAGAGAGGCGAACAGCACTGTGTGTTCTGGGCCGAGGTCCTGTTTGTTCTGAACACCATCCTTGAGCCTGCCGCTGACGGTGTGCGCTTCGGGCAGGGTGCTGGGGGGAGGCTGGCAGAGGGGTCAGGAACAGAGCTAGTTCACGAGCGGAGGCTGTGGACGTGAACACAGGCTTGACTTCGCGGCCTTGGCTTCAACTGTGTCCCGTACTAGCTCTGACAGCTCAGGGCAGTTTCTTAGCTTCTCTGCCGCTTTTGCTTTTTCCTCTCTGAACTGGCTTAACAGAAGGAGTGACACCTGGGGTTCTGGTAAGAAGTTGAATAACACATGTAAAACTCTTCCCATAGTGGTTGGCATGGAGTGAGCCATCAGTACATGATGGGTATTGTTCCTGAGGGAGGTCCAAAGCAGGGCAAAGGTGTCTCTGTCCCTTGCACTCTTCCTTCCCTTCCAGTGTACTCCTTTGGAAGCCTGGTGGCCCCTCCTGAGACTAGATGAGCTCCCTACTTGGGTAGGGGTGCCTTTCATTCCCCTCAGAAAGCCAAGTGGGATCCGAGAGGGGGATGGGACACAGCATAGGCCCTTCCAAGCCCACCTCCGGTCCAGGCATCCCATTGGCCTTTGGGGCTGGTCCTCTCCATCACGTGAGAGACCACATCATGGCCTGGAGCCAAGTACATATTTGTCTGGAGGGTCCTCAGTGTAGCAGATGCCTTTATAACCCTGCACTCTAGCTGACAATGGGCAGCTAGTTGAGCATTTAGGAACTTGTTTCTTATTGGGTTTTTGTGGTTTGTTTGTTTTTGGGGTTTTTTTTTTTTTGGCTGTATGCACGGCACATGAGATCTTAGTTTCCTGACCAGGGATTGAACCTGTGCCCCCTGCAGTGGAAGCGCCGAGTGTTAACCACTGGACTGCCAGGGAAGTCCCTACTGTTGTTTTTTAAAATGAGTTTTATTTATTTATTTATTTTGAAATTTATTTATTTTTGGCTGCGTTGGGTCTTCGTTGCTGTGCGAGGGCTTTCTCTAGTTGCCGCGAGCGGGGACTACTCTTCGTTGCGGTGCGCGGGCTTCTCATTGCAGTCGTTTCTCTTGTTGTAGAGCATGAGCTCTAGGTGCACGGGCTTCAGTAGTTGTGGCACGCAGGCTCAGTAGTTGTGGCTCGCGGGCTCTAGAGCACAGGCTCAGTAGTTGTGGCGCACAGACTTAGTTGCTTCACAGCATGTGGGATCTTCCTGGACCAGGGCTCGAACCCGTGTCCCCTGCATTGGCAGGTGGATTCTTAACCACTGTGCCACCAGGGAAGCCATAAAATGAGTTTTATAGTAGAATTTATGTACAACAAAATGCTTCCATTTTAAGTGTAAAGTTTGGTGGATTTTGAAAAATGCACACAGCCATGTAAGCACCACCTCAATCCACATACAGCATATTTCCATACCCGCCCCCATGTTCCCTTATATCCTGTTCAATTAGTCTCGCCTTCTTCTCACCCCCAGGCAACTGCTGATCTGCTTTCTGTCACTGTAGAAAATTTGTATTTTCTAGAATTTCATATAAATGTGTTAGGCATCTTTCATTCATCACAGTGCTTTGGAGATTGATCCATGTTGTTGCAGTGTATCCTTGGATTCTTCCTTTTTATTGATGAGTTTTATTCCATTATGTAGATATACCACAATTTGTTCATCCATTCCCCCTGGTGATGGACATTTGGTTGTTTCTGGTTTAGGGGTATTTTATATATTTTTGAAAGCTGCTCTGAGCATTTGTGTACAAGTCTTTGTGTGGATATATGTCTTAATTTCTTTTGGATAAATACCAGGAGTGGAATTACTGGGCAATATGGTAAGCATATGTTTAAATTTATGAGAAAGTGCTGAAATGTTCTCCAACATAGCAGTGGTGTTTTACACTCCTATCAGCAATGTCACTGACACTTGGTATTGTCTGTCTCTTTTACTTTAGTCATTCTAGTGGCTGTGAAGTGATATCTTATTTTGGTTTTAATCTGCATTTTCCTAATGGTTAATGATGTTGAGGTCTTCCCCTGTGCTCATTTTCATTCATATATCTTCTTTTGTGGTGTCTTTTCAAATATTTTGCCTATATTTAGTTTGTTTCTGTCTACACAGTTGAATTATATTCATTCTTTATATATTCTGCATATAATTCCTTTGTGAGGTATATATATTGCAAATATTTCCTCCTATTCTGTGGCTTGAATTTCGTTTTCCTAATAGTGTTTTTCGATGAGCAAAAGTATTAATTTTGAGAAAGCCCCATTTTCCAATTATGTCTCTAATTGTGGTTTTTATGCCCTAAGAAATATTGGTCTATACCAAAGTTACAAAGATTTTCTTTTAGGTTTTCTTCTAGGAGTTTATAGTTTTCAATTTCATATGTTGTCTGTTATACATTTTGAGTTAATTATTGAGTATGCTGTGAGGTAAGGGTCAATACTTGTAATTTTTGCAGCATTCCTTTCCCCATTGGAGTGCCGTGGCACCTTTGCTGAAAATCACTTGACTATACATTTGTGGGTCTCTTTCTGGACTCTCTGTTCCATCGGTCTATATGTTTCACTATCGTACTGTCTTGATTACTATATTTTATAGAAAGTCTTGAAATTGCTTAGGTTATTCTAGGTCGTTTTCATTTCCATAAAAAGTTTAGAATCAGCTCATCAAGTTCTAAAAAAAAAATCTTCTGGAATTTTGATTGAGATTGTGTTCAATCCATGAATTAATTTGGGAGAGAATTGCCATCTTTTTTAAAAAAAAAATTTATTTATTTTTGTCTGCATTGGGTCTTCATTGCTGATTGCGGGCTTTCTTTAGCTGCGGGGCGCAGGCTTCTCACTGCAGTGGCTTCTCTTGTTGTGCAGCACGGGCTCTGGGCACGCAGGCTTCAGTAGTTGTGGCGCATGGGCTCAGTAGTCGTGGCTTGCGGGCTCTAGGGCACAGGCTCAGTAGTTGTGGTGCACAGGCTTAGTTGCTCCACAGCCTGTGGGATCTTCCCGGACCAGGGCTCGAACCCTTGTTCCCTGCATTGGCAGGCGGATTCTTAACCACTGTGCCACCAGGGAAGCCGGAGAATTTCCATCTTTTTTCTTTTTTAAAATTTATTTATTTATTTTTGGCTGTGTTGGGTCTTTTTGCTGCACACAGGCTTTCTCTAGTTGTGGTGAGTGGGGGCTACTTTTCATTGCGGTGCGTGGGCTTCTCATTGCGGTGGCTTCTCTTGTTGTGGAGCAGGGACGCTAGGCTCACAGGCTCAGTAGTTATGGCACACGGGCTTAGTTGCTTCACGGGCTGTGGGATCTTCCCGGACCAGGGCTCGAACATGTGTCGCCTGCATTGGCGGGTGGATTCTTAACCACTGCGCCACCTGGGAAGCCCCCAAGAATTTCCATCTGAATAGTACTGAATCTTCAGATCCATGAACATGATATATGTGTCTGTTAATTTAGGTCTTACTTAATTTTTTTAGCAATGTTTTATAATTTCAGTGTGTAGGTTTTATACATATTTTGTTAAATTCACTCCAAAGTATATCATGGTTTTTCTTCCTTTTTTTTTTTTTTGTGGTATGCGGGCCTCTTACTGTTGTAAGAGTACAGGCTCTCCCGTTGCGGAGCACAGGCTCCGGACGCAGCGGCCATGGCTCACGGGCCCAGCCGCTCCGCGGCATGTGGGATCTTGCCGGACCGGGGCGCGAACACGCGTCCGCTGCATTGGCAGGCGGACTCTCAACCACTGTGCCACCAGGGAAGCCCTATCATTTTTTTTGATAGTGTTATAAATGTAAGTGTATTTTAAATTTCATTTTCCGAATGTTCATTGCTGGTATATAGAAATATAATCAAGTTTGTATATTGACCTTGTATCCTATGACCTTGGTAAGTTCAATTTACTAGTTTTAGTAGCTGTGTGTGTGTGTGTGTGTGTGTGTATGTGTAGATTCCTTAGGATTTTCTAACACAATAATGTTATCTGTGAAAAAAGATAGTTTTATTTTTTTCCTGTCCAATATTTATGCCTTTTCTTTCTCTTCTGAGCCTTTTTTTTTTGGGCAATTGTTAGAACTTGCAGTTCAGTGTTGCATAGAAGTGATGAAAGAGGGCATCCTTGCGTGTTCACTATCTTAGAGAGAAGTATTCCGTCTGTCACCAGGAAGCCATGATGTTAGCTGTAGGTTCTTTGTAGGTGCCCTAAAATTTAGTCTGCTTTTAATTATTACCATGTTCTGGCAATTCTAAACATGTCAATGAAAAAACAGCATCCCCAAAATATTATTTGTTAAAGTTCCAAACAATTGCTGAGTTACTGTTGGGTTTTATTAATATATATGTATCTTAGAATTCACACATTTATATTGATTATCCATTAGTAGTTGCATTTTATGTGGAAGTGAAGAGAATCCCTAGTCATAAGTTGCCCTCCTGTTCTCCCTGCACACACTGTGACTTGACTGAATACATTGTTTGGAGAATACATTTGTAACAGATTGAAATCATTCCAGCTTGCCTCAGGTACAGTTTGTGCCTCCAGCCCCTGGGATGAACATATTCCTGCATTTACACAGTAGAGTCCAAATAAACAGTTACAGCACAATGAATGCAAAGATGAAGAAACAGAACTTTACGTACCTCAATTCTGGGATCTGTGTGACTACTAGAGTTTTTACTTATGCTTAAAATTTAAAACCATGAGGTGTAATATTGATATTTTTGTTTGGTTAGGGGCAAATTTTAATTCATACATGAACTTTTTCTGATTTGAGTAATATCCTTAAAAATTAAAGTTTATTCATCTTAATTGCTCTTGTTGTTTAACTGTAATATTTGTTTTTGTGACGGACCACTATGTAGGTCTAAGTTTTTTTCCTTTTAAAAAATACATGAATGGAGTGGGGGAAAAAGAAGTCAGTCATCACGTTTGCATGTTTGTACTGTGTTATCTTACTTTTTATTTTTTACTTTTTGTTTTGCTGGCAACATTACATGCACCAAGTTCAATAAAAGAGAACTTTTATTGTCAGCAATTTTTTTCTGGTCGTCACTATTGTTCATTTCGGTTCGTGATTATTCAGGACAGGAAGTGTAGTACTGCAGAGGAGCGTGCTGGGTGGAGCCCGGGCAGGGCCAGCCCCAGGCAGTCGTCACCTCACACACTGCCCCACCGAGCAGACAGCGTGCTTGCTTCGGTTGCTCGGTTGCTTGTGATTTGTCCCCTGGGGAGTTTTGAGTTTTGCTCTGAGGCAGGGGCACAGATAGGACAGATAGATTAATGATTAAAAGACATGAGGTAATTTTGTAAAGTTCTAGCGGAAAATCCTGGCCGAAGAGTCAGGCTTCTCTGCCCTGTCACCGCGTCATCTGCTTTTCACCTCTCTGGGATTGAATGAGGCAATCTCAGTGATTTCTTCTGGTTCTGAAATTCAGTGACTCTCTTGTCTCGTTATAAAATATAAGGGGTTATTATTACTGTTGTTGTTTGTATCAGTGGACAAAGAAGAGGCCCTGGAGACTTTGACCAATGGGGAGGGAAGGACAACAAGGCAGTTAAGTATTTAAACATTTTCTAAAGGCAAACTGAAGAGTCTTGTCTTCAGCCATTTCAGTGATGCTCACTCCTATCATGATGGTGACCTTGCACCTCATTCCCAGGGCTGTGGGGCCTTTATTAAGTTACATTGCAGAGGGTAGACAGGTAGTGGCTAACTCATGATACGTCTGCCCTTGGGGCTTCTCTTGGATGCTCAGCTGAAACCCACTTCTGCCTGGAAATTTTCTGTGGACTCAGACAGCAGAGGCAGAGACTGTTCCGTCCCTGACAGAGGCAGATCCAATACCAGAGGTCAGAGCCTCTCCAAAGGTGCTCATGGGTCACCGACATCCACATCACTTGGACTGCTTCCAGTCTTGCAGAATCAGGATCTAAGATCAGGGTCCAGGAATCTGCTCATAAACTGTTTGCCAGAATATATAAGGCATTCTGAGGATTGAGCATTGTTCGTATAGAAGCGTGGCCAAGAGAGTGAAGATTTGAAAATGGTTTTCAAAGTTGATACAATAGAAATAAATTACTAAACGTATTTTACTGCCTTTGTTGTTTCACAATATCTTTTAATTATTAAATAACCAGTGTTTTGTCCTTCAAGCTCGTCATTCTGAAAAATCAAGAGAGGTCATTTTAAGTAGTATCAAGTACTGTAAGATAAAATGATATGACTGATAACGACAAATTGTAAGGTGACATTCATTACATGGAATCCTTAGCCTGAATGAAAGGTTAGGGAAACTATAGGTGTCTAATGAGAAAGCCAAGTTTAATTAATTGTACTCTGATGAATAGATTTGCATTGGGATTTGCCACCGGAGCTCAATAGCTAATTACAAGGACTGCCAATGAATAGTAGGTGATCTGCACGCCCAGTTTCATGTTGGAGATGTCACAGTTGCTGTTTGTTGAAAGACAGCAAGCCAAGGGAATGGATACCAACTGAAACTTTCTAGGGGCGTCCTGAGATGGTGCTCTTAGAGAATGATCCCAGTTGTTACCCACAGACTAAGATAGAATCAGTAGTTTCAAAGGCCGTGCTGTGTACCTGGTTGCCTTTGAATCGTGGAGGCAGCAGGAACTGCAAGATGGCCTCTAGTTGACCCCCTTCTACTAGCCATAACACATCCAGTTATTTCAGACAATACCGTCTCCCCCTGCCCTTCCAATTCTATCTCCCATTCAGGCAGGGTTCCTGTAATTTACCACATCAAGAGCATTTGACAGGATTCAACACCCATTCATCTTAGAAGTTCTTAGCCATCTTGGAACAGAAGAGAACCCCCTTAACCTAAAAAAGGGGATCAACAACAAGAAAAAACTCAGCTAACATTGCACTGAATGGTGTAAGACTGAACGCTTTTCCCTTAATATTGAGAAAATCACTTTGGCTGCAGAGTAAAGAATGGATTGTAGAGAGATGGACAAAAGTCAAGGATTTAATGGCATCTAGGAGGTTATTGCAGTAGTTCGGGCAAAGATAAAAGTTAGACTTGGGTGGCAGCAAGAGAAATGAAAGATGTTTGAGAGGTAAAATGGGGCTTATTCGCAGATTTGTCCAGTAAGGGAGTGTTCTAAGGGTAACTCAGCTGGGTGGATGGCGCTGCTACTCATTGAGCAGGCAAATCAGGAAGATGGGAAATGTCCATTTTCTTCTGCAGAGACCCCCACCCTCTATACCCCAAAGTCAATTAGAAGGGTCTGATATCTATAGAAGAGATGTGTATGCAGAAGGGAAGCATTTGAAAACATATTAAAATACACAGGCCTCCCTGACTACACATAGGCGTTGAAGGAGAAACACAAGTCTTATGAAATAAACTGTTGAGAAGATGTGCTAACACAGAAATACTGGAGAAGAAGCGAGAATGATATATTTCCAGGTGCTTTATAACAAAGCTCTTTAACATACTATCTAATTTAGGCATCACTAGAGTGAGATAGAATTTTTCTGATACCTGTTTTCGGATGAGAAATTAGAGTCTCAGATTTATTAAGTGATTTGTCCAACACTAATCAATAGTGAAAGGGTTTTTTTTTAATCTAAATCTTCAGATTCCAGTGTCCCTGATCTTTTTAATGCTGCGATGAGGTTAATTTCGGCTCTGAAGAGAGCCATCAGAAAGAATTCAGGTCTATACAGTCTGGAGCCTCTCTTATTGGCTGTTTCCCTTTCCTTCCACCAGCTCAATCCTACTTGCCCTTCAAGGCTCAGTTCAGATTGTTCAGCTCCCATAAATCTTTCATGCCATTCCTGCCCACTGATTTCTTCCATATTAAAACATTTAATTATATTTTATTTCATACAATGTATCAAAAGTATTATTTCAACAGGCAATCAATATAAAAATTGAGGTGTTTTACATTCTTTTTTTCTGTACTAAGTCTTTGAAGTCCAGTGAGCAGCTCATCTCTACTTGGACATGTCCATGTCTTCACCTGCTGGCTTCCTGCCTCCATTTCTTTCTCCCTCCTCCACCTGCTCCACTTCCATCACCTCCCCTTCCACTGCTACTGGGAAAATGGTACATTTTCCAGTTGTCACTTCCTCAGCCTGCACCGCTGCCACCACCTGCCACCCCGACCCGTGTGCGCCACAGATCTCTAGAGCCTTCTGCACAGCAGGGCCTCATGGCTCTCCACCCTGAGAGCCGTTTTCCAAGATGCTGTCAGTTGCCACCCAGGCAGAGGCTACTTCCAGGCCCTCTGTGAGGGGCAAGCCTCTTCCCGCTCTGTTTTGGTGGATCTACGACTGTGACCCTTATGGACTTGCACCTGGGCAGTGTGGTCACAGCTCGAAGGGTCCCAGGGTGGACCCCCCTCCTCTGGAGCCTGGGGCAGTGAGAACGTGTTGGTCCCCAAGCTGCCACCACCTCTGTCCACCATCACCTGTGTCTCCTTGGCTTCCTCAGAGCCTCTGGCGCTGGTGCAGGTCTCCTGGACAGGTCAGAAGTAGTGAGGCTGTGGGTTTGGTTACTCCCAGACTAGCTGGGGGGCTGTAGGGATGTGTACTTTGCTCTTCCATCCTTGGACCTCCCCATGGAACTTGCACTTTGTATCATTCATTGTGCATGTGTGTGTGTGTGTGTGTGTGTGTGTGTATTTGCCACATTCTGTTTGAACTGTTATTTAGATATGCATCCATTCATCTGTACCCTTATTATTTTATTCAGCCAAAACTATTGAGTGCATAGCTACAGGCACTATTCTAGGTGGTAGTTTTGTATCTAAGTCTAGAATCCTCAGTTAAGCTTGAAGTTTTTTTGTTGTTGCTGTTGTGATGGCAGGAAGACCCAGATCCTGGTGCAGAATATGAGCGTAGTGCTGGCGGAAGCGGGGAGTGGTGGGGACTTCTCTCTCAGCTCTGTCCTCTTGGGCCTGGATGCTGGAGAGTCAGGAGGCGCTTCAGAGCGCTCTTGGTGTTGAGGAAGGATGGTGTCCACCATGTGGAGGCTGATCTGGGTCTTACGTGAAGTTCAGGTGATGAATGAAAGAAGAATTTTATTTTCTAAGCCATTTCTCTGCCTGTTTCTTAGACCAGTGTCCTTTGTGTTTGAACTTAGTGTGAATGGCCATCTTAGTGATTCTAACAGTGATAACAGAGTCCAAAGACAAAAGATTTCTTTAATTGTGAAGGATATAGAAATTTAACTGCATGTGGTCTTATAGAATACTCCTAGTCAGAGGTGCATTTTTCACCCCCTCTCCCTCAGACATCACATGGAAGCACACCTGTTAACCTAGGAGAGGTGAGGCGTCACCAGAAGAGAGAAGCATCGCCCTTGCTCTTTTCATAGGAGCGGGGGAGGGAATGGAGTTGTACCTTCTCAGCTCTCCAGCTTTCTCTGCTGTCTTAGCCTGCATATCGCTAAAGTAAAGCCAAGACAAAGGGTCACAGACAGGTAGTTTGAGAAATGATACTAGATACCAAGAATGAGGAATGGGAGAGTGAAACAAGGAAGGCAGAAAAGCCAATACAAGAATGTCCTATTAATACACAAATGACCAAGAAGCACATGAAAAAGTGCTCAGCATCACTAGTTATCAGGGGAATTCAAATTCAAGTCACAATGAGACACCTCCTAGATGCCTACTAAAATGGCTAAATTACAAAGACTGGCAGCAGCAAATGTTGTTGAGGATGTGGAATAATTGGAGTTCTCATAAATTATTGGTAGAAGCGTAAAACGGGACAACCACTTATGAAAAATCTGACAGTTTCTCGTAAAACTAAACGTACATTTCTATGACCCAGCAATTCCATTCCTAAATACTTACTCAGTGAAAATATCTATATACAGCCAGATTTGGGCAAGAATGTTCACAGCGACATTATTCATGATAGTCAAGTACTAGGAACAGCGTATTCACAGAAGGATGGATAAGGAAACTGGCGTGTTCATGCAGTGGAGTCCTGGTCGGCAATGAAAAGGAAAGCTGTGGATACAACAATATGGATAAATATTAAAACGTGCTGGGTGACAGAAGCCTTACACAAAAGAGTACTCTCTGGTTCCATTTATATGAAGCTCTGGAACAGGCAAAACTAATCCACGGTGAGGAAAAATCAAAACAGTGGTCTGTGTGGTTGTATGTGTACGGAAATGGAAATTGATAGAACGTGGACTTGAGGGAGGGCTCGTATCTTCAGAGGATTTGGGTCAGCAGGTACATTTATTTTTGAATGGTACACTTGAGATTTCTGCATTTCACTGAATATAAGTTTTGCCTTAAAAGAAAAAAAGTCGTAGATATTGACTTCTCGTTAAATATATGCATGCTGAAGTGCTTAGAGGTGAATTGTACTGTTGTCTGCAAATTACTTTGAAATGCATTTTAAAATGAGATATATTAGTAGATGGATAGAGGGATAGATGATAGACATTCAGTAAAGAGTTAAATGTTAGTTGTATAATCTAGGTGGTAGATATATGGATATTAACTGTAAAATTCTTTGAACTTCTTTTTTTTTTTTTTTAACCTAACAGAGTGTAAAATCCAGTAGAGTCTCAATGAGTGATCACTTTGACATGAGAACAGAGGCATGTGCAACTTACACTGGACTTTAGAGTCAAGCAAGGACTGCATCTGAATCTCAGTGATGTCAGAGATCAGGCACATAAGTCAATATCACCATTATTATTATTTTTTCATCCAAAATGACAATCTCTGACTTTTTTTTTTTAACATGTTTATTGGGGTATAATTGCTTTACAATGGTGTGTTAGTTTCTGCTTTATAACAAAGTGAAGCAGTTATACATATACATATGTTCCCATATCTCTTCCCTCTTGCGTCTTCCTCCCTCCCACCCTCCCTATCCCACCCCTCCAGGCGGTCACAAAGCACCAAGCCGATATCCCTGTGCCATGCGGCTGCTTCCCACTAGCTATCTACCTTACGTTTGTTAGTGTATATATGTCCATGCTTCTCTCTCGCCCTGTCACAGCTCACCCTTCCCCCTCCCCGTATCCTCAAGTCCGTTCTCCAGTAGGTCTGTGTCTTTATTCCTGTCTTACCCATAGGTTCTTCATGACATTTTTTTTCTTAAATTCCATATATATGTGTTAGCATACAGTATTTGTCTTTCTCTTTCCGACTTACTTCACTCTGTATGACAGACTCTAGGTCCATCCACCTCATTACAAATAGCTCAATTTCGTTTCTTTTTATGGCTGAGTAATATTCCATTGTATATATGTGCCACATCTTCTTTATCCATTCATCCGATGATGGGCACTTAGGTTGTTTCCATCTCCGGGCTATTGTAAATAGAGCTGCAATGAACATTTTGGTACATGACTCTTTTTTTTTTGTTTGTTTGTTTTTTTGGGGGGTTTTTTGGGGGGGTACGCGGGCCTCTCACTGTTGTGGCCTCTCCCGTTGCGGAGCAACAGTCTCCGGACGTGCAGGCTCAGCAGCCATGGCTCACAGCACAGCTGCTCCGCGGCATGTGGGATCTTCCCGGACCGGGGCACGAACCCGTGTCCCCTGCATCGGCAGGCGGACTCTCAACCACTGCGCCACCAGGGAAGCCCGGTACATGACTCTTTTTGAATTTTGGTTTTCTTAGGGTATATGCCCAGTAGTGGGATTGCTGGGTCATATGGTAGTTCTATTTGTAGTTTTTTAAGGAACCTCCTCCATACTGTTCTCAATAGTGGCTGTACCAATTCACATTCCCACCAGCAGTGCAGAGTGTTCCCTTTTCCCCACACCCTCTCCAGCATTTATTGTTTCTAGATTTTTTGATGATGGCCATTCTGACTGGTATGAGATGATATCTCATTGTAGTTTTTTTTTTTTTTTTTTTTTTTTTTGCTGTACGCGGGCCTCTCACTGCTGTGGCCTCTCCGTTGCGGAGCACAGGCTCCGGACGCGCAGGCTCAGCGGCCATGGCTCACGGGCCCAGCCGCTCCGCGGCATGCGGGATCTTCCCGGACCGGGGCACGAACCCGCGTCCCCTGCATCGGCAGGCGGACTCTCAACCACTGTACCACCAGGGAAGCCCTCATTGTAGTTTTGATTTGCATTTTTCTAATGATTAATGATGTTGAGCATTCTTTCGTGTGTTTGTTGGCAGTCTGTATATCTTCTTTGGAGAAATGTCTATTTAGGTCTTCTGCCCATTTTTGGATTGGGTTGTTTGTTTTTTGTTATTGAGCTGCATGAGCTGCTTGTAAGTTTTGGAGATTAATCCTTTGTCAGTTGCCTCATTTGCAAATATTTTCTCCCATTCTGAAGGTTGTCTTTTTGTCTTATTTATGGTTTCCTTTGCTGTGCAAAAGCTTTGAAGTTCCATTAGGTCCCATTTGTTTATTTTTGTTTTTATTTCCATTTCTCTAGGAGGTGGGTCAGAAAGGATCTTGCTGTGATTTATGTCATAGAGTGTTCTGCCTATGTTTTCCTCTAAGAGTTTGATAGTTTCTGGCCTTACATTTAGGTCTTTAATCCATTTTGAGCTTATTTTTGTGTATGGTGTTAGAGAGTGATCTAATCTCATACTTTTACATGTAGCTGTCCAGTTTTCCCAGCACCACGTATTGAAGAGGCTGTCCTTTCTCCACTGTACATTCCTGCCTCCTTTATCAAAGATAAGGTGACCATATGTGCATGGGTTTACCTCTGGGCTTTCTATCCTGTTCCATTGATCTATCTTTCTGTTTTTGTGCCAGTACCATACTGTCTTGATTACTGTAGCTTTGAAGTCAGGGAGCCTGATTCCTCCAGTTCCGTTTTCCGTTCTCAAGATTGCTTTGGCTATTCGGGGTCTTTTGTGTTTCCATACAAATGTCAAATTTTTTGTTCTAGTTCTGTGAAAAATGCCAGTGGTTATTTGATAGGGATTGCATTGAATCTGTAGATTGCTTTGGGTAGTAGAGCCATTTTTACAATGTTGATTCTTCCAATCCAAGAACATGGTATATCTCTCCATCTATTTGTATCATCTTTAATTTCTTTCCTCAGTGTCTTATAGTTTTCTGCATACAGGTCTTTTGTCTCCTTAGGTAGGTTTATTGCTAGATATTTTATTCTTTTTGTTGCAATGGTAAATGGGAGTGTTTTCTTAATTTCACTTTCAGATTTTTCATCACTATTGTATAGGCATGCCAGAGATTTCTGTGCATTAATTTTGTATCCTGCAACTTTACCACATTCATTGATTAGCTCTAGTAGTTTTCTGGTAGCATCTTTAGGATTCTCTATGTATAGTATCCTGTCATCTGCAAACAGTGACAGCTTTACTTCTTCTTTTCCGATTTGGATTCCTTTTATTTCCTTTTCTTCTCTAATCGCTGTGGCTAAAGCTTCCAAGACTATGTTGAATAAGAGTGGTGAGAGTGGGCAACCTTGTCTTGTTCCTGACCTTAGTGGAAATGCTTTCAGTTTTTCACCATTGATGACGATGTTGGCTGTGGGTTTGTCATATACGGCCTTTATTATGTTGAGGAAAGTTCCCTCTATGCCTACTTTCTGGAGGGTTTTTTTATCATAAATGGGTGTTGAATTTTGTCAAGAGCTTTCTCTGCATCTCTTGAGATGATCATATGGTTTTTATCCTTCAATTTGTTAATATGGTTTATCACATTGATTGATTTGTGTGTATTGAAGAATCCTTGCATTCCTGGAATAAACCCCACTTGATCATGGTGTATGATCCTTTTAATGTGCTATTGGATTCTGTTTGCTAGTATTTTGTGGAGGATTTTTGCATTTATGTTCATCAGTGATATTGGCCTGTAGTTTTCTTTCTTTGTGACATCCTTGTCTGGTTTTGGTATCAGGGTGATGGTGGCCTTGTAGAATGCGTTTGGGAGTGTTCCTCCCTCTGCTATATTTTGGAAGAGTTTGAGAAGGATAGGTGTTAGCTCTTCTCTAAATGTTTGATAGAATTCACCTGTGAAGCCATCTGGTCCTGGGCTTTTGTGTGTTGGAAGATTTTTAATCACAGGTTCAATTTCAGTGCTTGTGATTTGTCTGTTCATATTTTCTATTTCTTCCTGATTCAGTCTTGGCAGGTTGTGCATTTCTAAGAATTTGTCCATTTCTTCCAGGTTGTCCATTTTATTGGCATAGAGTTGCTTGTAGTAATCTCTCATGATCTTTTGTATTTCTGCAGTGTCAGTTGTTACTTCTCCTTTTTCATTTCTAATTCTATTGATTTGAGTCTTCTCCTTTTTTCTTGATGAGTCTGGCTAATAGTTTATCTTTTTTTTTTTTTTTTTTTTTTTGGCTGTATGCGGGCCTCTCACTGTTGTGGCCTCTCCCATTGCGGAGCACAGGCTCCGGACGCGCAGGCTCAGCGGCCATGGCTCACAGGCCCAGCTGCTCCGCCGCATGTGGGATCTTCCTGGACCGGGGCACAAACCCATGCCCCCTGCATCAGCAGGTGGACTCTCAACCACTGCGCCACCAGGGAAGCCCTATCTATTTTGTTTATCTTCTCAAAGAACCAGCTTTTAGTTCTATTGATCTTTGCTATCGTTTCCTTCCTTTCTTTTTCATTTATTTCTGATCTGATTTTTATGATTTCTTTCCTTCTGCTAACTTTGGGGTTTTTTTGTTCTTCTTTCTCTAATTGCTTTAGGTGCAAGGTTAGATTGTTTATTCGAGATGTTTCCTGTTTCTTAAGGTGGGCTTGTATTGCTATAAACTTCCCTCTTAGAACTGCTTTTGCTGCATCCCATAGGTTTTGGGTCGTCGCGTCTCCATTGTCATTTGTTTTTAGGTATTTTTTGATTTCCTCTTTGATTTCTTCAGTGATTACTTTGTTATTAAGTAGTGTATTGTTTAGCCTCCATGTGTTTGTATTTTTTACAGATCTTTTCCTGTAATTGATATCTAGTCTCATAGCGTTGTGGTCGGAAAAGATACTTGATACAATTTCAATTTTCTTAAATTTACCAAGGCTTGATTTGTGACCCAAGATATGATCTATCCTGGAGAATATTCCATGAGCACTTGAGAAAAATGTGTATTCTGTTGTTTTTGGATGGAGTGTCCTATAAGTATCAATTAAGCCCATCTTGTTTAATGTATCATTTAAAGCTTGTGTTTCCTTATTTATTTTCATTTTGGATGATCTGTCCATTGGTGAAAGTGGGGTGTTAAAGTCCCCTACTATGAATGTGTTACTGTCGATTTCCCCTTTTATGGCTGTTAGTATTTGCCTTATGTATTGAGGTGCTCCTATGTTGGGTGCATAAATATTTACAATTGTTATATCTTCTTCTTAGATCGATCCCTTGATCATTATGTAGTGTCCTTCTTTGTCTCTTCTAATAGTCTTTATTTTAAAGTCTATTTTGTCTGATATGAGAATTGCTACTCCACCTTTCTTTTGGCTTCCATTTGCATGGAATATCTTTTTCCATCCCCTTACTTTCAGTCTGTATGTGTCTCTAGGTCTGAAGTGGGTCTCTTGTAGACAGCAAATATATGGGTCTTGTTTTTGTATCCATTCAGCCAATCTGTGTCTTTTGGTGGGAGCATTTAGTCCATTTACATTTAAGGTAATTATCCATATGTATATTCCTATTCCCATTTTCTTAATTGTTTTGGGTTCGTTATTGTAGGTCTTTTCCTTCTCTTGTGTTTCTTGCCTAGAGAAGTTCCTTTAGCATTTGTTGTAAAGCTGGTTTGGTGGTGCTGAACTCTCTCAGCTTTGCTTGTCTGTAAAGGTTTTAATTTCTCCATCAAATCTGAATGAGATCCTTGCTGGGTAGAGTAATCTTGGTTGCAGGTTTTTCTCCTTCATCACTTTAAATATGTCCTGCCACTGCCTTCTGGCTTGCAGAGTTTCTGCTGAAAGATCAGCTGTTAACCTTACGGGGATTCCCTTGTGTGTTATTTTTGTTTTTCCCTTGCTGCTTTTAATATGCTTTCTTTGTATTTAATTTTTGACAGTTTGATTAATATGTGTCTTGGCATATTTCTCCTTGGATTTATCCTGTATGGGACTGTCTGTTCTTCCTGGACTTGATTAACTATTTCCTTTCCTATATTTGGGAAATTTTCAACTATAATCTCTTGAAATATTTTCTCAGTCCCTTTCTTTTTCTCTTCTTCTTCTGGAACCCGTGTAATTCGAATGTTGGTGTGTTTAATGTTGTCCCGAGGTCTCTGAGACTGTCCTCAATTCTTTTCATTCTTTTTTCTTTATACTGCTCTGCAGTAGTTATTTCCACTGTTTTATCTTCCAGGTCACTTATCCATTCTTCTGCGTCAGTTATTCTGCTATTGATCTCATCTAGAGTATTTTTCATATCATTTATTGTGTTGTTCATCATTGTTTTTTTCATCTTTAGTTCTTCTAGGTCCTTGTTAAATGTTTCTTGCATTTTGTCTATTCTATTTCCAAGATTTTGTATCATCTTTACTATCATTATTCTGAATTCTTTTTCAGGCAGACTGCCTATTTCCTCTTCATTTGTTAGGTCTGGTGGGTTTTTATCTTGCTCCTTCATCTGTGGTGTGTTTTTCTGTCTTCTCATTTTGCTTATCTTACTGTGTTTGGGGTCACCTTTTTGCAGGCTGCAGGTTCATAGTTCCCATTGTTTTTGGTGTCTGTCCCCAGTGGCTAAGGTTGGTTCAGTGGGTTGTGTAGGCTTCCTGGTGGAGGGGACTAATGCCTGTGTTCTGGTGGATGAGGCTGGATCTTGTCTCTCTGGTGGGCAGGTCCACGTCTGGTGGTGTGTTTTGGGGTGTCTGTGGAGTTATGATTTTAGGCAGCTTCTCTGCTAATGGGTGGGGTTGTGTTCCTGTCTTGCTAGTTGTTTGGCATAGGATGTCCAGCACTGTAGCTTGCTGGTCGTTGAGTGAAGCTGGGTGCTGGTGTTAAGGTGGAGGTCTCTGGAAGATTTTCGCTGTTTGATATTATGTGGAGCTGGGATGTCTCTTGTTGACCAGTGTCCTGAAGTTGTCTCTCCCACCTCAGAGGCACAGCACTGACTCCTGGCTGCAGCACCAAGAGCCTTTCATCCTCATGGCTCAGAATAAAACGGAGAAAAAGTAGAGAGAAAGAATTAATAGAAGTAGGAAGAAAGAGAGGAAGGAAGGAAGGAAGGAAGGAAGGAAGAGAGGAAGAAGGAAGGAAGGAAGGCCGGAAGGAAGGAAGGAAGGAAAGAAAGAAAGGAGGGAGGGAGGGAGGGAGGGATGGTGGGAGGGAGGAAAAAAGAAAGAAAGAAAGAAGATAAAGTAAAATAAAGTAAAATATAATAAAGTTATTAAATTAAAAAATAATTATTAAGAAAAAAATTTTAAAAAACGGATGGATAGAACCTTAGGACAAATGGTGGAAGCAAAGCTATACAGACAAAATCTCACACAGAAGCATACACATACACACTCACAAAAAGAGGAAAAGGGGAAAAAATCCTAAATCTTGCTCTCAAAGTCCACCTCCTCAGTTTGGGATGATTCATTGTCTATTCATGTATTCCACAGATGCAGGGTACATCAAGTTGATTGTGGAGCTTTAATCTGCTGCTTCTGAGGCTGCTGGGAGAGATTTCCCTTTCTCTTCTTTGTTCTCACAGCTCCCAGATTTGGCCCTGCCTCTGTGTGTAGGTCGCCAAAGAGCGTCTGTTGTTCGCTCAGACAGGACGGGGTTAAAGTAGCAGCTGATTGGGGGCTCTGGCTCACTCAGGCCAGGGGGAGGGAGGGGCACAGAGTGCGGGGCGAGCCTGCGGCAGCAGAGGCCAGCGTGATGTTGCACCAGCCTGAGGCGCACCGTGCGTTCTCCCGGGGAATTGTCCCTGGATCACGGGACCCTGGCAGTGGCGGGCTGCACAGTCTCCTGGGAGGGGAGGTGTGCAGAGTGACCTGTGCTCGCATACAGGCTTCTTGGTGGTGGCAGCAGCAGCCTTAGTGTCTCCTGCCCGTCTCTGGGGTCCGCGCTATTAGCCGCGGCTCGCGCCCGTCTCTGGAGCTCCTTTAAGCGGCGCTCTTAATCCCCTCTCCTCGCGCGACAGGAAACAAAGAGGGAAGAAAAAGTCTCTTGCCTCTTCGGCAGGTCCAGACCTTTTCCAGGACTCCCTCCCGCCTAGCCATGGCGCACTAGCCCCTTCAGGCTGTGATCACACCGCCAATCCCAGTCCTTCTCCCAGCGTTCCGACTGAAGCCCGAGCCTCAGCTCGCAGCCCCGCCCGCCCCGGCCGGTGAGCAGACAAGCGTCTCGGGCTGGTCAGTGCCGGTCGGCCCTGATCCTCTGTGCGGGAATCTCCCCGCTTTGCCCTCCGCACCCCTGTTGCTGTGCTCTCTTCCGCGGTGCTGAAGCTCCCCCACTCCGCCACCCTCAGTTGCCGCCCGCGAAGGGGCTTCCTAGTGTGTGGAAACCTTTCCTCCTTCACAGCTCCCTCCCGCTGGTGCAGGTCCCGTCCCTATTCTTTTGTCTCTGTTTATTCTTTTTTCTTTTGCCCTACCCAGGTACGTGGGGAGTTTCTTGCCTTTTGGGAGGTCTGAGGTCTTCTGCCAGCGTTCAGTAGGTGTTCTGTAGGAGTTGTTCCACGTGTAGATGTATTTCTGGTGTATCTGTGGGGAGGAAGGTGATCTCCGCGTCTTACTCTTCCGCCGTCTTCCCCTCGTCCCTGAACTTCTTTATGTTTGAAAATTTTCATAATAAAAAGTAGGGTAGGGCTTCCCTGGTGGCGCAGTGGTTGAGAGTCCGCCTGCCGATGCAGGGGACGCGGGTTCGTGCCCCGGTCTGGGAGGATCCCATGTGCTACGGAGCGGCTGGGCTCGTGGGCCATGGCCGTTTGGGCCTGCACGTCCGGAGCCTGTGCTTCGCAACGGGAGAGGCCACAGCAGTGAGAGGTACGTGTACCGCAAAAAAAAAAAAAAAAAAAAAAAAGTAGGGTAAAAAGAAAACTACCTTGTCAAGTTAGAGACATTTGAGCAGCTGGTGCTCAAGCCTACCAACACCTTCTCAGAAGCTTTGTGAAAGCCACCTCAGAACTTAACACCTGAGTGGTGAAAGGGAAAGCATTTATCCTTTGGTTTCTTTCTCATTATTGTGAGTGCTAGGAGGCATCTTGCCAGTGTCCCACACCTAAGAGAATTCCCAGTGTAGGAAGCTAAAGGTCCCCAGCATGGGCTGAGGTCGCATGCTTCAGATTACACCTGGGGGCAGCAGGTCAAAGCCTATGCAGAAATGGTCACCTCCAGGAATGCTGCGGTTAAGAGTCAAACAAGAGGATGTAAGTGCTGTAGAGGAATCATTAAGTTAGTTACATGTCACTGCATAAGGAATGAGCCCCAAATTTAGTGTCTTACAACAAACAAGCAATTATTACCCACAGTTTCTATGGGTCAGTAATTCAGGAGCAACTTAACTGGTAGTTCTGGCTCAGGGTCTCTCATGATGTTACATCCAATATTTCAAGCCAGGGCTGCATTTATCTGAAAGCTTGATTGGGGCTGAAAGATCACTACATTAGTTCACCCACAACTTAGGGCTGTTTGAGTGTCTTATGATATGGCAACTGGCTTCCTTTAATGAGTGATGAGAGAGAGAGGGGTCACAAGGCCTTTTATGACCTCGTCTCAGAAGTCATACACTGTCACTTGCACCACATTCTATTCCTTAGTAGTGAGTCACTAAGTACAGTCCACACTTAAGGGGAAGGGAATTAGGTGTCACCTTTTGAATGAAGGAGCAGCAAAGAATTTGTGGACTTATTTTGAAACCACAACATATTTCCAATAGGGTTCAACCTTTGTCCTTATATACTTTTCTGTTCTGCATTAAATCCAATCTGTCCAGAGTGGTCTTCAAACTTTGGCCAGCTGCAAACCCTACAAAGATTTAATACAAGAAGGTTAGTGGAAGAAGTTACATTCCCTGCTGCTGCAATATGTCCCTAGTCCATAATTAATATTTGTCATCTCCCTTTCCTACTGTCTGCTCTAGATTTCCCTTACCCTCAGCTGGTTCTTTGGCTGATCTTGGTTGCTTTCCTGAATGGATGACTCAGACCCTCATCTCGAAGGGGTCTGGCCCTTTAGTTGTCTTTGTAAGTCCATGACTGCTGCAACTGCCTGTTTCATCATCACTGATCAATCATCAGTTGATATCCTGGTGAATCTCCTGTGTTCCAGAATACTCCTCCCTGCACACATTATTTAAGAGCAGCCTTAGCTTTTCATGGTAATCAGGGTCAATTATTCTTGCCAGTATTAGAACACCTTTCTCTGCTTGCTAGTCTACTGCCTTGAGGAGGCCAAAGTTAACAGGTCATAGCCTCAAGTTCAGTAGAAGGCCTACCATTTCCCCTAGGGAAATATTCTCCTACTTAAATGTAGGATGATTAATTCAACAGAAATTGATTACCACAACAGAATTGTAATTGTGGGAATGGGAAACACAAATTTTAACTAGATTATAAGGAGTGTTGGTGAGTGGGGGGCCAATGCTACTTCTGCCTCGTGTTTCCTGGACCAGTGTTGCTAGACACAGGGGACATGGCACTATATACCAGCTCTTGTTTTAGCACATATATACAATATCCTGGAAGACAGTGTCCTAACAGCAGGATATTTTCCCTGAGCTGACACTTAAGCTGAGTTACTTGAAGAACTTTCTGATAACTGCTTCCAGCCATGAGGGAGTAATCCAGTCTGGAATTACCTTTTGAACCTAAGCAAGTAGAAAACTAAGCAAAATATAGGAAATAATTGTTTTCAAACACTGGACAAGAGTCAAACAAGATTGTGATCCCTGGGAAGAGGGAAACGAATGGGACAAGACCTACCATGGCATAGGCTTTCTGCTTGTGGGTAGCTCCAAGGCTGTGCTTTAGGCAGAGGAAACTATATGGAATGTGACAGTCTCACTGAATTGGGTAGATAGAGATTGTAGTTCAAGAAGACCAAGGTAACTATAGTTTTAGAGGCAGAGTACCTGAGAGGAGAGAGTTATACAAAAAGAACTCAAGAAGTCTTTGCAGGAATCCTCTTGAATCTTTGTCTGAATGCCAGTCTAATCAGGAACACAGAAAGTGTTCTGGAGATGGGTAGGGGTGATGGTTGCACAGCAGTGTGAATGTGCTTAATGCCACTGAGAATAGGCTTAAGAGTTGTTGAAATGGTAAGCTGTATGTGTGTATATTTTACCACGCTAAAATTGTTTAAAATTGTCACCACTGTTCAAGCATAAACCATGCCTTATTGGCCAGTATAGGTCATTCAATGATGGTGACAAAAATCAAAGAGCTTGATGGAATTCAGTTACGTGAAGTGGAATCTATGTGTATTTCCTACAAACTTTTTAAAAAAACTTAGATGCTTGTAGAAATTTAAATTACATTTTGCCTCTGTTAATTCCTAATGAACGCTTTCTGTGATCTGTCGTAAATGAATAATCAAGAAAAAATAAGTCTACTCTAATATTTCTACTTGTCTTGAGCTTTCTCAGAGCTACGTCAGGAAAGTTCCAGCAACTGAACTTTATTGATTGTAGGCCCTTATTTTGTCCAAGCCTCAAGAAACTATCTTTGCCGTGGATAGTTTCCTTGCCAGGACAGTTTAAATCAAAGAAGAGGGCTGTCATGTCAATTAATTCTCTGCTTTCCATTCACCCTACCTGGTCCGACATCCTCGAGACCCAATCCCACTAGCATAACCAGGTTCCTGGCTGAATGCGTTAACCATGGCCTTCAATTCATTCAGTAAAACTATTTCCTACTGGAGCTGGGATATATTTCCCCTCCCGCTTGAGCCAAGCTCTGGCTCTAGTTATCCTGGAGGCAGAGAGTGGAGGTGGGAGAGGATCTTAAGGAGGACAAGCATCATTCTGCAAGGCAAGGTTCAGGTAAGTTCTTTGCAGGTGTCCTGGCCAGGTGAGGCTGTTCTCTTCTAGCCGGGGGGGAAAGGCTGGTTCTGCTCTCCTGGAGGATTAAAATATATCTAGTGACAATATTTTCAGACTTGTCTACCCTATCCCAGGTCTTAAGATCTTAAACTTTTCCTTTAAGGACCCTAACTGAAATAGGAGACCTGTTGAGGCTTTGTATTCTGTCGCCTTTTGACTTTGTCACCTTATGACTCAGTTATCGGTTTAATATTCAAGACAATATTCCCTGCACCTCTAGGAGATAAAGTGTTTTAAACATTGCCGTGGAGGTCTTCTAGAGTTCACAGTACGCTTGAGTTGATTGTTGGTTAACCTGACTCCATCAATTTCCTCTTTTCAAGATTTCCAAAGCAGTTTGCAAAAGCCAATGAATTCCCCATTTCTTATCATTATCATTGCTTCCATATTGTTCAGGTGCACAGCAACTGCATAACCCAAAGCTTCTCCTTCTACCTGTAGCTTATCCCAGTCCACCACAGGTGAGAGCCTTAACTGTGTTGCTACTGGATCTGCACTTCCACCACAATGGGGTCCTTATTTCTGTCTACCTACAACATCCGATCCAAGGGGAGCCTCAAAAGTAGTGATTGCTGAACACCTCTGAATTGTGCATGTGTGACTGCCAGGAAGCTTTCAACAGGCATCACAGATCCTGGTGTCAGAGAAATCCTGGAGCAAAATCTAGAGATCCATAGTGTGGGTGTGGGCTGAGGTGCTGTCAGATGACACCTGTGTGGAACTGGTTGCCCATATTAGTGACTGGGGTAAATGGCAGGGCCAGGATGAGAATGGTGCTCAGGACTCTGGTACACTGGAGGCTCTGCCTCTAGCCAAGTATTAGTATACAAAACATTGTCAGCCCATTCCAAGCATTTACTTGAGCCCAAGTAAATTGGAGGTCAGCTACTTGCATTTGACCAGACGTAGGTCAAAGTCTATTCACCTTATCAATTTCCTGACTACTCTTTAATCTGTGTGGTTCTGATAGTGGGTTTGGTCTGAGTCTGAGTACCATGATCACAAATCCATTTCTCAGTGGATTAAAGGAGAAAGCAGGCTGGAGATTCCCAAAGTTACTGACATCCTTGCCTCCAGTCAGATATGAACCTGATGGCTATTTCATTCACCAACATAACTTTGAAGATAGTTTTCAGTATCAAAACTCTGTCTGAGGGACTTCCCTCGTGGCGCAGTGGTTATGCATCTGCCTGCCAATGCAGGGGGCATGGGTTCGAGCCCTGGTCCAGGAAGATCCCACATGCCACGGAGCAGCTAAGCCCGTGTGCCATGAGCCTGCACTCTAGAGCCTGTGAGGCACAACTACTGAAGCCCACGCACCTAGAGCCCATGCTGCACAACAAGAAAAGCCACTGAAGTGAGAACCTGCGCACCGCAACCAAGAGTAGCCCCCGGTCACCGCAACCAAGAGTAGCCCCCGCTTGCTGCAACTAGAGAAAGCCTGTGCGCAGCAATGAAGGCCCAACACAGCCAAAAAAAAAAAAAAAAAAAAAAAAAAAACACCAACAAAAAAGCCTGTCTGAATAGATTATTTCCCTGTTCAGTTATTAAGACATGTAACCTACTATATGAGCTAATATGTTCACATAAAAAATTACTAACACTTTCCTGACCAGTTTATTAATGAAGGTACCTTCTGATTTAAAAAATATCTTCAGTATAGGGAAAAGGAGAACAGATTCAATTATTACACTGTCACCATTCTTTTAAAAAGTTACAAATGCTTGAGGATGTTTCAAAACATTTTATTATGGAAAATTTTTAACATACACAAAATAGAAAGAATAGAATAATGAATCCCCATGTACCTGCCAACCAGCTCTCAGGGGATCTTTACCAAAACTCCAAAGGAATCTAGAAGTCTAGGCTTACTTTGCAGGTAGCCAAGATGGCCACTGCCAGAGAGGAATGTTTTTCTCACTATTCCCATCACAGCTTGCCTACCCTGGAAACGGATCTCTTCCCTTCTAGTGGGTTTATTTGCTTAGGTTCTCTGTAACCTAAGCAAGTGGGTTTATTTGTAGGTTCTCTGTAACCAGAGGGGTCAAGGCCAGAGATGAGGAAGGGTCTAGCTGTGCCAACCAGAGGGAGCAGTGTCCTCCTGTTTCTCAGTAATTCACTGGGCATTGGTGCTGATACTTGTCAGAGTTTTATTTAGGTCTGTTCTTCTCCTTCTGTTGAAATGTCATTGGTTTTTCCTGGACTGTGGGATACGGTCGCTGACCTTCACATGGGCTCCAGCATTACTGTCTGTAGGATTTCACAGTAAATGAATTGGCATAAATCACCAATCTTACTTCTACTGAGCCTGCGCTCTAGAGCCTCTGAGCCACAACTACTGAGCCCATGAGCCACAACTACTGAAGCCCACGCGCCTAACCCAAAGCTTCTCCTTCTACCTGTAGATTATCCCAGTCCACCACAGGTGAGAGCTGAAAATATTGTCACTAGATATATTTTAATCCTCTGGGAGAGCAGAACCAGCCTTTTCCCCCCCGCTAGAGTGTTTGACTCTTGCATTTCGATTGGCCTAGGCTGCTCACTGTTTTCTGTCTTAGTTCAGGGAAATCAGAAAATATTGTTTTGAAATTGAATTTTTTTTTTTTAGTATGTTTTTCTAACGAAACTCTTGATGACCTTGATTGTGTTTTTCCAAATCTCCTCCCATCTCGCTTCTGTTTTCACATTGAGATGCAGTTGTTTTTCACAATCTGGAGCACAGAAAAAATATGGACTGTATTCTCTGCTGTTCTGAACCCATATGGACCTCTGGGTTTTATTTGGGGCACTGCATTTGAAAGGATATATTGGCAAACGAGTGTATCAAGGGGAGAGCTAAAAGGCTGGTTTGGGAGCAATATATGAAGAACAATTAACCATGGAGAAAAGAAGACCCAGGGGAGATGCAATAGCTATCTGCAAAAGCTGTATTGAAAGCTAACTATGACCAGTGGGGGGAAGTTAGAAGAAGGCAAATTTCAGCTTTATAAGATCTTTATAATCTTAGAAATTATAAGATTAGATTAGATTAGAAATATCCAGCACTTAAACAAGAGTGTCTCATAAGGAATTGTATTCTCCTTCCTAGGAGTCAGATAAATGCCAGATAACATGTCTTAGGAATATACGTATAGAGGGGGCTCCCAGTAGTAACAGAAAACCTGTCTAGAGCACTTATTTTGTGCCATGTACTATTCTGAGCACCTTTCCTATATTACTAATTTAATCCTCACAACAGCCTTATGAGATACGCACTTAAGATCCACAGACTTTTATCCTAAAGACTTAAGACCAGATGTGTTTTAAAATTCTTTGGATTTTAGAAAGGTGCGTGGCACATCTACCTCATGTTAGAAAAGACTCCCATGGCACAGTCAAATACGTTAATATTTCTGCAGTGAGGCATATGAGTTTTACATTAAACGGAATACATACCTTTACATGAATTGGGTTAGATTTTGCTGCCAAATGAGGTCAGGTCAGCTCTTCCCATGAAATAGGTTTTGAAATAATTTTATATTTATGGATTCTGAATTGTAGATGAGGGAATATGGACTCATTTTTCTATCTCTAGTTTGCAAATGAAGACACTGAAGCATAGAGATTAAATACCTTGCTCAAAGTCATACTCTTAACCACCCCATGGGCTGCCTCTCACTATGCTCTGCCTCTTCTTTTTTTTTTTTTTTTTAATTAATTTATTTATTTTTGGCTGTCTTGGGTCTTCATTGCTGGTCACAGGCTTTCTCTAGTTGCGGCGAGCGGGGGCTACTCTTCGTTGCGGTGCGCGGGCTTCTCATTGCGGTGACTTCTCTTGTTGCGGAGCATGGGCTCTAGGCGCGCGGGCTTCAGTAGTTGTGGCTTGCGGGATCTAGAGCGCAGGCTCAGTAGTTGTGGCGCACGGGCTTAGTTGCTCCGTGGCATGTGGGATCTTCCCGGACCAGGGCTTGAACCCATGTCCCCTGCATTGGCAGATAGGTTCTTAACCACTGCGCCACTGGGGAAGCCCCATCTGCCTCTTCTTATTGAGTTGAGCTAAATTCCCCCAAGTGTCTCTTCCAATTCTGCGCATCTTTGATTTCCTAACCTCTGATTTCAACCTGCCTCAGGCTCTTCCCACCAGGTAGAGTTGCATTATGGAGATACCAAGATCTGTTCCCAGAGGCCACGTTGAAATAAGAGATATTTGGAAGAAGGAGATCACCTCTTCCTACTCCAAGAGGATTGTGTCTCACAGGTGGCATTTTGGTGTAATTGCTCTGCAAGCACTCGGCTGAGCCGGCTGAAGAGAAAATGATGTGTCATCATGATTTGTCTTCAGTGAACTTCCCTTTTGTATCTTTCACCACCACCTGTTAACCCAGAACACCACCATATGAATCCCGATGGCTCAGATTTGCCCCCTTTCCATCCATGTTCCAGGACTGATTTTCCCAGTAAAGGAGCTGATGCCTCTTAACCTTTCTTTCACCATCTAGATATGCCTTGTGGAGTAGTAGAAAGAAAATGGATTTGGACATTCAAATATCTGAATTCAGATGTGCAAACTTGGGCAAAGCCACTTAACCTCATTCATCAATTTGTAAAATGGGATAGATAGTACTTACCCAGGGATGAATTCAGGTTTTATGGGCCTTGAAGTTTATACTCTTTGGGGAAACCCTTTTTAAACAAAAGAATACAAAATTGTGAATACAAATTGGGTGAGTACAAAATGTATATTTAGTTAGAAATAATGCCCGTGGCCATATAAGGGGAAGTATGGTGCTTTGGAAGCTGGAGTATAAAGAAACCATCGCGTTAACAAAAGGCCCTTTTTGTGTGTGTGAATATATTGCTAGGGCCCCTTCCCGGAGTTAGGAAGGGGTTTATTCATCAAAGGGTCTTGAAGCTTAAGATGCATTAGCATCATGGTAAATCTACTTCTGTGTCAACCTCATAGAGTTGTGAGAATTAAGTCACAAGACGAAATATATGCAAACCTGTTTTGTAATCACTAAACACTGTGCAGTGTTAATCTTTATTCTGATGCCTGAAACCAAGCATAAATGATTACTCAGTAAATGACAAAATGGATGAAATTTGCTCTCACCAAAGTGTTATATGGGCTTATTGTATTACTTTTCCCTAGGCCTTTAAAAAATTTATCAGAAAAATATATGCATACATTTTTACAAAAGAGTCAAATATTGATAGAAGACTTGCAACAAAAAAATAGCAATTCCATGTCTCGTGCTTCATATTTTCTAATTCCACTTTCCAGAGTCAGCATATTTCTTCAATACTGCTAAGTAATATGTATTATATTGCTTTCTCCAGATTTATCAATGTTGGATAATATCTAGTAACTTTCTATTATGGTAGGTAAGGATTTTACTTTCTTCTTCCCATACTCCCAATATAGTTATAGTATAATTTTTATGACTAAATTAATATGAAATATTGTTTACAGCTGAACCACAGTGAACTATGATTATATTTCTTTCCATATGCATCTGTTTTACTTTCCTAAAGTTGATAATATGTCATTTTTTCATTTCTTAGTTTTTTGTTTTATGTATATTTGAGTGTGCCCATTCTCCACAATAGCATTTTATATATTTTTCGCACAATTGAATTCCACACACCGCACATGGAGGCCTCTGTCCTTCTGCTCCAGATTGCTCTCGTAGCTCTGTGTGCAACAGGATGGAACGTCCATGTACCAGCATGCTGGACATTTCCTTCACCTCTCTCCTATGTTGGGTTTCCTATTTCCTATGTTCCTCATCTTCCTCTTTCTTGGTTTAGTCCCTCTTTCTGGTGGATCTTATCCTCCAATAGTTTCCTGAGGAAAGCTGTATGAGAGGTAGATTAACTGAGACTCTGAATGTCCCAAAATGTCTTTATTCTAGCCTCATAATTGACTGATAGTTTGGATGGATCCAGACTTATAGGTTGAACATCATTTTACTCCGAATTTGGAAGGCATTCCATTATCTTCTAGCTTCTGGTGTTACTCTGAGAAGTTCTGGCATTCGAATTCCCAATCCTTTGTACCCGAAGATTTTCCTCTTTGGAGGTGGTCTAAAAATCCACAATAGCATATGTGGTAGATTAGATTATTGCTCAAAAATACTCACTGTTCTCCCTTCCCCTCCCACTGAGGTGAGTGGAGTGTGCTTCCCTCCTGTTGGATTCTAGGCTTGGCCATGTGGCTTACTTTGGCTAATGGGCTATTAGCAGACATGTTGCAAGCAGAAGCTTGAAAAGCACTTAAGTGGTTGAGCTTGCTCTCCCATGCTTTGTCATCAGAAGCAGCAGAACGTGCTGATGACTAGCCCACTGGTTCTAGGAGAAGGATGAGTAATACCTGGAACAAAGCCAATCAGTCCTGGCCAAGTTCAACCTAAATCAGCAGAGCTGGCTAGCTGAGCCTAGCTGAGATCTGCCAACCCTGAGCTGACTCACAGATCAATGATAATAAATTGCTGTTATTCTAAGCCACTGGGTTTTTGGATGTTTGTCATATAGCATTTTGTGGCAGTAGCTTTTGGTGTCAGAAATTAGTATCTAATTGGTATTAGGACTTGGTATCTGTAGTAAGGTATAGACACAAGAAGAACAAAAAATAAGTGGCATTGGTTTGGGGACTGGATGGTGGGCAAAAGAAGCCTAATAGGCTGGAAGGAAAATGTAGACCTGTGTTATGTAGGGATGAAATGTCTTATAAATCATTGGTAACTTGAAAATTGGAATATTCACCTAAAAATACTTGGATTTATGCTGAGAGATCTCCGGAGAAAATGATGAAAGCGTGAGCTAGTTGTATTTATTTGCCGATAATAGGACTACAAGAAAGAGATGAGTTCGTAAGTGAACAAGCCAGTTTTCAAGGAAAATGTAGATGGAACAGAGGGAGCCCGGGAATTGTTGAGTTGGAAAATAACTTTTTCATCTCCAACTGGCTACGTTGTAGCAAGTCAGCTACATTTGGCCCCCTCCGTCCTGGAAGGCTCAGCAGTGCATCCCACCGGGTTAGATACCTGTTCTGGCTGTTGGTTTGCCGTTGTTGCTCACAGAGCTTCAGCAAGCACCACTACCTGAGGACGTATGGAATGCTAGATCTTAGTCATGAAATCACATACAACATAGTGTCAACCACTGGATCCACTTCATACCAAAGGAGGTGTGAGAGTAAGCTCATGCCCATGGGATCCACTGGCCATGTCACATGTCGCATCATCTAGAAGGAGCAAGCTTCATAAAGCACTGGAATGGTTACTAAGGCACAGCTGTATCTCCAGCTTGGAGATAATTATACCTTGAGAGGATAGGGTGCTGTCCTTCAGGAAGCACTGTATACATTAAATCAGGTCTTCCATGTGGTATGCATCCTCAATAGGAAGACTGTGTGGGTCTGGGAACCAAGTGGTGGAAGCAGGAGTGGTACCCCGTATCATCAATCCCAGCGACCCACTGGGGAAAGTTGTGTTTCTTGTCTCTGCAATTCTGGGCTCTGAGGGATTAGGGGTCCTGCTACCCAAATGTAGTGCACTCTTGACAGGAGACACAGCAAGAGTCCAACTGAACTCTATGCTACGGCTGCTACCAGGGCATTTTGGATGCCTTATAACCAACAACCAGCAGGTGAAAAAGGGAGTCATCGTCTAGGCAGAGATAATTGACTTCGATCAGCAGGGGCAGGTGGAGCTGCTTTTACACAACGGGGACAAGGAGGAAACGTGTTTGGATCCCAAGTGGTCCTCATGGGCATCTCTTCTCCACCCTTGCTCAATCTCCAAACATATATGGGCAGCAAATTCTGCTTGAAAAGAATGTGATTGCTAAGATGCCTGTAGAATGAAAGTTTGGGTCACCCCACCAAAAGCTGCAGAATTGATAGCTGGTGGGGAGAGGAATTTAAATCGGACAGTGCAGGTGGGAGAGAATGAGTACTATTTGTGACCTCAAGACAAATGGCAGCATCAGGGGCTGCAGTTCTTCCCATAACTTCTCTCTTCTAAGTTTCTCCTCCAGAGGAGAGGCCTGTAGAAACCATGGAGAACGTGATCTGTATAGGGCAAGAAATGGACTGTAGTAGTCATAGAGGTGAACTGCTTAGATGTCCCTTAAAGATAATCTGCCATGTATATCATAGTTGACTAATAACCCAGCTGCCACACCTCTGGATCCAATACCATGGGAACAAAGAGGCCATACTTCCCTTAGACAGCTTCCAGCTAATAGCTGAATAAGGTGAGGGTACTAGAGCTAGGTGATGCCTACCTGTTCCTCTCATGAACAGTCTGTGGCTCAGAGACTCCTCTTTGGCCTGGCTGACACCTTTTCAGAACTGTTCTGAGGTCTGAAGCTTTTCCTACTCAAGTCTCTCTTTCCCCTCTCCTTTCACAGGTATCAGACCTGCGTTGTGATCTGAAGGTTCTTCCCATCTACTCTTGTTCTCTATCCCTTTATCCTTCACAGACGTTTACCCCAGTAAATCTCTTGTACATCTACTCTCCTCTCGATAGCTGCTCAGAGGACCTGTCCCATAGTGTTTTTGGCAATAGCAGTTGACGTACTATGACTCGGTGTAGTTTTTATTCACTGTGCTGGACACTTGGGGGACCCTCTCCATTGAGGGACTCGAGACTTTCAGTTAGAGGAAATTTTATTTCTTCTTTTCAAATCTTCTCTCCAAATTTCTCTTTCTGGAACTCCTATTAAGTTGGATATTGGACCTTCAGGATCAAGCTTCTAATTTTCCTCTTTTCTCTTCTATTGTCCATATCTTTTTTCTTTTTCTTCTGTTTTTTGGGAGACTTCCTCAACTTTATCATCAAACTTTTCTATCAATTTTCACAGTTTCAGGTTTCTTATTCTTAATTTCCAAGAGTTCATTCTTATTTTCTAGTTATTTGTTTTCTTTAGTATCTTGTTTTTATTTCCTGAATGCACCTTCTCTTCTTATCTAAGGGTGTTATTTCTAGCTTTTTTGTCTTCGAAGTATTCATTTATTCCTAGCATTGTTCTACTTCCTCTTACTTATTTAAGAATTAGGCACTAACCAGCTTAATGGACAGTCTGTGACCTTGGGAGGGGCTTGTCACCCCTTGGCTCCACTGCAGTGTATATGGCATTAGGCTGGCTATTTCAGTGGCGGAAACTCAAATGTCAGTGTCTGTTGGACGTCTCTCTGGGACCATTAATGTCTGGAAAGAAGAATTTTCCAGTCTCATTATTAAAGGATCTAAGTCTAGCTGTTGGCAGTTTTGAGTCTGAGATGAGGAGGACATTTGTATCATTCAGTATTTTTACTCCGGAATCTATTCCACCATCCTAAAAGCTTTCTGGTTCAATTTTTTTCCCAAAAAAATACATAGGAAGGTTGTTGTTTTTTTTTTAATCTCTTTGTTTGGCTTGTGGGTGAGGACCAAATGCTCATTAAATGGATTCTGAACAAATCTCCCCATTTTCATCAGTTGCCTCACTCCAGTTAGTGCCTCAGAGCCTCAGCTTTTCAGGGGGGTGTGCACTGCAAAATCAGTTTGCTTCCTGGTGAGTTCATGCTCTGCAGGTTCTTAAGTTCCACCTTTCTCTCCTCTGCTCAGGCCAGAGTCTTCCAGTCACTTTCTGTCTTCATGTATTGTGATTTGAGAAGAGAAAGGCCTACTGGTTTCATCAGTGCTGCATGTGTTTTTCTGCTTCTCATCTTGCTTGTTGCTGAGAGGCAAAAGGAGAAACAAATCTCTTTTCTGTACTGCCTTAAAACTGAAATTCTTCCCCAGGCTTTTTTCATGTTAAAAGAGTAAATGCCTAACTCCTAACTAGCTTGTGTAGGTTATGCCAGGAGAGCCTGGCCTAGGAGAACTTGGGGCACCAACACTGCAGGTGTACATAGATGCAGCTGGATCGAATGCCAAGAGCAGGAAGCATGATCGAGACGGGAAAGACCACTTTTCCAAATGGTTTGCTCAGAGATGGGATGGGAACTGTAACTGGGTTGAGGATGGACTCAGTCAGATGTGGAAGAAGCAACAGATATGAGAAGCTCTAGTGCTCATGGGCTGGCCAAGGCAGAGTCAAGATGGAAGCAGCTTATTTGAATTTCTGTCCAAGCTCTTCTAGTGGCCGTGTCAGACCTGTCTGGATGCCACTACCTTAGAGAAGACTGCTTCCTGGTCCTCAGTGTCTTAACACAAAGTAAGGAACACCAGTGGTCAAATTCCAGAGTCAGCGAGTGCCGTCTATAGAAAAGACCCCTTTACCAAAACCTCAGAACGTCACACTCCTGCTCTAGCTATGAGTCTATCTACTTTGCCCTCACATTTTGTACATCTTTTTCAATTTGGGCATTATTTTCCCCTGCAGGAGTAAAATAGAGTGGTGGATGTGGGGTGGTATGGCTAGAGACTGGTCATTGTGAAAGCAAAGGGGAGACTTCAAAGTCTGAGATGGCCAAGGGGGGACACCAAATCCACAGACTAACCAGAGCAAAGGCACAGATGTGTTGCCCACCCGAGAATCGTTACAAATAAGAATGGCCGCCCAGGGAACAGGAGAAACTCCCTCCACTTCCCTGGCACCTTAGGCTGCCCATGTTGATAGTGACCAAAGTCTCAAAACCATCTATCTAAACATCTGTTATGACAAGTCCCAGGTCTGAATATCTGAAATAGGTACCATCCTTGGAAAGTTGGAGCCTAAGGATGCCATCTCCTCAGTCCCTCTCAGCCTGAAGCACCACAATGATTTCTTATCGTCACCCCTCCCTCACCCTTCACCCTCTGTCCCTGCTTTCAGGCCCTAAATGGATTAAGTTAGGAGTTTCCTAGGACAAGTGACACTTTTCCCACTTGCTGTCAGTTTTTTTTTTTTCTTTGCCCAATAGCATGTATATTTGGAGTAGAACAAATGGGTGAGGATTACCTGCCTGAGAGCCCTTTCCAGAACAGGGTGTTTCCAGAACAGGTGAACGATGTGCTGTCATTCTAGTCTATTGCGATGATTAACAAGATTTCCTTCTTTCCTATGAGTTTGTTTATCAAAGACTCTGGTGTGGAATTTATTTAGGAAAAACAAATCCTTTCTAGCTTCTACTTCTTGACTGAGAGGAATAAGGATTCATGGTTTAGGAAACCCTAAATAGGAAAGCCATCTTGTTTTTTCCTTTGAATTAATCAGTTATCAATTAATCAATTATTTTCAACTTTTCTACCTGCTTTTATTTCCCACAGTCCAGCCCCCTTTCCTACTATGCCCAATCATCAATCTACAGGACTGTGTAAATATAATTCTTGTTGATTCTTTTAAACATTAACCATAATCCACGCCTCCCCCCCCCCAAAAAAGTCTTAGTACTGCAGTCCTAGCAGAGCAAATTTTAACACTGACCCAAATGATTTCGTTTTTTATTTAGATACTTTGAACTGAATTCAGAGGGTGAAGTGGTCATAGGTAAAACTAACAATTAGTTACCCCACGCTTGCAACAGAGGCAAAGAAATGTCAAGTCATTAATGAAAATGACTCCAAGTTCCCTCCTGAATCCAAGTTGTTCCCAGGAAGTCGACGTCTGTCACAATCTGTGTAAAAGGGCAGAACATGCTACACAACAGCCCATTTGAAAACCCAGCTGCAAAACATTAAATCAGAACACAGAGGCCTCTGGGCAGTGTGAGGCTGACTTGTCTGCAGCCCAGTAGTTGCCGAGGGAAACAGAATACTCTTTGCAGAGAGCCCTCAGGGGCTCAGCCAGTTCTCTTCCCCTTTATTCCTCATTCGGCTAAAGTGAGTGAGGCCACTTCCTGCTGACCACAGACGCGTGGGTAACCTCTCAGCAGAGCCAAGCCCAACTTGTTCATCCATAGAACTATGATGTAAATAAACAGTGGTGTTTTTAATCCACCAGGTTTGGGGTTGGTTTGTTACATAGCAATATATTCTGATGCAGTGTACTTCTCTGTACACCGTCTTTTGTCAATGTGGTAAAAATTCTCAGTCATTATCACTTCAGTTGTTGCTTCCTCCCCATTTCCTATTTCCCTCTTCTGTAACTCCTAATGGGTATATTTTCTGTTATTTATGATTCTGTCCTTGGTGATTCTTAAACTCTTTTTTCCCCCCCTTTTCACCTCTGTGCTACATTCTGAGTCATGTCCTTAGTTCCAGTTTCCTTATTTTCTATGCAAGTATTAAATATATCTATTTAGTTTTGACTTTCAGTGGATATAGGTTTCATTTATAAAAGAACTATTTGGTCCTTTTCCAAATCTACCTTTTCTTTTTCCGTGATTTCCTGTTTTCCTTTGTACTCTCTATTCCTTCTTTCATCTTGTAAGTCATCTAAAACATACTTATTTTATAGCCATCTATAGGTTGATCTGTTTTCTCTACTTCGTGGGGCATTATTTCTCCTGTTAATTTCATGATCTGGCCCTGGGTGACTTCCTCCTATGATTTGTAATTTTTATTGTGAGCTTATTTTCAGCAGGGATTTTTCCCTTGGGGAAGAACTGTGTGCCTGGGGTTGTTAGATTGTCCCTTCACTGTGGCTGCAAGTTTGCTTCTGCTAGACTCCTAGAGACATCACCAGTTCTCAACTTGCTTTTATGTTCCTTCTCAGCCTGGTATTTCTGTCTCACAGTGAAAATGCAGAACTCGTGCCAATGTATGACACAGGTATAGTTTCAAGTTTTTGTGGATGACTTTTTTTTTCACCTGTAGCCTGAGGATGCAGGAACTTATCTGATCCTGTTTTTGCCAGTAGCCTAGCGCTCAGCAATTCAGATTGCTCAATGCCCACCCATTGCTTCCTTGCTCACACTAGAGACAACAACTTATTGGCCTGCAAGGGTGTTAAAATCCCTAGGTGGTCCAAACCCTGCACAGGCTACAGAGGCATTAGCCCCCACTTACTGCTCAGCCTCTAGGTTCCCTCTTTGTTTCTAGAATAGGGAGAATTCCCTTTCTTTCTGTCAATGGCATATATATATATACACGACTGTCCAGCGTTTCTCAGTAGTAGTAGCCGAAGGGGAACTCTTCTGCATCAACTCAGCCCACTGAAATGCTGGAGGTTCTCTTCACACTTTTGAGATATAATTTTATAATAATGAAAGGTAAAATTCACGAGAAAGACATAACATTTGGGAATCTGTATATGCTGAATCGCAGTGCATCAAAATATACAAAGCAAAACGTGTTAGAAATACAATCATAGTGGAGACCTTAACATGGTACGTTGAGGTTTTACCAAATCAAGAAAGTAAAAATTAAACATAAAGAAGGATCCGAATAATACTACCAACAAGGCAGGTTTACTACATATACATCACACAGTAATCTAGAAGAGTGACTATACATTTTCTGATGCTCATTTAACATTAAAACCCTCAAGAATTTAAACAGCAGCGGATAGCGTTGAATGGCTCATGGCTTGTTGCTAAAGGCATTTGCTGTACCTGTGTCATGGAAGGTCCTCTGCTTTGGATCCCCTCTGTGTCCAACTCAGATTTAAACTCTGTGGGCCACTAAAGTCCTCTGAATCATCTCCAACTCTGCAGGATGCATCACAGAGCCACTTTGTTCAGCTGCAATTTGGAGACAGGGTCATATCCGACTTTGGCTATTTCTGTACAGACCGCAGATCCTTGAAGCAGGACACTCCTCCTTACCAGCATCTGACTCAACAAACCCACCCGTCCACTTAATTGGTGGCCACGACCCAGTAACTCCTACTGCCAATACCATAAGGTTTGTTTTGAAAATTTTGCAGCTTATTGCAATATTGCTTGTAATTATGAAAATTGAGAACAACGGAAATGCCTATCAAAGGGGGAATGGATAAATAAAATATATTCGTATTATCCTGTGATATGATTTTAATCATAATATCCTAGTATATTGTGATGTGCATGATCATAATATTCTATTATATTATGATATGAATTGTTATAACAGCCATTAGAAGGAATGGGTTGTACCTATATGTAACATAATATATCCATGTGTAAAATAATCTTTATGTAATGTCAACTCATGACAATGTAATAAAGAAGAAATTTGGTGGAATAAAATGTACATGTTGTCATTTACATGAATTTTAAAACACATAAATAATATGTATTATTTAAGAATACATATATATGCATGTAAAATTACCACAGATGGTTGGGATATACACTAAATTCATCATAGTTGCTCCTGGGGTTTGGGGTGAAGAAATAGAACAGTGGTGGGGGACTTAACTATTATCTGTTTTATTTAATTTATATAAGCACTAATGAGGCAAATATGATAAACTATTAATAAGTGTCAATTCTGAGAAGAAAAATGTATGTGTGTGTATGTTAGTCTTTTTTCATTTTTCTCTTTTTACAACTTTATTGAGGTATAAATGATGTACAATAAGCTACACATATTTAAAGTGTAATAAAGTGTGTTAAATTTTGACAGATGTATGCACCCATGAAACCTTTACCACATGAAGAGAGTGAACATTTCCATAACCTCCAACAGTTTCCTCAGGCCCTTTTGTAATTCATTTCTCCTTCCTGCCTTGAACTTGGGCAACCACTGATTTACTTTCTGTCACTATAGATTAGTTTGCTTTTTCTAGAATTTTATATAAATGGAATCCTACAGTATGTGCTTTTTTTTTTTTTTTTTTTGGCATGGTTGCTTTCACTCAGTTTCTTAAGAGAACAGCAATTTGTCAAAAACAATTTGAAAAGCAATATGGAGCATATATCTGTGATTCAGAAATAGAGGAGGGAGGGAATCTGTGGAAAGGAGGTGCCATTTGGGATACACTCCCATTAGGCAGAATGAACATATCTACTATAAGGCTTCCATATTCACCAAAATCTTCCCTCATATAATCTGTATTTTAAAATTTTCTGACACTGCCTGAAATTGCACAGATAAGAATCTTTTGACTATCTAAGATATCCATTTAAAAACAGAGGCATCATTGAGAATTCATTAATGGCAGTTGATTTGATGAGGTACCTGTCATTCTAACCCCACCTGAACTTGGCTTTACTGAGGGGATGGATGATGGGTCATGGGCAAGGGGAGCTCAGGTGTATTGAAGCATGGAGAATTGCAGAATGTAGGGAGATCTGAGTGAGGCAGCACCCTAGGAGATTTCTGACAACACTAGAATATTGGGAACTAGGAGACTGGGATAAGGACCCGAAGAGGTGGGAGAGGGCCAGAAAAGAATGTGGGAAGATATTCAAAGTTAAGAGTTGCCCATTTCAAAATGTCCCCGAAGAGCAGCCTCTACTGAGAAATTGAGACAGAAATTCTCATTTCATCTTTCTGCATCCCTTAAGCTTAAGATCAGAGAATTCTTATTCGCTAAATTCAACCTGATATCATTATTGCTGTGTGATCTAAATTGGCTTTTTTTTTTTTTTTTTTTGGCTGGGCTGGGAACCACTGTTTCTGTGGGAAAATATGCCCAACTTTCAAATAACTGAAACATAACTTGTTATATGCCAGCCAGGAACTCCTTAGGTATATAAATCTTTGTACAATGAGCTATGTTATAATGGAAATATTTTCACAGATATAATTCTTAATCTATAGCCAATATCAGTCATTAAAACATACTGTTCAGTCCTTGGCCCCATAAGGGTAGGATGTTATGGAGAAGTTGGAAAGGAGCCAGGGGAGACAAAGTAAATGATGAAAGCTTTTGAAAAATAGCCCTTCAGGGAAAAGTCTACATTAGTTCAGAGAAGAGAGGTGTGAGTAGACTGAATATCAGTCTCTTCAAATTATAGAGGGATGTTACATTATTGACACCAAGTCTTTCTTCTCTGTTTCCATAGAGGGAGATATGAGAGAAAATGAGCTTCAGCTACAGTGGAAGGGATGTAGTCCGGTCAGATGTCCGCAACATGAAGGTTAGAATCCAGTCTCAAGTTACTAAGCTTCATTCTCACAAGGGAAGAAGTCATTCTTGAGATTTCTCAAGAGCTCTCTGCTCAATGGCAGGCCAACTTCACCCAGACCTGGTCACCTGTCCAGGTGGTTTGCATACAGTATTATGTAGGAAACTGATAAGTTCTGTCCAAATACAGAAAATGCTTCAAGGCTACAAAGAGAGTAAAGCAAGGCTAGTGGGAAAGTCCAGACGAGGGAGATCGTAGCCTTCCATCCATCCATCATTTGACATTGTTGGACAAGGCTGATCCAGACAGCCCTTGGAGTTAGAGTGTGCACTGAGAGGGCGGCGACAGCCTCTCCGCACTGTGGGCAGATGGGCCACCTCTCAGGGTGGAGGCCATTTTTGCCATCGGTGTGTTTTCAGGGGCTGTTGAAATGCCTCCAGAAGAGAGCAACTGGGACAGAAACTGAAAGCTGGGTCAAATGAGGAACAGTAGAGGGAACCACGTGTGTTGGTCTGGAGAAGATAAGCTCGGGCTGAGGAGGACAAGAAGTCATTTTCAAATATTTGAGGTGCTGTCAGGTGCAAGAGAGATTGGAATTGTGCCGTGCAGCTCCAGAGGGAAACGCAGAGCCAGTGGTACAGGTCGCAGTGATGGGGTGTCAGCTGAGAAGAAGGAAGCGTTTTATAATAATTAGAGGTAGCCAAAGAGGATTGAGGCGCCTAGTGATGCAGGAAGTGTTTGTGTAAAGACTGGTTGAGTATCTCACAAGAACGTTGACAGAAGAATTTCTGGATCTTTTTTTTTTTCTTTTTTCCCTAAGTCTCGCTAATCAAGAGAAACTTCTTGGAGAGCGAGCTGACTTAGCAATAAGCATTTTTCTCCTGGTTCTCAGAAAAGGTGGACTTCGCAGTCTGAACCACTAGAGGGCGTCAGGACAGCAGCATTCCAGAGCCGCCATCCCGGCAATTTAAATAGCAACTGATACCAACTGAAACCTGGCTCTTGCCTCCCTAATTCTGCCTTCTGTGTCTCCGCCATGAATCTTTCAGGAACGCTTACATCTGATTACATTCTTTAATGTCCGAGGGGTCTCTGTACGTCCAGAGGCACAATCACTGCTGTTGGTACTTTAACGCTGGATTTACTAATTGTATAAATAGATTAAACAATATTCCTCTGAAAATCTGAACGCCCCTTACACAACTAAAAAAAATTAAAACTTACGAATTTAACAAATATAACATTTTCCAGACATTTAAATATTAATTTATAAGCTAATTGAATTTCTTCTTCTAAAATAGTGAGTATCCTATATCGGAATCTTTTAAATGCTACAAATGCCTTTAAAAGCAGAAACATACATGTGAATCATCACAATGATTACAACACTTACTAATATATTTAAACTTAAACGTTATAAAGTACTTATATACTTAACTTTATTTCTCGTCTATCACTATACTTACTCTTATGAGTATTCTTATACTCTCCTGAGGATAGAGTATGTTTAAAAATGCATATTTCTTTACCTTCCTGGTGATACAGTAATTTTGTCAAACTCAAAAGCAAAAAAAAAAAAAAAAAAAAAAAAAATCATCTCTGAGTAGCTCAGGTTGGAAGTGCTGGGTTTTGAAATTTCTTACAAACATACAGAATCTTCCCATGTACTTAAAATTCTAGCAGATCTAATCAATGAAACTTAAAAACACAAGGTTACATTTTGGTACCTGAAAGTGGAGTATTGCTACAACAAATACCTAAAACAAGTGGGATTGACTTTGAAACTGCTTAGAGGCTAGAAGAATTTTGAGGAGCACGATAGAGAAAGCCTAATTTGCCTTGAACAGACTGTTAGTGAAAATTCAAACTTGGAGGATGCTGCCAGTGAGGGCTCAAAGGGAAGTAAGAAATGTGGAAACTGGAGGAAGAGATTTCCTTGTTAGGTAGTAACAGAAAGCTTTGCAAAATTGTCTCCTGAAATGATATGTAAAGCAGAACAGGTAAGTGATGAACTTGTTTATCTAGCTAAGATTTCCAAGCAAAATGTTGAAGGTGCCACCTGGGTTTTTCTTGCTACATATAGTAAAATGCGAGAGGAGAAAGAAAAAATGAGGGGAAGAACTGTTAAACAAAAAGGAACTGGGACTTGATGATTTTGAAAATTCTCAGTCTCTCCAAATGGCAAAAGATGTTAAAAGTAAGAAATGACTTTCAAGCATGTGGCATAGAGATAAACCCTGGCCTAGGAGAATGCCAAGTGGTTATTGTAGTAGGTTCTGTTAAAACCTCAGGAAGATCTAAGGATCAGAAGAGTATCCAGTCACATGATGGACACTCTCTAGAGATAAAAGGGGTACCTCATACAACTTCTCAAATAATAAGGCCTGTCTGAGTTGTCCCTTAACCATCTCAACATCTTTACCCTAGCTAAAGGAGTGCCTGTCTCAAAAGAACTGTGGTTGTTATATGTAAGGGAAATTGACAGGAGACCCACAAAGTATTTAAGAAATTAATTTTGGCAAAAGCACTGCCAACTTAAACGGAAAGGGACAGAAACAGTACAAAATAAAGGAGGCTGTTAGATCTCCAAACTACTGGCAGGAAGCAGGATGATAAAAGTACTCAGCTGCGGGGCTTCCCTGGTGGCCCAGTGGTTGAGAGTCCGCCTGCCGATGCAGCGGACGCGGGCTCGTGCCCCAGTCTGGGAAGATCCCACATGCCGTGGAGCGGCTGGGCCCGTGAGCCATGGCCGCTGAGCCTGCGCGTCCGGAGCCTGTGCTCCACAACAGGAGAGGCCACAACAGTGAGAGGCCCGCGTACCGGAAAAAAAAAAAAAAAAAAGTACTCAGCTACAAATGTGCTACCTTTCATGATAAAGGTAACATGACTCAGAGGGCAGAACCAAGAGTTACTGTGGATTATTCCCAGGCCCTAGAATCGAATTGAGGAACTCTGGTAAGAGTTTGCTAGGCTGAATTTCAAAATTTCTTTGGATTGGTAACTCCTTTTCACCTTTCATATATCCCGTCCCATTTTATTGTATTAGATGGAAGACTGGCTCATTGATTGCCAAAGTATCTTACAGTTTTTTTGTTTGTTTGTTTGTTGTTGTTTTTTTTTTTGCGGTACGCGGGCCTCTCACTGTTGTGGCCTCACCCGTTGTGGAGCACAGGCTCCGGATGCGCAGGCTCAGCGGCCATGGCTCACGGGCCCAGCTGCTCCGCGGCATGTGGGATCCTCCTGGATTGGGGCATGAACCCATGTCCCCTGCATCGGCAGGTGGACTCTGAACCACTGCACCACCAGGGAAGCCCCCCTGTCCCATTTTAAATAGAATGTCTATAACTATTTTACATACCTGTTCCTCTACTGTGTGTTGGATGGTTGGGTGTCAGATAGCTTGTCTAGTTTTGTAGACTGAGAGTAACTATAATTAAGGAGACTCATTCCTACCTGGACCTGATTTAGATGATGAGATTCTAGACTTTGAGCAGATGCTATAAAGGTATGAGATTCTTGGGGAAATTGGGAGGGAGTAAATGTATCTTTCATGTGGGAGGGACACAAATCACTGGGGACCAGAGGGTAGACTGTGGTGGACAGACTCTAGGGTAGCCCTTACATTCCCTACCTCCTGTGTGTGATTCCTCTTGAGTGTGGACGGGACCTGTGAAATGCTTCTAACTGGTAGAATTTGGCAAAGGCAGTTGGATATGTGTGATTATGTGCACATGATTATATTACATAAAACTGCAATTCGTCTTGCTAGGAGACCTCCCCTCCTTTGCTGGCTTTGAAGGAGCAAACTGCCTTGTCCTGAGCTACCATATCAGCAAGGAGCTGAAGGCAGCCTCCAACTGATGTCAGCAAGAAAATAAGGTCCTCAGTCGACAACCTGCAAGAAACTGAATACCCCAACAGCTGTGTGAGCGTGGAGGCACGTCTGACCCCAGTCAAACTTTTGAAGTCCACAGGCAGGTAAGCAGAAAGGGAAGGTCAACGAGCAGGCTGGTATCCCATGAACATGAGCCAGAATTCCACAGACAGGTTGAAACTCATATTTGTTCTTGTTGTCTTTGAACTTGTTGACAAGGGTGTCCTACAGAAGCTGGAGTCCTTCGTCATGGGGCTAAACACATACACCTGGCCCAGGAGTCCGACAAACTGAAAGGGAATCCAGGGAAGGAGAGCGATTGCAAGCCCGGATGCTGCTTCACACCAATGAGGTGAGTAAGCAGATCAGAAACAAGGTGTGTCAGCTCCAAAATGACTTATACAGGTACCAAAATGTAACATCATATAAACTTATACAGGCTTAAATATTTCTAAACTGTTAACAATGTTGGAACAACTCTCTTTTACATTTAACCTTAAAATCCCAAGTCTAATTTGCACTTTCAAAAGTTCACCATGGTTGTTGAGTGGAGTATTCTCTTAATTGGTTGTATAACATTGTGTTTATACATTTATCAGATAACAGATATTTGGGTTGTTTTCAGTTTTTGAATGTTATAAATAATGCTACTGTAAACATTTACGTACAAGTCTTCGTGCAGACATATGTTTCTTTTTGTTCTTTTGTTTTTTATATAACATCTTTATTGGAGTATAATTGCTTTACAATGGTGTGTTCGTTTCTGCTGTATAACAAAGTGAATCAGCTATACGTATACATATATCCCCATATCTCCTCCCTCTTGCATCTCCCTCCCTCCCACCCTCCCTATTCCACCCCTCTAGGTGGTCACAAAGCACCGAGCTGATCTCCTTGAGCTATGCAGCTGCTTCCCACTAGCTATATATTTTACGTTTGGTAGTGTATATATGTCCATGCCACTCTCTCACTTCATCCCAACTTCCCCTTCCCCCTCCCTGTGTCCTCAAGTCCATTCTCTATGCGTCTTTATTCCTGTCCTGCCCCTACATTCATCAGAACCATTTTTTTTGTTTTTTTTTAGATTCCATATATATATGTGTTAGCATACGGTATTTGTTTTTCTCTTTCTGACTTACTTCACTCTGTGTGACAGACTCTAGGTCCATCCACCTCACTACAAGTAGCTCAATTTCGTTTCTTTTTATGGCTAATATTCCACTGTATATATGTGGCACATCTTCTTTATCCGTTCATCTAGACATATGTTTTTATTTCTCTTGGGTAGATTCCTAGGAGTGGAATCACTAGGTTGTATGGTAAATGTATGTCTAGCTTTTAAAGAAACCGTCAAACTGTCATCTACTGTGGTTGAACTATTTTACATTCTTATCAACAATGTATGAAGATTCCAGTTCTTCCACATCCTCACAAACATTTGGTGTTGTCTCTCTTTTACATTCTAGCTGTTCCAGGAGGTATATAGTAGAATCTCATTGTAGTTTTAATTTGCATTTCCCTAATGACTAACGATTGGGGCATCTTTCCACATGCTTTTTAGACATTTGTGTACCATCTTTAGTGAAATATCTATTTAAGTCTTTTGCCCGTTTTTAAATTGGGTGGTCTTATTAATGAGTTGTAAGAGTTTTTTTATTTCTTCTATATACAAGTCCTTTATAAGATCTATAATTCTGTATATTTTCTCCCAGTCTATAGCTTATTTTAAAAAATTTTTGCTTAGTGATCTTTTAGAGTGCAAAAGTTTAATTTTGATGAAGTCCAATTTATCAGTTTTTCTTTTAAGTGTCATGGTTTTGTTGTCATATCTAAGGACTCTTTGTTCAACCCAAAGTTACCAAGATTTTCTCCTATTTTTTTCCTAGAAGTTTTATTGTTTTAGCTCTTATATTTAGGCCTGTGATACTCAAGTTCTTTTCTTATATATGGTGTGAGATAAGGGCCTAAGTTTATGGTTTTGTGTGTAGGGGATATGCAATAGTCACCATTTGCTGAAAAAAGACTAATTCATTCCCCCGTTGAATTATTTTGGCACCTTTATCAAAAATCAGTTGACCATAATGCAAGTGTTTATATCTGGACTCTCAAACTTCATTCATTGATCTATATGTATTTCTTGCACCAATACCACACTGTATTGAGTCACGTGGCTTTATAGTAAATTTCGAAATCAGGTAATATAAGTCTTCTAACTTTGTTCTTCTACTGCAAAATTATTTTGATTATAATAATAAATTATTGTTTTGCATTTCCATATAATTTTTAGGATCAGTGTGTCAATTTCTATCAAAAAAAAGAAAGCCTGCTGGGATTTTGATAGGGATTGTGCTGAATATACAGATCAATTTGGGGAGAATTTGCATCTTGACGATATTGAGCCTTCCTATCCATAAATAGAGATTGTTTCTTTGTTTATTTGAATCTTCATTAGTTTCTCTTAGTAATATTTTATAATTTTTAGTGTATAAGTCTTGCACTTCTTTTATTAAATTTATTCCTAAATATTTTATTCTGTTTATGCTTTGTGAGTAGAATTAAAACATTTTTTATTTTCGGATTTGTCATTGCTAGTATAGAAATACAATTGATTTTTAAATATTGATCTTGTATCCTACAGTATTGCTAAACTCATTATTAGTTCTAGTCATCTTGTATGTGGATTCCTTGGGATTTTCTGTGCACAAGGTGATATCATGTATGAATATAAGCAGTTCTACTTCTCGCTTTACCCTCAGTCTACTTTTTTTTTTTTTGTGGTACGCGGGCATCTCACTGTTGTGGCCTCTCCCGTTGCGGAGCGCAGGCTCCGGACGCGCAGGCTCAGCGGCCATGGCTCACGGGCCCAGCCGCTCCGCGGCATGTGGGTTCTTCCTGGACTGGGGCACGAACCCGCATCCCCTGCATCGGCAGGCGGACTCTCAGCCACTGCACCACCAGGGAAGCCCTCCCTCAGTCTACTTTTAATGAGCTATTATATTTTCTTTTCTACACTGGTCAGACCCTGCCTTGGCTCATAGTATTTATTCTTGGCCATCACGTGTTCCTTGGGGAAACGAACAAAACAAATTAAAAAGATAAAATAACGATCACTGTAATCCCTACACTCAGGCAACCTTTATGAACACGTGGGGTGGAGTCTTCCAGACATTTTTGTTAGAGGTATCATAGCAGAGCTTGTGATGTACTGGGCCACATCCTTCAGCCACCAGATTTCAGGGTAGCTGTGGTGAACATGGCCATGCACTTTGCCAGTGTCCATCCAGGCTCACGTCACAGTGTCTCTCCCCTGGGCTGTTTAGGAGTCTGCAAAGTCTGCTCAGCTATATGTAGGCACAACCCATACTTTAAGGCAAGTAATACCCCTGGGTTGGGGGCAGCTCTAAACCAATGAGAGCAGGATTTCATAAGTAAATGCCCCAGCCTTCTCATCCCGCAGGACATAGAATGTGGACAGTTCTAAGGTGCCTTCTACATATTCCTCAGAGCCCCTATGGGATTGAACCCCAGTTGCCCAGAGCTGTAGCCCACTCATTTGTTGACTTTTCTCCCTTCCCCATTTGCCCGACTTCTGTTTCCTAAGATAACTACCCCCCCACCCAAATTATCTGCATGCAAGTCCTATCTCAGGGTCTGTTTTCAGGGAAACCTAATTAAGGCAGGCAGCATATTTGGTCCCTTGACAAACTGAGGTATGTCTATGGAACAGCCATCCAGAGAGTGAAGGGGCTGGTAATGACACGACATAAAAACAATGAAAATAGCTGAGGAAACTGGGAGAAGAGAAAACTTACAGAAATAATTATAGTCATTTTAAAATTCCTGGAAGGCATTCATGTAGAAAAGGACCAGGGGAGATACGAGCATTAATTCTAGGTTGTGTATCAGATATTAGGCAGTGTGCCAACACATGTATTATCTTATTCCATCTTACAACAATCCAGGGAGGTAATTACTATCTTTATCTTTCAAATGAGTAAACTGAGATACAAAGAGGTGAAGCCATTTGCTCAAGGTCCAAAAGTAGCAAGTATTTGAACTGAGATTCAAATCCACACCTACTTGTGCCCCAGCTTGTGTCTTCCTGCTGTCCTGTGCCTGTTGCACTGACGGGCAAGACTGGGACCAACAGGCAGACATTCTGAGTCTGCAGAATTGTCTTTATACGAATGCAGAGCATAACAGAGATTGTTTAGATGTTCACTGATGCTATTTTCTCTTCCTGGATGCAGAAGAACATTTCATGTTCCAGCTTCCTTTACAATTAGATTGGGGCCGTGTGCCAGGGTTCTGGCAAATGGGAATGTGCAGATGTGATGCACCTGATGTTCTCTCTCTCTCTCTCTTTCTTTTTTTCCTCTTAGCTAGCTGAAAACAGAGAACTCAGTAGAGGATTCTGGGAAGGTCCTGGGCGATGGCAGAGCTACCAGATAGAAGGTATATGGATCCACAGGGCATGGGGTGGGATAGAGCACCGGATGTGTTCACACTAGACTGGGACATGAGCAATAAGTGAACATACGTTGGATTAAGCCACTGAGATTTGGGGGTTGTTATACACCTGGGATTCCCTAAGAAGCCCTGAGCTTCCTGTCTCAGAAAGCACACAAGCAGTGACCAGATGTTCAACTGCCAAGGCTGTTGTAAAAGGGATTTCTGGGAGAGTGGACCAGATGACCTGTAAAAATGATAGCTCATGTTTATTGATCTGTTGTAGATCAGGCATGTACACGCATTCTCTCATTTAAGTCTACAGTGTACTTCATCATGCTCATTTAATACATGAGGAAAGCAAGGCACAGAGAAGTTAGGTAACTTGCCCAAGGTCACACAGCAAGTAAGAGGTAGAACCAGACACCCTTCTTACCCCTTCCAGGTACTTGACTCTTAATCAGTACTCCCCACCATCTCTAAAGCCAAAGTTATGGTTTAAAGGCTTGCAGACTGGATCATTTTTGTCCGTGCAGGAATGTTTTGTTTTGTTTTTATTTTAAAATTTCAGACTATGCTTAAAAATAAAAAGATTTCACATAGAAATCCAGTTTTCCAGTTTCTCTTGAAAATCCAGAAATTCTGGCAAATCTGGCTCATAGGCCATGATAGCAACAGGCAGCTAGAGCTGAGGAGTCGCGCCCCCTTTAGGTGGGCCATCAGCTTGTCTCCTCATCAGGCTCCAGGAGCTTTTGATTTAGTGAACCCTGAAAGGTTCCATCCAAAGCTAAGTTCTCCCCAGGAACAGTGTTGGGCATATAACAGGAACTCAACAAGTGTGTAGGAAATTAATGAATAAAAGCAGAACTCAGATTCTGCCACCCGCTCCCTCTTCTTCTTCCAGCTCTCCTTCCTATGATTGGGAACCAGTGAATCTGAGTCCCTAGGTAGTAACACAAAAGGCTAATTTTGCTTCTGTTCCAATCAGCCAAGACCCAGGTTAATGTACCTACAAACACTGTGCCTGACCTGGGCTCATGGTGACATTTTCTACCAACTGAAAATGTTCACTTCTTAGTGAGTAGTGTTTGTTCTGAAGAACCAGCCGAAGCTGGGGCTGAAAGGCCAGGCAGGTTGTTTGGTTCTGTCTTTGATTAGGCTGTGCACAAGGGACCCTTTGTGCAGTCTGTATAGCAGGGCGCACAGGCAGGCATGCCTGCTCCCAGCTTTGGAGACTCTCTCCTAACAGTGCTCAAGATGGACAGGCACAATTTAATCCTCCTTGTTTAGAGCAGCCTCAGGCTGATGGACTTATGTGTGGGTGTGTAAGCCTTGCACAGGGGGAGCTTTTCTTCCAGGGTTGTTAGCAAAGCTCATTTGGAGAAGTACAGGTCTGGGGCACAGCTTGGATCAGCAGCGGTGACGCACACAGCGAAAGCTCCAGAAGCTCGCTGATCCCCTTGGCAATCACTGTCCATCCCTACCTCCACCCTGTCGTCCCAACCCAGACCCGGGACAGCACTGCCTTTCTCTGGAGGGCTGGTATCTTGACATCAGGGAGAAGGGGATTACAAGGGCTCCTCCAGGAGGTAACCTCCTGCTTATTTGGCTGCAGGAAAAAGGGGGTCTCTCCGTAGGCTTTGACTTCTGAGGCCCCTATTGTGTAGCAAAGTGGATTGCTTAAAGCAGCCGTTCTGGATCTGAGGTGATTTTGCTCCCCCAGGGGCATTTGCTAAGCCTGGAGGCATTTTTGGTATTAACGACTGGGGATGGGGGAATGCTGGTGGCTTCTAGTGGATAGAGACCAGGGCTGCTGCTAAACATCTTACAGTGCACAGGACAGCCCCCTGCAACAAAGAATTACCCATCCCCAAATGCTGTATGTGCCGAGGCTGAGAAACTCTGCCTTGAAGGATGGTTTTATTCCTTTTTTTAAGTTTCAGAATTATAAAAAGCAATTTATTATTTTATAATCAGAAAAATAAGTTCTTTTAAATATAGATAAATATGTTGGACTTCCCAAGTATCACCTTCTTTCATTATTTACAATAGTGTTGGCACATAGTAGGTACTCAGTACCTATTTGTGCAATGAATGAATGACGTACTGTACTAGTTTACCTTATTTAATTGGTTATAAGTGGGTACTTCTTTCACTGAGGCAATATACAGCTCTTTCGGGGGAGGGAGGGAGGTATTAGGCAGTCCATTCATTCATTCATTCATTCATTTTTCTGCTTCCGGCTTTAGCACATGGGCCCCTGACTCTAGCTACACTTTGTTTAATATAATGTCAGTTTGCTAATAAGGTTGGCCTCTCTCTTTCCTCAACCCTAACACTGTTATTTGAGTGGATTTGACTTGGTGAATTCCGATCCATCTGTATGAGAACCAGATTTGATATTGATATGGATTGTAACCATAAAGCTGTTTTTCATTGAAAAAGAAAAACATTTTATAATTGAAAAATTGAATTGTTACTTGTAACACTTGAGTCAAAAAGTCCCAAACTTGGGCTTCCCTGGTGGCTCAGTGGTTGAGAGGCCACCTGCCGATGCAGTGGACGCGGGTTCATGCCCCGGTCCGGGAAGATCCCACATGCCGCAGAGCGGCTGGGCCCGTGAGCCATGGCCGCTGAGCCTGCGCATCCGGAGCCTGTGCTCCGCAACGGGAGAGGCCACAACAGTGAGAGGCCTGCGTACTGGAAAAAAAAAAAAAAAGTCCCAAACTGAAGAATTTCATATTGTTCAAAACGGGAGGCCAGGTGGAACCTGGACTCACTTCTGGTACTGCTTGGCACCTGTCAAAATTGCTGATGGCCCCTGTGGCTCTGTGAACTTTGCCTCTCCCATTTGGTCAATGGTTTCTTTATGGCATTGTCACCACCTGAAATTCTATCAGATATTGTGTACTTGTTTTGCTCTCTGTTTCTTCTTCTAGATGTGAGTTCTCTAAGGGCAAGGACCTTCTCACTTATTCACTGCTGTGCCTTGAATGGTGCCTGGCACATGGGGAGCACTTAATGAATATTTGTTTAATGAACAAATGGCAGAGCAGAGAGGCCCAGAGACTGAGTGACCCACCTAAAGTCATACTGAGCCCAGCCGTGTAACCAGGTCCAGGCCCTCTCATTTGGCCTACCCCAGCTCCCCCAACAAATACTCTGTCTGGGGGGATGCTAGGCAAGCTCTACTAACACCGCAGAGCTGCCCAAGGAGACTCAGGAGCACAAGGGTGTAGTATGGTATCCTCATCTCCCAGATAGGAGAGGCTGCTGGAGGGGTGAGCTTAGGACATGACACATGGGGTAACCAACCTGGTTGGCCTGGGATCGAGGAATTTCTTCAGGTGCAGGACTTTCAGCCTAAAAGGGGAAAGTTCCAGTTAAACTGGGATGAATTGGTCACCCTATGTGACAACAACATTCGTGAAAATCTGTGGTGCCCTACAGTGGATACTTCCTCTGAGAAAGGCTTTCAAGTGTCAGGGAATCATGGACTCTTAGTGGTAGAAGGGAGAGACCTCAATGATCCTTGAGTCCAGAAGTTGTAGACTCATCTGTCTGCATGAAACTGTGAGAAATGGGGATGGTGGCAAATTGGGGAATATCTGTCCCTTGTAAAAGGCGGTGGCCGCACTCAACTTGAGGTGAATATTGACCTGTGGGAATGAGAGCCCATGTAGCCAGATGGGCTCATTTTCCAAGAAAACCCTGAAATGTGTGTTGAGGGTATGGGTGTGGGTGTGAGAGAGAAAGAGAGACAAGTAAGGAAATCTACTGATTTTTAAACATTGGCAACTACTTTTTTAAAGTGTAAAGATTATGCAGTGTAACAAAGTGTAACTGCGGGCCAGGTCCAGCTCATAGGCCGCTGATTGGGGACTGCCGACAGTCTGCTGTTTCATTCTACACAGGGGGAAACTGAGGTACAGAGTACAATGAGTGCACAGCTAGGGGTGAAGGATCCAGGCCCCTTGAACAAAGAGCTTTATTAAAAAAATCATTTTCTGGGAACCCTCCTACACTGTTGGTGGGAATGTATATTGGTGCAGCCACTATGGAAAACAGTATGGAGGTTCCTCAAAAAACTAAAAATAGAGTTGTCATATGATCCAGCAATGCCACTCTTGGGTGTATGTCGGACAAAACTATAATTCAAAAGGATACATGCACCCCAATGTTCATAGCAGCACTATTCACAATAGCCAAGGCATGGAAGCAGCATAATGTCTATTGACAGATGAATAGATAAAGAAGATGTGGTACATATATACAATGGAATACTACTCATCCATAAAAAAGATTGAAATAATGACATTTGCAGCAACATGGATGAACTTAGAGATTATTGTACTAAGTGAAGTAAGTCAGACAGAGAAAGACAAATATCATATGATATCACTTATGTGTGGAATCTATATGACATAAATGAACTTATCTCCGAAACAGAAACAGACTCACAGACATAGAGAACAGATTTGTGGTTGCCAAGACAGGGGGTGTGGGTAGGGAAGGGATGGAGTAGGAGTTTGGGATTAGCATTCTATATATAATTAGTATTATATATAGAATGGATAATAACAAGGGCCTACTGTATAGCACAGGGAACTATATTCAATATCCTGTGATAAACCGTAATGGAAAAGAATATAAAAAAGAATGTGTATATATGTATAAGTGAATCACTTTGCTGTACAGCAGTAATTAACACAACATTGTAAATCAACTATACTTTAATTAAAAAAACCCAGTTTTTATAACGATTAGTTAATTTGGCAAGAGGGGAGGGGGACTGTAAAGGGAAAAATTAATTGAGCACCTACTGTGTTTCAGACAGTTAATGATTTCACTGTGAAAATCACACTCAATTTTTACAACCCTTTGAGCAAGTTACTTAATCTCTCTGTGCTTGTTTCCTTATGTGTAAAATGAAAATAATAGTAGGTAATTTATGAAGTTGTGGTAAAGATTAAAGATTTATATGAAATGCTTGAAACCAGATAGTAAGCCTGTGTTGGCTCTCGGCACCATTGAGGTAGATGTTATCCTCACCCTCATTGTACACTCGAAGAAACTGATTTCTGAGAGGTTGCTCAAGTTGCCCATATTGTCCGGCAATAAATTAGAATCAAGAGTTGGACCCTGATTGTCTGAATATAATTACAGGGGTCTTTTCCTCTACTCTCCTTGTTATACAACTAGGCTGGTGTTATAAATTCAAGATAAGAAAAACAAAAACAGCCCGTTTTTCTCCTTGGTAATCATTGTACAGACAGTCAAGGTCAGAACTTAAGCTCTGTGGTATTTCCCTACACTTTCAGCTGAGTATCATCTGCAATGATGGAAGAGAAAATGTTACACAGATAATAAAAATGGTGGATAATAAAATAATTTCTCTTTGGGCATTCATTATGCAGTTTTTGGGGGCAGCTAATTTATCTTCCTAATTATGTTTTGCTTAAGCTGATTTTAAAATTAGTTTGTTTACCCTGGGCGCATACTGACTAACAGCAGGGAGAGGTGACCTAGAAACATCTTGGGTGGTAGAGGGAAGATATCTTGAGATTTGGGGGAATTTCCTTGGATAATTTTCATGTAGCTGTGGGAAGAGAGAAGGTTGATATGTTGATGGTGCTCTGAGAATAAATCATTATTGGGATTTGTTGTTGGGAGTATTTAAATATAAGGCTATGGATTGCAGACCCAGAGAGTTGAATGGACCCCAAGCTCCTCCTTGTTTAGTCTTTAGTGCTGAGAGTTCAGGCAGTCAACGCCAAGGAGATGGAAAAGGAGGGCTAACTGGAGGTAACTCCAGGAGTTTCCTCTCCATAGGTATCCAACAAAGATAAAATGCCTATTACGTACTGTGAGTTATGCCAGGAGCTCAGGCCAGCAAGATGAATAAGGCCATTGTCTTACCCTGTGGGATTCCACTAAAGAAAACAGGCTTGTAAACAGAAATCACAGCCCAGTGGGATCAGGGTTATAAAAAAGATAGGATCAGAGTGGAGAAGAGACAGTGACAATCTGCCTAGTCAGGAAGAGGAACCTTCCAACCCTCTCTCTTCCTCTGCCCTCTTTGTGTTGAGGGTGGGAGCGGGAACCCTTGCAGGCTCAGTGTCAGCTGGCTTCCGGCTGGTCCAGCCAATGGGAGGCAAAGGTGCCAGACTGGAGGGTAGTGGAGAGAGGCGGGTCAGGGTATCTCTCCTGTTCCTTCACAGCATCTGGGTCTCTGCCGTGACTCCACTTCCTGCTGGACAGGCCCACTGGGGTACAGCTTCTGCAGGGTGATTATGGCCCCTGGACTCTGGTCACCTCCTCCGATTGCCCCTCCAGCCTAGGAGTGGTAGCAGCTTCTTGCTGGTGCTAATCTCACTGTCCCCTGGTTGGTGACTCAGTGTTTTCCATCACCTGCTTTGAAACCAATCCCCTACACTAAATTCACTCCATGTGAATACAGAAAGCCATTTCTGTATTTCTGGGTGGGCTCTGATGGATGTAGAGGGCTGCCAGGGGAGCAGATACTTGAACTGGTTTTTAAAAGGGAAGAAGAAATATGCTGGGTCGATCCAGAGTATCCTAAATGCACTTGGAAATGTGAGACTTTGAGGATGGAGATCCAGGAGGGACAGACCACCCCGGCAATGGGGAGCCGCTGAAGATTTTCAGAAAGGAGATAAAGTATGCAGGTCATTTAGAAAACTCACCTGACTGACTCTGCTCAGTACAGACTGCTAAAGAAAACAGCAGAGTGGGCACGAAGCCTAGCTAAGAGGCAGCCACAACAATTCAGGCCAGAAGTCATTGAGGCTTGAACTATAACAGCCTGATGGATAGATATAGAGAGGAAAGGACACACCCTAGATATTACACTCTTAATTAACTCCAAGAAAAGAAATTTCTTATTTTCCTGGGACGTAAGAGGTGCTCAATAAATATTTGTTGAATGAATTAATATACTAATAACTGCTTTTCTTTTCTTTGATATTATAAAGAATGCTGCTGTAAACATTTAGTACAAGTTATTGTGTGGACATGTATTCATTTCTTTTGGTTATATACCTAGAAGTGAAGTTTCTGGGTCATGTGCTAACTCTGTGTTTAACTGCTTGAGGAAGTGCCCGACTGCTTTCCAAAGCGGCTGCACCATCTTACATTCCCACCAGCAGTACAGGAGGGTTCTGATTCCTCTATATCCTCACCAACATTTGCTTTATCTGAATTTTTTTTGTGTTACTGTCACCATAGGGCGTATGAAGCCGTAAGTCACTGTGATTTTTGATTTGCGTTTCCCTGTGATTAATGATATTGAGTGTATTTTCACGTGCTTACTGGCCATTTGTATATCTTTGGAGAAATTTCTATTCAGTTCCTTTGCCCATTTTAAAAACCTCAGTTGTGCCCTTCCTTCCCCACATTTCTCCCCCCTCCACCAGAACCCGAGGTGCTGTGATACTATTTGACCTGTCCTGCAGAGCCTGTTACACAGAGTCTCTGCTTCCCCTTTTCAGGACAGCATGGGGTTCACACCACGCTAGAGCAGCTCTGTGTTTACTGAATGTCCTTGCCCATTAGAGCCATTCAATTAGCAGGGATTTACTAAGCACTTATATAGTAATAGCTGATGTTTACTGAGCACTTATCAGGCACTGTGCTCAACACTTGCCAGGCATTTGTCTCAGCCCTCATTACAGCCCCGTGAAGTGGTGCCACTTCTGTCCTCATTTGTACAGATAAAGAAGACACACAGAGGCTGGCTAATTTGCTACAGTCATGCAGCTAGTAAGTGGCAGAGCTGGAATTCATACCCAGGTATCTGACTCTGGCACCTGGGTTCTGGGCCACTAGACTTTGCTGTCTAGCACTGTATGCTGTGTGCAGCTGGGGATATAAAGAAATGTCAGGTGAATCTGTGGGGAGGAAAGATGTGAATACACAAAGAGTAAAACTTCATGCTAAAAATGTAAAGTAATTCAAGGCAACAAAAGAAATTCTGCCATAAACCAGAACGTGATTATTGCCTGGTAGGGATAATGAGAAAGATCATCCCGGACTAGGGTAATCAAGGGAGGCTTAAGGAAGGAGCTAAGATTCTGACTTGTGGTTTTCCTGCTGGTTAAGGAGACAGGCTGAATTCCTTTGAAACAATGTAAGAACAACTTGGAGGTCACTAGTGGACTGATGCAAATTGCAGCAGGGAATTAAAGAAAGGAGCAATTAGTATGGACTATAAAAAGGCATCTGGGTAATCCTCCAGCTCCCAGCTCCTGTGGCTGGAGCTTCCAACAGATGGCCCATGGGCAGAATCCTTTTACTAACTTCTCCGCTGGACACCCATAGCAGACTCATTTCATACATATGCGTATTTTTAGGTTGAAATAGGCCTTTTCTGGGACTCCAGCTTTTCCTTTAGGAGTGGCCTCTTCCTACTTTTTTTCACACATCACCTGTGATCACAGCAGGGAAGACAGAATCCCACTACAGCCAAGAAGGAGACACCATCCCTCCTGGTCCATGCAGGGATGATGGAATGGCAAGCATCACATGAGACTTGAGTTGACTCACTTGATGGCTTATTCATTACCTAACGCAGGAAGGTGGCCCCAGCAGGATGAAGTTGGAGAGTCTGAGCATGGAGACAGGAGAATGCCTGCTTGTCCCCTGAAGTAAAATCTGTATCTTTTCTGTCTGTCTTATTCCTTCTCTTGGGGAAGTCCTCCCCTACACTATTTGGTCTAAGAAATTGAGAAAACTCAATCAAATTTACTGTCCTCTACCACAGAGGAGAGGATATAACCTAGCTGGCAAGTCAGATGACTCAGCTGGCCCCCAGGCTGGTGACAGGGTCGCCCCTTGCTCTCCAGCCATCATGGATCTGTGTTACCCATGCATAGTCCCTGTGTCTAGACATCTTGTGAAAGCAAAAGGACTTTGGATATACATTGACAGTTTTTCTTCTGGGAAGAATAGATCTAAAAATGTCTTTTTCTCCCAGCCCTCACCAAACCTAAGTATTTAATTTAAAAAAATCAATTTGATAAATGATATTGTTATTCTAATTTATATATCTTTGATTTATAAAGAGTTGGAGTCTTTTTTTTTTGGTCATTGTTTTTTTTGTCCACTTTAAAAAAAGTTTTTTAATTGAAGTATAGTTGATTTACCATATCATGTAAGTTTCAGGTGAATAGCACAGAGATTCAGTTATACATATATATGTATGTGTGTGTGTGTGTGTGTGTGCGCGTGTATGTATGTATGTATATATATATATACACACATATATACACGCACACACACACACACACACACACACACACTTTTTCAGATTATTTTCCCCAGGTTATTATAGAATATTGAGTATAGTTCCCTGTGCTATACAGTAGGTCCTTGTTGATTATCTATTTTATGCATAGTAGTATGTATATGTTAATCCCAACCTCCTAATTTATCTCTCCCCCTTACCCCCTTTCCCCTTTGGTAACCGTAAGTTTGTTTTCTGTGTCTGTGAGTCTCTTTCTGTTTTGGAAATAAGTTCATTTGTGTCTTTTTTTTTTTTTTTTTTTAGATTTCACATATCAACAATATCATATGATATTTGTCTTTCTCTGTCTGACTTACTTCACTTAGTATGATAATCTCTAGGTCCATCCATGTTGCTGCAAATGACATTATTTCATTCTTTTTTATGGCTTAGTGATATTCCACTGTGTGTGTGTGTGTATATATATATATATATATATATATATACCACGTCTTCTTTATCCATTCTGTTGATAGACATTTAGGTTGCTTCCATGTCTTGGTTATTGTAATAGTGCTGCTGTGACCATTGGGGTGCATATACCTTTTCAAATTAGAGTTTTCGTCTTATATTTATTTGATTTATAAAGAGTTGGAGTCTTTTTCAGACTTACTGGCCACTTATATTTCTTCTTTTATGAATTACTCTTTTGGATGCTTTTTCTAATTTTCTATTGCTATGTTCATTTTTTTCTTATTGATTTGTAAGAAATCAATTCTTTGTATGTTAGGACCTCACAAATTTGTCTGCCTTAGTGTTGCAAATATTCTCACAGTTTGTCATTTTCTTTGGTGCTTATAATGAAATTTTTTCAGTGTAATTGCAATATACTTTATATACAGTAAAATGCATCCACTTTAAGTGTACAATTCAATGAGTTTTGATAAATGTATATACCCAAGTAGCCATGACCAAAATCAAGATATATCAGTAGAACATTTCTGTCATCTCAAAAAAATTCCCTTGTGCCATTTTACATGAATCTAATTTCCATCATTTCAGATTAGTTTTTCCTATTCTAGAACTTGACATAAATGGAATCATACAATATGTACTTTACTTCACAAAGCATGTTTTTGAGATTCATCTATGCTGTTGTATTCTCTAAATAACTAAGAAAATGAAAGGCAAGTCACAGATTGTGAGAAAATATTTAATATGTGTATCTGACAAAGGACTGGTGTCATGGATATTTTTAATATACAAAAATTTTTTCTAGTTTTTACAAAGTCAAACATATCAGTCTTTTTCTTAATGCTGATGTCTTTGGTGTTATTCTTAGAAAGTCACTATTATCCCTCACATTAAACAACTATTTATTTATAATTTTTAGCATTTTTATAGTGTTAAATTTTTTTTTTTGGTTATACGCAGGCCTCTCACTGTTGTGGCCTCTCCCGTTGCGGAGCACAGGCTCTGGACGCGCAGGCTCAGTGGCCTTGGCTCACGGGCCTAGCCGCTCCGCGGCATGTGGGATCTTCCCGGCCCGGGGCACAAACCCGTGTCCCCTGCTTCGGCAGGCGGACTCTCAACCACTGCGCCACCAGGGAAGCCCTATAGTGTTAAAATTTTAATTGAAAATTGAAACAAAATTAAATCTAAAATGAGAACATTAAAATATTTAATCTACCTGAATTACCTTTCAAAAATGTTAGCAAATTATCTCAATACCGTTTACTGATATTCCATCCACCCCCTCCCCCAATTTAAAATGCTTTGTTTACTAAATATTAAAATAGTTTAGACATTTTGGTCAATTCTGCTCCTTTTATTCTGTTTTTCAGCCTTGGGAACAGCTGAACACTCCTAGCAGTGCTAATCTCTTTTCTGTTTTGTGCCCTGTGAATACTGGCTCCTCTCTCTCTTTCTCTTTCTTTCTCTCTCCCCTCTTTCCCCCCTTTCTTTTTCTCTTTCTCATCCTTTTCCCCAATAGTATGTTGAAATACAATTAAGCCAACCACCTTTCCCCACCAAATCATCTTGATGTTATCTTTGGATTTAGTGAAAACATATTCTTTCCCTCCCAACTTTATTGAGGAGTAATTGACAAATATAATTGTATGTATTTAAAATGTATAATGTGATGATTTGATATACATATATCTTGTGGAATGATCACCAAGACCAAGATAATTAACACATTTATCACCTGTGAGAATATTCTTGATTTTAATAATGAGTTCATGTTTACTTGGTGAGAGTAAGACAGAAACAGGGGTATTAAAGCTAATAGGGGGACTTCCCTGGTGGCACAGTGGTTAAGAATCAGCCTGCCAATTCAGGCCACACGGGTTCGAGCCCTGGTCCGGGAAGATCCCACATGCTGTGGAGCAACTAAGCCCGTGCACCACAACTACTGAGCCAGTATGCCACAACTACTGAAGCCCATGTGCCTAGAGCCCGGGCTCTGCAGCAAGAGAAGTCACCACAATGAGAAGCCTGCGCACTACAGTGAAGAGTAGCCCCCGTTCACTGCAGCTAGAGAAAGCCCGTGTGCAGCAACAAAGACCCAACGCAGCCAAAAATTAATAAATAAATTTATTTAAAAAAAAAAAAGCTAATAGGAAGCCAGCCCATTACTAACCAATAATTCAGTGGCCCTGATCTTAGCAATGAGTAGAGAGAAAATGAGCCAGTTTTTTTAAATCACAAATACCTAATTTGTGCCTTTCCCAGGATCCAAGTCCATAGGTGAGCCCCAAAGAATTATTAACCATTCACAATAGTTCTTAGTAGTAATTGACTTATTTACACAAAGAATTGATTCCCATATTTGCTTTAACCAGACCTACAGACTAAATATACTTGACTTCAAATAAAGAAGACAGGTTAAAAGGGAGCATTAATCTTACTCATGGGAAAGTTACATTAAAATGATTTCTATGTTACTTTTCAAAGTAGCCATGTGCCATTGATTTTACCCATGAGGCAAGCATGTGAATAAATACCAAGAGAAGGAGCAAACAGAATGCCTTCTGAACTCAATTTTGTAATAGGAATGAGGGTCAGAGATAAAATTATGAGGACCCTAAACAGACACAGCAACTTAGGAAGAGAGGGAGATGGAGAAACGGCTTGCATGGCAATCCCTTCCCTGTTAGTGTAATGTCACTCTCTGCATTTGTCTTTGGGGAGATTATGGCTTAGTTTATCTAAGGATAGGATTCTTATGTAGAGTGTTTACATGGCTTAGTTGAAGTAATGGATAAGAACACTTAATAAAGGCTTATTTATGCTTAATAAATTTAAGGGTGTCATTATTGTGCTTCTGAAAGTATAAGGAAGACTGAAGAAAGGTTGTTATCTGCTGAAAAACTGTTGTTAGTGGGACTTTTTAGAAAAATCTTCATTTCCCCTTGAATAACCACTACTAACAGTTTGGTACAAATTTTCCCAGTCACAGTTTACAAAACAAGAAGTCTCACTTACAAGGATATAATAAGGAGTTTCTTTTCCCCAGTCCTTTGGGTCTGGCCCAAGGACTGGGTAAGCAGCTGTTTTGCAAAAGCTGGCCTCTCTCCTTTCCCCCTTCACAGTCTCTGCCCAATTGGCCAGCAAATCAATGAGGCTTAATGTCATCCAGTTTTTGAGTCAGGAATTAATAAACCATAGTCTCATAAAAAAATTGTTTATATGTTTATGGTATGTGAATTCATACTTTAAGAACTCCATACTCTGTTTTACAAGCAGAGCTTCTGCACCAACTCTAGCTTTCCCCATGGATCCTGTGGCCTTGTGGTCCCGTGGCCTTGTGGTCTTCTTCTTTGTACTCTGGTGTCATCTGTTAAGGACACTGAAGGTCAACTTCTAATCTCACTTTCTGGTAAATAAATGGTCTGCATGACCAGGATGAACCTCTAAATAGTTCAATGCCATGGAATCAGGTGGAAAGCTAACAGGAAAGTCCTTGGAGGAGGAAGAGAGAACGGATAGCCCATTTTTGACTCCCATGGTTGACTTCCACGGTTGACTTCCAGTCAAAGTAATTGGCATGTCATGCTTCCTACTTTTGTAAGGTATGACATGTTCAAAACCAGCTGGCACTGTGGGACCTGATCCCAGTTCTTTTACAAACTAGCCAGGTGGGCATTGCTCGTTCTGATAGTGTCTGTATCTTGACCCCTTTTGTTCATAATGGCGACAGTAATGTGTGTGTTGTGCCCCTCACGGTGTCATTCTAAAAGCTGTATGTAATAATAAATGTGATAGGGCTTTGTAAAATGCAGAACAATGTATATTCTTCTAAGGATGATGCCCTTTGACCCATTCACTCAGGGAGAAAAGAAAAAAGCTAAGTGCCTTGAAATCCAGAGGCCAGAGTTATAGGTTTACCTGCTCAGTCCTTCACCCAGCGATTCCGGTATGTATCTGCCCAAATGATGTCTAGAGTGGAAAACCGAGGAGAACCACTGAGCTCCCGGCTTTGAAGTCAACTCATGGGACCAAATGAGAAGAGGCGGTATGTGTGTTATATCCAAAACACTCCACTGCTGCAGCTTCTCCCCTTCAGACCCCACTCCCCACCCGCAGGCCCGCAGACTCGCATTCCCCAGAACTTAGTTGGAGTTGACAGAATCACCCCAAGCAGAATGTGTTGGCTGTGAGGGTGGGTGTTGGGGACAGGCACAGGTGTCTTTGTAGTGGGGGGGAGGACAAAGCAGGAGTGACTGGAGAGCGTCAGAAGTTATCCCAGCAAAGTGGCTTTGGGAAGGCACAGACAGAGCTTTGGGGAGGTTCTGAAGACCTCTCCCCACATCCATGCCGTTGGGTATGGATCTAGCTGATCACAGGTCTGGCCCCTGAGCCCAGTGAGGGCGAGATAGTGGGATGCCCATGAATGCTTAACAACCGGTTTGATGGAGGAAGAGGCAATAACTAAAGCCCTGATTTGTAGCGTGAACCAAATTCTCTGGTGTAAGTACTCCCACCCACCATGGCTGCGTTCAGGCTACCAGTGTGACGTCACTGGACACGGAATTGGGAAAATATGTGCAGTAACGCACCAGATGTAGTATTTGCACCGTAGAGACCCCATAGACATAAATAACTTCAAGTGCGTAGATGAGCGTATCATGAAATAATGAGGAAGTGATGAGGTTTAAGTGTAGATTACCCTGTTTTTAATATAATTTATTTAATTGTATGCCTATGTAATATAACTTTTAATAATGGCAGTGTTTAACAACGATCTGGCAAAAATTCTTGAAATTTTGACACTCGGTTCCTATGAGCCAGGACAAGCTGGGTCCAAAGGAGAAGAACAAAACGCTGAGTGTTAGTGGAATATCCAGCCTCTAGGTAGAGTACAAGGCTCCTGCCTCCTACTTCATCCCCTCCTCTGGCAGGACAAGAGCCCTAAAGTGGGTCTGAAACAAACAACTCGGCTTCCTTAACTATCATAACAACAAAGAATAAAACAAAACAACAACAACAAAAAACCCAAACCTTTACCCAGCTGGTATAAAATCTCCATCTTCATGGTTAACCCATGTCTGTCTAGCAGGGAGCAGGTATGGGAGGGAAGGGTTACAGGAAGGGTGAACTTTGAGATGTAAGGCAGATGAGAGCTTGGGCGTGTCAAAACAGACAGGGACTATCATAGAAGGTTCTAGAAGCCAGGAGTGGTATTTGGATGCTGGGTACTTAGACTGGAAGCAGGAAGATGATGGGAGGAAGCCATTGCCTTCACAGTTCTGCCCTAGGTCAGTTCTGGCACACTTTTTGAAGAACCACATCCCTTCATGAGACTCTTACGGTAAAGGAAAAAATTCTTCTGTGATCTCAGAAACATGGCTCATAAGATAGTTCTCCCAGAATTCAGGCCACAGAGCCGTCCTCGGCAGCCATAATGAGACACAAAATGAGAAGTGCCTGAGGCCTGGGTCCTACTGAATCCTACCCCGCTGAGTGCACATGGAAAGGAAAATGACCAGATGCCATTTCAGCCCATTATCGATCCAGTCTACTTCTTGAGTGGGAGCAGAGTTAAAAATCTAGTTCTAAAAATGGCATTGTAATCTGTGTCCTGGAATAATCACACCTATCTGAAGCCAGCGTGCATGCGTGTGAGTGTGAGTGTGTGTGTGTGCGTGTGTGTGTGTGCGTGTAGGGTGGGGTGAGAGAATGAACACTGCCTTGCATGGATATGCAGCAGTGATTTTCTTTCCCATTTTATGTTTTCTTTCTACCCACACTGGAGAGTGGGGGAGGAGGGAGACAGGCACCAGCACTGCTGAGTCCCTTCAGGACCCTGCCCCTTCCATGTGTTATCCATGCAGTGCTCACCAGCCTCTGAGGCAGGCAACGTCTAGCAGCCACGAACAGGTAAAACTGTGTTTTAAACTTATTTATGGGACACCAAGGCCACTCTCTTTTCCCCATGCTCTGTGGCTGCTAATCACGTCCTTCACAGATCAGACCAGAGATGTCCGGAGCTGGGTCATACTCATCTCAGTACACCCAGCCCCAGAATGGTCCCCATCACAGAGGAGAGTTCTACCAATTCATGTTGAAGTTATAGTGATTTCAGAGCAAAGACAACATGTCAGTGTTTGACTCACAGAAAGTTAATTGGGAAGAGACTCCACAGTCATCCTAGATTTAGTGATACCCCGTAAGAGTCAAGACATAAAAACAGAAAATGGCGGACACAAATCCCTGCACCTGTATTAACAGGTATTGGCTTATTTGTAAGTGTGGCACTGCTTGTCACCATTCCTCAGAGCACTTTGAAGTCAGATGCCCTTTGATGACAAAGTTGTATTAGATTGTACAGCAGACCATGTCTGTTTTTGCCTTTGGGGTACAGGGATGCTTAATACTTTGAGAAAAACCTAATAGAGGCATAGCTAGATTGACAAAGATAGAACTTGGTGGGAAAGAATGTTTCTACTACAGAATTATTTACCATGGGCTTCACTTAGATCTTCGTAGTCCAGAGTATGTTTAAAATGTGAATCAGGGCTTCCCTGGTGGCGCAGTGGTTGAGAGTCCGCCTGCTGATGCAGGGGACACGGGTTCGTGTCCCGGTCCGGGAAGATCCCACATGCCTCAGAGCGGCTGGGCCCGTGAGCCATGGCCGCTGAGCCTGCACGTCCGGAGCCTGTGCTCCGCAACGGGAGATGCCACAACAGTGAGAGGCCCGCATACCACACACACAAAAATATGAATCAATATCCCCAGGCTGAATTGCACACCACTTTTCAGTGGCACATCTGAGTTAAGGGAGCCACAGAGACCTCCATCAAATCTACACCAGCTCCGTCCCTGTGCAAGAGGGCACTCAGCTCTCCCCTCCTGCACTCACCTTGCTCTTCTCCAGGAAGAGACATGTCCTCTCAATTGATTCCCAGGAAACCTGGGGACAAGCTGGCTGCCCCTGAAAAGGGAAATTTGAATGGAAGAAAATAGACTAGGGGAAGCTGAGGGGATGAGTAGAAGGAATTGTGACATCTGCTAAGAATGCCACTGTGTCCCAGGAAACCCCCAGCACGGAAGTGAGGCCCGCTCTGTGGGACTGGGGATTCTTGAGGGAGAAGAAACATGGTCCCCGTGACGTTAGAGCCCCCACCTGTTTACACCAACTGGTTTCCACCACCCAACGGGGTAAATTGAGCTGCATATTTGATGATGAGGAAGTGGAATGTGAGAATTCTCGTTATTGACGTCAAGCTTGCCTTTCATTTTATTTATACCCGTGACATTGTGACACGGGATCTAAGTTTCCATTGTATTTTTTACCTCTGTTAGGACGCGAGTGATGATAAGTAAATTTGTGCCGGGGCCTGGAAAACAATATTTTCAATTAATTTGAAGCCAGGGTCCCTGCAAGATTCGGTGTCTCTGCCTTCCCACCTGCCCGCCCCTCCCTTGAACTGCTCAACTGACCACTGCAAAGGGCGGAAGGGACCATGCTCCTACAGAGGACGCCCCCCCCCCCCGGGAAGTCAGATCTTGAGGCATCCAGCTGCCCACTCCTCACTGGTGACAGGCTGTTCCTTCCTGGCCCAGACGCTGGAGGGAGGCCAGGGAGCAGTGAGGCCGCTCGGCAGCCCCGGCGCAGAGCCCCGGCCACTGTCTGCACATGAATCTGGGCTCTGGCGCCAGGAGCGTGGCTCCGGGTCCCTGATCCAGAGCTGCCTGTGCAGAAACCACGCGTGCTCTGGTGGGCCCCACTCCTTCTGTCCCTTAGGTGCAAGGCTGGGTCAGGAGCAGAGATGGATCTGGAAGAAATGACAGGAGCAGTTAGGGCTCCTTGACTGGGGCAAGTGTGAGTTATGTCCCCATGTGCCAAAGCGGCCTTTGGAGGTGTGCCTAGGATGGAGGAGAGAGTGGCACATGTGTCCGGCAAGTGAACAGGGTGGGCGGTACCCCCAACTCCTTGCTGGAGGCCCAACCCTACGAACAGCCTCCCTCCACTACCTCCCCGGCCTCCACTCCAGACGCAGTGTCTGTAGCATGGGGCCCTGTCCTGCCCTGAGATGAAAGCTCCGCCTAGGTCCCTGCAGACCTGCCACTATTTCAGTAGGGCCTCCTGTCACCAGCTTTTCAACAATGTTTTCCAGCCTCTGACCCCGGAGAAATCTCAGCTTCCTTGTACTCAGTTCAGAAGATGTTTGTTTTTCAGGATTGTGATGCAGACATCTGATAAGGGAGGCCTCAGGCCTTCCACGCTAGTAAACCAACAGAGTCTGAGGATTTAAAAACCGAGAAGCCCAAGGACAACCACGCCCTGAGAGGTGGCAGAGTGCCAACTCCTGTCACCTGGAATCTTCCAAGACTTTTAGAAATGGGTGTCAGTGAGTTTTCACTACCTTTACTTTCCATACCTTGTTTGTTTTGCTTTTGAAGCGAAGGTTTCCAGTAGCACTAACAAAACTGGATCTGCGTTTTATTGAATCTACTGTAGATCGTAGCTTGACTTGGTGTTGCCTCCTACTTGTGTGTCACTTTTCTCTGTCAATTTAGGTAAAAATGGCGCAGAGTAAACTGTTGTCTAGAAATACAGTGTGGGAAGCCAGAGAGAACACCTCCACAGCTGTCCTGGTATCTCACCCCTAACTGACCCACAGGGAAGGAGTTGCTTGGTGCGGAAGGGCCCGTCTTCACGTGCAGCAGCTTAGGGCCAGGTCTTTAGAATTCCATCTGCAACAGCCCACCCAAGACCCGCTTCTGAAAGCCTGTGTCTGTTAAAGCAGCCTGTCTCAAACGCTTCCATGCGCGGTTATATCAAGCGCTTCTGACTAGGTGCTGGGGTGGAGGTGAGGGCCAAGGGCAAGGAGTTATGAATGAGACACGGGCCATTTCCATCAGCCAGAAATTACGGAAGTAACACAAGACTGCGGGAAGTAAAAGTCTGGTGGTAAGGAAGGCCTAAGTGGGCTGCATGGGCTCAGAATATAACTGGACAAGCTCTGAGTTTCATATTGGGATATTGGTGTCACTTAGACATCCCTTTCCCAAGGCTCATTGGAGGGTTGTTTGGAACAAGTGCATGAAATTTGTAGTCAGGCAGTCTGGGGTTCAAGTACTTCCTTATGAGTTCTATGATCTTGGGAAGGTACTTAAACTCTCTAAGCCTCAGTTTCCACATCTATAAAAGGGAGATACAGAGCTTGTCACTTAGGATTACTGTGGGGATAGAATGAGATTCGGAAGACAAGCATGTCCGCAGCATTGAGCGTGTAGTATGGGCTTCCTTGCCTTCCGCATTCGGACTGGGGATGGGAGAGCCCCACAGAGGGTCTGCTTTTTTTCTTTTTTAATTGAAGTCTAGTTGATTTACAATGTTGTGTTAGTTTCAAGTGTACAGCAAAGTGATTCAGTTATACCTGTGTGTATTCTTTTTCAGATTCTTCTCCGTTATAGGTTATTACAAGATATTGAATATAGTTCCCTGTGCTATACCGTAGGACTTTGTTGTTTATCTATTTTATACATAGTAGTGTGTATATGTTAATCCCAAACTCCTGATTCATTCCTCCCCCTCCCTTTCCCCTTTGGTAACCATAAGTTTTTTTCCTTTGTCTATGAGTCTGTTTCTAAATAAGTTTATTTGTATCATTTTTTTAGATTCCACACATAAGTGATATCATGTTATATTTGTCTTTCTCTGTCTGACTTACTTCACTTAGTACAATAATCTCTAGGTCCATCCATGTTGCTATAAATGGCATTATTTCATTCTTTTTTATGACTGAGTCCATTGTGTGTATGTATGTGTATATATGTATGTTTGTGTGTATGTGTGTGTGTGTGTGTATATATATATATATATATATATATATATATATCTCACATCTTCTTTATCCATTCATCTGTTGATGGACATTTAGGTTGCTTCCATGTCTTAACTATTGTAAATAGTGCTGCTACAAACACAGGAGTGCATGTATCTTTTCGAATTAGAGTTTTCATCTTCCGGATATATGCCCAGGAGTGGGATTGCTGGATCATATGGCAACTTTATTTTGTTTTTTTTTTTTGCGATACACGGGCCTCTCACTGCTGTGGCCTCTCCAGTTGCGGAGAACAGGCTCCAGACGCACAGGCTCAGCGGCCATGGCTCACGGGCCCAGCCGCTCCGTAGCATGTGGGATCTTCCCGGACCAGGGCACGAACCCGTGTCCCTTGCATCGGCAGGCGGACTCTCAACCACTGCACCACCAGGGAAGCCCCAGAGGGTCTGCTTTTAAGTCTTAGCCTAGCCAGGTGGTTCCACTTTTCTGAGTTCTCTTTGGGATGGGCTGTGAAGGTTGGGAATCTGTGTGTGGACAGAACGGATATGACTGTGCTGATTAAGATGTGGGGCGAAGGGGCAGGTGATCCCCTGGGTTCAGGGACACAGCGTGGGGAGAGGGATTGTCTTCATGAGTAGGCGTTGGAGGAGACGAGCTGAGGGACATGGAAACATACGCGACTAACCTGATCCTCACCGAGCTCTCCCAGGAGGAGCTGGGTTGGGGCAGGTGAGGTGGCCTCTGCCAGGACTCTTCTGCCTTGGAAGTTCATGTGAACCTCTTTTTGTCTTGGGGTCGTGGGTGGGAGGGAGGGAATACTGAGGGCCCATAGTACACTCTACCTTGAGCTAGAGTCCCCAGGACAAGCCCTGAGGCCCTTCTCCTGTCCACCAACCCCTGTCGTGGCCCCCAGCAGCCAGCTACCCATAATCCCCTGGGAGTCGTTCTGGGTGTCCCTGCGTCATGTGAAGGCTTGGCCGGGATAAGCATCTAGTGACACTGCTGTCAGGAGGGATCTTTCATCAGCCAGGGGGAGAAAAAATTTAAAAGTTATTTTTGTGAGGAAATTGACATCCAAACATCATACCTATCTAACCCAGCCAAGGTGGAAAGTGAACCTTGATTCCATATTATACGCATTAGACCTGAAAGAGAAGAGTGAATTTTTGGGTTAACAGAGCCGCTGAGGCATCTGTGCCAGCTTCAGTGACTCCAAGCAAAAAGCAAGAGTGGTCAAAGTCTACCGAGACCCTGAGAATCTCACATAGTTAAAAATTTTGTTCTCTTCCCAAGCTACTGATAAACAACAACTACCTAAATCTCTGGATCCACCCCCACCCCCTCCACTGCCACACACACCCTCTTATCCATGTGGCTTCTCAGCAATGGAAAGAGAAGAGGGGCTGAGACACAGGGGGTCATGGGTCCTCTTCACTCTATGTGGTGAGTAAGTGAAGCTTGGCTGTCTTTTATGCTGTGTCGTTCATGACTAGAGGCAAAAGCCCACATGGTGGGCTCAAGAAGGACTCTGGAGCCTCACAGGCAGGTTGGCTCGTGGGCGGGCTATGGTTAGAAAAAACTGACAAATGAATAAGCATCGCTCGAGTACATGCTGTGTGGCACGCACAGTGTAAAGCTTTGGGTGGACATGGTCCCTGCCTTCATAGAGCTCAGAATCTGGTGAGGAAGATAGATTTTAAACAAAGAAAAATGCTAACGGTTATATAATTTGCAGATTGTGATAAATGAATAGCTCTCATGAGAGAGAATAACCGTGGGGATATAATAGAGACTGGGGAGCTGGGGTCAAGGAAGGTCTCTCTGAGGAAGTGACAGTAAAGATAAAGCCTAGAACAGTGCTGCTCAAATTTTAATGTGCATCAGAATCACCTGGAGAGTTTGTTACTAAACAGGTTTCTGGGTCCCACCCCCAGAGTTTCTGATTCAGTAGGTCTGAGGTGGGTCCCAAGAATTTGCCTTTCTAATAAGTTCCTAGGTGATGCTGAGGCTGCTGGTTTGGAGACCAAGCTCTGAGAACCACTGGCCTGGAGGATCTATAGGAATTAGCCAGGTGAAGAGCGTGGAGGAGAAGACCAGTGAGCGGAGGGAGAAGTGTGTGCCAGCACCCTGATGTGGGAAAGATCTGGGAGCTTCAGGTAATGGAACGGTCAGTGCCCTCAAGGCAGTGTATTAATGGACCAGTGGCTTGAGGTGATGTTAGAGATGAACCTGACCCTCATCCCCATCCTGAAACTCACCCTAACAGAGCTACTGCCAGTGGTAGCATTTCTAAGGATGATGGTTCCATTGACCCTTGGAGATGTCCTGCTGCCACGTGGGGCTAGTGGAGCTGTGCTGGCCCTGAGATACTGTGAGACTAATGTGATAATGTATGCAAAGGGCTGAGCACAGATCAAATGCCCAGTCCATTCTAGTATTCTTTCCTCCCTCTATTCCCTGGCTTGAAACATGGCCCTGTCTCAAGTTCCCTATTTTAGCTAGAGGGACATGTTGCTAAATTGGTGCTGTCCTGGAGATGCAAGCAAAAAGAGTACATGTGACAGGAATCCGTGGTACCTCAACTGGGATCTGGTTCAATGACTATAGATAAGGAATCTGGATACCACTTCCAAAGGGCAGGTGTATGTGTGTGTTTTCCTACATCTCATGCAATTTATAAATGTCGCAGGATTTTAAGCCAAGGAAAGCATGGGTTGGGTTTCTGGAGCCAAAGTGCACAGTTAGCATTAGGCCAATTCAATTCTGAGTACATTTTTTGAGTCCTTACTCTGTGCCAGGTGCCATGCTAGGTGCTGGGAAGACAGACGTAGGTGATCAAGGCTGGGTCCCTGCTCCTGAGGAGCTCCTAGTCTCACTGGGACATGGATACAAAAATAATGCAGAGCGGTGAGATAAAAGCCATAACAAAGTTCTGTACAAAGGGCAATAAAAACTCAGGAGAGAGAGCAGTTCTGCCTGGGGAAGACGGAGGTCACAAACAGTAAGTGACATCAGAGCCAAGCCTGGAAAGGAAATATCTAGAGAATGAGCAGAACTGAAGGATAAATGAACAAATCTTTAAGAACTTTTTTGTTATTGTCTTATGCTTTGACCTAAGTCGTCATTATGAGCTACTAAGATACATGGCCACATGGTGTTGAGTTTGATTTAAAATATTGCATAAACCGTTATATATAGAAACACATATGGAAACAATCTGAAAATATTTCTCCTCAAATATAGTGCCATTTGCTTTTATGAATTTGCTATTTCTGGATGAAAATGTGAAATATGGTTTGGTCTTCTGAGACTCAGAAGAAATTATATCACTATTCCAGTGAAAATAATTTTGGTGGTTAATTCATACATTTATTTAGTCAGTCGACAAACATTTAGTTAGAAATTTCAGTTTTTGTTTTTTTTTTTGCGGTACGCGGGCCTCTCACTGCTGTGGCCTCTCCCGTTGCAGAGCACAGGCTCCAGACGCGCAGGCCTAGCGGCCACGGCTCACGGGCCCAGCCACTCTGTGGCATGTGGGATCCTCCCGGACCCGGGGCACAAACACATGTCCCCTGCATCAGCAGGCAGACTCTCAACCACTGTGCCACCAGGGAAGCCCCAGAAATTTCAGTTTTTGGAGCACTGTAGTGGAGACAACAAAGATATGTAAGACATTGTCCTGCCCTCAGGACTCTTCAAGCCTTAGGAGTGAGAAAAACACCTGAGTAGTGTTTTTATTCTAACACAAGTGAGTAGTAAGTGGTACGAATGAGTACAGACAAAATGCTCCAAGTATCTAGAGGAAAAAAAGCTATTTTCGGATCAGGAAAATCATAGAAAGCTTGACCATTTATGGAGAAGCCATTTGCACTAGACCTAGTAGGGTGGGAAGGGATTGGACATACAGAACCGAGGCAGGGGGAGAGGTATTCCAGGCAGAGGCAGGTTTGTGATCAAAAGGAGAAGGAGGTCACTTGGAAGCGGCACTTTGTCCCATTTAGGGTGTGACGTGGGGAAAGAGCTAGAATTGGTAGATGTCAGCCTCACAACCAAAGTTTGAACTTGATTCCACTGGCTGTGACTTCTTGGAATTTGAAATGCCAAGCATTTGTCACTTGTTTCCTCGTGCGCTTGTTTTCGTTGGCATCTCAGGCCTAACCTTTGTCTTGGCATAATTTTGTCCAACCCATAGGATATATTTTAAAAAATCAGTCTGTGGGGCTTCCCTGGTGGCGCAGTGGTTGAGAGTCCGCCTGCCGATGCAGGGGACACGGGTTTGTGCCCAGGTCCGGGAAGATCCCACATGCCGCGGAGCGGCTGGGCCCGTGAGCCATGGCCGCTGAGCCTGCGCGTCCGGAGCCTGTGCTCCGCAACGGGAGAGGCCACAGCAGTGAGAGGCCCGCGTACCGCAAAAACAAAAATCAGTCTGTGTAGGCTGATAGTAGTAAAATCTCAATGTGGCTCCAATAGCTGTAAAGGCCACAGGTTGAAAGTAGACCCTTTTCCTTAGGAATTTGTGACTCTACCTCTGGAGGTTGAAAGAAATGGGTTCTGTATTGGCGTCCCTTCAGGAAACTATGAAGGCTTGCCCTACAAAGGTGTGGATGGGTGTGGGCAGGCTTCCGGGAAACCAACAAGGGATGGTGCAGTTTCCATGGGCTAGTGAGAGCCGAGAAGCTATTACCACCCAGAGGCCAATAGTAACACGCCACTAGGAGGATGGTCACGGGCTCAGAGATGCAGCAGATGCTGGGACTGAGAAAGCTCTGTGCTGCTATGGAGACACACAGCTACTGCCCTGCTCCCATCCTATGCTGGTACCTCCCATTGCTGAACCCAGCTCTCGTGAGCCAGAGACCAAGGGGCCCATGATGTATTCCTTACAGGTCAGCCTCCCAGGGCACAGGGTCGGGGAGGAAGGATGGAGAGCCCATCTGGAGGGGCAAACAGAGACTATCCAGCACAATCCTTTTTAGCTTTTGAATATTTTTAGCTTTAGTAATATGATTCCAAAACCACCCAAACTACGAAAAGCCTTCATTTAACAAATATGTTCCAAACACCCCTATGGTTCTCAGGAATTTAAAAGAATTAAGAAACACAGAAAATAGATTGGATGGATAGATGAATGCATGGTTGGCGAAGGAGTCTTTGGCTGGGACAATTCACTAAATAGTAACTCAGCTAGATTGCGAGGTTGGTGAATACAGGGATTGGGCTGGGTTTCTTCATTGTTGAATCCTCGATGACCAGTACTATGCCTGGAGCTTAGTAGACCCTGATAACTGTTTATTGGAATAACGTGATGGATGAAACATCAAGAACACCAAGCAACATAAATGTGAGTCTGGGGTCTTAGGTCAGGGGAACCCAAAGTTAGGGTCAGGACCTAACATTCTCTGACCCAGGAGAAGCAGGTAATGACAGTGTTTATCTTTCTGCTTCTAGTACTTTTTAGGTCAAAGGACCTCCCAGGAACAAAGGCCATTTAATGGTGTTGGGGAGATAAAGGATAATCTTTCCTTTCAATCTTTCAATCTTTTTCAGCAGCTTAAAAGGGCAACATTATAACGCCTGCATTCCAATCTCAATTCATTCATTCATTTTTTCATTTAGTGACTTAGCCCTCAAGGAGCTTAGTCTGGTAGGAGCCACAGACATGACACAGGAAACTGCAGTGCTACTGCTGGCTACACAGAATGCAGGCCGCTGTGGGAGCAATAGGGGGGCGCCCTACACGGGCTGGAGGTCTCCCAGTAGGAAAGTTGGGTCCTGAAGGACTATCCCACCTGTTTATTGCTGGCATCCACCCATGCCTTCTCCCTCAACCGCAGAATAAAGAAGTAAGAAAGTATCAGTAAGTAGATAAGTAAGTAAGTAAGTAAATGTCTTGAGATGCAAATTACTGGCTAAGGTGACACTTGGACTCAGATGCATTCACACCAAAGTGCCATCAGCCAATCAGTGAACTCAGGTGGAGGGTTCATCCCTTCCTCACCCTAGAGAAGAGGAGCAAAAGGTCAGGAGGGCACAAAGCCGGTGTCTGGACAGGAGAGAGGAGAGAACAGGTGCAGCAAGGGAGGCTGGGGGATGTCTAGACAAACCTCATTGATTGCAGGATTGTTTTTGGAGGATCAGTACTATTTACCTTTAACTCTGCAAACAAATGGAAGGTGTGTGCGGAGCGTTCTTTGTTTAGCCATGCTCATTTGTTTGCTTTTTATTTTTTTTTCTTAGCCCCTAGCAACTGAACATAGGGTCCAAGGTCTCAGAAATGTTGTTATGGACCCACGCGATGTGTGTTAACGCGGATCCACCTGATTTATGAAGGTGGTTGGCTGGTTTTAAAACATGGGCAATTCGGGGGGCTTCCCTGGTGGCGCAGTGTTTGAGAGTCCGCCTGCCGATGCAGGGGACACGGGTTCGTGCCCCGGTCCGGGAAGATCCCACATGCCGCGGAGCGGCTGGGCGGAGCGGCTGGGCCCGTGAGCCATGGCCGCTGAGCCTGCGCGTCCGGAGCCTGCGCTCCGCAACGGGAGAGGCCACAACGGTGAGAGGCCCGCGTACCGCAAAAACAAAAAAACAAAACCCGAAAAACATGGGCAATTTTGTTACAAATTTGCTTCATTCCCAGACGTTTTGTTAATCAGTACATTCTTGTCTTTCCCTTGAGTATTATGACTAGGAATGGGAGGAAAAAAATAAGTTGGGGACGAGGAGCAGAGGGGGAAAAAAGAGTGTTGGTCAAAATCTAAGGGGCAAGGATTTGTTTTTAAAGATTTTTTTGATGTGAACCATTTTAAAGTCTTTATTGAATTTGTTACAATATTGTTTCTGTTCTATGTTTTGGGTTTTTGGCCAGAGGCATGTGGGATCTTAGCTCCCCATCCAGGGATCGAACCCGCACCCCTGCATTGGAAGGCGAAGTCTTAACACTGGACCACCAGGGAAGTCCCTGGATGTCTTAATTTATCTATATTGCCCTCATTTTTCAAGAAAGCCTGCTAGAGTTTGAGAATTTGATTAAAATGCATTTTAATTCTTAGATAAATTTGGAAAATAGAAGTGTTTTCTAAATTTACTTCCTCCTCCTTCCACTGATTTTTTAACGGAGGATAAAACATCTAGCCCCAGAAAGTTTTGTTGGTTTAAGAGGGTGTGTGTGTGTGTGTGTGTAAGGCTATATTTCATTTTCAATAAGAATACAAGTTCTGTTACTCTCTCCATTTGCAGTCTTTCAGGTGTTGAGAGTTTTGTTGTCCTTGGCCTGGAAGATGTTAGGCTGGGACGGACCTCTGGCCAGAGAGCAGATTACTTACCTTCTGGACTTCTACTGAAGTCTCCTTTGTCCAGCCCTCTCTGTTCACCTCTTGAAAGCCTTCAAGGCTAGATCCTTAGCTCCCCTGCTCAGAGCTTCCTCTCGTATCTTTATGTTGATGATGCCCAACTTTTTAGCTCCAACAGAAACGTTTCCCATCACCTGCAGACCTGTTTCCTCTTACTGTCTAGACATCTCTCCTGTGTGTTCCCCAGGTACCTCAGACCCCATTGACTCAAAACTGCTCACCAGAGTGCTTGCTTTTGCCCAACCAGTGCCTGTCTTAGTGGGAAATAGCAGCATCCAAGAGTTGCCCACTCACAGCCCATTGGTTTCCAAATCCTATTCTGTCCCTGGATTTCTTTCCCGTTTTTCCCCCCCTCACCATTCCTGATGCCAGTGCAGTCTTTCAGGCTCTCCTCCACTCTTCTGGATGATTATTAGTTGTCTCCCTGCCTCTCTTAGCCTTCTCCAACCCATGCTTGCCTCCACCACCAAATTTATCTTTATAATGTACAAATCTCCATGTTGTGTAGTCCTTGTGCAAAATCTTTCAGAAGTTCTTCATTTCCTAGCTCTTTATATCAGTGGACAAGTTGTTTAAATAGTTTCCTTCTCTTTATGTGGGTTTTCCTCCTATCATATGGGCCACAGCTCCTTCCTCGTTTTGCTGGTATCTCCTCTGCTGAACCTCGAAAGGTGGGCAGGCCCAGCATGCGGTTCACCGCCCTTTCTGATTACACACCCCGTGGCTTACAGAAGCATCTACACGTTGATGACTCCCACATGTATGGCTCCAGTCCTGACCTTTCTACTGAGCTCCGGACACAGATCCAGCTGCTTCCTTGCCATCTGCACTTGGATGTCTAATAGAGACTCAGACTGAACAAGGCCAAAGCAGGGCTCTTGATTTCCCACCCATTCTTTTCCTGCTCTTTCCTCACCCTTCCCCATCTCAGTAAATGGCATCGCCATCCACCCAGCTGCTCAGGCCAAAAACCTGGGGTTTTTGCTGTTTCTTCTCTCTCCTCACTCCACTCCCCACATGTACTCCATCATGAGTCCTGTCAGCCTTACTTTCAAAACCACGCATCCCCAACCTGATCATTTCTACCGTCTCCGCCGCTTTCTCCTTAGTCATCACCGCCTCCCCCTGGATTGTGGCAACAGCCTCCTGCTGCCCTATGAACCCCTAGCACGGATCCTCCACACAGTGGCCAGAGTGATCTTTTCAAAAAGCCAATTGTATCATGTTTCTTCTCTGCCTAACACTGTCACCAGGCTGCTTGTTGCACCCGGCCATACCCACACTGGCCTCCTGTCTCTTCCTGGAACTTACCAAGCTTGTGCAGCCTTAAGGATTTTGCATTTGCCATTCCCCTCTCTGGGACCCTCTTCCCTCAGATCTTTGCATGCCCAGCTCCTTGGGACAATCCATGTGTCAGTACAAACATTCCCTCCTGGAGAAGCCCTCTCTGACCTTCCAAAGTCACCTCTCTCCGTCTCCTTCTATTGCAATCATTTGTTTTATTATCTTCAGCTCATGCTAAAATGATCTTCTTCTTTCTTTTATTTTTTCATGTTAATTGCCTCTCTTCCCTCCACTAGAATGTAAGCAGTACGGATTCATCTTGTTTCCAATCTGTTTTTTATATATATTGGGTATAAGTGTCAGTGAGTGGGGGAGGGTTTAGGCTCTCAAACACACTTGAAGGAATACTTGGGCACAGTGGGCTCTCTTCAGATACAAGTGCAAGTTTATGCTTCTGGCCTCCTGCTGAGAAATAATGATGAGAGAGATTTTCTTGGTAATGCTAAACTTCCCAGTCCACAATTAATCTTTGCAGATCTGTAACTCCAAGCCACAGGGCTAATGCCCATCCGTGTGACAAGACCGGTTTACTCAAAACTCTCTATACCTCTGTCTCTTTGACTTGAGCCCTCCTGAGGAGAGGGATCCAGGTTGGAGAATGTCTGATCTAGAATTCTGTAGGAGGTGTGTTGGGTTTCCTTAGGGTGGCTTTGCTAGTTGGACTGAGATTTCAATATGATTAGGGAAGACTGGGGCTAGGATCCTGAATGTACTCACATATTTAGAGTAAGGGAGGCCACAGGTGACACTAAGTGGCCTCTCAAAGTCTGTTGTCAGAAGGTCGGTAATGTTACTGTGTATTCCTTTGGTTCGGGATAGGGATGGTGGTAATGGGATAATGCTATACCAAATGGATGGAAGAATTACAAGAAGAGTTTAATGCACATATTGCCATAGAAGGTAAACCATGGACTTAATTTCTCCAGAAATTGCCACGTGCTGGTAGCACTTGAAGGTACTGGTCTTTCCTATTGCGGCAATCATGTAAGTACCAGCTTGTCAGCACTATCAACACCTTCAATCTTCAAAGAATGACCAGTGCTATGTTCAGAGGAGCCTAAATGGTGCACCCCATTTGTTTTAACCTCATCAGTGGAACCAAAGTCTTGTTATCGATACATAACTGCTGCTCTTCCAGCCCTGAGTGGTCAGGCTGCTTCTTTTTTTTTTTAATTAATTAATTAATTAATTAATTTTTGGCTGCGTTGGGTCTTCATTGCTGCGTGTGGGCTTTCTCTAGTTGCGGCAAGTGGGGTCTGCTCTTCGCTATGGTGCACGGGCTTCTCATTGCGGTGGCTTCTCTTGTTGCGGAGCTGGGGTTTCAGTAGTTGTGGCACACAGGCTAAGTAGTTGTGGCTCGCGGGCTTTAGAGCGCAGGCTCAGTAGTTGTGGCGCACGGGCTTAGTTGCTCCGTGGCATGTGGGATTTTCCCGGACCAGGGATGGAACCCGTGTCCCCTGCATTGGTAGGCGGATTCTTAACCACTGCACCACCAGGGAAGTCCTGGTCAGGCTTCTATTTATTCCCTATGAGAAAACAACTCCCCCCCGCCACCCCCCTACGTATCTCTTCTTATTGGGTTATGGACCTGAAGCAGGTAGATGCCAGTACACGTCTGGGCCATGAGCTGCCTTCCTCCCTCTCATATTCCAAACAGCTAGACACATAGGGCCATAGGCAAAGCTGTGGAATGGGTGAAGTTGGTTTTTGCTGCCCATTTCCTTTTACCCCAGAAATGTTTACTCTTCCTAAGTAAGCATGGTGTTGAGTTGCTCTTCAGAGAAGAGAGCACCAGATACACAGTACACAGTCTTATGAAGGTTTTAAAGGCACAAAGAGTTGCCACAGATAGAAATATTTACAGTTTGAAATTTTAGGATAGAGCAATGCTGAACCGATTAGGACCAAAACAACAACAACAACAAAACAACACTCCAAGGAAATTATAAGGCATGTAAAATCTGGGTGGAGGAGACATTATGGCCATGAGCAGGGGTGGGCTGGACTCTAGCCCCTCTGAGTTAAATCATCCCATACTGGCTATTGCTACTTACCTGGCTTAGTCCAGGGAGAGACATGGGCGCTGTTTCACTCCTGGCAATAGGGGTGCAAAGGGAGGGACAGGCCAGTGACACTACACTGGAAGAGGTGGCTGGTTGGTTCAGAGAGCAACGGAGAAGGAGGGAAGCCAGATGGCTGTGGCTTGAATTGGGAGAGTTGTTAGTGGCATTAACCACCAGGAATCAGATTTGGTAGGGAGATGATGCTTCCTGGTTCAGAAACTTTCATTGTGAAATGTTGGTGGGACTCTCGTAGAGATGTCCAGTAAGCAACAGGAAGTGTGAGAACACTGCTTCATTATGTTGTTGTAGACTTTCCAGCCACTCCCCCACTAGACTGGGAACTCTGTGCTTTGGGTTCTTTTCCCTTTGTTCTCTCCCTTCTTGGTTTCCTTCCCTTTGCTTTAGTTCCCTTTCCTTCTTTCTTTCCTTTTCTCCTTCCCTCTCTTCCTCACTTTAAAAATCATGCATCCCTCCATAATCCCCTTCAAGGTACACAACAGGGTTAAGTGTTGGGCTTGATTTTGCTGTATTATAGCGGGGATGGAATAGAAAACTTTTAAACAGTAGGCATCCAAAGACACTGAGAAGCTAAAAAAATACACTCAGACCCTCAGAACTCTGGCTAATAGTCTTGAGACACCGTCTGTTTCATGCAGTATCTCGGGGACAGTAGACAACCTGCTGGTTGCCACAGGCATGTACGGTGCACAGCTAGCCTCCTAGTACTTCTTGAGCAGCTCTTCTGGAAAATCCCCACACTTCCAGGAGTGAATAATATGGCTTTTGTTTTTCTTTTATAGATAATGAGAAAAGAGATTGAGAGGATTTGGTGTTATTATTGTTTTTCTCGTTTTGCTTTTCCTTTCCTTTCTGAAAATATTTGTACTTTTTCTTGGGTTGACTTACCCTGAGTTCTTCAAACTGTCCTTTTAGCTGCTGGGTTATTTTCAGACTTTCTTAAAGTTGTGTTGCTTCACCCCCCCAAGTCTCAACCTGAACTTGATCTTTCACCTTCTGATGTCTTTGCTGTTCTGCTTTTCCTTGTCTATACAGGGCCTTAAAAGGCTATTATTGTGAAATAATGATAGATTATGCTTCTGATTTCAATGACCTTAACCCTTATACCTAATCTTCTTTGCCTTACTTTTCCGTCTGTGGAAGGAGGAAGTGTATTAGTTTTGCTGTTGGACATAACACATTACCACAAATTTAGTGGCTTAAACACACACATAAATTATCTCACAGTTTCTGTGGGTCAGAAGTTGAGCATGGATATACAGGTCCTCTGTGTTAGCTGGGGCTACAGTCTCATCTCAAGGCTCAACTAGGGAAGGGTTCAGTTTTGGGCTCTCCTGGTTGTTGGCAGGACTTAGTTCTTTTCAGTTTGTTGGACTAAGGGCCTCAGTTTCTTATTGGCTCTAGGCCAGAGGCCCCCTCGGTTCCTTGCCACAAAGGGCCTCCCCAACATGGCTGTTTGCTTCATCAAAACCAGCAAGAGAGAGCGTTTCCTAGCGAGACTGTGTACGTCCCCATCACCTTTACCATACTTTATGTATAGGAAGCAAGTCACAGGTTCCCTGACACTCAAGGGGAGGGGAGTCCACAAAGGCCTGAACGCCCGGAGGTAGGGATAACTGGAGGCCATCTTAGAGTCTGTTCACACAGAGAGGAGTGCTGTTGAGGGAAAAGGCTTTGAGCTCCTTAGAAAAAGACAATAAAGGCTATATTCATACTGCCCTCATGCCTTATGGTTGGCCTTTATAGATTATGGCCAACACTAAAATAATAATGTTTTTCCATGTCTCTCTCCGCGTCCTATGCACTAGGTTTTACTTCTAAAAATGACTTGTTTCCCTTTTCTACCATTAGAAATCGCATCAGCCGCTCTGGATGAGAAAGTCAGCCAGAAAAGATGGCTGTTGTTGATCTTGGTTTTGGCTGGACTGACTCAGCCCTGTGGGCAGTTGAGAGAGGAAAGGCCTTTGTAAATGCTCCCTAGGTCTTTGTTAGAAATCCGTCCCCCTAGAGGAGCCAGGTATGGGGCAGGTGTGATAATAACCACAGCTGGATGCCAGGCTTATTCACAGCTGAAGGATTTAATTGGGCCCGATTCATCACTTTTTCAAAGTGCCTGAAAGCTTAAGAGTATCTGCCCAGGCCTTTGATTCCAGCTCCCAAAATACATTGGGAGGTGCAGTAAGGGTAGCAGTAACTTTGGCTTGATCCACGTTTGACTCGCGTTGGTAAATTGTCCGCACAATTAAGGCTAAGGGACAACACCCGCTCACCAGCCTATCCCGCCCCGCAACAGGCACATAATCAGGTGTCCTTTACAAATTCATTTGAATACAAAAGTCCTCCTTTAACTTTGAGGTAGAACGATCTCTATCTATCTATCTATCTATCATTTATCTATCTATCTATGACTAATGTCTCTGACATTAGAATCTCTTTAAAATGATAGTGTATACGAATTTGAGTTGAGGAATGAGGCAAATCTGATCCTTCAGTGTTTTCTTGGGGGTAGAGGCGCACGGAGAAGAGAGTGGAAAGGATGGGCATGGTGAAGTGGAAGCTCCGTGTCCAGATTCCGAGTCCCAAGAAACGCCAGACTGGGCAGAGCAGGCTAGACTCGATTTCCCTCGAGGGGCGGGAGGGGCGCTGCGGGGATCGGAATAGCTAAAGGCGGGGGGTAGGGGTGGGGGGGCGCTAAGCGGGCTCAAAGTCGGGGCTCACACCCTGAGAGGGGCGCTAGGACCCAGGCACTCGCTGGCTCGGGACGCGCCTGGGGAGTGAAGGCGCAAAGAGGCTCAGGCTCGCGGCCAGAGTCCCGCGGAACGACCAGCCCCTCGGCGCGGGGTGCGGTCGCCCTCTGCCCTCTGTGCGGGGCTGCGGCGCGGGCCAAGGGCACCGCTGGGGCGCCCAGCAGCCGCCCGCCACCGGCATGGACCCGCCGAGTGGGCGCCAGGTGAGCCCGGCGCGTGGGGTCCGCATATCCTGCGCGCCGCCCCCTCCCACCCCCGCGTCCAGAGCTGTCCCCACACCCCTTTAGGACACCCCGCAGCCAGGGAGAGGCTCCCCCCAGCCCCGGTCTCTCCGTGTCCTGGTGCCCAACTTCTTTTTTCCTTCCCAGGAGGGGAGCACCTCGAGTGTCTGCTGTAACCGCCCGGTTTATAATTCCGAATAATACCAATCGCCCACCCACAGAGCGGTCGGCATATGTGTGGCGCTTTCCCTGGCACTAGCCGACCTGCTGCTACGTCGGGCCAGCTGCACTGACTCCTGTTGCGCCCCGAGTTTCCCACGCCGTCTCCGCGCGATCGCGGTGCCCCTGCCTTCCTCCGCGCTTGCCGTGGCTGCGAAGCTGCCTCCCCTCCCGGAGAGCGAACAGCCCACCGCCCCAGCCCTCTGGCGTGGGTGGAGGGCAGGGCGCTTCGGTGCCCGGGACTCCGCGATCCGGGGGACCCACTCCCACCCGCGTGCGCAGCTCCCCAGACCGCGCTCGCTGGGCACCCAGACGGAGCATGTTTATACCACCCTCCTCCGGTGGGGAGATGGAATGTGGGTGCAGAGAAGGGGCTCACGCTGTGGGGCGTAGGAAAGTGCGGGTGAGAAAGGTCTTCCGTGCAGGAGAGGCGTTTCGACCAAGGCGGAAGCTGCGCAGGAGAGCTGCCTCTCTGAACTTGGGGGTGACCTGCTGGGCGTCCGAGTGTCTCCTGAAGCGCACTCAGTTACCAGGATCAAGTAGACGCGGTCCCTGGACTGTTGCGGGAGGGGAGGCTTGCACCCGCATTTATAAAGTCTTGCCGAGAGGTCTTCGCCTTCAGAAGGCGCTCTGTACCCCCAAGACTAGTCGTGCCCAACCATTCTGCTTCCGGCTCAATCTGATACCAGTTTACCGTCTCCAGGTTGCCAAAACCAGAGAAACGTCGCTGACGAGTTGCTATGGGCGAGCTTCGAGTCGCTAGGGCTGCAAGACCACCGCGGTTGGGTGGTTGGCTATGGCCCCCCGCAAACCTTTGCGGGCCGCCAGGTCGAGGCACTGGGGGGCGTGCCTGCTCTGATAATCACAGACGCGTGTGTCAGAACCTGAAGTTAAACGCATAGTGCTAACCTAGAAGAGAAACTTCCTCTAAACTGTGTGTTGGGAGACAATCAGCAAAAACATTTACACAGGGCCCGTGGGGGTAGATGAGGGGCAGAGGACCCGCCCTCTGGGATTTTATAATCTGCTGGTTAGCATCGCCAGTTCTACCTGACTGCCCCTCTGACACTGAATGCACTGTTTTAACTTTGCTCGGTTTTCCAAGAAGCAAAAACGGAAGAATGATAATTTACCAGCAGTGGAAGGAGCATCTCTATTGGAAAGCTACTACCTGGGTTCCAGCCCTACCTGTACTACTGACCAGCTATGAAACTTTGGGCAAGACACACAACCTGTCTGGGCCTCAGCTGGCACAAAAAGCTCGAAAAGACCCTTTCATTCTGGGAGCTTCTGTAACAGTAATTTGCCAAGCTTACATAGCCTTCCCATGCTCAGCGGTTCTTTGGAGTCTAAATTGCGCTTGCTTCCACAGAGCATCCATGGACCAAAGAAATACTAGATCAGAATCAGAATGTGGGTGAGCTGTATTTTAATTCCAGTCTGTTTATAGGGCTGCACAAATCTTTCAGGTTTAAGGTCTGTGGAAATAAGCCTGGCTGGCTCAGTTAATACTTAGAATGCCCCGGGAAGGACCTCAAATAGAAAGTCCTGTTTTAAGTTAGAGTATGGTTACATAAAAGATTCTTTCTGTGCCTTTGAAAGACCTGTGCCATAGCCACCCTGTTACCTAAATGAGTAGAGGAGAAGGCCCAAACTGATCCCTCCACAGAGGAGGGCTGGGTATACTGCGTACTTCGTGGAGGCATCTTGGGTTATACCTGATAAGCAACTTATTTACCTGGGAATGACGCTGTTAATATTAACTTCTCAGAAAAGCAGTTTATCAGTTTAGTAATGAAATAATGAAATTGTCTTTAGAGCCTACATTAAGTATCAGAATGCCTAATATTGCTAGAGTTTATTGGGGTAAGTGCTGCTTTAAAAAGCACTGCCTTTTTATTTAATTTCAGGCAGGGAAATAAGCAGGATGATTTATTATGTTTTCTTACAAGATAATTTTTTAAAGGAGATTAAAAAAAGCAGAGTAAATACAATACGAACTAAAGAAACCTTGTTTCTTCAGGTTCCAGAGATGAATAACATCATCATTACCGTAATGGTGCACATCTATTAAGCACTTACTGTCTGCCAAGCATTGTTCTAAGCACTTTATGTACCTAGTCTCTCGAAATCCTATCAACAACTTCTGAAGGAAGTGCTATAATTTCTTTCAGCCTTACAGGCGGGGGAACTGAAGCTTCTTGCCCGAGATCACCTAGCTGGTAGGCGGTAGAATGGACCAGCTCCTTGAGCTCATTGCGATAATTCAAACGATATGCAAGATCGAGGAGGTAGGGAGGGTCAAAAGTGCCTACTGAGTGTTGGGTACTTTATACCCCTCAGTGCATGGATATTAATACATTTTTTGTGAGTTGTATTTTTATTTTCTTTTTTCTAGGTATCCTTTCTTGCTTTTAATATGATTTGGGCATCTTTTAACATGAGCAAAGAGAGTGACCTCTTTCTTTTTAACTTTAGTACCTAGATTTTTTTTTAATTACTACTCTTACTTTAATTAATTAATTTATTGGCTGCATTTGTGTCTTCGTTGCTGCACACGGGCTTTCTCTAGGTGAGGCAAGCGGGGGATACTCTTTGTTGCTGTGCGTGGGCTTCTCCTTGCAGTGGCTTCTCTTGTTGTGGAGCACAGGCTCTAGGTGCATGGGCTTCAGTAGTTGCAGCATGTGGGCTCAGTAGTTGCGGCACGCAGACCCTAGAGCACAGGCTCAGTAGTTGTGGTGCACGGGCTTAGTTGCTCTGCGGCATGTGGGATCTTCCTGGACCAGGGATCAGCCCGTGACCCCTGCACTGGCAGGCGGATTCTTAACCACTGCGCCACCAGGGAATTCCCTGGTACATAGATTTGAGTGCAGCTGGATGAACCATCACAGATTTAACCAATTCCCCGTGAGCTGGCATTTGGATTCTTTCGAAATTTTCACACCATATATGGGGCTGGCATTCTTATCTATATATTTCTGCACACCTATTCAGATGTTTCTGGTAGATCAATTCCTAGGGGTGGAATTGTTATGTGAAAGAGCATGGTTCCTAGTTGATGTGTACTTTTTAATAGATACTGCCAACTTGCCTTCACAAAAGGAAATGTAATTTCTGGTTTGGGGTCCAGTTCTTCTGCTAACACATTTTTGGGCTTTTGATAAATCAGTGCATCTGAATGGGTCTCAGGTCTATCATTTATAAACTAGGGGTGGTAGGACTTGTTGGTTCCAAGGTCTTTTCTGCAAATATGTATAATTAGAAGATGAACAAAAAAAATTGTCCATATTTGATCATTTTTTTACCTACACAAACAGAAGTTTAATATGGGTTCGCCTATGACACATGAACTCCTAAAATACCCATTTTTGGTACCCCAGGTTTCTGAGATTGATTTGTATGTGGCCTTAGCTCACATGCAAATCTGTGTCCTGCTCTCTTTTTATAAAGGTACCAGTTGTACTGGATTAGGACCTATCCTAATGACCTCATTTAATGTTAATTATCTTTTAAAAGGCCTTCTCTGCAAATACTTACACTCAGAGGCAGTAGGGGCTAGGACTTCAGCCTGTGAATTTGGGGGGACACACTTCAGCCCATAATACACTGTCTCTGTCAAATGGCACCTACTGAGGTGTAGGCACCCTGTTTTTATTTGAGGGCAATATGTTTCTGAAGCTACATCATGGAATCTTCTCTCTCTTCCTATTGCATGTCCCCCATTGCCTAAAAAAAGTGTTTTTTTTAAAATTCCCTGGGTGTTCTTTAAAGGGGCTCAATATGACTACTTGTATCAAGTAACCTTTCATCAGTGACAGTGAATCTCATGTGAGACAGGGTGACTGTAGGTGAGAGGTGGTAAGCATTGTGGTTAAGAGCCTGCATCTTGAAGCAGGCTGCCTGACTTCTAATCCCAGCTCCATCACTCACCAGCAGAATTTCTTCATCTGTAAAATGGGAAGAGTAATATTTACCTCACTGGGTTATTGTGCCAATTAAATGAGATGATGTATGTAAAGTGCTTGGCATATACTAGGGGAGTCAAAAATGGTTGACTATTATTATTTTGCAACTTCAGAAGCTCACGGAGCCTTTCAGGCTCAGTGTGCCCCGTCCCAGGCTGCACGCCAGAGGCACGGACAACCCAGAGGCTCTGTTCCTGGAGCTCCCAGGGCTTCCATGTGTGCCCTAGTATGAGAGTCATTGCATGACCATTGTCAGAATCCAACAGCTCACACACATGAAAGTCATGGGCTCATAATTCGATTTGAAAGCTGAAAAGGAACACGAGAGATAGTCCCTTAAATAGCTCATTAAAATGATCATCCCCATTTCAGTTGTGGCAACTAGGGTTGGCAATTAAAATGATACGTAAAAGCAGCATTTCCGTTTTTCTAAGATGTACACTTGCCAATTTTAATGCCCTTGGAATCAGAGTGTGTTTTGCAGTCAATGGCACCTGAGAGTTAGGAACCTTTCCCTTTAACCTGCCTGGGAAGATGACCGCAGACTTACCTTCTCACAGCAACTTTTCCTTGGAAACATAAGGGGTTAAGGTAAGTGTGGATTTCTCTATACCTGGGGTGGATTATCTGTCTTGATTATTGTGAAACTCTAGATTCCTGGAACTGCCCTGGGACTGGGAGAACGTGGAGCGGTCACGTGGACTTAGGCCTGCAGGACTAGAGTGATATAGAGGCCAATAGGAAACCAAGGCTGTGGCTTCTTTGGGGCAGGGTGAACCATACACGTCATCCCTAGCGACTGTGTTCATCCCTGCTGTGGTAGAGGGAGGCCAAGACTCTGCATCGGGCGTAGTTGCTGGCCTTCCTACGAGACAGCAGATACATACTGTATTTCCCATCCTTTTTCCTACTATGAAGCTAAGGAAGGGCAGTGCTGGATGAAAGTCAAGTGTGTTGTGAATTGATTACCTATCTGGATCTGTGACTCCTGCTGGTGGGGCAGCACCTTATCAATTGCTGTTGGCCTGACAGTGATTGTGATGTATTTGTCATTGCCTGTGAATTCATCTACTGAGTTTTAGCTTCTGATGTTTTCAACTTTTCAATGAGATAGGTACATTGTTGGTAATACATGTTGAGTTTAACTGCTGATTAAGATGACTTCAAAAAGGTTACACTGTGATTTGGCACTGAAACAAAAAGTTATTGTTTACATGGTTACAAAGAGAGTCAGGGAAGTAGAGCATGGGGTATAAATTTGATATTGATAAAGCAAATATTTGTCATTGGAGGAATGATGCAATTTCAGTTCTGTTTTCTTTGCGTTTTTTTTTTTTTTTTTTGCAAAGTAGCAGCCAAATGATTTTAATAAAGAAAATATACCCACAAGTACATAGAGCTAGATTTATGTTTTATTATTGAGATATGTGCAAAAGGATTACCTATCACGTCAAGTAACTAAACTGAAGGCAGGAGAAATTGTCTAATCCCTCAGTACAGATGAAAAAATTCAAGGCTATGAGAGGCTAGTGAGGCCAATTCTTGTATCTTACACAATTGTCATTATGCCATTATGTCATAGTTTAATGGGCAGCATTTTTTTTTCCGTAATGGTACATCCAGCGATGGTGTTTGTATAATCAGTGGTATCTTAGATTTGATGGAATATGGCAAAAGTGGTAAAGAGGGGACTGGAACATAGGTCTCCTGCCCCCCCAAGCAGTTTAATTTCCCCTGCACACACATTCCCTGACCAAGGTATTGTCTGACCCCAGCTTCCAGATTGGTGACAGAGTCACTTGCATGACCCTGAGAGTGAGAAGCCTAGGCTGCAAAATTTAAGGAGGTCTTCAAGGGCAGGGCCAGCATCTGAGAGTGAGCGCCTCCTTAAAATTGCAGTCTAGGGCTTCCCTGGTGGCGCAGTGGTTGAGAGTCCGCCTGCCGATGCAGGGGACACGGGTTCGTGCCCCGGTCCGGGAGGATCCCATATGCCGTGGAGCGGCTGGGCCCGTGAGCCATGGCCGCTGAGCCTGCGCGTCCGGAGCCTGTGCTCCGCAACGGGAGAGGCCACAGCAGTGAGAGCCCCGCGTACCACAAAAAAAAATTGCAGTCTAGCTGCCTTGTCCTAGTCCCAGCCCCGGTTCTGATCTTTGAAAGGGATTTCAAACTTTTCCCTAGATGATTAGGAAAATTAAATGGAAGTATAAACGGATGAAAAGGCAATCATCTAAAACACATGGCCAGCCAATATCCTGCATTGCAAATATGAGTGCTCCTGAGTGAGATCTATGGAGAGCATTACCAAGAGTGGTTGGGATGTTGCTAAGAAGGTGACCTCATAAATGCATTAACACTGCATGAGTTCCTTACCCTTGTACATGTGTTAGGAGGCCATGGCTGATTAAATAATAGGAAAACAAATGATTTTTCTAAGTTTTTAGGATCTTTTGTTCTAGTTCCATTTAGCATTTTTTGTTTGTTTGTTTTTTGCGGTATGTGGGCCTCTCACTGTTGTGGCCTCTCCCATTGCAGAGCATGGGCTCCGGACGCACAGGCTCAGCGGCCATGGCTCACGGGCCCAGCCGTTCCGCGGTATGTGGGATCTTCCCAGACCGGGGCACGAACCCGTGTCCCCTGCATCGGCAGTCGGACTCTCAACCACTGCACCACCAGGGAAGCCCCCATTTAGCATTTTTAAAAGGAAAATTCAAGGCCATTTTTCTTGCAAAGGAATGGAATGTGAAGAGGAAAATTCAATTCCTCATCAAGTCTCCTCTATTTTGAAAACTGCACAAAGATCTTCTTAGTAACCCAAGAGTGCTTTAGAAGGCTGGGGAGTTCTAGATCCTGTCCTGGCTGGTGGTGGTGATATGAGGAAGACTAAGGTAAATAATATCGACAAAGCATTTACTATGAGCCTCTTTGTCAAACAACCCATTGAATGGCATATGTGCTTAAAGAGCATCGTTTTGCAATACACATTTTTATGTTTCAAAGAGGAAAAGCGCAGTTTTATCTCAGAATGGCATTTTCCGAGGGACAGTGGCCACTGAGGTATTTTCACCGTCTTTTGTTGAGCAGGTTTTTCTGTTTAAGGAAGGGCATTTCAGATCTTTTAATGCAGCAGGCATGGAAGTTCTCAACATGCTGTCACTCACATTATGGGAATCCATTCTGTTGGAAGGGCCATAGCTCCCCCATTGAGCTCTACAATAGCAGAAAATACGGCACAGCTGCAGGGATTGCACAAGAAAGGAAAACAAGCAGGAACATGGGAGAGGAGAGTGGAAGGAGGTGAGGGGAAGGCGTCTGGAGGAAGGGAAAAGCTCTATGTCCCAACCCTTTTGCATCACAGCACACAGAGGGCAATGATTATGTTGTCTGGGATGCTGGAGGTGGTGGACAAGGCTCTGTCTGCTCCAGGCCCTGCATGGGTGGCCTGAGGGCTGAGAGAACCAGTGTCTTGTCAGGCTATTCCAGTTCGGTCAGTCCATCTGAGAAAGCCCTGGTGGAAAGTGTAGCCCTCAGGAGGAGGGAAGGAGGGAGCCCAGGGGCCACTGGATTATCCTGCCCACCTGCCTCAAACACCAGATGGCCTCTTGCCTCAGCCCGCATGTAGCTGACATTCTTTTTTTTTTTGCGGTACACGGGCCTCTCACTGTTGTGGCCTTTCCCGTTGTGGAGCACAGGCTCCGGACGCGCAGGCTCAGCGGCCATGGCTCACGGGCCCAGCCGCTCCGCGGCACGTGGGATCTTCCCGGACTGGGGCATGAACCCGCGTCCCCTGCCTCGGCAGGTGGACTCCCAACCACTGTGCCACCAGGGAAGCCCGTAGCTGACATTCTTATTTCATCCCGAAGCCCTGCCACATATGCTCGTCTGCAGGACTTTTCTCAGTTTCTGTCTGAGCGAGATCGGGAGGCCAGGGAGAGCTGTGGGTGGCAGAGGAGGATGAAGGCAGCTGACGATGGTAGCTTCCTTCCTCTGACTCCTATTCTATAAAAGGAGCAGGTTTCCACTGTCCACGTGACAAGTTATTACTGAGTCTCCCGCATGTGCCAGACAAAGTTTCTCTCCCTTGGTGCTTACCTTCTGGTGTGGGGAGTTGGTAAAGAACGAGTGAGCGAATCAAGAGAAAGCAAGCAAGTCAGAGGGCAGTATGTGCTAGGGAGAAAGAGCACCAGGGCGAAGGTAAAGCCGGAAAGGACTCCCTGAGGTGGGGTGGGGAATGTTGGTTTATTCACTAGGGAGGTCAGAGAAGGCTTCCCTGGAAAGGTAACATTTGAGCCGAGACCCGAAGGAAATGGGGAGTGAGCCGCGTGGATAGTGAGGAAACGCGTTCCAAGCAGGAGAAATAGCGGGTGCAAAGGCCCTGAGGGAGCATCCACATGTTCAAGGTACAGCAAGGAGGCCAGTGTGGCAGGTAGAAGCTGAGGTCAGAGAGGTCACAGAGGGTCAGGCCACTGAGCGCCTTGTCCTCTGCTGTAAAGGCTCTGAGCCAGGTGGGAGCGATGGAGCCTGACTTAAGCTGTAGGAGGATCATGCTGGCTGCTGTATTGAGAATAGGCTGAGGGGAGCCAGGGTGAAGCCTTGGTCCAGATAAAGGTCCACCTCCACTTGGAAGCCTTTCCTCATAACCACCCTTTGAGGGCCCCTAAGATAGTTTTAAAGGAGAAAGGTGGATCATAGTTTGTTAGCTGAAAAATATCACTCTAAATAAATGAACCTAATCAGTGGACAGATGAGAACTGATGGAATCATTGGTTGCAGAAATGTATCTGATAAATGGGATGGTAGAGAGAAAAAGAGAAGCCCACCATCCATGGATGTGGTGCCATTGCTAAGTGAGTCACAACCAAAAGCCAAGAGAAAGCAAGTCTTTCCCTGATACGTGACCTGACACACACCTGGGCGTGACAGAGGTGCTCTTGTGAGCTTCCTTTCACTTGGTCCCAACGATGTCCGTCGTTTCAATGACTGTTCTCACAGGTCCGAAAATCCCACCATCACTTTGGGTCTAACATATGCATCAGCTGTCTGATCTGTTGGCCAAGGCCTTCTACAGAATTAAAACAACTGCTGGCCTCTCGATACATATTCCAGAAAAATTTCAATCAGCTAAAGGCAAAATAGGCTCAAGAATAACATGATTAGTAAGGATTGGTGAGTTTATTTTCTTGTGCTCGATATTCAGGTATATTTCTCATACCATAGGCTGAGTGGTTTAAACAACAGATGTTTATTTTCTCACAACTCTGAAGGCTAGAAGTCCAAGACCAAGGTGCCATCAGGGTTAGTTTCTGGGAGGCTTCTCTGCATGGCTTGTAGATGGCTGCCTTCTTGCTGTGTCTTTTTTTTTTTTAATTTATTTATTTAACTTTTTAAAAATTTTTGTCTGCGTTGGGTCTTTGTTGCAGCGCGCGGGCTTTCTCTAGTTACAGTGCTTCTCATTGCGGTGGTTTCTCTTGTTGTGGAGCACAGGCTCTAGGTGCACAGGCTTCAGCAGTTGTGGCTCTCAGGTTCTAGAGCACAGGCTCAGTAGTTGTGGCTCATGGGCTTGGTTGCTCCTCAGCATGTGGGATCTTCCTGGACCAGGGTTTGAACCTGTGTCCCCTGCATTGGCAGGCGGATTCTTAACCACTGCGCCACCAGGGAAGCCCTTGCTATGTCTTTATAGGACCTTTTCTCTGTGTGCTCGCAGAGAGCTCTATGGTGTCTCTTCTTCTTCTGAGGGCACCAGTCCTATCAGATTAGGGCCCCACCCTTATAACCTCATTAATCTTAATTACCTCCTTAAAAGCCCTATCTCCAAGTATAGTCATTGAGGGTTAAGACTTCAACCTTTGAATTTTGGGGGGCACACTTCAGTCTATAACATCAGGCAAATATTGCAAGTTTTTAAAAAAAATAAATATATACCTTTGAAGTGTACAGCTTGCTGGTTTGGGCAAAGTATGCAATTACAGAATATGCCCATGAATCGTTACCGCAGTCTAAATATAGAGCAGTTCTGTCATCCCATCCCTTGTGCTCCTGCCCAGTCAGTTCTCAACGCCACCATAGACCTCAAGTAGTCACTTGTCTTCTTTTTATTCCAGTAGACTAGATTTATCTTTTTTAGAGTTTAATATCAAGAAAATCATACATTAGCCTTTTGTGTCTGTCTTCTTTCACCCAGTGTAATGATTTTGAGATTTGTCCATATTACTGTGTATATCAATTAGTTTGTCACATTTTATCATTGAGTTGTATTCTGTTTTATGGATGTACTACAATTTATTTACTCACCTGGTAATGAACATTTGGGTTATTTCCAGTTTGGAGCTATTATTTTAAGCGCTGCTCTAGACAAGCCTCTGGGCATATATTTTCATTTCTCTTGGGTGAGTGCCTAGAATTGAAATCTCATGGTTGTAAGGTAAGTGTATGTTTAATAAGAAACTGTCAGACTGTTTACCTTCCCAACAGCAATGTATGAGAGTTCCAATTGTTCCACATCCTTGTTGTCACTTGGTATTGTCAGCCTCTTCCATTTTTAGCTATTTTAGAGGATGTATCTCATTGTGGCTTTATTTGCATTTCACTAATGACTAATAATGATGCTGAGCATTTTTTTTCATGTGCTTACTGGCTATTTTAATGTCTTGTATTGTGAAGTGTCTGTTCCAAACTTTTTGCCCAATTTTTAATTGGTTGTCTTTTGGTTATTGATTGTAAGAATTCTTTATATATTCTGGATACATCTTTGAACATATAGTTCTTCCAGTCTGTGGCTTGCCTTTTTATTTTCTTAAAATTATCTTCAAAGGAGCACACTTTTACACTTTTGTTGAATTCCAGTTTATCAAGTTTTTTTTCTTTTATGGGTTATGCATTTTACATTCTTTCTAAGTAATCTTTGCCTCCCTGAAGTTCGTAAAGATTTTCTCCTGTGTTTAGGTTTAGCTTCTTTAGTTCTGTGATCTATTTCTAGTTAATATTTGTGTTTGGTGTAAGGTAAGGGATGAGGGTTGCTTGTTTGTGTTTTGTTTTTGTATATGGATATCCAGTCATTCCACCACCATTTGTTGAAAAGGTTGTATTTTCTCCATTGAAGTGTCTTGACACTTTCATTGCAAATTAATTGACTCTCATAACCTGAGTCTGTATGTGGACACTATCCTTATGACAATACCACTCTGTCTTGATTACTATAGCTTTATATTAAATCTCAAAATCAAGTATTGTTTATCTTCCAACTTTGTTCTTTTTCAGAATTCATTTGGCTATTTTGGGTCTTTTGCATTTCTACATAAATTTTAGAATCACCTTGACAGTTTCTAACAACAACAGCAACAACAAAACCTGCTGGGGTTTTGATTAGAATTGTATTGAATCTATTGATCAATTGAGAGAGAATTGACATCTCAGCAATATAAAGTCTTCTGATACAAGAATAGTATATGTATCTGTTTATTAAGGACTTCTTAATTTCTCTCAGCAGTGTTTTATAGCTTTCAATGTGGAGATCTAGAGAGAAACTTTTATACTTTTTAATATCATTGTAAATAGTATTTTAAATTTCAATTTCCAATTGTTCATTGTTAGTATATAGAATACAATTGATTTTTGATTGTTGACCTGTATCCTGTAATTTTGCTAAATTCACTTGTTAGTTCTAGTAGCTTTTTCTGTAGAGTCTTTAGGATTTTTTATGTGCACAACTATGTTGTCTGTGAATAAATAAAGTTTTACTTCTTCCTTTCCAATCTGAGTATTTTTCTTTTTTTTTTATCTCTTTATTGTGCTGGATAAGGCCTCCAGTGTCGATTTGGTGATAGTGCACATCTGTGCCTTGTTCCTGATCCTCTGTTCCTCATTTCACTTTTAAGTAGGATGATTGCCGTCAGTTTTTCATAGATTTTTTTTTAATCAGATTGAAAAATTTCCTTTCTACACATGATTTATTGAGAGTTCTTATCATGAATACGTAGCAAATTGTCAAATGCTTTTCCTACATCTATTGAGATGATGGTATGTTTTTTCTTTTATTCTATTAAAGTAGTGAATTATATTGGTTGATTTTTTTTATTGTGGTAAATGCACATAATATTCACCATTTAAACCATTTTAAAGTATACAATTCAGTGCTGTTAAGTATGTTTACAATGTTGTGCAACCACCTCTACTCTCTAGGTCCAGAACATTTTGCTCTCTATAAAAGGAAAGCCCATGCCCATTAGGCAGTCACTCCCCATTCACATCTTCCTCCAGCCCCTGGCAACCACTAATCTGCTTTCTGTCTCTGGATATTTCATATAAATAGAAAAATAGTATGTGGTCCTTGTGTTTGACTTCTTTTACTTAGCATAATGTCGTCAGGGTTCATCCATGTTGTAGTATGTATCCGCACTTCATTTTTTTTATGGCTGAATAATATTTGATTGTATAGATATACCACGTTTTGTTTAATCATTCATCTGTTGATGAATATTTGGGTTGTTTCCACCTTTTGGCTGTTGTGACTAGTGCTGCTATCAACATTCATGAAAAGATTTTTGAACATCTGCTGTCAGTTCTTTGGGATGTATACCTAGGAGTAGAATTTCTGAGTCATATGGTAACTCTGTGTTTAACTTTTTGAGGAATTGCCAAACTGTTTCCATAGCAGTTTCACCATTTTACATTCCCACCAGCAACAATGTATAAGGGTTCCAGTTTCTCCACATCATTACTAACACTTGTTATTTTTCTTTTTAAAAAAGTTTTAGCTATCCTAGTTCGTATGAAGTGACACCTTATTGTGGTTTTGAATTGCATTTCCCTAATACGCTTGTTGGCCATTTGTATGTCTTCTTTGGATAAATTTCTATTCAAGTCCTTTGCCCCCTTTTCCATTGGGTTGTTTGTCTTTATGTAGTTGAGTTGTAGAGTTCTTTATATATTCTGGATCGTTAACCCTAATTAGGTATATGATTTTCAAATAGTTTCTCCCATTCTGTGGAGTGTCTTTTCACTTCCTTGATAGTGTCCTTTGATGTACAAAAGTTTTTAATTTTGATGAAGTCCAATTTATCAGTTTTTCTTTTGTTGCTTGTACTTTTGGTATTGTATTTAAAAAACCTTTGCCAAATCCAAGATCATGAAGATTTGTCTCTATGCTTTCTTCTAAGAATAATTTTAGCTTTTAAATTTGTCTATGATGCATTTTCAGTTTTTATATATGGTGTGAGGAAGGAGTCCAACTTCATTCTTTTGCACACTGATTGACTTTTGAATGTGAAACTAACTTTGCATTCCTGGGATAAATACAACTTGGTCATGGTATACTAGTTTTTAAAATATATTGCTGGATTTAATTTGCTAAATTTTGTTAGGGTTTTTGCATCTATGTTCAGGGATATATTTGCAATCTTTTTTTCTTATAATGTCTATGTTTTTATTTTTTAATTTTTTTTTGCTTTGGTATCTGGATAATTCAAGCCATATAATATGAATTATGAAGGGCTTCCTATTGCTCAATTTTATGAAAATGTTTGTGTAATGTTGGTATTATTTATTCCTTGTGAGTTTTATAGGCTTTACCAGAGAATGTTTCTGAGACTGGAGTTTTCTTTGTAAGCAAATTTTAAACACAAATTCAGTTCCTTTAGGGAAATTTAGATTTAAAAATAATTTTTCTTGAGTGAGTTTTGGTTCTTTGAGTATTTATAGGAATATGTCCATTTTATCTAAATTATTAATTTATTCACATAAATTTGTTTGCAATATTCTCTTCTTACCCTTTTAATGCCTATAGGGTGACTGATGTCAATAACTGGTGTTGTCTGTCTTTTTTTATTGGCCAATCTTGCTAGAGGTTTATTAATTTTGTTGATCTTTCTAAAAACCAGCTTTTTTATACATTGAGTTTGTCTATTGTTTATTTGTCACCTACATGTTAATTTCTGCTTTTATATTTATTATGTCCTTCTTTCTTCTAAGTTTAGATCTAATTTGCTCTTTCTTTTTTCCTAGACTCTTAAGTGGAATCTTAGCTCACTGGATTTGGACCCTTCTTCTAACAAAAGCTTTTAAAGCATATATTTCCCTTTAAGTACCACTTTAGCTGCATCTACAAGGTTCGATTTCTTTTCATTTTTATTCAGTTCAAATATTTTCTAATTTCCCTTGTGCTTATTTGACTTATGGGTTACTTAGAAGTATGTTGTTTAATTTCCAAATATATCTGGATTTTTCAGATAATTTTGTTATTGAGTTCTACTTTAAATCCACTGTGATCAGAGAACATTCTGTGTATGAGTTCAATATTTTAAGTATATTGAGACTTTTTTATGTATTAGCCTATAGTATATCTTGGTGAATGTTACATGTGTACCTTAAAAAAATGTGCATTCTGCTCTTACTGAGTAGTGAGATAAATATAAATTATGCCAAGTTGACTAATGGTATTTTTATATACTTACTGATTCTTTTTCTATTTGTTATATCAGTTTCTGCAAGAGGAAGTTTCCAAGTATAATTGTGGATTTGTTTATTCCTCTTTTCAGTTTTATCAGTTTTTGATTAATGTATATTGAAGCTCTGTTATTGAGTGCTTTCATATTTAGGATTGTTATGTCTTCTGGATGAACTGACCCCTTTATCATAATGAAATGCCCTTTGTATTCCTGAGTATAGCTTGTTCTGAAGTCTACTTTATGTGATATCATTATAGACACTCCAGCTTTCTTATATTTAGTATTTGCATGGTATGTCTTATTCTATCCTATTACTTTTAACTAATCTGTGTCTTTATATTTAAAGTAGATTTTTTAAGATAATATATACTTGGTTTAATTATTGTGCTTGGATCATTTACATTTAATGTAATTAGTAATCACAATAATTTAATTAAAATATCTCTATGGTATGATATAAGGCTATCACATTAATATTTGTTTTCTATTTTTTGCATCTGCTCTTTCTTTTCCCCTCTTTCTCTGCATTCTTTTGTGTTGAGTAATTTTAATGATTTTATTTCATATTAGTTACTTCTTTGTTTCTTTTCTTAGTAATTGCTCTTAGATTTATAGTATATACTTTTAAAGTTATCATAATGTACTTTCAAATAATATTATGCTCCTTAGTGTTTAATTCAAGAATCCTACAGTATACTTCCACGTACTCCCTCCCATTCTTTGTGCTAGTTTTGCATTTTACTCCTACATATTTTATAAATACCACAATATATTGCTATTATTTTTGCTATAAAGTTAATTATCTTTTAAAAGCAATAAAAATTTTTAAAAAGTATTTTATATTTACCCTCATATTTACAGACATTCCTTGGAGATATTGCGGGTTTGGTTCCAGACCACTGCAATAAAGCGAATATTGCAATAACACGAATCACATGAATTGTTTTGTTTCCCAGTGCCTATAAAATTTCTGTTTACACTATACTGTAGTCTAGTAAGTGTGCAATAGCACTATGTCTGAAAACAATGTACATACATTAATTTTAAAATATTTTGTTGCTAAAAATTGCTAACCATCAGATGAGCCTACAGTGAGTTGTAATAGTAACATCAAAGATCACTGATCACAGATCATCATAACAAATATAATAATAATGAAAACATTTGAAATATTGCTCAAATTACTAAATTGTGACACAGAGACACAAAATGAGCAAACTGGAAAATTGGCACGGATAGATTTGCTATTTGCAAGGTAGCTAGAAACCTTCAATTTGTAAAAATTCACTATCTGCAAAGTGCAGTAAAGCAAAGCACAATAAAACAAAGGGTGCCTGTATCATTTTAATGATATTCATTTATTTGTGTGTATTCAACTTTCTAACTGGTCTCATTTTCCTTCTGCTTAAAGAACTTTTAAAACTTTTCTTGTAATGCATAATTGCTGGTGATGAATTCTCTCAATTGTTGTTTGTCTGAAAAAGTCTTCATTTACCTTCATTTTTTTGAATATTTTTTCTGCACAAATTGACAGTTTCTTCTTTTTTTTTTTAATATCTTTATTGGAGTATAATTGCTTTACAAGACTGTGTTAGTTTCTGCTTTATAACAAAGTGAATCAGTTATACATATACATACATCCCCATATCTCTTCCCTCTTGCATCTCCCTCCCTCCCACCCTCCCAATCCCACCCCTCTAGGTGGTCACAAAGCACCAAGCTGATCTCCCTGTGCTATGTGGCTGCTTCGCACTAGCTATCTATTTTACATTTGGTAGTGTATATATGTCCATGCCATTCTCTCACTTTGTCCCAGCTTACCCTTCCCCCGCCCCATATCCTCAAGTTCATTCTCTAGTAGGTCTGTGTCTTTATTCACGTCTTGCCCCTAGGCTCTTCATGGCCTTTTTTTTTTTTTTAAGATTCCATATATATGTGTTAGCATACGGTATTTGTTTTTCTCTTTCTGACTTACTTCACTCTGTATGACAGACTCTAGGTCCATCCACCTCACTACAAGTAGCTCAATTTCATTTCTTTTTATGGCTGAGTAATATTCCATTGTATATATGTGCCACATCTTCTTTATCCATTCATCTGTTGATGGACACTTAGGTTGCTTCTGTGTCCTGGCAATTGAAAATAGAGCTGCAATGAACATTTTGGTACATGACCCTTTTTGAATTATAGTTTTCTAAGGGTATATGCGCAGTAGTGGGATTGCTGGGTCGTATGGTAGTTCTATTTTTAGTTTTTTAAGGCACCTCCATACTGTTCTCCATAGTGGCTGTATCAATTTACATTCCCACTAAGAGTGCAAGAGGGTTCCCTTTTCCCCACACCCTCTCCAGCATTTATTGTTTGTAGATTTTTTGATGATGGCCATTCTGACTGGTGTGAGGTGATACCTCATTATAGTTTTGATTTGCATTTCTCTAATGATTAGTGATGTTGAGCACCCTCTCATGTGTTTGTTGGCAATCTGTATATCTTCTTTGGAGAAATGTCTATTTAGTTCTTCTGCCCATTTTTGGATTGGGTTGTTTGTTTTTTTGATATTGAGCTGCATGAGCTGCTTGTAAATTTTGGAGATTAATCCTTTGTCAGTTGCTTCATTTGCAAATATTTTCTTCTATTCTGAGGGTTGTCTTTTTGTCTTGTTTATAGTTTCCTTTGCTGTGCGAAAGCTTTTAAGTTTCATTAGGTCCCACTTGTTTATTTTTGTTTTTATTTCCATTTCTCTAAGAGGTGGATCAAAAAGGATCTCGCTGTGATTTATGTCATAGAGTGTTCTGCCTATGTTTTCCTCTAAGAGTTTGATACTGCCTGGCCTTACATTTAGGTCTTTTATCCATTTTGAGTTTATTTTTGTGTATGGTTTTAGGAAGTGTTCTAATTTCATTCTTTTACATGTAGCTGTCCAGTTTTCCCAACACCACTTATTGAAGAGGCTGTCTTTTCTCCACTGTATATTCTTGCCTCTTTATTAAAGATAAGGTGACCATATGTGCGTGGGTTTATCTCTGGGCTTTCTATCCTTTTCCATTGATCTATATTTCTGTTTTTGTGCCAGTGCTATACTGTCTTGATTGCTGTAGCTTTGTAGTATAGTCTGAGTCCAGGAGCCTGATTCCTCCAGCTCCATTTATCTTTCTCAACATTGCTTTGGCTGTTTGGGGTCCTTTGTGTTTGCATACAAATTGTGAAATTTTTTGTTCTAGTTCTGTGAAAAATGCCAGTGGTACTTTGATAGGGATTGCATTGAATCTGTAGATTGCTTTGAGTAGTATAGTCATTTTCACAATGTTGATTCTGCCAATCCAAGAACATGGTATATCTCTCCATCTATTTGTATCATCTTTAACTTCTTTCATCAGTGTCTTATAATTTTCTGTATACAGGTCTTTTGTCTCCTTAGGTAGGTTTATTCCTAGGTATTTTATTCTTTTTGTTGCAATGGTAAATGGGAGTGTTTTCTTAATTTCACTTTCAGATTTTTCATCATTAGTGTATAGGAATGCAAGAGATTTCTGTGCATTAATTTTGTATCCTGCTACTTTACCAAATTCATTGATTAGCTCTAGTAGTTTTCTGGTAGCATGTTCAGGATTCTCTATGTATAGTATCATGTCATCTGCAAACAGTGACAGCTTTACTTCTTCTTTTCCAATTTGGATTCCTTTTATTTCTTTTTCTTCTCTGATTGCTGTGGCTAAAAATTCCAAAACTGTGTTGAATAATGGTGGTGAGAGTGGGCAACCTTGTCTTGTTCCTGATCTTAGTGGAAATGGTTTCAGTTTTTCACCATTGAGGACGATGTTGGCTGTGGGTTTGTCATATATGGCCTTTATTATGTTGAGGAAAGTTCCCTCTATGCCTACTTTCTGGAGGATTTTTATCATAAATGGGTGTCGAATTTTGTTGAACGCTTTCTCTGCATGTATTGAGATGATCATATGGTTTTTATCCTTCGATTTGTTAATATGGTGTATCACATTGATTGATTTGCGTATATTGAAGGATCCTTGCAATCCTGGGATTAACCCCACTTGATCGTGGTGTATGATCCTTTTAATGTGCTATTGGATTCTGTTTGCTAGTATTTTGTTGAGGATTTTTGCATCTATGTTCATCAGTGATATTGGCCTGTAGTTTTCTTTCTTTGTGACATCCTTGTCTGGTTTTGGTATCAGGGTGATGGTGGCCTCGTAGAATGAGTTTGGGAGTGTTCCTCCCTCTGCTATATTTTGGAAGAGTTTGAGAAGGATAGGTTTTGGCTCTTTTCATAGAATTCACCTGTGAAGCCATGTGGTCTGGGGCTTTTGTTCGTTGGAAGATTTTTAATCACAGTTTCAATTTCAGTGCTTGTGTTTTGTCTGTTCATATTTTCTCTTTCTTCCTGGTTCAATCTCGGAAGGTTGTGCATTTCTAAGAAGTTGTCCATTTCTTCCAGGTTGACAGTTTCTTCTTTCAGCACTTTAAAATATCCCTCCATAGTCTTCTGGATTTTTTAGTTTCTAATGAGAAGTCTTTCATTCTTATCTGCTTTCCTCTGTATTTATTATGCCCCTTTTCTCTGGCTTTTAAATTTTTTCTTTTTATCAGTTTTTCCAGAATTATATTCTATTGTGTCTTGGTATAGTTTTCTTTTGGTTTATTCTGCTTGAGGTTTGTTGAATTTCTTATATTTGTTGAGTCACCAAGGCTCTTTTAGTTTTCTTTTAGCTTTCTCTCTCTCTTTGCTTTAATTTGAATAGTTTTGATTAGCATGTTTTCCTGTTCACCAATCTTTTCTACTACAGTGTCTAGTGCTCTTAGTCCTATCTAGGGACTATTTGATATCAGAACTTGTATTTTTCATATTTAGAACTTGATTCCTTTTTAAAATCTCTTCTTTTAAAAAAATTATCTTCTTACAATGTTTATGTTTTCCTTTCAATAATTGGACAATAGTTATAGTGGCTCTTTTAATGTTCTTATCTGTAAATTCCAATATTTCTCTTATTTCTGTTTCCATTTGCTGGTCTTATTGTTATTGGCCATATTTCCTACTTAGCATACCTAGTAATTTCAATTGTGTGTTAGAGATTTTGAATGTTACATTGTTGAATGTTTAGATTTTGTTTTCTTTAAAGAATGTTGGATTTTGTTTTGGCAGACAATTAAGTTAATTTTGGTTCAGTTTGACCCTTTAAAGAATTGTTTTTAAAATTTTAAATGTATATCTGGAGTAGTCTTTTCCAAGCATTCTTTAACCTTATTCTTAAAGCACGACTCACTGGATTTTCCAGTAAATTTTTGAGTGATCAGCAAGGACTTTCTATGCTGGCTGGTGAGAACTTGGATGGCTTCCAGTTCTTCGTGAGCTCTGAATTGTTCAGCTTACAGCTTTCCAGTCACTCTCTTCCTGGTCTGTGGAATTTTACCCTACTCATGCTTGTCTGAGTATTTAGTAAACTTTCAAGTATCCCTCAGTACTCTTTGTATATATAGTTTCCTGTTTCTGAAACTCTGTCTCATAAATTCCATCTGCAAAAGCCTCTCCAAACTCTGATTTCTGTTACCTCAAGTCAGTGACACCACTGGACTCTGGCTGGGACTCCTTCCCTGCCCCAAGGTATGGAATGTGTCTCCAGGATAAAAGGTAAGGTAATACTGTATACCTCATCTGTTTTCTTTCTCTCAGGGATGACAGTCCTGAGCTACCTATTGTCCAATATCTGAAAATAATTGTTTTGTATATGTTATCTGTTTTTTTAGTTGTTAATGGAAGAAGGGTAAATTTGGTCCCTGTATCTTCATCACAGCCAGAAGTAAGTCCACGCTACAAATATTTATTCATGATCCTACACAAAAGGTTGCCATCTTCTTTTTTTTAAGGTTGCCATCTTGAATGCAATTCTATTTGAAGATATACTCTGAGATATTTTGTGTTCTTTTTTCTTCATTCTTCTATAATTTAAAATATAAACAATGGATATTGCAAAGAAATTTGGAAGAACTGCACTACATTGTTTATAATTGTGAAATTGTCTGTCCCACAATGGCTTCTATGCCTATTTTCCTTTTCCCACACATCCACTCCGAATAGAGCTCATATGACTTTCTGATACAGTATTTAGGCTCTGAAATGACTCTCAGACCTTTCTCAGGGGAAATTTCTAAGCACCTGATAGCTGGAGTTCTAATAATGGCCATTCATGTCTTGCTTCCTACATTTCCTAGGAATAGAGGTTATTTGAAGTTGCGGCATCTCTAACTCATTATTATATATGTTTTATACTTGTACATACAGGAGAACATATTAAAAGTACAATTACTGTGGAAATTTATGCCATCTGAATTATAATAAACTATGAATTTCTTACAAAACTTTCTACAGTTTAGTGCTTAAAATGTCTTATAAATGTATAGACATTGTGGCTGGGCTGTATGTCTCTCAAAAGTGTTAAGAAAGGGAAAATCTTAAATCCTGGCTTGATTCCTTAATTTAACAACATGAGAGAATTCTCATACTATATTTCTCCTAATGTGTCGTTTTCATTTCTAAAATCTAGGGTTGTTTTTTCCTTTCGAAGTTGATGTTTTTGTTGGTGATTTCAAAAAAATCCCCCATTAAGAAGGATCTGAATCTTATCTTTTAGATCTCAGTGAGAAATACAGTACATATTGCCTAAGCCATACACACACACACACACACACACACACACACACACACACACATATATTTAAGGGCTATGTAAGATTTTTATAACTTATAAAATTTTATGACTCCACGCTCAACAGAAAGCAAGTAGTTATTTAGCCATGCTGGGTGGGACTTCAGGTTAATGGTAAACAGAAAGGAGATGTTGAAAGATTTCATATCCAAAGGTAGAAGAAAAGAAGTATACAGAGATACATCATACATGCAGAAATTGTGTACAGAGACAAAACATGTAAAGTACAACACTTACATAGTAAACCACCTCCTAAGTAGTAGCCATTGGTATTATTGTTATTCAGCCAGTGTTCTGAAACTAATTTTATTTGCTTTGTGTAGTTACACTGGCTTGAATTCACACTATCTTCCTCCTCCTATTCCCTAGGACACTGCTTTCCAGAACTTTACTTATTGTTCCTAAAAGTTAGTGAACGCTTGTCTTCCTAGGCTTCAGCACTATATATCAAGAAAAAGAAAACCAGGTATTCTACTGGAAATTTATATAGCTCTGCTGGTGTGCATTTAAACATAAAGTTTACTTCTGTAAGTTCCCCTGCCCCCCGCCCATGCCACAGCATGCTGCCGTGTCTTGAGAACCTGTCCTAAGAAGTCCCTGGCTTGGAGGGGCATCACTGAAACCCACAACTTTACAGTTGTTATAAATTGCCAGATGATAGTGCTTTGTTACATTGCTTTGTAAAATTAAACATTCAGGTTTATGCACAAGTTATATTATGCTTCAGAAAATAAAACATCACAGGTAAAGAGTTTTTTTTTTGTCGTTGTTTTTGTTTCGTAATATTGTTCTTTTATGTATAGCAGTGGTTTTCAAAGTGTGACCTGGCATCAGGAGCATCTGCATCATCTGGGAACTAGTTACAAATAAAAATTCTCAGACCCTGCACTCTGTTCTAGGCAATTTTGATGTATGCTAAAGTTTGACAGCTGCTGGTGTGGCGAACCCTGGAAAGGCTCCTATAGCAGACTTAATTTATTGTAAGCCACATCATATGAGGTATGAAGAAGTAATCAGTCATACCCCCAGCTACTGTTGCCTAGGAGATGTTTAATGGTGTAACACGGGAAGTGCCACGCTGCTGAGCAAATGTCAGACTCCGAGAAGGAAGAGCCTTTCTGCCAAAATCCCTTCTAGAACACCTCCTTTCACAGCCCTAGCAGCCCAAGGGAGAGGATTAAGACATCAGAACCACGGAAGGTGCTAATGTAGGGCCCTTGGGCTGATCTGCAGCCTTGAGGCACCTTTAGCTAGTTAAGAGGGAAAATCCCAGGGCTCAAAAGCTGTCCTCGAAGCAGAAGTATCAAAAGACCGAATTTAACAATCTGGACATGAAGCAAGAAACTCATATCCCTGTGTAGACCAGACTGTAGGGAAACCCAAGGACGTCTTGGCAAAGAGACTGTATTCTTAGCTGCACTGGGAAAGGAGGGCCACGACCTTGTTAGTGTGGAGGACCTAGAAGCTGACATGCCTTCTCACTGTGTGCTGATATGGCCTTTTCTCTGTGTGCGGGCCTGGAGAGAGAGAGAAAGCGCTCTGGTGTCTCTTCCTCTTCTTATAAGGATATGGGTTCTATTGGATTAGGGCCTCACCCTTATGACCTCATTTTACTGTAATTACCTCCCTAATGGCCCTATCTCCAAATCCAGAACAGTCCCTATTATCCCATGCCTGGATTATTATAGCGCCTTACTGATCCTCATTCCAGACTCCCTTCACCAGTCCTTCTTGAATATGCAACCAGATTCACCTCAGTAAATTCGCACTTTGAAGGTACAGTCTTACTGAAAAAACCTCAGTGATTCCCAATGACTAGAATTTTGCCAAACTCCTTACTCTGGCATTTGGTTCCCTGTTAGGTCCGAGCCTACCTTGTCAGCCAAAATAATGCTATACTCTTCCCCCATACCACACACCTTTTGAATAACCTACTTCATTGATCTTCAAGCATTCAGTTTGTGTGCCCACCTCTAGGCCTTTGCTCACATTATTCTCTCTGGAATGGCCTCTTTTCCACTTATTCAAATACCGCCCTTTCTTCCAAGTGCCACACTCCTCAGTGACATCTTCTGCATCACTCCACCCACAGTGATCTTTCTCTCTGCGCTTGGGTTATTTTTCCAAAGCAAGTGTTAACACACTTCTCTGGGTGTGTGTCTGTGTTCCTGATAGAACTGTCTGAGAGTGGGTACTGAGGATGTTCCTTCTTTGCGTCCCTCTCAGGACCTGGCACAGTGGTGGGTGCTCAGTCTTCTTATTGCGTGGATTGGAGGATGGATAGATGACAAGACCGATACTCCTTTGGTAAGGTTTTTTGAGAATCTTAAATGGCATCTCCTCTGAGAAAACATCCATGACCTACCCCCTCTCTATCACATCAATGTATTTTGAATCCCTGTACAAGCTTCACCACTACCAGAGAATTGTAGCGTTTGTTTGTCCTTCCAATCCCCCCATTGTATTCTAACTCTATAGAAGAGACTGTTTCTGTCTTGTTTCCCAGTGCCTAGTTAGTGTCTGATACATGGTAGCCCCTCAGTTAATATTTAATGGAATGAATGAGTGAATGAATGACATTAGCATCACATAGTGTAATGGAATCTTTTAGAGCTTAGCAAAGTGTGTGTACACATAGAGGAGGACCTGCTTAAAATCCTGAACCTTTTTTTATTTTATTAGCCATGAAGCATTGAGGAAATGTCACACTAATTTAGAAACAAATGTGCTTTGCTTTATATATTATATAGCTTAAGTCAAATCAGAGTGAATTAATAATTTAAACCCTGACTTAATACCCCCCAAAATTATAGTGCTGTAGAAAAGTATTCATTGAAGCCATGCAGTCTACTATTTTTTTTAGAAAGCCAATGTTTAACCATTTGGCAAACACAAACTTATTTTGCAAGACAAGAATTTGTTTCTAAATCTAGATTTTTACATGGGGAGTTTCCTTAAGGGTGGTAGGACCTACATTGACTTCCACTACATATAGGAGAATTTTCAGTCTTCCATTTTCTGTCTTCTTTCTTCCCCTTCCAACCTTACCATCCCCACCTCAGGAGACACTGTCTAGTTATCTCATCTGCTCACTGTCTTCTGGATCCACCAAGGTAAATTCTGCCTCTGTGCCTTTGCTCATGCTCTTTCCCTTGCTTGAAAAGTCCTCAGCCTCTGGTTGAGGTCCAACTGACATGTCCCCTTCTCCAGCAAGCCTTCCCCAATTGTCATAACTACTAAAAAGAATTGCCGGTACTGCTCATTTTTGCTCTTATGCCTTGAGTGTCAGCTCATGTATTATGCTCTGTCACTTCTTGTGTGAAAGTCTCATCTCCCTGATTGCTCTAGAAGCTCCTTTGGAGTAAGACTGTACCTCGTGCTTCATTTGTATATTCTTTTATGCCTGATGCTCTTGTGAAATGTATTCACAAGATTTTTGGAAATGAATATTTCATTTTTCATAGCCTAACTATGTGAGTCCAGGAGAATTCTGAAGATGAGTAACAAGAAGACTCTGGAGGCCCCTCTCCAGGGCTGATGCAGCCTGCCGCTGCGCCCCCCCAGGCCCCCCGCCATGGTGTTCTTGTTAATGGTCAGATCACTTTTGAGTACATGGATTCAGGGCCCAGTGTTCAGTGGATTCCATGTTTGGTGACGTTAACCTAAAAAAGTCAGATGTTGGCTGAATCACCTTCCTGCATCTCTTTTTGCATATTCTACAACTGGCTTGGGAAAACTATCCTGTGGGCCAAACCTTCTCCTAAATTTCACTTGGTCTGTGGTAAAACGTCCAAAAAATGATACATTTACAGTTAAACATACAACTTACAACTTATTTTTACTTCCTTAAAAGAGCTGTAAATCCACTTGGTAGGAATATTTCACCATGAAAATGGTTCCCATGTCTTTTTTTGACTCTCACTTTCCTTTAGCCTCTGTACCTTTGTGTCTCTGTGCCTCTGGTTTTGTATTTCCTTTGTAAATTACAGAGAAATTTGTAAAAGACAGAGAAATTATTTCTGTCTCCATTTATGTCTGATCCTTTTCCTTCTTTAATTTTTTCCATCTTCTACCTTCTGTCTGAAAGAAAAAAAATCAGTGGGAGTCCATAAAAGAAAATATAGTTAGCTAGGGAGTTCCCTGGTGGTCCAGTGGTTGACTCCATGCTCCCAATGCAGGGGGCCCGGGTTCCATCCCTGGTCAGGGAACTAGATCCTGCATGCATGCCACAACTAAGAGCCCACATGACGTAACTAATTGTCCCACACACAGCAACGAAGATCCTGTGTGCCGCAACTATGATCTGGTGCAGCCAAATAAATAATAAATATTTTAAAAAATACTTAGCTAAAATATTTTTGAGGAGAGAATTAAGAAACATGATGCTCATTCATGTACATTATCTGTGTATTTGGTGAAATAGTTTTTTTTAAATTAATTAATCAATTTATTCATTTATTTATTTATTTATTTTTGGCTGTGTTGGGTCTTTGTTGCCGTGTGCGGGCTTTCTCTAGTTGCGGCGAGCGGGGGCTAGTCTTTGTTGTGGTGCGTGGGCTTCTCACTGCGGTGGCTTCTCTTGTTGCGGAGCACGGGCTCTAGGTGCACGGGCTTCAGTAGTTGTGGCATGTGGGCTCAGTAGTTGTGGTTCGCGGGCTCTAGAGCACAGGTTCAGTAGCTGTGGTGCACGGGCTTAGTTGCTCCGCGACATGTGGGATCGCCACACAAGGGCTTGAACCCGTGTCCCCTGCATTGGCAGGCAGATTCTTAACCACTGCGCCACCAGGGAAGTCCCAGTAAAATAGTTTTTCACAAAAAGAAATTTGTCGTTCTCCAACTTCTTATCTATATCACTTTACATTCACTTATGAACCTCAACAGATAGACATGCATTTCCCATAGTTGTAATCAATCTACATATACTATATATAAATATTTAATCCATACACATTTAAATAGCGGTATTCTGACTGCTAGTGTAATTTGTTGAGCTATTCCCTAAGTGTTTGGTTTAGATTATCTCCATTTTCATTATTGTAAATAGTGTTGCAACATCTTTGTATAAGTTATTGTTTTATTCTTTTGACTTTTTCTGATGTATATTGCCAAAAGGAGGATTATCAGGTCAAGGCATTCACGGCTTTAAAAACCAAAAACATAGAACATAGCCCTCTACTCAATAAAGAAAAAACCCAAACCCCTTCCATTTTGAGGTATAACAGTTAAGAGAAGAGAAAGACAGAAAAGGAAGAAATGAGAAAAAATCATTCATTCATTCAACAAATATTTCAGCATGTACTGTATGCCAGGCACTAGGAATTTGGTCCATCAGTGAATAGGAAACCAAAAAATCCCTGCCGTAGTGAAGGCTACTCTCTAGTGGGGGAAGATAGAAAATGAACATAATAATAAATGAGCTAATTATATAATAAATTGGAAAGTGATAAGTGCTATGGAATAAGAAAAACAGAGCAGGGGGTGGGAAATCAGGAGTGGTGGGGGGACAGTGGAGGGATAAATAAGAGTTACTCAGATGCTCAGAAGGCAGCATCTGAGCAGACTTAAGGGAAGTGAGGAAGGTAGCCCTGTCCTTTTTGACAGCGTAATTGGCAGAGGGAAGGGCTCCTGGCTAGTATTGTTAGGTGTCTTGGGGAAAGAGCAAAGAGGTCAATGTGGCTGGAGAAGACAGAGTGCTGGTGAGAGGGGAGAGAGCTGAGAAAGGCCGGGCAGGGGCCACGTCAGGTAGGATTTTGTAGGCTCTTGTAAGGACTTCAGCTTCTATTCTAATCCCCCAAAGGAGGCTGCGGAGAGGCTACACTGGACTCACCTTCTTTGGACCTGCCCTTGACGCCTGCCTCGAAGTCTCTGGGATGGGATCAGGAAACTGCTGTGTTTCTGGCAAATTCCTCAGGGTGATTCTGATGAGCAGTTAGGTTGAGGACTACTCTTTCAGGTCAAAAATTCCACTGTTCTAAATTTAAAATAATTTAATAAAAGAAAGTAAAAAATTCACAGCATCCCCAAATGTTGGTGATTTAGAGACGTTGAAGATGATGTAGGAAATCGAGGCCCAGAGGTTAAGTGACTTGCTGGAGGTTACACAGCTACAAGAAGCAGCACAAGTTTCAAGTTCGCCCTTCTCACAGAGTTCAGTGAACCTTCCACTGTGCCAGGCTACCTAATAAACTGTATCGTTTCACTTATCAGGTGGTTAGACTTCCAGTAAGCTCCACCATTAGGAATAAAGTTTGAATTCAGAGTTCTAAGGTTGATTGGTTGATTAAATGTTTGATTACCTAAAGATTAATCTGAAAGCTGCAATTGTTTTAACCTTTATGGTTAAGAATCACTCAAAATGGATTAGTCACATTTTATTCTTCTTTAGAGGAATTCTGGAAGAGTTATACCAATTTAGAATGGGAAGGGACCTTAATTGTTCAGGGTCTTGCAGTGATTCTGGGTCATAATTCTGAAATCAGCTCTTGTTTGACATCAGTATAAAACATACAAGCCGTTCAGCTGACCCTGGACATTTCTGAGGTTTAGAAGAAATTTCTGATTTACTTTGCTGTTTGATTTCTTTCTTGGACATTGGCTGTAGCTAAATTTTCTTAACTCAAATTTTTTTATAATGTTGGTTTTTCTGGCCTTATTCTGTAACTTGAGCCTAAATTTTATCTGCAGTGTCTGAACTTGTAGACTTCGTGGTTATTGTGGAATGCACTGAAATTGTGACATGGGAATTGGTCCAGAAATCACTTACAGGAGCAAGAACTCAGGCCTCAGAGCTTAGCTAGGGAACGATTTCAGTCAAACCATTTTTCCTCCGCTTGCACGCTTCTGCATGTTTCAGTGACCAGATTTGTGCCAGCGATGGGGGCAGGTTACACATTCCCACTGAGAACACTTGGTGGAGATTATAGGGATACATTATTTTTTTCCTTTCACTAAGCCAGAATTGGCAGTGGAAGCCAAATCTGAGAAAGATACTGAAGCTATTGGCTGCTCTGGGAATGGGAGGAAGAATTTATAGCTAGTGCATTTCCCCCATTCCCTCTTCTGCTCCTGCAAAAACTCATATTCAGTGAAAGGCTCCGGTTCCAACCCAATAAGTAATGGTCAGTTAACATACTAAAGCAGCTCAGTCCTGTTCAATAGCCACCTAGGGGTTATTTACTTCTCTCAAGTCTTAATCTTTTTTTTTTTTTAATTTCTTCTAATTTTTTTTTTTCCCTAAATTTGCTTCTGGGTGACTTGTCCCTTCATGACTCAGCTCCTAATGTTCCCCACCAGAAGATTGGTTGTAATTTCTGTTTTATCATAATCTTCTTGCCTTCAAAGCCTCAGTGAGTGACTGGCCCTTTTCTCTGGGAGCTTTCATCACAGTAACCACATTCCTAGAGAAAACTCTGAAGAAGTAGACATATGGCCTGAGAATTAGCATGGCTCTAAATGTCAAAAAAGGCTGACATTGACTGGTAGCTCTGTGAAGGATAATGACTGAAATGGGAGTATATGAGAGAATCATAGAGAAACTTTAGAAACCAGTAACTCCTGACCTAACATTGCATCAGGGAGACTAGTGCTTTTGTAATTTAACTCTAATGATGTTTGCCCAGATTCTGAATGGTCCCTTGGAAGTAGAGCAGATGTCAGCCATCAGGCTTAGGCCTATTTCAAATGGATGACTGTCCCTATATCTCAGTCTTGACCATTTAATGTGGTATTCTTACAGGCATGGATAGGGACAAGGGAGCATGGAAGGGAACTGTGGTGGAAGCTACGATGCCAGGCAAGAAGGACTTATTCCTTCAGCTGGAGGAGTGCTGCCAGCAGATCGCCCTCTGCGCAGCTGTCAGTCTCATAAGGGGATTGCCGCAGCTGAAGAGAGCCACCTGGCCCAAGGCTACTGTGGTGGCCTGCAAGTAACTGCTGATCCACGTAAGAGTATAAAGGCCTATCCTAGACCCAATTCAGGACAGCTCTGCTGCATCATCCCGTTTCAGAATTTTCCCTGCAGGGTTGCCTGAGGCTTTTAGTGAGGCTGTAGTCTAGCTCAGTTTCTCCCTGCTCAATCTCCACTGCCCCCTCCTACTTCCCTCCCTCCCTCCTTTCCTTCCAGATGTTGATTAGGGTCCTAGAGTATTTACTCATAAACCTTATGCCTGCTAAACACCATTTCAGGATCTGCTTCTTGGGAAACCCAACATGCACAGAAATTTTATGAGCGATTTGCCTGTCCATTAGAAAATATAGACTTTCTCTGCATTAACTAGAGATACACTTTTTCATGTCATCAAATATATATATTTTTAAAGAGACCAAAAGTTGGAAAGTTCTAGGGTTAAACGGAGAAGAGAAACAGAAGTAGAAGACTTAGGTTAGCTTAGGTTAGTTAGACTAGGTTAGGTTAGTTCTTTCTCCTCTGTATATCTGAATTTGAGATTTGCTTCTCTATGAAGGTTAGAAGCTGTAAGATAAAGTCTTGATCCAGTCATTCCCAAATTTGATGTTAGGGGGAGAGAAAGGGAGGGAGGAACCAAAAAAATTATTTTAAATGGGGTACTTCTTTGTGCTTTGCATCAGGACTCTGTGTTCTTGCCTTTAACCTTATAAGCAACTCTACTGTTGAGTCCTTCCTTGGCCTATCCATGAGATGCTGTGGCAGCAGGCAGGATCCCCCCAAAAAACCAATGAATAAATGAGCAGTGGTGCCTCGAAGCGCTAACCCAGATTGCACAGCGGAGACGATGATAAGCAGCCTTCTTCTGAAGGTATTCTTGCTCCCCTCGTGTGAAGCTGTGTAGCCTCACTCAGGGGAGTGAGGGGAGGCAGTTTTGACAGCCCAGCCTGGGGTGTCAGGCAGAGCAGTGGGCAACGGGAGGCTGGATGGAGTAGAAGCCAGGGTGAAAATTTAGTGACACCCAAGGAAGAGGTGAAAACTCTGGAGGAGAAATCCAAGAACCACGCGAACAGCTTCTTTCTGTTCTTTCTTTGGATCTTAGAATTTGTGTGTTCAAGTGCTTGGTCCTCTGCAGGGCCTCTCGTCCCTTGGCTTGACCTCCAGATGATGAGTAGACATGGAATGGACTTCGCTTGAAGACTGGGTCGCCCGCCATCCAGCTCAGCCTTCAGAGTGCGTGGGGAAGCGGGGGACTATGGAGGCATGAATTCTCTCCTCAATGCTCTGAGTGTACTGGGGGGCGAGCAAGTCAGATGGGTGCGCATGGTCTGGAGGGTCCCTACAGGGCGTCGTGGTGTTTTACTGGGATGTTGCAACGTGTTCGTGAAAGGCCAGAAGCTTGTTGCGGGGCTCCCCAGGCTACACCGCCCTTCGGGGCCGGCCCGGGGTGTGTGCCGTGAGGGGAAGAGGGGCTGGGGAACCGGGGGGCGGCCCCGGGACGGGTGCAGGAGGGATGAGGCCTCTGGACAGCGGAGGAGGGGAGGGCGCCGAGGCGTGGTGCACGCTGCCGCGCCCTGGGGCCCCGGGGGCCGAGCCGGGCGGCGGGCACTCTCTGCTCAGCCCTGGAGAGCGCGGGGAGCGGCGGGCGGGGCCGAGGGGCGCAGCGGGGCCCGAGTGGCGGCGGCTGCGGAGTGAGGGCGCCGCAGAGGAAGGCGGGCGGGAGGGAAGGAGGGAGGGAGACGCGCGCGCGGACCGAAAGTAGGGAAAGAGGTTCAGGCGGGCGGGCGGGCGGTGCTCTGGCCCAGGGGCCGCGGGAGCCCGGCGAGGTCGAGCTGGGCGGCGGCGCGGGCCGAGGGCGGAGGGGAGGGCGGAGGCGCAGCGAGCTCGTTTGGGGCGCCGCGGCGGGGAGGGTGGCGGCCACCCGTGCGCGCGGGGCGCTGTGTGTGCGCGCTCTCCCGCTCGGGGAGGAAGATGGCCCAGAAGGGAAAGTTGGGGTGACGCGCGCAGCCCCAGGAGGCTCGGCGAGGGGTGCCGCGGCAAGCCCGACGGAGCGGCGGCCAGACAGGCCGGGGGGCGAGCGGTCCGGGCGCCGCCGCCAAGGCGCCCGCCCCCTCACTGCAGGTGGCCGCCGCGGCGCTGGGGCCCGGCGGCCGGGGGAGCGGGCGGGCGCTCGAGGGACCCCGGCCGAGGGATGGGCTGCGCCCCCAGCATCCACGTCTCGCAGAGCGGCGTGATCTACTGCCGGGACTCGGACGAGTCCAACTCGCCCCGCCAGACCACCAGCGTGTCGCAGGGCCCCGCGGCCCCACTGCACGGCCTCTTCGTACAGACCGACGCCGCCGACGCCATCCCCCCGAGCCGCGCGTCCTGGCCCCCCGGTGCCGCCCGCGGCCGCAGGGCCCGCGGTGAGCTGGGCAGCGGCAGCAGCGCGGGCTCCACGGCCCCCGCGGCGACCACCTGCAGGGGCCGGAGTCGCCACTGCTGCAGCAGCGCGGAGGCCGAGACCCAGACCAGCTACACCAGCGTCAAGGTAAACGCCGGGCTCCGGCCCGGGCTGGAAGGGGGCCGCCTGCCCCGTCCGGCGGGTAGGGGGCTCCGGCGGAGTTGAGTGGCCGTGACGTGGTTGGTTTGGGGAGGTTGTCACTAAGGAGGAGTTTACTTTTCATTTATGGGGGTGATGAGGGCCCAGGAAATGTGAGCATTAAAGACCCCTGGAGGGGTCCAGGGCGCTGGTTCTGGGGCACCGGGTGGAGAAGGGAAGCAGGTGGGCTGGCCCGTTTCTCACTGAGGTGGAGAAGGCTGGGCTGGGTCAACTCAGGAGGAGGGGTGGGCATCATTGAGAGCGTTCGGTGGCGAGTCCCATTGAATGAAATTTGAGCTCCGGGTTGGATTTGCGTGGCTCGTAGGTGAATGGTGCAGACTCGGTGCAACGGTACTATAGTGCCCTCGTGTTCAGGTTTTTACCTGGAGACACCAGCCAGGTTGCATGAAGTCTCAGCCACAGGGACCGAGTGTGGGATTTGTGAATGAATGAGGGTGTTTCTGAGGGATGGAGGGATGGAGGAAGAGGACCTGAGCGGAACCTGTTGTTTATCACTTCTTTGGGTTGGCTGCGTCTTGGACATAATTGAGAGAATCGGGTCGTGAGTGAGGAGGGTCGGCTGAGCTACAGTGAGGGGAAGTGGTTTCCGTGCAGTGTAGCTGTCTTAAGATGATTCATTCTGCACATACATCTCATCTTTCAGGAGAGTGGAATTTTGAGGAACTAGAAAAAATTAAGTGATTAAAGCAGTCACTACTTATTTCTTAATGCTAGAAGAAAAATGATTATTTTAATAGTGCCTTCCTGTATGTTCTCAAAATACTATTAAATCCAAGAGGTTTTTCATTGTGTAAATATGGCCACTGGGCCTTTTATCCTTATATAGCAAACAGGACAATGGCACATCCCACAGTACAGAGGAAAAGAAGTATGTCTCTATGACTGTTAATGTGAGGTAGAATCACAGTTTTTACATGGTCAGTAAATTACCAGGAATCGTTCCATTGATTATTTGGTAAAGGCACGATTGTATAGTTAATACTTGAAAAGTTATTCAACAACTGGAGGCGACTAGTGTGAGGAGGCTCCCAGTCTTCATTGGATAAAGTCAGCTCTCAGTGGAGGAGTTAAGAGAAGGATGACATGTGCTTACCTCAGTCTGGAAGAGCAAAAGGTTCTTTTAGTGAGCTTACTTTAACAGCGTCTGATTTTGTAACATGAAGCTTAACTGATGTTTACTTACAGTTGTAGAGTTTCTCTGGTAATAATCATGTAATATAATATGATAATGTACTCATTATAATACAAATACCATTTATTGAGCACCTACTATGTACCAGGTATAAGCTTTCTCTTCTAGCTTTTGAATGTTAACTGTGTATTCATAGAATAACCAAGAACTAGAGACCTGGACTCATGACAGTACAACCTACTAATTGAACATTTGTTATAAAGGTATGTGCTGAACACTTTCTTTTGTTAAGTTTCCCCTCCCTCCCACCCCCACCAGTTCACATAAAGTTACCACTAGGAGTAATTTCAGGGGATTCAAATGTTATATTTGGTGAAATAATTAAATTGGAATTTTATCAGTAAAGACTATCCTTTGCCTTCTTGTTGAAAAGGAAATTTGCAAACATGAGGCAGTAGTTCAGAATGGTGACAACTTATGAACTCTGTGATACTCTTTTTGGTTTGCTTAAGAGAAATTGTGTATTTTTGCCTTTCAGAGTAGCAAGAATCCCAATTTAGTACCTGGCACCTCTAGCTACTCCATGTTTGTTCAGTGAAAGAAAGAATAATGAATGAACTCATTCTCTATGTTTTAGTACTTCTCTCAAGAGGCTACTTAGAGACCAAATGAAATAAAAACTGGAGGGAAAATAAGTCCCAATTATCAGCAGCTAGTATGAAGTTGTATAAATATCATTGCTACTTGGCTGAAGTGTTAAAAGGCTTGACCTGGGTACGAATTTAACGTACTTTGCTTTATCAACCTGATTTCCAAATAAGAGCTTATTTCATTCCAACCCATTGCTGGAAATGTTGGACTAAAACTGCTGGTTCAGTTTATTCAACACTACTTTGCATGTGTAGAGCTCAGAAACTATAGATTTGAGACCAGAATTCTTATTTATACAAACCACACAGAATTATTATCACAGAATTATTTTAATATATTTAATAGTATCCTTTTAGGACGTGTGACTCAGTGTTATAGTATCTTTTCGGTTTTCACATGTTCCATGTTCTTTTGTGGATAAGGTAATTTTATAAAGACATTACTTTCATTTCTTTTTAGAAGAATTCTTCTACCTTAAGAGTTTGAGATAGCTGCTAGTCATCCCCCGCCCCCCCCACACCCTCCCTTTTCCAAAATGCTCAGGTGGAAAAGTAAAGTCTTTGCCATTTGGTCTTGTTTACAGTGGTGATGGGGTTGTAATAGATTTTTTCAAACTTTCTCTTTGTACATCAATTATAAACCATATCTTCATTATCTCCTTTGTCTCTGGTGTTCCCCAGAGTGCAGAAATGTGTACTTGATTTCTCTCTCTCTTTTCTAGCAAGAATTCATCTCATTAGGCTTTTAGAATGATGAAGCATTATGATGTCAAACATGATGTCGACAGGAACCTTCCTGAATACCTAATTTACAAAAAAAAAAGATAAACATTAATAATTCATGTGCAGTACAGTGATATCATGTGGATTTCCATTTCTGGTAAGAAGTTAGATTTGTCTTCCAGTTGCTGTAAAAAATGCAGGTTCCTAGCAATTTGTCTTCCTCTTGTTTGCCTTTTTAAAAATAGTAACTCCAACAGGAGAATCCTGCAGAATGCTCACTCCTGATATTGTGCCAGTTTTGTAATTCTTGTTCAGAAATCCTCAGAGGAGATGGTTGAACCTCTCCCCGGGAAAATCTGGGGATTCTTACAAGTCTTCTTTTCTCATCCCAGCTGTTGTGGCTGGAGAGGCATCCGGGACTAGGCAGCCAGTTGTAGAAAAGAGTCTTTGTTGACAGTTCAGTCAACTTGCAGCCATCTCTGTGTAGTTTAACTATTTTGTGGATCAGACGCAGGACGTTCTCAGTTTCCAAGTGATTTTGTGCTGGTAGGCAGCCTCACCCGTTCCCCATCTCCTCCATTCATTGTGCTCATTTATTCACACAGTCAGTATTTGTACCAGACTCTGTTGTACTAGGGGTTCAGGGAATATCCACGAAGTTTGGTAAGCAAAGCCTAATGAGGATGGTCAATCTATTGCAAAAGGGTGTGCCTAAGCCAGTGATTCATTACTTCTGTAGTACTCTTTCCATGGTTTTCTGAATCAGTGAGGATAATCTCAAGTTGACTATATATAAAGGGAAAATAAATAGATAATTTTCTGACCTTATGGTAAATAATGAATGAGATTTTATTTCGGGGAGGGGCAGAGGTATTTTGGAAAAAAAAATCATTTTTGTTCTCTAAATCAATACCCTCAAGCTTTAGTGTACAACAGAATTACCTGGAAGGCTTGTTAAAGTACAGATTGGTGGGTCCCACTCCCAGAGTTTCTAATTTAGTAGGTCTTGGGTGGGGCCTGAGAATTTGGATTTCTAACAGGCTTCTAGGAGACGCCAGTTTTGCTGATCTGGGGACCACAGTTTGAGAATCACTGCTTTTAAATTAATTAAATTGACTGTCTGTGGGCCAGATGAATTAGGTGTGGCCACCTCCAGCAGAGTATATGGGACCACACTGCATGTATTTGGACTACTAGTCACAGCCCTGCTGTCATCTTAGTTTACTTTTGTAATGCGCCACCTGTCATCTCTATCCATGAAGTCTGCCTGGAAGGTTGGCTGGAAAGTCTGTAAGTGGAGAGAGGGCTGGACCACGTAGCCCACTCTTGTTTCTTGAGGTTTAAATTCTCCTCAGGATCTGTTGGGATTTGCAGGTTCTGATGTCTTCCTTTGTCATCACAATCCCTCACATGCCTCTACCCTGCTGGAGCTGTGTCCTGCATGCTGGGAAATTGCAAGCCAAGGGAGGAGCTTAAAACAGGGGCTGATGTGACGCCATAGGCTTGTTCAGTTCTCAGCTCTTGGAGTTCTTGCTAGTCGTTTTCACCATGTTTATTTGTTTTAATTTTAGTAAAGCCCTAGTTTATTTTCTGCCATAGCTCATTTCATCACAATTTAGTGCCCTCCCTTTCTTCCAACACATGAACTATAGTCATTGAGCAAATTTTCCTAATTTTCACTGCTGTCTTCAGTAGTCACACTAATTTTTAAGAACTATCAGATAATTCTTCCTTTGGACTTTGGTAAATCAGTTCTCAAATCAGAAAGTAACACAGCAAGCTGCTACTTTTCAGAGGTGATGCTTTTCTACTGAGTCCCACCCTGGTGGACACAAGGCAGGACTTGGGCTGCAGCAGGACAGGACATGCTGGTGAGGGCCAGACAGCTCCTGTGGTACCAGATTATGATGGGTGAAGGCCAGGAATCAGAATAGGAGGGAGGGAGTGAGCCCTGTAGCACCAGGTGTGAAGACAGAGTCCAGGGTCCGGGAAACCAGCAGGGTTGGAGAGGAGCACGTGAGTACTTACGGGCCAAGTGGGCAAGTAAAATTGAGAATTCAGGGGCTCAGAAAGATGACAGCTGTTGAACTGGGTTGAGACTTCTGGTTGGGGGAAAAAAAGGGAGATGCTGATGACCAGTCAAAGGGCTGTAAGTAAACCCTGCACCTAGGTGAGGCAAGACCAACCAACCAGGCCTTCCTGACACCCGATAAGATGGTATCTGGACAGGAAACAGATTGCATATCCACGAAAGTTTAAGAAAAGTAATCTAATGAAGGGATTGATTCAGATGTGTTGGCAAGATGAAAGGAAATCAGCAAATGATGACGAAGCACCCTAAGACTAGAAAAAGAGGGTGCTGTTACCACCTAAAAGAAGCCACAGGAGGGAATGGTTATGGGAACCTGAGAAACCAAGCCTATAGGACAGGGAAGCCCCCCTAAGCTGCGGTCTTAAGGAAGAATGCAGTGACTGGAGGCCTATGGCCTGTCAGGGGGAGCCAAGGGAGTAAATACCTCCATGCTACTGTTCTCCTTTTCAGGAGGTACCATCTTTGTCCAAACACACTTGGAAACCAGAGGGCAAGGGAGCCCATTGATCGAGGTTTTACAGAACAGGAGAGAATATGCTGACCATCCCCCGGAAGGCCCTCTGTAACCAGTGTTAAAAGATGGTCAACATCATTAGAGATACCCTGCCTGGGAAGCTCAAATTGAGATGAGTAATTTTGATCATTTTCTAAAATAATGGCATTTTAAAAATAGCCACTTAATTTATTGTTTATATTTCCTGTCTGATGACTAATGATGTTAAGGAATGCCCACTTGTCTTGTGTGGAGACCTCCAAGATATTGCTGAAAACATCTCCTCCTCTTTTCAGTTCACTCTCCACCCTGACTCTGCTTAGACATTTTCTTTGTCAGCTTGGGGTGCTATAACAAAATACCATAAACAGGGCAACTTAAACTCCAGACATTTCCTTCTCCCTGTTCTGGAGGCTGGGAAGTCCGAGATTAAGGTGCTTTGTGAGAGCGTTCTTCCTGGCTTCCAGATAGCTATCTCTTTGTTGTGTCCTCACATGGCAGAAAGCAAGCAAGCTCTGTTCTCTCTTCTTCCTCTTAGAAGGACACTAATCCCATCATGGGGACCCCACCCTCATGACCTCATCTAAACCTAATTACCTTCCAAAAGTCCTACCTCTAAATATTGTCAGGGTTTAGGGCTGCAGCATAGGAATTTTGGAGGACACAAACATTCAGTGTGTAACAGACATGTTTCTATCATTTCCTCTGTTCTTTGCCCACTGACCCCTCTCCCCACGATCTCAGAGCCCAGAGATAGGGGTTGGAGGTGATAGCACTCTTTCTAGGTGAGAAGTTCCTTAAGTAGGAACCTAGCTTAGCCAATTTGTTCTATTTTTGCTCAGTTTTTACTTTCTTGCTCTCTACACCTTCTCTCCACAGCCTCAAAACGTTAATAAATGAGTTTTACTATGTGTTTATAAGCTGATATTTTCACTCAAGAGTATGTATATTTAAAACATTTAAAAATATTCAAATGTGTTCAGGAGTTCATTTTTAAAAATAGATGTTACCTTACTATGTATAAAATAGATAATCAACAAGGACCGGAACTCTACTCAATATTCTTTAATAACCTATGTGGGAAAAGAATCTGAAAAATAATGGATATATGTATATGTATAGCTGAATCACTTTGCTGTACACCTGGAACTCACATAACATTGTAAATCAACTATATACCAATCTAAAGTAAAAATTAAATTAAAAATTAAAAAACATAGGTGTCACCATTATCTTACAGTGGAAGTCTGGATACTTATGTTTTAATGGAAAACACCACTTTTTTTTTTGAAAACACCACTTTTTAATAAGATATAGATTAGTTTAGATTTGGTTGCTAATAGCTTTAGCAATATAGATTGCAATATAGATTAGTTTATATTAGTTATATATATATATAACTATATTTATAGTTTTATATTTTTATAGTTATATAAAGTTATATATATATAACTATATATATATAACTATATAACTATATATAACTATATATATAGTTATATAGTTTTATATTTTTATAGTTATATTTAAGTTATATATATATATAATATATAACTATATATATATATAGTTATATATATAGTTATAATCTATATTAGTTTATAGATTAGTTTAGATTTGGTTGCTAATAGCTTTTCCCCCATTTTCTCTCTTCTCCCACTGGTAGATAAAAGCCAGGCTTTATTCAGGATTTTGATGCTTTATTCTTTACCATCAACTTTTTTCAGCTTCTCCTTTCTGCTTTCTCAGGGACAGGTCACAGAAAAATAGTTTAGAAGCTTGTGATTGGTTTAATGAAAATCAAGAGATGATTTTGCTTTCAGATAATCCATCACTGAAAGAAAACTTGTCGTGGTTGTCTCATACTTCCAAGGAGATTCCAGTTTTCATGTGTGGTTTGTACATTTTGCAACAAGTTGTGTAGAGTAGATGTAGTAACATTAGCTATTAAAGTCTTGCTATTTGTGGAGTACTTTATATACGTGAGCCACAAATTATCATTCCCATTTTACAGAGGAGGAAAACAAGGCTGCAGAGGTACAATACATTGCTCAAGGTGGGGGCTGAAATTTGAATACAAGGTTGTCTGAATCCAACTCCCAAGTTCTTAACCACTGAGCTTTATTACCTTTTACACAGGCCTGAAGGCCCAAGCGTAGCTGGTACTGGAATCACAGTTATTTAGAATAGAGTGGTAGGACGGGAGGTGGGGAGCAATCAGAGGGCCTTGCGGGTGAGGTTTTTCCTGTTATAGATTCACCGTCACCCTCTCTATTAGCTCACACTGGAGTGTTGTTTTGAGATGAGTGGAGAATGTAAAATGGAGAAAGCTTTGGTAGAACATATTGCCAAGTACCTGGCACTTTGTTAAGTACTGTACAAATATTAGCTGCTATTAATCTTGTGGTTGCTATGATTTCTGTTTTGGTAATTAAAATGAAAGTTTGCTTATTTAGATTTAGATATTTTTGAAACACAGAGTTGTTTTTTATTGGAAAATGTATCCCACTTTCAAGTAGATTGATTTGGCCAATGTAGGTGACTAACTGGATTTATATATAGACATGCTACCCTGAAGCTTTGGAAACTGCTGGGTGTGGTCCTGAGTCAATTGGATTTCCAAAGGAGATGACACAGTAGAATCTAGCCAGTCAAAGGCCCAAGCTGGCGTTTGGGTTCCTTGACTGTTGGACCTGCATCAGGCTTCTGCCTTGAAAGCTCAGGGCCTTCGTGTTATCTTGGGGTGGTTCCATGTGGAATTCTTCTTTGGTGTAAACATGTAACCTGAAATCTTAGTCTATAATTGGACTTAAAGCCATTTTGGAAAAGCTCTGTTGGTTTTTATGTTGTGGCATTTCAGGTGCTGTCACATGTAGTATATTGTTGGAAAAATGATACACTGTAAATCTAACACCTTTTCCTCTTAGAGAACGTATAATGATTAGCTACAGGGATCCAGTTGCCTGTGTGAGTCACAAAAAGGAGGGAAGACCCCAAATTTTGGAACTTTTTATAGGAAAACTTCTTAGTAACCTATCACACAGGTTAACATGGATAAAAAGAAAAGTGCTGTTTTCTGACATCAGATCCATACATAACGTTAAAGCTCTGGACCTGGAAGGTGATGACTTCAGGGTTGATGGGGCTTTTTTCCTCTTCCGAGTTCCTGCTGAGGAAGCTTCAAAAGCAGTGGCCAGATGGAGAGGAAGGGACCAGTTTATGAAGGCCAATAATGACCCAACGGCCCAAACCCCTCACCCACAAGTGGTCTTTGGGTCATATGAGGCCTTTTCATTTTCAGCTTAAGAAACTGATTGACAGTCTTGGCCTATAAGCTGGGTGACTGTGAGGAAAGCAAAAGGTGTTCCACTGGGTGATGTTTTAGAAGGATAAGTAGCACTTTGAACTGAGCGGTAGCTGGAGCTGAAAGTTTCTCTTTTCCCCACGATCTGATACAAACTCTGTCTACGATATCTCCTTTGCACAGTTCCCTCGAGAGAGTGGTTCTCAAGACAGTGATGGCCAAATAAAGAGAGAACAGAGCAAAGGATCAGCTTTGTCAGTGGCTGGGCAAGCACAGGTGAAATTGCCTGGTGCGTGCTCTGGGAAGTGGTGGCTTCCCACCAGACAGACAGGGTTGCATGAGGCTTCCTGCCCTCTTCCACCCAAATCTATAAGGCAGGGTCTGCAAAGCCAATTCCGGGACTCCTTACACACTGAACCACCACAGGCCCTCTGTCCCTGTGGTCGGCCTCTCTGCCCACGTACTCCGCCATACGCGGAACCCAGGTGAGCTGCCACCTGGGTGAAAGCCCAGCACCTTTGCCTGCAGTGATCTGGCCCACTAGGACAGTGAGATGTCAGGACTGGCTGACTCTGATCGTGGAGGCTTCCTCTTCATCCCTTTGGGAGGAGCTGGTGAGGGGAAGGGAGCTTTGTCCACTCCCCTCACCTCCCGGGGGTGGCCATGGCTGGGAGGAGTATTGCAGGCACATTCCCCTCTCCCCTATGTTGGTTGAGATTTTCAAGAAGGGAAACGGAGGAGGAGCCCAAGACTAGAACCAATTCTGTGTGTCAAAGGTGAGAAAGTTGAATCTGAAGAAAGAATCAGGAAATGCTTTGGATTAATGTAAAATGCAACGCTCACTCTTATATGCAGATTATATGACAAACATACTTTGTAGAGAATCCAGTTGGTATTGGGAAAGGGTTTTCATATAGAAACAGTGTTATACGTGGCATTTAGGTTTCTAGGTTAGCTCAAAAAAAAGTAGTTAGCCCATTATGTGGCTGGAATATATTTACAGTGTTGTGAGAGAAACAAAATTGAATTAGAACTAGCGTTTCGTTTGTACGCATGTCCTTTGGGAGAAGTGGGTTTAATTAGAAGGTGATGAAGCAGATGAGGAAGAACCTGTGCAGTTCCCTCAGGGAGTCGTTATCCTAAGTGATCCTCGGTGTTCTGAGGAGGTGAGGGGCTCAGGTGGTGTTTTTGCCCCACATTGGTAGGGAGAGAGCTGGGGTGCCAGGGGCTGTAGTGACTTGACCAGGACCCCGCAGCTAGGGACTCAGAGCTACTGCCAATACTCTTCATTGTGCTGTTTCACCTCCAAAGGCACTGAATTGTCTCGTTTCTTTTAGGCACTTATTTTCTGTTTCATCTACAAATATTTCAGTCTGTATCTTTAAAATCTAAGAATTCTTTGTTTTAAAAAGTCATAAAACCACTCTACACCAAAAAATTTAATAGCTACTGTCTTAGTTCTGGCTGCTATAACAAAAATCCCATAGACTGTGTGGCTTATGGACTCAGAAATTTACATCTGGAGGCTGGGAAGTCCAAGGTCAAGGTGCCAGCAGATTCGGGGTCTGGTGAGGAACTGCTTCCTAGTTCACAGACAGCCATCATCTCATTGTGTCCTCACATGGAGGAAGGGGTGAAGGAGCTCTCTGGGGTCACTTTTATAAGGGCATCTGCCCTCATGATCCAATCACCTCCCAAAGGTCCTACCTCCTAATATCACATTGCGGGTTAGGATTTCAACATATGAACTGGGGAGGGGCACAAACATTCAGTCTACAGCAGCTACTTAATATCAATCACATTTTTCTAATTGTCTCTAATTGTCGTATTATTTTTTACAATTTGTTGGTATCCAAATAAGACTCATTCATTGCGATTGGTTGGTTTATTTAAGTCTCTCTTAATCTATAGGTTCCCCATCGCTCTCTCTTTTTCCACTTGCGGTTACTTCGTTCAGGACCTTGGGTTGTTTGTCCTGTGGATATTCCCCCAGTCTGCAGTTTGCTTTTTGCATCCCTGTGGCATGTGTCTAACATGTTTCCCTGCCTTCTCTGTTTGTTAGAAACTTGCAGTTATTTTTAGAGTTTTGGTGCAATTATGCTCAATTTTGAGGGGTGGAAGTGGGATGAGAATACATTTTCAGTGATACCATGTTCTTACAGCAGGAAATATACAATGTTTGCTTTTTTTGTTTCTTGGGTTGTTTGTTTGTTTTGTTTGTTTTCACTGTGCCTGTCTTTTTGCTGTGACGCTAACCAGTATTAACAATCTTTGTTTACATCCATTTATCATTGGGGGTGTCAAATGGTGATATTCCTGTTGCATCCTTTCCTTCACTTATTAGCTGCAACATCTCTAAGAAGAAAAACTTCCCCTCATCAGTTAGTTGGTTTCCCTGGGATACAATTTATATGCGAAAGGCAGGTTAAATGCGTCAATCTTCCCTCTTATTTCCAGTTATCAAAATAATGAGTTGATTCTCTACCATTCTCCTAAGGTAACAAGGATGTTTCACTTGGTCCTCTGCTTGCTTAGTAACATTATGAATCAATTGGGCTCACACATATACTTTTTTTAAATTGAAGTATAGTTGATGTACTAATCATATACGTTACAGGTATACAATATAGTGATTCACAAGTTTTAAGGGTTATACTCCATTTATAGTTGTTATAAAATATTGGCCATATTCCCTGTGTTGTACAATATATCCTTGTAGCTTATTTTAACACATATAATTGATGTGTGTCAACCCATTGCAGTTCTTATACTTGGATGCTCAAGTTGTCCATTTTTGGCTCGAGGGAGCTTTCTCAAGTTGGTGAGGCATTTTTCTTTTTTTATAAATTCATTTAATTGATTTATTTTTGGCTGCATTGGGTCTTCGTTGCTGCTTGCACACTTTCTCTAGTTGCAGTGAGCGGGGGCTACTCTTCGTTGCGGTGCGCGGGCTTCTCATTGTGGTGGCTTCTCTTGTTGCGGAGCACGGGCTCTAGGCACGTGGGCTTCAGTAGTTGTAGCACATGGGCTCAGTACTTGTGGCTCGCGGGCTCTAGAGCACAGGCTCAGTAGTTGTAGCGCACAGGCATGTGGGATCTTCCCGGACCAGGGCTCGAACCCGTGTCCCTTGCATTGGTAGGCAGATTCTCAACCACTGCACCACCAGGGACACCCGAGGCATTTTTCTTGAAGAAATAGTTCCAGCCACGTTGACTAAGTTATGTTCTTCTTTTATAAACATTCTTTGTAGATGAGGCTTGCTGACCACCTGGAGGTGGAGGCATGACTTGGTGTCTGCCTAGCCATCCCCAGTCATACCAAGCCTCAAACATCATGGAGATTTTGAGGGGAGCCATTGCACAAGGCCTGGCTGCAGCTCCTTTCCTAGGCTCCAGCTCCTAATCTTGGTGGCTATAAAAAGGCAACCTGGTGTGATGGAAAGATACTCACTGACCCAGGCTTGAGTTCCAACTCTGCCCTACACAAGCTGTGTGGCCTTGGAGATGCTGCCTAACTGTTTGTATGGTGGGAATAATACACTGTCAAAAGGATTGGTACAGCTATAACAGACGTACGGTCCCTGTAGACCTTCTAGGTTCTCATGAATATGTGTGTGTGAGTCTAAGTCTTTGAAATTCAGAATGTATTTTACACTTAACAGGGCATCTCAATATGGATCAGCACATTTCAAGTGCTTAATGGCCACATGGCAGCTATTAAAATGGAAGAAGCAAGGAAGAAAGTAAAACTTCACATTAGAGTTCTTTCTTTTCCATTTTCTTTTTTTTTTTAATTGAAGTATAGTTGGCATACAATATTGTATTAGTTTTAGGTGTACAACATAGTGATTCAATATTTATATACATTATGAATTGATCGCCACAATAAGTCTCATAACCATCTGTCACCATACAAAGTTATTACAGTATTATTAACTGCATTCCCTGTGCTGTACATTACATCCCCATGACTTATTTTTTTTTTATAACTGGAAGTCTGTACCTTTTAATTCCCTTCACCTATTTCACCCACACGTGAGTTCTAAATCAAAAAATTACAATTTGACATTGTAACTCGACAAGAAGTACAGCACAGTAGTTCCCAAGAAGTACACAACTAGTAGTTGTGCTGGTTATTTGGGTCTCTTGGGTCTCAGCTCCATTCCTGCTTTTCCATATTTTCCTTTGTATTATGGGGGGCTAGAAGCCTGCAAACTGCATCTTCCAGACTTCTTTGCCAGCTGGTCTACTCTTAGATTCTGCAAGTAGGAGGTACTGGTAGGAAATTGGGATGTGGGAGAAAGGAGGAGACAATAGCAGTGGCTACTTCTCAGTGGCAGTGGTACAACTTTCACAGTGATGGTACCATCATCACTGATGAGTACAAGTATGGGCTTGTGGGTACCAGCCCAGGGTGTTAACAGTTTCTGGTCTCTGGATGTTACCCTTTCATCTTCTGTTTCTCCAGTTTTTATCTCCATCTCCTTTTTGCTCTTCTATACCTTCCAGCACCTTGTAAACAATTCTCTACACCAATCTCCTTCTACATATGTAGAGGATCTCCTTCTACATATGTAGAGGAATTTCCATTTCTCCCACTGGACACTTGGAGTCTCAGGTCAGAGAGAGCTAGGTTATAATCTCTGTGCCACTTACTTTGTTCTGTGGCTTAACTTCTTTAATTTTCAGTTTCTTCCTCTGTCTAAGGAGGATCGTAGAAGTAACTGCCTCACAGAGTTGTATGAATATATTATACACTCACTGACACACACACACACGCACACACACACACAGACACATGTTGTTAGCTTTGAACATAACTCTCAATACGTGTCTGCAAGACACAGACCAATTTTTGAAGGCTCGTCATTTAACATTTTTTTATTATGGAAAAGTTCAAATATATACAAAAATAGAATAGTATAATGAAACTTCATGCAAACATTACCCAGTTTCAACAGTTATAAAATTAAGGCTATTCTTTTATATATACCACCCACTCTTCCCCCTACTCTGGGATTATTTTAAAGCAAATCTAAAACATCATCTTATTTCAGCCGTAACTATTTCAGCACGTAACTGAGTTAAGGACTGTTTGAAAAACAACCATAATACTATTAGCATATATAAAAATTAAGATAATTGCTTGATATCATCAGATACCAAGACAATGCTCAAATTTCCCTAATTAGCTCATAAATGTTTTTGTTTTTAAAAAATGTTGTTTGAATCATGGTTGAAATAAGACCCACCCATTGCCATTGGTTGATATGTTTCTTAAGTATCTTTTAATCTGTAGGTACCCCTTTCTCTTTTTTCCCCTTAAGATTTGTTTGTTGAAGAAATCGGGTCATTTGTCTGGCAGAGTTTCCCATAGTCTGGATTTTGCTGATTATAGTCCTGTGGTATCATGTACCCCATTCTTCTGGACCTATATTCTCTGTATATTGTCAGTTAGATCCAGAGGTATATTGGTTTGTTGGATTCAGGCTTATTTATTCAGACTTCTTTATAGGTAGTGTTGTGTACGTCCATTAGGAGGCATATAATGTCTGGTTTTCTGTTTTTGTGATGTTTCATGATTGATGCCTAGATCCATTAATTCATTAGCGTTGCAAAAGTCTGTGGTCCATTCTTTCTACAAAACTTCTGGAATGCTTCTATAAAGAGAAACTCCCCTCATCAACGATTTGACTGTCCTGAGGTACAGTTCATATGGGAAAGATGGGGTAAATGCTGAGACTTCTCTTTTACCTAGCAATTTTCTAAATAGTGGTTTGATTCCCTAGCATCCTCCAAAGATAACCAGTGATGTTCTTAGTATTGTTATAAACTTATCAGTTTATAAATGTCAGCTGTGTCCCAGTCAGTTCCAGTTATTGTTCCTACTGATGCTCAACTCATCTATCTTTGGCAACTGGAAATAGCCATGTTGTCTCCTAGTTATCTCTGATAGGTCGTTTGCCTGATGGTGTGACAGGATATTCCAGTTTCATCATGTTCATTCCCTGCTATGGAGTTAGTCATTTCTCTCAGGACCCTAATTCTTCTTATTGAAAGATGGTACTTAGAGACATGATCTGGGCAGTGGAGTGATCATTGCTAATGGACGGGTCATTGTCTTCTGGCTTTTTAAGTGGACATAGACAGAAGATAAATGTTTTTAAAGATAAAATGCATCATGAGTTTATACTAACACTTCCAGTTCAGATTTAGGACCTTTTCTTTAACCTCATCAGTCTTAACATTATTTCGTCTTCCCATAACATAAATCCTGGTTCTTAACAACACCAAGATAATTCCTCATTTGTTGTATCCCACAACACACATGCAACAGTCTCAGAATCATCGCTGAAAACAGTTTAGTATTTTTTCCCAGTAATTTTTTACATTAGAGTATATCCTACTAGGGATGAACAGGCAAATTATTGTGTTTTAAGTCATTTGAATGTTCCTTTTTATGTAGCAATCCTATTAACAGTGGAATGGTGATTAATTCAATACAGTTACATTCATTTGTTTCATTTTACTTTTGATTTGCTCTTTTTAAAAATTTGATTTTTTAATAATAATGTAAATGATTTACATGTTACAAAGTAAAATCTTTATGATGTGGTATATTCAGAGAAGTTTAGATTTCATCCCTGTCTTCTACATAGTATGCCCTCCATCAAAAAGTAACTGTATTTAAAATGTTTGTGCTTTTTATAATATTGTTTTAATTACATACAACCATGTTTATATCCTCCATTTCTTAGATAAATGGTAGCATACTAACTCACTTTTCTGCATTTTGCTTCTTTCATTTAACAATATATCCTAGAGATCACTCCACCATAATTCATAAAGATGTTCCTCATTCCTTTTTATAGCTGTATAATATTCCATTGTATGGTTGTACAATAGCTTATTCATCCAGTCTGCTATTGATATTTTTTGAATTATTCTTTGCTATTATAACTGTTGCTGAAGAGAATGGTCCTATGCTGATATCTTTTCATATTGTGATATCTTATTTTTAGTGCAATAATGAAATAATTTTTTTTCCAGAAAGGGCTTATTTATCTAATCTGGGACGTTAACTTCTGCCCATCATATAGAGAATTTCTTTGGGCCCTTTAGTTCTCTAGAAATTGTAAAATAGTAATGTAGTTTTTTGTTTTGTTTTGTCTTGTTTTTTTGGTGGTACGCGGGCCTCTCACTGTTGTGGCCTCTCCCGTTGCGGAGCACAGGCTCTGGACGCGCAGGCTCAGCGGCCATGGCGCAGCTGGCCCAGCTGCTCCGCAGCATGTGGGATCCTCCCGGACCGGGGCACGAACCCGTGTCCCCTGCATCGGCAGGTGGAATCCCAACCACTGCGCCACCAGGGAAGCCCGTAATGTAGTTTTTCTCAAGCGTAAAATCTCTAGCAGAGGGTTCTTTGTGAGTAAAACCTGCTTTTTTCTGTTTTTACCCCAGCTATAGTTTCGCTTTCATGGAGGTGTGAGATCTTTGAGAAAAATTTAGAGGAGGTTGGTCCTCTCAATGGTAAATGTCTGTTGGATACTGTAATTCCCCTCACCTTTTCATGGCAGCAAAATGGTTTCGGAAGAGTTGCGACTGCCTTTTCACCTTCCCTTCTGTCTCTCCACTTACTTTAAAGTTCAGCAGTTACATTATCATTAACCCTGTCAACACCCACAGAATACACCCACAGGAGGCTGAGCATCACTGATTGTTTTAAAGAATTCCCTTGCATCTTCATGAGGACTTAGAACATAATAAATACCTTATCTTAATTTTTAGTCATCAAGACCTAAAATCAAGTTTTTTTTTTTCCATTTTAGAAATTGAATGCACAGATGTGTATTCTTTCGTATGTTTAAAAATGTGATTCTCTTTTCTGTGCTAGAATCTCATATCTGATCTACAGATACTTTTACTGAAGTGCTTTCTTATGTTAATATCATTTGTAAATTGATCTTGTTTTTTTTCCTTATACAGATATATCAGCTTTATCAGTGAGCAATGCTTAGGGTGGCTCCTGAGTTGTATATGAGTGAATGAGAAAGTGTGATGAAGTTGGGGTGGCACAGGGGAAGAAAGAGAGAAGCAGGGGCACTATCAAGAGAGAGAGCAAACGTGTCAGAATGAGACAGATTTTGGGGGTGCAGATTAGAAACTGAAAGATGGAGAAAGTGATATAAAAAGTGGCTGTGTGCCTGTGCATGTCCAGAAGAGATACTCTTGAAGGTAGAGTAACTTTATTGTGTGTCACGAAAGAAGGAAGACAGAGTTGTTTACCTGCCTCAGTTTAGGAGAGAGAAGCAAGGTTGGGTCACGGTTCCTTCTGTGGGCCATCAGGTGGTGCTGTCAAACTAGGGCAGCTTGGTTGTCAAACATGCAGAAGGGTTAGGGTAGATTGGTGCAATTCAACAACAGTTCATAAATATTTATTGAGAGTCTAACTGAGCATCAAGTCCCTGTGTTCGATTTAGGATACAAAGATGAATTAGATGATCCCTTCCTTAGGGGAGTTTATATTCTAGTTGGGATAGGGAATGACATACAAACAGCTACAGACATACCTTGGAGATATCTCAAGTTCAGTTCCACACCACTGAAATAAAGTAACTATTGCAATAAAGCAAGTCACATGAATTTTTTTGTTTCCTAGTACATATAAAAGTTATGTTTACACTATACTGTAGTCCAGTAAGTGTGCAAAAGCATTATGTCTAAAAAACCAAAACACTTTATTGCTAAAAACATGCTAACCATCAGCTGAGCGTTCAAGTCGTAATCATTTTGCGGTTATAACATTGACGATCTCTGATCACAGATCACCATAACAAATACAATGTAAAGTTTGAAATAGCGCGAGGATTTACAAAGTGTGACAAGAGACATGAAGTGAACAAATGCACTGATAGACTTGCTCAGTGTAGGGTTGCCACAAACTTTCAATTTGTAAAGAACACAATATCTGCGAAGTACAGTAAAGTGAAGCACAATAAAATGAGGTATGCCTGTATTTATTGCTGTGTAAAAATACCACAGATTAAGTGGCTTAAGATACACAAATTTGTTATTAGTTTCTGTGGGTCAGGAATCCAGGCACAGCTCATCTGTGTCCTCTACTTCAGGGTCTCTTACAAGCCTGTAAGGTGTTGGCTAGGGCTAGGTCTCATCTGAAGGTTTGATTGGCTTACTGACATGGTTGTTGGCAGGATTCAGTTCTTCAATGCGTCTTACACTGAGAGACTCTGTTCCTTGCAGGCTGTTGTCCATAGGCTACCCTCAGTTCCTTGCCACATGGACCAGTCAGATATGGCAGCATGCTTCATCAAAACCAGCAAGAGAGACCATCTTTTATTTTATTAAATTAATTAATTTATGTATTTGGCTGTACCAGTCTTAGTTGCAGCATGTTGCCACATGCAGGATCCATGTGCATGATCTTCAGTTGCATCATGTGAGATCTTCAGTTGTGTCGTGCAGGATCCTTAGTTGCAGCATGTGAACTCTTAGTTGCAGCACGCAAACTTTTAGTTGCGGCATGTGGGATCTAGTTCCCTGACCGGGGATTGAACCCGGGCCCCCTGCATTGGGAGCACGGAGTCTTAGCCACTGGACCATCAAGGAAGTCCCAAGAGAGACCGTCTTTCAGTAAGATGTCAGTCACAATCTTGTGTATCTTAATTACAGGTGTGATAGCCAGTCATCTCTGGTGTATTCTATTGATTAGAAGCAAGTCGCTAGGCCAGCCCACACTCAAGAGGATGGGATTCAGAGGGGTATGAAACTAGGAGGTGGGAATCGTTGCGGGAGATGTTAGAGTCTGCCTGCCATACAGGTGTTTACTATAGTTTGCTAATGTCTGAGAGAAGTAGGGTTCCGTAGAAGCAAGAGGAAGAGCATCTAACCCAGCCTGGCATGGAAATGGCCTCTCAAATAATGCAAACTTGAGTGTCACCTTGAACGACAAATAAGGATTAACTTGGTGTGTATATGGTAATAGGGAGAGGAGGAGGGAATTTTAAAACAGAAGGAACAGTGTGCACAGACATGGGAGCTGGGTGGGTGAAATAGGATGGTATGTCTGAGGGCTACCATCCAACAGTTTAGTGTAAACTGTGGGTGGAAGACATGCAAAAGAGTCAAATATAAGGCAAGGGCCAGTTTGGGGGTTTCTCCTTTGCCAGGCTAAAAAAATGAGGACTTTATCAAGGGGATCACAGGGAAGGTTTTAAGCAGGGTAGTGACATAGGGTTGTGGTTTCTTGATCTGGGAAGATTGTGGGAGATTGACTTTGATAGCTTTTACAATAATTCGGGCAAGAGATAAAAAGGGCCTGGATTAAAGTAGTGGCAATAGAGTGGAGGGAATACATTTTTATTTTTTAAATTAGGAAGTGATTTGATGTTTGGATAAGGCAGAGGTGGGAGATGGAATAATCTGGAGTGATGCCCAAGTTTTGGCGTAGTTTTGTCAGAACATCCTTGCTGGGGGCAGGGGAGAGAGAAATGGGAAGACAGAAAGGATGGGTGGAAGGAAGAGGTCTATAAAGTGTGTTTGTAAATTTATGTAGGTTTGTAGATTTAGTGACTGACTGCAGAGGAGCTTAACTCCAAATATTCTTTACAATGTTTATGTTCTCAATGTAATCAGTGTAACTATGTAAATTTACTTTCTAGTCAAACCATATGCCTCAGTGATAGGAGGTAGAATCAAATACAGAATTCATTTTCCTTGCAAACAGTTTGATAAAAGAAAAGTTGGTGTTAGAATTTTAGTAAGCCTAGACCGCAGGTGGGGCCCCCTGTCCAGTCCTGTCTAGTGCTTGGAACATTGTAAGTACTACTACTTAAAATACTACCACTCCAGAACACTTGGTACAAAGTGTCATGTCACTGACTTTTTCTTCAGTTGAGTTACAATTCATATAACATAAAATTCACCACTATAAAGTGTATAATATAGTGGGTTTTTTTTTTTTTTTTTTTGCAGTACGTGGGCCTCTCACTGTTGTGGCCTCTCCCGTTGCGGAGCACAGGCTCCGGACGCGCAGGCTCAGCGGCCATGGCTCACGGGCCCAGCCGCTCCGCGGCATGTGGGATCTTCCCAGACCGGGGCACGAACCCGTGTCCCCTGCATCGGCAGGCGGACTCTCAACCACTGCGCCACCAGGGAAGCCCAATATAGTGGTTTTAAGTACATTCATTATGTTGTGCAACTATCACCAATGTCTAATTCTAAAATATTTCCATCCTACCCAAGAGGAACTCCATACCTATTAGCATTCTTATTCCCCCGACTCTTGGCAACCATTAATCTATTTTATGTCTCTATGGATTTGCTTATTCTGAACATTTCATATAAATGGACTCATACGATATGTGGCCTTTTGTGTCTGGCGTCTTTCACTTAGCATAACGTTTTCATGGTTCTTCTGTGTTGTAGTGTGTATCAGTATTTTATCCCTCTTTATTGCCCAATAATATTCCGTTGTATGGATATACCACATTTTGTTCATCCATTTATTCATTGATGGACATTTGGGATGTTTCCACTTTTTGGCTATTTTGAATAATGCTGCTATGAACATCCTGTACAGGTTTTTGTATGAACATATACTTTCATTTCTCTTGGGTATATAGTAGGAGTAGAATTGCTGGATCATGTGATAACTCTCTGTTTAACTTTTTGAGGAACCATCAAACTGTTTTCCATTGCAGCCACATCATTTTACATTTCTACTACCAGGTATGGAGGGGGGTGTCTCTGTTTCTCCACATCCTCACCAACACTTGTTACCTGTCTTTTTTATTAGAGACATTCAGGTGGATGTGAGGTAGATCTTATGGCGGTTTTGATTTGTATTCCCCTAGTGGCTAATTCAAGATTGTTTTAAAGAATTAAACAAGATACCGTAGGTGAAATCTGATACGAATTTGGGTCTCAGTTCTATGCTAGATTCAGGGAAGCCCCAGAATAACTGTGTTAGTGCTTCCTGTCATTTTTATTTGCTCTGTAGCCTTTTACCTCAGGAAGGCAGAGCACAGGCCTAACACCCACACTGGGCTTTATGCTCATGTAATATATTCATATACCCAAGTATGCCAGAATCCCCTGTGGATTCTATCCCAGAGCTCTAGAATCACAATCCAACGGGCCGGGACTTCCCTGGTGGAGCAGTGGTTGGGAGTCTGCCTGCCAATGCAGGGAACGTGGGTTCGAGCCCTGGTCCGGGAAGATCCCACATGCCGTGGAGCAACTAAGCCTGTGAGCCACAACTACTGAGCCCGCATGCCACAACTGCCGAAGCCCGTGCGCCTAGAGCCCGTGCTCTGCGACGGGAGAGACCCCCGCAGTGAAGAGTGGCCCCTGCTCGCCGCAACTAGAGAGGGCCCGCGTGCAGCAACGAAGACCCAATGCAGACAAAAAAAAAAAAGTTTAAAAACCAGATTAAAAAAAAAGTCTAACGGGCCCCAACCTGTGCATTAGAAAAAACCTACACATTTGAATCACTGCCCCAGTTCCCATCTAAGAGAAGTAGTTGGTAGGATTTTGAGGAAAGGCAAACAACTTGGGGTTAAGTGGCACTTTCTTTTGCTGCCACAGGAGGCGCCATTGAGTACATGCCATTCAGATCTCACAGTAACACCTGAGAGGGTTGGTCACCATTTTTACAAGTGCAGAAACTAAGGTTTGGATTTGGTTCAGGAGCTTAGTATCAGTATGAAATCTCTGGAACGCTGGAATTAAATGTAGGGCCAGGTTTCCGGTTTGGGCACCATGAGCCACACATTGTGTGTTGGTTCTTGATATTTGTTTTGCTAATTTAGAGGGAATGGAGGTAAAGATAATTCCCAAATGGTGGCTCATGCAAAATTCATGTGTAGATGTTTTGGAATGCGTATTCTACCTGCTCCTGTGAATGCAGATGCAGCTGCCGGCTGTGGAAATTCCCAATACAACAAGTTAAACAAGCCAGGCTGTGAAGACCCAGCTAAAAAAGACTTGGAGGCGGTCTGTGGAAAACTGCCCTTTCTACTTTTCCAGTTCTTATTTTGATTAAGTAGCATTGCTTTGTAGAAGGAAATAAAGTTCCTAAGGAAACATTGTCTTTCTTTAGACTGCCTTTTCCCGGGTTATAGTGGAATGAATTGGATTTATGCTTAAAAGGAGGGAATTTAAAATCACCTTCTTTTCTAGCTTCTTTTGTATGATAATCAGAGAAGGTAGGAATGATAATGGTAATAATGTCAAAAGGGAGCTCTGACAAAAGATTTTGCTGCATGTTAATTCAGAATTGATTGCAGTTGTCAAAGTTGCATCAGTCAGGGAAACATTTCAACTCAGATGGTTCTAATGAAAAGACTTAAATGGAGAAAAGGTGTGAGCAGAGATTAGTGAAGACAGGAAACTGTGAGGTGCCCCGACTAGCAACCGTGTGTAGCCCTCGCCAGATCTAGGGCCGAAGGGGGCAAGAGAGGAGAGAGCATTGCGGGCCGTAGGGCCCCTGGCAGGAGCTGTGCTCATGATAGCACCAGCTATTTCCAGGCCAGGGCACTGAAGCAGGGAGGAGTGGGGAAGAAATGCCCCAACCTCAGTTTCCTCTCGTCCTCCACTGCCTTGCCAGCGTGAAGCCAGCTGGGAAAGGAGGCTGGGGGTGCAGGCTGCAGAGGTGAGCTTCCCCGGGTACGGAGCAGTGGACGGGGGTGGTGGGTTGCAGTTGGAGACCAGTTTGCACAATAACCAACTATTTTACAGTGAGCACATTCTATTTTTTGTTAATTTTAGAAGGTGTTATTTTGGAGAACGTTGAGAAATAGTGCAAGTATAGAAAAACGTCTGTTTCTCATTTTTAAAAAATTCCACTCTATTTTACATTTACTCCAGCAGAAGCTTCTTATCTTCTAGGTCGTAACTTTGTTATGAAGTCTCTTAAACTTTGCACATTTTTCTTATTTTCCTAATACATTTGTGCATATCATTATACAGTGATAAGCCTAAAACAGAGGGTGCCATGCTTTCATAATTGGCAGGGGGTGATTTTTAAATTTCCCTTTTCAGATGAATGCATAGATATTAGTGAGTTATTCTAAGGTGTTCACTGGTCTTCAAGTCAAGTGAGTCAAAGTGGAATTTAATTGAGCGTTTTTGTAACCCCTAGCTGAGGGGAAGATGCAGTGTGTTAAAGACATCCAGATAGCCGCATGTGTCTCCCTGCAGACCCAGCTGGGAACTATTCTGCTTCACACATTGATGAGATATGCTGACTTGCAGTGTTGGTGGTAACCTAGTGACCTGCTTTCTCTGTCATCCTGTATGTAATTCTTCTAGGTCTAAGTAAAGGGCAGATGAAGGTCTGTGTCTCTGGGTGCCTATGGGGTTGCTAGGAAATGGGTTTCAAAGTGCTTCATGGTGATGCAGGAGGTTGAACTTTTTTGTGAAGGGTTGTCATGGAAACCAAGTACATCATTGCCTTGTCTGACTAATGTATCTTTTAATGATAAAAATTGTAATCCAGGGTTAAGGGATTAAAAATGATAAAAAAGTGAAATGTTAAAAGCTGTAACTTGAGGGGGAATGCTGCTGCAAGTAGCACATCTTTTGAATCGGAAGATTTCACTGGCAGTGTAATTCAACGTTGGTCGGGGCTTGGCTGTGTGAAGTGATGGGAGCTAATCAGTTTGTTTTCCTTCCTGTCTTCAGAGTAAGAAAACCATGATTTCACCCTGTGGCTTTTTGCTGTGGGGTTTTATTACCAAGTCCAGCTCCTGAGCTTTTATGCGAGGTAGAAGGCAGCACACCCACACTGTGAGTGCCAGCGAGGTTGCCAGGGTCGGTTCTTTGGTTGGTTGATTGGTTTTACATCTCCCTTACCCTGTCCAGCCCCCTTCCCCCAAGAACAGGCCTGTGGGGTGACGGTGATAGCCCTACTTGCTCTTTGCTAAGCACTCAGGTACCCGCACATCCCTGGAGCAGATCCTGGAGCAGAGTCTGCCCTGACCTCCTGTGGTTGTTATAAGGGCCCTATAACGAAGCAAGATCCTCCTCTTCTGCAGATTGAGGACAGAACCTTCTAGTGTTGTAGGTATGATGAATGCTGCTTATATTTTGATCACTAGCTTCTTAGGATAAACTTTCAAATGAAAGTACTTAGGGTAGGAGAACTGAACTGAAAAGAGACTTTATACTGTGTTTAATGGTTCACCTGCCTCCATGGAGATTGAGCTCCTGGGATTTCATTTCCCACTCCCCAGCTGTGTGTGTGTGTAATAGACTTTTGTTGCATTGGAATAAATCTGCTTGTTTGTTTTCGACCTTTGCAAAATATCTTTTATTAATATTTCCAAATTTAATATATTTGAGTTTTTTGCATTTAAGGGGGAAAAGTTTGACATGAGTCCTTAGATTGACAATGGAAATAAGCCAATTTAAATAAGTATTTCACTGAGCGGCATTTAAGACCCAAATCTATTTTCATTCATTCCTTCCTTTGTTCATTCATTCATAGCATATATATGTTTTTAATGAGTACCTACTTTGTTTTGGGTACTTCCGGTGCATCTATTGTTTTTACAAAACAGTTGTCAGGTGTCAGGAGGTGCCTTTGAGGAACTGAAGGCAGAGGCTAACCAGAGCCCAAGGCCTGTCCAGAGTGGCCACAGCCAGGAGGGTGCCATCTGGCAGCCGTACTGGGATCCCCTTGCTGAGGTCCCTGCATTCTCATGACTTGCTTCTTATAATTTTGGCTGTTTCTCCAGTTCCAGAGTCTTGGCTGCAGCCCTTGATGACAAGGTGGAACACATGCCCAGCATTTCTTTATGTCCTTCCAGTATTGACCTTCTGTAGGGAATGTCACCTTTACTGATAAAATGGCGCCCAGAACCTAGCACCTGAAGGACTGCATGGCTCTTGACTGCATCCCATGACGTTTTGTCTTCTGCTTTGATCCGCACTGCTTCCACCTCTGTGCGGGCCTCAGGGTGGGAGTGGGGCCCTCCTCCCCACTTTAAGAGTCTAGCCAACCCATACACTTAAGGCTCTGTCTGTGCTTCCCCAGAGTGGAGATGAGACAAGACTGTCATATTCAAGAGGACTTGGTTGAAGACTCAGAGACCAGACCGCTCAGAGACCAGACCCTCTGGTTTGCTCTCGGGTCATGGCAGCTCTTCTTCAGTCTACCAGAGGCCTCAGGCTGGTCTTGCCTTCCCAGGGCCCCTCCGTAGCAGCTTGACCTTTATCCTTTCTCCTCCAGAATCCTCCCCCAGATTCCTAGACCCCTGAAGTCCAGACCAGATGAGACTAAGACTTTCCTAGGATATGTGTCATCTTTGAGAATATATGATTCTTGCTTAGGCTGTTTTCTCATCTGCTTAACGCGGTAAGAGTGATACCTCTGTCCTTTGGGAGTAGTGAGGATTAAACGAGAGTATGCATGCAAAGTGTAGTGGAGTGCCTGACACTTGGTAAATGCTTGTGATCATCACATTACTGCAAAGACCTCCCCTTCTAGTCATTTTCCACCATCACCCCAACCCCCATCTATAAGGACCATCCTTAGTGCTCCTGGCCTCAGCATGACTACGATAGTCACTGTCCTATGCCATGGCTGCCTCAGGGCCCCTCTTGTATCACAGAGTAAACCCATGGCCCTGCCTTCCTTCCAGTATTTATCTGTATGTTGTGATGTGATGTCTGTGTGTGTGTGCATGTGTGCGTGTATGAACTCCAAGTTGGGAAACATAAAAGTGGGGGTATAGACTAAAAATGGCTGTGTTTATAGATCTTTTAGTACATCATTCAATGGGTGAAGTAGTCAGAGTAACCTTTGCTGTAAAATGTTCAGCATTTTATCCCCATTTCCTGTGTGTACCTCAGCACTTGGCCTGTCAGCATGGGAATAAGATCCTCTGGGCTATGCTTGTGCTCTCCTCTTAGGGGCTCACTCTTGCCGATCAAGGACCAGGAGATTGCATACAGGGCATTCATTCATTCATTCAGTTATGCAGCAAGTATTTGTTGAGTACCTACTGTGTCCTCAGTTCAGGGACTACAAACAAGGTCTTTACTCTGCTATAATTCAGTCACCATTTTCATTCATGCATTCAGCACATCTTGAAATTCTGTGTTCATCTTCTGATCAATGAGAAATATTTCTTTCATGTCCTTTTTTTTCACTTATACTTTCATCTATTCAGCAAATATTGATTGGGGGCTGATTATGTGTCAGGTAATGTCCAAGATACTGGGTTCTAGCAGCAAAAAAAAAAAAAAAAAAAAAAAAGGCAAAACTTTCTGTCTTCTTAGAGCTACATTCTAGTTGGGGGAGACTACCAATAGAAAAAACAAGTAAGTGAAATATAAATATTGTTATGGACTGAATGTTTGTGTCCTCCCTCCCAATTCATATGTTGAAATCCTAACCCCCAGTGTGATGGTATTAGGAGATAGGGCCTTTGCCTTTGGGAATTGATACGGTCATGAGGGTGGAGCCTTCATGAAAGGGATCTGTGCCCTTATAAAAGGGACCCCAGAGAACTCTCATACCCTCTTTTCTGCCATGTGAGGACACAATTAGGAGTTGACAGTCTGCAGCCCATAAGAGGGCTCTTACCAGAACTCGACTGTGCTTGGGACCTTGGTCTTGGACTTCCAGCCTCTAGAACTGTGAGAAATAAATTTCTTTTGTTTATAAGCCCCCCAGTCTATGGTACTTCATTATAGCAGCCCAGATTGACTAAGACAAATATGTTAGTTAGAGATAAGTCTTAGGGAGGAAAACAATTCAGGGAAGAGGAAAGGAAATGACCTCCTGAAATAGCCAACACTTATATCACATTTCATATCACATTTCACTGATGTTAAGATGCACTTTTTCAAAAAACATTTTTGCAGCTCTAAAATTGGTATGCATCTTGTAATTGATAGCATTTACTAATTTAATTGACAGTATTTAAAATGACAGATAAAATAATGGTGTGTCTTATAATGCATAGCTTCTTAGACTTAATAAATATGACCCTTACCATGTACCAGGTACGATTCTAAGCAATTTGTTAATTCGTTGAATCCTCCCAACAACCTTATTTAGGTTGGTATTATTATTATTCTCCATTTAAAGATGAGGAAACTGAAAGCCCAGAGATTAAGTAATTTACTGAAGGTAATTTACTGAAGGAAGTGGCAAAGTCAGGATTGGAACCCAGGCTGGTTGTGGAGTCTGGGCTCTTAACTGCTGTGATGTATTGCCAGAGAGGGTCTTTGGGAAGGTGACTTTTGAGAAAAGACTTGAAAGAGGTGAAGGGGCAAGCCATGAGGATGTCTGGAGGAAGAGTGATGCAGACAGAGGGAGTCCCTCAGTCTGGAATGGGTTTGGCATTTTGAGAGAACCACAAGCAGGTCTGTATTTTTGGAGTGGAATAAGTGAGAGGGAGGGGTAGGGGAGATGAGGTCAGAGGGATGACCGGTGGGCACATCACGTGTCAGTTTAATCTATCTTAAGGACTCTGGTGTTTACTTTGAACCACCTTCTAACCAGAGGAGTGATTTATTTTACTAGGATCATTCTGCCTGATGCATTGAGAATAGTCTGAAAGAGACAAGTTAGGAGCTCACTGGAACAATTCAGGAGAGAAATGTCCATGGCTTGGATGAGAGTGGTAATGGCAAGAGATGGTAAGAAGTGGTCAGATTCCATATGTATTTGGAAGACACAGATGACATAATTTCTGATGGATTAAGTTTGATAGTATGACATGGTGATGATTATATGAAAAACAATAGCCAACATTTGTATATTCTCATTAAATAATTTATACATGTTAATTTAATTTATCCCTGTAACAGCCCTACGAGGAAGTAAGTATTATTATTCCTATCCTATAGATAAGGAAACTGAGGCACTGAAAGTTTAGGTAGTTTGTGTAGTATCACAGACTAGTTAGTGGTGAAAATAGGATTCTAACCCAGGTGGTCTGGATCCAGAGTATGTTTTCAACTACTACATTTTATTGCCACTACTACATTTTATTGCCACTAAGCTGAGAAAAAGAAAGGAGTCATATGTGAACTAAGATTTTTGCCCTGAGTAATTGAAAACCACTGAGGTGGTGATAAGTACTTTTTAAAAAAGAAATGATAGTAGCCAGATAAAGTTTGAATATGTTAAGTTAGAGTTGGCTTATAGATAGTTCTATGGAGGTGTTGCAAAGACAGTGGAATATACAGGTTTGGAGTTCAGGGGCAAGGTCCTACCCATTGACATAAGTTTGAGAGTCATCAGTACACAGATGACACCTAAAGCTATGAACCTGGATGGGATCACCAAGGGAATGAGTGTGGACAGAAAGAAGAAGAGATCCAAGAACTAGACTAAGTCCTGAGGCACCCAGCATTTAGAGATTGGGTTGATGAGGAGGAATCCAGTTCCTGAGAATGAGTAGCCACTGGGTAGGAGGAAGAAAGTGCGGTTACCTGAAAGCCAAGTGAAAAATAGTGCTTCAAAGAGGAGGGAGTCACCAACTGTGTCAGGTGCTCCTAATAGATTAAGTAAGATGAGGACTGATATTAGACCATTGGATTTAGAAAAGTGAAAGTCATTGGTGAACTTGACCAGGACAGCTGCAGTACAGTGATGGAGGCAAAAATCTACTTAGAGCAGTTTAAAGAGAGAATAAGGGAGAGAAATTGGAGACAGCAAATTTAGAAAACTATTTTGAGGAGTTTTTCTGCAAAGCAAAGAAATGGGATGTCTTCTAGGGAAAGTGTTCTATAAATGTCTGTTGGGTTCAGCTCTTTGATGGTGTTGTTCAGTTCTTCTATATCCTTGCTGATTTTTTGTCTAGTACTTTTATTGATTACTGAAAGAGGAGTGTTGAAGCTCCCAACTATAATTGCAGATTTGTCTATTTCTCCTTTTAATTCTGTCAGTTTTTACTTTATGTACTTTGTAGCAGTGTCATTTATTGATTACAAGCTTAGTATTGTTATGTCTTCTTGGTGAATTGACCTTTTTATCATTATGTAATGTCCCCTTTTAATCCCTGGTTATTTTCTTTGATCTGAAGTTTACTTAGACAGATGTTAATGCAGCCACTCTTCATTTCTTTTGATTAGAATTCACATGGTATATCTTTTTCCATCCATTTCCTTTTAACCTACCTATATCTGAAGTGCATTTCTTGTAGACAGCATATGGTTGTGTCATGTGTTTCTAATCCATTATAATAATCTCTGTCTTCTAATTGATTTGTCTAGACCATTTACATTTAATGTACTATTGATGTGTTTCAATTTAGATCTACAAATTTATTATTTGCTTCCTGTTTGTGTCCTCTGTTTTCTTATTTCTATATTTCTTCTTTCCTGCTTTCTTTGGGTTATTGAAAACTTGTTAGTATTCACTTTAAATTTATATGTTATGTTTTCAACAATATTTGTTTGCATGTGAAAAGTCCACTTAGAAACATTGTTCTACTTCAAGTGGTATGAAGACATCTTCATATAGGTCCTTTTATCCTACCCTCTTTCTGTTATAGTTATCTTATGGATTAGATCTGTGTACATTAAAAACTCCATCAGATGTTGTAAAATTATCTTTCAACTGCCAAACATATTTTAAAGAACTCAAGAGAAGAACAGTAGTCTACTATATTTACTTAGATATTTACAATTTCTGTTACTCTTTCTTTGTTTCTAATCTTCCAAGTTTCCATCTGGTATCATTTCCCTTAGGTCTGAAGGATTTCCTTTAGAATTTTTTTTTAGAGCAGGTCTGGTGGAAACTGATTCTTTTAGTTTTCCTTTGCTTGAGAAAGTCTTTATTTCACCTTAGTGCCTGATGGATATTTTCACTGAATATAGAATTCTGGATTGACAGTTCTTTTCTTTCAGCATTTTGAAGATGTTGCTTCACTTCCTTCTGTCCTTCATAGTTTCTGATGAGAAATCTTGTCATTTGAATCATTGTTCCCTTATAAAGAATGCATAATTTTCTCTGGATGCTTTTAAGAATTTTTCATAGTAAGAATTTTTAAGAATTCTTTTAAGAATTTAAGAATTTCTCTGGATGCTTTTAAGAATTTTTCATAGTAAGAATTTTTAAGAATTCTTTTCAGAATTTTTTAGAATTCTTTCAAGAATTTTTGCAGTAGTTTAATTACAGTGTTTCTGGACATGGATTTGTTTGGGTTTATCCTGTTTAGAGTTTGCTTAGCTTCTTGAATATGTAGGTTTCACCAAAATTGGGAAGCTTTCAGGCATTATTTCTTCAAGACTTCTTCTGTCTTCTCTCAAACTCCCATGGCATTATGTTTGACCTTTCGTTATTGTTCCACGGGTCTCTGAGGTTCTGTTAATGTTTTTAAAAATTATTTATTTATTTTTGGCTGTGTTGTGTCTTCGTTGTGGTGTGTGGGCTTCTCACTGCGGTGGCTTCTCTTGTTGCAGAGCACGGGCTCTAGGCGCGCAGACTTCAGTAGTTGTAGCACACGGGTTTAGTTGCTCTGCGGCATGTGGGATCTTCCTGGATCAGGACTCGAACCTGTGCCCCCTGCATTGGCAGGCAGATTCTCAACCACTGCACCACCAGGGAAGCCCTGTTAATTTTTTATTCAGTCTTTTCTCTCTGTTGTTCAGATTGGATAATTTGTATTGATCTATCTTAAAATTCACTGATTCTTTCATTTACCTCCATTCTAATATTGAGCCTGTCTAATTAGTTTTTTACTTTGGTTATTTTATCTTTCAATCCTAAAACTTCTATTTGGTTCTTAATTATATCTTCTATTCTTTGCTGAGACTTTCTACCTTTCTATTTGTTTCAAGTGTTAACCTTTACCTATTGGACCATATTTATAATAGTTGCTTTAAAGTCTTTGTCAGATAATTCTAGCATCTTTGTCACTTGGCATTAGCATCTTTTGATTCTGTTTTCCCACTCAAGTTGTGACTTTCTTGGTTCTTATGTCCAGGAATTTTGGATTGTATTATACTGTGAGACTTTGTATCTTGATTAAATCTTATGTCAGATTCTGATATTTTTGTTTCAACAGGGAATCAACCCAATTGGGTTTAGGCTACAAGTTCTTATCAGCCTTAGATGGGTTGCAGTTTCACTGTAAGTTTCGTTTTCAAAGCCTTTACAGTGCTCTTTGCTTGTGTCTGGTGTTTATGCCACCCAGTGGCCAGCCTGTGACCTGGGAGGTGATCTATATCATAGTTTAGTTCTCAAAGTCTATGGTATGCTGTTTAATGTGAGATCCATGTGTGTGCAACTTGTAGGTGACCCCAGGAGTACATAAACAGCTTTATGGTTTTGCTTTTCCAAGCTCTTCCTTCTTTGCAGTCTCTTGGTATTTTCTATTTCCCAGGGCTTCCCTTTTTGGTCTTCTGGCCAGGAATCTGGGACTTTATTTACCTCATTCTACTGTAAACTTCCTGTGACTGTGGCCACATTTGGAGCCAAGTGATGAGGGGATGGAGTTAGAAAAGAAGAGTAACAGGGATTTGATCACCTTCTCCAGACCACAGCTTCTCAGACTGAAGAGGAAAGTTCTCTTCCCTTAGAGTTTTAGTCTTGAATGGATTGCTGCTGCTATGGTCACAAGACAGCTTGAAGGCTGGGATGAGAGAAAATGGAAAAAGATGGAAAAAATGGGGAATCCTCCCCCTCCAAGTGTTAGGAGACCCTTTTCCCATTCTTTGAGCCAGAACTAGGGCTTCTTCTGGAGTTTTCTTTGAGAGCACTGATGGTTTTCAGTCTGCATTGAATATGGGCCAAGTGTACCAATGGGGGAAAAATGGTCAATTCACTACCAGTTCAAAGGTACTTTGAATTCTGGTTGTCTTCTCCAGTCCACCTGCTCCTATTTACTTTTCAAGGTTCTCAAATAACTGCTCCATGAATTCTCTCTGGTTTTATAATTGCATTAGGTTGGAGAGACAGAATGGAGTGTGCTTACTGTACCTTACCCAGAACCAGAACCTTTGGATATTTTACAGGAGGCCCATTGGCGTGGGCCATGCATAAGTTTGGTGTTGAAACAAGTTAAGGAGTGTTTTGAACCATGAGAGTGTTTTGTTGCTGCTTGTGGTGGTAGTGAGCGAGGTGATGTGTCCTTGCTGGTGCCTTTTCCAGAGACATTTTAGCAGCTATAGCAAATCTGTTTTTTAAACGATAACTTCAGAACTTTTAAATGCAAAATCTGAAATGCAAGTTGGCCAGACGCTTGTGATTTTTTAGCAAATCAATTTAGCTTTCCCATTTCCCCAGAGAAATCATCCAAGGGTACTGTGAACTTTGCTTTAACAACACATTATACTGTGAGAGAGTTAGGGAAGGTGGTTGGGAGCTGGCCTTGGACATCAAACAGACTTGAATTCCAGCCTCGGCCTTGTCACTTAGTAACTGTATGACCTTGGTCAAGCTGCTGAACCTCTTTAACCTTCATTCCTTTATGGGTAAAATGGAGATAAATAATGATAGTGCTTACTTGATACAGTTGCTATCAATATGTGATTCAGTGAGGTAATGTAGGTAATGCTGTTCATATACTGTTGATAAATGTAAGCAATTATTCTTACTATGATTGTTTTTGTGTCATAAGTAAAATGTACCTATTTAGCTCCTCAAATTACTTTTAATCTCTTGAAGTATATGGCATCTAATCACTATTCTCTCAGTATTTCAATTCATATTGAACATCATTTAAAGTTATTTCTTGAGATTCAAGAACAATACACTTTTTTTTAATAAATTTATTTTTATTTATTTATTTTTGGCTGTATTGGGTCTTATTTGCTGCGTGCGGGCTTTCTCTAGTTGCGGAGAGCGGGGGATACTCTTCGTTGCGGTTCTCGGGCTTCTCATTGCAGTGGCTTCTCTTGTGGAGCATGGGCTCTAGACTCGCGGGCTCAGTAGTTGTGGCGTGTGAGCTCTAGAGCACAGGCTCAGTAGTTGTGGTTCACGGGCTTAGTTTCTCCACGGCATGTGAGATCTTCCCAGACCAGGGCTCGAACCTGTGTCCCCTGCATCGGCAGGAAGATTCTTAACCATCGCGCCACTAGGGAATCCCTCAAGAACAATACACTTTGAACTATGGTATTTCTGCTAGTGAAAGTATTTGAATAAATATTGTGAGTTACTTTCAGTACTTAACCAAAGAGCAATGACATATATGGGTTGGAGTCATGGTTAAGTATATCGCTCAGTATTCTGGATGTTTCATCCAAGAGCTGCTCCTCTGATGGTGCTGTACTAGTGACTGCTCTAGAAAAAGACCGCTTTTCAAGCGGCCACCATCTCCTTTGTTGATGGCAATTCCTGTTTGCAACTGTCTTACTCTTCTCTTCTTCATTCTTTATTTTTATATTGAAAAAAAGTCAATGTGTTTACTGAAATGAACAGCAATCTGGTCACTTCCTAGGAAGTTTTGTAAACAAAATTTATCAAAATGCTGCTTGGTTGTAACTACATATTATTCAAAAGGCTTCTTAAATATTTTATTCCTGCATATTTGGAAATCTTTATTTGGAAGGCAAAATATTTTTATTTTGTGGAAATGCAATCAAGGAGCTCTTGGACGTAAGAATTAATATTTTTCTTTACTTCCTTTCACACACTAGTGGTCTTTTGCATAAAATTTTACATAATTGTTTAATTAATTGGAACTCAAATGCTTTTGAATAATTTTTTAGTGTGGTTATAACATTTTATATTGACTATTTTGCCAGAAATAAATTAATAACTAGCCCCTATTGATGGAGAAAATGTTGGCATAATATTATTTGACCAATTACAAGGCAGAAGTACACTGGGATTTTCTGTGGGTTATGCTTATTTTCTTTCCACATGAGTAGAATCTGGTGTACAAGCCTTCCTGTGAGCCCCGAGTTTTAATTAAAATTTAAATTGCCTTTCTGAAAAACTCTCAGTTGACTGACTAAAACAAAATGTAGAAAATGTCTTTATTTTGACTTCTGTGCTGTCATTGGAAAGCTTGTTGAAACAGAAGGATCACAGAAAAAGTATTGATGAAGGAAGCAAAACAACTTATATTTGGATGCACTTGGATAGACTGAAGTCCAAGTGCTGCTGTCGTGTTCCTCAGCTCAAGGACCCCCTACAAAACATCGTGTTCCCAGGGGATAATGGACCAGTAGTAGGGATAGATAAACATGCTTTAAAAGCCACCCAAATAGAAGAGCATTCTGGAAAGACAAGCCTGGGTTATTACAAGAATGAGATTTCCGAAGAGGAACGTGTTTAACCTCATCTGAGATCTTCACAAAAGATCTGAAGCTGGAGGAGTCTGTGTCTGTTACAAAGACATGTGGAAAGTTTTAAAATTACACAGGGATAGGAGAAGATTGGCCTATTTTCTTTTTTTTTTTTTTTATTTCAGTACGCGGGCCTCTCACTGTTGTGGCCTCTCCCGTTGCGGAGCACAGGCTCTGGACACGCAGGCTCAGCGGCCATGGCTCACGGGCCCAGCGGCTCCGCGGCATGTGGGATCTTCCCGGGCCGGGGCATGAACCCGTGTCCCCTGCATCGGCAGGCAGACTCTCAACCACTGCGCCACCAGGGAAGCCCTGGGCTATTTTCATTGAAAGTGTGAATTTTAATTTCAGAAAGATTGGCTGTTATTTTCCACACTAAAATTATCCATTAAAGGAGAGAAAACATTGGTGCAGACCCCTTAATTACACAGAGAATTAGAGAAAAGAAAGGTGCTGAAGGAGAAGATAACAAATAGTAACTAAACATATTTCATCCACATCAGCATGTTTTAAAGTGTATTTCAAAGAACACTAGTTGTGCAGGATATTAGACCAAAACAAACAAAACAGTGGGAGGTCTAGAGCTGTCTTGAATGAAGCCATTTGTAAGCCATTAAAAGAAGCTAGATACATTTAAAAAAATATTTATTTGTTTATTTATTTATTTTGGCTGTGCTGGGTCTTAGTTGCAGCACGCGGGATCTTCGTTGCGGCATGAGACTTCTTAGTTCAGCATGAGGACTTCTTAGTTGCAGCATGCAAACTGTTAGTTATGGTGTGCATGCGGGATCCAGTTCCCCAACCAGGGATCAAACAGGGGCCCCCTGCGTTGGGAGGGTAGAGTCTTACCCACTGGACCACCAGGGAAGTCCCGCTAGATACCTTTTTGATAAAATAGTAAGTATGATTTGGAGATCCAGTTTATCATGTTGAGATTTTATTAGTGAGACTTCAGGTAAGAGATTTTATTAGTGAGACTTCAGGTAAGACATCAATGTGTTCGAAGTTTTCTATTAAGGTATCAGTCAAATTTCTTTTTGCTCATTAGCTTAACCATTCTAAAAAATGTCAAACAAGAAATTAATTGTACTTTATACTCACTATAACATGTTTATTTTATTTTTTTTAAGTGGTGCCTTTTAATCAAGATTGCAGTGAAGTTGGTGGGAGATGTTCATGGTGAACTTATAGTTACTAAGCTTGAGTCTAACTTTTTGTGGGGGTGTGGGTGGGGAGAGGTTCTCAGAAGATGCCTTCTATAGTATAGCCACAGAATAAAATGTAATATAGTGGGGTAGAGCCATCTGTACTACCCAAAAAAAACATATTCTATATTTGGGACAAATTTTATGCCTTTTGGAGTTATCATTGCATTTTTTATGTTAAAAATATCTTCACTGAGGTATAATTTACATACTATATAGTTCATCCATTTTAAGTCTATAATTTCATGAATTTTAATTTATATACTTATGCAAACATCACCACAATCAAGTTTTAGAACATTTCTGTCACCCCTAAAAGATCCCTAGTATTTGTCCCACCCCCAGACCCAGGCCACCATTAACCTCTTTCTGTTGTTGTTTTTGCCTTTTCTAGAAATTCCATTTAAATGGAATCATACAATATGTAGTCTTTTCTGCATGGCTCCTTCCACTTCACATGTTTTCAGAGTTTATTTACATTATACCAGGTGTTAGTCATTTGTTCCTTTCTATTGACAAGTAGTATTCCATGGTTAGGATATACCATATTTTATTTATCCATTTGTCAGCTGATGGACAGTTGAGTTGTTTTCAGTCTCCTGCTATTATAAATCATGCTGCTATGAACAGTTGCATACAACCTTTCATGTGGACATATGTTGTCATTATTTCCCTTGAGTAGATACATAAGAGTGCAGTCAGGATTGTACGGTAAGAGTATATTGGACTGCCAATAAAATGGACAACCTGGAAGAAATGGACAAATTCCTAGAAATGTACAATCTTCCGACACTGAACCAGGAAGAAATAGAAAATATGAACAGACCAATCACAAGCACTGAAATTGAAACTGTGATTAAAAATCCGTCAACAAACAAAAGCCCAGGACCAGAGGGCTTCACAGGCGAATTCTATGAAAAGAGCCAACACCTATCCTTCTCAAACTCTTCCAAAATATAGCAGAGGGAGGAACACTCCCAAATTCATTCTACGAGGCTGCCATCACCCTGATACCAAAACCAGACAAAGATGTCACAAAGAAAACTGCAGGCCAATATCACTGATGGACATAAATGCAAAAATCCTCAACAAAATACTAGCAAACAGAATCCAACAGCACATTAAAAGGATCATACACCATGATCAACTGGGGTTTATCCAGGAATGCAAGGATTCTTCAATATATACATATCAATCAATGTGATACACCATATTAACAAACTGAAGGAGAAAAACCATATGCTCATCTCAATAGATGCAGAGAAAGCTTTTGACAAAATTCAATACCCATTTATGATAAAAACCCTCCAGAAAGTAGGCATAGAAGGAACTTTCCTCAACATAATAAAGGCCATATATGACAAACCCACAGCCAACATCATCTTCAATGGTGAAAAACTGGAACCATTTCCACTAAGATCAGGAACAAGACAAGGCTGCCCACTCTCACCACTCTTATTCAACATAGTTTTGGAAGTTTTAGCCACAGCAATCAGAAAAGAAAAAGAAATAAAAGGAATCCAAATCAGAAAAGAAGAAGTAAAGCTGTCACTGTTTGCAGATGACATGATACTATACATAGAAAATCCTAAAGATGCCACCAGAAAACTACTAGAGTTAATCAATGAATTTGGTAAAGTAGCAGGATAAAAAATTAATGCACCGAAATCTCTTGCATTCCTTTACACTAATGATAAAAAATCTGAAAGTGAAATTAAGAAAACACTCCCATTTACTATTGCATCAAAAAGAATAAAATACGTAGGAATAAACCTACCTAAGGAGACAAAAGACCTGAATGCAGAAAATTATAAGACACTGCTGAAAGAAATTAAAGATGATACAAATAGATGGAGAGATATACCATGTTCTTGGATTGGAAGAATCAACATTGTGAAAATGACTACTACCCAAAGTAATCTACAGATTCAATGCAATCCCTATCAAACTACCACTGGCTTTTCACAGAACTGAACAAAAATTTTCACAATTTATATGGAAACACAAAAGACCCCGAATAGCCAAAGCAATGTTGAGAAAGAAAAATGGAGCTGGAGGAATCAGGCTCCCTGACTTCAGACTATACTACAAAGCTACAGTAATCAAGACAGTATGGTACTGGCACAAAACCAGAAATACAGATCAATGGAACAGGATAGAAAGCCCAGACATAAAACCACGCACATATGGTCACCTTATCTTTGATAAAGGAGGCAAGCATATACAGTGGAGAAAAGACAGCCTCTTCAATAAGTGGTGCTGGGAAAACTGGACAGCTACATGTAAAAGAATGAAATTAGAACACTCCCTAACACCATACACAAAAATAAACTCAAAATGGATTAAAGACCTAAATGTAAGGCCAGACACCATCAAACTCTTAGAGGAAAACAAAGGCAGAACACTCTATGACATAAATCACAGTAAGGCCCTTTTTGACCCACCTCATAGAGAAATGGAAATAAAAACAAAAATAATCAAATGGGACCTGATGAAACTTAAAAGCTTTGCACAGCAAAGGAAAACATAAACAAGACGGAAAGACAACCCTCAGAATGGGAGAAAGTATTTGCAAATGAAGCAACTGACAAAGTATTAATCTCCAAAACATACAAGCAACTCATGCAGCTCAATATCAAAAAAACAAACAACCCAATCCAAAAATGGGCAGAAGACCTAAATAGACATTTCTCCAAAGAAGGTATACAGATTTCCAACAAACACATGAAAGAATGCTCAACATCATTAATTATTAGAGAAATGCAAATCAAAACTACAGTGAGATATCACCTCATGCCAGTCAGAATGGCCATCATCAAAAAATCTACAAACAATAAATGCTGGAGAGGATGTGGAGAAAAGGAAACCCTCTTGCACTGTTGGTGGGAATGTAAATTGATACAGCCCCTTTGGAGAACAGTATGGACGTTCCTTAAAAAACTAAAAATAGAACTACCATACGACCCTACAATCCCACTACTGGGCATATACCCTGAGAAAACCATCATTCAGAAAGAGTCATGTACCAAAATGTTCATTGCAGCTCTGTTTACTATAGCCAGGACATGGAAGCAACCCAAGTGTCCATCAACAGATGAATGGATAAAGAAGATGTGGCACATATATACAATGTAATATTACTCAGCCATAAAAGGAACAAAACTGAATTATTTGTAGTTAGGTGGATGGAACTAGAGTCTGTCATACAGAGTGAAGCAGCTCGTGGCCGCTGACATCTGACATGAGCTCCTGGGCACAGAAGCACTCTAGTTAAAGGCGTGGGCTACAGCATGAGGCTCCGTAAGTCAGAAAGACAAAAACAAATACCGTATGCTAACACATATATATGGAATCTAAAAAAAAAAGAAGAAAAAAAAATGGTCAGAAGAAACTAAGGGCAAGACGGGAATAAAGATGCAGACCTACTAGAGAATGGACTTGAGGATACGGGGAGGGGAAAGAGTAATCTGGGACAAAGTGAGAGAGTGGCATGGACATATGAACACTACCAAGCATAAAATAGATAGCTAGTGGGAAGCAGCCACATAGCACCGGGAGATCAGCTCGGTGCTTTGTGACCACCTAGAGGGGTGGGATCGGGAGGGCGGGAGGGTGGGAGGAAAGGAGACGCAAGAGGGAAGAGACATGGGGACATATGTATATGTATAACTGATTCACTTTGTTATAAAGCAGCAACTAACACACTATTGTAAAGCAATTATATTCCAATAAAGATGTTAAAGAAAAAAAAGATTAATAGGAAAATAGAAAAGAAATTGGGATAAATAAATATGACCTTAAACAATAAGATTCTAAAAAAAAAAAAGTATATTGGTCTTTCTAAGACACTGCCAAATTGGCTGGTGGGAAGCAGCAGCATAGCACAGGGAGACTGGCTCGGTGCTTTGCGACGACCTAGAGGGGTGGGATAGGGAGGGTGGGAGGGAGGGCCAAAGTGCCTGTAACATGCTACATTCTCATCCCAACCACTGCATCAGTTTTTACTAGAATAAATGGTTAATGGTGAACTTATGAGCAGGAAGTATGGTGTGGAGGAGAGCTGAAGAAGACTCTCTACCACCAGCACCACTGTGATAACAAGGATGCTGGGGAGTCAGATTGGACCACACGAACAAAGGGGAGGGTCGGAGTAAGAATATCCACAGGGTCAGATACAGGGACGGAACCAGGTCGGGGAGGAAACATCAAAGTGCTGAACCTAGGAAACCTCACAGGCCCCAGGGACTGCCTTGCGTCAGCTTGCAGTGAAGATGCTGTAGAGACAAGCTTCTTACTGGTTTAAGTGACCCAGCAGGCCTTGGATAGAGAGCTGAGTCTTTGATATAATAATAGTACAGTGATAACGGCAACCAAAATTTATATAGTACTTACTTTACACTAAGTACTGTTCTAAGCACTTTACATATAAATTTATTTAATTCTCACACCAACCCAGGAGATAGATGGGTCCTATTTTTGCTAACAAGACCCTAAAGCAGAGGTTAAGTGACTTGCCCAAGGTCACCCAACTAGTAAGTGGCGAAGCCAGGATTCAAATAGAGGCCATCCTCTTAACCACTAAGCTAACCTCCTCTCGTTGTCATCCTTGTCACCTATGCCTGGGTCAGCTCAGGACGTTACTGACCACAGTGAGGGGCTGGAAAGCTTGAGTCAGGAGAGGCAAGACCCTTGTTGAAAACTTAACAGAAAAAAAATCCCAGGGGCATAGGCCACAGTTTCCCTCTCAGGATCCCACCCGAGAGTCAGTATAAGCATAGGGCAAGGAGGAAATGGTAAATGTAAAGGGAGCCCTATGTGGAATATTTCTTAAATTGCTTAAAACAAACCTCCGGGGCTTCCCTGGTGGCGCAGTGGTTGAGAGTCCGCCTGCCGATGCAGGGGACACGGGTTCGTGCCCCGGTCGGGGAGGATCCCACATGCCGTGGAGCGGCTGGGCCCGTGAGCCATGGCCGCTGAGCCTGCGCGTCCGGAGCCTGCGCTCCACAGCGGGAGAGGCCACAACGGTGAGAGGCCCGCGTACCAATAAAAAAGAAAAAAAAAAAAAAAAAAAAAACCTCCAAAACTCGTCTCTCAAGCTCTGTAACTACTACTTGAGTCGTGTCCAAGATAGTTCCAATAGTAATGCACTAGAACCTTCCATGTAGGTTTTGCATGATTATAACTACTCTGTTGGTTTCAGTAGGATATTCTCCTACCAGATTAGCAAGATGTTGTACAGACTAACAAAAGTTTAAAGAATGAATAGTATATAAAATAAAATAAAATTATCTTTTTGGTTTGGGGAACGTTAAAATGAAATAGAAAAGTATGTTGAAACCAAAGCACCTCCATCAACACTTTGTGACGTTTCAATAACTTTATACACAAAATATTAGATTCCTTAAGGAGGCATGTGGGTAATCTCCTTCTTCTCCTCCTTATCGACCTCATCAATAGTTACTATTTATTGAGCATCCATTGTCCATCTGATCATAAAGAAGATAATGCCCAGCCTTCAGGGACTCAAGAGGTCAGAGAATGGAGTGAGGTGATCATCCTTGGGCCTCCTCTGCCTACCTCATTTCCCTTTCTCTTTGGTCTTCATTTCCTAGGGAGGCTGTGTGTGTACTTACATGCTGTATCATTATCTCATTTGATCTTCGTATCAGTCGTGGGAAATAGGCACATTATTATCCTCATCTCACAGAAAAGGAAACTGAGGTTTAAAGTTTACCTAACTTATCCAAAGTCATTCTGAGTAGAATCTGTGTTTTTACCACTATGTCTTTTTTCTCCCTCTTTCTCTCTCCCATCACCTTTTTTTTTTTAGTTTTGTTTTTGATTGAATAAAGATTCTTTAAATTCTATAGTGCTTTTTTTCTCCCTCTTTCTCTCTCCCATCACCTTTTTTTTAGTTTTGTTTTTGATTGAATAAAGATTCTTTAAATTCTATAGTGCTTTTTTCCTCCCTCTTTCTCTCTCCCATCACCTTTTTAAAATATTTTTTTACTGAATAAAGTTTCTTTAAATTCTATAGTGCTTTTTTTCTCCCTCTTTCTCTCTCCCATCACCTTTTTTTAATATTTTTTTACTGAATAAAGATTCTTTAAATTCTGTAGTGCTTTACAAGTTTCAAAAGTTTCACACACATGATTTTATATAATCCCATAATAACCTTTTGCCCCCTACCCCTGTAGTGCCCCTCCCCCCCACTTGTAACCTCCAGCTTGTTCTCTATATCTGCGAGTCTGCTTTTTTTTTTTAATAGGTCTCTATTGGAGTATAATTGCTTCACAATACTGTGTTAGTTTCTGTTGCACAACAAAGTGAATCAGCCATATGCATACATATGTCCCCATATCCCCTCCCTCTTGACCCTCCCTCCCACCCTCCCTATCCCACCCCTCTAGGTCGTCGCAAAGCACCGAGCCAGTCTCCCTGTGCTATGCTGCTGCTTCCCACCAGCCAACTATTTTACATTTGGTAGTGTATATATGTCGATACTACTCTAACTTCGCCCCAGCTTCGCCCTCCCACCCCATGTCATCAAGTCCATTCTCTATGCCTACCTCTTTATTCCTGCCCTACAACTAGATTCATCAGTACCATTTTTTTTTTTTTTAGATTCCATATAGATGTGTTAGCATATGGTATTTGTTTTTCTTTTTCTGACTTACTTCACTCTGTATGACAGACTCTAGGTCCATCCACCTCATTACAAATAACTCAGTTTTGTTTCTTTTTATGGCTGAGTAATATTCCATTGTATATATGTGCCACATCTTCTTTATCCATTCATCTGTTGATGGACATTTAGGTTGGTTCCATGTTCTGACTATTGTAAATAGTGCTGCAATGAATATTGTGGTGCATGTCTCTTTATGAATTATGGTTTTCTCAGGGTATATGCCCAGTAGTGGGATTGCTGGGTTGTATGGTAGTTCTGTTTTTAGTTTTTTATGGAATCTCCATACTGTTTTCCATAGTGGTTGTATCAATTTACATTCCCACCAATAGTGTAGGACGGTTCCCTTTTCTCCACACCCTTTCCAGCATTTATGGTTTCTAGCTGTTTTGATAATGGCCACTGTGACTGGCATAAGGCGATACCTCATTGTAATTTTGATTTGCATTTCTCTAATCACTAGTGATGATGAGCATCTTTTCATGTGCCTCTTGGCCATCTGTTATGTCTTCCTTGGTGAAATGTCTATTTAGGTCTTCCACCCATTTTTTAACTCGATTGTTTGTTTTTTTGATATTGAGCTCCATGAGCTGCTTGTATATTTTGGAGATTAATCCTTTGTCTGTGGTTTCCTTTGCAACTATTTTCTCCCATTCGGAGGGTTGTCCTTTTGTCTTATTTATGGTTTCCTTTGCTGTGCAAGAGCTTTTTTTTTTTTTTTTCCCTGTACGCAGGCCTCTCACTGTTGTGGCCTCTGCTGTTGCGGAGCACAGGCTCCGGACGCACGGGCTTAGCGGCCATGGCTCACAGGCCCGGCCGCTCCACGGCATGTGGGATCGTCCCGGACCGGGGCACGAACCCGTGTCCCCTGCATCAGCAGGCAGACTCTCAACCACTGCACCACCAGGGAAGCCCTGTGCAAAAGCTTTTAAGTTTAATTAAGTCCCATATGTTTATTTTTGTTTTTATTTCTGTTACTCTAGGAGGTGGGTCAAAAAAGATCTTGCTGTGGTTTATGTCAAAGAGTGTTTTTCCTATGTCTTCCTCTAAACGTTTTATAATGTCTGGTCTTACATTTAAGTCTTTAATCCATTTGGAGTTTATTTTGGTGTATGGTGTTAGGGAGTGTTCTAATTTCATTCTTTTACATGTAGCTCTCCAGTTTTCCCAGCACCACTTATTGAAGAGGCTGTCTTTTCTCCATTGTATGTTCTTACCTCCTTCGTCATAAATTAGGTGCCTATATGTGCGTGGATTTATCTCTGGGAATTCTATTCTGTACCATTGATCTATATTTCTGTTTTTGTGGCAGTAAAATACTATTTGACTACTGTAGCTTTGTGGTATAGTTTGAAGTCAGGGAGCCTGATTCCTCCAGCTCCATTTTTCTTTCTCAAGATTGCTTTGGCTATTCGGGGTCTTTTGTGTTTCCATATGAATTGTGAGATTTTTTGTTCTAGTTCTGTGAAGAATGCCATTGGTAGTTTGATAGGGATTGCATTGAATCTGTAGATTGCTTTGGGTAGTGTAGTCATTTCCACAATATTGCTTCTTCCAATCCAAGAACATGGTATATTTCTCCAACTGTTTATGTCATCTTTGATTTCTTTCATCAGTGTTTTATAGTTTTCTGACTACAAGTCTTTTGTCTCCTTAGGCAGGTTTATTCGTAGGTATTTTATTCTTATTGTTGCAGTGGTAAATGGGAATGTTTCCTTAATATCTCTTTCTGATTTTTCATTGTTGGTATATAGGAATGCCAGAGATTTCTGTACATTAATTTTGTATCCTGCAACCTTACCAAATTCATTGATTAGCTCTAGTAGTTTTCTGGTGGCATCTTTAGGATTTTCTATGTATAGTATCATGTCATCAGCAAACAGTGACAGCTTTACTTCTTCTTTTCCAATTTGTATTCCTTTTACTCCTTTTTCTCTCTGATTGCCATAGCTAGGACTTCCAAAACTATGTTGAATAAGAGTGGTGAGAGTGGACATCCTTGTCTTGTTCCTGATCCTAGTGGAAATACTTTCAGTTTTTCACCATTGAGTATGATGCTTGCTGTGGGTTTGTCATATATGGCCTTTATTATGTTGAGGTAGGTTCCCTCTGTGCCCATTTTCTGGAGAGTTTTTATCATAAATCAGTGTTGAAGTTTGTCAAAAGCTTTTCCTGCATCTATTGAGATGATCATATGGTTTTTAATCCTTAATTTGTTAATGTGGGGTATCACATTGATTGATTTGTGTATATTGAAGAGTCCTTGCATCCCTGGGATAAATCCCACTTGATCATGGTGTAAGATCCTTTTAATGTGCTGTTGGATTCTGTTTGTTAGTATTTTGTTGAGGATTTTTGCATCTATGTTCATCAATGATATTGGTCTATAATTTTCTCTTTTTGTGATATCTTTTTCTGGTTTTGGTGTCAGGGTGATAGTGGCTTCGTAGAATGAATTTGGGAGTGTTTCTCCCTCTGCAATATTTTGGAAGAGTTTGAGAAGTTTTGGCGTTAGCTCTTCTCTAAAAGTTTGATAGAATTTGCCTGTGAAGCCATCTGGTCCTGGGCTTTTGTTTGTTGGAAGGTTTTAAATTATGGTTTCAGTTTTATTACTTTTGATAGGTCGCTTTATATTTTCTAATTCTTCCTGGTTCAGTCTTGGAAAATTTTACCTTTCCAAGAATTTGTCCATTTCTTCGTGGTTTTCCATTTTATTGGCATATAATTGTTTGTAGTAGTCTCTTATAACCCTTTGTATTTTTGCAGTGTCAGTTGTGATTTCTCCTTTTTCATTTATAATTTTATTGATTTGTGTTCTCTCCCTTATTTTGTTGATGAGTCTGGCTAAGGGTTTATCAATTTTGTTTATCTTCTCAAAGAACCAGCTTTTAGTTTTATTGATCTTTGCTATTGTTTTCTTCATTTCTACTTCATTTATTTCTTCTCTGATCGCTATGATTTCTTTCCTTCTACTGACTTTGGGGTTTCTTTGTTCTTCTTTCTCTAGTTGTTTTAAGTGTAGGGTTAGATTGTTTATTTGAGATTTTTCTTGTTTCTTGTGGTAAGATTGAATTGCTATAAACTTTCCTCTTAGAACTGCTTTTGCACATCCCATAGGTTTTGGACATCTTGTTTTTGTTGTCATTTGTTTCTACATATTTTTTTAGGTCTTCTTGATTTCTTCAGTGATCTCTTGGTTATGTAGCAGTGCACTGTTTAGCCTCCATGTATTTGTGTTTTTTACAGTTTTTTCCTGTAATTGATTTCCAGTCTCATAGCATTGTGGTCAGAAAAGATGCTTGATATGATTTCAATTTTCTTAAAGTTTCCAAGGCTTGATTTGTGACCCAAGATGTGATCTATCCTGGAGAATGTTCCATATGCACTTGAGAAAAAAGTGTATTCTGCCACTTTTGGGTGGAATGTTCTGTAAATATCAATTAGATCTATCTGGTCTATTGTGTCATTTAAAGCTTGTGTTTCCTTCTTTATTTTCTGTTTGGATGATCTGTCCATTGGTGTAAGTGGTGTGTTAAAGTCCCCTACTATTATTGTGTTACTGTCAATTTTTCCTTTCATGGTTGTTAGCATTTGCCTTATGTATTGAGGTGCTCCTATGTTGGGTGCATAAACATTTATGATGTTATGTCTTCTTCTTGGATTGGTCCTTTGATCATTATGTAGTGTCTCTCCTTATCTCCTGTAGCAGTCTTTATTTTAAAGTCTGTTTTATCTGATATGAGTATTGCTACTCCAGCTTTCTTTTGATTTCCATTTGCATGTAATATCTTTTTCCATCCCTTCACTTTCAGTCTGTATGTGTCCCTAGGTCTGAAATGGGTCTCTTGTAGACAGCATATATATGGGTCTTGTTTTTGTATTCATTCAGCCAGCCTGTGTCTTTTGGTTGGAGCATTTAATCCATTTATATTCAAGGTTATTGTTAATATGTATGTTCCTATTACCATTTTCTTAATTGTTTGGGGTTTGTTTTTGTGTGTCTTTTTCTTCTCTTGTGTTTCCCACTTGAAGAAGTTTCTTTAGCATTTGCTGTAAAGCTGGTTTGATGGTGCTGAATTCTCTTAGCTTTTGCTAGTCTGAAAAGCTTTTGACTTCTCCATCTAATCTGAATGAGATCCTTGCTGGGTAGAGTAATCTTGGTGATTGTAGGTTTTTCTCTTTCATCACTTTAAGTATATCCTGCCACTCCCTTCTGGCCTGCAGAGTTTCCACTGAAAAGTCAGCTGATAACCTTATGGGGATTCCTTTGTATATTATTTTTTGTTTTTCCCTTGCTGCTTTTAATATTTTTTCTTGGAATTTAATTTTTGTTAGTTTGTTTAATATGTGTCTTGGTGTGTTTTTCTAGAGTTTATCCTGTATGGGATTCTCTGTGCTTCCTGGACTTGGGTGACTATTTCCTTTCCCATGTTAGGGAAGTTTTCCACTATAATCTCTTCCAGTATTTTCTCAGACCCTTTCTTTTTCTTTTCTTTTTCTGGGAGCCCTATAATTCGAATGTTGGTGCATTTAGTGTTGCCCCAGAGGTCTCTGAGATTGTCTTCAATTCTTTTCATTCTTTTTTCTTTATTTTGCTCCTTGGCAGTTATTTCCACCATTTTGTCTTCCAGCTCACTTATTCATTCTTCTGCCTCCGTTATTCTGTTATTGATTCCTTCTAGTGTATTTTTCTTTCTTTTTTCCTTCTAGTGTATTTTTCATTTCAGTTATTGTGTTGTTCATCTCTGTTTGTTTGTTCTTTAGTTTTTCTAGATCTTTGTTAAACATTTCTTGTATTTTCTCAATCCGCACTTCCATTCTGTTTCCGAGGTTCTGGATCATCTTTACTATCATTACTCTGAATTCTTTTTCAGGTAGGTTGCCTATTTTCTCTTCATTTATTTGGTCTTGTAGGTTTTTGCCTTGCTCCTTCATGTGACATATTTTTTTGCCGTCTCATTTTTTTTTTTTTTTTTAATGAGTGGGATTGTGTTCCTGTTTTACTGGTTGTTTGGCCTGAGGCTTCCAACACTGTAGTTTGTAGGCCATTGGGTAGAGCTGGGTCTTGGTGCTGAGATGAGGAACTCTGTGAGACCTCACTGTCATGAATATTCCCTGGGGTCTGAGGCTCTCTGTTAGTCCAGTGGTTCAGATTCAGAGCTCCCACCACAGGAGCTTCCGCCCAACCCGGGCTCGCAAATCAAGATCCTGCAAGCTGTGTGGGGTGGCCAGAAAAAGAAAAAAAGGAACAATAACAAAGTAAAAAGTAAAATTAGACTAGGAAACTAGCAGATATGTTAGAAAGAATGTAAAAATAAAAATGTAGATGAATCAACAACCAGAAGGTACATCAGTACCACAATAGTAAAAAAGCGGAGGAGGGAAAAGAAAAAAAGGGAGGGGGGAAGGCCTTGGCTGTGGAGAGCAGGGCCTAAGCAAGGGTGAGGTTTGGGCAGTGGGTGGGGCCAATGCTCAGGACCCACAGGGCTGGAAAAGGCCCTGGGGGCTGTGGGGGGGTGGGACTTAGGCTCAAGGAACAGAAGGGGCCCAGGTGTGCCCCCTACCCCTGGTCTCAGAGGGCAGGGGACCTCACCTGGGAGCCCAGCAGGCTTCCTGGGCTTGAAGGGGTGGTGCAAACACCCTCCTCTCCTCTCCTGCTCCTCTGATCTGGGGTCTGGGAGGGCCCCTCCTACCTGCCTCTCCTGATCTCCCCGGTCTCCTTCCTATGCCCCCAGGACCAATGCAGCCGGGGTGGGGAAGGGGGAGCCTTACAGGACCCGGGACCGGCCTGGGAGCTCAGCAGGCTTCCCGAGCCTGAGTGGGCGGGGCAGTCGCCCTCTGCTTCTCAGCCTCTCCTCCCGGAGGGCCCCTCCTGCCTGCCTCTCCTGATCTCCCTGGCCTCCCTCCTATGCCCCCAGGACCCATGCAGCCTGAAGGGGGCTTTGGAGTGGGGGAACCGGCTTGGGAGCTCAGCAGGCTCCCTGGCCCGAGTGGGCCAGGCGATCGCCCTCCACTCCTCTCCAGCTCCTCCCAGAGAGTCCCTCCCATCTGCCTCTACTGATCTCCCTGGCCTCAGGGGTGCCGATCTTGTCTGGCCTCCACTTCTCCCACCTTGGTCCCCCGGCATCCTACCGGTTCACTCTGGGGTTCCTCTCATGTCTCCTTGGGGGTCAGAGTCCCCTGCCAGCAGCTGGCAGGCACCCTGGTTGTGGGGAGACACTAACTGTTCGTCTTCCCACACCACCATCTTAACTCCTCCCCTGCTTTTTTTTTAATTTACTAGTTTGTTGTATTTTTTGATTTCACATATAAGTGATATCTTACGGTATTTGTCTTTCTCTGTTTGACTTATTTAGCATAATGCCCTCCAGGTCCATCCATGTTGTTACAAATGGCAAAATTTTATTCTTTTTTTATGGCTGAGTAGTATTCTACTGTTTATATATACCACATCTTTATCCATTCACCTGTTGATGGACACTTAGATTGCTTCCATACCTTGGCAATTTGTAAATAATGCTGCTGTGAATATCAGGGGTGCATGTATCTTTTCAAATTAGTGTTTTTGTTTTTTTAGGATACATACCTAGGAGTGAAATTACTGGGTCATATGGTAGTTCTCTATTTAGTTTTTTGAGAAACCTTCGTACATTCCCACCAACAGTATATGAGGGTTCCCTTTTCTCCACATCCTCGTCAACATTTGTTATTTGTTTTTTTTTTGGTGATAGCCATTCTGACAGGTGTGAGGTGATACCTCGTTGTGGTTTTGATTTGCATTTCCCTGCTGATTAGCGATGTCCCATCACCTTTTCTTTCCTCCTCAACTGGTCATAATATAAAAACAACAGTGTCTTTCAGGTCGTTTGATGGATTTTTTGCACTTCATGCTCGATCTACAGACCTACCTTGTTGATCCAAGATGGCTGAGCGTGTCACTCAGGGGACATGGCACAGACCATACTTAGATGCTTCTGTTGCAGGGATCTGCCAGCTGCAGCTGAGGACCAAATCTGGCTCGCTGCCAATTGTTTTACAGCTTATGACTTAAGAAAGACTTCTACGTGTCTTTTGAAAAAAAAGAATAGACTGTTTTTGTGACAGGTGAAAATTATATGGAATTCAAGTTTCAGTGAACATGAGTAATTTCAGTGAAACAGCTACACTCATCCATTTGCATATTGTCTATGGCTGATCTCACACTACAATGGCAGCGTGGAGTAGTTGTGACACAGACCCAGTGGCCTGCAAAACCGAAAATAGTTACTCTCTGGCCCTTTGCAGAAACAGTTTGCCTGCCTGTGGTCTACTGGAGGAGATTGGAGAACGGTGAGCTTCTGGAGGAGAGGGACTGAGCTTTATAACAGAGAGTGAGGCAGCAGGCAGCATGATGTACTCCCTGGTAAGAGTGCTTTGGGCTCTGGATTTGATTTCCACTCCACCAGTGACAGCCTGTGTGACCTTGGCCAAGATACTTAACCTGTCTGTGCTTCTGTTTCTGTATCTGTAAAATGGGGATAATAATAGTTCCCACCTCATAGGTTGTTATAAGGATTATATTTATATGCAAAATATTTAAACAATGCTTTACATGTAAATATAATGCACAAAAAGGATGATGAATGTTCATCCTTGTGTCATGGACATTTTTCTAGGCAAAGTACAGCAGGCCCCTAGTAGTCCCCAAAACTTGGCCTCTTTGGTTAGCACCCCACACTCAGAATTATGAGACTCTCTGGCCCCCTGAGACCCTTTGTCCCCAGCACAGACTCTGGGGGCCCTTTCTCCTCTTTCTCCTGGGCCAGCAGCTCCCTACCCCAGCCCCTCCATAAGGCTCCTGGCTCCCTTCCAGGGCCCCACTGACAGCCATGATGTTGGTGCCTCAGTCGCATGCTGGGGCTATGTTGTTCTCCCATGGACCTCCCTCCACGTCATATCACAATGGCTGCATCCCTTTCGGGCCTGTGGGGCCACAGCCATGACCCTTAGTCCTGTGGGCAGATAGAGCTTTGCTTCATGGCCCATGTCATGTGTGAGGGCTGCCCCACATATTCATCACCATCTCTTCTATGGACCACATACCACACGCCTGGTCTTAGGCTAGGTGTTCTACTCACAACATCATTAATCCTCATGAAATCCCTACAGAGTTGCACTATACTTATCTTGGGGAGGAGTGTCACGACACTTGGGATAAGTCCCTCTCTTGGATCTAGGCTAAAACATGGCCTCCCTGGGGGCCAGCGTTCTGTAGAGGTTTCGTTTCCCTCAGTTAAGGTAGAACTCACGTGCTCATTCTGACAACCGTGGTTCCTTTCTGCCCCTTACCCTTGGCTGCCTTATTCACCCATCCCTATAATATGCTGTCCAGGGACCCATGCAGGAAATTCTGAGGTTGCAAGTAAGCAAACAGAAAAATCCAAGGCATGTTACATGGCATTGTTTGGGTTAACAGCACGGCTAGGCCATACCTGGCCCTTCCACATTGGAGAGCTGAAAAAACAGAGTTGCAGAGAGGTGAAGTGACACTCCCTGTTACAGCTGGCCTTCCAAACCCGGCTCTGACTCTGCAACTAAAGAAGGTTCCTGGCAGAGATGGAAAGTGAAGGGGTTATAAGTGTTTACTAGACCACCAGCTCCATGAGGTCAGGGATTGTTGCCTGTTTTATTCACGGTTGGATCCCAAGGGCCTAGAGCAGTACTGGGTTTGTGATCAGCTCTCAACAAGTATTGGTTGGAGTCATAGTGATTGTTGTTTGGCCAAGGTGCAGAGAAACTCGAAGCTTCCTATTTGGACAGGGAGCATGGGAGAGGGCATAGCTGTACACTGAGTGAGATGCTTTATATCCTCAATAATTAAATTGAAACTGCAAATTAAATTAGCTTGTTTAATGAGCTGCAGTTTCTTTCCCATCCACAACACGATCACTGGCCTTGGGTGACAAAACCTTCCTCACCCCACTATATGTTGTCAAGGCAGGAAAAACTCTGTGTCTACTCTGTGATGAAGCAAAGGGTGTTATGTCCACCCAGGCAGCCCCTTAGATGCACGTGCAGAATCCTTTTGTCTGTGGGGAAAGGGATATCCAAATCTCTGGAAATTCACACATCAAACACGGTGCTATGGACTGAATTGTGTCCCCGCCAAAATTCATGTGTTGAAGCCCCTGTCCCTCACCATGACTCTATTGGAGTTGGGGCCTTTAGGGAGGTGATTAAGGTTAAATGAGGTCATAAAGGTGGACCCCTGATACAGTAGGATTAGTATCCATATAAGATGAGACACCAGAGTGTTCACTGGCTCTCTCTGCTGTGTGAGGACACAGTGAGAAGGTGGAAAGCCAGGGAGAGGATTTTCACCAGAAACCCAATCTGATGACACCTTAAAAATGGACTTCCCTGGTGGTCCAGTGGTAAAGAATCCTCCTTCCAATGCAGGAGACCCGAATTCGAACCCTGGTCAGGGAACTAAGATCCCACGTGCTGCGGGGCAGCAAAGCCCGCGTGCCACAACTACAGAGCCCACCCGCCCTGCAGCCTGTGCGCCATGACTAGAGAAGAGAAAACCACGTGCTACAACTAGGGAGAAGCCCACGTGCCACATGAAAAATCCCGCATGCCTCAACGAAGATCCCATGTGCCACAACTAAGACCCGATACAGCCAAAAATAAATAAATAAATAGTAAATAAATAAATCTTAAAAAAAATATATGGACTTCCCAGAACTACAAGAAAGTAAACTTCTGTTGTTCGAACCACCTAGTGTGTGGCTTTTGTTACGGTATCCTGAGCTGACCGATACGCATGGTTTCTCAGTATTCATCCATTGACATAACTAGGATCTGGCTGGAAAGGTCTTTACATCTTCAACAGCAGAAGCAGAATTCTCCAAATGATGCCACTAATACTTAATAAATTGTATCCAAATAAGTAGCAGGTATAGTGGTCCATATTTTTACAACTGGAAAAACTGCATTTAATTCTTCTCTGTATAAAATGTTTACCATAAACTTTAATTCTCATAGTTGTGCTGTGCTATTGTGCAAGTTAAGGAAATTTGGGCTCAGAGAGGTTAAATGAGTGTGTAAGACCACACAGCGTATGAGTGGCAAAGTTGAACCCCAGCACAGGCCTGTGACTCTTTGACAGGGCCGTTTACACTTAGGGACATCGTTCAGAATCTCTGACCTATCTTGGTCATATCTACCAAGTGGCAAAAAAGAGCTCAAAATAAAGTGCTGTAACTCAAGGAGAAATCAGGCACATTTAGAAGCAAGGTTTGTCTTTGTCCTTAATTCACCTGACAGCATTTTCTGGAGTCATGGATGTGTGGGATGCAACACATCCATTGTGTGGGGTGGAACATGCCACATTTGCAGCAATTACGAGGCAGAATAAGAAGAGTTGGGGAAGGTGTTAGCAGCCTCTGGACCATCAGCTGTCAACGCCGCTTGCTCTCGGTCACCTGAAGCATGCCGCTTTAGAAACACTTCATTTTCCACTGATGAAAATGAGAAGAATTAAGTTTGGGGGGGGGGCAAGCATTTCAGCACAAAAGAACTCATTTGGCTGAAGTGTCTGCAAGCGTGGATTGGATTCTTTGGAAAACATGAAGGTTTGTGAAAACAAAAACAGCAGTTACAAGCTGGTGCAGGCCTTGTATAAGAAGATGTGTACGGAGGTCCCTTCTGTTGATCAGGCTGTGTGCACACATCCCCGTTATATAATTACTGTTTTTCTCAGTTGCCTCCATTTTAAAAAGAAATCAGCATAAGCACAAGCAACACGATAAAACTAATATCTAAGTGGAAAAGCGTGCACCTGTGAGCTACTTCTTTCTCATCAGACTGGAAGGCAGTATAAGAAATTCACATTTATTGCATGTCCGCTCGATGTCAGGCTCCATGCTGGGCTCTTTAGGTGGGTTTATTGTATTTTTGTCTTCATAGCAACCTTGTGATGTAGACACAAATTAATAAATAAGTAGTAAAATAACTTGTTCAAGGTTTTTCTCTTTTAAAGTTGGGAATTGAAACAAGGTCATATGAGTCAGAAATCGTTGCTCACTGTTGATGGGGCCCAATTACTCCCCTTTCCTTGTTCCCTCTCTGATGATTCAGGGAAGAGGCAAGGCCCTCCTGCTGCTAAGTGTATGAGGATGGGGGACTGGGGTAAAATGTCCGTCTTTGCTGCTTAATGAACAAGTCCTCTTGAGGTTCTAGCGTGCCTTCCCCTCTTCAACTTGGCTCTCTCTTAGTGAAAGCAGAAGAGGTTTTTTGCTTTCCCATGTGGCAATAACCTGCATTCTTGCCTGCCCAAGACAGATAGCTTGAGCTATCCATCTTGGTAGCTCCGTTTCCATGGTCCACAGTCTGGGTGGGGTGCGGGAGGTCTCAGCCCCTTTACAGCTTTGGATGCTTTATAATCATTTTTGCACTGACTTCTCAGGCTGGTTCACCAGTGGGCTCTGGCTTCCCTGACACCTCCAGAGAACAAGGCTGGTTTCCTGGGCCAACGAGTACCCTCTTCACAAGTGCAGGGAGAGGATGTGAAGGGCTACAGGAGTCACACCGTGATTCTGCAAATGCATTTTGACTGAACATCGTGAGATGTATTTTCTTTCTAGGTCAAGTTATAAAAATACATAATATAGGTACTCCTGATTAAATAGCCATCTGTAGTAGCATCGCTCAGCCACACTGTGGGTTCTTACAGACCGTTCTGAAAGCTGGGGAAGCTGTCTAGCAATAGTAGCTGAGAGCATGGATTTTGGAGTCAGACGACCCAGGTTCATATCCCATTTGTTTGCTGTTTAACCTTGAGCAAGTTCTTCTTAACTTTTCTGTGCCTCCATTTCCTTGTTTGTAAAATGGGAATAGTAATAGTACCTCCCTCACAGAGTTGTTAGGAGTATTAAATGACTCAATACGTGAAAAGTTCCTAGGAATATAGCCTTGCCCGTAAACAGAGTGTAGACAGTCGGCTAGGATGGTGATAGCCATTGTGGTGGTCCTGTCCGGAGAAGATCGAGAATATTGGTATTAGCATTTTCAGGCCATCAGCCCTAATTTACATACTTGCAAGTTAATGTAGGCCAATGAGAATCATTAGGTGGCCAGAGTCCCACATTAACATAGTTCACACATTCATTATCTGCTGAGCACTTGTTATGTGCCAGGCACTGTGTTTGGTATCAAGAATGGAAAAACGAATGAAACAGATGTGATTCTGCTCTTGTGAAATCGCACAGTAGTTGCTTAATTATCCAGTAATAGGATATTTCAAATAAAGTTTACCAAGATAATCTCAAAACATTCAGTGTCATTAAAGTTTTTCTCCTCTTTTAGATCTCAGTGAACGTTTAACAGCCCCTCAGATAGAATCTGTAGCTGCCCTGTCCTGTATGGTAGCCACGAGCCACATGTAGCCGTGGGAGCACCATGAGGGGTAAAGTTTGAGGCAGGAGAGGTGGGCAGCCCTTTACAAGGGGCTGGGCTGAGGAATTTAAATGTTATTCTAATAAAGGTGGGGTTAAACAGGAGAGTGAGGTGAACTTTGGAATTTAGAATAACTTTAAAGCCTCCATGAATTGTACCAACTTTCTTTTATTCTATTTATATTTTAATGTAATCAATGATATATTTGGGTCTAAATCTACCACTTTTTTTGTTTTCTGTTTGTCCCATCTGTTTTATGTTTCACTCCTTTCTTGCCTTCTTTTAGATGGATTACATTTAAAAAATCATTTGATCCCTCCCTCCCACTAGTGTGTTTCTTTTCTTTACTTGGTTACCAGAGAAATCAGAAGAGTCACCTGTAACGTTACAAAGTCTAAACTGTATCAGCATGGCTCCTGCCTCCAAGAGCGTAGAAGGGTTATCTCCCTTTTGACTTACCTGCTGCTGTTGTCCTGTATGTTATTTCCCTGTACATAGTAAACCCCATGAGATACTATAAATGCATTCTGAAGTCAGTATTATTTATGTTGACCCACATATGTTCCACTCTTGTTGTTCCTTCTTATATTGCTTCCATCTGGGATCATTTTTCTGCTGCTTGAAGAACACTCCTTAATTCCTTTGGTGCAGGTCTTCTTTGGCAAACTCTATTTTTGTTTAATAATATCTTCATTACACCTTCATTTTTTTAAATTGAAGTATAGTTGATTTACAATATTGTGTTAGCTTCAGGTGTACACAAAGTGATTTGGTTATACATATGTATCTATCACACACACACACACACACATACATCTATCTATATTCTTTTTTTTCAATTCTTTTCCATTATAGTTTGTTACAAGATATTGACTACAGTTCCCTGTGCTATACCGTAAGTCCTTTGTTGTTTATCTGTTTTATATATGGTAGTGTGCATCTGTTAATCCCATATTCCCAATTTATTCCTCCCCCTGTTCCGTTTGGTAACCATATATAAGTTTGTTTTCTATGTCTGTGACTCTGTTTCTGTTTTGTAATTAAGTTCATTTATATCAATTTTTAGATCCCACATATAAGTGATATCATGTTATTTGTCTTTCTCTGTCTGACTTACTTCACTTAGTATGATCATCTCTAGGTCCATCCGTGTTGCTGCAAATGGCACTATTTCATTCTTTTCTATGGCTGAGCAATACTCCATTGTATATATGTACCACATCTTCTCTATCCATTCATCTGTCGATGGGCACCTAGGTTGCTCACACCTTCACTCTTGAAGCATATATTTGCGGCATATGAAATTCTAGTGTGGTGGTTATTTCAGCATACTGAACATATCATCACACTGTCTTCTGGCTTCCTTGTCGCTGCTGAGAAGCATCTACTCTGAGGATGATTTCTTTGAAGGTCATCCGTATTTTTCCCTCTGGCTGCTCTTAAGATTTTCTTTGTCTTTGATTTTATGCAGTTCCACGGTGGTATGTGTAGGTGTGGATTTCTTTTTATTTATACTGCCTGAGAATTGTAAGTCCTTCTGAGTCCATGGATTGATGTCTTTCATTGGTTCTAAAATATTCTCTGGTATGACTCCTTACGTGATGCTTCTCCCTCAGTTTCTCACTCCTTTCCCTGAACTCCAAGTAAATGTATGTTAGACTCTCTCACTGCCTCCGCCACACCTCTTTTATCTTTGTGTCTCTCTGTGATACATTCTGCATAGTTTTTCTGACATCTTGTGGTTTACCAGTTCTCTGTTTGCTTATATCTTATCAGCTGTTAAATCCTTCCACTGGGACTTCCCTGGTGGTGCAGTAGTTGAGAGTCCGCCTGCCGATGCAGGGGACACGGGCTCGTGCCCCAGTCCGGGAAGATCCCACATGCCACGGAGCGGCTGGGCCCGTGAGCCATGGCCGCTGAGCCTGCGTGTCCGGAGCCTGTGCTCCGCAACGGGAGAGGCCACCACAGTGAGAGGCCTGCGTACCGCAAAAAAAAAAAAATCCTTCTGCTGATTTATTGATTTTGATTATTACTTTCTTCTTTCATTCTAGAATTTTTATTTGGTTCTTTTTCAAGTCTGCCAAATCATTTAAAGAAAATCATTTCCCATTCCCCTACTGAAAATTTAGGCTTTGTTTTTAATTTCTTTGAATGTTGTAAGTATAGTTGTGTTAGAGTCCATAACTGATAATTTCAATATTTGAAGGCTCTAATTTTTTCTGTGGTTGCTATTGGGTGTCACTTATATTGTCACATGCGCCTCGTTATACTTCACAGAGCTTTTCTTTCACTTCTGCCGAGGGTGGGAGGTGGAGGTGGTAAGTGGTTTAATCTGAGCTTGAGGCTTGAGACTCCCCGGATGACCTAGCTGATGAAAACTAGCTGCGAGTCTGCCCAAGGATGGCTTCCTTTGGGTTCATTCCTTACCCCAGTCATAGCCTGCTGGGGCTGCAGACGAGCCAAGAGCAGTTCACTATGCTTTCTACCTTTGATGGGCCCTGGCTTTTACGTTGGTCCCCATTTCCCCTTGAAGCTGTTAAAATAGGAAGCTCAGTTTCACGGCTCTTTATATTAAATTAGCAAATGCTCCTGGGTAGTACATGTACCCAACTGGGTTCTGAGGTTCTAGAATTGGGCCTGGTAATTCCTCACACTGTCGATACTTCTCCGAGGCTTTTAAGAGGATGTTTTCAGTATTCAGTACTTTTAGTTGTACTTGCGAAAGTGGGTCTTAGTTTCCTACTGTTTCCCACTATTAGAGTGTCTGACTTTGATCCAACAAGGTCGGTGGCCCTATTGTTTGTTGTTTGTTTGAGGAAAATACTTTTCGGAGCCATTTTTCTGCACATTTCCCTTTTGGGGAATGAGTGGAAAGGGGGTGGCACTATATTTATTTATTTGGAAGGGAGGTGTAGATGTAACCATCTCATGCTTCCTTCTGGCTGAAGTAGCCTTTGAGGAGTGAGAAGTTTTTGATAATTGAAAACTGGTGCTTTAGTAGAAAAGAAGACTATTTCTGATCAATATTTCCATTATTTTTTCTGTTACCATCTTCAAGGCATTAGAATTTGAGCAGATAATTCTCTATTTCAGCCATTCCACTGAGGTCACTCGTTACCAAGTCTAGTCTCTCCACTGATGAATCATATCCTATTACTGAGTAAAGCATCATATTTTTAGAGAGCAAATATCGTTTAAGTGATAGAAGTGATTTTTTTTCTATAAACACAGGCCCAGAAAAGGCAGCAAGCAGGTTACTCAGCGTGCAAGGAGCAGGCAGCAGGCGCCTGGCTCACTGGGTAAATATCTGGGTTAGAGAAACATCAGGGGCTCTTCTGAGGGCAATTTGTATTTTCGTATATGAATATGTTGCCTCAAGGTAATTATGAAGAAAACAATTCCAACAGTTCCAAGTGTGTTGCAATCTTATCATAAATGGTATACACTTTAAAGGATAAGGTATTGCAGTAGTCAGGTGCCAATGGCAAAGTATGTTTTTTACCTGGAGGCACCTGATCAATTGTTAATACAAGTGAGCCTGGAGAGAAAAATAATTGACTGTGAGAGGTGCTGTTTGTTGTTATTTATATGTTTTTCTTAACAGTTTTTCCCCTTCACATCTTCAGATTCCAAATTCCTGTCTCCAAAGCATAAGTCTTCAAAATGATTAGCAAAAGCCACTCAAAATATTAACATTTTCATTCTGCTTCTTAGAGAAATCTTCCAACGATGAGAGAAAAAGAAATTGAAGATTGCCCCGTCTATATATTTATTTTAGTCGTTTGAAATTTCATTGGCATAAAGACAACTTACAGTGAACATAGTTATGTTTTAACATTCTTCATTTGACGTTATCCTCCAAAGATGGCCTGGAAGACTAGAGCAAAAATTTTGGAGGAAAATCTTGGGGACACCTGATGTTGTAATTGCACAGCCCTGATGTGAAACTTGGTATTGAACCTGACAGGAGGGCAATCTTGATATCATGATATCATTGGTCACACAATGCATAACAGGAAAAGAAAATATTTTTCTCTTATTTTAATTAACATATGCCTAACTCCTAAGTGAATGGATTTAATATGATTGTAGAATGGACTCTAATGAAGTTTGAGTATTCTATATTTTATGTGTTTTAGTTACCATCATATGAAGTATGCCATCATATTCTTTTCATTAATGTAGCCTAAAAGGTTACCAAAAAGAAATAAGGCATTGGAAATTTGTGTGGGATCAATAACTAGAATGATCTATACAATTGTGTCTTTACTTGAAAAATTTTACAATGTACCTTTCAGATCCAGTCCTTATCTATTGTGATTACAGTTCTAAAACAATCCTGTTGCTTAGCAACCAGATTATATATGATTGAACTCCCTGAAAGAACTTTAAGTGTTAAGTCTTATCTCTCGAAATTGAGAGATACCTTGGATGTTGTGAATCTCTTAATTTTAAAAGTAAGTATGAATTTTGTTCAGAAAAGAATCACAGTGAAAAACTGTCTCAGAAGTAGATAGAAAATACCTCAGAACTATTTGAATAAATGCTTTCCAATTTAGAAAATTCAGTCATTAAAAAAATTGAAATAATTGCTCCAAAGAATGGTAAGTTGGTGCTCCCTTTTAAGATTCCTGTCTCTAATGGGTTTTTCACTGCCTCTTTTCTCTAGTCATTGTATTGTTACAGCAAACCCCCAAAGCCAGGTGTGTAATGACACACTTAGTTTCCTTCTGCCTTTCTCAGAAAGGAGCTGATCTTTTTATTATCTGAGTGGTTTTGTTTTGGTTTTCTTTTGTATCTAGTCGCTACTTCTGAAATACTGTTAAATAATGGTTGGAACATTCATTGTAACTTGAAGTGAAAAGAATCATAATCGGAATTAATTTCTTTTCATCACTATAAATTCTTCAGCATTGACTGATTTCACGTGTGCCTGCATTTTTCTGTTCATCTTGAAGTGTCTTATGTTTTCATGGCTGTGACCAGCAATAGCTGGTGATTCTGTGTAGGCAACGGTGAATGCCTGCTAGGTTTCTCAGTTTGTGTGTGTCTTCTTGGTACAGGGAAGAGTAGTTTCTTTAATAATTGGTGCCTTTTGGGAAGAGAGGGAAAGGTGGACGTGTCTCCTGATTTTGTGAGTCCCTTTTGTTTCCATAGGACCCTTAATTTCTATTGGCTTGCTTCTTTTTTTCTCTTCACCATCAAGCATCCAGGGGATGTGATCCTCCAACTCGCCTCCCTCCCTCCAGAAGTGATGTCTCCAAAGACCTCCATCTTCGGTCCCACTGACTTTCTGGCCCTTCCTTTCATTTACCTGGTGCCCAAGCAGCAGACTTGTTTTCAGTATTTCCATACTTAGGGTGGGAAGCTCTTTCTGGAGGTAATTTTCATCTGTTCTGCTGCCAGAACCAGGTGTGGCCACCTGACTCTCTTTTCTGAAAAGGTTTCTGCTACTTTCAGATGTTCATTTCCCTCCCTGTGTATTAATTGAAATTTCTAGTATACTCCATCTCCTAGTTATGCTATAGGCAAGGCAGGCTTCATGGGCATGCCACCATTGCATGGCTTTATAATATGGTTATACCTGGTGGAGAAAATCTCCCCTCACCATTCTTTATTTTGCAATTTTTTTGGCAGTTCTAATGTACTGTTCCGGAAGAACTTTAAAATAATTGTTTCCGTTCCTCCTAAAAACTATGTTGGAATTTGGGTTGGAATTTTATGCATTAATTAAGGTTTAAATAGTAATTTTAAAACATATAATTTTCTTAATATGTATCAGTTTCCTTTCAGGGTTTTATAACTTGTTGCTATCATGTATGGAATTGGCTTTTTATTTTTTAAAGGTTAATGTTAGTATAGAGGAAGACTATTCATTTTTATATCTGGATCTACTTCTTTTTCATTTTTTTCTCCTGTGTTGTGATGGATTTTTTTATTTGGCCTTCTAGACCAGGGATCTACAAACTTCAGATTGCTTGCCAAACCCATCCTGCTGCCTGTTTCTAGAAATAAAATTTTATTGGAACACAGCCAAACCCATTTATGTATGTATCATCTATGGCTGCTTTCATGCTACAATGGCAAAGTTGGGCAACTTCAACTGAGACTATATGGCCTACAAAGTCAAAGATATTTACTAACTTGACCTTTACAGGAGGTTTGCCAACTCCTGTTCCAGACTACTTATTTTGTTCCCGGGAGTGAATTTTCTCTTTCAGTTAGGTTATTGAACTTTAAAAGTTTTTTAAAATGTCAATTAAATCTCAATAAAACTGGAAGAAAAAAACAAAAAATAAAATAAAGTGAATAAAAGTTATTAAAAAATTTCTTTTAATTTTTATTTATTTTTTATTTTTGGCTGCATTGGGTCTTCGTTGCTGCGCGTGGGCTTTCTCTAGTTGCAGCGAGCGGGGGCTACTCTTTGTTGCGGTGCGTGAGCTTCTCATTGCAGTGGCTTCTCTTGCTGCGGAGCACGGGCTCTAGGCGCACTGGCTTCAGTAGTTGTGGCATGCAAGCTCTAGAGCGCAGGCTCAGTAGTTGTGGCGCACGGGCTTAGTTGCTGTGCGGCACGTGGGATCTTCCTGGGCCAGGGCTCGAACCTGTGTCCCCTGCATTGGCAGGCGGATTCTTAACCACTGCGTCACCGGGGAAGCCCCTATTTTAAAGTTTGAAAAAAGTTAAAAAAACTTTTTTAGTTTCAGTAAATATTTTTTGTTTTAATTACATCACTTTGAGGATTTGCATTCATCTGTTCTTTAATGTTTTCTTTCATCTCTTCTATTAGTGAGACCCATCCAATTTCAGTTTGGTCTTTTCCCCTTAGGGGCCGAGTCCCCTTTCAGGGATTGCAGGTTTTCTCTGCCTGTTCTAACACAGATGCCCTCAGCACCAGTACATTGAGGCTATGCAGGCTCTCAGGCAGTGTCAAACTTGAAGGGGCTGCAAGACCTGGTAATCCTTGCTAGGGGCCACCCTTGGTCAAAAAGGAGAAGAAACCATACCTGTTCCAGTGATGGTTGAGGAATGCCTTTATTCTCCAGCCTTGACATGAATGGGTGGGTGAACCAGCCTTTTCCAGTCTGTAAGTAGACTGGGGGATGCAGGCCCCCTCCCCAGAACACATGCACACATGCATATCCATGCATGTATAGATGTGCATCATATGCCTTCTTGGCCCCCCCATGTCATATACCACAGCTTACAAAGCCAGGACCAATTCCAGCCTCTTAAGAACTCCAGGCCTCAGCTGCCCCATGCCTTCTAGGCCTCAGGAAAAGGCTTACTCTTGTTCTCCTTATTTTAGAGTCATTTAGTGAGTTCAGAGGTAGGAAGTTGGGGATCTCCTTGTTGATTTCTAATTTGAGTATTTACTTTCTCCTTTTGCCTGTCTGACTATGCTGGGAAGGAATAGGTGGTATAGGTGTGGATAATATAGATCAACTTGGGACCTGGCATGTGTTTGATTAGGAGTTTAGTGGTATCAGGAGGGGTTCTATATTCCTGTCAGTAAATGAAGGACTATACTTATGTTTATTTTCCTCTGTAGATCTATGTATGCATATGTACATATATCCGCCCCTCACACACACACACATACACACACAGGCTCAATGCTGATTGTAAAATACATATTACTGTACAAGTACTATATACAGTCACACCAGTAGAACCCAATCATGAGGGAGAAATAAGCCCTAAAGAGACCAATGTTCAAGGACTTTGTTTGATATCCCTTTATCCCATCTTCCAGAAGTTCCATGAGAATACCTACTGGCTAATGATGTTCATCTTTGCTGTGGTTTACAGAGAAAATGCTAGTTCAGCTGATTACTTGAAATTTTTCAGTTTATAGAGGGTTCTCTTTGTACCAGGATTTGCAGATTTAGAAGGTGATCTGTATTTGTTATTAATCACTCTTTAAAAGCTTTAGTTCAGACAAGGTATGATTTAAATTCGTGAGTGTCCTTTACCTCTGCAGGAATGATTATTTATAATTATTTGCCTTCTATCATCATTTAATTATTAGTTACAATAATCAATTTATTTTCACATCGTCAGAATAGTTTTTGCTAGAGAATCGTAAACTGGAAATAATCCATGAAAGCAATGATGGGGTCCTGTTTTTAATGTACCACAAAAGAAGTGTAGCCCTTGTGGGAGCTGTTCTAATGCATTGTTTGGTCTACTTTTCATGCCCTGACTGCATTTAAGTGTGTGGGCAATTTCATTATGCCTTCAACATTTACTAGTGCGTTACTGCTCTTATTGTAATCTCACTTGATTCAATTTCATTTCTAAAATTCTGTAGTGTCTTCTATAAGTCTGACACAGAAATGTTTTTGCCCTCTTACTCTATTTATCCATACAGTAAATATGCTCCTTTAGTCTTCCACAACTGAAAGAATTTTTTTCCTCTTTGTGTCAAGGACAAAGGCACATTACAGAGAAAGCATGCCCCATTAAGATTGTCTTCAAAAACAGAGAAACTAAATAAATAATTTCTATAGTGTGTCCTGAGCTCAGTACAGGTTTATTCCATTCTGTACCTTCTCTGCCATTTCTGTGTTCAGACATCACCATCACAGGTGTTCAGAATGATGAAAATGAGGTAACAAAAAGTTATTTCTAGTACACGAAATTTGTAAGACATGAAGAGCCAATTGTTACATTTTAGAAAATATCTCAAACCAAAAAAGCGTTGAAGCATATAGTTTTCTGAATAATCCTCATTTGACTAGAAATTCAGTTAACCAGAATATTCCATATTTTGAGCCCACAATTTGTATTTTTCTTAGCTCTGTTATCAACTTATTCAATAACAATTTATTGAACCTCAGCTAGGTTTGAGGCATTTTTCCAGATGCTAAGGTAATAGAAATGAATCGAACAATAGTGGACAAAGAATTTGATAAGTTAAATCAACCACCAAAAAAAGAGAGGGAGACCTAATAAAATAATATGAAGGTATTTTTAAAATAGTAAATCCAGAAGAAGGCAGAAAAAGAGGGAAAATGGCAACCAAGAACAGAGGAGTCAAGTGGAAAACAAACAGCAAGTTGATAGTTTAAACCTAACCATATCAATAATTGCATTAAATGTCAGTGGTCTAAACACCTCAGTTAAAAGGCAGAGATGATCAGATTGGATAAAAGAAACTGTAAGACTCAACTATATGCTGTCAACAAGACACCCACCTTAAATATAAAGACACAAATAGGTTACAAGTAAAAGATACACCATACTAACACTAATCAAAAATGCTGAAATGGCTATATTAATATCAAAATGAATTTTGGAACTAAGAATACTACCAGTGATAAATATTATCATTCCATAATCAGAAAGGTGCCAATGAATCAAGAGAATATGACAGGGACTTCCCTGGTTGTCCAGTGGTAAAGAATCTGTCTTCCGATGCAGAAGACGTGGGTTCAATCCCTGGTTGGGGAACTAAGATCCCACATGCCGTGGGGCAACGAAGCTTGTGTGCCACAACTACTGAGCTCACCCTACTCAACGAGAGAGCCTGCGTGCCACAAACTACAGAGCCCACGTGCTCTGGGAGCCCGCGCCACAGCTAGAGAGAGAAAACTCACACGCCACAACTAGAGAGAAGCCCGTGGACTGCAACAAAGAGCCCATGCAGCCAAATAAATGAAAACATATTTTAAAAAATAGAGAGAATATGATAATACTAAAAGATTACACATGTAATAATAGGACTTCAAAATATATTGTTGGAAATGAAAGGAGAAACAGATGAATCTACATTTATAGCCAGAGATTTCCACACCTTTTTCTCAGTAATAATTTAGAGAAGACTGTACCAGGCAGAAGAAAAGGTATATGCAAAGGTCCTGAGGTCAGGAAGAGTTTGCTTGTTGGAAGAACCCAAAGCAGTCCAGTGTGCTTAGAGCAGAGTGAGTTGAGGCATGGTCCATGGTAGGCCAGAGAGGCAGGCAGGGGCTTGATTGAATAAGACCTTGTGGACAATGGTAAGGGGTTTACAAAAACACAAAACAGGATTTGGGAGCAAAAATGTTTACTTCATACTGTAACATTAATATTTAATCATTAGGTGGCTCTTAGGTTTCTCCATGGCGTAAAATTGAAAACAATAGATGACAAAGAGCCCCACACATTAAAGAACAGGCTGGACCTGATAGGATACCATCAGGGAAACAGATTTGTTTCTCTCCCATCACCTCTTTCAAACCTGTTCTGTTAGCTGTTTCTTCTGCATCTCTGGATTATATCTCAAGGATCTGTCATAGATTTTGAGTCTCGTTTTCTGTTATTAAAAAGCCAAATCCGATCTTAATCCAAACTCCCATCCCCCATCATCCAATTCAATGTTTCTATGCTTCCTTCAGCTCAAGGCTGACCTTGTCTTGAAAACCTGCAGCTGAGAAAAGCTGTGTGGCCTTTATCTCTGCTCTCCTCGCCCCACCCGCTCCTGCACAGACTTCTGGTTCCTCAGGGTCTGGGCAGAGAGAATGAGAGGTAAAAAATGGGACATGGGGCCTTTTTGGGTTTTTTAACGTTCCCTTGGTTACTAAATACCTTCTCTCAGGGAGTACCTTGGTTTCCCGCTGTCAAGTCTTCTGTAGATGAGCCTCTATAGTGTGGTGACTTTTATTTCAGCTTTCGGCTACTTAATATCCTGTTACACGTGCAAAAAAGTTTGAGTAGACGAATAAAGCTCTCATTTACACTTATTTATACAAATGAAATGTAAAAAAAAAGCTACTTTGTTTAAGAATCTTTTGAAAAGTTCTCATATGACTATAAAAATTTAAGAACTTGCTGAATTCAAAGTGTTTCTTGGAAATCAGCTCATCAGTTTACTATCTGGTTTGGAAAATAAGAGGCCTCTTTCTGTAAGGAGCATTTTTAAAAGTGACATTTAAAAATTAGCCACCATTTATGTAAATGCTCCTGAAAAAATTTTATATACAATTTAATGATTTGGTAAATTAAGAAATGTTAAGTGCCTCTATAGATATCAGTTTCCTAGGATTTGATTATTAATTAATTTCATAATAAAAATATATTCTCAGGCATTTTATTAATGATTTCCACTGAGGCTCACTTCTTAATCAGTTGTTGGTCCCCTTTCCCAAAGTACTCTGTTTCTTCATCAGAAAAGTGGTAAAAAAAAAAAAAATGAAATTATGACTGTTCTAATATTGACTAAAGATGGAGAAACAAATTAGGAACAACTGATCAAGACTGTTCTTTAGTTCTGTGGGGTTGTGAAGAAACAACTGATTGTCTGTTTCAAAGATAGCTGTATTTTGTTGCTTTTAAATATCCAGAAATTAAAATGGCCTGACATCTTTAAAGAGTTTAGAAAAAGTCTAAGGGCTTAAAAAAGTCAGAAGCCATCCTGTTAGAATTCTCCCAGGAAGGTAATAAAACCAGCCTGCAGTCCTTATGAAAAGAACTGGCCGTACAATACATGTAGATGCAATGGGGAGAATGTTGTCTCCATGGAGAGGGGAAAAGATAGCTCTAATCCCTTCAGATCTGCATGTAAGCTCAAGGCCTTCTGAGAGGTTGTTAAATATTTCTCTTTAATACGTGTTGGAAACCAAAATGAAGTTAAGCATTGATTGATAATGGTTCGGCACGACTCTGGGAACCACATTTATTTTTCTACATTTTGCTCTCACCTATGCCATTTTGTTTCTAATTAATCACTAGCATTTAAATAAAATAGTGTAATTGATGGCTATCAACTAGACTCTCAGTCCTCTCTTCACATTAGAGGGTATCTATCTGTTCATTGCCGGATGCCCTTTCTGTCTCATGGGAGCCACCCAGATTTTCGCCCAGTGGGTTTGCTCCATACACTAGACTTGTAATGTGCTGGGTGATGCCTGAGTCGATTCCAGTAAGGTCCCTTGCAAGGGTGTGCAAGAGGGAGAAAGATTGTCCTCTTGTCCTCTGAATCCAGATGTTTGGCTGGGCCCTATGCCTAATTTTTAGAAATTTACCCCAACTTTGCTTTCAGCAGCAAGGAGGATTTTCCATGTGTTCATTCACAGGCGTGTCTTATGTTCACAGTGAAATCGTTTTTATGCCTATGTAACATTTGTTGGTATTCCTCTGCAGGTTGCTGACAGCCTCGTGTTTTCCATTTTTCCTCTCCACATCTTTGTTTAAGATAAAATAAGTCGGGCTACAATTTTTTGTACACAAAAAACTTTTTTTTTAAATGAGACTACTGTGCCTTAAAAGTAGTAGCAGGAAATGCATGTCTTTTTTACTTTATACAGTATACATAATAACAATATACGCCATTTCTATACTGTGTCCAGTTAAGATGGAAAAATTCTGCCTGTGGGAATGGGGGTGGGGCTAGTGAAAGCATCTGGTGAGAAAAAAGATCAAAAAAGACAGAAAATGGAGAGAAACAGGAGGACAGATGAATAAAGAGCACACAGAGAAAAAGGGCGACACAGGGGCCTCCATACGTTTTTTAACCTGTTTTTTAGTACTAAAATGGTCATTGATTAGCTTGTCCACAATCTCTCTGTGTGGCTATTAAGCATAATCAGTATTATTTTGCAAAAATAGAACTGAGAGAGGAAAACAGGTGTCCGTCTCCTTTTGAACCCCTACTGAAACATTGCAGAACTAATCTCTGCTGGAGGCATCACGCTGGTGTTCATTTTCAAAACACATGATTATGGAGGAGTGGAAAGTAACAGGGTTGATGACATACCCCTTACACGAAAATTGATTTCCATACTTTATAGTTATACCTTACCACATGTGGACACTGTGTACCTGTAAGCAGTATTTGTGTGCAAAATAAACTTCGATTTTATTTAATTTGGCGCCTCGTATTACCTTTCTTATTCCATGTCCAGAATTAGTTGTGCCCTCTGGTTTTCTACTTCTGTCTTTACTATACTTGTTGTAACATACTGGTGTCGGTAACCCATGGCGACACATCCTACAGAGGAGGCCAGATGGACTGGAAGGAGGCACATGATTTCTCTCCCCAGATCTGTTTTGCAAACCACACGGTGGAGGCTCTTCTCTGTTTAGGAGTGGGCGCCTGCTCCATCCACGCAGGCACTTCCAACTGATTTCACAAGAATTAGTACTTGTCAGTTTTTCATTTCACTTGGCATGTGATATAATATCCTCAACAGAAGACTTCACTCTTTTTTTTTTTTTTCTGATATAATGGTAATTTTTAAAGGCTCTCCTGGAGACTAATTGGAAAGGGCATGGGTGTCACTTCATAGAAATCGACCTAATTGACTCTGAGACATGTGCTGTAAACTTTCACCAAAATAGAAGCAACATGGAGAAAACAAAGCAAAATGATTAGTGGATCATACAGACGCCATCAGGGAGAATTTTGGAGTGATTACTGGCAAGCAGAAAAGGGGGCAAAGACTCAGTGAGAGCTCAGTGGTGAGAGAAGAGGAAATGTTTGTCTTCAGTGAGTTAACATCAATGTGAAATTTTATTCAAATGCTGGTCTTGCAGTAGGTTAAATAATATATTCTAATGTCACAGTGTGCTTTCTTGCAACATAGTGAAGTAAATAAAAACCTTTGTTCCTTGGATCATATTTAAGTGAATAAAGGTTTTTACTCTTTAGTACTCAGAGCTTTATGTTTCTGAAATGCTGTTTTAGATTCTGGTAAGTAGTTTTTCGTGGAAACAAATTTGATTCTTCTGTACTGAAAGAATAAATGACAGTAACCCATGATCCTGCTTCCCTCCTCCACCTATTGAAATAGGATGATTTGAAAATACGGTAATTAGCTTATCACTACTTTATGTCATTGCTAAAGGTGTCCAAGCCCCCTCTTCCCCATTGGTGTCTGAGTACCTCGTATTTGGTGCCTTGTAGAGTGACCATATAGCTAATCTCCTTATTGGGGTGGTTATTATTGTTATATTACTACTTGATTTATTATTCCTTTTCTAACAGCTTTATTGAGATATAATTCACCTACCATACAATTCACTCATTTAAAGTGGTTTTTAGTATATTCCCAGAGTTGTATAGCCATCACCATAATCAATTTTAGAATATTTCTGTCACTTCAAAAAGAAACCCCCGGTGCATCAGTGGTCATTACCTCACTTCCACCCCACCTCTGGCCCTGGAAAAACACAAGTCTACTTTCTGTCTCTATGAATTTACCAATTTGGGACATTTCATACAAATGGACTCATATAATGTGTGGCCCTTTCTGTCCGGCTTCTTTCATTTAGCATAATGTTTTCAAGGTTCATTCACGTGGTAGCAGGTATCAGAACTTCATTCCTTTTTATTGCTGAAAAATATTTCATTGTATGGATATCACACATTTTGTTTATCTCTTCATCATTTTATGGACATTTGGGATGTTTACACTTTTTGGCTACTCTGAGTAATGATGGTATTAACATTCATGTACAAGCTTTATATAGACATGGGTTTTAGTTTCTCTTGAGTATATACCTAGGAGTGGAATTGCCGGGCCATATGGTAACTCTATGTTTAACCTTTTGAGGAACTGCCAGACTGTTTTGCAAAGCAGCTGTACAAATTTCCATTCCCGTTAGCAGTGTAGGAGGGTTCCAATATCTCTACAGTTTTGTCAACACTTGTTACTGTCTTTTTTTTTTTTTTTTTTTTTTGTAGTGGGGACAATTTTAAGAATGGAAATGAGCACTTATTAATCACATCAGGTATGAACCAGGTGTGAATACCCTGACCACGAAGCTAGATTACCCTAGCACCCTGGGGAATGGGGCTGGGAGTGGGAACAGGGGTCTGCTAAGAGCAGCAGAAGAGGGGCATGTGGGGGACGTTTGGGGAAGTGTGGTGCCAAGTGCCAGAAAGTTAGATATATTCAACAAAGAGAACACGACCAGGTTTATCATGGTGTCCTGTGCATAGTTGTTACTACTTTTAATCATCAAACCTACATTTATTTGGAAAAGAATCAAGGCCCTTAAAATCATTATTACAGGGTACAATTATGTTATCGCTCTTAATAGTAAGATACAACAGTAGATCAGCTTTGCTCAATAGGTAAAACCACTCACCCAGGTGAACCAGAAGCCATTTTGTCCACACTTGGTTCCCAGGAGCAAATATGTAATAAGAAAGAGAATCATACCTTCAGCTTACTGTAGTTTGTTACCAGGGACATTCTTTTGGCGTTGAAATGCATCTTTGACGTTTGAAATGGGCCTCTCCTGGTTGCTTGCGCAGGTCACTAGATCTTCAAGTCTTACGGATTTTTGTCAGCTGATTCTTTTTTTTTATACTGTTAGTGACCAGCTGGTAGTGTTTTTGTGAGATGTCTCATGAGGGGATCTCTAGCCCTCTACCTTATGTAGGAGTCACTGTGGCAATTGACTCATCCATCTAGCACTAGCTCCTGGTACACTTGTGGACTGACTAGGGTGATGCCGTGTAGAACATCAACTGACCCAGAAACCAAGACGTCATAAATAATGGTGATTTTGGCACAATAAGTACCTGCTGGACTCTAATACCCACAAAACGTATTCTTCTGGGTGAGATGGTCTGGTGTGTTGGCTTTTATCTATTGATGAAACTTATGTATCAAAATGTTTTCCTGGGCTTCCCTGGTGGCGCAGTGGTTGAGAGTCTGCCTGCCGATGCAGGGGACACGGGTTCATGCCCCGGTCCGGGAAGATCCCACCTGCCGTGGAGCGGCTGGGCCCGTGAGCCATGGCCGCTGGGCCTGCGCGTCCGGAGCCTGTGCTCCGCAACGGGAGAGGCCACAACAGTGAGAGGCCCATGTACTGCAAAAAAAAAAAAAAAAAAAGTTTTCCTTTCTTATTTGCTGCTAGAAAGCTCAGAGCTGAGTTTTTCGGTTCAACCATAGTAACTGCTTCATTAATATCTTTAATATCACAATTTCTGAGCCTCATCAGTATTTCTTAAACTGTATATATATTTTTTAATTAATTAATTAATTAATTTTTGGCTGCGTTGGGTCTTCATTGCTGCGCGTGGGCTTTCTCTAGTTGCGGCCAGTGGGGGCTACTCTTTGTTGCGGTGTGCGGGCTTCTCTTATAGCGGAGCACGGGCTCTAGGCACGCAGGCTCAGTAGTTGTGGCTCACGGGGTCTAGAGCACAGGCTCAGTCGTTGTGGCTCACGGGCTCTAGAGCACAGGCTCAGTCGTTGTGGCTCACAGGCTCTAGAGCACAGGCTCAGTAGTTGTGGCTCACAGGCTCTAGAGCGCAGGCTCAGTAGATGTGGTGCACGGGCTTAGTTGCTCTGCGGCATGTGGGATCTTCCTGGACCAGGGTTCAAACCCGTGTCCACTGCATTGGCAGGTGGATTCTTAACCACTGTGCCACCAGGGAAGTCCTGTATTTCTTATTGTCCTAAGCTTATGGGTTTTTTTTTTTTAACACTGTCAGTCACCTTTGAATTTTTAAAAACTTCCACTTGTAAAATATCACTGTCTTTTCTCTCCAAAATTGTAGGCCTCTTGAAAAATCTCATGATTTGATTTAGTTAAGTAGCCCTTCTAAGTGGTGCCTTCTCTCTCAGGGATGTCTTCCATCTGGTTCATCCCGTGTTTGTTCATGCTCGGAAAGTATAAGGAGAGTAGCTCTTTGGGTGTTCTTCCAGAATTTAATGAGAAAAGGCAGAATGCTTGATAAAGAGGCACTCATCTCAAGATGAAATATCCTGCAGGGAAAGTGGGCTGAAGTTTACACTGCAAGCCCTTCTGAGATAATTCACATTGTCCTTGATTAAGATATGTAGACAGAGAATAGTCTCTCTGCTTCCCCTTCTTTTCTGCGGAACAGGTAAAAGTACCTCCTCTGAAACTGGAGTGAGAACTGCTCCTCTCCCAAGGCCTTTCGGAGAGCCCACCTCAAACTCTGCCTTGACTGGGCTGCTCAGCGAATATGGGGACATCACCCCAGCATGGTGGGGGGCCTCAGAGGGGCCTCGTGCCTTTGAGTAGCTGCCACGTAGCAATAGTGTCCCTGAGGTGGAAGAGAGGTACAGTCAATCCTGACTACTTATGCATTCTGTATTTGCCTACTCCCTAAAATATATTTGTAATCCCAAAGTCAATACTCGCACTGCTTTTGTGGTCATTTGTGGACATGGGCAGAGCAGTGAAAACTTTGGGTCCTCCAACGTGCATGTCCCCAGCTGAGGTTGAATGAGGGGCTCTCTGCCTTCTTGTTTCTGCTCGCAGAATGTAAGCAAGTGTCCGTGTCTCATAGTCTACTTAGTGTGATGTTTTCACATTTTGGTACTTTTCATTGGTGATTTCACTTTTTAATGGGCGCCTAAACATCGTGCTGAAGTGCTGTCTAGTGTTCCTAAGTGCAAGAAAGCTGTGGTGTGCCTCATGAAGAAAATATGTGTGTTAGATAAGCTTCATTCAGACATGAGTTCCAGTGCTCTTGGCCGTGGGTCCAGTGTTAATCAATCAACAACATATTAAACAAGATGTCTTTCATCAGAAACACACGTAAAACAAGGTTATGTATAGATGGGTTGACAAAAATGTTATGAGAAGAGGCTTGCAGGAACCTAACCCTGGCTTTCCCTTAGGAGCAGTGGTTCAGTATTTATTAATTCAGTGTTTGTGGTGACTTTATAGACCATAACTACTGTGAATGATGAAAATCAACTGCCTCTCTCTTCTTAACCTCATAATTCAAGTCTGTAGGACCCTGCCTTCAGCCCTCCAGGATGAAACATGGGCTTATTATTTCTTTTTTTTTTTTTTTCCTCCTTTTTGCTTATTATTTCTTGGATCTCTTTCCTCTGGAGAATTCTGCTTGACAAATTACAAATATTATGTAATGTTGAAATAAGGTTTTGAAAGCCTAGTCAAAGTCATCTGCAAGGTTTTTGAACCACACATTAAATCAGTCTTTAATCAGATGGAGAACTCGGCCTTTCCTTAGGCTTCTCTCCTTAGTATTTTCACAGGATTTAGTAAATGTGAGGATGTGGTTTTTTTTTTTTTACATCTTTATTAGAGTATAATTGCTTTACAATGGTGTGTTAGTTCCTGCTTTATAACAAAGTGAATCAGTTATACATATACATATGTCCCCATATCCCTTCCGTCTTGCGTCTCCCTCCCTCCCTATCCCACCCCTCTAGGTGGCCACAAAGCACCGAGCTGATCTCCCTGTGCTATGTGGCTGCTTCCCACTAGCTAGCTATTTTACACTTGGTAGTGTATATATGTCCATGCCACTCTCTCACTTTGTCCCAGATTACCGTTCCCCCTCCCCGTATCCTCAAGTCCATTCTCTAGTAGGTCTGTGTCTTTAAACCCGTCTTGCCCCTAGGTTCTTCATGACCATTTCTTTCTTTCTTTTTTTCTTAGATTCCATTTATATGTGTTAGCATACAGCATTTGTTTTTCTCTTTCTGACTTACTTCACTCTGTATGACAGTCTCTAGGTCCATCCACCTCACTACAGATAACTCAGTTTTGTTCCTTTTTATGGTTGAGTAATATTCCATTGTATACATGTGCCAAATCTTTATCCATTCATCTGTTGATGGACACACAGGTTGCTTCCATGTCCCGACTATAGTAAATAGAGCTGCAATGAACATTTTGGTACATGACTCTTTTTGAATGATGGTTTTCTCAGGGTATATGCCCAGTAGTGGGATTGCTGGGTCGTATAGTAGTTCTATTTTTAGTTTTTTAAGGAACGTCCATCCTGTTCTCCATAGTGGCTGTACCAATTTACATTCCCACAAAGAGTGCAAGAGGGTTCCCTTTGCTCCACACCCTCTCCAGCATTTATTGTTTGTAGATTTTTTGATGGTGGCCATTCTGACCGGTGTGAGATGATGTCTCTTTGTAGTTTTGATTTGCATTTCTCTAATGATTAACGATGTTGAGCATCCTTTCATGTGTGTGTTGGCAATCTATATATCTTCTTTGGAGAAATGTCTATTTAGGTCTTCTGTCCATTTTTGGATTGGGTTATTTGTTTTTTTGATATTGAGCTGCATGAGCTGCTTGTAAATTTTGGAGATTAATCCTTTGTCAGTTGCTTCATTGGCAAATATTTTCTCCCACTGTGAGGGGTAGTCTTTTCATCTTGTTTATTGTTTCCTTTGCTGTGCAAAAGCTTATAAGTTTCATTAGGTCCCATTTGTTTATTTTTGTTTTTATTTCCATTTCTCTAGGAGGTGGGACAAAAAGGATCTCTCTGTGATTTATGTCATAAAGTGTTCTGCCTATGTTTTCCTCTAAGAGTTTGATAGCGTCAGGCCTTACATTTAGGTCTCTAATCCATTTTGAGTTTATTTTTGTGTATGGTGTTAGGGAGTGTTCTAATTTCATTCTTTTACACGTAGCTGTCCAGTTTTCCCAGCACCACTTATTGAAGAGGCTGTCTTTTCTCCACTGTATATTCTTGCCTCCTTTATCAAAGATAAGGTGACCGTATGTGCGTGGGTTTATCTCTGGGCTTTTTATCCTGTTCCATTGATATATATTTCTGTTTTTGTGCCAGTACCATACTGTCTGGATTACTGTAGCTTTGTAATATAGTCTGAAGTCAGGGAGCCTGATTCCTGTAGCTCCTTTTATCTTTCTCAAGATTGCTTTGGCTATTTGGGGTCTTTTGTGTTTCCATACAAATTGTGAAATTTTTTGTTCTAGTTCTGTGAAAAATGCCATTGGTAGTTTGATAGGGATTGCATTGAATCTGTAGATTGCTTTGGGTAGTATAGTCATTTTCACAATGTTGATTCTTCCAATCCAAGAACATGGTATATCTCTCCATCTATTTGTATCATCTTTAATTTCTTTCATCAGTGTCTCATAATTTTCTGCATACAGGTCTTTTGTCTCCGTAGGTAGGTCTATTCCTAGATATTTTATTCTTTTTGTTGCAATGGTAAATTGGAGTGTTTTCTTGATTTCACTTTCAGATTTTTCATCATTGGTGTATAGGAATGCAAGAGATTTCTGTGCATTAATTTTGTATCCTGCTACTTCACCAAATTCATTGATTAGCTCTAGTAGTTTTCTGGTAGCATCTTTAGGATTTTCTATGTATAGTATCATGTCATCTGCAAACAGTGACAGCTTTACTTCTTCTTTTCCAGTTTGGATTCCTTTTATTTCTTTTTCTTTTCTGATTGCTGTGGCTAACACTTCCAAAACTATGTTGAATAATAGTGATGAGAATGGGCAACCTTGTCTTGTTCCTGATCTTAGTGGAAATGCTTTCAGTTTTTCATCATTGAGGACAATGTTGGCTGTGGTTTGTCATACATGGTCTTTATTATGTTGAGGAAAGTTCCCTCTATGCCTACTTCCTGGATGGTTTTTATCATAAATGGGTATCGAATTTTGTCGAAAGCTTTCTCTGCATCTATTGAGATGACCATATGGTTTTTCTCCTTCAATTTGTTAATGTGGTGTATCACATTGATTGATATGCATATATTGAAGAATCCTTGCAATCCTGGGATAAACCCCACTTGCTCATGGTGTATGATCCTTTTAATGTGCTGTTGGATTCTGTTTGCTAGTATTTTGTTGAGGATTTTTGCATCTGTGTTCATCAGTGATATTGGCCTGTAGTTTTATTTCTGTGTGACATCTTTGTCTGGTTTTGGTATCAGGGTGATGGCGGCCTCATTGAATGAGTTTGGGAGTGTTCCTCCCTCTGCTATATTTTGGAAGAGTTTGAGAAGGATAGGTGTTAGCTCTTCTCTAAATGTTTCATAGAATTTGCCTGTGAAGCCATCTGGTCCTGAGCTTTTGTTTGCTGGAAGATTTTTAATCACAGTCGCAATTTCAGTGCTTGTGATTGGTCTGTTCATATTTTCTATTTCTTCCTGGTTCAGTCTCAAAACGTTGTGCATTTCTAAGAATTTGTCCTTTCTTGTAGGTTGTCTATTTTATTGGCGTATACTTGCTTCTAGTAATCTCTCATGATCCTCTGTATTTCTACAGCTTCATTTGTTACTTCTCCTTTTTCATTTCTAATTCTGTTGATTTGAGTCTTCTCCCTTTTTTTCTTGATGAGTCTGGCTAATGGTTTATCAATTTTTTGTATTTTCTCAAGTAATCAGCTTTTAGTTTTATTGATCTTTGCTATCATTTCCTTCATTTCTTTTTCATTTATTTCTGATCTGATCTTTGTGATTTCTTTCCTTTTGGTAACTTTGGGTTTTTTCATTCTCTAATTGCTTTAGGTGTAAAGTTAGGTTGTTTATTTGAGATGTTTCTTGTTTCTTAAGGTTGGATTGTATTGTTATAAACTTCCATTTAGAACAGCTTTTGCTGCATCCCATAGGTTCTGGGTCATCGTGTTTTCGTTGTCATTTGTTTCTAGGTATTTTTTGATTTCCTCTTTGATTTCTTCAGTGATCTCTTGGTTATTAAGTAGTGTATTGTTTAGCCTCCATGTGTTTGTATTTTTTACAAATTTTTCCTGTAATTGATATCTAGTCTCATAGCGTTGTGGTCAGAAAAGATACTTGATATGATTTCAATTTTCTTAAATGTACCAAGGCTTGATATGTGACCCAAGATATGATCTATCCAGGAGAATGTTCCATGAGCAGTTGAGAAGAATGTGTATTCTGTTGTTTTTCGATGGAATGTCCTATAAATATCAATTAAGTCCATCTTGTTTAATGTATCATTTAAAGCTTGTGTTTTCTTATTTATTTTCATTTTGGATGATCTGTCCATTGGTGAGAGTGGGGTGTTAAAGTCCCCTACTATGATTGTGTTACTGTTGATTTCCCCTTTTATGGCTGTTAGTATTTGCCTTATATATTGAGGTGCTCCTATGTTGGGTGCATAAATACTTACAATTGTTATATCTTCTTCTTGGATTGATCCCTTGATCATTAGGTAATGTCCTTCTTTGTCTCTTGTAATAGTCTTTGTTTTAAAGTCTATTTTGTCTGATATGAGAATTGCTACTCCAGCTTTCTTTTGATTTCCATTTGCATGGAATATCTTTTTCCATCCCCTCACTTTCAGTCTGTATATATCCCTAGGTCTGAAGTGGGTCTCTTGTAGACAACATATATACAGGGTTTCTTTTTGTATCCATTGGGCCAGTCTATGTCTTTTGGTTGGAGCATTTAATCCATTTATATTTAAGGTAATTATCAATACGTATGTTCCTATTACCATTTTCTTAATTGTTTTCAGTTTGTTTTTGTAGGTCTTTTCCTTCTTTTGTGTTTTCTGCCTAGAGAAGTTCCTGTAGCATTTGTTGTAAAGCTGGTTTGGTGGTGCTGAATTCTCTTAGCTTTTGTTTGTCTGTAAAGGTTTTAATTTCTCTGTCAAATCTGAATGAGATCCTTGCTGGGTAGAGTAATCTTGGTTGTAGTTTTTTCTCCTTCATCACTTTAAATATGTCCTGCCACTCCCTTCTGGCTTGCAGAGTTTCTGCTGAAAGATCAGCTGTTAACCTTATGGGGGTTCCCTTGTGTGTTATTTGTTGTCTTCCCCTTGCTGCTTTTAATTTTTTTTCTTTTTATTTAATTTTTGATAGTTTGATTAATATGTTTCTTGGCATGTTTCTCCTTGGCTTTATCCTGTATGGGACTCTTTGTGCTTCCTGGACTTGATTAACTATTTCCTTTCCAATATTAGGGAAGTTTTCAACTATAATCTCTTCAAATATTTTCTCCGACCCTTTCTTTTTCTCTTCTTCTTCTGGGACCCCTATAATTCAAATGTTGGTGCGTTTAATATTGTCCCAGAGGTCTGTCAGGCTGTCCTCAATTCTTTTCATTCTCTTTTCTTTATTCTGCTCTGCAGTAGTTGTTTCCATTATTTTCTCTTCCAAGTCACTTATCCGTTCTTCTGCCTCAGTTATTCTGCTATTGATCCCTTCTAGAGAATTTTTAATTTCATTTATTGTGTTGTTCAGCACTCTTTGTTTGCTCTTTAGTTCTTCCTGGTCTTTGTTAAACGTTTCTTGTATTTTCTTCATTCTATTTCCAAGAGTTTAGATCATCTTTACTATCATTATTCTGAATTCTTTTTCAGGTAGACTGCCTATTTCCTCTTCATTTGTTAGGTCTGGTGGGTTCTTACTTTGCTCCTTCATCTGCTGTGTGTTTCTCTGTCTTCTCGTTTTGCTTAACTTACTGTATTTGGGGGTCTCCTTTTCACCTGCTGCAGGTTCATAGTTCCCATTGTTTTGGTGTCTGTCCCCAGTGGCTAAGGTTGGTTTAGTGGGTTGTGTAGGCTTCCTGGTGGAGGGGACTAGTGCCTGTGTTCTGCTGGATGAGGCTGGATATTGTCTTTCTGGTGGGCAGGCCCACGTCTGGTGGTGTGTTTTGGGGTGTCTGTGGCCTTATTATGATTTTAGGCAGCCTGTCTGCTAATGGGTGGGGTTGTGTTCCTGTCTTGCTAGTTGTTTGGCATAGGGTGTCCAGCACTGTAGCTTGCTGGTTGGTGAGTGGAGCTGGGTCTTGGCGTTGAGATGGAGATCTGTGGGAGATTTTCGCCGTTTGATATTACGTGGAGCTGGGAGGTGACTGGTGGAACAGTGTCCTGAACTTGGCTCTCCCACTTCAGAGGCACAGCCCTGATGCCTGGCTGGAGCACCAAGCATGTCATCCACATGTCTCAGAAGAAAAGGGAGGAAAAAAAAGAAAGTACGAAAGAAGAAGATAAAATATAGTAAAATAAAATAAAATTAAGTTATTAAATAAAAATTAAAAAATAATTATTAAGAAAATCTTTTAAGTAATAAAAGAAAGAGGAGAGCAACCAAACCAAAAAACGAATCCACTAATGATAACAAGTGCTAAGAAAAACTATACTAAAAAAACAAAACGGACAGACAGAACCCTAGGACAAATGGTGAAAGCAAAGCTATACAGACAAAATCACACACAGAAGCATACACACTCACAAAAAGAGAAAAAGGGAAAAAAATATATATGTCGTTTCTCCCAAAGTCCACCTCCTCAATTTGGGATGGTTCGTTGCCTCTTCAGGTATTCCACAGATGCAAGGTACGTCAAGTTGATTGTGGAGATTTAATCCACGGCTCCTGAGGCTGCTGGGAGAGATTTCCCTTTCTCTTGTTTGTCGCACAGCTCCCAGGGTTCAGCTTTGTATTTGGCCCTGCCTCTGCATGTAGGTCGCCTGAGGGAGTCTGTTCTTCGCTCAGACAGGATGGGGTTAAAGTAGCAGCTGATTAGGGGGCTCTGGCTCACTCAGGCCACGGGGGGGGGGGGGGCGGAGGAGGGGTACGGATGCGCGGCGCGCCTGCGGCGGCAGAGGCCAGTGTGACGTTGTAGCAGCCTGATGCGCGCCACGCGTTCTCTCAGGGAAGTTGTCCCTGGGTCACGGGACCCTGGCAGTGGCGGGCTGCACAGGCTCCCGGGAGGGGAGATTGTGGATAGTGACCTGTGTTTGCTCACAGGCTTCTTGGTGGCGGCAGCAGCAGCCTTAGCGTCTCATGCCCGTCTCTGGGGTCCACGCTTTTAGCCTCTGCTTGTGCCTGTCTCTGGAGCTCCTTTATGCAGTGCTCTTAATCCCCTCTCCTCACGCACCAGGAAACAAAGAGGCAAGAAAAAGTCTCTTCTTCTTCGGCAGCTCCAGACCTTTTCCCGTACTCCCTCCCGGCTAGCCGTGGCGCACTAGCCCCTTCAGGCGGTGTTCACGCCGCCAACCCCAGTCCTCTCCCTGCGCTCCGACTGAAGCCCGAGCCACAGCTCCCAGCCCCGCCCGCCCCGGCAGGTGAGCAGACAAGCCTCTCGGGCTGGTGAGTTCTGGTTGGCGCCAATCCTCTGTGCTGGAATCTCTCCGCTTTGCCCACCGCACCCCAGTTGCTGTGCTCTCCTCCATGGCTCGGAAGCTTCCCGCCTCCGCCACCCGCAGTTTCCGCCCACAAAGGGGCTTCCTAGTGTGTGGAAACCTTTCCTCCTTCACGTCTCCCTCCCACTGGTGCAGGTCCCGTCCCTATTCTTTTTTCTCTGTTTATTCTTTTTTCTTTTGCCCTACCCAGGTACGTGGGGAGTTTCTTGCCTTTTGGGAAGTCTGAGGTCTTCTGCCAGCGTTCAGTAGGTGTTCTGTAGGAGTTGTTCCATATGTAGATGTATTTCTGATGTATTTGTGGGAAGGAAGGTGATCTCCGCATCTTACTCTTCTGCCATCTTGAAGCTCCTCTCCTCTTTTTATTTACTAGGAATTCATAACGTGGAAAAATACATATTGCTGCAGAACTTATAGAATGGTTTATTGGGCATTGAATTACACAACATTATAAATCTAGAGAGAATTGTTAACAATAAAACTTTAAGAGATGAAGATCATATTTAGTGAACTAAGTTCATGCAACAAATCATTTCACAGTCTCCAATGCAGAAGCCTCTGAATGGGCTGAAAAAGAGAGTTCACTTACGAATTTCTGTAGGGCCATTTATAGCCTTAGACCTTGTTTTCTTAGTTTTCTCTCTAAAGGGCCTTCCGGAATAAGAAAGTTTGGTAGGCATTAAGTAATAATTATTGCAAAACATTGTTTAAAAATAAAACATCAAAATGTATATAGTCATCATGAGTTTTTAAAAGTTAACTATTTGGGCTTCCCTGGTGGCGCAGTGGTTAAGAATCCACCTGCCAATGCAGGGGACATGGGTTTGAGCCCTAGTCTGGGAAGATCCCACATGCCACGGAGCAACTAAGCCCGTGTGCCACAACTACTGAGCCTGCGCTCTAGAGCCCGTGAGCCACAACTACTGAGCCTGTTTGCCACAACTGCCAAAGCCTGCCCACCTAGAACCCATGCTCTGCAACAAGAGAAGCCACCGCAATGAGAAGCCCACGCACCGTAATGAAGGGTAGCCCCCACTCACTGCAACTAGAGAAAAGCCCGCACGCAGCAATGAAGACACAATGCAGCCAAAATTAAATAAGTAAAATACATAAATTTATTAAAAAAAAAAGAATAGGTGGAAGGAAGTGAAAGGAAAAGACACTAAGGCAGTGGCTGGACATCTCCAAAGGTACTCACTACTACTGGTAAGAACCACCATTTCCTTTTTTTTTTTTTGCGGTACACGGGTCTCTCACTGCTGTGGCCTCTCCCGTTGCGGAGCACAGTCTCCGGAAGCACAGGCCCAACGGCCACGGCTCACGGACCCAGCCGCTCCGCGGCATGTGGGATCCTCCCGGACCAGGGCAGGAACCCGCATCCCCTGCATCGGCAGGCAGACTCTCAACCACTGTGCCACCAGGGAAGCCCTCCTTTTTTTTTTTTTTAATTAATTTATTTGGCTGTGCCAGGTCTTATTTGCAGCACACGGGATCTTTGATCTTCGTTGCAGCACATGGGATCTTTAGTTGCGGCATGCATGTGGGATCTAGTTCCCTGACCAGGGATCAAACCCGGGCCCCCTGCATTGGGAGCACGGAGCCTTAGCCACTGGACCACCAGGGAAGTCCCAGAGCCACCATTTCTGGAAGACTGACCAGGTACCACATGCTTCCTATACATTCTAACTGAATGTTCACAGCAGCCGCTTCACATTTTAAGATGAGAAAACTGGGGCTCAGAGCAGGTTATTCAGGTGGCATGTGGGGGAGGGAGGTGTCACTCCAGTCAGTGTGACTTGCAGAATCTGCTCAACCGGAGTCTTGCTACTCAGAGTATGGTCCTTGGAACGGCAGCACCTGAAAGCCTATTAGAAATGCAGACTCCTGGGCCCCATCCTTAGACCGAAGGAACCCGACCTGCATTTGAACAAGATCCCCCCATGGTGTGTAGACAAGTTGAAATTTGAGAACCCTGGTCTGAACCTCGGCCCCCTGCTATCCATGAGTATGAGTTGTTGGTTCCCTGCTGAGGGGAGAGGTCAGGGGAGCACGGGACTAGCGGGGAGAGGCTGGAGGGAGGAGTGGGACAGCAGTCATAGGAATATGAAGGGCCGTATTAAGAGAAAACTTCTAAAATGTTATGATATGTGTTAATTCACAGGTTAAGGCTAGACTGGGTAACGGCTTCAAATAAGTCCATGTAATTGTGCTTTCCAGAGAGAATACCCAAGTAACATCGGTTTACTCTGGTTGTTGTAATATTCTCAGCTATCCAGTCTCCTGGGAGTGTCATAGCACAGCTGGCTGATTTATTACCAAAAGACATGCAGTGCCTTGAACACGGCCTGTTTTTTCGTAGCTCAGTGCCCCAAGTACATGTGATTCCTTCTCTCTCTTCTTTGACTGACTTGTCCTTTAAAACCTCCTTCTGGAAAGACTTCCTTGCCCACCCGGGCCCCTGTGTGATTTGGGTTACCACTCTCTCTGGGCTCCCAATCACCATCTGCAAGGCCGTGGCTGGTACGTGATCTTTGAAGGACTTAGGATGGTGCCTGACACGCAGTAAGTGCTCAGTAAGCACTACGGTCTATTATTAGCCCGGGAGTAGGAGTAAAGGTAGTTGAGAGTAGGACATGTGGTTGAGAGGGAGTGGCACCATATAAAGGGGGCAAAAATAACGAGAGATCCCAGCAAGCGCCGTACTGAAGTGGTGACTAAGGATTTTCTGTGCTGGGAAGGAAAGGGTGAGAAGGCAAGACAGAGGCAGTGGAGTGGTTTTGAATGGCCTGCTTGCTATAAGGGTCGTTATAAGGTGGGGGAGAAAGAAGGCCTCATTTTAAGGAAACTAGCTCATCCAAAGCATTCTACTTATAAGAAAGCTTTGTATTTGTTATAGCTGGTTGTAGGAGTTGGAACACATGTATGATGGGGCAGAGTTTTCTTTTTGTTTACAGATATGTCTCTGTGCTATGCTGAAGCCTGTGTGATCAACGTACTGTATAGCTCCCATTTTAACATACATTTTATGGAACCTGAAGCCTAATTTTACCATTTGTATAGTTATTTTTTGATATTTTTTATTTTATTAATGTGTGGTTATTTTCGTAGTTATTGAATCTTTGTTTCTATCCTGTTAATTTTATCTGTAATTTATTTCAAATCAGTTTCTTGAACAGATATGTAATAGCCAATTATATCATTCTTCCTGTGAGAAAATAAGATCAAGTTTCTTACTTTAATTTTTAAAAATTTCCTAAACATCTGTTACCTGGAAAGCACTACAAACATTGCTTTTTGAGGGATGCAGTCATGAACCAGAAATGATCCTTGTCCTTGAGGGAGCTGACAGCCTAGGAGGGGAGACATCACAGGTAGAAATGATTATAAACTCAACAATGTAAGTCATGCTGTAAGAGAGGTGAGATACTGTGCTCGTTGAGGGAGAATAACTCGCTTCTGGCTGGGAGTGGGAGTAGGGGATAAAAGCTTTGAGGCAAAGACAGTGGTTCAGCTTGACCTTGAGGTTGGGTTTGATAGGAAGAAATAGGACAAAAGGCATTCTAGGTGGACAAAATATTATAAAATAATAAATTTTGATTTTCATAAACACATTGTTGTGCTAGATGGTTCCATCTCTAGATAATAGTTTAAGTATCCACAAAAAGGAGGAACTACCATTTAATGAATGCTAATGTTTAGGTACATGTGTGTTATCTCAATCGATCCTCACAAAAACCTGATGAAGTAGGGAGGTATTGTTATCCCCATTAACAGGTAAAGAAACTGATGTTCAGAGAAGTTAATCATTTGCTCAAGGTCATGTAGCCAGTACATGGCAGGTCTGGGATTCAGACATAGATCTATCTCATTCCAAAGCTCATGCTCTTTCCACTGCTTCCTGCTGCCTTCCTGTAGACATGTTCACAGATTGCCAATCATTCATTCATTCATTCCACAAAGAGTAATTGAGTATTGAACATGTCCCAGGTGCCATGCTAGGCACTGGGTTTGCAGCTATGAGCTATGGTGGTAGTCCTCCCGGCAACACAGCCATGTTCCCTGCTAAATGTATGGGACACGTGGAGAAACAAATAGCACCTTGACATTTCTGGGACATTAAGGTTTCCAATTAAGTGTAAATTTAGAGGTTTAATTTGATTTTATCAAATATCTTAATTGATTACCCTCATCAAATAATTAGAAAAGGCACAGTGCTCGCTGAGAAATAATAGATGGAAAAATAAAGAATATTTCGATGCCATAGTTGGAAGAGCTACAACTTAAATATTTTATGAAAACATCAGTAGTTAGGATCTTAGCAGTTGATAGACCTGAGTGCCCAAAAGCATACCTTACCTAAGCCGTGCAGATTGTGATACCAATAAAAGCCCAATAAAAGTGTTTCAGGGAAGGGTGGGGGAGAGCGAGAGAGGAAGGGATGGGGGGCGGAGAGAGGGAGATTTTGTTGAGGACCAAATGAAATTAGGTGTTCAGAAATTTCATCTGCTGGCCTACTTTTAAACAAATGTTTTCAAAAAACTGAGAAATGCAAACAGTAAAGTAAAAGTCACTCATACTATCATCAGTTAAATAGTATACATATATATAAAACATATATACCCGTATACATACTTGTTTCCCCTTTTGTCCCATACATGCATATATATGGAGCCTCTCTCCCTGATAACCTACTCCTGCAGCCCCACCCTAGAGGTAACCACCATTAGCAATTTGGAATTTGTCCTTCCTGAATAGTGACTCCTTACTTACTCCTTATCCATAGTGACAGATCCATTTTCGTTTCTACAAACAATCCTCATTTTATTCTTTTTACAGAAACAGGACCATTCCTCTGTTTTTATGTTTCTGCCATTTGCCCTTTTTAAACTTAAGGTAACTTTGGGCCCAGTAATTAACTTATCTTTGACTTTCAAGAGAACATCTGTAAGTTTCTCCCACGAGGGTGCAAACATTGAGTTAACAGCAAGTTGTACGAAAGGCTGGGCAGGTGGCCTTATGGTCAGTTTGGGGGCAACATTCTTCAGTATGTGAAGCCTGGGAGTAAAAGAGAAGTATCTTGACTCAACTGAAATACTACCAGTGACTCTAAAGAAAAAGTTATGGATTTGCTTTTCATTGCTTTAATTGCTACACAATTCTCCTTAGTTACTCTGTGGACTTGTAAGAATCCACCCACGATAAAAGTTGGATTTGACACATTGTGAGAATTGTTATGAGGATTACAATTCTTTGTGTCCCAAATGCAAAGTGCTTCCAAGACATTTTATAAAACGTTGAGTTTCATTTAAGTATCTCAACAAGGAAAAAAAAAAAATCTAACCACACAAGACTGGAAATCTTAAAAGCAATCATTATCCTATGAAAACCCCAAAAGGTACTTAAAAACAATATAAAATGTAGTATAAGTATCTATACTATTATCTTTGGAACTGAAGCAAGTAGCATGTGCATGTTATCCTTTGTGCTGAATTAATTATGTAAAACAACGAAGTTCAAAATATGAGTGTAGTTGTTGTGTGATGAATTGCCCAAATTACTTAAGTGGTTAACTCAAGCCTCTACTTCATTTGTTTGTAGAGTTCTTCTGAAGAGCTTATTTCTTACGCAGACTATGCAGAACACACACCTGTCCTTATTGAGTCAAGGCCGGCCTGGTGAACCTCCGTTACTGTCCAAGGCTGGAAAGCTATGGTTTAGAGGCTGTTGAGGTCACCAGAGCTGTTCGCCTGGGCACCGAATGCTCTTCTGTTTCTCTGTATCTCAGCTTACCACTCTAGCTGTCATCTCCTGGGACCATCACTGGGTCTTTGTGGCTTCTGAGTTTTTCCTCACTGTAAACACAATTGGCTGAGTTAAGGCCCAAGTCGACCGTCACCTCTTCTATAGAGGAAGTCCCCTTTGTGACCCTCTGTTCAAAACTTGGGCCCTTGTCTTGCACTTCTGTGCTCTGTTGCCGTTCTGGTAGGTAGGAAGCTGACCTCCCGACCTCCCTGACCCCGGGCTAAGAGGAAAGGGTGTTGTCATTCTAAGTTGTCATCCCACATCCCTTAGCCCTAGTGATGGTCTTGCTCAGGACTGTCCATTGGTTTTTCGTCTCCTGTGTTCCCATGAGCTGGAAATAATGGGGGCAAGTCTCTTTGAAAACTTCTACTTGAGATATAGCAAGACTTCATGTTATTTTAAAGAGAGAGAAGCTTTTCGAGTATTTGAATAGATAGTTTGGCATATTAATACTGAAAACAGTGTAGAATCAATCTTCATCATTTTAATTTCTCTCTTTCCAAGAAATACCTGTTTAATTTAAGTCGGTACTTCAAAAAATGCCCCATTCATACAGAGTATGAAATACGCACACCCTGAAATACATAACATGAAGATAAGAAGTGTGTGGCTTCTGTTACTCTTGACCGTGACAGTGCTTGGTTCTGTACTTTGATTACTGTAAACATCTGAAATAAAACAAATGTACTCCAGCTTGTGAAATCATTTTAATTGCTTTCTTAAATTGTTTTTGTTCCATCCGTAATTATATTTTAATGTCACATTTCGCTAGATACTGTTGATTGTGTGGAGCTCTGATGAGTGTGTATATGTAATAAAAATAAGAAGAGGGAATTTAGATTCAGGAGGGTCAAAAAAAATAAACGTGCTTAATTCTGAATGTCCAGCTCTTTGATGATTTGATTGTAAACAGGATAATTTTTTAAATTGCATTACAAAACGTGGGGCATGACTTGAGCCACAGTTGCTATTCTCATGTCAGTTACTTTTATTTTACTCTGTATTTTTCCTTCTTGATGTTCTTGATGTTATGTTCTTTTAATCCCTGTCATTAGAGCTTTTTCATGCCTTAGCTGTGGCTCCCGTCTCCCCTCCCCCCCCCCCTTTTTAAAGTCAGTGTTTATTGGGAACTTTGGGCCAGGTAGGTGCTAAGTGTCAGGTGTTTTCCAGACATTGCTCTAACTACTTAATTATGAGAACCCTGTGATGAAGGTATTAGTATCCATATTTTACAAATATGCAAACTCAAGCCCAGAAAGTTAAGTAACTGCAAGGTTACCCTGCTGGTTAGTGATGAGAACTGAATACAGGTCTGACTTCCAAAGCCTGCGCTTGACTCATTACCCTGTACATGCCTCTCTGAGCCAACTTTGGGTTTTCGGTAAAGCAAGAGTGACAATCTTAGTCTCACGGGGTTTTCTGGAGGCACGAGTGAGAAAAAGAATGCAGAACAGCCTTCTGTACTGTCCATGAGCAGCGTGGGCACTGCTTGTACAGCATGGGTAGTAAACTTCCCCTTTCTGGGTTATGGGAAGCAGTATCTCCCACTGGGCACCCTTTACCCTGCCACCCAGCATGCATCGCGGCTCTGGGTTGTTATGCGCTGAGGAAGTGCAGATAAACTGGAAACGCCTAATTAAGCAGGAAAGCGGTGGTGAGGAAAGGCATGCCCTTGAGAGCCTTATACTTCATGCTTTTTATCATCAGATAGATGGGACCATCCCTAAGGCTATGGCAGGGCAGGTGATCGGGTGTTAGGCAGGGTGCCGAAGCGCTCGCCATGGAGCCCGTGCATCATATTGCCCTCTAGGCACCTGGCCTTCGTGTTTCAGGCAGTCATATGCAATCCCTCTGCTGGAAGAGCTGGCAGATCACACCTGGGTGTCCAGAAGCCTCCTCCCTGCCACCTGCACTGTGGTCCTCCAGAGCCCTATTGGTGGTAAACAACCAATGTTATGAGTGTGTGTGTGTGTGTGTGTGTGTGTGTGTGTGTGTGTGTGTGTGTGTAATTTCCAATTTATTTCAAAAAAGTACTCATAAAATATAATCAAAATGGATTACTAGAAAAATGACTTTTTTAAAAAGGCATATAAAACGCAAGCCAGAATATTTTATGAGAAGATTCAACAGCAATAAAACTACATTTCCAAAAATGTCAAGGCAATGCCAAATTGCTCTAAGTTTCTAAGCACTTATTCTCAATTTTCTGTCCTTATCTCATTGCTGTTGAGTAACAGTTTACAGACCAGTACCAGCCTGCAGAGGACACTTTGAGAAGCTGGCCCAGAGCTCACCCTGATTGAGGCTGGCAGTACATGTGTGGGTGCAGGTCCTCCTGCCAAGGTCTGGACTGGTGCCTGCTGCCGTCAGCCTGTGTGTGGAATGCTTGGGTGTGGAGGAATGCCAGTCCCTTGCTGTCCTCCATCACAGCTCTGCCCTTGAGGCTTGGTCCCTGCCTCAGCTCCTGGTTTCTTCCTGTTTTCTCTGGGTCCTAGAGCTCAGCCCTGAGCCCTGACTGATATGCTGTGGCACTGAGAGGGTCTTACCGGTATTCTCCCCCAAGGCCTCCATTCTGCTGTCTGGATGTACAGTCGTTGGCAGGATTCCAAGATAACTTATCAGTTTCTTATTGCTGCTGTAACAAATTACTACACATTTAGTGGGTTAAAACAACAGAACTTTATTCTCTTAGAGTTCTGGAAGCCAGAAGGTCCGAAATTAGTCTTGCAGAGTAAAATCTAGGCATTGGCAGAGCGGGTTCCTTCTGGATGCTCTAGGGGAGAATTCATTCTTGCCTTATCCAGCTTCTGTGACTGCCAGCATTCTTTAGCTTGTGGCCCCGTTAACCTCTGCTTTTCATTGTCATATTGCCTTTTCCTTTTCTGTGGTCAAATCTCCTTCTTAGGAAAACACTTGTGATTACGTTCTGGCCTGCCCTGATATCCAAACTCATCTCCCCATCTCCAGATTTATCTTTTTTTTTTTTTTTTTTGTGGTACGCGGGCCTCTCACTGCTGTGGCCTTTCCCGTTGCGGAGCACAGGCTCCGGCCGCGCAGGCTCAGCGGCCATGGTTCACGGGCCCAGCTGCTCCGCGGCATGTAGGATCTTCCCGGACAGGAGCACGAACCCGTGTCCCCTGCATCGGCAGGTGGACTCTCAACCACTGCGCCACCAGGGAAGCCCAAGATCTTTATCTTAATCACATCTGCAAAGACTCTTTTGCCATATAATAACATTCACAGATTCCAGGGATGAGGACCTGGATTTCTTTGGAGGACGTTATTCACCATCTTCAGATTTGGGGATTCGTGTCATTGTCATCTGACCCACTGTATGTTTTCCTTCTGCTGTCTACCTCCTCCCCTCCCCCATACACACTGGGCCATCTACCGGGTGGAATCATTTCTAGGGTCTGAGGTTTTCAGAGTCTGGGGGCACTGGTGTGGCAGCTAATAATTATTGAGTAATTTGCGTTTTAGATATTCTGCTAAGGACTTTGTCGATTAGCCCATTTAATACTTGTGACAACCCAAGAGATTCTGTGGCATCCAACTTGGAGATGAAGAAACAGAACCTTAAGGAGGTTAGATAGTTAATTGCCCAAGGTCCCTCGGCGAGTAGATGGGGGAGCTGCCCGCAGTCCCAGGCAGTGTGGCTCCACAGTTGGAGTTCTCACCCCTACGCCAGGCTGCCCTTGGACAGCGGCAGACCCTGAGATGTGGGCTACAAGCATGTCTCCTCCCCGCAAGCACCAGCCATGTGGCAGAGCCAGCGCCCTAGCCTGGCCCTGTAGTCCCAGCTTCCTTCCTTTCCCCTCCGGGCTCTGGGATGTATCTTCCCAAGAAGGGACAGGCAGGAAGAGCTCTTCCACTCTCTCCCAGAAGGACACCAGGAGCTCCAGGACCAAATGACTGACTGACTGTGAGAAGAGCCCCTACTCCTCCAGGTAGCCTGGCTGTCACCTGCCCTTTGGACAGGAATAGAGCTGGCAGTCAGCCACTGCTGGCCGGGTTTGAATTTGTTTGCAGGTCCTGTCATGATATGTCGTTAAGCATTCCTGGCTAGAAGTCAGACAGGAGAGAGCCCTGGAGGGCATTCTCACACCCTGTGCTCCTGAGAGGCTGCCCCGCTTGCTGGCGGCCCTGGGACTCTCTGGGGCCTTTTGCTTCCATTTAGGAGGCAGTGCTGGCAACCCTCGCTGGTACAGCAGCAACTGGAGTTTGGGGAAAGGCTGTTAGGCTGTGAGTCATCTTCCCTGACAGCAAATTCTGAGTGCCGGTGGGGCAATGTCCAGCAGACTCAGGAAGGTTAGAAATCGAGAACTCTGCCTGGTAGCCAGAGGCAGGAGCCGGATGTGGCAGGAGAGCCACGCTTCCTCAGAAGGCTTCCTGGATCAGCCTGTTCTGAATCCCCAATCGGGGGAACCATAAAATGCCAAGCAAAGGGATGTGTCATGAGAATTAGGACCTAAACTGTAGACTGACCTTAGAAAATGCTCACTGTGGGTTCCTTTGCAGGACGTGCCTGCCGCAGAGCTATCCAAGCTGGGCCTGCAGCATCAGGAAGCCAGATAAACACTACATTCTCCCAGACTAGGAATTTATTAAATTCCATGTCATTTAAATGTGTTTTAATAATAAAAGTATGGATAGATTATTGATGAGAATACAAGTTTTTTGCATATCTTTTACATTATGCAAGTGGTTTATTTTTAAATAGAGTTTATTTTTTAAATAAATTTATTTATTTATTTTTGGCTGCGTTGGGTCTTTGTTGCTGCACGCGGGCTTTCTCTAGTTGTGGTGAGCAGGGGCTACTGTTCGTTGCGGTGCGCAGGCTTCTCATCATGGTGGCTTCTCTTGTTGCGGAGCACGGGCTTCCGTAGCTGTGGCTGGCAGCCTCTAGAGTGCAGGCTCAATAGTTGTGGCACACGGACTTAGTTGCTCCATGGCTTGTGGAATCTTCCCGGACCAGGGCTCGAACCCATGTCCCCTGCATTGGCAGGTGGATTCTCAACCACTGCGCCACCAGGGAAGCCCCCTCCTATTATTTTTTATTATTACTCAAGGACCCATACCTCCATCTCAGCTTTAGCAAGACAGCTCAGTGGTCCAGAGGATCCTTCTTAGTTTATGGAAATTGTCCTTGATTTACCTAACTGCATACAAGGGTCACCTCTTACTCACTTTCCCCTACCCTCCTTCATTGCTTTAGTTTTTCCTCTAGATTTTTACATTGCCACTTATATCTTTTCTTTGACTAATAGGTAAGTCCACACTGAAAGACATATCTTCTGGTACAGTGGCTTCAGAGACTGCTTAATTAGTCTGCCTTCTTTCATGGCTGGATATATATATTACATCAGATTCTGCAAAAGGCTTTGGAGAAGAAGATATAGAGGAAAATGATAAAATGGGGCATTTGAGGAAATTTTTAAACTCATGATTAGCCCCTTTATTTAAAAATAAGTCAGAATCTCTTTCAGAATTTCTAACAAAGGCTTTTCACTTTTGTGGTTTATCTGCCATTCTCTGAAGCACATGGTATATATTTATAAGTCCTTATGTTAAATTATAAGCAGAATCATGAGATAGGGAATTAGAGATAAAGCTGACCACAAGTTAATCTATTCCAACACCTTTTTTTTTTTTTTTTTTTGCGGTACACGGGCCTCTCACTGTTGTGGCCTCTCCCTATGTGGAGCACAGGCTCCGGACGCGCAGGCTCAGCGGCCATGGCTCACGGGCACAGCCGCTCCGCGGCACGTGGGCTCCTCCCGGACCAGGGCACGAAGCCATGTCCCCTGCATCGGCAGGCGGACTCTCAACCACTGCGCCACCAGGGAAGCCCCCACATCTTCTCTTTAAAAGGCCTGCAAATGTGGTGTTCTGTGCTTCTGCTTTTGAAGGGAAAGCATTTTGGTGACTACCAGGAAGCAGCAGTGGGGGCAGAGTGGAAGTATCATTGGCCTGGCAGCTTGGAGACCTTGATTTTATCCCACTTTGACATCTGACTTGTGTACGACCTTGGACATAACAGTACCCTCTTAGGCCTTATGTGGCAGTCTGTAAAATGAAAGAGTTAAAGAAGATGACCCCTTGGAAGCCTTCCAATTCGCAAATTGTTGGAAATCATCCTTCAGGAGGTCAATATCTAGGAGACTATGTTGTAATAATGAAAGTGAGAATGTAAAGCAGCTCTTGGTTTTCGGTGATATTGGGGGGACAGGGGTGGTAAAGTTAGCTAATATAGAAGTAGACATTTGTGTTTTCATGTAAGCAATTCACATGTGGGAATACATGTTCATGCAAGCTAAAGAAAGAGCTTATGTTATGATGATCCAGCTTATTAAGTTAGATTACAAATGTTTCGTTTCTGGCTTACTGTGGGGCTCCGTAAGGATTTTTCAAAAGAATGAATGAGAAATGATCTTAATGATGTGTATCGTTTACCACCTGCCTGATGTGCCAAGCACTGGAGGTATATCCATGGATAGCACAGAGCCGACATCTGCCCTCTGCAAGAGGCATGTGTTATTACCCCTTAGTTACATACGGGGAAAAGGAATTCCAGATTTGGCGTTACACTGAAAAATGAACAGCAACGCTGGCAGCTTTCGTTCTCCAGAAGCCCACATTTTGTGCCAAGGAGCAAAGTAATCTTCCATTTACCAAGGGCTTCTTCAGCTTTTTAATGATGTATTAAACATCCAGTCACCAAATATCTGTGAGGTTTGGTTGTAGCAGATGGATTTGGGCGTTGGGTGCTGGAATGCATCCTGTCGCAGCTGATCATTTACTGGTTCTCTGACTGTGGTTGGATGGAGTTGGCATTTGTCTCCTAGGGTCCTCTTGCCCTCAACAGTTTGTGGTTATGGTGACAAAATTATAACATGATAAATACAGGCATACCTCTGATATATTGCAGATTCCTGTCCAGACCACTTCAATAAAGTGAATATCGCAATAGAGTCACTCAAATTTTTTTGTTTCCCAGTGCCTATTAAAGTTGTGTAAAAAGTTTAGACTAGGGCTTCCCTGGTGGCACAGTGGTTGAGAGTCCGCCTGCCGATGCAGGGGACGCGGGTTCGTGCCCCGGTCCGGGAAGATCCCACATGCTGTGGAGCGGCTGGGCCCGTGAGCCATGGCCGCTCAGCCTGCACGTCCGGAGCCTGTGCTCTGCAACGGGAGAGGCCACAGCAGTGAGAGGCCCGCAAAAAAACAAAACAAAACAAAACAACAACAAAAAGAGTTTAGACTATACTGTAGTCTGTTAAGTGTGCAATAGCATTATGTCTTAAAAAACAAAGTACATAGCTTAATCAAAAATACTTTATTGCTAAAAAATACTAATCATTATCTGACAATGCAGGGCTGGCACAAACCTTCAATTTGTAAAAAACAAAACAAAACAAAACAATATCTGCGAAGCACAGTGAAGTGAAGTGCAGTAAAATGAGGTATGCCTGTATTATGGTAGATGTATAAACAGAGGAAAGAGGACAGCAATTTAAAGAGTTTCCAAAAATTTTAAGGTACCCAGATCCAGGAAGGCATTTGGTGTGTGTTATGGGATAAGAGTCACTGGGACAGTTTTTCTCTCCCTCCAGAAAGGAAAATACTGATTTCCCCAGACCTTTAACAGCAACTGGGGTTTATCATTGCAAAATCTTTGGAATTTGATGAGTAGAAGTGGAATCTAGTTTTGAAATCAATCCAAAAAAATTGTTTTGGATTGCCAGAGAGGCTGAGCATTGTTGCATAATTTTTACAGCCTATTTTTGTGTGTTTGTTTTATGAATTGCCTGTCCTTTCTTTACTGTCACATTTTTAATTGGGATACTTGCCTTTTTTCTAATTGTCTTATTAGAGTTTTTACAAACTCTTATAAGGATGCCAACTCCTTTTCCATCATATATTACTAATATTTTTTCTTTTTTTGGTATTTTTATATTTATTATGCTTTTTATATATTTATTAGTAAAACTCTAACAATCATTCCTTCAGTGTTTATGTCTTTGATGTTATTCTTAGCAAGACCTTCCAGGCCCTTGAATGATATAAGTGTTCACTTACATATTTTGTCAATATTCTCATGGATTTTTTTAATTTAAAAGTTTAATCTGTCTGGAAGTAATTTGGATATATGTCATGATGCATGGAGCTAACTTGATTTTTTCCCACATGTTAACCAATTATACTATCGTTCTTGAAATTATTGCATTATCAACTTCTTCCCCACTAATATAAAATGACACTTTTACTGTTTACTAAAATCATACTTCTAAAACGGCATGGTTGTAGCAGAGAGGTCAATGAAAGATAACAGAAAGCCTAGGAACTGAGAAAATATACATATATATTCATATATATATATATGAAAATATATATATATATGAAAATATATATATATATGAAAATATATATATATATATATATATATATATATATTCTTGTGTGTGTGTGTTCCTAAGCTTTCTGTTACCTTTCATTGACCTCTCTGCTAGAACCGCACTGTTTTGGTAGTTGTATCTTTGGAGTCTATTGGTACATCTTGCAGAGCAAAATAACTCTTCCTTCATAATTTTGTTAGCCAGTTGCTGCCATTTATTCTTCTACATGGATTTGAGAATTTTACAAATTAAAGTTGGTGTCAGGATATCTATAGTAATTACTATATTGATTTAGGGGAGACGACACTTTTTAAATACTGACTTCCCATCCGGGAAGGCACATATCATTCCATTTATTTCAGTCTTCTTTGATGACACTCAGGTAGTCTGGTGTATGATATCTTACGTGAAAGCACAGGCTCTGAAGTCAGGGAGTCTGAGTTCAAATCCAAATTGAGCTGTGTATTTACCTGTTTAGTAATGAGCAATTTTTTCCCCCAGTGACTGGAATATAGTGGGAAGTCAGCAAACATTTGTTCAAGAAATTTTTTTTTGACAACCAGGGAGAATTAAGCAAGAGGGAGAGAAAGAGGGAGAAGGAGAGACACTGAGAGAGAGTGAGAGAGAGAGAGAGAGATACTGAGAGAGAGAAAACAGCCTTTTGTCAGCATTCCTAGCAAAATCCTGTGCTAAAACTTTGATTGGACCAGCCTAAGTCACTTAACTACCTCTAGCCAGTCACTGTAGCCAGGGAAGTCAAATGCTTAGCCATATTCATATAAATTCACATTTTTTCTTTAGAACCACATAGGTCCCCAAACAGGAGTCAGTCAGTGAACCCTGGGAAGAGAGAAGGAAGGAGTGGATGTTGGGGAGGCTATCAAGAAAGAAATTTTAAAAATGAATGTTGAGGGCTTCCCTCGTGGCGCAGTGGTTGGGAGTCCACCTGCCGATGCAGGGGACGCGGGTTCGTGCCCCGGTCCGGGAAGATCCCACATGCCGCGGAGCGGCTGGGCCTGTGAGCCATGGCCTCTGAGCCTGTGCGTCCAGAGCCTGTGCTCCGCAACGGGAGGGGCCACAGCAGTGAGAGGTCCGCGTACCGCAAAAAAAAAAAAAAAAAAAAAAAAAATGTTGAACTTTATCAAAATGCCATCTAAGCATCTCTTGAGATGACCAAGTATTGGTTTACTCTTACTGATGATGGTGAGTTATATAAATAGATACCCTAATATTAAGGTAGGAGAACAAAACCTACTTAGCTGTGCCCTGTGGCAGTACCAGAGGTTCTGGGAGAACCAGCTTGTTTTCCTTTTCCTTCTCTTTTTCCTTCTTCTGGGGCTTCTGTGGACTTTCCTGCCTCTCCTCAGCCCTCTGATACTGGTGTCTCCAGAGCTCTGTCTTTGATTTCGTGCTCCAAGTGGTGGCATGGTTTTCACTGCCTCTCCTCTGAGCTTCCTACTCATATATCCCACAGCCTGACAAGTTGCATGGCCCGGAGGCATCTCAAACTCTGCACGTCCAGCACGTAACTCATCAGCCCTCATGAGCCTGCTTGGCCTCTTGTATTCTTGACAGCTCCAACCAGTCACTCAAACCAAAATCCTTGAACTTCCTCTCTTTATCCTCCATTGCCCACACATGTCTCAGTTGATTTTATGCCCTGTGTTAGCCTCGAACTCGTCCTCTTCTACCCCCCATGCTGCTCCTAGCGCAGGCGCCCATCAACTCTTGTCTTTACCAGTTGTTCTCAAATTTTAGCGAGCATTGCAGTCACCTGGAGGGCCGATCCGCTCACACATTGCTGCTCCCCACCCCCCAGAGTTTCTGACTCAGCAGGTCTGGGATGGGCCTGAGGGTTTCCATTTCTGGTAAGTTCCAGTGCTGCTGCTGCTGGTTCAGGGACCACACTTTGAGAACCACAGGCCCGGATCATTGCAGCGGCAGCTCCTTTCTGGTCTCTGGTCTTCCAGTCTATCCACACTTAATCTATCCACACTTCAGCCAGAATGATCCAGCTCAATACTGATCCAGCAGTGCTACCGTAAGCCTAAGCTTCTCACCAGGGCAAGGCTGCGAGCCGGCCCCTTCCTCCCTGGTCAGCCTCACCATCCCCATCCCCAGACCCACACTGCGCGGGGCTGTCCACAGGAACTCTGTTCTTTGCCTTTCCTCGTGGTATTCCGTAGGCCAGAAATGTCCCTTCCATGGTTTTCACCTGCCTCAGCCTCACTCCTCCTTCATCACTGAGCTTTCCTGTGATCTCTTGGAAATTTGCATGAGTTCCCAGAGGGAGCTTAATGCATCTTGCCTGAGTTCCCATAGCACCCTGCAGGTACCTCTGGCTTATTTCTTACCACCATTATTGAATTGTTTGCAGAGCGCTGTGTTCTCAGATGAAGGTATTTAATGCCTTGAGTACGCAGAGGTTCATCAGAAGACGCAAGTGGGCGGAGCTTTAGAGCAAGAACAAAAGGGAGCCTTTCGCTTCCATTCCACTGTCAGACAAGAGTGTGTTATTCAGCCTGTTCTCCAGCCAAGAGAAGAGGGACATGTGCGGGAATCCAAGATAGGTTGTGAGTTGGAACCACCTTTTTAAAGAAATGTACTTTGATTGAATAGAAAATGGTCTTTGTGGACTTAAGTAATCTTTTGCTGTGTTTGGGAGCTCTCTGGGTGTTTTCCTCCCCAGTGGACACATTCACTGGCTCCCCCTTTCTGACTCTCTGGGTTTCTGGGAGAAGGAGGAAGATGCTGCCCTAGGCGCCCTTCCTCAGCTCAGCCACACGCCCATAAACAGGCCACTTCCACCCTCACGGTGCTCCTCTGTCCTCCTCCCTAACTCTTAAAAAACACTTTTTTTTTTTTTTTTGTGGTACGCGGGCCTCTCACTGTTGTGGCCTCTCCCGTTGCGGAGCACAGGCTCTGGATGCGCAGGCCCAGCAGCCATTGCTCACGGGCCCAGCCTCTCCGCGGCATGTGGGATCCTCCCGGACTGGGGCACGAACCCGTGTCCCCTGCATCGGCAGGCAGACTCCCAGCCACTGCGCCACCAGGGAAGCCCAAAAAAATACTATTTTTTAAAAAGAAGTAAGGTTGTGGGGTGTTGACACCTTGGCTTTTCACGGAAGCCACGGTGGACCCAGAGGGCCAAGCACAGAGACCCAGAGACCTGCCCCCCCATACGTGTGCACCTTCGTTAGATAAAGGGGAGGGGCACAGGGCTCGGGGGTGGGGAGTGGGGGGACCTTCAAGGTATGCCCTGCTGGTGTCGGGGGCGGCTGTCCATATGCTAAGCTTCTAAAAATGTTGAGGTTCTAATTGTATAGTGCTTCACTTAGGTTTTACGTCTTTAGGATGGGAACTGTGCATATGATGAATAACTGTTTGGAAATCATTGTTTTTGCCAGCTAAGTAAAATTCCTTTTCAAAAAAGTGGGCATTTGCATTTTGCGGGTTACTTCTCATGAGTTTGTTACTTTTACATGGGACTCGTTGAAATGGGATTAGCTTTTAAGTGGAGTCAACATTCCACGCGGATTCATCACCCCTGACGTCCACACGGTCCATGGACTCAGGGTCTGACGGTGACAGTTCACCCAGTGTGAGTGGCCTCGATACGCCAGAGTCAGGAAAGCGAGCATGGTTCAGTTCTGGTGTGGTGCCAGCTGTGGCTAAAAATCCAGTGTTGCTTCAGGGTCACCCGGGCCCTAGTGTGAGATTCTCCTGGAGTCAAACAGGGAAGACATTTGGCTACTGGTTCTCTAAGGCGGTTCTAGCTTTTCAGTGATAAAACTGAGGACAGAGGCAGCATAGATAATTGAAATCCACAGGATATCTCTAAAACTCATTTTCAGCAGGTGGTTTCTGTTTTCTTGCCCATCAAATCTATTTACCAGAACTGCTGACCATGTAACAGAACTGACGGATTTGAATATCATCCCTCCCCTCTTTGTCCCATCTTCATTTAATGTTAAAGGAGAAGGCATATAGCAGGGTGGAAGGGCATCAGAAATGCTTGGGTTTTTCCACAGTCTGGGTAATTGCCTTCTGAATAATCAGAGATCGACATTTTTTGCTCATCCTCTGTTACACAATGTAATTTTGAGTGCTTGAAGTCATCTAGCTGTTTCTATTATCAGCAATATTCCCAATAAAAGGAAGGAAGTTAGTTGAGGGATGTCACGTTTTTCAATTGCCTTTAAATTCTTCTGTTCTCTAGGTCACGCCCTGGGTTTGACCTTTGGAATCTGGGAATGGTTATGTTGACACACATGCCTGGCCCAGTGACACTGCAGCTGAGTTGCTACGTTAATGAAAGCTTGATGCCTTGATTCTTGCATGGCATGTATGATGTAAAGCTTTTTGACATAATCATAATATTGAAGTGCAATTAGGTTTTCCCCCGCCCAAAGCTAATTCTCTCTAGGGCTTTCTTGTGCTAGCCTCCTTCAGGTGTACTCACCATTTCATGGATTGTATTCTAGACCTTCCCCCCGCCCCCATTTTAACACATAGTCTGTTTCAGACAGTTCTTTTCTGATGGCTGTAGATGAAATGACTCCAGTGTTTAAATAATTTCTCTCTTTCATCTGATATTTATGGGGAGTGGGATGGTTTCTCCATTAGACTATGCTGGCCACATTTTCTGTGCATGGATCTGTTGGCATCTTGGATGTCTTCTGCCTTTTATTTATTTTTTTAAAATAAATTTATTTTTTTTTGGCTGCTTTGGGTCTTCATTGCTGCATGCAGGCTTTCTTCTAGTTGTGACGAGCAGGGGCTACTCTTCATTGTGGTACGCAGGCCTCTCATTGTGGTGGCTTCTCTTGTTGTGGAGCACAGGCTCTAGGCGCACGGGCTCAGTAGTTGTGGCTCATGGGCTCAGTAGTTGTGGCTCATGGGCTTAGTTGCTCCACGGCATGTGGGATCTTCCCAGACCAGGGCTTGAACTCGTTTCCCCAGCATTAGCAGGTGGATTCTTAACCACTGCGCCACCAGGGAAGCCCTTTATTTTTAAGTTTATTTTTAATTACCGTTTCAGCACTAACCAGAGGGTGGATCTGTCCTTTGTCACTGTGGTGTTTTCCAGGCATGGTGGGATATATCATCCTCTTCTCCACTCACCCAGTAAGAGTCACTGAGTGTAATGACAATACTTCTTAAGAAAGAACAGCCTTGTCCCCAGCAGCGAGAGTAGAGAATGGGAGAGGGCAGGGGGCATCATAAGACACCGTGCTGGAAAGCCCATCACGGCATCTGGTCCAGCGCCTCGGGGTGCCTCTGGGTCGCATCTTGCTTTCACTGGCTCTGACTGCGTCGGCTGTGACACATGTGGTATGTACTGATCTCGCTACTTGCTTCACCTTCCCCAAGCTCAGCCAGATCTTCCACATCTTATGTGTAAGTTTTTTACAACTTTTACTTAGAGTCTCTTTGTGTACCATCTTAAGGCCTTTCTGGAACAAATCAAGATATAAGTTAATATGTAAATAAGAACATGGCCTTCCTTCCAAGAAAGGCAGGTCTGGGCTTAAATCTCAACTCCTGCCCTCAGGTGAGTTGAGTAACCTTTCTGGAGCTTTAACTTCTTTAGCGTTAAGTTTGTGGGTTTGCTGTGCCTGTTACATGGGATGATGCACATGGGGGGGTGGGTCCTCAATCCCCTCTTGTCTTACTGGGGCACAGAGCAATTAGTTACCTTGAGCAAGGTCCCCCGAGTCCCAGCCCCCTTTCCTAGGGTTTCATTTTACCAAGTTTCAGGGAAACTCCGTCTGTATTCTGAGGAATTTTAAATACAGCATCTTATTTTACCAAATAAAGACCTTACTGGGGAAAAAAAAAAAAGTATATGTAGAATATTTATATAGTGACTACTTGCTAATTAATGTTAACCCCAAAATAGGAAATAGGTTTTTCCCATAAAACTAAATATATCGTAAATTTATTTTGTGATATTTAAGATATCAACAAACCGGAACGTATAATCCAGTAAACACCCATGGACTCAGTATTCACTGCTTAAAAAAAAAAATCAACGATGAACAATACTTGAAGCCCCTGAATACATCTCCTTCTCCACCAGGAGGACCACTTGCCTCCATAGGGAATTTATACGCATTTCTTTGTACCGTTATAATATACTCTTAAACTATATTCAATATTATTTTAAATACTTTAAAACCTCTAAGGTATGTGTTCTTCTGAGACTTATTTTTTTACTTGCTGTTTGTGAGATTCGTCCATTTGGAATGGGTAGCTTGAGTTGTTTCATTTTCATTGTTGTATAATTTCCGTTGTATGGATATTTCTTGATATAAATTTTTTTTGGTGATGGATGTTAATGGATTGTTGGATAAGGCTGTTTCCAAATCTTGGTTCCAAATCTGCTCCAATTGTTCTTGTAAGTGCTTCCTCATCTACCCCAGGGGTCCATTCACCTAGGAGGTGGATTGTAGGTCGTACGGAAACTTCATCTTTACTAGAAATCCCCAGAATGTTTTCAAAGTGGCTGAGCCAATTTACACTCCCAACAACAATGTATGAGTTCCTGTGGGTCTACTTCTTGCCCATGCTAGGTAGTGTTTGACTTCTTAATTCTACTGTTCTGTTGATCAAAAAACAGCTGGTCGTGACATGGTATCTCATTGTAATTTGAAATTTTTATATTCCTGATGACTAAATATTGAGCGTCTCTTCATACGCATATTTCCTATTCTGTGAATTTCTTTTTCACATCTTTTGCCCAGCTTTCTTTCTGGTTGTCTTTTTATTGTTTTTAAGGATTTTGTTATGTTCTGGTTACCAACACTTGCTGGTTTCCTATACTGTAGATGTCATTTCTTGGGCTAGCACCTACCTTTTTTTCCCTTTTATTAGAGTGTTTTTTGCTTTTGCTTTTGGTGAATAGGAGTTTTAAAATTTAAAGTCAAAGTGATCTTTTCTTTTATGGTTGTATATTTTGATGAGTAGACATTTATATGTCTGTATTTTTGTGATAAAACCTCATGCTGCCAAATTAATATTCTAACCAGCAGAGCATAAAACACGGAGTTGGTAGATCTGTCGCCCACTGTGAGCATCTCATGACTATGAGTAATCTTCCACATATATAATGTGTGTGTATGTAACAAAAAAGACTATAAAAATTTTTATTTTGATTCTAGTGTAGGGATACTGTTTGGGGGGAGTAACTCATCAAATGTGAAGGACTGTATCTTCCTCTTGCCTAAATGATCATCTTGGGTTTCTGGAGTGGCTTATCTGGAAAAAATCCTGTGGGTATCTGGGTTCAGGTATGATGGTTGAGTCTGGGTGGGTTTTGGTGACTTCCACCAGGTAAGTGCTCCGTTGATATCTGTTCCATAAATGAATATGTAATAGCGTCTGAAGTTGACAACAGACATGTCTGCTCAAAGAATAGACTAGTGGTTCTCAACCCCGGTTGCACCTTAGAGATACCAGTTCTCTTGGTTTGAAGTAGGACCCAAGCATTCATATAATTAAAAAGTTCTTCAGGTAATTCTAATAAGAAGCCCAGGTTGAGAACTTCTAGGTAAGATAATTGGAAGCAGGAAGGGGAGGGGAGGATTGGGACCGCCTGTTGGGCTCTGAAAGGTCCAGGGGGCAGTGGAACATGGCGAGAATCAAAGTGAGGTGAAGGCTGGAGGCTGGTGTGAGGTCAGAGCTGACCGCTGGGGCCTGTGGCTCATCAGACACAGGAGGAGGAAGGAAGCATTCTGGGTGTTCGGTGGACAGTGGGCCTGGGAGGTGAGGCAGGACGAGTCAGTGGTCCCCAGTCCGGAGCAGCGATGCCCAGCAGCCTCATGGTGGGGCACGTGGAGGCTGCACTGCTGGTGCCTTTCTGACCAGAAGCCAGGGGGCAGGCGTGGGCTCATTTAAAAGGGACGAGTCAAATACCACCTTTGCTTACCCAGAGCTCAGAGGAATAAAGAAAGTAGTTTGGCCTGGGAATGGAGGGTAGACAGGGAACCCCTTGAGAGATGTAACTACTGTTTTAAAATCAGAGCCAACAGGGCAGCAGTCAGGGTTGATTAAGGATATTGAAAAATAAGAATGATCTTTACAATGGGGTACCCCTTTCATGAAGTGAAGTTGGTTTGGCCCTGAGCTGTGCGTGTGTATACACCTGGGTGTGAACACTCAGTACTGCAGGTGGTGGGGAGTAATGGATTCCCAAGGAATTGTTGAAGTGGGGAGGATTCAGTCTCTGAGCTTGTTTTTGGAAGGTAGAAGTTATGGCAACTCCCTACCCACCCCGACAGAGAGAGACACACACATACAGAACTTTTCCTTCTGGTGGCAGCCCTGTTCGCAGCAGCACAGACTACTAGGGTGTGAGCAGAGATTGCCAGGTGCTGAATCCATCTGCAAAATTGGAATAGAGTCCAGAAACCCATAAGAGAAATATGGGGAGTGCAGTCAGAATCAATGCTTTAAAATTTGGAGCGTAATGAAAGAGCAGTGCACTGGGAGTCGGGAAAAATGCAGTCTCAGTCCTGAGTCTGTTACTTAAAATCTGTGTGATCTTAGGCCGTTTCATTCAATTCCATTTCTTTATTGAGCACCAGCATGTACTGAGCACCTTCTAGAGGCTGCGGACAAAAGAGTGAAAAAGACAGTATCTGTGTCCCTAAGGACACTCACAACCTTGCCCAGGGGAAAGATATTTAAATGGGTAGTAAAGTAAATGCTAAGAAGCACACAGGAGGAGTACTGAGCAGAGAGAGTGGTGAGTCCTGTCTGGGTGCAACTGGACCTGGACAGCCTTCAGAGAGTGGGGGGCACTTGAGCGGCCCTCCAAGCCCGAGTCAGCTCTGCTGAGCAGATGCAGGAGGAAGGCCTTCCAGCTCAGTCACTTTGCCTGAATTCTCACCACCTTCATATTTGAGGGAAGCTCTAAAACCGGAGTCCAAGTTATTTAGCACAATTCCTGAAGCTACCGAGAGCTGTGGCCACCACCACCAGAGAGTATGCTGCAGTTACAGGTGGACCAGCTGCCTGAACTGCTGTGATTTCTCTCAAGACTTAGTCTCTTTCATCTGGTTACCCTGCACCAGCTGGTTTTCATCTTGGAGTTCCCTCTCCTTGGATATGAAACCAAGCTGGCGGGTGGGGGGGGGGGTGTAATTTTTTTTTTCCTTGATTGTTGTGGTGTATTCTACCCACTTGCTTTCACTGCTGTAGTTCCTACTCATAGCAGTGTCTTCGTTTTGTTTTTGCAAAATTTCTGTTCTTGACTATCCAGAAAGTAGGCAAACCAAATGGTTTTTCTCCCTGAGTCATAAATCTGATCTTGTTAATCCTCTGCTCAAAAACCTGCAATGTGGTTGGTACCTACAGAATCAAAAGGGATTTCCTTTCCAGAATCCTCTAAGGAACTGACCACAACCTAGTCTTCCCTTTCATGCTCTGTAATCTACCTTCTCTAGATTCCTGTCTTCTCCCCAACGAGCATCTTTGCATTCTTGCCTCTGTGCCTTTGCTTCTGTTGTTTCCTATGCCTGGAATTTCCTCTCCCAGCCCAGTCTCTTCTTCTTCCCATCCATGACCCACTTGTCTTCATAAAGCCTTCCTTGATCTCCCCACCTTCAAAACCAGAAAGATGGTCTCCTTTCTCTCAACCTCAAAGTCTGAGGGGAAATGTCTATCGATCAGAATTCTATATCTCACTGAATTCTCAAACAAAAGCAAGTGATAGCAATTTGCCTATCAAACAAGTCTGAATGAGTTTGCCTCTCATAGACCCTCTCAGAATGAAAAGATATACTCCCAGTTGCATGTTCAGGGACCTAGGTTGCTACCTTGAGATCAGCCAAGGTGAAAGTATTTACACCGTAGAATCAGTAAATGATACAAAATAGGACATTTCTTTTTTCCTGAAGAGCCAACTCATCTGAGTGTGAATTGGTGACCCTGCTACATGTATATATGTATGTGTGTGTGCGTAGGTGACCATGCACACACGTGTGTACACATAAATATTCGACACACTATTAATGTTGGACGGTTAAAACTGCACTGTCAGCCAGCAGTGCTTCCTCATTTGGCTGCTGGAGAGAGCCATGAGGGTCGGAGTCACTAGGAAGCGTGTCTCTCTTCACACTCTCAACTTATCCTCCTCTCCTCTCCAGAGCTGGAATTGTAATACCTATGACCCCACCTCCTTCTTGCTTCTGTGTCCTTGGCAAATGTGGTCGCATCCTGGAATCAGAGCTAACACACTAATTGAGGATCTGTGTATCTGCAGTTGCTCAAAGTTCACTCTTTGTAGTAGAGAATCTTGGCTTGACTACACAGACATCAGTAAACGGTCTCCTGTTTCTGTTCATAATTTGTTCTCTTAGAAATGGGTGAAATGCAGGCAATAAGACTCCCATGTTAGAAGGAGAACTCTGCAGGCCGCTGCTGCTGTCTGTGCCCATACCTGCTGCTGGTCAGGCCTTGGGCCATCCCTCATAGGCCAGGAGGAGAGGTTCCAGTTCTACTGGGATAGTTGACCTCTGTTGGACACAGAAGCCAAAGTCTGATGACTGGAGCGCAGAGCAAGAAGGAGAAGGCACGCCAAGAGACAAGAAGTGACGTGTAGGTCAGGACTAGGGGAGCTGGGAAACCGAGGCTCCCAGGCTGGTGGTGAAGTTGACCTGTGCTCTCTGGGAGGCAGCACAGGGACGTGGGGCTGGGGGGGATGGGAGGGGATGGCAGAGGCCGGGGTCTTGGAGAGAGCTCAGCGACCTTGCAGTTCCTCTCCTGGGCTCTGCCTCAGGTGGCAGCTTCCTGCTGACGTGGGTCCGGAGGAGGTTAAAATGCTGGATGCGGGCAGGGAACTCTTGTGCTGCAGGGGAAAGTTGGAGGGTGTTTCCTGTCTGTCAGCAGGAGAAGGATCTTCTAGATTGAGGCTTGCTTCTAAAACTGCATGCCGTCACTCCGTGCCTGTTGCTTTTCTCCTGCCAAGGTCGCTCGTGTGAGAGTGCCTAGCACAGGGCTGGAGACAGGAGGGCCCCCGCAGTCATCAGCGGCTTTGCTGGCAGAGTTGAACATGGCCTGTTTAGCAACGTCGTGCATATGTTCGTTCCTTCAAAGTACACAGGAATGCGTCGGTTAGGAGGGAATTATCACTTTGGGGGCAGTCTCTGCCCTTGCCCCAGTCCATTAGCCTTCCAAAGCGAGCCACTTTTTATTTGATTGCTTTTAAACTTTTATTGATTTCTTGTTTCATTTGTCTTCTGCCCCTGGGTCCCCCTGTGCAGGGCCAGTTTTGCTGGAGAAAGTGCAGGAGGCCCTGTCGCAGGGGCTTCTGTGGGTGGCGCAGGCACTCTGCCAGGAGAGACCAGAGAGCACAAGTTACCTCAGATTTTCAGTCACATTTCTCTTTCTGAACCAAACTGGTTTCACTTCTCAGTCGTTAACTTTGTAGCAGAATTCTGGCGGTTGCACTGGTTTTGAGGGAGGGTGTCTATTTCAGACTATAAAAACTGCTTTTAGGGTGAAGCTGTGTGGTGGCCAGAGTCCCAGTGATGCAGGAGACCTGGTGACGTTCTCCTTCCAGGGGAATTCTTGGGGCTCTGCACGTATCAGTACAGACCCCTCGCAGGGCATTGTTTTGCTTAGAGAAAAGCAACTGGAGTGTGTCACTTAGGCCTGAGGACCGCAGTGCAACACTGAAGGGACTTGTCGCAGGTCCACAGGCTCAGGGACCCAAGGAGTCATTCCAGCCCTGCTGGAAGGACTCACCGTGGGGAGGCTGCTTTCCCAAGCAGGGCAGGAGAGCCCAGCTTTGCTCTCCTGAGAGCTCACCGCAGAGCGGGCTGGAGGAATCCGCCTGACAGAGGAAAAGGACATCGGCAACTCGTGGTTACGTTTCGGAGAAGCTTCACACCATGCCCACCTGCAGTTAAAGGGCAAGAAAGGAGAAAGGGAAATTAGTAGTCTTCGAGTCTAATGTAAAGAAAGTTCTGCCTTTCTTGTTTAACTGATAAAGCCTCCTCTGACCCTCGGGTCACTGAAATGTCTCTGGTCCTGTGAACTCCGATGCTTGCTGAAGCTGTCCTGTCTGACTCATGGGGGCCAACCTAGTGTGTTGAATGCAGGATAAGCTGCTAAGTAGAGGCAAAATGATTGCAGCCTCTTAGAGAAAAACAAACCTGGATCCATGGAGGTGAGACCAAGACCTTCAATCCGATTGTCTAGAGAAAAGTTATTTTTAGAAATCCAAGTGAAGTAATCAAAAATAAAGAGAAATATTTTCTCTCTGCTTGCAGCCAAAGGCAGTTAGATGGTGTTGGCCAGTGAACACCTAAGCTCATTCCTAGAGTTATGGGACAGAGTTCAGCTTCCTGTGGTCCTGGTGTGAGGTTACTCAGTTTATTTGAGGAGGTACAACTGAAATGAATAATTTAGTCATGGTCAACACGGGTAAAAGTAAGCTGTTTATTCCTCATACTAAAACATGAAGATAAAAAAAGATCTAAATATAGGAACACTCTTAAACCATCAAAATGCTTTAGCTTCCACATATGAGAGGAATTTTTACTCTTTGGAAATTTCGGAATAATAACAGTCTGGCATCATGCCCAGAATAGTAGGTGCTCAGTAAATAATTATTGAGTTGTTTTCTCCCATAAAGAGAGAGTAAAGAATAATATGTGCTTATTATAAAAATCCATGCACTTAAGGTAAAAATAACCTGAAATCCTACCACTTAGCCTTGAGGATATATCCTCCCAGACACTTCAATGCACATAAATGTATACCTTCTTTTACAAAACCAGAATTGTACTGTATGTGATATTTTATAAACTGTCTCCATGTCAATAAATTGGATCCTTTTATTTAGCTGCAAAGGGGCACGACATAATATCCAGTGTAAGGAAGAATTTGTCAATTCCTGTAGTTTATGACTTGACACATCTCATGTGCTGTTTTTGTTTGTTTGTTTTAGCAGGTCTCTTCTGCAGAGGTACGCATCGGGCCCATGAGACTGACGCAGGATCCTATCCAGGTACACCTCCGTTCCTCTGTAGGGACTTGGTTTGCAGAGCAAGTGGTTATAGAAGCACTACACGAGGGCCTCTTTCATATACAGCAGATGGCCATCCTTGCCCTGACGTGCATGCCCACATATCCATACGTGGTGTGTGTGTATATGCCTGTGTGCAAAGGCTTGTTTTTATTAATGTCAAACGAGGAATCAGATTGCTTTCTTGAAGACAAATATTGCCCCATTTTGAGTATAAATAATATAATAGGTAGAGCGGTTGCATGGTAGGTCGTGAGGGAGAACAACTCTTCACCAAAAAACGCGTCTGTTCTACATGCTGCTTCCGCAGCTGGAAAGGGAAGAAGCCGTGTGTGGTAAAGGGCAGGGCTTTGCCACGAGCCACGGCTGGGTGGGAATCCTGGCTCTGCCTTTACCAGCTCTGTGACCTTGCATGTATTGCTTCACTTCTCTACCCAGTGCCTTGTCTGTAAAGTGGAGACGGTAATGTCTCTCTCTTAGGAAATTATGAGCTCAAGGAAATAGCATCAGGTGCTTGGGACACTGCCTGGCAGTAGAAGGTGCTCAGTGATGGTAACTGTTGTCCTGTGTGACTAGAGGCAGGCAGCCTACTGGGCTCTGAAGCACCAAGGCTCCTGGTTCCAGGGAGAGGAGGGGCCAGCGCCTGCAGCCTTGACCACCCTCTAACATCAGCAGTACCCATGTCCTCCCCACCACCCCTCCAGCTTCCTGTGTGCCCTGTGAGGAAATAGGTATGAGAAGTGTTTGTTAAGTCCTCATCTGCATCTGCATCTTACTGGTAGACCTAGATGAGCCACCTTCCTCCTTGTAAAACTGTAGCTTGTTAGCACCTGGAAACTTGTGCTGTACTTTGGACAAGTGAAGATGTAGAGAAGATGGAAATAAACCAATTAACATGTAGATGAAAGTGAAAAACCAACCAAAGAAATGTACTGTTTGATTTAAGAGCGGTTGGAAAAGAAAATAATTTACTGTTGCTTGGAAAAGGAAATGCAAATCTAGGGAAAGGAAAAAAACAAGAGATTTAAGCTTGGGAAAATTGGATGAAAACAAATTTAGGAGCAGAGAGAGAGAGGAAGAGAGAATTTATTAAAATAAACATAAGCCACAACTATTTATATAGAATACAAACAAGTGGAAAATTCCAGTATTCATTCTGGGGGCATGGACTTTGTAGTCCATTTTGAATAAAGGCAGTGACAGAGGTTCTGATATCAGTATTTATTCCCAAAGTAATTTCCAGAATATTTCTTGGGATTAGTGTGGTTTTAGATCAGTTACTTTAATTTACCTTCCTTTTTCACCCTGTGTTGTACTGGCAATGAATGCTCATGATAAGGGCATCTCATTCTTAAATCTTTTTTTTTGTTTTTTGAGATTTTTTTTTTTGATGTGGACCATTTTTAAAGTCTTTATTGAATTTGTTACAATACTGCTTCTGTTTTATGTTTTGGTTTTTTGGCTGCGAGGCATGTGGGATCTTAGCTCCCCGACCAGGGATTAAACCCGCAACCCCTGCATTGGAAGGCAAAGTCTTAACCACTGGACCACCAGGGACGTCCCCAAGGATGTCTCATTTTTATAAAATATAATTTGTTAAATTGTAAAGTATTTTAAATACTCATAAAAGTACATGTGTATATCCACTTTTATGAAATATCCACTTTTATGAAATATGCTAATATCCACTTTTATGAAATATCCACTTTTATGAAATATGCTAATTTTATTTTATCAAACATGATAAATTTATTTTGTCAAGGATGTCCTATTTGTCTCAGAGTTCTTTTTAGAAACAAGAGATTACAGATGCTTTAAGCCCTATTTATCCCTTTGCCCTCCTCTCTCTTCCCTAAAAGTAACCACTGTTTGGAGATTGATTATGATAGGTATTGGTATATTTCTTCTACATACTTATGTATCCATTTTTAAAAATTATTTATTTATTTTTGGCTGCATTGGGTCTTGGTTGCGGCACACGGGATCTTTTGTTGCAGCACGTGGGATCTTTCATTGCAGTACATGGGCTTCTCTCTAGTTGTGGTGCACAGGCTTCAGAGTGTGTGGGCTCAGTAGTCGTGGCGCACGGGCTCTCTAGTTGTGGTGCATGGGCTCTGTAGTTGTGGCCTGTAGGCTCTGTAGTTGCGGCACGCGGGCTCTGTAGTTGTGGCACGCAGGCTTAGTTTCCCTGCGGCATGTGGGATCTTAGTTCCCCGGCCAGGAATTGAACCCGTGTCCCCTGCATTGGAAGGCAGATTCTTAACCACTGGACCACCAGGGAAGTCCCATGTATCCATTAATATTTACTTTGTCTTGAATATTTTAAACTTTATTTGAAAGGTGTCAAGCAGCAGGCATCATTCTGAAATTTTTCTTTATCATTTAGTGTCGTACCTAAGAATCTATCGCCTAATCTAAGGTCACAAAGTGTTACTCCTTTGTTTTCTTCTAAGAGTTTTATAGTTGTAGCTCTTATATTTAGCTCTATGATCCATTTTGATTTAACTTTTGTATGTGGTGTGAGGTAGGGCTTCATTCTTTCGTTATGTGGATATCTAGTTGTGCAGCAGCATTTGTTAAAAAGAATATCTTTCCCCATTGAATTGTCTTGGCATGTTTTTCTAAAATCAACTGACCATGATTGTGAGCGTTTATTTCTGGATTCTTATTTCTATTCCATTGATATATGTCTGTCCTATGCCAGTACCACACTCTCTTGATTTCTGTAGCTTTGAAGTGTGAGTCTCCCAACTTTCTTATCTTTCAAGGTTGTTTTTGCTGTCTGGGTCCCTTGAATCTTCATATGAATTTCAGGACCAGCTTATTAATTTGGGGAGTGAGGGGGACCAGCTGGGATTTTGATAGTGATTGCATTAAACCTGTGGATCAATTTGGGAATATTACTGTGTTAACCATTTTGTCTTCCAATCCATTAACATAAGATGTCTTTCCATTTATTTAGATTTTCTTTAACTTCTTTCACCAATGTCTTGTAGTTTTTAGTGTAGTGTTTTATATTTTTGTTAAATTTATTCCTGAAATATTTTATTCTTTTTGATGCTATGACAAATGGAATTGTTTCCTTACTTTCAGTTTTGGGTTGTTCATTGCTAGTGTATAGAAATCTATTTATTTTTGTATATTGATTGAACTCATTTATTAGCTTTTACATTTTTGTGTGAATTCTTTAGGATTTTCTATATACAGGATCATAACATTACTACTCTCTTCCCAATCTGAATGCCTTTTATTTTGTTAGCCTGATTGTCCTGCTAGAACCTTCAAAACAATAGTGTGTTTAGATACTATTTACAAGATATATCCAGATCTTTTCTCAAAGTGGTTGTACCATTTTACACTCCTACAAGCAATGTGAGTTCTTATTACTTCAAATCCTTGGTAATGTTTGTTTCAGTCTCTTAATTTTAGCTCATCTAGTAGGTGAGTAGTTCTATCTTACGGTAAGTTAAATTTGCATTTCTCCATGACTAATAATGTGAGCACTTTTTTGTTCGCTGATTGGCCATTTTTAAAATCTTCTGTGAATGTTAAGTCTTCCGCCCATTTTTAGTTGGGTTGACTTTTAAAAAACTACTGAGTTGTGGGAATTCTGTATATATTCTTGTCCCAAGTCCTTTATCAGATTTTGAAAATATTTTCTTCCAATGTGTGGCTCCTGTCTTCATTTTCACAAACTTGGATTTTGAGCAAAAATTTTAGTTTTGATATAGTCTAATTTATCACTCCTTTTATGGTTATTACTTTCTGTGGTCTATGAATCCTTAATCCCAGGTTGAAGATTATTTCTCGTTTTCTTCTAGAAACTTTATTGTTAAATTTTAATTTTAGATCTATAATCTATCTCAAGTTCATTTTTATGTATGGTGGAATAAAGAGATCAAGGCTCTTTTTCCTTCCATGTTGAATGAGCAGCTCCATTTGTTGAAATGACTGTGTATTCCTTGCTCCATTGAATTACCTGATGCCTGATTCTTTCATACTTGTTGCAACTTGTTTGGTAGCCAATAATGTAGCCAGTTTTGAAATTTTCCACAAAAACTTTAAAAAAGATGTATCTCTATTTCTGGAATACAGGTTTCTATATCTGTGAAATTAATTCAACTTTATTAATGATACTATTCAAATCATCTCTATCTTAATTTTTTGTGTTCTGTTAGTTTCTATTGTAATGGATATGTCAATATCCTCAATATTTCTTAATATTTTCTTATGTTTTGAGTCTGTCATGTTAATGTACATCCAAGTTCTAGATTGTTGTGTGTTCTTGGTGACTGATCCTTTTATTATTATGTAGTGTCCCTCTTTAAACTTCTACCTTAATTTCTATTTTATTTGTTGGTAATATGGCTGGACAAGCTTTCTTTGGTTAATATTTTCCTGGTATATCTTTTTCTGTCTTTTCATTTTCGGTTTTATTTATAACTTTATGTTAAATATCCCTCTTATAAGGAGCACATAGTTTTATTTTTCTAAAACCTATTCTGATAATCTGACTTTAATAAGTGAGTGTAATCTTGTTACACTGAGTGTGATTACTGATACAATTAGTCTTGAGTTTCTATTTGTTGCCCTTTTTCTTTTTCTCATATTTCTACTTTTTGTTAAGTTGACATAGTTTTCAGAATTACCTTTTATTTTCTCTGTTTTAGAAACTGTAGGTTACGCTTCTATTTCAGTGGTTACCCTTAGCTTGTTTTTAATATGTTTGTTTAGCCGTCAGATTTCATAACAGAGTCTCAAGTGTACTGTATTTCTATCTTCTCAAATACGATATAGTCCTTTGCAGTATTTAAATATCCCATAACGGACTCACTCCCTCATCACAAAAACAATTGTCTGTAATTTTGGACTTATTATATTTGGTATGTTAAAACATAACGCACATTTTAAATTCGTGCTCATAAGCTATGAAATATGATAGTAAAACTAATGCCGTGAACCCACCACCCAGCATAAGAGGTGGAGTGTTTCCACTGCTACCGTGTACCCTGCCTGGTTCCTGTCACATGAGTTTGGCCCCCATGACAGCAGATACAAGTGGTCAAGAGTCCCTCTCTGAATGAGGGACAGAATAATTAAGAGACTCTTTTTTAAAAAAATAATAAGCTCAACTTAGAACCAAGGATGTCTTTACTCCTGGGTCTCATTCAAATGTAATTTCACTCACTGATCCATCCAGTTCGAGTCTGTGGAGTACCTATGTGCTCAAGGCTCTGCACCAGGTGCTGCAGGGGAAGGGGGCCGAACAATGACCCCTGACCACCCAGGGAGTCTGGCTGGTTGGTTTTATTGTCTACTACATTCTAACTTGAAAGGCAGAGATATCTAGTCAAGTGTTCTTGTGCTTCTGATACTGCCATTGCAACTGTCTTCGAAATGGCCTAGAACCTTAGTTTTTAAATTTTTTTTTTTTCTTGGAGCAAAATTCTGTAATTTTCTTTTTCTTGGAGAAAAATATCTACTCTGTAACTTCACTGCCATGCCGAAAATGTTAACTACATCAACCGGAACGCTTAGGACTTGGGAGGAACTTACTTGACAAACATATTCCAGGATGTGGTTGCTTTTGACGGTGCACTTCTGAGGTCACCAGGGGAAATTTGCTCCCGTGTAGAGATCAGGAGGTGTGATGTGGCCTGGTGGGAGTGCTGTTGGGAGTGGAGCGGGTGGACGTGCCTCGTCGTATTGTAGAGGACAGCTCTCCTGGGTGAGTGCCTGTGACTCACAGCAGGGCATGTTTTCCAGTCTTAGCAAAAAAAAAAAAGGGGGAAATATTATGAGGCAATAGATTTTTATCAGCATGATACCATCTGAAAATCAAGAGGTCTTTTCTTCATCAATGCCTGGAGCATATTTACTTCCCCGTGTGTGGAATTGTCTCTGCTTAGAGTGCTGTCGCCCCTGCCCCTCACAGAGCTTTCCGACTGGACTTGGAAACAGATCTTCACTGCTCTGGCCTAAGCGTTTTCCCAGCAAGACAGCACTTTCCTTTAAAACTTAAACTTCTATGTTGTGTGGACATGGATTTTTTTTCTGGAACCATTATATATTGGAGACTTTATGTTGGAGATCCTTTGGCCTTGTGGGAAGCTGTTCTTCACATAGTAAATGAAATGACCGAGTGATGGAGGTGTTCAGACTCAGTAACTTGCTGTGGTCAGCATCTCCCCTCCTGTCTGTCCTTACAGCTGGTACCGAGTCAGGTCCTGTACCTGGCCCAGCCAATTTCACGGAACCACAGAGTTGTTAGGGGTTTTGGTCCAATATTTTGGGGGTAAAATAGAGTGCGTTACTTAATGATTGCCCAGGCTCAGGGGTCCAGCCAACCTCAGTTCAAATCTTGTTAGTTGTGTGGCTGTGGGCGTGTCTCTTAATCATCCCGTATCTCAGTCTCCACGTCTGTAAGTGGGGATGATGCCCAACTCGAAAGAGTTGTGAAGGGTTATTAAATGAGATAGTATGTTTAAAGTCCTTTCAGTGTCATGGCTGGCCCTTAAATTCTCATTAAACTGTAGCTGCTCGACAAAGCCCTTACTTTGCATAGTTCCAGTGTGTGCAAATTTCAGAGTTTAGTTAACATCAGATCACCAAAAAGATGTATTAAACAAGACGTATTAGCATTACTTTCTTAGGGACATTTGAGGAAAGCTCCCAAACCATTTTTTTCCAACTGAATCGACCCCACCTATGATCAGATTGGCCAGCTGTTTAGTATGATGTAGATATATATGTGATCTACTCTAGAAGCTACTTGTTAACCTGGCTTTTGCTTAAAGCCAAACCAAGTATTCTGAAAGTTAGATGTTTAATAGTAGACGTTGATGATCCATTTGGAGACATGTAGACACACCCTATCTAGAAAGAACACTAATAATAACGAACACTTACATTGTCTTCAAGTTAAGGAAAAGCTAGGGTTTTATTTTTTCATCTTTTTCATAATTAGCCTTCACCAGAGAATATAGTTTCATACTCACTTAGCTATCAAAGACCGCTTATTGCTGTCCTCAAAAAGATAGTTTTCAGTACTTTCTTGAAAAAACATGTCAAAGGAATGGTTACAGTACTTGTAGCACAGCAAGAGGACATCAGGAAAGATTACTGAAGGAGGAGCTGGGAATTGTGGGTCCAGCTGTGCTGCTGCTCTGCTTAGGGAAGTTGCTGAACTCATCTGTTGATTGGGGGTTGATGGATCACCCCCAGAGTCCCTTCCTGCTCTGAGAACTCCTGAGAGTCATGGTCCCTGTCCTTGTCATGGCCCCTAGGACCGCCCGCCCCAAGTCCCCCGGAATCTGAGTGCTACCCCCTGCAGCCTCTTACACTTCATTCTCTGGGTCATCCCTTACTTCATTATTCTGGCTTGGGTTGAAAGATGAATTAAACTTTGTGGTTCCGGACTTCCCTGGTGGCGCAGTGGTTAAGAATCCACCTGCCAATGCAGGGGATGCAGGTTCAAGCCCTAGTCCAGGGAGATCCCACATGCCGCGGAGCAACTAAGCCGATGTGCCACAACTACTGCGCCTGGGCTCTAGAGCCTGCGAGCCACAACTACTGAGCCCACATGCCACAACTACTGAAGCCCGTGCGCCTAGGGCCTGTGCTCCACAACAAAGAGAAGCCATGACAATGAGAAGCCTGCGCACTGCAACAAAGAGTAGCCCCTGCTCACCGCAACTAGAGAAAGTCCTCGCACAGCAACAAAGACCCAACACAGCCCAAAATAAAAACAAATTAATAAATAAACTTTGTGGTTCTAAGAAGGTGTACGTAGAAATAGAGGGAGACCCTGCATGGTAGGTTGAGGTATTCATAGCTACGTTTGAAAAGCTGTACAGGTAGCCATGGCTTTGCACAGTTCCAGGACTAAATAACACCAGGCCCACAGATTGCAGTCACATTGGTGTTTTAATTGTGATGATTGCATCAAGTGCAAACTTTGCTGCTAGTTCTTCAGTCCACAAGTCATTACATAAATAACAAATGTGCAGCCTGTGCAGTGACGAACCACATCACTTTTTTTGAAGTCTCTACCTGTTCTAGCACAGACAGCAGAGTGTGCAGTTGTGTCACCCCTTTATCTCTCCATGATAACTCACACGGCATTACAAAATATATATAAGTGTATCATTGAAAGAAGGAGCTAGCCCACAAAGACGAGAGTGTAGCAAAGGAATGGAAAGCGATAATGCTGGAAGTGAAACAGCAATGTAAATGGAGTTAGAGAAGAAAGCTGACTGGCAATGTTGACACTGCTGCCTGTGAGAGATTCTAGAGGGTTGCCAGAGGAAGTTAATCAATGCAAGTTTATTGAGCTAAATGAAGAAAGTGGTTGTGACGAAAAAGATGAAGTGATGCCAACAAAAAACTGCACAGTAATTAAAGGAACTCTGGGGACATTTCATGACATTGAAAGTACAGAGGATAAAATGTTGGAAGCTGATCCAAACTTAAGAGTTTATAATTCACCAAGGCGTAGAAAAGAGGCTCATTCTGTATCATAATTTATACAACTGGAAGAAGGCAAGCGCTGTTCAAACTACTCAATAAGCTTAAAAATTTTTTTAAATTCACAGTTTCTGATGTTTTAAAGTAAGTGCACTGAATAAATATTAATTTTACATTTTTCATTTCGCTATACATTTATAACCAACAATAAAAGTTTTTTATGTTTTGACAAAATTTCGAAATGTCATGGAACCGCCGTTTTTACCATCCTTCATTAAGATTGCTTTGCGTGGTCATTTATATGGTCTGACACTGCCATGCAAAGTGAGCACTGCCTGTGTTTGTGTTCTGATCCTGGACAAAGCCCAAACTGGCCAAGATCTGCTCCAGAAGTAGATGTTTCCTCATTGCCCCAGGCTTCACCCCAGATCTGCTTTTAATCTTCTCTTTCGCTGTGTTTACAACAGTACAGTGAGGTTGATATAACAAAACCACTTCCTTCTTCCCGTTCTCCTGTGCCTAGATTCTTTCCCTGGATGCCATGTCCTTGCTCTACCTTTGGTCACTGCTTATTAGAGCATCTCTTGTACTTATCTGCTTACCTGAACCTCTCCCCTGCTTGCGTCCTAGGGGTAGAGACTGGACTGTGGTTGTCTCTGTCAGCTTCTTACTCTCAGTTCTTAACATCGTGCATGATAGGTCATCAAAAAGTATTCTTTGAAGGAATGTTCCACATACTATTTAGAGCAAGTAAGAGTCAGTTTTTACTCTTTATAAATTAAGTTCAGCTATTTATTAATTATTTTTAAAAATATATTTTACAAAATCATTTTATGGGATTTGCCTCAGTGAATGGTCAATAAACATTTACAAACTGACATGTTTGACAAAGAAACTAAATATTGATACATGGAATGATAAATCTGAAGGGGGACTATATCACAAAAGGCTTTTGAGGGGTTATGTTCTTTGGTTTTAAGTAACAGCTGTCTTACACAAAATAGTAAATGAGTAAGAAATAGATAGTGTGTTTTCTTTTTCAGAATCCAAGGAAGAGTTGAAAAGCCATGGCTTAGAAAGGGTGACAATGAGCCATCTCTGAGTATTTTGACAGAAGGGATTTAAGCTTCTTCCTTCAGTATCTCTACTATTAATGAGCCACGGGTTCTAATTCCCAGCCTCTGTGTCTCTCTGTTCACATTTCAAATTCCCGGAAACAACATTATTAGTCCAGCTGTGGCCTAGGAGATGGGAACAGAGAGTACAGCTTTGGTTACTTGGGTGGGTTGCTTTCCTAAAGAAGATAGAATTTTCCAGAGATAGGCAGACCTTAAAAAAACTGATTACTATAGTACTTTACTCTAAAATATATATATAGTTTTTAAATTCCCATAGATTTTCACTTTGCTTAGGAGTTGGATTATTGAAAAGTAGTCTTTCTGAATTATTTTTTTATAAATGGAAAAAATTTTGAGTACTACCTAGAGAGATTTTCTAGTGAGTACTCTTGTAATATAAATACTCTTGTTTCAATATGTAGATTTTAATTTTTATTCAGGTAGGGGGAGGCCAACAGATTAGGAGAGACTGTCACTGAAGGATAGTTTGTTACAGTTTCTGAGAGGAAGGGCGGTCAGTGCAGGACCACAGAGGGAAGCACTAAGGTTGATTGGAGGCAGGGAGCCTAAAGGGGAAAATGTGGGCCAGAGCCTTGACTGTGGTTTCTGTGGGAAGCTGTGAGGCAGGGAAAGCAGGGTAGACAGGTTTAGCTAGTTTGAATCATTCCAGAAGAGTGTTGGGCAGAAGGGCTGTCCCTAGTTGTCTGGTGCCTGGCGCTGCAGTGATTAGAGCAGGTAGATAGTGGTCCAGAGGGTTAGCAAGTGATAGAGGTGGTAGGAGTACGGACTGGATTGGTTTGCATAGGAAAAGTGCGTCCCTAGGCAAGTCATTTGCTTTCCCTAGGGGTTGGAGAATTGGTTATCCCTCTGGGGCATCCCTCCAGGGTCATCAAGGCTCCAGATGTCAAAGCATCAGAAGTATCAAAATTAACGAGGCATAATTAATACAACTCCCCACTTTGAATTGGTTTTTAAGTTTCCAAGTGAAATCTGGTGTAAGTTCCTAAACCAGGCATTACCAAGATCGAGCCCTCTGCTGTGAGCTCCACTTCCTCTCCCACCAGCTCACACTCCTCTCTGTCACGCTGGCTTCCTTGAGTTCCTTGAACACATCAGGCATGAGTCCCACTATAGGAACCAGTGGATCTGTTCCCTCTTTGTGGAATGCTTTTTCTTCAGTTATCCACTTGACTTCTTCATTTCCTTCAGGCATTTGCTCACATGTCACTTTCTCGGTGAGGCTTACCCTAACCACCTGACTTAATACTGGTCCCAGCACCCACTCCGGATCCCTCTTACTCAACCCTACTGTCTTTACCTAGCACTTACCACTTTTAGCATTCCATATCATTAGCTTATTTCTCATGCCTGTTGTTTGTTTCTTTACCCCTACAATGCAAGAGGTTTTTATTTTGTTCATCAGCGTACTCCAAGCAATTAAAAACAGAGTAGGTACATGGTAGGTGCTGGCACATAGCAGGTGATCAGGAAATGCTTGAATAATGACTTTATTTTTCCCAAAGTGGAGCACTCCCGTCTTTTAAGGACATCTAAGACATGAGATTAATAACTGTAGCAATGTCCCATATGGGAATACAGTTAGATTCTTATTGCATTCGTCAAATATTGAGGCATAAATGGTATAAAGGAAATATAAAGTGTTGAGATCCTTGCTTAGCAATCATAGTTCAGCCAGACAGAGGAGAGAAGAAATTCTGTCACCTTTTCTGACTTCTAGACTTTGCTTATTGAGTTTCTCATGCTAATGCCACAGCTACATCAAGTAAAGGGCTAGTGACTTTTTGTACAAGCCAGTTTATTCTACCTGATGGTTTTCATTGTAGCTCCATTGTTAACAGTTCTGTTTGAAGGCTTTCTTTTCACTCTCACGATCCACAAGGCTGAGCCCCTCACTTGTCTTGGAAGAGCCATCTCCCATTTCTTCCTAGAAGTAGCTCTGTAGCTGAGGTTTTGGGGGATAGACTGATCTGAGGAGTGACAGACCTGTGCCCGGAGTGAGCCGTTAATAAGTGTGGCTGCCTCATGTGTTACTGGCACGTGATTTCAAGCCATGTGCTAAGAAGTAAATGTCAAAATCATACTGAAAAATATTATTTCTCTTCTGGAAACATGGCATTTGAGAAAACAGGAAATGATTCAAACAGTGTAGAACAAATGACATTTATAATACATTCAGATGTTTAACGGTAAGGAATTATTGGAGAGGTTTAGGTATGAAATGGTGGTGTGGTTTCTTTTTTTGTTTTTAGAAAAGAGTCTTTAATAGATGCATATGGATGAAATATGTGGGATTTACTGCAAGCTGATACAGGAGTCGGAAAGTGGCTAGGGAGAGAATTGAAGCTAGATTGGCCAGGAGTTGGTTATTGCTGAAGCCGGGTGATGGGTACATGAGGGTAATTATACTGTTGTTTCTGTTTTTCTATGTATTGTCAATTAATGAAGCATTTTTAAAATGTAGTGGTAATTATTGGACAGTTTGTCTTGTTTCTGACTTTAAATGAAACACATTCAGAATTTCATCATGAAGAATGGCATTGGCTATGGACTTAAAGGACCATTGGCTATGGACTTAAAGGACTTAAAGGACTTAAAAAGAAACTTCCCTTCTGTTCCTAACTGTTTAAACCACAAGTGGTTGGGGAAGAATATTAAATGCCTTATCAATATCTTGAGATTATTATATGTATTTCTTATTAGACCTATTGCTGTGACGTAGTTTTATTCCAATTGACAGTAAAAACCCTCTTACATTTTGCAGAAACCCTCCTTTCACTCAGATAGTAAGTGCTGACCGGCAGGGGGTCACAGCAGGAACAAGACAGGCAGGTCCTTGCTGTCCTGGAGCTCAATTCTAGTGGGGAAGATAGACCACAAACAAATAAATGAACAAGTTCAGGTGGTGGTATCGCCATCTCTGGCTTTTTGGCCACCAGGGAATCTGGGTCCCAGAGCCCAGGGAATGAAGAGGGTAACATGGTGGGAAGTATGGCTACCTTCTTTCCGGGGAGCGGGGCTTCACTTTTCAATGAAGAAAAAAGAGGCACGTTTCCTCACCTTAGCTCCAATAGCTTCACATTTCACAATTGTTCTTTCTAGCTTTGGCAAACGCTAGGTGTTGGAATTAGTTTTTGAGATTGTTCTGAGTTCCCATCCCTTCTGTGTCTGGATAAGGATTTAAGTGCTAAGTTTAGAGAGGTGGCCAGGTACCTTGAGACGAACACCAGCTGCCCTGGCCCCAAATATGTGTGTATGTGAATAATAGTCTAACTTGTGTTGATTAGCCTATTTTCATAGTGCTCAGTCTATTTAAAAACAAAGCCAGTTAGGAAATTACACATGGGTAACAACCACCAGCAGAGTGATGGACCATGTATTCTGTGCTCACTCAGGCCTCATAGCTAGCTTACAGGGCACCGTTCTCAGCACATCTGACATTGGAGAAGCTGTAGGCTGAAGAGATGAACTACCTTGTTCAAAGACACCCTAGAATCAGTGGACCAGCTGGGATTTGAACCCAGGTAGCTTCTCTCCAGAGGCTGCATTTTAAACCAGTATCTTGTAGGCCTGCTTTTTTTTTTTTTTGGCTGTTTATTTATTTTTTTATTTTCTTTAATTTTTAAAAAAAATTTATTTTCTATTTTTTTTTACATCTTTATTGGCGTGTACTTGCTTTACAATGGTGTGTTAGTTTCTGCTTTATAACAAAGTGAATCAGTTATACATATACGTATGTTCCCATATCTCTTCCTTCTTGCGTCTCCCTCCCTCCCACCCTCCGTATCCCACCCCTCTAGGTGGTCACAAAGCACTGAGCTGATCTCCCTGTGCTATGCGGCTGCTTCCCACTAGCTATCTATTTTACGCTTGGTAGTGTTCATATGTCCATGCCGCTCTCTCGCTTTGTCACAGCTCACCCTTCCCCCTCCCCATATCCTCAAGCCCATTCTCTAGTAGGTCTGTGTCTTTATTCCTGTCTTACCCCTAGGTTCTTCATGATATGTTTTTTTCTTAAATTCCATATATATATTTTAGCATATAGTACTACTCTCTAAGGATGATGATTACTGTCAAGATTCTCTTTTCTTTGTGTTCCAGGTTTTGCTGATCTTTGCAAAGGAAGACAGTCAGAGTGATGGATTCTGGTGGGCCTGTGACAGAGCCGGTTACAGATGTAATATTGCTCGGACCCCGGAGTCAGCCCTGGAATGCTTTCTAGATAAACATCATGAGATTATTGTGATCGACCACAGACAAACTCGAAACTTTGATGCAGAAGCAGTGTGCAGGTACCTTAGATATGTTAATATGTTAGTAAATGTCCACTTAACAGCTTAAAATGAAATTCATTTAAAGATGTCTTTAGTTCTAGCCCACATATTTCTAAAATATGTGTTGATGTTTCTAAGTAGTATATACAGATTTCTGTGGTGAAGGCGGTAGCTCCTCCTATGGCCTTTTCTATTTCTCCACATTTGAGATCCGATGAATTTAGAGGTGTGAGCTAGTCCCCACTGAAAACTTCAGGGTGTTTTCTCCCCTTGAGTATGGCTCATGTTTCACCAAAAAGAAAAATTGAAATTCACACAGTTCTTGTTACAGAGATAGAGTTTGGATTTAAACCAGATATTTTAATCTTAATTATTCTGTCCCAAAATGAACATCAGAAATGTGTGAAATAGACCATTTTTCTCTGCCTGACACAGATGGGTGGATTCTACAGCAGTCGTGGAGGGAAGGCAGCTACTTTGCAGCAGCAGAAAATCTTCCAGGGATCCAAACCCCCTGCTTGTTTACAGAAATGCTTGTGCTCTGGGGAGGAAATGCTTGCCTGTTCATAAACAAATGCAGTCATCAGAGTTCGCTCTGGATGAACTGATCCATTTAGCACAAGTGGAATGCTTTGAAGCTGGATGGGAAGAGGTCACTAATTAAATGCTAGACCGGGACAAACTCCAAATACGTATGGATCTGGAATTGTCTTGAATATTAGCAAGTGAAATGAAAGGTAGGGAAATGGTTCCTTAGACCCTTTGGTACCCTGACAAGGAATTAGTGCGTTAAGAGAAGTTTCTTGTCACGGCAACACCTTGCTATTCTTGGACCATTTTCAGTTTTCCAAAGAAGAAACTTTCTTAAGGAACCTTTTTTAAAATGTCTTACTGGTCCCAAATAATCCTATCTTCCTGCATAGAAACATTTGCCTATTTAAGTATATAATACTAAAATGTGTCACAAAATATTTGGGTATTTTTAGTGTTAAGAAATAGATACATGTGTATGTGTGTGTATATATATATATATATATATATATATATATATATATATATATGTGCGTGTGTATGTGTGCATGTGTGATTTTCAGACTAGAACTGGGTCTCTTATAATTAAGCAGGTCTGCTTTTTCTTGGTCTCCACTTACTCTTCTTACATGATTTTGTAGTAGAAATAGCACAATCCTTTGTGCATATATAGAATGATTTAAGACAAGCTTCAGATGTAAAAAGAAGAAATGAATAGGAAGAATTCTTTTAATTCAGGCAAAGGCCCCAGTTAGCAGGTGAGCTTCGTAATCTTCCTTGAATATAAAGAAATGTAGTTTTGTTTCCTGATGAGTGAATGTTTGTCTTAGCTGCACAGAAAAACAGTGGGGCATCAGTGCAGTTCAGAAGCCAGGTTGTGTGTCTGCTGGTGCGTTTACTGACTGTTACCAGTCACATTGAGGATGGTGAGATTCCTGAATGCTGGACTGCCAGCACACCTTCCCTAAGATGAGTGGGGACGCATTCCCAGCAGATGTGCCTTCTTCATTGTCATCTATGGCCCAAGATCTCTGGTTTTTGAGCTGGACTGGACCTTAGCTTAGCATGCTTCCTTGGACCCTGGCCTCACCTGTGCCCAGCTCCCCCTTAGTCCTCTCAACCAGGAAGAGGTCCAGGTCTCTCTGGCCACACCAGTTCCTTTGGAGGAATGAGAGAGAAGAGGTCAGCAGCAGGAAGGGACCTAAAACACAGAAGCCAATCTCAAAAGAAGCTAAGCAAGCGTGAGCTCCAGCCCAGTTATGTTCATAACGTGTTTTCTCTTGCCTAAGCCCCACCCCTTAGAATGCAGCCCAGCAGTGTACCCATGACACCTCCTGGGGGTGGAAGAGGCTGAAGGAAGGTGAGAGGTGTTTAGCATCTCCCTAGAGATGAGAGCGCACCTCTGAAACTCTGTACATTTTTTTTCTTCAGGTGCACCTGGTATTTCTGCTGAGATTTCAGTAGGCTCCTAAGTAGGAGATAAGTGTAGCTTCATGTTACCAGGACGTGGTAGGGGGTAGGATGGCTGAGTGGGAAGTGGTCTGGGCTGGCATTACCCCTGCTGCCCATAGTGAGTTCAGGCATCTCTCCAAAGGAGCTCGTTCAAATACCATTTATCCACAAGAGGAGCCTTCATTTCCCAGGAAGACAGCAGCTGGTCTTTTCTTGAGCCTTCTACTCACATAGAGTGAGGTCTCAAGGAAGAGGACATGGGGAAGGTACATTTTTAGAGAAAGGTGAAGAAATTTAGTCAAAGAGGATGAAGCAGTATGAGCTGGCTGTCCCTGGGGGAGCAGTAATGCATACACCTTAAAATGGAGAAGGGGGGCTTCCCTGGTGGCGCAGTGGTTGAGAGTCCGCCTGCCGATGCAGGGGACACGGGTTCGTGCCCCAGTCTGGGAGGATCCCACATGCCGCGGAGCGGCTGGGCCCGTGAGCCGTGGCCGCTGAGCCTGCGCGTCCGGAGCCTGTGCTCCGCAACGGGAGAGGCCACAACAGTGAGAGGTGCGCGAACCGCCAAAAAAAAAAAAAAAAAAATGGGAGAGGGGCAGAAATGCCAGTAGCTAGAAAGAAACAAATACAGGTTGTTTCACGGATTCCTCAGCCTTCTGTTCTTAGAGGTACTGGTTCCCTTCTGAAGGATCTCGAAATAAAGGGAGGTCAGACCGAGGAGATGGATGGAGACAAGCATGCCTATTTGTACTAAGACTCAAGCATGTGGCCCTTTATTAAGAGTTCATCCGGCTTCCCTGGTGGCGCAGTGGTTGAGAGTCTGCCTACCGATGCAGGGGACACAGGTTCGTGCCCCGGTGCGGGAAGATCCCACATGCCGCGGAGCGGCTGGGCCCGTGAGCCATGGCCGCTGAGCCTGCGCATCTGGAGCCTGTGCTCAGCAACGGGAGAGGCCACAACGGTGAGAGGCCCGCGTACTGCAAAATAAATAAATAAATAAATAAAATAAAAATAAATAAATTTAAAAAAAAAAAGAGTTCATCCAACTCATGACCCCTGACCAAAATAATCCAGAATCTGAGCTGCAGCATAGCACATTTTCTGGCATCATGGACCTCAGAATCCTATATCCTTACATATTTTAACCCTGTTAACTTCCTAGGGAATAAACAAATTATAGACAGGCGGTCATGGTACAACAAATATCATTATAGTGACAGTTACTGTGTTGACCATTTCTCAGCCCTAGTTGATGACTCAGTTGTTTAAAGTATTTGAGCACAAATAACAGTACAACTGAAAAATTGAGATGGCTCTTTGTGAAATTTTTAAAAGACCTTAACCTGCACGTGTACATCCATCTGCCAGCAGTCCTTCTCAGGGCAACTTTCTGAACTATCTACTATTTTAAAAGAAAAAAAGATCCATCCCAGTTAGCTCCCCAAGTACAAATTGATAACTAGAGAATTGTAGGACTGCCAATTGTCTTGCAGCGTGGAATTTCAATCAGAAAACATGGAAGTTAAGTGGAATTTGCCAGTTTTTGAAGTGGAAAATTGGCAGGTCTGACCTACTGGAGAATTGCCTGGGAGTTAAAAATTTTTTTTTTTTTTTTTTTTTTTTTTAGTAAAAGAAAGAGATTGTCCTAATCCACAAGGGCATCTTTTTTTGTTGTTTTCCATGTGTTTTCAGACTTCTTCTTTACAGGGACATTTGATTTTGTGCCATTTTCACTGTGAAGAAGTCCTGCATTCTGGTAACGGAACAAGGCGTAATCACTGGTTTGACTTGGAGCTTTTTCTCCTTGCAGGTCGATCCGGGCCACAAATCCCTCGGAGCACACGGTGATTCTTGCGGTGGTTTCACAAGCGTAAGCTCACCTCCCGTTCCCAGCTGGGAATACTACTCTTCCTCCTGAAACATTGGTCTGTTGTAATTCAGCCTTTGAGCTGGCAAAGCAAGGGGGAGGTCTTTGGCCTCACGGCAACAACCTTAGATCTTACTTGGGATTTTCTTTGTTTTGCAAGTTTCTAGAAATATTTGGATTTTTCTCTTTACCCTCTCTAATTTCTGTCAGCACATACACACTTCAAGAAAAAAATGGTTCCTCATTATATGCTGGAAATGAGTAGAGAATCTGGGGAGGACGAGGTCTGGAGAGAACATCGTTCCCGCTTATCTTTTCTCTTTGAAGAAAAGAGATAGGAGAATGCTTATGTTTTTCACTTAAGAAGAAACAGATTATAGCATGAGAGCAGGCGCTAAAGCCACCGCAAGAAAAGGATCGTGCAGGGCTGTTATGTGGCTAGAAGCAGGACAGCAGGATGGCCCCACTGTGGTGATTGGCACAGATTCTGGCCTGAAGGAGCTGACAGGCCAGCAACTCAGAGTTTCAGCCTCCCTCAGGCAGGCCCCGCCCAGGGGAGATTTGAAATATCCATTCCAAAGCCATATTGGAACAGTGGGAAATCCTGGCTTCCGAGTCTTGCCCTAACCAAAGACTTCTCCTCACCTGCTGCTCCTTGAGTCTCTTGATAGGAGCTGTGTCTCTTCACTTGGACACCTACCACACCTACCTTGGCCCAGGAAAGTGAAGAAACTGTCCCATTGGTTTCTTACCATCTTGCCATCTTGGTGGGGGATGGCATCTCAGCAAGAAAGAGCGAGGGGAACCGAGATGTGAGACTAGCCTTCTTCAGCCCTCTTGCTTATATTTTATCTTCTGGGGATGTGAGCTCTTAACAGGGTCTTAGGGTCTTGACATGGGTACCAGAAGGGTACCAAGCCACACAGCATTTCCCCAAGCCTGGCTGATTCCATGGGCCCAAGACAAAACATTCATTTTTTTTCTTATTCATGTGTACGTGTCCTTGACAAGTAATGGCTTGCTGTGTCTTGTTATTATTTTTCACTTTTTTTCCCCTATTTTTTAAGTATTTCATTTATAGAGGAAGTTAATAATAAAATTAATGCTGCGTGTGCCACCCAGCTTATGAAATAGAACATTATTAATACCCTTGGAGCCCTTTTGTGCCCCTACTGATTATTGTTCAGAGAGGGTAGAACCTTGAGTTCCTAAGGAGGAAAGGGGGTAGGGAGGACAGCTTTTCCCTGCTGGGAAAATGCCACAGGTAATGCCACAAATAGGCACTGGGATTTCTCTTCCTGTTCTCGTTCTGCTTCTCCACCCAGTCCCCATTGTCCCATTTTTCTTCCCTGTTTGCTAAGGTATGTACACCATGCTACTTGCTCTCTGTCTTGGGGACACCGTTTCTCATAAAGGTGGCAGCAGAGCTACAGCATGACTTCATGACCAGCTGACCCCCGCCCCGTCCTTGTATTCAAACTGAAGTTCTGAGACCCAACTGCAGGCTCAGTGTAGGAAACCTCCCCTGAGATGAGTGCCAGTAATCAATTTCTGTCTTCTTCCCTTCTCACCTGGCTTTCCTGATGACACCTCTTCCCCATTGGCCCTGGGGTGCTGCAGCCTTAATGCCAGTTGTCTTCCTGAGAGTTGGACCCACCTAAGTCTTGGGGTGGGAGTCGTGCTTCCAGAAGGTTTGGGGATCTCAAAGAGGACAGTGGTCTCTGGGATGAGCGTTGCACCTTCCTTGTCCCTTTATGGGAACTGCTCCGGTACATTTGCTCCAACTCCCAAGGAGCCCAGAGCTGGAGAGGGCCTGTCGTGTGCACCTTTCACGCACACTGCTGGAGTTCCTTCTACTGTCTGTGTTCTCTCTGCACCTGAAGGCGGACGTGGGAGTCCGGGTTCTTACAAGGCAGGTGCACCCTGCGGGCACGTGCCGGGCAGGAAGGCACCCTCACAGCCGTCTCCCTGCTTGCCTTGCGCTCTCCGAGTTTCAGTGTGAGGAATCCCGCTTTGTATATCTGCTGAGTGACCACATTTTCTGCTTTGCTACAGATCCGGCGACTATGAAGAGGCCTCGGTCCTCCCTCTTCTGCACGCAGGCTTCAACCGGGTATGTAAAAGATGAACTAGCACCTCTCTCAGATACAGATACCTAACCTTAGCCAAACAGCTAAGCATACTGTTATAGGCATTCAGCCCCAGAACTGTGAGGGAAAGGAAGCAGTTGTTCTCGTGGGATAGTGACGAGCACCTGCTGGTCAGGCTTTTTTCCTTTTTCTCTCATAACTTCATATATCTTAGCTACAGATATGTAATGATGTAAAAAACCTGTCTTCTTATATCAGGTCGAAATTCTCTAGTCCCAAAGTAATCTCATTTAAATCAGTCCGGTCAGTTAGCGTGTATGTGTGTGATTACGTGTAGTTAGTCCACCAGATCGGCACCCAGGGCTCTGTGCTCATCAAGGGCCCAGCCACAGCTTACACCCTGGGGACAGGCCCATGACAGCAATAGCATCTTGGGAACTCCTCATTGAAGCCATAAATGTCAGCAAAGAAAAATTCTGAGTGACAACTACGTGAATAACACTGATATTCAACTTGGGGATGAAGACTGATTACTCCAAGGAAACTTAACAAACTAAATACCTAGGCTTACCCAGTATCTCAGGGTAAGGGCAGTCTGAAGGTTTGGTTGGAGGTGAGGCCGTGTGCATGCAAACAGAAAACAACATGATGGATTTGAAAGAGAGCAGAAAAGGGGTGGAGAAAGATAATCAAAACATGACTGTTTAAAGGAAATGTATTTCATAATATTAAAATATTACAAACCCTTACGGAGAAATTGTGGAGGACCTCACTTTATATGCTTGAATTTTTTAAATAACAAGCGTATATTTCTTCTATTAAAAAAATGAAAGATTACCCTTTGGAAAAAATAAGGTAGAGGTCACAGTTGACTTGGGCAACTTTTGCGGGTAATTTAAACTCAAGCAAGTGACTTGTGGCATCTTGTGAACTCCTGGTTTAAACCAAAAACGTCAGCAAAGAAAAGTTCTTTGACCCTGATACTCAACTAGAAGATTGAGATTGATTAAGGAGACTTACCAACAACCTAAATAACTAGGTTTACCTGGTATCTCAAGGTCTTTTGATAGGAGTAATCTGAATCTCAAATAGATGGTGTGATGCGTCCTTTTCCTTCAAAAATAGGAGACTGCCAGTGCCTTGTGAATTATGAAAATTCCTTTGGGTGCTTTAAGCAATGGTGGTTGGCTACTCTGGATTCAAAAAGATCCCTTGTTTATTGTCAATCACAGAGAAGCAGAAATTGCCCACGGGATGCAGTTGTTTTGTGCTTTGGTGTGCTTCCGTGGAGAAGCAGCAGTGCTGTATAAAACGTTGAAGGCAGTGCTGCGGTTCACAAGTGTGATAGAAATGAATGTTTCCGGTCAGCAGTATCACTCACTCCATTAACTCTTCCCTCCTGTCCGTCATCGCATCTCTCAGAGGCTGGCACTCGGTTCCAGACGCCGTTCTGGCGTGCTTGCCACAGCTTAACGAGACAATGCTTCTGAGTTTCGGAATGGAGAGTTGCAAAAGGAAAGTCATCCAAGAAGTCGTGTGGCTGGGACGTCTTTTCTTTAGTTACTCATTTTCTGAGGAATGACTTAAAATTACTCAGTTTTCATAAATCTTCCATGTAACGTTGACCACCCATGCACCTCAGCCCAAGGCTGTCCTTCACGTCTGAGGCAGGGCCTCTCAGAATGTGAGCATGGAGGTTCTCCACATGACCTGTGGAGGGGCTGGGGCAGGCAAGACACGCCGTGGGTTATGGCCATGAGCCCCCGTTGCCATAGGTGCTGTTGAGTGCCCTTTTGGAATTCAGCTTTTAGTTCACCAGTCCTGCCTCTGACCAACTGGTGTGGAGATTGGTGTCATTAGGAGTGATAGCGTCTTGTCTGGGGGGCTAAGATTGCACGTCTACTCACAGAAAAGCTTAGGAGAGACATCTGCCCTGTTTGGGTGCAAACGCTATTAAGTGAATTTAGGAGGGAAAATACCATTGTTCCTTTTTATTCTTTTTTGTAACCTGTCTGTGCTGCTCTGGAAGGTTTCTTTTCTCTGTCTTGATATGATGCTGCTTTTTGCAGGCAGCCATGGTGAGTAAAGCCCTTTGTGGAAGCATGAAAAACAGTACCTGTCAGGGGCCACCTGGTAGTCTTTAGTGCTGGGTCTGATCAAGGCCCTTTGCCAGCCAGGTCAGGTTGCCCCCAAGGAGTTGGGGCTCTTTCCGAGAGAAGCTGCCGCACCTAACAGGCTTTCCCTCCTGAGTTACAGTGGCACAGAATCGGCCGAGGCTGCTCTCCAGGTGGCTGGTCTCCTTTTTTTGGGCAAAATCTTGTCTCTGGCAACTTTCTCCCCAGACACCCTTCCAAATATGCCAGCTATTCTTCTTGCCTTCTGTGAAGTTGTTTCCCATCTCTGAGTTGTTGTGATTGTATTAAATCATCTGCTGAAACTCGGCTCTGTGTTACTAGCTAATTGACCAGTGCCTCAGTTGATGGGTCCCTGAGTGGGGATCCAGGAACACATCGTACCATCAAATATCCCAGAGCAGCTCCTCTTGAAGCCGCTAGAGCTGTGCGTGAGTGGCCGACTGCACAGTGCTCAGCCCACTCTGAGTTTTTAGAAAGAGCATCTTAGCAAAGGGCGATTGCAACTTGTTTTTGTGTGAGCCTTTGTGTACCCCTTTGCTATTTGGAATGATGTTTACAAGTTCATTCAGCAAGTCTTTATGGAGCACTTACTCTGTGCAAGGTGGTGTGCTAGGCGTGTCGGGGGTATGGCCGTCAGACACAGTTCCTCCCTGGAGAGACGTTGTGTGGAGGAAGAAGTGGAGAACCAAGGTTTATTATTTGTCGGGCTCCATTCTAGGGGACTGACTTGATCCTCATCTACGGATGAGAGGTTTGGTATTGTCTCCATTTTTGCAGAGGAGGAAACAGGCTCAAAATGACTACCTTGCAGAGCTCATACTCATAATAAGTCAAGATGCAAATACTTGGTGTTTAACTCCCAACTTCATGCTGGGTCCACCAAAGTCACGTTTCCCAAAGTGTTCCATGGAACGCTAGTGTCCCAAAGCTTTTAATAGGTGTCCATGACAAAAGGCTTCTGTGGTCGAGTAAGTGTGGAAAATCAGTGAAGACTCTGATTCTCCTCCTCTTGCCCCTGAGAAGGTACAGTGCATGTTAGCAGCATCACACCCAAGCATATGGAGAAATCCTGTACTAAAGACACCTGCCTATGTTTCTGGAAGCGGGGCCCAGGAAGCTGCATTTTAAACCAAACACCCAGGTTATTCTTAGCATGTTGAAGTTTGAAGACCACTGTCCTTGGTTCACTCAATTTATTTCAGATTTCGGGGTTAATGATAGTCTAAAAACTTCCCAAAATATTTTCCCACTGCCCTTAGTCTACAAAACACTTACTGAGTGCCACTTATGTGCAAACAAAGTGCTCCAGTGTTTAGAAACCATCACCTAACAGAAGGCTGATCTTCACCGCACTGGAAGTTCTTAGGAGACCTAAAGAAAAATAAGAATTATAAAAAATTACGGTAGGACCTTCAAGATGGCAGAGGAGTAAGACGTGGAGATCACCTTCCTCCCCACAAATACATCAAAAATACATCTACAGGGCTTCCCTGGTGGCGCAGTGGTTGAGAGTCCGCCTGCCGATTCAGGGGACACGTGTTCGTGCCCCGGTCCGGGAAGATCCCACATGCCGCGGAGCGGCTGGGCCCGTGAGCCATGGCTGCTGAGCCTGCACGTCTGGAGCCTGTGCTCCACAACGGGAGAGGCCACAACAGTGAGAGGCCCACGTATGCAAAAAACAAACAAACAAACAAAATACATCTACATGTGGAACAACTCCTACAGAACACCTACTGAACACTGGCAGAAGACCTCAGACTTCCCAAAAGGGTCTTGGTGCTCCGGCTGGCTGTCAGGCCTGAGCCTCTGAGGTGGGAGAGCCGAGTTCAGGACATTGGACCTTGAGAGACCTCCCGGCACCACGTAATAGCAGTCGACGAGAGCTGTCCCAGAGATCTCCATCTCAACGCTAAGACCCAGCTCCATCCAACAACCAGCAAACTCCAGTGCTGAACACCCCATGCCGAACAACTAGCAAGACAGGAACACAACCCCACCCACTAGCAGAGATGCTGCCTAAAATCATAATATGTTCACAGACACCCCAAAACACACCACCAGACATGGTCCTGCCTACCAGAAAGACAAGATCCAGCCTCATTCACCAGAACACAGGTACCAGTACCTTCCACCAGGAAGCCTACAGGAGCCACTGAACCAAACTTACCCACTGGGGACAGACACCAAAAAAAAATGGGAACTACAAACCTGCACCCTGTGAAAAGGAGACCCCAGACACAGTAAGCTAAGCAAAATGAGAAGACAGAGAAATATGCAGCAGATGAAGGAGCAAGATAAAAACCCACCAGACCAAACAAATGGAGAGGAAATAAGCAGTCTACCTGAGAAAGAATTCAGAGCAATGATTGTAAAGATGATCCAAAATCTTGGAAATAGAATGGAGAAAATACAAGAAACATTTAACAAGACCTAGAAGAACTAAATGACAAACAAACAATGATGAACAACACAATAAATGAAATTAAAAATTCTCTAGAAGGAATCAATAGCAGAATAACTGAGGCAGAAGAACAGATAAGTGACCTGGAAGATAAAATAATGGAAACAACTACTGCAGAGCAGAATAAAGAAAAAAGAATGAAAAGAATTGAGGACAGTCTCAGAGACCACTGGGAAAACATTAAAGGCACGAACATTCGAATTATAGGGGTCCCAGAAGACGAAGAGAAAAAGAAAGGGACTGAGAAAATATTTGAATAGATTATAGTTGAAAACTTGCCTAATATTGGTAAGGAAACAGTCAATCAAGTCCAGGAAGCTCAGAGAGTCCCATACAGGATAAATCCAAGGAGAAACATGCCAAGACACATATTAATCAAACTATCAAAATTAAATACAAAGAAAAAATATTTAAAGCAGCAAGGGAAAAGCAACAATTAACATACATGGAATCCCCGTAAGGTTAACAGCTGATCTTCAGCAGAAACTCTGCAAGCCAGAATGGAGTGGCAGGACATATTTAAAGTGATGAAAGGGAAAAACCTACAACCACAATTACTCTACCCAGCAAGGATCTCATTCAGATTTGACGGAGAAATTAAAAGGTTTACAGACAAGCAAAAGCTTAAGAATTCAGCACCACCAAACCAGCTTTACAACAAATGCTAAAGGAACTTCTCTAGGCAGGAAACACAGGAGAAGGAAAAGACCTACAATAACAAACCCCAAACAATTAAGAAAAAGGTAATACGAACATACATATCGATAACTACCTTACATGTAAATGGATTAAATGCTCCAACCAAAAGACACAGACTGGCTGAATGAATACAAAAACAAGTCGGGTATATATGCTGTTTACAAGAGACTCACTTCAGACTGAGGAACACATACAGACTGAAAGTGAGGGGATGGAAAAAGATAGTCCATGCAAATGGAAATCGAAAGAAAGCTGGAGTAGCCATTCTCATATCAGACAAAATAGACTTTAAAATAAAGACTATTACAAGAGACAAAGAAGGATACTACATAATGATTAAGGGATCAATTCAAGAAGAAAATATAACAATTGTAAATATTTATGCACCCAACATAGGAGAACCTCAATACATAAGGCAAATGCTAACAGCCAAAGGGGAAATCGCCAGTAACACAGTAATAGTAGGGGACTTTAACACCCCACTTTCACCCATGGACAGATCATCCAAAATGAAAATAAATAAGGAAACACAAGCTTTAAATGACACATTAAACAAGATGGAATTAATTGATATTTATAGGACATTCCATCCAAAAACAACAGGATACACTTTCAAGTGCTCATGGAACATTCTCCAGGATAGATCATATCTTGGGTCACAAATCAAGCCTTGGTAAATATAAGAAAATTGAAATCGTAATTAGTATCTTTTCCGACCACAATGCTATGAGACTAGGTATCAGTTACAGGAAAAAATCTGTAAAAAATACAAACACACGGAGGTGGAACAGTACACTACTAAATACCCAAGAGATCACTGAAGAAATCAAATAGGAAATCATAAATACCTAGAAAGAAATGAAAACACGACAACCCAACACCTACGAGATGCAGCAAAAGCAGTCCTAAGAGGGAAGTTTATAGCAATACAATCCTACCCTAAGAAACAAGAAACATCTCAAATAAACAATCTCACCTTACACCTAAAGCAATTGGAGAAAGAAGAACAAAAAACCCCCAAAGTTAGCAGAAGGAAAGAAATCATAAAGATGAGCTCAGAAATAAATGAAAAAGAAATGAAGGAAACAATAGCAAAGATCAATAAAAGTAAAAGCTGTTTCCTTGAGAAGATAAACAAAATTGATAAACCATTAGCCAGACTAATCATGAAAAAAAGGGAGAAGACTCACATCAATAGAGTTAGAAATGAAAATGGAGAAGTAACAACTGACACTGCAGAAATACAAAGGACCACAAGAGATTACTACAAGCAACTATATGCCAATAAAATGGACAACCTGGAAGCAATGGACAAATTCTTAGCACAACCTTCTGAGACTGAACCAGGAAGAAATTGAAAATATAAACAGACCAAATACAGGCACTGAAATTAAAAATCTCAAGCACTGTGATTAAAAATCTTCCAATGAACAAAAGCCCAGGACCAGATGGCTTCACAGGCAAATTCTATCAAACATTTAGAGGAGAGCTAACACCAAAACTTCTCAAAGTCTTCCAAAATATAGCAGAGGGAGGAACACTCCCAAACTCATTCCATGAGGCCGCCATCATCCTGATACCCAAACCAGACAAAGGTGTTCACAAAAAAAGAAAACTATAGGCCAATATCACTGATGAACACAGATGCAAAAATCCTCAACAAAATACCAGCAAACAGAATCCAACAGCACATTAGAAGGATCATACACCATGATCAAGTGGGGTTTATCCCAGGAATGCAAGGATTCTTCAATATATGCAAATCAATCAATGTGATAAACAATATTAACAAACTGAAGGAGAAAAGCCATATGATCATCTCAATAGATGCAGAAAAAGCTGTTGACAAAATTCAACACAGTTTTGGAAGTTTTAGCCACAGCAATCAGAGAAGAAAAAGAAAGAAAAGGAATCCAAATAAAAAAAGAGGAAGTAGGGCTTCCCTGGTGGTGCAGTAGTTGAGAGTCCGCCTGCTGGTGCAGGGGACACGGGTTCGTGTCCTGGTCTGGGAAGATCCCACATGCCGCTGAGCGGCTGGGCCCGTGAGCCATGGCCGCTGAGCCTGCGCGTCCAGAGCCTGTGCTCCGCAATGGGAGAGGTCACAACAGTGATAGACCCGTGTCCTGCAAAAAAGAAAAAAAAAAAAAAGAGTCATGTACCACAGTGTTCATTGCATCTCTATTTACAACAGCCAGGTCATGGAATCAACCTAAGTGTCCATCGGCAGATGAATGGATGAAGAAGATGTAGCACATGTATGCAATGGAATATTACTCAGCCATAAAAAGAAATGAAATTGAGTCATTTGTAGTGAGGTGGATGGACCTAGAGTCCGTCATACAGAGTGAAGTAAGTCAGAAAGAGAAAAACAAATACCGTGTGCTAACACATATATATGGAATCTAAAAAAAAAAATTGGTTCTGACGAACCTAGGGGCCAGACAGGAATAAAGACGCAGATGTAGGGAATGGACTCGAGGACACGGGGAGGGGGAAGGATAAGCTGGGATGAAGTGAAAGAGTGGCATTGACATATATACACTACCAAATGTAAAATAGCTAGTGGGAAGCAGCCGCATAGCATAGGGAGATCAGCTCAGTGCTTTGTGACCACCTAGAGTGGTGGGATAGGGAGGGTGGGAGGGAGACGCTACAGGGAGGGGTTACGGGGATATATGTATATGTATAGCTGATTCACTTTTTTATACAGCAGAAACTAACACAACATTGTAAAACAATTATAGTCCAATAAAGATGTTAAGTAAACAAATAAATAAAATAAAAAGGAAAAAAGGAAAAACGTTACTACGTAAATATGAAAGTGAAAATATAGAATGATTTTATATATATATATATAAATATATACATATAAAATATATACCTACACACATAGACACAGAGGCATAATAAAAGCCTAAGGCAAATAAATTAGACAGTCAACAAAAGTTTACTTCTGAGGTTTTCGTTTTAAAACAAAGGAAACTGTTTATCCCAACCTTTTCAAAGACTTATTTTATCACAGATCCTTTTTTGTACTTCATGAAGCATCAGCTAACACCACTCAGAGCTCAGTTACAGACTGACACATCATCTCCACCCGTCCAGAAGCTGAACCAGAACCTCACCATGTTTAACTTTGCTTTGTAAATAGAAAGTATTTCCCTCTGTGTGTGTTCATGGTTCCCCCTCTGTCTTTAGCCCTTCCCAGCTTCCTCCTGGGCTGGTGGGGACCAGAGGCACAGGGAAAGTCAGGGAGCTTCTCAGATATTCCACAGGGAGAAGCCATCCATGCTAGATGTGTGGAAGAGAGTGTGTGTGTGTGTATGTGAGAGAGACAGACAGACAGACAGTCAGACAGACATGAGAAGAGGCAGGATGCGTTAGGCACTCAGAAGATGAGGAAGGAAGCAAAGACTGCCTCTCCCCACCAGAAGACATCACTCGTAGTGTGGTATGCCGTGAACACATCTAGGCTCAGGTTTTAGAAGACTTTCCTTAGTGCAAGAGAAGCACAGGTGTTTCAGTAATTAGCAAGGCTGGGGGAGGTGTTCTGTCCCTCGTGTGTTTATTTTCCTGTGAGTGTTAATAATGTTTTTCCCACCTTTGTTATAAATAACTATGTAATGTTTCTGCTGTCTTGTTTGTTATACATTTAAACAAGCATTTCAAACACTTGACAACTGTTTTATTTAATCTCATCCTACCTACTAGTTGTCTTATATAACAGAGTTACCTGAGGTTGGAGAAACTGTTAAGCTTCTTTGACTATTTAAGAAGTAATTGTATATGTCTTATGTATTACCTTTGCTTTTTTTCCAGAGATTTATGGAGAATAGCAGCATAATTGCTTGCTATAATGAACTGATTCAAATAGAACATGGGGAAGTTCGCTCACAGTTCAAGTTAAGGTATGTAGCAAAATAGGATGAATACAAGGTTAACCATTCTGTAGCAAAGCTTGTCTGTCCTCAGGCTGAGGTTCACTGGTTCTTAGCGGAATCCCAGGGATTCTGAAGCTGTTGAACAAGTAACCGTAGCTGGTAAATGGCAGAGTCTAAACTGGGAGCCCATTGGTATAATGAAATAAGTTGGAGGCGTTTCTTCTTTTGACAGTATTTTCCACTATTTACAGCAGTTTTAAAATTATACACTAGGAAAAGTACTGTTTGACTTCTGTACAATTAGATCGAGATTAAGAATAGCCTTTGAGGATGACTTTGTACTTGCAACATTTATACATTCCTACTTGGATTGTTATAGATAGGGGCAAACCCGTGGGAAGATTTATTATGCTAACTATGGTAATTGCTACGTATCCATGATAGCAGTTTCATGAGGCCTGCTTGTGGCCTCAATATGCATGGAGTATCTTCAAGAAACTGATTTTAAGTCTCTTTACGCATGCCTAGTGCTTTAAGAACTTCTCTCTGGTGCTTACTTCTGAGACGAACAGATTCTCTCAGCGTCTCGGTGCTAGGATGCTCCGCTTCTGGGACGTCTTGGAGTATCAGAGCTGTAGCCCATGCCTGGTTTTGTTCAGGCTCTACTCCAGCACACTCTTAGGACCCTGATTTCTTCAACCTGCCCCGCTTCAGCAGAGAGAGCAAGGGAAAGAAGAGGCTCTTCATAGCCCGCGGCCTCTGGGAGACCAGTCCCAAGTGGCTCCAGGCTATGGGATGCCAGAAGGGCTCTGGCTTCCCTCTCTGGCCCACTGAGGGGTCACAAGGCTTTCAGGCTCGGTGAAAAATAAGGATAGCATTTCATTGAAATGGTTATACTTCTTACCTTGATTACTGAATTTGCATTCAAAGGGAACAGAACCCTTTCTAAACTTAACTTTTCAGAGCCCTCCTCTGTCCCTTGGAAGAAAAAGGGATTGGCATGAACCCCCAGAGGCAGGCCCTTCTGGGGTTCACCCTGCTCAGGGAAGTCAACTGTTTGGTGGATAGAGAGCTCTAAGAAATTAAGTGTGGGGATAAACAGTCCCTTTTGAGGTGGGAAAGTATTAAAAAAAGAATCTCAAACCAGTGGAAATTCGTTGGTAAGGAAGATTGCCAAAGATTTTTGAGTGTCAGTTAAATCCCTTAGTTTCTTTGTATCCATTATATTTATTACCTGCAGAGAACTTCATAGAATTTCGTAAGAAAACCGCATTGCCTTTACTATAGCAATTTATGAGTTTTAATCGTACATTAATTGTTTTTATTCCTGGGGCCCTCTTCTGTTTTTATTTAGGGTAAAAAGACTTTGTACTTTTATTTTAGATGTTTTCACAATAAATAGGATTAGGAAAAGAGAGATTTCATTTTGGTTTAATTCTTCAACTGTGCGTTTTCTACAACAAAAATGAACAGCAGACGCCTTATTGCTTTGATAGGTAATTCCCTCATTTTATTTACTTATTTATTTTAGTATCTCATTTTTTATAAAAATATGGAACGCTTCACGAATTTGCTTGTCATCCTGGCGCAGGGGCCATGCTAATCTCCTCTGTATCGTTCCAGTTTTAGTACGTGTGCTGCCGAAGCAAGCACTCCTCATTTTATTTTAAATGACTGCTTGAGTTTTCTTAGGCAGCATTCAATGTGATGGCACATGTAAGAGGTCCGAAGGCGCCCTGCCCATGGGGGGCGTGGCAAAGGCAGGTCTGGCCGTTTGAAATAAACATCCCCAGGCAGCGCCAGGGCTAAATGAAAGGGCTTCAAGTTATCGTGCTGATGAAATCTGCTTAGAGCCAGGGCACTGAAAACTTTTCAAGGACTCGTTAGGTTCAGAACTCGGCAAGGTTCTAACTACACAACACTCTGTGAGTGCCATAACTTCTCACCCCTCAGTGATGAGCTGTTTGGGAGCGTTGGGCTCGTTGAAAAGGCTCAGGTTCTTAATACAAATCAACGTAAAGCTGATGAATGGACCTCGCCCAGGCAGCAGCGGTCCCAGGAAGGTGGGTTTGCCCAGAAGCCCAGTCCCCTCACCTTCCGCATCAGCTTCAGCTTGGCTGGTTGGGACGTCCCCAAGCAACGAGCACAAGAGCAACCCCTGCAGAGGGGGAGGGGAGGCAAGAGTTCTCCATAGGAGAAGACAGAGGAGGACTAAATGGTCAGTTTCTTTTGATGCCTTTTGGCTGGTTGTACCTCAACTGTCTCCAACTTCTTTTCTGTCTTTGGGAGGAGTATGGTGTGTGTGTGTGGTTTGACTCTCCCTGGGTGTATGATATCTGGGCCCAGCGGATGGGGTGGACAGTGACCCTCCGTGGCCTTCCCAGCTCCTTAGGGCATTCAAGGATGTCTAAAGCATCTACCTGCACCCCAGAGGTTGGCAGGCAACTTTGTCACTTGCTGCAGACGGGGAAAATGAGGCTCTTTGTTATACAATGCCAGAATAATTATAGTCTAATTATATCATACTTTTCCCTGCAATTCCACCCCCAGCTGCAGCTAAATATGTGACATTACTAGCATTCTGCAAGGACAGTCTGTACTGCAAGGATGATGTTGAATGTTGAAGGCAGATGCTTCTGTCCAGTCTTCATGTATGGTAACCATATTTACTTAACCAAGAAAAAAAAGATCATGTGATCAAACATAACATACCTGATTTAAAAATTCCATTATATAGGAATAACTTTTAAAGACAGAACAAAATCACATTTCTGTGTGCATGTGATGAATTACTTTATTGAACAGAACTCATGAGAGGGGGAATGTCTAGGGAAGTATGGGCTAACTGATGACCATTTATTGTTTATGTTCTTATGCTTCTTTATCATGAAAAGAACTACGTTAACCAAAATACAGATAGGATTTGGCTATTTATTGAGAGTGTAAGCTGATGAGTTTACACTAATCAAGTACGAGCTATTATTTCATCATTAGGCGGTCTGATATCTGTTACCTAGGGGTTACACCCAAATCATCATGTTTATTTTACTCCAAATCTTAAGACAGTAGCAGTCCTTCATTTTAGAATCAGTTTCTGATGGGCAAACCTTAGTATTCCGTGGAACACTACATCTCTCATTATTAACTGATATTTATAGAGCACTTTATCCTCACGTGGGCTCTGCGTGACAGCCCCCTTGTGTTACGGAAGTAGAAACTGATCTGTGGTGGATTAAAGTAACCGGCCCCTGCTGCGTCACTGCCCAGGAGCCGTGCTGGTGGATAGCAAGTCCACAGCCCCCTCCCTGCTGCTCCCGAACCCCTGCTGGGATGTGGCTTTGTGTTCAGAGTCTTCTCCCTGCACGCTACCACCTTGCCCAGTCCTACCCTTGTGTGTGTGTGTCTGTCTGCGGTGGGGTGTTTGTGTTTTGTTTGAGTAGATTCCGGGGTGCCTTTGTTAGGGACACAGGAGGTCATGTAACCCAACCGCCCCAGACAACTGACAGAGGAACGCTGAGAGCCGGGAAGACTCTGGGCACGATCACAGCTACTCAACATGTGGGTGGCAGCGCTGGAGTAGAATCCAGGCACCCTGCTTTAAGTCGGATGCACCCTGCACCCCATCAGAGCATTATGTTCTTTGTAGACTTTGTACCTGGGTCCCTGTAATATTTACTTTTTCCCTGCAGACCTTCACGGACTTTTAAGAAGATGAAGGGGAAATGGTTACATCACTAGCGCTACGTGGGCTCTGGTTCCCTTGTGCTTTTTCCAATTTTCCAGCTTCTCAAACTGAAGGCTACTAAAATACAGTTGAGGTGCAGAGTTACATGGTTTCCCAAGAACAGAAAATTAATAAAGCTAAGGTTCTTCTGCATGAAGAATATTAATAATTAATACAAGCAATTAAATTCTCAAACTTTAGGAACATGATTCAAATTGATTACCTCATTTTGCTGCAGGTTTATTTAAAAAGAACCATCAACCAAATTGGTTTAAAGCCTAGATCTACACATGGCAGTCCAGTAGCGTTTGTCACCGGGGCAATAATCTACTCGGCCTGCCAATATACTTTTACTTTAACTGTCAATAAGGATCTGCTTTGTCCCATTGGGCATTATACTCTCACAGGATAGTGTATAGCTTTGCAGTGAACATCTAATAGATACATTTTGGCAGTTGGAGCTAACATCTTGTATGAGGCAGCCTGTTGAATTGACAAGAACAGTCATACTCTGAAGTAGCTGTTTACATACTTAATTGAGCCACATAGGTACTTTAAGAAAATACCTGGGCAAGAGGGGAATTTATCATTTGATCAAATGTTTTAACACTTAATTATCCAGCTCCCAAAGCTAAGGAACTAGCCCACACAGATGGTGCTTTTCCACATCAGACTTCTGGAGGACAGGGAACGCTGTCCCGTTGTGCCGAGTTGGGTTCTGGACCCAAGTGCCTGAAGCAGACTTGGGATAAGACTAGCTCTTGCTTGCCTTTTCATGAGAGGTGATGCACTAGTGACTTTGGTAACAATTTTAAAGTCCTCTTTGAATTCTTTTTCACATTTTAAATGATCATGTTTACAAATGCAGCAATGCTAATAGGACAGTATACAGTTCATATTAGGTAGACTGGAGCAATTTATTTTATTTTATTTTAGTTACCTTTTTATTTGAAGTATAGTTTCTGTACAATATTATAGGTTACAATATAGTGATTTACAATTTTTAAAGGTTATACTCCATTTATAGTTATTATAAAATATTGTTATACAATATATCCTTATAGCTTATTTTATACCTAATAGTTTGTACCTCTTAATCCCTTACCCCTTATTGCCCCTCCCTCCTTCCCTCTCCCCACTGGTAACCACCAGTTTGTACTCTATATCTGTGAGTCTGCTTTTTGGTTATATTCACTAGTTTGGGGTTTTTTTGTTTTTTTTTTTTTAGATTCCACGTGTAAGTGATATCATACAGTATTTGTCTTTCTCTGTCTACTTATTTCACTTAGCATAATACCCTCCAAGTCCATCCATGTTGCTGCAAACGGCAAAATTTTGTTCTTTTTTATGGCTGAATAGTATTCCATTGTATATATATATCACATCTTTATCCATTCATCTGTCGATGGACACCTGGTTTACTTCCATATCTCGGCTATTGTGACCAATGCTGCTATGAATATTGGGGTATATGTATGTTTTTGAATTAGTGTGTTTGTTTTTTTCGGATGTATACCCAGGAGTGAAATTGCTGGGTCATATGGTAGTTCTATTTTTAGTTTTTTGAGAACCCTAGACTGGAGCCATTTAAATAAGAAAACATCCCACACCCATCAGAAATATCAGTGGGGTTAGGGTTATGTTCTCCTCCACTCACCTGCATCATGATTACTTACTTTACTTACCCTCCCACACCTGTGTCTTCATCTCTGCAGCGACAGGAGCACTACCTGTCAATGGGCTAAAATCCTTCCCTTTCTGTGCAGGCTGCCTTGCTATTATTGAAAGCAGTTCTTGGTTTGATATTTCAGATACACTCATGAGAAAAGATAGGTTATAATTCACTTTTCTTCTCACCAACAGCCTTTGAAAGCTTTAGAGGACAAAAAATATTATTCTGAGATCTTACAAGTAACAAGTACTATGTCTTGAATTCTTATATCATCCCAAGTATTTTGAGACACGCCTCACATAAACTGTTTTGATTCTTACAACAACCTGTAAGATGTGTTATCTTCATTTTATAGATGAGGAAACTGAGGGCCAGCAGAGAGAAAACATTGCCCAAGGTCCCATAACTGGCCAAATACGGAACCAAGTTTCACCCAGTTTCTTCTGCCCTCTCCCTTGTAAACAGTTCAAAATAGAATGGCAAAGTTAGATGCCTTATGAGAGGGAAAAATGAATAACATTATAAGAGTTCGTTTTACAAGAAGAAACATCAATCCAGTAGATTAACATTTTTTCGGTAATGTATAAGAAAGCCTTCACTGGGATTCTTTAAACAGCCAGTACAAATAACAAAGCTCTAGTAACTAGGCACATACTTGCTGGGTTAGATAGTAAATAACTTACTGTATTTGGAGTTGCTCTAAATTTGGAAGGTAGTTAAAATGTTGCCCAAGAAATTGAGATATTGAAATGATTTCAAATATTCCAGATATACAAGGAAGGTCATCAAGAATAGTGCCCACCAGGAGAGCTGTGAAATGAACCAGGCAAGGGGAATTCAGCCGTATTTGCCTTTCATCAGGCTGGTGGGTGTAGCAAGTACCGTAAAGGCTTGCTTATCTAGGTCGTAAAAGTAAGAAAAGAAAAAAATATTTCTGTGTCTGTTGCAAAAGGCCAGAATACCTCAGATCTAATTTGGGCTTAATTAGATTTTTCTAATTGATGGGGATGGGACTTCTCCATGACTGCCGCCGTGAATGGAACAGAAGAATGTCATTGACATAGAACATAGGGGCCTATGAGACCATCTCCTGCATCTTTGTTCTCTTGTGTCAGTGTGAAGGTTTCATCCAGCACATACGGAGTTCATTCCACAATCCATGATGATTTTCCCAGATTACATTCTTCTCTCTGTATGATATGCATAGAAATGCATGCTATTGTTTATTCGTTTAGTTTGAAAGGCTAGGTTTCTTTTTTTTTCCCCAAAACATATCGAAAGGTACTTGGTTTTAATGAACCTGAGGAACTGTTTACTTTGATAAATGAACAGATGAAATGCTCATGGTTTTCCAGCAGAACTAACATCAATCTTTTGCAACTTTCAGGGCCTGTAATTCCGTGTTTACAGCATTAGACCACTGTCATGAAGCCATAGAAATCACAAGCGATGACCACGTGATTCAGGTATGGGGACACTTTTTATCTTTAGGTGTCAAAATAAAGCCTTTCTAGTTTGCGCCATCCTTTTTCAAGCACTTTGCTGTAATTCTCACATTTCAGCACATTTTCTTTGGAGAAAGGAACATCAAAGTATGCAAGGAAAACTGATGTTCTTAAGCTAAGAATTAGATACTCAAGAAGAATAAAAATTAGTTCAGATTGGACCTGCGGTTTCTTTCACAGAGATGAGGTAAATTCTTTAGACTATGCAGGAAGGCACTGTTTATACAGAAGTATGTCAGAATTGTAGAGTAACTGCTTACACACGCCTTGGGAAAAAAATGTTGTGAACAGTCCTCAGTTATCTGCCTACAGTTGGTATTCCAGTTATAAAGCACTCTTATATAGTACTAAAGTCATCTTCCTAAGGAAATGTGTATAGCAGACAAACCTTTATTGAATTAAAGTTGTCTTATTATTTGTTGGAAGGTAAGACGTTTACACTTTAAAAATACTCTGAAATGTAGACTTTCCACTGATGGGCACTGACTTGACTGCCCTTGGTTTGCATAGTGGCACCGAGCATGAGGACCATTTGCTACCATCGGAAGAGACCAAAGACAGTGTCCAGCACAAAGTGGCCCCATAACAGGGCCTCACACAGGCGCTCCTGTGAAATCCCCATTGCACACACAGACACCCTGCCCTCACACGGGGTCAATGACATCAGTAGCCCACCGTGCCCAGGCCCTGTCATCAACACGCTCATGAGATTATCTCATTTGCATTCAGGAACGCTATGAAAGAGACATAGGGCCTGATAATACAGAGATGGGGAAACTGAGGCCCAGGAAGGCCAAGGAACTTATCCAAGGAACGCCTCAATAATAAATACTGGAACCAAAACATCCAGCCATGTCTTTCTGACTCCAAAGCCTTCCTACCTGGTTCCCTGTTGGGCTGTATTGTTAGAATCTGTTTTTCTGGCTGTCCCATGACCTGGGTCTGAAGGCTTCCTCATGTTGCTGCCTATTACTGGCCCACCTGCCCACAGATCTGCCCTGAACCACAGTGAAATCAGACATGTTTCTGTTACAGACTGAGCACAAACCCCACAGCTCTCCCACTTCTACCTGGACTTGAACAGTCAATTCTGTTCATGAAACACGTTTAGTTTGCACTTCTCTCTCTTTTTTTTTTTTTAAACAAGAAAAACCCAGAAATTTATTCATATGTACTTGTATAGCAGGGAGATATCCAGGGAAAAGGAGATAATTCGCATCTCCCTCTTTTACGGGGAAGCCGGGTTGTGATTTTAGTGATGAGGAGAGGGGCGTCTCTGCTCTCTACCAGCCTTGTAATCTTGCATACAGTCCTTTAACAGGCAACTGAGTCCTTCCTTCTACAGTTAGCTCCTGGTGGTTAGGAGACCTGTATCTCTAGGAGACGTGATATGGCGATGGTGTCACATGAATCACCTGCCAGCCTTTACCTTGAAGAGGAAGAAGCAGGGATTGAGGACAGTGGGTGCCTGGGAAGGGGAATCCCTGTATTAAAAGGGAAACTGACCTGACCGCAGGCTTTTTCTTGGGGCGCCCTCTCAAACCCCTTTAAAAACCTACCTGCATTCTGAATATAAAACTCAAGAACAAGGAGGAAGAACTTGAATAGAGGATATTATATGTAAGGGGGAAATGTAAAAGGCCTTTGTGCTATAGATTTTAAGATGAGTCATCATGAATGAGATACATCATGTATGTTCCTACTCAATACCAGAGTCCTTCTCGGGGCAGTGCCGCTTCACAGGGAACGTGCCCCTTAGTGCAGATGGTCAGAGGTCGGGCAGTAGCACTTAACATTTAGGAACAATAGCTACCTACCCATCCATCCATTGAAACTACCTATCTGTTTGCTTTAAAACACTTACATGGTGCTTACCATGTGCCAGAGGCAGTACTAAGCATTTTTTTTAATTAAAAAAATTTTTTTTATTTTGGCTGCCTTAGGTCTTCGTTGCTGCGCACAGGCTTTCTCCAGTTGCGGTTGAGCGGGGCTGCTCTTTGTTGCGGTGCGCGGGATTCTCATTGTGTTGGCATGTCTTTGTTGCAGAGCACGGGCTCTAGGTGCACAGGCTTAGTAGTTGTGGTGCACAAGCTTAGTTGCTCCGCAGCATGTGGGATCTTCCTGGACTAGGGCTCGAACCCATGTCCTCTGCATTGGCAGGCGGATACTTTTTCTTACTTTTCTATTTTTTAATTTATTTTTTTAACATCTTTATTGGAGTATAATTGCTTTACAATAGTGTGTTAGTTTCTGCTGTATAACAAAGTGAATCAGCTATACATATACATATATCCCCATACCTCTTCACTCTTGCATCTCCCTCCCTCCCACCCTCCCTTTCCCACCCCTCTAGGTGGTCACAAAGCACCGAGCTGACCTATATCCCTGTGCTATGTGGCTGCTTCCCACTAACTATTGATTTTACATTTGGTAGTGTATATATGTCCATGCCACTCTCTCACTTTGTCCCAGCTTACCCTTCCCCCTCCCTGTGTCCTCAAGTCCATTCTCTAGTAGGTCTGAGTATTTATTCTCGTCCTGCTCCTAGGGCCTTCACAACCATTTTTTTTTTTTCCGATTCCATATGTATGTGTTAGCATATGGTATTTGTTTTTCTCTTTCTGACTTACTTCACTCTGTATGACAGGCTCAAAGTCCATCCACCTCACTATATATAACTCAATTCTGTTTCTTTTATGAATGAGTAATACTCCATTGTATATATGTGCCACAATTTCTTTATCCATTCATCTGTTGAAGGACACTTAGGTTGCTTCCATGTCCTGGCTATTGTAAATAGCGCTGCAATGAACATTGTGGTACATGACTCTTTTAGAAGTATGGTTTTCTCACGGTATATGCCCAGTAGTGGGATTGCTAGGTCATATGGCAGTTCTATTTTTAGTTTCTTAAGGAACCTCCATACTGTTCTCCATAGAGGCTGTATCAATTTACATTCCCACCGACAGTGCAAAAGGGTTCCCTTTTCTCCACACCTTCTCCAGCATTTATTGTTTGTAGATTTTTTGATGATGGCCATTCTGACCGGTGTGAGGTGATACCTCATTGTAGTTTTGATTTGCATTTCTCTAATGATTAATGATGTTGAGCGTTCTTTCATGTGTTTGTTGGCAATCTGTATATCTTCTTTGGAGAAATGTCTATTTAGGTCTTCTGCCCATTTTTGGATTGGGTTGTTTGTGTTTTTGATACTGAGCTGCATGAGCTGCTTGTACATTTTGGAGATTAATCCTTTGTCAGTTGCTTCATTTGCAAATATTTTCTCCCATCCTGAGGGTTGTCTTTTCATCTTGTTTATGGTTTTCTTTGCTCTAAAAAGCTTTTAAGTTTCATTAGGTCCCATTTTTTAATTTTTGTTTTTATTTCCACTTCTCTAGGAGGTAGGTCAAAAAGGATTTTGCTGTGATTTATGTCATAGAGTGTTCTGCCTATGTTTTCCTCTAAGAGTTTGATGGTGTCTGGCCTTACATGTAGGTCTTTAATCCATTTTGAGTTTATTTTTGTGTATGGTGTTAGGGAGTGTTCTAATTTCATTCTTTTACATGTAGCTCTTCAGTTTTCCCAGCACCACTTAGTGAAGAGGCTGTCTTTTCTCCATTGTATATTCTTCCCTCCTTTATCAAAAATAAGGTGACCATATGTGCATGGGTTTTTTCTCTGGGCTTTCTATCCTGTTCCACTGATCTGTATTTCTGTTTTTGTGGCAGTACCATACTGTCTTAATTACTGTAGCTCTGTAGTGTAGTCTGAAGTCCGGGAGCCTGATTCCTCCAGCTCCATTTTTCTTTCTCAAGATTGCTTTGGCTATTTGGGGTCTTTTGTGTTTCCATACAAATTGTGAAATTTTTTGTTCTAGTTCTGTGAAAAATGCCAGTGGTACTCTGATAGGAATTGCATTGAATCTGTAGATTGCTTTGGGTAGTATAGTCATTTTCACAATGTTAATTCTTCCAATCCAAGAACACGGCATATCTCTCCATCTGATTGTATCATCATTAATTTCTTTCATCAGTGTCTTACAGTTTTCTGCATACAGGGCTTTTGTCTCCTTTGGTAGGTTTATTCCAAGATATTTTATTCTTTTAGTTGCAATAGTAAATGGGAGTGTTTCCTTAATTTCTCTTTTCAGATTTTTCATCATTAGTGTATAGGAATGCAAGAGATTTCCGTGCATTAATTTTGTACCGTGCTACATTACCAAATTCATTGATTACCTCTAGTAGTTTTCTGGTAGCATCTTTTGGATTCTCTATGTATAGTATCATGTCATCTACAAGCAGTGATAGCTTTACTTCTTCCTTTCTGATTTGGGTTCCTTTTATTTCTTTTTCTTCTCTGATTGCTGTGGCTAACACTTCCAAAACAATGTTGACTTATAGTGGTGAGAGTGGGCAACCTTGTCTTGTTCCTGATCTTAGTGGAAATGGTTTCAGTTTTTCACCATTGAGGACAACGTTGGCTGTGGGTTTGTCATATATGAGCTTTATGATGTTGAGGTAAGTTCCCTCTATGCCTACTTTCTGGATGGTTTTTATCATAAATGGGTGTTGAATTTTCTCAAAAGCTTTCGCTGCATCTGTTGAGATGATCATATGGTTTTTCTCCTTCAATTTGTTAATATGGTGTATCACATTGATTGATTTGTGTATATTGAAGAATCCTTGCATTCCTGTGATAAACCCCACTTGATCATGGTGTATGATCCTTTTAATGTGCTGTTGGATTCTGTTTGCTAGTATTTTGTTGAGAATTTTGCATCTGTGTTCATCAGTGATATTGGCCTATAGTTTTCTTTCTTTGTGACATCTTTGTCTGGTTTTGGTATCAGGGTGATGGCGGCCTCGTTGAATGAGTTTGTCAGTGTTCCTCCCTCTGCTATACTTTGGGAGAGTTTGAGAAGGAGAGATGTTAGCTCTTCTCTAAATGTTTGATAGAATTCACCTGTGAAGCCCTCTGGTCCTGGGCTTTTGTTTGTTGGAAGATTTTTAATCACCGTCTCAATTTCAGTGCTTGTGATTGGTCTGCTTATATTTTCTATTTCTTCCTGGTTCAGTCACGGAAGGCTTTGCTTTCCTAAGAATTTGTCCATTTCTTCCAGGTTGTCCATTTTATTGGCATATAGTTGCTTGTAGTAATCTCTTGTGGTCCTTTGTATTTCTGCAGTGTCAGTTGTTACTGCCTTTTTCATTTCTAATTCTATTGATTTGAGTCTTCTCCCTTTTTTTCTTGATGAGTCTGGTTAATGGTTTATCAATTTTGTTTATTTTCTCAAAGAACCAGCTTTTCGTTTCATGGATCTTTGCTATTGCTTCCTTCATTTCTTTTTCATTTATTTCTGATCCAATCTTTATGATTTCTTTCCCTCTGCTAACTTTCGGGTTTTTCTGTTCTTCTTTCTCCAGTTGCTTTCGGTGTAAGGTTAGATTGTTTATTTGAGAAGTTTCTTGTTTCATAGGGTAGGAAGTATTGCTATAAACTTCCCTCTTAGAACTGCTTTTGATGCATCCCATAGGTTTTGGGTCGTCATGTTTGTGTTGTCATTTGTTTCTAGGTATTTTTTGATTTCCTCTTTGATTTCTTCAGTGACCTCTTGATTATTAAGTAGTGTATTGTTTAGCCTCGATGTGTTTGTATTTTTTACAGATATTTTCCTGTAATTGATATCTAGTCTCATAGCGTTGTGGTTGGAAAAGATACTTGATATGTTTTCAATTTTCTTAAATTTACCAAGGCTTGATTTGTGACCCAAGATATGATCTATCCTGGAGAATGTTCCATGAGCACTTGAGAAGAAAGTGTATTCTGTTCTTTTTAGATGGAATGTCCTATAAATGTCATTAAGTCCATCTTGTTTAATGTATCATTTAAAGCTTCTGTTTCCTTATTTATTTTCTTTTTGGGTGATCTGTCCTTTGGTGAAAGTGGGGTATTAAAGTCCCCTACTATGATTGTGTTACTGTTGATTTCCCCTTTTATGGCTTTTAGCATTTGCCTTATGTGTTGAGGTGCTCCTCTGTTGGGTGCATAAATATTTACAATTGTTATATCTTAATCTAGGATTGATCCCTCAATCATTATGTAATGTCCTTCTTTGTCTCTTGTAATAGTCTTTGTTTTAATTTCTATTTTGTCTGATATGAAAATTGCTACTCCAGCTTTCTTTTGATTTCCATTTGCATGGAATATCTTTTTCCAACCCCTCTCTCTCAGTCTATATGTGTCCCTATGTCTGAAGTGGGTCTCTTGTAGACAGCAAATATATGGGTCTTGTTTTTGTACCCATTCAGCCAGTCTGTGTCTTTTGGTTGGAGCATTTAATCCATTTACATTTAAGGTAATTATCGATATCTATGTTCCTATTACCATTTTCTTAATTGTTTTTGTTTTTTTATGCGGTACGTAGGCCTCTCACTGCCGCGGCCTCTCCCATTGTGGAGCACAGGCTCCAGACGTGCAGGTCCAGCGGCCATGGCTCACGGGCCCAGCCGCTCCGTGGAATGTGGGATCCTCCCAGACTGGGGCACGAACCCGTGTCCCCTGCATTGGCAGGCAGACTCTCAACCACTGTGCCACCAGGGAAGTCCTGGGTTTGTTTTTGTAGGTCTTTTCCTTTCCTTGTGTTTCCTGACTAGAGAACCTCCTTTAGCATTTGCTGGAAAGCTGGTTTGGTGGTGCTGAATTCTCTTAGCTTTTGCTTGTCTCTAAACATTTTAATTTCTCTCTCGAATCTGAATGAGATCCTTGCTGGGTAGAGTAATCTTAGTTGTAAGTATTTCCCTTTCATCACTTTAAATATGTCCTGCCAGTCCCTTCTGGCTTGCAGAGTTTCTGCTGAAAGATCAGCTGTTAACCTTATGGTGATTCCCTTGTATGTTATTTGTTGTTTTTCCCTTGCTGCTTTTAATATTTTTTCTTTGTATTTAATTTTTGATAGTTTGATTAATGTGTGTATTGCTGTGTTTCTCCTTGGATTTATCCTGTATGGGACTCTCTGCGCTTCCTGGACTTGATTAACTATTTCCTTTCCCATAATAGGGAAGTTTTCAACTATAATCTATTCAAATATTTTCTCAGTCCCTTTCTTTTTCTCTTCTTCTTCTGAGACCCCTATAATTCGAATGTTGGAGCATTTAATGTTGTCCCAGAGGTCTCTGAGGCTTTCCTCAATTCTTTTCATTCTTTTTTCTTTATTCTGCTCTGTGGTAGTTATTTCCACTGTTTTATCCTCTAGGTCAGTTATCCGTTCTTCTGCCCTGGTTATTCTGCTATTTATTCCTTTTAGAGAATTTTTAATTTCATTTATTGTGTTGTTCATCATTGTTTGTTTGCTCTTTAGTTCTTCTAGGTCCTTGTTAAATGTTTCCTGTATTTTTCCATTCTATTTCCAAGATTTGGGATCATCTTTACAATCATTACTCTGAATTCTTTTTCAGGTAGACTGCCTATTTTTTCTTCATATGTTTGATCTGGTAGGTTTTTACCTTGCTCCTTCGTCTGCTGTGTTTTTCTCTGTCTTCTCATTTTGCTTAATTTATTGTGTTTGGGGTCTCCATTTTGCAGGCTGTAGGTTTGTAGTTCCCGTTGTTTTCGGTGTCTGCCCCCAGTGGGTGAGGTTTTTTCAGTGGGTTCTGTAGGCGTCCTGGTGGAAGGAACTAGTGCCTGTGTTCTGATGGATGAGGCTGGTTGCTGTCTCTCTGGTGGGCAGATCCACCTCCAGTGGTGTGTTTTGGAGTGTCTGTGACCTTATTATGACTTTAGACAGCCTTTCTGCTAGTGGGTGGGATAGTTTTCCTGTCCTCCTAATTGTTTGGCGTAGGGTGTCCAGCACTGTAGCTTGCTGGTTGTTGAGTGGATCTGGGTCTTAGCGTTGACATGGAGCTCTCTGGGAGATTTTCTCCATTTAATATTAAGTCGAGCTGGTAGGCCTCTGGTGGACCTGAACTCGGCTCTCCCACCTTCGAGGCACAGGCCTGACACCCTGCTGGAGCACCAAGACCCTGTCATCCAGACGGCTCAGAATAAAAGAGATAAATAAATAAATAAATAGATTAATTAATTAAATAAAGTTATTAAAATAATTATTAAAAATAAAAAAGAATTTAAAAGTAGTAAAAAAAAAAAAAAGAAGTAACGAAGAGCACAACCAAACCAAAAAAACAAATTCACCAATGATAACAAGTGCTAAAAATTATACTAAAAAAAAAGAGAAAAAACGGACAGAGAGAACCCTAGGACAAATGGTATAAGCAAAGCTATACAGACAAAATCACACACAGAAACATACACATACACACTCATAAAAAGAGCAAAAGGAGAAAAACATATATATCGTTTCTCCCAAAGAGAGGAGGAACTCAAATAAACAGGCTAATCTTACACCTAAAGCAACTGGAGAAAGAGGAAGAAAAAACCCAAAGTTAGCAGAAGGAAAGAAATCATAAAGATCAAATCAGAAATAAATGAAAAAGAAGATGGCAGAGTAGAAGGACGTGCTCTCACTCCAACTTGTGAGAACACCAGAATCACAACTAGCTGCTGGACAATCATCGACAGGAAGACACTGGAACTCACTAAAAAAGATACCCCACATCGAAAGACAAAGGAGAAGCCACAATGAGAAGGTAGGAGGGTTGCAATCACAGCAAAATCAAATCCCATAACTGCTGGGTGGGTGACTCACAGACTGGAGAACACTTATACCACAGAAGTCCACCCACTGGAGTGAAGGTTCTGAGCCCCACGTCAGGCTTCCCAACCTGGGGGTCCGGCAACGGGAGGAGGAATTCCTAGAGAATCAGACTTTGAAGCCTAGTGGGAATTGATTGCAGGACTTCAACAGGACTGGGGAAAACAGAGACTCCACGCTTGGAGGGCACACACAAAGTAGTGTGCACATTGGGACCCAGGGGAAGGAACAGTGACACCAGGGGAGACCGAAGCAGACCTACCTGCTAGTGTTGGAGGGTCTCCTGAAGAGGCAGGGAGGGGGGGCTGTGGCTCACCGTGGGGACAAGGACACTAACAGCAGAAGTTCTGGGAAGTACTCCTTGGCGAGAGCCCTCCCAGAGTCTGTCATTAGCCCCACCAAAGAGCCCAAGTAGGCTCCAGTATTGGGTTGCCTCAGGCCAAACAACCAACAGGGAGCGAACCCAGCCCCACCCATCAACAGTCAAGCGGATTAAAGTTTTACTGAGCTCTGCCCACCAGAGCAACAGTCTGCTCTGCCCACCACCAGTCCCTCCCATCAGGAAACTTAACACAAGCCTCTTAGATAGCCTCATCCACCAGAGGGAAGACAGCAAAAGCAAGAAGAACTACAATCCTACAGCCTGTGGAACAAAAACCACATTAACAGAAAGATAGAAAAGATGAAAAGGCAGAGGGCTATGTACCAGATGAAGGAACAAGATAAAACCCCAGGAAAACAACTAAATGAAGTGGAGATAGGCAACCTTCCAGAAAAAGAATTCAGAATAATGATAGTGAAGATGATCCAGGACCTCGAAAAAACAATGGAGGCAAAGATGGAGAAGATGCAAGAAATGTTTAAGAAAGACCTACAAGAATTAAAGAACAAACAAACAGATAAACAATACAATAACTGAAATGAAAAATACACTAGAAGGAATCAGTAGAATAACTGAGGCAGAAGAACGGATAAGTGACCTGGAAGACAGAATGGTGGAATTCACTGCTGCAGAACAGAATAAAGAAAAAAGAATGAAAAGAAATGAAGACAGCCTAAGAGACCTCTGGGACAACATTAAACACAACAACATTCACGTTATAGGGGTCCCAGAAGAAGAAAAGAGAGAGAAAGGACCCAAGAAAATATTTGGAGAGATTATAATCAAAAACTTCCCTAACATGGGAAAGGAAATAGCCACCCAAGTCCATGAAGCAGAGAGAGTCCCATACAGGGTAAACCTAAGGAGCAACACGCCAAGACACATAGTAATCAAATTGGCAAAAATTAAAGACAAAGAAATATTATTGAAAGCAGCAAGGGAAAAACGACAAATAACATACAAGGGAACTCCCATAAGGTTAACAGCTGATTTCTCAGCCGAAACTCTACAAGCCAGAAGGGAGTGGCATGATGCACTTAAAGTGATGAAAGGGAAGAACCTACAACCAAGATTACTCTACCAGGCAAGGATCTCATTCAGATTCGATGGAGAAATCAAAAGCTTTACAGTTAAGCAAAAGCTAAGAGAATTCAGCACCACCAAACCAGCTCTACAGCAAATGCTAAAGGAACTTCTCTAAGTGGGAAACACAAGAGAAGAAAAGGACCTACAAAAACAAACCCAAAACAATTAAGAAAATGGTCACAGGAACCTACATATCAATAATTACCTTAAACATGAATGGCTTAAATCCTCCAACCAAAAGACACATGCTTGCTGAATGGATACAAAAACAAGACCCATCTATATGCTGTCTACAAGAGACCCACTTCAGAACTAGGGACACATACAGACTGAAAGTGAGGGGATGGAAAAAGATATTCCATGCAAATGGAAACCAAAAGAAAGCTGGAGTAGCTATACTCATATCAGATAAAATAGACTTTAAAATAAAGAATGTTACAAGAGACAAGGAAGGACACTACATAATGATCAAGGGATCAATCCAAGAAGAAGATATAACAATTATAAATATATATGCACCCAACATAGTAGCACCTCAATACATAAGGCAACTGCTAACAGTTATAAAGGAGGAAATTGACAGTGACACAATAATAGTGGGGGACTTTAACACCTCACTGACACCAATGGACTGATCATCCAAAATGAAAATAAATAAGGAACACAAGCTTTAAATGACAGAATAAATTTAATTGGTATTTATAGGACATTCCATCCAAAAACAGCAGATTGCACTTTCTTCTCAAGTGCGCAGAGAACATTGTCCAGAACAGATCACATCTTGGGTCACAAATCAAGCCTCAGTAAATTTAAGAAAATTGAAATCATATCAAGCATCTTTTCTGACCACAACGCTGTGAGATTAGAAATGAATTACAGGGGAAAAAACGTAAAAAACAGAAACACATGGAGGCTAAACAATACGTTACTAAGTAACCAAGAGATCACTGAGGAAATCAAAGAGGAAATCAAAAAATACCTAGAAACAAATGACAGTGAAAACACGACGATCCAAAACCTATGGAATGCAGCAAAAGCAGTTCTAAGAGGGAAGTTTATAGCTATATAAGCCTACCTCAAGAAACAAGAAAAATCTCAAATAAACAATCTAACCTGACACCTAAAGGAACTAGAGAAAGAAGAACAAACAAAACCCAAAGTTAGCAGAAGGAAAGAAATCATAAAGATCATAGCAGAAATAAATGAAATAGAAACAAAACAATAGTAAAGATCAATAAAACCAAAAGCTGGTTCTTTGAGAAGATAAACAAAATTGATAAACCATTAGCCAGACTCATCAAGAAAAAAAGGGAGAGGACTCAAATCAATAGAATTAGAAATGAAAAAGGAGAAGTAACAACTGACACTGCAGAAATACAAAGCATCCTAAGAGAGTACTACAAGCAAATCTATGCCAATAAAATGGACAAGCTGTAATAAATGAACAAATTCTTAGAAAGGTGTAACCTTCCAAGACTGAACCAGGAAGAAATAGAAAATGTGAACAGAGCAATCACAAGTAATGAAATTGAAACTGTGATTAAAAATCTTCCAGCAAACAAAAGTCCAGGACCAGATGGCTTCACAGAGGATTCTATCAAACAAGTAGAGAAGAGGTAACATCCATCCTTCTCAAACTTTTCCAAAAAATTGCAGAGGAGGAAGCACTCCCAAACTGATTCTATGAAGACACCATCACCATGATACCCAAAGCAGACAAAGATACTATAAAAAAAGAAAATTGCAGACCAATATCACTGATGAATATAGATGCAATAATCCTCAACCAAATACTGGCAAACAGAATCCAACAGCACATTAAAAGGATCATACACCATGAGCAAGTGGGATTTATCCCAGGGATGCAAGGACTCTTCAATATACACAAGTGAATCAATGTGATAAACCCTGTTAACAAATTGAACAACAACCAAATGATCATCTCAATAGACGCAGAAAAGCCTTTTGAGAAAATTCAACACCAATTTATGATAAAAACTCTCCAGAAAGTGGGCATAGAGGGAACCTACCTCAACATAATAAAGGCCATATACGACAAACCCACAGCAAACATCATTCTCAATGGTGAAACACTGAAAGCATTTCCCCTAAGATCAGGAACAAGACAAGGATGTCCACTCTCACCACTATTATTCAACATAGTTTTGGAAGTCCTAGCCATGGCAGTCAGAGAAGAAAAAAAAAATAAAAGGAATACAAATCAGAAAAGAAGAAGTAAAACTGTCACTGTTTTCAGATGACATGATGCTCTACATAGAGAATCCTAAAAATGCCACCAGAAGACTACTAGAGCTACTCAATGAATTTGGTAAAGTAGCAGGATACAAAATTAATGCACAGAAATCTCTTGCAATCCTATACACTAATGATGAAAAATCTGAAAGAGAAATTAAGGAAACACTCCCATTTACCATTGCAACAAAAGGAATAAAATACCTAGGAATAAACCTACCTAGGGAGACAAAAGTCCTGTATGCAGAAAAGTATAAGACACTGATGAAAGAAATTAAAGATGATACCACGAGATGGAGAGATATACCATGTTCTTGGATTGGAAGAATCAATATTGTGAAAATGACTATACTACCCAAAGCAATCTACAGATTCAGTGCAATCCCTATCAAATTACCAATGGCATTTTTTATGGAACTAGAACAAAAAGCCTTAAAATTTGTATGGAGACACAGAAGACCCCGAATAGCCAAAGCAGTCCTGAGGGAAAAAAACGGAGCTGGAAGAATCAGATTCCCTGACTTCAGACTATTACTACAGAGTAATCAAGACAATATGGTACTGGCACAAAAACAGAAACATAGATCAATGGAACAAGATAGAAAGCCCAGAGATAAACCCACACACCTATGGTCAACTAATGTATGAGAAAGGAGGCAAGGGTATACAGTGGATAAAACATCGTCTCTTCCATAAGTGGTGCTGGGAAAACTGGACAGCTACATGTAAAAGAATGCTATTAGAACACTCCCTAACACCACACACAAAAATAAACTCAAAATGGATTCAAGACCTAAATGTAAGACTGGACACTATAAAACTCTTAGAGGAAAACATAGGCAGAACACTCTTTGACATGAATCACAGCAAGATCTTTTTTGATCCACCTCCTAGAGTAATGGAAATAAAAACAAAAATAAACAAATGGGATCTAATGAAACTTAAAAGCCTCAGCTCCCCTCCTCCGCCCTCCCCAGTGGCTGAGCAGACAAGCCTCTTGGGCTGGTGAGTGCTGGTCGGCACCGATCCTCTGTGCGGGAATCTCTCAGCTTTGCCCTCTGCACCCCTGTTGCTGTGCTCCCCTCTGTGGCTCCGAAGCTTCCCCGCCGCCCGCCACTCCCTGTCTCTACCAGTAAAGGGGCTTCCTAGTGTGTGGAAACCTTTCCTTCACAGCTTCCTCCCACTGGTGCAGGTGCCGTCCCTATTCTTTTGTCTCTGTTTTTTCTTTTTTCTTTTGCCCTACCCAGGTACGTGGGGAGTTTCTTGCCTTTTGGGAGGTCTAAAGTCTTCTGCCAGCATTCAGTAGATGTTCTGTAGGAGTTGTTCCACATGTAGATATATCTGATGTATCTGTGGGGAGGAAGGTGATCTCCACGTCTTACTCTTCTGCCATCTTGATGGTCTCCCGGCAGGTGGATTCTTAACCACTGTGCCACCAGGGAAGGCCCAGTACTAAACATTTTATACATACTCATTTATTTGTTAAAACAATTCTATGAACCAGGTACTACTGTCGTAGTCATTTTACACATGAGGAAATTGAGGACCAGGGAAGGTAAGCAACCTGCCCACAAGTCATGTAGCTAGTAATGGGCAGAGCCAGGATTTGAACTTGGGTGCCTTGGCTCCATAATCCATGTCCTAGAGTATCTGCTGCATTGTGAGGTCACCTGGCATGAAAGTAGAGCTATGATTTCTACCCATATTTGCAACCTAGTAGCAAAAGCAGAATAAACACATATGGAAATGTATGAGAATTTAGCCAACAAATAAGGAAAATAATACATTCTCAAATTATCCATTCCTCAGATATTTACTAAACAGTTCTGCGTATCCAAAGATAAATCCAAAGTAGCCTTTGCCCTTGAGGATTTTCATGTCTCGTGGGGGAGAGAGAGAGAGAAAAATATAGATTCAGCGTAATAAGTCACCAGAAGCCTGCACCGGAGAGAGTGGGAGTTGTAGGAGTGGCACAAACTCAGACTGGGCAGGGGCTCAAGGACAGCTTGCTGGAGGAGGGGAGGGAAAAATTGGAGTTGACGTGACCAGCAGATGGGGAAGGGCTTTCTAAGCAGAGAGCAACTGGGAGGATGCCCACACGTGGGAGACAAGCACACACTGCTCAGCTGCGTGCAGGGCTGGGCCAGGGCGCTGTGGGGCTGAACTGGTGAGCAGGGGTCCTGCTGCCCAGCCCAGGGAGGACCGTGACCACCACGTGAAGTGGTAGGAGATCAGTGAAGACAGTGTCACCGCCTCCTCCTCTTCAGCGACCTCCATAAGGCCTGGTGCCAAGGGCCCCAGAGCACCTTCCCGACTCGTCCACTTCTCAGGGGTAATTGTACTAGCAGCAGCTGTGTTCGCCAGAGAGTAGCTCCCCAGATGTCCCTGCATCACTCGGTTCCTCACTGCTGTCATCCCCGTGGAGGGCAAGAGTGATTACAGTTTGCAAGACCGTTTCTGAAACAGCAGATGGATATCAATTATGCCCAAAGAAATCTGTGACCTAGATACAGTGCGCTCATGTTTTCCCCATATTCTTCGTCACTTGTCCCCTCCACTCAGCTGCTCATCTGGTGACTCTGTTCTTTGAGAAGAAATTGGAGGGTGGGGATAGCAGCCAGGAACCAGCCAAGGTGATAGCTCTAAATTCCAGGGCCCTGGGCAGAATTTTGGAAAGAAACCTCTGAGTCTGCTGGTCCCAGCATGTACCAAGCTGGGGGGCCGGGGCGGGGAGGTTTTTGCGGTACGCGGGCCTCTCACTGTTGTGGCCTCTCCCGTTGCGGAGCACAGGCTCCGGACGCGCAGGCTCAGCGGCCATGGCTCACGGGCCCAGCCGCTCCGCGGCATGTGGGATCTTCCCGGACCGGGGCACGAACCCGTGTCCCCTGCATCGGCAGGCGGACTCTCAACCACTGCACCACCAGGGAAGCCGCTGCCCAAGGCTTTTAACTTAATTTATTCTTCAGTTAGACTAGAAGCGGCCCCAAGCTAGAGCATTGGTTAATAGACAGTGGCAATTATCTATTAATAGTATCTAGATGCGAGAGATCGAATTGCTTCTTTGTAGAGAGGTGACTAATAGAAGCCACAATCTGTTGAATGGAGTTCTAGTTAATTTTTATTCTTTTTTTCTGAGTTTTTTCTTATTTCATGGGTGGTACGTGATGAATAAGGCCCACTGGAGGCTGGCACTAGCAGATAAAAGCTTCCTGCTCTTTTTCTGCTGAAGAATGTCTTCCGATTTCCCAGAGGGCCCGGGGTGCTGGGATGGCAGCTGAATTAATGCATTGCTGCTCAGGAGGGAAGCACCTATTCCGGGGGCATTTGGGGCTGGGGGGTCGGGTCAGCATCCCATCGGAGAGCGCTCGCCCAGGGCACGTTTCCTCTGTGTCCCAACAAGCGTTCCTGCGAGGCACACAGCACATTGCCCTGACCTTTAACCGCTTCCCGTTCACAGTATGTCAACCCAGCCTTCGAAAGGATGATGGGCTACCACAAAGGTGAGCTCCTGGGGAAAGAACTCGCCGAGCTGCCCAAAAGTGACAAGAACCGGGCGGACCTTCTTGACACCATCAACACCTGCATCAAGAAGGGCAAGGTAAAAAAAAAAAAAAAATAGAGAAGGGCAAGGTGGGTGAAACCGAAGCAGTCCACAAGCCCTTCCCCAATGCATTTTTTCTTCTGTGAGTTTTTATGTCATGTCTTTAACGTTGGCTTCTTTAATAACGTTGCAATTAAGTGAAAAATCCTTTATGTTTGCAAGATGAGTTAACTTTTGAGTTGATTTTGGATAGCAAACGAACCTCGTGCTTATCCCGATGGTATAGAATCTGGTGATCTTGTGTAAGGAAATTTCTTCCTTCACATGAATGAATCTCACCTGTCATGGCTGGAATTTCATACCTATCTCTGAGGAGAGCTGTTCTATATTTTTTAGTTTATCCAGTGTTTTGGGGACCAAGAGCATTTAATATCAGTATTTACGTGTCTTACAGGCCCAGTTTTTGGTCAGTTTTCCTTTTTCTGCTCTCTTTACCCATCACAGTTCAGTTTGTCCATTGACCTCCACTGCATCCCAGCAGATGAAGGCAGGAGTGCAGGTGCAGTGGGCATCTCTCCACAAGCCTTCCTTCCCAGAGGAGCATTGCTCTCATAGCTGGAACTGCCTGGGCATTTTCTTTTAATCATTCAGATGTTTTCTCTGATGTGAAGTAGTTAGATAAGCATTGTATTTATTTAATGGTGGACCATTTTATAGAAATAAAATGTTTGGCTTATATATCATGGCCAAAATTAGTAAAAGAAAAGAACATTGGGGCAGTGAGACTGAAAAGGAAACAGGACATTGTCAAGTCCTCCAAAAAATCTGCCTGGAGAGTACTGCCACACATCTAGTGACCCCAACATGCATACCAGTTAGCCATCCTGTGTGAGTGTGCGGGCAAGAAAAGGCTGCAAAGAGTCTCAGGTCTAATTCAACCACTTCCTCCCAGAAATAGTGGAGGTGCCACAGGCCCCCCCTTGAGGTCACCGGGCTCTTTATCCTAGCCGGTTCCTCAGGGTCGGGCCACAGCAAGTCTTCACACTCCCCTTCACACTCCCCATCCATGGAAACTGCCAGGAGCCAGATTAAGCCCAGAGAAGGCTTGGCTGGAGGCCCGATAGGATACTAGAAGGATGATGGGCTTCAAGGAAAGTTAAGAGATAAATTTATAACCACATTTTTCACTTTCTCACGTGGGCACGTTAGTCAGCATCTCTGAGCCTCTGTTTACCTATCTGCAAATAAAGGGTGATAATATCAAGCTCACAGGTTGCCGTAAAGATCTCAAGAAAGACCTCAGAAGAACCCCTTGACCTGGTGCCCCTACACCCACAGGGCTGAGAGCAGGAATGGCATCCACTGCTCAAGTGTCCCAGAACCAGGAGGGGCAGCCCCTGGTGGTGGGCTCATTGCTCTGGTGGGCTCTGTGCACTGTGACGATGAGCCTTACGTAGTCACCGTCGTGGTGGGTGCAACTATGGAGCGGTATTTTGTGGAATGTAACAAAAGCATGTGGGAACTTCATGGCTGAACTTGATGAGACCCTCTGTAGGAGCCACCGAATGCCTGGACGGAAGGATTTTAAGAGCTCTCTTTATGTAGGAATGGCAGGGGGTTTACTATGCCAGACGGAAATCCGGTGACAGCATCCAACAGCATGTGAAGATCACTCCAGTGATTGGCCAAGGAGGGTGAGCGCCAACTCTTAAACTCTATTGTTTTGAGGGGCCCCTGTGGGCGTTGGGTTTGGATATGGAAATGCAAGTGTGTTAGACCCACAAATAGTAGGATTGGGTCTGTACGTAGTACCTGCCGAGGACACCTCCGTGTGGCCGGCAGCAGCCCCAAAACAACACAGGCTCTTCTTCTGCTTGTGGGCACTATGAAGCATCGCCCCGACTGTCCACTTCCACCTGATGGTCTGTGGGTCCACTGTCCCCACGCCGCAAGGAGCTCAGTTTCTAGGCCTTTCCCTGTCATCACAAAGACCACAGAACAACAGGGCTCGCTGCCTCAGCCCCACCTGGGAGCCGAACTTCTCTCCTTGAGGCACCGGCTCTGTGATGATTCTCTCCAGTCCTCGGGGCTTGTTCCACAGGGAAGACAGAACCCTGGGGGTCATGGTTAGGAGAAAAAGGTGTCTGACCAGAAGCTGAGACATCTGATTCCATGTGAATCTCAGGTTACCAGAGGAGCCTGTTCATTTGCAGAGAGATAAGGAAAATGCTCAATTCCATTTCCTTCTCCCAGTTACATTTTGTGAGAAGGTTTATGGAGCCAGACAGGACCCCCTAACAGTACATCACTGAGGAGCCTTTATAAACAAGCCTGAAGGTCAACCAGCCAGGTTCATGGTACAGGTTTACAAGGGACACACGCTCTTGGGTGATGTTTTGGAAATAGAAAAGGAGCAGTTATGGTGCGAATAACCAGCAAAGAGAGCCCTGTCTGTGCCTCTTATTGTGTGGTTAGAAAATGTTCTGTAGTCAGCAAAGTGTCTGTAGGTTGTTTCTGCTCCAATTTTACTTACCTGTTAGTTTCAAAATTGTTCCCCCCTCCGTTCAGAATCCACCGTCTCATGTTTCCTGCTACTTTGCTTCACTCCGCATGGTGGGGACACTGGTAGCCCTGACCAGGGGTTTCGAGCACACAGAGAGAGGCCCCCAAATCCCTCCTGAGCGCACAGGCTTCCGTGCGGCCATTTCCACCAGCGGTCAGAGCTCTGAGGCCACGATGGCCATCACATTATTGTTTCCAACCATCATCCTTAGACCGTCTTCTCAAGCTAAGATGCACTGTGTGTGTGTGTGACCAGAATTATTAGGTAACAAGGTGGAGGAGACCGAGTTATTGTTTGGTTATTTCTGTCAGAATGAGTTTTTCTGATTTTTCTGATGTGACAGATAAGAACAAGAAGTCCTAGAGCCCAGAGACAGTGTTATTTTTTCCCCCAATATTTTCCCCCAGTGAGCTGTCAGAGGAAATTCTTAACTAAAAGTAGGAAAATTTTACCTCTTCCTATTTAGTGATGTTCACTACAGAATAACCAGGACTCTTCAGAGGCCTCCAGAGAAAACTGAACCAAAGAGGAAGACAGACAGAGACAGAGAGACAGAAGCAGAGACACAGAGAGAAGAGATTCATCACTATAAAATCTAACATAGTCCTCTGTAATTCTAGCTTCACTCGGTGGAAAATCTACCTTGAGCTGATCGTTGTGCAGGACTAAGGCACCTGTTGTCTTTCCCTGGTGTCCTTGTGGTAATGAGCAACAGCACAGGCTGTTTTGGGATTCTGTCCATGATCTTAAAACAAGAGGGTTTTTCTGTGCCTGAAAAATGCCATCATTTATGATGACCGGGCTGTGAAAGAATGTGGAATATTAAATGTAAAAACAACAACCATGAACTTTGGTCATCGTCCAAATGAGTCTTTGCCTTCTATATAAGCTATAAAAGTATGAGTGTCGGCAGAATTAAATCCCATTTTAACTTAAAGTCTGGAGTAGCATTTCATCCTGTCACTGATGCTATCTAGGAGCCAGGCCTCAGGAGTTGGTTAGAAAATGAAGTACGCATTAGGAAAGTGTTTCTGAGCCAGCTGTGATTAAAAGGGAAGCCCAGTTTCTGAAGGCATGTGTGGGCTGTGTGTGAAAAAAAAAAAATGCATCTTTTATAGACTGTGTTTTGTCAGAATTTAAAATCTGCCCCAGAATGGACCCTGGAGTTTTACTTGAAGAAGATTCTGTTGACGTTTTCATTTGCTAATTTGTTGAATTATCTCATATCTGACTCACTAATAACTGATTATTTATGTTATTAGGAAAATTAGGCATTTTGTCTCCCTCAAGAAACTGTGTTGTACCACTGACAAAAATAAGCAGGTATGGTATTGAGTTTGTTTCATTTACTTTTTCGGCTTGACCATGCGTTTGTTACATTCTCACCACGGTTCTCTACTTGTCTTTCTCCGTATCCTACTGTAGTTGCCAACTAAGAAACTTTATGGCAAAATTAGGCCCTTAGACAAATAGTAAAAGAAAAAATTCCCCAGCGAGCCTATACACTTTATTAGTAACGCATGTCAGTTATGATTTAGCTTGTGACTGTGCAGCTCAGGACCAATATATTTTATGAGAGCATAAAATTTTTCCTCCAAATAAAAACTGTTCTAATTTGCTACCTTAATTTCTTAAGTGAAAATTATATGTGCTTTTGAGCATTGCACCCCTATAAATTCATGTCAAAAACAAAAATCATTTATAATTAGTACTATGATTTTTTTAAACCATTATATCATGTAGAACAATATATTTGAGTGTTTTCTGAAGTAACAGAATTTTAGTAAGTTGCTGTATTTAAGAACTTTTTTAGGTAGTTTTATCACAGAGAACAACGGTATTGATATTTTTCTTTTTTTTTTTCACATCCTTATTGGAGTATAATTGCTTTACAATGGTGTGTTAGTTTCTGCTGTATAACAAAGTGAATCAGCTAAATGTATACATATATCTCCATATCCCCTCCCTCTTGCGTCTCCCTCCCACCCTCCCTATCCCACCCCTCTAGGTGGTCACAAAACCGATCTCCCTGTGCTCTGCAGCAGCTTCCCACTAGCTATCTATTTTACATTTGGTAGTGTATATATGTCAATGCTACTCTCTCACTTCATCCCAGATTCCCCTTCCCCCTCCCCATGTCCTCAAGTCCATTATCTACATCTGTGTCTTTTATTCCAATCCAGCACCTAGGTTCATCAGAACCTTTTTCTTTTTAGATTCCATATATGTGTGTTAGCACACGGTATTTGTTTTTCTCTTTCTGACTTACTTCACTCTGTATGACAGACTCTAGGTCCAACCACCTCACTACAAATAACTCAATTTCGTTTCTTTTTAAGGCTGAATAATATTTCATTGTATATATGTGCCACATCTCCTTTATCCATTCATCTGTCGATGGACACTTAGGTTGCTTCCATGTCCTGGCTATTGTAAATAGTGCCTCAGTTAACATTGTGATACATGACTCTTTGAATTATGGTTTTCTCGGGATATATGCCCAGTAGTGGGATTGCTGGGTCACATGGTAGTTCTATTTTTAGTTTTTTAAGGAACCTCCATACTGTTCTCCATAGTGGCTGTATCAATTTACATTCCCACCAACAGTGCAAGAGGGTTCCCTTTTCTCCACACCTTCTCCAGCATTTATTGTTTGTAGAATTTTTGACGATGGCCATTCTGACCGGTGTGAGGTGATACCTCACTGTAGTTTTGATTTGCATTTCTCTAATGATTAGTGATGTTGAGCATCCTTTCATGTGTTTGTTGGCAATCTGTATATCTTCTTTGGAGAAATGTCTGTTTAGGTCTTCTGCCCATTTTTGGATTGGGTTGTCTTTTTGATATTGAGCTGCATGAGCTGCTTATATATTTTGGAGATTAATCCTTTGTCCGTTGATTCGTTTGCAAATGTTTTCTCCCATTCTGAGGGTTGTCTTTTCATCTTGTTTATGGTTTCCTTTGCTGTGCAAAAGCTTTTAAGTTTCATTAGGTCCCATTTGTTTATTTTTATTTCCATTTCTCTAGGAGGTGGGTCAAAAAGGATCTGTGATATTTTTTCTTTTTGGTTTATACTTTAGTACTGGATTGTGTGTATTGTCACTTCATGCTGTAAAGTTTGTTGATTAAAAAGTATTCAACAAACATAATTACCAATGATCTATTTTTAATACAAATCTATTTATTTTATTTAGGTATAATTGATGTGCTATATTATATGTTTCAGAAGTGCAACATAGTTATTTGCAATTTTTAAAGGTTATAGTCCATTTATAGTTATTAGAAAATATTGTCTATATTCCCTGTGTTATACTATATATCTGTGTAGCTTATTCATTTTAGACATAGTAGTTTACACCTCTTAATTCCCTACCCAATTTTTCCTCTCCCCTCTGGTAACCACTAGTTCTCTATATCTGAATCTGTTTCTTTTTTGTTCATTCATTTGTTTTATTTTTTAGATTCCACATATAAGTGATATCATACAGTCTTTCTCTGTCTGACTTATTTCACTGAGCATGATACCCTCCAAGTCCATCCATGTTGTTGCAAATGGCAAAATGTCATTCTTTCTTATGGCTGAGTAGTATTCCATTGTGTGTGTGTGTGTGTGTGTGTGTGTGTGTGTGTACCTCCAGTGATCTATTTTTGAATATCTATCAAACATGGCCTTTGACTTAGATGAAGATTTTAAAAGAAGGGACAGTGTCTCTCAGGGACATGAAGGGCTTCAGGGCATAATCCATTTTAGTGTAACATGTCAGAGGCTTGGGAAGTGGTGTGGGATCAGGAGGAAGCCTGGCCAGGCAAGGAAGTAAGCTGGGGCATGGCAGACCCAAGATGCCTGGGCTCCTCCCAGTGAGAAGGCAGCTCCAGAGGGGAGGAGACTCAGTGCAGTGAGCTTCCAGCTGGTGCCTCAGCCCATCGAAGGTATCCATGTCCATCTGCTTTTTTAAAAAATAATGACTCAGTATTTGTATAGACTGTGAAATGATCACCACGGTAAGTCTAGTTAACATCCATCACCATATGTAGTTACAAATTTTTTTTTGAGAACTTTTAATATCTACTCTTAGCAAATTTCAAATATGCAGCATAGCATTATTGACTATAGTCCATGCTGTACAGTACATCCTCAGGACTTATTCATTATAACTGGAAGTTTGTACTTTTTGACCTCCTGCATCCCTTTTTAAAAATTAATTAATTAATTTATTTATTTATTTTTGGCTGCCTTGGGTCTTTGTTGGTGTGCGCGGGCTTTCTCTAGTCGTGGCGAGCGGGGGCTACTCTTTGTTGCGGTGCGTGGGTTTCTCATTGTGGTGGCGTCTCTTGTTGCAGAGCATGGGCTCTAGGCATGCGGGCTTCAGTAGTTGTGGCTCGCAGGCTCTAGAGCGCAGGCTTAGCAGTTGTGGCGCACGGGCTTAGTTGCTCCACGGCATGTGGGATCTTCCCGGACCAGGGCTCGAACCCGTGTCCCCTGCGCTGGCAAGCGGATTCTTAACCACTGCGCCACCAGGGAAGTCTCCTGCATCCCTTTTACCTAACCCCCCCACCCGCACCTCTGGCAACCACCGATCTGTTGTCTGTGTGTATGAGTTTGAGGGTTTTTTTAGATTCCACATATTAGTGATAACATATGGTATTTGCCTTTCTCTATCTGATTTATTTCACTTACTGTAATGTCCTCAAGGGCCATCCATGTTGTTGCAAATGGCAAGATTTCCTTCTTTCTTATGGCTAAATGATATTTCATTGTATGTGTATATACCACATTTTCTTTATCCATTCAACCATCCATGGTTGTTTCCATGTCTTGGCTCTTGTAAATAATGCTGCAGTGAGTATGGGGTTGCATATATATTTTAGAGTTAGTGATTTTATTTCCTTTTGATAAATACCCAAAAGTGGAATTTCTGGATCATATGGTAGTTCCATTTTTAACTTTTTGAAGAACTTTCATGCTGTTTCCCATAGTGGCTGCACCAGTTTACATTCCCACCAACAGTGCACAAGGGTTCCCTTTTGTCTACATCCTTGACAACACTTGTTATTTTTTTTACTTTTTGATAGTAGCCATGTTAACAGGTGTGAGTTTATATCTCACTGTGGTTTTGATTTGTATTTCCCTGAAAACTAGTGATGTTGAACACCTATTTGTATACCTGTTGGCCATCTGTTTGTCTTCTTTAGAAAACTATCTATTTAGATCCTCCACCCATTTTTTTATTGTTTGTTTTTTTGCTGTTGAGTTGTATGAGTTCTTTATATTTTTTTAGATGCTAACTCCCTTATCAGACATATGGTATGCAAATATTTTCTCCTATTTGGTAGGATATCCTTTCATTTTGTTGGTGGTTTTCTTTGCTATGCAAAGCATTTTAGTTTTATGTAGTCCCAGTTGTTTATATTTGGTTTCGTTACCTTTGCTTTTGGTGTCAGAAAATCACTGCAAGACCAACATCAAGGAGCTTATCCCCTATGGTTTCTTCTAGGAATTTCATGATTTCAGATTTTAAGTTCAAGACTTTAATCCATTTTGAGTAGATTTTTGTGTATAGTGTAAGATAGTGATCCAGTTTCATTCTTTTCCATGTGGCTATTTTTTTTTAATTTATTTATTTTTGGCTGCATCAGGTCTTCGTTGCTGCACACGGGCTTTCTCTAGTTGCGGTAGTTGCGGTGAGTGGGGGCTACTCTTTGTTGTGGTGCGCGGGCTTCTCATTGCGGTGGCTTCTCTTGTTGCGCAGCACGGGGTCTAGGCGTGCAGGCTTCAGTAGTTGTGGCCCGTGGGCTCAGTAGTTGTGACTTGCAGGCTCTAGAGCGCAGGATCAGTAGTTGTGGCACACGGGCTTAGTTGCTCCGCGGCATGTGGGATCTTCCCGGACCAAGGATGGAACCTGTGTCCTCTGCATTGGTAGGTGGACTCCCAACCACTGCACCACCAGGGAAACCCTCCATGTAGCTATTTAATCCAACACCATTTACTGAAGAAACTATTCTTTCCACCTTACATATTCTTGGCTCCTTTGTCATAAATTAATTGACCATATATATGTGAGTTTATGTCTGGACTCTCTATTGATCTACATCATTAGATACATTGAACTATCTATGCAGATAAATATGTGTCTGTTTTATGCCAATACCATACTGTCTTGATTACTATAGATTTGTAACATAGTTTGAAATTGGGGAGTGTGATACCTCCAGCTTTGTTCTTCTTTCTTAAGAATATTGGAAAAATATTCTAGAATAGCAAAAGGAATCATGTACTTTTTTGTAAGATTTAGTTCAACATAAAACGCCTCCTTCAGCACTGAGTGTTTTGTCTGGAATCAGGAAATTTTCACTTAATAACATAAACTCATGCAGAGAGGCAAGTCCTTGGAGACCTCTGGGAAAGGAGGGGAACTGACTTTCACAGGAAAAAAATTCTCCCAACAGCAAAGTTTAGACATCACAGGAGGAAGAATGAAGTCCATGTGAGAGGTGGCATGGGTAGCGGGAGAATCACATGACATTCTGATGGCTTTTTAGAGACAAACTAGTGAACCCAAGCAGTGCAAACCAACTGCTATGAGCTGTGAAGCCACAATGCAGGACCCAGGCCCACTTGGGCTTGTTCACGCCCATCCGGAAATGAGTCGAGTATAGTCCACGTCCAAAACCAAGCAGAGCCTCCCCCACCAGCCTAGCCTTCCTCCTCCTCCTGCCCCGCTTTGCTGTTTAGTGAATGGACCCCGTCTCCTGTCACCATTTCCCTGCAGCTCCATGTGCCCAAATTCTAGCAGCCCTCCATGGTCCAGCCCAAGAAACATCACGTTCCATCTCCCTCCTCGAGCCTCCAAAGTACCTTCTTTGCTGTGTATCACGCCCACGGTCGTGATGGCTACTTGTGTGCCTCACTGCCCTCTCCTCTCCAGCAGGGTCCCTGGGCTGTGCTTGTCTTTGTGTGCCCATGCTGCCTGGTGCGTAGTAGGCCCTCAAGCTGTTGGTGAGCTGGAGTGGACTTGAATGTCTCGGTCCTGGCCTCCTGCCACCTGTACACTCTTCCTGCTTCACAGGGAGAGTGGGCAAGTCCTTAGCACAGGACTCAGGGATGCAGAAGAAGAGGGGCCACCTCCTCTTTTCTGGGGCTCTAAATAGAAATGTCTTTATTGCCGTAAATTAGCTGCTGTTCTGAGAAGGGTGGAAATGCAGGGCTCAGATATCCTGAGCCATTGACGTCACCTAATCGTGCTGCACTGGTCTAGAGAGACACTTAGATTTTCCAATAACAAAGAATTTTTATATCTCTGGCCAGACACACTGTTTTTCCTTCTCATTAAAGGAGGCTGAAGTGAATGGTGATGGGTCTGTGATGGGAAGCGCTCCCTAGAGGGTGGGAGCAGCCCGTCTGCAGGTGGTTGTAGTGGCGCGGCTTTGGGGTTTAGCCCTGAAGTCAAAATCCACCCATGGGTTTGCATTTTAACAAGGAATGAAATTGGAAGCCAGGCTGCTGTCTGCTGGTGGTGCTTTTCATCAGCAAAGATCTTTTTTCCTCTGTGAACCCTGTAGCTTTTTGCCAAAAGGCTGGAAATGCCCTGCAGGTTAGTCTGCTGTAAACACTGTCACCCCCTGCAGCACTCACACATTTTCTCCCCAGATATGCATTAAACACCTGTTCTGTGCTGGCGCCAGGGACAGGAAGTCTCTGCCCCAGAAGCTATGGGGCCACAGACAAATAAACAGGACACATTTCTAGAGCACAGTGTTGGGAGGTGTGAAACAGGTGCTGCAGAAGCACAGAACGCAGGACTGAAGGAGGCTGGCTAGGATTTTTTTAGGTGTCATCTAGGACAAAGGGCAACAAGCTACAACCTTCAGGCCAAATGTGGTCTGTTTTGTAAATAAAGTTTTATTGGCTCACAGCCACATTCTTTTTTACGTAGCACCTGAGGCTGCTTTCATTCTACAACAGCAGGGTTGAGCAGGTACAACAGAGACCACGGGGCCAGCAAAGCCTGAAATATGTACTCTCTGGCCCTTTACAGAAAAAAATTTGCCAACCTCATTTCTAAAAGATAATTTTCTTTCTTGAATTTCCCACTTTCTTAGGTCAGAGACCATCTGCCCCGCCCTCTGGAAGGCCTCCCCCGCCTCCATGCATGCACATACTTCTTTGAACACCTTTGGCTTCCTGGCATCCCCCGCACCCTGGTTCAGAGCCTGTCACAACCCCTTTATACCAGTGTGAGAACTTAGTTCCCCTGAGGCTTTGCCTTTTCATGAGGTCCAGGTCGAAATCCAAATGCATGGCTGAAACTCGAATTTCAGACATCTGCAAGCACGGTCCAGGAGTTGGACTCACATAGGGGAAGGAGGCTTCCAGGATCCCAGCTTTAAACCAGCTCCTCCTAAGCTGGCCTGGTCCAAGGAGAGGCGATCTCCCCACTGCCACCCCCATAGTGCCCATCCCCAGCCCAGTTGCAGTACGGCCCCCATTCTCACTTCTCCAAGCCTTGGCCATTGGAATATGGGGAGCACAGCACTCTCAAAAGCCAGCAGCCAGTGGCAGGCTTGGAGCCCTGGAGCGAGTGTGGGGTTGCAGCTGGTGGTGTCCATCGTACTGTATCATCTGGTCTCTGTTCTCATGGTGGGGGGTGGGGGGTGACACACAGGCCACGGAGAAGCCTCAGGGAGATGCACGTGTCTCGTGTCCAGTGAGAGGAAGTCGTTCTCTTGTGAAGTCAGGAAGCACAGCCCACCCAATGAGCAGCTCCCGAAAATATTCCCTTGGTCAATGGGGCTATAGCAGGAGAAGGTCATAGCCAGGCTCAGAGGAAGTGGTCTGCTTTCTGACTAATCAGCGTTCCAGGACAAAAGCTGGTTGAGAGCAGACTGAGACGAATCGGACCTGGATTTTGCACAGGGCTTTCCAGAGCTAGACAACAGGGGTTGCTGCCTTTGGAATTTCATTGACCACCACCTCACCCTCATGACAGGAAGGTTGTTTCAGCCCTGAGAAATAGGAAGGACATAATCTCTGAATGAAGAATAGCTATTTAACGTGAATCAGTTTGCCTTAGTTGAAACCTTGTTTCTATCAGTGAAAACCTACGTAAGCGTCGTCACAGCCTGACATTAGTATGGGGACAGGCATTTGGAAGTCACTGCTTTAAAAGCAGTTTCACGCTTGTAACTTATTTGGGGGTAGAAGAGGCAGAAATAGGGGCTGAGTTGGCCAAATTTGCAGTAATGAAACTTTGCTTTGAGATAAGCTTTTTAGGGTTCATACTACTATGCCATTTTATACAAGGGACTTGAGTGTGCGTGGATTTTGATATCCATGAGAGCAGAGGACAACTAGGAGGGTGGTCCTAGAACCAATCCCCCATGAATAACAAGGAATGACTGTATTTTGTTTTATAGTAAACTATTTAATCTTGAAATTGTTGTAAAGATTAGGGAAAAATAGAACTTTACTGTAATAATAATGCTTAAGACAAAACTGTCAGAAGTGCCTAAAACAAGATACAAGGACATAGAGTGTCAGGGAATAAGAAAGGGGAAGGAACAGGTCTTTAGTTTTGTGAAGGCTTCAAGTAGGGAAGGAGGGACTGGGTCCTGAAGGCAAAAGCAGTGGAAAGTTTTAAGGGATCCGATTAGGCTCAATATAGGAAAGAATTATTAGAATTGACCAAAGTTTGTAGCCTTATCAGGTAGTGAGTTCACCACCACGGGAGGTAATCAAATAGCAGTAGAGTGAGCTTTCAGTGGGAAAAGCTGTCTAGGGAGGTCACTCATTGGCCAGAGGTTAGACTAGATCAGTGGTTCTCCAAGTGTGGTTCCCTGGAGCAGCAGTGGCCCCAGGAATTTGTTAGGATTACAAAAACAGACTACAGAATCAGAAGTTTGGGGGGTGGTCCTGGGCAGTCTGTTTTAATAAGCCTTCCAGGTGCTTCTAATTCACTCTGAAGTTTAAGAGATACTGGATAAGATGAATGACTTCAAGACCCTGATAATGTGAATTTGGAATATTGGTTCATGAGCGGAGGCTGTTCCTGGTTTAATATAGTCAGGAATGCTTGTTTTCACTTCTGGCCCTCCAGCTTTCCCCTCCTGAGCATGAGGCCCCTGACCCAGGCTGCTCAGAATGTTGTGTTGCAGAGGACCCCCAGCTCTGCCCCAGGCATGCCCAGCTTGTGCCCTAGACCTGCACGTCCCAGATGGAAATGTGGCTCAGCAGATGGCGATGTGCTCCAAGTGTGAACCACGTGCTAGATTTCAGAGACTTAGTACGAAAAAGAATGTAAATTAGCTTATTAAAAATATCTCAGTCTCATGTTGATGACATGTTGAAATGATAACATCTCGCACATATTGTACTTAAAATATTAATTTCACCTGTTTCTTGTCACCTTCATGCAGCTACTAGAATACTTAAAATTACGTATGTGGCTTGCATTTGTGGCTCTCACATTATTTCTGTTGGGGGTCTAGCCCTTGCCTTCCAGGCCAAATCTTACCCCGAATCCAGCTCTTTGCGCCCTTTCGCAGGCGATAGAGGGGCTCAAAGAGCTACACACACAGTCTAGCTTCTGTCAGTGAGTCGGCTGCAGACTTACTGAGCCTCCCAGGAGAGGAGGCTGTAACCCAGGCCCCTAGGAGTGCTTTCCTCTTCCATGATGGGTGCTTAAGCAGACGTTCAGGGACCATTTTTGTTCAGGGAGGTGTGGGGGGTGCCTTCCATTAGTTCTCCAGCTGACAGCAGAAAGTTAGCTGTCACTTTCTAGAGCTATCGGGTGGACAGTGGGAGCTCTGGGCACCACGCCCTCCCACCCACTGCCCCTGTGGCCCTTGCAGTCCCACCCCAGACCGGCCTTCTCTTGGGTGAGTCTCGCCCCTCGCTGCCCCTAGGCCTCGACTCTCCCCATGTTTGCCGGGGTCGGCTCCCCCTCATCTTTTCCTTCCCAGCAGGTGGCTTGGCTGATAGCCCTCTTCATGATTTGGGGGCCTCCCCCCAGCGTGCACAGAATAGGGGCCTTAATGCTCAGAGAGCCTCATCCCACTGCATTCTCGGTAAAACAGGAAGAGCATGGCTGTTGCGGGCAACCAGGAGAGAAAGATGGGTAGAATCACTTGCTGGTTTCTTTTCATTGCTGATCCCTGGTGATAAAAACAAGTTTCAGTGTATCCTAAATTCCCAATATTTGAGATGTGTCCCATGGGGGTTTTGTTGCGTTTTGTTTTTTTATTTCTTGTGTTAACATATAAAAAGTATCCATAGAAACAAGGTGGGGAGAATTTTTTCTGTAGCCTCAATACATTTATTACTGATGCCACTTTGTATTTCTAACACCATTATAATTCTGCATCCTAAAAATACATTCTGCAGGTTTCTGGTCTATCTAGAACCTCAGCATCTAACTAATTCAACTTGGATTTTGTTAGCGTGTCAATTTTATCCTCACTTTTACTTAATATTGCATTACATGGAAAATATATCAAATGATCCAAATGTGCTCAAAGATATGCTTCTCCTGCCCATAAGTACACATAATTACAGAGTCGTTGGGAAGGTTGTCTAGCCCATTTCTCCCCCCAAAATATGTAATATATGTCATCTTAAAATGATTATTGTCTAGATTATCTATGTCGCATGTTTTTGAATAATGTAGACCCTTTGCAGCTTCCTCGTCCTTCAGGACTCAGTCCAGCTTCTTTTCCCTCCAAGAATCTCCCCAAGCCTGCCCGCCATCTCTCTCCCCACCAGTGAAGGTGACGGTGACACTGTTTTTCTGCATCGTCCATTCCACTGTTAATCTTATGCTGCTTTGGGTAAGTTCTCACTTCCGGCCACTGTGTGTACCCAGTAGATAACAGGAAAATAGTTTGAAAGCTAATTTTTATTCCCTAATACAGTAACCTTTGGAAGGCATAAGAAATCAAAGATACAGCTCTGTCTAGTCCCAAATTATTATTACATGTAGAGTTTTCATCTGTATGTAGCCAGTATACATATCACATGCCATTGCAAAGAGTATTTGCTGTGTTCTCCCAGGGCGCACATCCAAGCGTGATTTCCTGAAGTGGGAGAAAAAGGACACTGCCACTGAAAACATGACTTCAGTTTGCACTGAAAGTGGCTGTTCATGTTTAGAGATGTATTTTATCTAATCAGTGTACTACCACGGTACTGAGTTTGTACATATGTACCTTACTCACAGTAGGTGCCCCAAATATTTGTTGATAGATTTGGTAAAACCACTAAGTAAACAACATTTTTCCATTTAGCTTTAGTACATATTTACACGGAGCTATTTAAAGAAAGGGCTCCAATATTGCAAAACCACAGTTTTTCCTGAGAAACCATGTTTGAACAGCCAAACCCCGAGCAGATGGGAATGGAGTACCTGCGGGGTGTCTGAGCGTAAGACAACTAGGAGGTCCCAGCAGGGAACAGGCCCGCACGCTGAGAATTCAGCGATGCGATCACATGTGTGAGAAAGTCTCGGCTCACAGGAGAGAGAGGCGACCGCAGGCCTGGCGCTGCTGGCAGCTGTTGTGGCTGGGCACGACAAACTTCATGAGACCCCACACGTCTGAAGCTGAGAGAGCCACCTAGCCGACAAGGGAGGGGACTGACTGAGAACATTCTGGGCGCGTGTACCTACCCTGAGCCCCGTGGGAAAGGAGGCTGCCTCGTTTCAGGTAGACACACGTGCTCTGCGGCTCGTGGCTAGCGGGGCAGCAGACCTGGGGGTGTCTGCCCTGCACGGGGGTGGGGTTCTTCTGTCCCGGCTGGTCTCTTCTCCTGTTCTCTCCGCCACGGTGTAGGTATTTATAAGACACCTGACCTGTGGTGGGGACAGCTAGGAGGCAGAGAATGGGAAAAACAGAGGGGAAGGCACTCAAAGTCCTGAGCCGGAAATCACGTTTCCCTCTGTGTGAAACCTTTCCTGCCTGCTCACCTGTAACAGGCTGCCCCGATGGCGAGGCCCCACTCAGGTGAGCCTCAGGACGGGAGGCCTAAACGTGAAGAAAAATTCGTTTGACTTAAGAAAAGTAAAATAGGTTTGCTGATGAACGGTAAACAGACATAGCTGAGTGGTTTCTTAAAAATTAACGTTAGCTCTTTATCTCTGACACGTTTAAGACAACTAGGATTTAAGGAGGAGATTCTATGTTGGCCTTTGGGAAGGAGGAGTTCCCCACCCCCCAAATTTAACTAAAATTCCAAAGGTTGTATTTTTGTATGATTTGTGTCATTCAGACTATTGAAAGATATTCTGTTCACTGTGGAGACTTAAAATAATTCAGCACAAGAAGATTTTATCTTACCTTAGAGCTGATTTAGGTTAAAGTTTTACTTATTTACCTATTTTTATGCAATTTATGGGAATTAGCAATTGATAGGAAAGTTTTCTTTTTCCAAAGCAGCAGTTGGTGTCTGTCTCCTCAGAAGGCATTAATTCAGTTCACATTGAGAACTTTTCAGGCTGGGACACATGCTCAGCGTAAGCTGGGCATTCGTTCCTCTATTCATTAAGCAGCAATTCCCTTCCAGCACTTTGGCCCAGTGGAAGACACAAGGGTGGATGAGAATGAGGTCACCACGTTTTACCCCATATTGGCGGAAATCCGTGGCTTGGCTAATGGGACCACCCATTCCACTCAACCTCGCCCCGCGCCCCCCAAACCTGGGAACCACCTTCAGCAACCTTGCTTTCCTGATCCCCCTGCATCCTCAGAGCCACTTAGTTCTGAAGATTGTGTCTTCTTAACAACGCTTGACTTCATGGCCTTTTCTCCAGCCCCGTCCCACTTCATTTCATCCCATGGCGGCCTCTGGTTGTCCTGCACTAGCCTCCTAACTGCTGCAGGCTCTTGAGAGCTGACTGTTTAATTTTCTGGAGTTTTGTGAGGCATTATTAAAATTAAATTATAGAAGGACGCAATTATATAAATTTTTAAATAGGTAATAAGGACTCAAAATCTACAACTTAACCGTGTTACTACATTTTACTGTTAACTATGCTGTTGAGGTTACTTAACATTTGTTTTATCTGCATGGTGGAAATACAATATAAAGTTGTGCTGCACACGCATCTTCCCAACCCCTCATGTTCAGTGACATGTTGGTAGCTTCAAAGAGCCACGGTGGAAATCAGATCGAGGAAATCAGCAAATGCTACAAATTCGGACTTCTTTTTTTTTTTTTTTTTTTTTTTTTTTGCGGTACGCGGGCCTCTCACTCTTGTGGCCCCTCCCGTTGCGGAGCACAGGCTCCGGACGCGCAGGCTCAGCGGCCATGGCTCACGGGCCCAGCCGCTCCGCGGCACGTGGGATCCTCCCGGACCGGGGCTCGAACCACGTCCCCTGCATCAGCAGGCGGACTCTCAACCACTGCACCACCAGGGAAGCCCTGGACTTTTTTTTTTTTTTTTTTAGTAAAACACAGTTTATTATTTTAAGCGCTCTTAATATTATTGTGGTGAAAACAGAGAACCCCCTCCCCCTCCAAACATTGTTTAATTTAATATTTACGTATTTGTTAGCTGCTCACATCTTAAAATTCTTTCTACAATATCATAAACCCATGGAAAATTCTGAACAGAGAAATTCATTGTAGGAAAAATGTTCAGGCAAGGCATGGTTTACATGGATAAAAATCAAAAAATTTAAATCCACATTTGCGACTTAGTCTAGATCACAATTTACCCGCGTTGGCTCAGACTTTTTAAAACTGAGGAATTATTGACATAGAACACAGTATTCGTTTTAAATGTACAGCATAGTGATTTGATACATGTCCATTGCAAAATGATCAACACAGTAAGTTTAGTTAACATCCATCACGACACAGTTAGAAATATTTTTTTCTTTTGCTGAGAAAATTTAAGCTCTACAATCTTAGCACCTTTCAAATACACGATACAGTATTGTTAATTATAGTCACCATGCTGTACATACATCCCCAGGACTTATTTATCTCATAACTGAAAGCTTGTATCTTTTGATCACCTTTACCCATTTCATCCACCTCTCAATCCCCCACCTCTGGCAACCACCAATATGTTCTCTGTATCTATGAGCTCGGGTTTTTTGTTTTTAGATTCCACATATAAGTGATATCTTATAGTATTTGTCTTTCTCTGACTTATTTCACCTATCATGAAACACCATCAAGGTCCGTGTTATTGCAAATGGCAGGATTTCCTTCTTTATAGCTGAATAATAATCCATTGTATATATAAACCGCATTTTCTTTATCCATTCATTCATCAATGGACACATAGGTTGCTTCTATGTCTTGACTATTGTAAATAATGCTGCAGTGAACATGAGGGTGCATCTCTCTTTTCAAGATAGTGATTTCATTTCCTTTGGATAAATACCCAGAAGTGGAATTGCTGGATCATATGATAGTTCATTTTTAATATTTTGAGGAGTCTCCATACTGTTTTCCACAGTGGTTGTACCAGTTTACACTCTCACCAGCAGTGCACAAGGGTTCCCTTTTCATCCTTGCCAACACTTGATATTTCTTGTAGTTTTGATAATAGCCATTCTAATAGGTATGAGTTGATATCTTGTTGTGGTTTTGATTTGCATTTACCTGATGATTAGTGATGTTGAGCACCTCTTTGTGTACTGGGTGGCCATCTGTGAGTATTCTTTGGAAAAAATGTCTATTCATATCTTCCGCTCATTTTTTAATCAGGTTTTGTGGGGGGGATGTTTGCTATTGAGTTGTATGAGTTCTTTATGTATTTGTAGATATTAACTCCCTTATCAGAATGATGATTTGCAAATATTTTCTCCCATTCAATAGGTTGCCTTTTCATTTTGTTGATGGTTTCCTTTGCTATGCAGAAGCTTTTTAGTTTGACGTAGTTCCACTTGTTTTTTTTTTTTTTTTTGCTTGTTGCTTTTGCTTTTGGTGTCAAATTCAAAACGTCATTCCTAGGGAGCTTGTCCCCTATGTTTTCTTTTAGGAATTCTGTCATTTCAGATCTTACGTTCAAGTATTTAATCTATTTTGATTTGATTTTTATGTGTGGTGTAAGACAGTGGTCTAGTTTCATTCTTTTGTATGTGACTGTCCAGTTTTCCAGTACCATTTATTGAAGAGACTATCTTTTCCCCATTGTGTGTTCTTGGATCCCTTGTTGTACGTAAATTGCCCATAGATGTATAGGTTTATTTCTGGCCTTTCTGCTCCATTTATCTATGTGTCTGTTTTTATGCCAATACCATACTGTTTTGAATACTCTAGCTTTGTAATACAGTTTGAAATCAGGAAGCATGATGCCTCCAGCATTGTTCTTCTTTCTCAAGGTTTCTCTGGCTACTCAGGGTCTTTTGTGGTTCAATACAAATTTTAGAATTGTTTGTTATATTTCTGTGAAAAATGCCATTGGAATTTTATAGGGATCGCATTGAATCTGTAGATTGCTTTGGGTACAAAGGACATTTTAACAGTATTAAGTCTTCCAGTTCATGAGCATGGAATACCTTTCCACTTAATTGTGCCTTCCTCAATCTCTTTCCTCCGTGTTTTATAGTTCTCAGGGTACAAGCCTTCTAACTCCTTGGTTTAATTTATTTCTTTGTATTTTAATGCAACAGTAAATGGGATTTTTAAATTTTTCTCTTTCTGATGGTTCATCATTAATGTACAGAAACACAACTGATTTTGTATCCTTCAACTTTACTGAATTTGTTTATTCTAACAAATTAGGTTAGAAATCTTTTAGGCTTTTCTACATATAAGATCATGTCATCTGAAAATGGAGACCGTTTTACTTCTTTCTTTCCAATTTGATGACTTTTCTTTTTCTTTGCTAATTTGTCTGGCTTGAACTTCCAGTAGTGTGTTGAATAAAAGTGGCAAGTGTGGACATCCTTGTCTTGTTTCCAGTCATAGAGGAAAAGCTTTCAGTTTCTCGCCACTGAGTATGATGTTTGCTATGGGCTTTTCATGTATGGCCTATATTATGTTGAGGTACATTCCCTCTATACCCACTTTTTTAAGAGTTTTTTCATGGTGAAAAATTTTATATTTAGAATTAGTCTGGATTCAGTTTAGATGATCCCAGTTTTGTTGGCAACAAAAGTTCAGAGCCAGTCAAACAAATGCCTTCTTCGCTTCATCAGGCCAGATCAGGGCGTTGATCTTGGCTATGTCAGTGTCGTGGAATTTCTTCACAGCCTGTTTGATCTGGTGTTTTTCGGCCTTGAAAACTGCAATAAACACGAATGTGGTGTTGTCTTCTGTCTTCCTCATGGCTCACTGGGTGGTCAGGGGGAAGTTGATAATGATATAGTAAAAGCTTGTTTCTCCTGGAGGTGTTCTTCCAAGGGTATCTGAGCTGCTTTCAGAGCTACAGTGTTTTAGGCACTGGAAGCTGGGTGACGTATATCGTTCTTTTGTGGCTGGGAATGACTTTTAGCACTGCTTTCTTAGCCTTCAGAGTCTTGGCTTTGGCAGAGACCGGGTCTTCCTTCTTCACTTTTGGTGTCATCTTTCTGAAAAGTTATCGAGAGCTTTTATCATGAATGGATGTTGAATTTTGTCAAGCACTTTTTCTGCATCTATTGAGATGATCATATGATTTTTATCTTTTGTTTATGTGGTGTACCACATTCATTGATTTGCACATGTTGAACCATCCTTGCATCCCAGTGATAAATTTCACTTTATCATGGTATGTAATCCTTTAAATATACTGTGGAATTTGGTTTGATAATATTTTGAGAATTTTTGCATCTATGTTCATCACAGATGTTGGCCTGTAGTTTTTTTGTTAGTGTCTTTGTCTGGCTTTGGTATCAGGGTAGTGATGGCCTCATAAAATGAGTTTGGGAGTGTTCCTTCCTCCTCGAATTTTTGGAAGTTTGAGAAGGGCTGGCACTAAATTTTCTTTAAATGTTTGCTAAAATTCACCAATGAAGCTATCTGCTCCTGGGCTTTTCTTTGTTGGGAGGTTTTTGACTTACTGATTAAATCTCCTCCCTAGTAATTTGTCTGCTCAGATTTTCTATTTCTTCATGATACAGTCTTGGTAAGTTGTGTGTTTCTAGGAATGTATTCATTTCTTCTAGGTTGTCCAATTTTTTGGCATATAATTGTTTATAGTAGTCTCTTATGATCCTTTGTATTTCTGCAATATCAGCTGTAATGTCTCCTCCTTCATTTCTGATTTTATTTGAGTCTTCTCTCTTCTTTTCTTGTTGAGTCTAGCTAAAGATTTGACTATTTTATCTCTTTAAAAAGCAAACAGTTCTTAGTTTCATTGATCTTTTCTATTGTCATAGTCTCTATTTCATTTATTTCTGCTCAGATCTTTATTTCCTTCCTTCTACTAACTTTGAGCTTAGTTTGTTCTATTTCCTTGAGGTATAAAGATAAGTTGTTTGAGATTTTTCTAGTTTCTTAATGTAGGTGTTTATCTCTATGAACTTCCCTCTTAGAAGTGCTTTTTCTGCATCCCATGAGTTTTGGTATGTTGTATTTCCACTTTTATTTGTCTCAAGATATTTTTAAATTCCCTTTTCTTCTTTGACCATTGGTTGTTCAGTAGATGGTATTTAATCTCCATATATTTGTGAATTTTCCAGTTTTCTTTTCTTTTTTTTTTTGCGGTACGCGGGCCTCTCACTGTTGTGGCCTCTCCCGTTGTGGAGCACGGACGCGCAGGCTCAGTAGCCATGGCTCACGGGCCCAGCCGCTCCGCGGCACGTGGGATCCTCCTGGACCGGGGCACGGACCCGTGTCCCCTGCATCGGCAGGCAGACTCTCAACCACTGCGCCACCAGGGAAGCCCTCAATTTTTTTTGTAATTAATTTCTAGTTTCATACAATTATGGTTGGAAAAGATGCTTGATTTGATTTCAGTCGTCTTAAATGTATTAAGACTTGTTTTGTGGCCTAATATATGATATGTCCTGGAGAATGTTCTACGTGCACTTAAAAAGAATATGTATCCTGCTGCTTTTGGACGGAATGTTCTGTGAATATCTGAAGTCCATCTGGCCTAATGCATAGTTTAAGTCTATCGTTTCCTTATTGATTATCTGGGTGATCTATCCATTGATGAAAGTGTGGTATTCAAGTCCCCTACTATTCTTGTATTGCTGTCAATTTCTCCCTTTAGGTCTGTTAATATTTGCTTTATGTATTTACGTGCTCCTCCTTAGCTGCACAAATATTTACAAATGTTATATCCTCTTGTTGGATTGACCCCTTTATCATTATATAATGACCTTCTTTGTCTCCTATTACACTTTTTGTCTTAAAGTCTATTTTGTCAGATATAAGTATAGCTACCCCAGGTTTCTTTTGGTTTCCATTTGCATGGAATATCTTTTTCCATCCTTTCACTTTCAGTCTGTGTTCTTAAAACTGAAGTGAATCTTTTGTAGACAGTGTATAGTTGGGTCTTGTTTTTTATCCATTCAGCCACTTTGTCTTTTGATTGGAGAATTTAGTCCATTACATTTAAAGTAATTATTGATAAGTATGGACCTACCACCATTTTGTTCATTGTTTTTGGGCTGTTTTATTATTCCTTTGTTTCTTCTTCTTTTGGTCTCTTCCTTTGTGAATTGTTGCTTTTCATGGTGGTATAAGTAGATTCCTTTCTGTTTATCTTTTGTATATCTACTGTTAGGTTAGCCTTGTGGTTACCGTGAGGCTTGCATAAAGCATCTTATAACAGTCTGTTTTAAATTGATACACTGAAGTTTAAATGCCTTCTAAAGCCCTAAGTTTTTAATTTTATGTTTTTTTTTTTTTTTTTTTGCGGTACGCGGGCCTCTCACCGCTGCGGCCTCTCCCGTCGCGGAGCACAGGCTCCGGACGCACAAGGCTCAGCGGCCATGGCTCACCGGCCCAGCCGCTCCGCGGCATGTGGGATCCTCCCAGACCGGGGCACGAACCCGTATCCCCTGCACCGGCAGGCGGACTCCCAACCACTGCGCCACCAGGGAAGCCCTAATTTTATGTTTTTGATGTCACAGTTTGCATCTTTTAAAAATATTACTATCTTTTTTTTTTTTTTTTTTTTGCGGTACTTGGGCCTCTCACTGTTGTGGCCTCTCCCGTTGCGGAGCACAGGCTCCGGACGCGCAGTCTCAGCAGCCATGGCTCACGGGCCCAGCCACTGCGCGGCATGTGGGATCTTCCCAGACCGGGGCACGAACCCGTGTCCCCTGCATCGTCAGGCAGACTCTCAACCACTGCGCCACCAGGGAAGCCCAAAAATATTACTATCTTTATATATTCTTTCTGTCCCCCTCTACCCCTTTTTTGGGTCTCATACAGTCTCCACTTTCCAAGTCAAATCTTTTACCTGTCCGCTTAATTCTATCCCATGACCAAATTCCCCAACCACTCTTTCCCATATTTTTATTTTTAGTTCATAGTTTCTTCTGAAAGCCTACCAAACATGATGTGGGTTCTCCATATGCCCCCAATATTTCATTGTTTAAATCTTGCAAAACTATCTCACCTCTGACTTTCCTTGAAAAACTTCTTTGCTGCCTTTACCCCTGATATCCAACATCTCATCACTTGACTTCTGCCTCAGACTCTATGGACGATGCCCTCTCAGAGCTCACCAGTGACCTCCCAAGGATCAGGTCCAAAGACTTTTTCATTGTACTTCCTTACCTTGGTGAACCCCTGCTCTCTGTGAAACTCCTCCTTTGGTTTGCACAGCATGCTACTGCCCCAGTCATCCCTCCCAACCCTTTCCTTGTTTGCCTTCTTCCTCCTCCTTGTACATCCCCTAAATTCTTCTTCAGAGGTATCGCCCATTCCTTCCATTTTGGCCAAGGAAGGGGAGTTTGGGAAGGCTGTTGGGACCTCAGCAAATGACAGGGTAGACAGCTGTTGCATACTCAAGCTTGATCCAGACTCACAGAGACATTCTGGGGGAGATATGGTGGGTGGGGCAGGTCAGCCTATATTTGCAGATAGTAAAGATACTTAGAGTCAGGTGGCTGCTAACTTTGGGGCTCTGGGTGCCCCACCCACTTCTGAACAAGACCCAGCCGCTAGGTAGAAATTCTGGAGAGCAGGGTTTGGGTGCTTCAGTGGGTATAGGGGCCTGGCTACAGCTGGGAAGTGTTTCCAAGTTCTAGTCAAGCAGGCTGTGGGCTGAGCAGGTAAATAGAGGGGAAACAAGAATCCACTGTAGAATTATGCTCCTAGTACATGCATCATGGTCTTAATCAGGACTAGCTTAGAGACTGGGCAGGATGACTTAGGCAGTTCCTGGACTCGCAGCATCGCTTATACCATGAACTTCAGTGCTGTCAACTTCATATAGGTGATCCTAGCCCTGGTCTGCCTGCCTGTCTGTCTCTTTCCTTCCATCTCTCTTTCTCAAACTTGCAGAAAAGTTGTAAGAATGGTAAAAAGAACCTCTTTTTTTCCTTGACTATTTGAAAGTAAGTTGGTAACATGATGCACCATTGACTCTGAATACCTTTATTTGTATTTTCTACAAACAAAGACCCTTTTATACATAACCAGAAGACCATCATCAGAACCGGGAAATTAACAGCCATACATTACTACCATTTAACTCTCAGACTCCATTTGAGTTTTACTTATTTCCCCACTAAAGTCTTTTGTAGAAAGAGAGTCTAGTTTAGAATCAGTCATGTCTCTTGATCTCCTTCAGACTGGAGTAGTTCCTCAGTCTTTCCTTAACTTTCACAATCTTGACAGTTTTGAGGATAACGAGTCCAACTATTTGTATAATATCCCTCAGTTTGGGTTTACTAATGTTTCCTCGTGATTAGATTTAAGTTATACATCTTTGCTAAGAATATTCCAGAAGTGATGTTGACTACTAAAAGGCATGAGATTTGAATTTGCTCCATTACTGATGATGTTAATTTTGATCACTAGATTCAGATAGTATCTCTCAGGCTTCTCCACGGTAAAGTTACTTTTCTCCTCTTTATAGTTAATGAATATTTTATGGGAAGTTACTTTGGGATTTTGTAAATATCATGTTAATCATCAGACTTTCAATTTATTTGTTAGTTTATGTGAGTATGGACTCATGGATTCCTATTTTATTCAATGGGTTTTAATCTATTTTTTAATGGTCTCATTGACTCTGTTTTCTTTCCCATATTCTATAATCACCCAATACATTATTATTATTATTATTACTTTAAGCAAAAAGTTATGTTTTGTTTTATTTTATTTATTTTTGTATTCCAAATGTCAGAGATAGAAAGGGCTTAAATAAAGTCCATGCTTTCCAACATCCTCATTTACAAGCAAACAACAATAAAACCCTGAAACCCAGAGATATTGGATGACTTCCAAGGTCATGGAATTAATGAGATAATCGAGGTTGGAATCCAAGGCTCTGATCCCAAACCAGTGCCTATCCTATTACACTGTGGTCACTTTGGCTCTACCACTCACTGTCTGGGCATCCATGAGTAACCTAATCACATTCTCTGTACCCCAATTTTCTCATCTGTTTAACAGGGATATAATGAGCCCCTCACTCTTTGGGCTTACATGAGGATCAAATGAGATAATTCATGTGAAATGCCTAGTGCAGTGTCTGACTCACGGTAAATATTCAATAAGTAAGAACTCTCATTATTATTGCAGATCTTCCTTGACTTATGATGGGGTTACGTCCCAATAAATCCATCATAAGTTGAAAAGACATTTAATACTCCTAGCCTACCAAACATTGTCACTTACCCTAGCTTATCTTAAACATGCTCAGAACACTTATATTAGCCTACAGCTGGGCAAAATTATCCAACACAAAGCATAATTTATAATCAGGTATTGAATATCTCATGTAACTTATTGAATACGTACTGAAACTGAAAAACAAAATGGTTTTATGGGTACAGAATGGTTCTCAGAGTATCGGTTGTTTACCATGGTGATTGTGAGGCTCACTGCTGCCTGCAGCATCACGAGAGAGTATCATACCATGTATTGCTGGCCTGGGAAAAGATCAAAATTCAAAATTCGAACTACAGTTTCTACTGAAAGTGTATCACTTTTGCACCATTGTGAAGTTGAAAAATCATAAGTCAAACCATAATAAGTCAGGTACCATCTGTACGAACGTTATGATTAACATTTCTGTCTTACATGTGAAGAAACTAGGTATAGGACCCTCGAATATACTTGACAAAGAGAACAAGATTTTTTTTCTCTTTATTTTCTTTTTACTTTTTGACCCCTAACCCCCACCACTGGCTCTGTAGTATAAGCTTGTTTTGTTTTGTTTTTTAAATTCCACATAGAAGAGAGATCTTACAGTATTTCTCTTTCTCTGTCTGACTTATTTCACTTAGTATAATGCCCTCAAAGCCCATCCGTGTTGTTGAAAATGGCAAGATTTCATTCCTTTTTCTCGCTGAATAATATTCCATTGTGTATATATACCACAATTTTTTATCCATTCATCCATCGGTGGACACTTAGGTTGTTTCCTTGTACTGCTATTGTAGCTAATGCTGCAGTGAACATGGAGATGCATATATATTTTCTAGTTAGTGATTTCATTTCCTTTGGGTAAATACCCAGAAGTGGAATTGTTAGATTATATGGTAGTTCTATTTTTAACTTTTTGAGAAATCTCCATACTGTTTTCCATACTGGCTGTACCTATTTACATTCCCATCAACAGTACATAAGTGTTCCCTTTTCTCCATATTCTCACCAACACTTGTTGTTCCGTTACTTTTTGATAACAGCCATCCTTACAGATGTGAGATTATATCTCATAGTGGTTTTGATTTGCATTTCCCTGATGATTAGTGATGTTGAGCACCTATTTGTGTACCTGTTGGCCATCTGTATATCTTCTTTGCAAAAATGTCTAGTCAGATCCTCTGCCCATTTTTTTTTTTCTTTTGCGGTACACGGGCCTCTCACTGTTGTGGCCTCTCCCGTTGTGGAGCACAGGCTCCGGACGCACAGGCTCAGCAGCCATGGCTCACGGGCCCAGCCGCTCCGCGGCATGTGGGATCCTCCCAGACCGGGGCACGAACCCGTGTCCCCTGCATCGGCAGGCAGACTCTCAACCACTGCGCCACCAGGGAAGCCCTCTGCCCATTTTTAAATTGGATTATTTGGGTTTTTGCTATTAAGTTATATGTGTTCTTTATCTATTTTGGATATTAGCCTTTTATCAGATATGACTTGCAAATATTTTCTCCCACACAGTAGATTGTCATTTCATTTTGTTGGTGGTTTCCTTTGCTGTGCAGAAGCTTTTAGTTTGCTGCAGTCCATCTTGTTTACTTATGCTTTTGTTGCTTTTGCTTTTGGTGTCAGATTTTTAAAAAATCATCCCCAAGGCCGGTGTCAAGGAGCTTACTTCCTATGTTTTCTTCTAGGAGTTTTATGGTTTCAGGTCTGAAGTTCAAGTCCTCAATCCGTTTTGAGTTGACTTTTGTGTATGGTGTAAAATAGTGGTCAAGGTTTATTCTTTTGCATGTGGCTGTTTAGCGTCCTTTTATCTTGTGTATTTATTAATGAATTATTGTATTATAGTTATTTTTACTACTTTTGTCTTATATAAGTGATTAATCTATCACCTTTACAACATTAGTTTTTTTTGAGATTTATACTTTGTTTTCCTGTTACTAATTAGTGATTTTTTGTTTCACCTTAAAGAAGTGTCTTTAACATTTATTCTAAGCCCAGTCTAGTGGTTATGAACTCCTTCAACTTTTGCTTGTGTGTAAAACTCTTTATGTCTCCTTCAATTCTGAAGGACAGCTTTGCCAGGTAGAGAATTCTCGATTGACACTTTTTTTCTTTCAGCACTTTGAATATATCATGCCTCTCCCTTTTGGCCTGCAAAGTTTCTGATGAAAAATTTGCTTTCAGTCTTATGGGAGTTCCCCTGTACCAAATGAGTTGTTTTTCTCTTGCTGCTTTTAAGATTGACCCCTTGTCTTTAACTTTTGACAATTTAATTATAATGGGTCTTGGTGTAGGTCTGTTTGGATTCATCTTCTTTGGAACTTTCGGGGCTTCATGGATCTGGATATCTGTTTCCTTCTCTAAGTTAGTGAAGTTTTCAGCCATTATTTCTTCAACTAAGTTTTCTGCCCCTTTCTCTCTTCTCTTTCTGGGATTCCTATAACACAAACATTGGTTGTGCCTTAAGTCCCTTAAACTATCTTCACTCCTTTTCATTCTTTTTTCTTTTTGCTGCTCTGAGTGGGTGAATTCCACTGCCCTCTCTTTGAGTTCACTGATCCTTTCTTCTGCTCCATCTAGACTGTTGTTGAAACTCCTCTTTTGGACTTTTCAGTGCAGTTATCTATTCTTCAGCTCTGTGATTTCTGTTTGGTACTTATTTATATTCTCTCTTTCTTGAAATTCTCACTGTGTTCAGACATTGTTCTCCTGATCTCAGTAAACACATTTATGACTGTTATTTTGAAATCTTTGTTAGGTAAATCACTTATCTCCACTTAATTAAGGTCTTTTTCTGAGGTTTTATCTTGTTCTTTCATTAGGAACATGTTCCTCTGTTTCTTCATTTTACTTGATTCTCTGTATTGGTTTCTGTGTGTTAGAAAAAAAAGTTTGATGAAACTTATTATTCTGCCCTGCCCTAGCTCTTGGTTGTCTCTCATACCTTTGTGATTGTCCAGGCAGCCTACTTTGTTTTAGTGGCTCCTAGTAGTTGAAGGTGTGCCAAGACCTGTCAGTGTCCCAAAGGAGAGGATCCCATCAGAACCTGGATGGAGGCTGACTGGAAGCGGGACCCTCAGGCAGCAGCTCTTAAAGTATGGAAATATAGCTCTTAAAGGGTAGGACTGGGTATTGCTCTGTGCTGCCTCTGTGCTGTGCCCTTGGGGGATAGCCTATTGAGAACTATCTTTCTGTTTGTTGCAGTCCTGTGGAACCTGGGAAAGAAGCCCTGCTGGCCACCAGAGCCAGGCAATCAAGGGGTGACTCCTAGCTGGCAGCCACAAAAATCAGCGTGCCATGTATGTGCACAAGCTCCTTTCAGGGAGCTACCAGCAGCATGAGGCAAAGGGAGAGTGCAGAAATGGCATCTGTGGCCTCCCAATCTCTGGATGGTATGGCAGTTTGTCCCTAGATGTGTGTTAAATAGAAGCCTGCCCTTCAGGTCAAAGCTTTAAGGTAGGGCTTCCCTGGTGGTGCAGTGGTTGAGAGTCCGCCTGCCGATGCAGGGGACACGGGTTCGTGCCCCAGTCTGGGAAGATCCCACATGCCGCGGAGCGGCTGGGCCCGTGGGCCATGGCCGCTGAGCCTGTGCGTCCGGAGCCTGTGCTCTGCAACGGGAGAGGCCACAACAGTGAGAGGCCCATGTACAGCAAAAAAAAAAAAAAAGCTTTAAGGTAAACAAATAGGCCTCTTTCACAGAAAGCCTGGGTGAATTTCAGTTTGCTGTCTCTGCACTGGGCCCTGGGGTTTAGCCGTGGTGAGTCCACATGAGCCCTTTAGAACTATTAACTTCCTGTAGCCTTCAGCTCTCATGGACGCAAGCCCTGTTAGCTTTCAAAGCTAGATGTTTGGGGGTTCCATATCTCAGGTGGAAATCTTAGGAGTTGGGGTGCCAGATGTGTCCAAACCCTTCTTAAGGGAAGCTGGGAACTTCCACCTGATTGTGTGTTGCCATGCTGCGGTGGGGTTTATGACAAGATGGTTTCTCAGCCTCTCCTCCCCACTTCAGTGTGGGATTTTTCTCATTCACTGTTTGTGTAGGAGTTGCTCAGCTAGCTTCTGGATTTCTTTCAGAGGGAATCGTTTCCTATGTTGTTGTAGGTTTGGTGTGTCTGTGATTTCAGGACCCTCCTATGTCACCGTCTTGAACCTAAAAATTTCCAGGATTTATATTTTGGATGATTTTCTAGATTTAAGAAAGTAAGAGAGAAAATGTTAATAATACAGAGTAAATTTAACTATGCATCAAGTCTGTAGCAGTTTCATTGTGAATAGCGCAAAAAAAAATTGAAGAACTATCCCTCCAGTATTCAAAAACTATTACATGCATCAACAAAGAAGTTACTCACGTCACTGATGAGTAAGCGGGATTCCTATGCACCTGGTATTTTACTTTCATCTTCCTGCTCAATGTGAAAGTATCCACTCCCATTCGTGTCGAAACGCCACTCATTTATCCATTGCAACCATAGTTAGGCTACCCAGACAAGAATTCGGCAAAAAAGTCAACAGAAGTATTTTGTGAGGACTTCCCTGGTGGCGCAGTGGTTAATAACCCACCTGCCAATGCAGGGGACATGGGTTCGAGCCCTGGTCCGGGAAGATCCCACATGCCACAGAGCAACTAAGCCCGTGCGCTACAACTACTGAGCCTGCGCTCTAGAGCCCACGAGCCACAACTACTGAAGCCCACGTGCCACAACTACTGAACCCTCACACCTAGAGCCAGTGCTCCGCAGCAAGAGAAGCCACCGCAATGAGAAGCCTGTGCACCACAATGAAGAGTAGCCCCGCTCACAGCAACCAGAGAAAGCCCCGCTCAGCAACGAAGACCCAACGCAACCAAAGATAGATAGATAGATAGATATATTAATTAATTAATTTTTAAAAAGTATTTTGTGAGAATCAACTGACTAAAAGAACTTATGGAGAAGAGTATTTTAGTATTATTTAGAAACTGTGTGCTGCACTTCCTTTATAGAAAGTTGACAATTTTTTTCCTTAAAGGGCCAGATGGTAAATATTTTAGACCCTACAGTCTCTGCTGCCACTACTCATTCTCAGCTCTGCCACTGGAAAACAGCCATAGGTGATATGTAAATGAATGGGCAAGGCTGTGCTATAATATTATATTTACAAAACCAGATGACTAGCCCCTGGACCAGTTTACTTACCTCTGCTTTTTATCAGTAAAATTTATAATAAACGTAGGTATGGGTATGTATACATTTTTCAGCAAGCCAGTTGTCAAACCGTTACCACACGCCATGGTTATCATCCCAACCAGTCCACAGTCCTCATTCTAAAGGGCTCCCCAGTGGCTTCTCATGGTCTAAAATACAATCATCAAGAATCTTTTAGGAGCAAACAAAGCCCTCTGTGCTCCTGCGTGCTCTCCACCTCCTTCACCGCCACTTTGTTCCCGCCACACCAGGCTCTCAATAGTTCCCTAAGCGCACCAGGCTTTTTCATGCCCCTGGGCGTGGCACTCACTGCTCTCTCTGTTTAGCCTGCTCTTCCTTTCTCCTGTCCTCCTGAAGGACTCTTGCTCCCCTGGCCCAGGTCAAGTTTTTCCTCTGTGCTATTCGCCTGGCCATTTTCTCCTCCTCTCACCTACTCAGTGCATTTAACACGTCCCACACTAGACCCCGCTCATCAAGGGCAGCTCCCGTCCCAGTGTCCTGCCTTCCGATCTCCCGCTGATGCTGCTGAACTCACTCATTAAATTCTTGATCCGTGGAGCTTGTCAAGGATCTTATGTTTTAAGGGTCATAATAAGGTATATCGTGCATGGAAGACTTTGTATCCCTTACTCTGCCAGTGTTTTTCATACATTAACTCCTGTAATCCTCACTGCAACTCATGAGGGTAGATATGATGATCCCCATTTTACAAACAAGGAAACTGAGACTTGGAGTGGTTGCACATAGGTGATATGTGACAGAACCAGGATGCACACCCCAGAGGAGTCAGCAATAAGGTTATAAAAGAAATACAAGTGCATAATATGGGCAGTCACACGAGAGAAAGGCTACTCTTACCTGGTAACCCGGGGGGATAGCTTCATGGAGGAGGTGTTGACTGAGACTGGATAGAATTTATCCTTGTGGGAGAAGCAGCCCATGCAGAAGCAAAAAGATAACCAGAGGCAAGAGAAGCGAGAATGGTCAGGTTTGGCCTGCCCCCTTGATGTGCTGTAGGCCAGGGCAGGTGGTGCTGAGGCAGCCTCTCTGCTGCCCACCTGCCTTTGTGTGGCTTCATCTGACAGTCCATACCCTCTTCTAGGTGCTTCAGGGACTGGAGCCATCCTGATGGGTGTTTAGATCGAAGTAAATTATACCATGTGTTCTGTGCCGCAATCCACCTGCCGTGTACCGATGAAATCAAGTTTATGTGTGCATTTGATGTGTCATGAAAGGAAGTTACATCAGGGCAGTTTGGGGGTCCGTGTAGAATGAGAAGGTAAGGTAGCAAATTGTCCACAGAGGAGCCTTGGGACTCTCTCAGGAAAAGCTGGAACCTGGTATCTCCACTGCTTGTGAAGGTTATTGGAGCTCCAGGACTGGATCCTTGTTAGGCATGTGGTAATGTTGTCAGTTCTAACTGCAGTGCTTCAGAATTCATTTTCCCATCATATTTTGGACGTATGCAGCCAATCAAAACTTAATACCCGGGACTTCCCTGGTGGTCCGGTGTCTAAGACTCTGTGTTCCCAGTGCAGGGGGCCTGGGTTCAATCCCTGGTCAGGGAACTAGATCCCACGTGCCGCAACTAAGAGTTGACATGCCGCTACTAAAAGATCCCACATGGCAACAGTGATCCTGCATGCTGCAACTAAGACCAGCGCAGCCAAATAAATTAAAAACAAAAACAAACTTAATACCCGACCATAATGCCATCAGCTCCTTTGCCTAAAAGGTCATTTGTTTCAACTATAGTCAAAGCAGAGTTTTTCTCTGAGGATTTTATTCCAGCTTCTGGACCTTCACGGCTGTGGCGCCTCTTTTAAATAATTTCTAAGAAGAAGATTCCAGTGAGTATGCCCTCCTGTAGTGCCGTTGCTGGAAAGAGAAGCAAGGAGGAGGAAGAATTTGGCCTGTTTTCCATTAGATTTGCTCTGCCCCATTTTGGAGAAATCTGACTCTTGCAGAAATCGACTCTGCTTTGCTGAAGGCTGAGCTTCTGGTTGTGATTTCAGAGCCCAGCTCCAGGAGACTGAAGAAAGCATGCATTTACCCATCTTCTTCATGACCACCCCATCCCGAAACTTAGAATCACAATGTGAGGAGTGGGGTAAATAAAACTTTTCCTTATTACTTCCGTCAAACAAGATGGCTGTGGCCGGGGGACTGAACAGGTATGACATACGTACCCAGGGGCAAGAGAGGAGGAAGTGAACGGCCCCTCTCAGCCCGGTGCCATTTATATACCACAGGTGCTAGTTGAGTTCTTTCATTCTGAGCACGAACCAGAGCTACGGTATGATACAGAAGAACCACGGGTGCAGCCTGCCCCCAGGCGGCTTTGAGTCTAGGAGAGGTTGGTCAGGTTTCTGATCATTAGAACTATCAAAGTGAATTTAAGTGCCTAAGCACAGAGCATTGGCAGGTTCAGAACAAGCAGAGGGTAATCCGTAAGGAACGCCGGACCATGGACATCCCTACAGGAGGAATGTTAAAGCTACCCACCAGCACTGGAGAACGGCAGCACCTGGAAGCACTCATACTAAACGGTGAGGAACGTGGAAAAGTGAGATTAACGCAGTGGTTCTCAGCCCTGGCTGCATGTTGGAATTACCTGCAGAGTTAAAAAAAACAAAATGCAGTGATGCCTGAACCCCAGGGGCTCTGATGGAATGGGTCTGGGGTATAGACTGGGCATGAGGGTTTCTAAGAGCTCTGCAGGGAACTATAATGTACTTGTCAAGGTCAAGAACCACCAGGCTACAGAGTGGTTTGGATCTGGTGTGACTGGTTAGGTGCATCTAGGGAAGTTTCCTGCTGGACGTTTTATGGGGGGATAGGAGTGTGGTTTGACCAGAGGATCATGGAAGGGCAGGCGAAGCGGATGGCCTATGTGTAATTCACACAGGGAGGGCCAGGCCACAGTGGAACTGCCAGGGGTGGGACCAAGTCTTCATCATCTTTGTATGTCCCTCCTGGGCCTGGGCACACAGAAAATGTCTGTGGAATGGCTGTTTGCATCCTGTGGGAAGGAAGCCTCGGTGTCTGGGTAGCAGTGAGGTTCCTGCGTGGGCTCGTCCACAGGCTTCAGATGGACTAGGGAGCGCAGGGCACAGCACCGATGCTGAGTTCCAGCAAGTCAGCAGGAAGAGCTTCTCAGACAGGCATTGGCCCTAGAGAAGGCTGATGGAGAAAATCACTGTCCCTGCTGGCTTGAGAGCACTATGGAGGTAGAGACCCTACCTGTCTTCACAGCAAGCACCTGTTCTAGAGCCTGGTACACGGAGCAGGGACAGGGGTCCTCCCAGAATGGACAGGTGATGTTCTGGGCGGTAGTCCCCCCACCTAGGGTTGGTCCCAGGCACAGGAGCTTCTCTTTCTGCAGGGCCTGCCCCAAAGGCACTTGACTTCCTTATTATAGGCAGACTTGGGACATACGCAATAGAAGTTAATTCCACGGTCTATGTCCCAAGCCCTGTTATCTGTTTCAACTGATAGTATTCTTTTTTTTCCATTTCTCTTCCACATTAATGTTTCATGGCTAGGAGATCTGGTAGGGGAAGTAATGGTGTGTATGGGATTCATTTAGTTTTCTGTTTCAATGTAAATGTGAGAAATTCACCCAGTACCCTTTAGGCCATGACAATGACTATTGTTTTAAAAAGTCGTTTTCAGTAGCTCGTGGATCTTATGGCTCTACAGGGCTGAAACTCCAAGTCTTGTTTCCTGGTCACTGTGGGCCCCCTGCTGAGGCTGCCCCCTTTAGCCACAGAGCACAGGGCTCCATGTAAGCGTCCAAGTAAGGGGTACCATGCAGATCACGTTCCAGGATCACACAGTGGTGCTGAAGGTCCCGTACTCCCCCGGGAGGAGCCTGAGACACGTGCTACAGGGTGGGTCTCAGCTCTCAGGAGCTGCTGCCCCAGGGAGGTGACCTGTGCCGATGGGCAAGGCTCAGGCCGGGAGCTTTCTGCTTCCGAGGAGGTCGTTACCCCTCACCGCGGTCCTGCCTCTCCTTCTGGGCCTGAGAACCTCAGCACCTGTGCTTGGGGAACGTATTGCTGCAGAAACACAGCCTTTCCAGGCCAGTTGGCGGGAAGTGGGGAGGCTGGGCCAGCACCTGTACGCGTTGCCTTACCTTACCTTTAGATAAATCAGTTAATACTCAGAGGGAATTGTTTCAGTGATTGCTCCAGAGTTGTTTTCTGTATTAGGAATTTAAAGTGATGTTAAAACTATATCATCTTTCAAATATCTAATCAAGACTTGGGGGCTTCAGGGTTCTAGGCTTTGCTCGCGACTGGCAGGCTCCTGGTGGCCAGCAAGGGTCCTTCAGTGCAGGTGTGCAGCGTCAGGCCCAGAGCAGGCCAGAAGCTGCTGGGGACCAGGGGAATCCAGGTCCTCTGGGGCCTCCTGACTCATCAGCTTCTATTGGAGCAGGAGGGTAAACTGCTAGGAAAAAAAGACCTTTCAAAAGTGGTTTTTTAGACAATATTGACTGCTATTTGTGAACTTATAAAGAAGAGGGGGTGTTGAAATTTGACTTCCCAAGAAAACACAAAACAAGTGTCTTTCCTAAAAAGGGAAGGGAAAGGAGGACAGGAAAAGAACTTGCCTCATTTTGTTCAGAATGAATCTCCTCCTTATGCAGCTGCTGAAGGTGAGCCAGAGTTCTGATGTACTTTCTGGGATGAGGTCTGTGTTCCTCTTGGTTCAGTGGTGCAGAGAGTGGGTGTCACCCCTTGTGGAGTGCACTGTGCAGAAGAGCTACCCTGTCTGTGGTTGATTTCATCTCTGGCCCAAAGCACACTTTCCAGCTAGTCTTGTTGGCAGCACCCTGACCTTTAATTCTGGAAGTACCAGTGGTGGCCTAGGGAGTTTTACGTTTTGCTAAGGTTGTGACAACACTGGTCACAGACCTAAGTGGATCGTCTGTGTGTCTTTTCATTCATGAGCTGGCCCCCTTGCCTGTCCCTCTACAACGCGATTGTCACCTCCAACGCATCGGCAGGGGCCAGTAAAGCTGGTGTGGCCTTTGCGACTAATATTCCCCCACGGGAGGATAGGGTTCCTCACGTGTGAAAATAATTTGATTCCCTGAAGAAGTCTTGACCTTTAGCCTGCCATCTTCTGCAGCAGCCTTTAGAGAAGAAAGCACAATTTCAGGACGGTCTTTCAGGTCCAGCTCTCTTCTTCCTCCAAAAGGACATCACTTTCTCCACTGAGTTGAAGCTACTCCTCCTCTCCCTAACCATCCTGCACCCCCTGCCAGATTCATCTTCCCAAGATGCCACTCAGATCATTCAGTTCTACCTTAAAAACTTCCAGTGGCTCTCTGGTGACTGTAAGGGCTGTCAAGGCGATACCGTTCCAGAACTGGGCCCCTTGTCACTCCTGTGACATGATTTCCCCCTAGAGCCTACACTCTAGAAGGCTCAGCTTCTTGGCACCCTCTTTTGTTCTGGTTCCAAAGTGCCAGTTACATATTCAAAGGCAGATATAGGAATCTAGTTGTCCCCTTCATAGTGGCCTCTGGCCTTTCTGGGCCGTGGCTGTACTTCCTGATGCATCACACAGCCCAGCCCTTGGTCAGGTTCTGTCCAGCTACACTTATCACCCCAAGCAGCTTTCAGTTTCTTCTCCATCCTGATTCCTCCTTCCTTGAAGGGCTTTATGCAGTGCAAGGTAGGTGACTGATACATTCAGATTAAATTAGGTTATCTGAAGTTATTCATACTTAAGTTACCAGCATCATATCTTACAAGTTAATCACTGGAAAGGGACTTGATGAGATACCCAAAAGGAAAAAGACACCCTCTGTTCTATTCTAGTTTTATTAAGTCAAGTAAACAATACTCAGATATAGGAAAACAAAGAAAAGTAAAGGGGCATGGGTAGACTCCATCTTAAAGACGCATGGAGAAAAGATGGGCATAAGAGTTGTTTTGACCAAAGAATTATCCGTATTCTCTGACAAATGAGGTATTGTGGGGGGTGAGACAGAAAGGGGAGCAAAAGATGGCTTCAAATAGGTGGCCAGGGCTTTGGCCCGGGCATTCATGGACAACCACAAATTCAGAGGTGGGAAGGGAGGTCATGGGGCACCAGATGGAGGCCTCTGCTGGACAAGAGAAGCAAGGAGAATGGGGTGTGCTGGGCTGAGGATCTGGGGGCTGGTAGATATGCAGAGGAGAGGGGAATCCAGGGTGATTCCACAGTGACCCACTACACCTGAAAATGATGAAGCACAATACAGTAGTCCCCCTTATCCATGGTTTCACTTTCCATGGTTACAGTTACCTGCAGTCAACCATAGTCCAAAAATATTAAATGGAAAATTTCAGAAATAAACAACTCGTAAATTTCTCTCTTTTTTGCATTGAATTATAGTTGATTTACAATGTTGTATTAGTTTCTGGTATACAGCAAAGTGATACATATATATATGTATACATTTATATATTCAGTTATACATATATATATCCTTTTTCATCTTCTTTTCCATTATGGTTTATTACAGGATATTGAATAGAGTTCCCTGTGCTATACAGTAGGACCTTGTTGTTTATCTATTTTATATATAGTAGTTTGTATCTCCTAATCCCAAACTCCTAATTTATCCCTCCCCCACCCCCTTTCCCCTTTGGTAAACAGAACTTTGTTTTCTATGTCTGTGAGTCTGTTTCTGTTTCATAAATGAGTTTATTTGTGTCATATTTTAGATTTCACATATAAGTGATATATTCTATTTGTCTTTCTCTTTCTGACTTACATCACTTAGTATGATAATCTCTAGGCCCACCCATGTTGCTGCAAATGACATTATCTCATTCTTTTTAATGGCTGAGTAATATTCCTTTGTATATACGTACCACATCTTCTCTATCCATTCATCTGTCGATGGACATTTAGGTTCCTTCCATGTCTTGGATACTGTGAATAGTGCTGCTGTGAACATAGGGGTGCATGTCTCTTTTCGAATTAGAGTTTTCTCTGGATATATGCCCAGGAGTAGGATTATTGAATCATATGGCAACTCTATTTTTAGTTTTTTGAAGAAACTCCATACTGTTTTCCATAGTGGCTGCACCAATTTACATTCCCACCAACAGTGTAGGAGGGTTCCCTTTTCTCTACACCCTCTTCGGCATTTGTTGTTTATAGACTTTTTAATGATGGCCATTCTGACCGGTGTGAGGTGGTACCTCATTGTAGTTTTGATTTTCATTTCTCTAATAACTAGAAATGTTGAGCACCTTTTCATGTCCCTGTTGGCCATCTGTATGTCTTCTTTGGAGAAATGTCTATCTAAGTCTTCTGTCCATTTTTTAATTGCGTTGTTTGTTTTTTTATTATTGAGTTGTATGAGTTGTTTGTGCATTTTGGAAATTAAGCCCTTGTTGGTTGCATCATTTGCAAATATTTTCTCCCAGTCTGTAGGTTGTTTTTTCATTTTGTTTACAGTTTCCTTTGCTGTGCAAAAACTTTTATTGTGACTATATAGTATCCAGTCTTACATTTAGGTTTTTCATCCATTTTGAATTTATTTTTGTATATAGTGTTAGAGAATGTTCTAGTTTGATTCTCTTACATGTAGTAGTCCAATTTTCCCAGAACCACTTATTGAAGACACTGTCTTTTCTCCATTGTATGTTCTTGCATCCTTTGTCATAGATTGACCATAAGCGTGTGGATTTATTTCTGGGTTCTCTGTCCTATTGCATTGATCTATATGTCTGTTCTTGTGCCAGTATCATACTGTTTTGATGACTGTAGCTTTGTAGTATAGTCTGAAGTCTGGAAGCAAGCTTTCTCCAGCTCTGTTCTTTTTTCTCAAAATTGTTTTGGCTTATTTGGGGTCTCTTGTGTTTCCATACAGATTTTTAAAATTTTGGTTCCAGTTCTGTGAAAAATCCCATTGTTAATTTGATAGGGATTGCATTGAATCTGTAGAATGCCTTGCATAGAATGGTCATTTTAATGATATTAATTCTTCCAATCCAAGAACCTGTTGTATCTTTCCATCTGTTTGTGTCACCTTCAATTTCTTTCAGCAGCATCTTATAGTTTTCAGAGTACAGGTCTTTTGCCTCCTTAGGTAGGTTTATTTCTAGGTATTTTATTCTTTTTGATGTGATGGTAAATGGGATTGTTTCCTTAATTTCTCTTTCTGTTAGTTCATTGTTAGTGTATAGAAATGCAACAGATTCCTGTATATTAATTTTGTATCCAGTGACTTTATCAGATTTGTTGATGAGCTCTAGTAGTTTTCTGGTAGCATCTTTAGGATTTTCTATGTAGAGCATCATGTCATCTGCAAACAGTGACAGTTTTATTTCTTTTCCAATTTGGATTCCCTTTATTTCCTTTTTTTTCTCTGATTGCTGTGGCTAGGACTTCAAAAACTATGTTGACTAAAAGTGATGAGAGTGGGCATCCTTGTCTTGTTCCTGATCATAGACAGAATATTTTCAGCTTTTCATCATTGAGTATGATGTTAACTGTGGATCTGTCATGTACGGCCTTTATTATGTTGAGGTATGATCCCTCTGTGCCTACTTTCTGGAGAGTTTTTATCATCAGTCGATGTTGGATTTTATCAAAAGCTTTTTCCGCCTCTATTGAGATGATCATATGGTTTTTATTCTTCACTTGGTTAATGTGGTGTATCACATTGATTGCTTTGCGGATATTGAAAAACCCTTGCATCCCTGGGATAAATCCTGCTTGATCATGGTGTATGATCCTTTTAATGTATTGTTGGATTTGTTTTGCTACTATTTTGTTGAGGATTTTTGCATCTCTGTTCATCAGGGATATTGGCTTGTACTTTTCTTTTTTGTGATATCTCTGTCTGTTTTTGGTATCAGGGTGATGGTGGCCTCATAGAATGAGTTTGGAAGTATTCCTCCCTCTGCAATTTTTTGGAATGGTTTTAGAAGGATAGATGTTAACTCTTCTCTAAATGTTTGGTAGAATTCACCTGTGAAGCCATCTGGTCCTGGACTTTTGTTTGCTGGGAGTTTTAAATTATTAATTCAATTCCAGTACTGGTAATTGGTCTGTTCATATTTTCTATGTTTTCCTGATTTGGTCTTGGGAGATTATACCTTTCTAAGAATTTGTCCATTTCTTCTAGATTGTCCATTTTATTGGTGTATATTTGCTCATAGTAGTCTCTTATGATCCTTTGTATTTCTGTGGTGTCAGTTATAATTTCTTTTTTATTTCTGATTTTATTGATTTGGGCCCTTTGCCATTTTTTCTTGATGGCTCTGGCTAGAGGTTTATCAGTTTTGTTTATCTTTTCAGAGAAACAGCTTTTAGTTTCATTGACCTTTTCTATTATTTCCTATTATTTTTTTAGTCTCTATTTCATTTATTTTTGCTCTGATCTTTATGATGTCTTTCCTTCTACTAACTTTGGGTTTTGTTCGTTCTTCTCTTTCTGGTTGCTTTAGGTGTGAGGTCAAATGGTTTATTTGAGATTTTTCTTGTTTCCTGAGGTAAGCTTGTATCACTATAAACTTCCCTCTCAGAACTGATTTTGCTGCATTCCATAGGTTTTGGATAGTTGTGTTTTCATTATCATTTGTCTCTAGGTATTTTTTTATTTCCTCTTTGATTTCTTCAGTGATCCATTAGTTGTTTAGTAGCATATTGTTTAGACTCCACATGTTTGTGTTTTTATGCAGTGTTTTTCTTGTAGTTCATTTCTAACTTCATAGTGTTGTGGGTGGAAAAGATGCTTGATGTGATTTCAGTTTTCTTATATTTACTGAGGCTTGCTTTGTGGCCCAGGATGTGATCTATCCTGGAGAATGTCCCATGTGCACTTGAAAAGAATGTGTATTCTGCTGCTTTCGGATGGAAGCAATATCAGTTAAGTCCATCTGGTCCAATGTGTCATTTAAGGCCTGTGTTTCCTTATTGATTTTCTGTCTGGATGACCCATTCATTGAGGTAAGTGGGGTGTTAAAAGTCCCCCACTATTATTGTGTTACTGTCAATTTCTCCTTTTTTAAAAAAAAATTTCTCCTTTTATGTCTGTTAACAATTGCCTTGTATATTGAGGTGCTCCTTTGTTGGGTTGCGTATATATTTACATTTGTATTATCTTCTTCTTGGATTGATCCTTTGATCATTATGTAGTGTCCTTCTTTGGCTCTTGTGACAGTCTTTATTTTCAAGTATATTTTGTCTGATATAAGTATTGCTACTCCATCTTTCTTTTGATTTCCATTTGTGTGGAATACCTGAAACCCTCAGTTTCAGCCCGTATGTGTCTCTAGATCTGAAGTGAATCTCTTGTAGGCAGCATATATACGGGTCCTGTTTTTGTATCCATTCAGGAAGTCTCTGTCTTTGGGTTGGAGCATTTAGTCTGTTTACATTTCAGGTAATTATCAATATGTATGTTTCTATTGCTATTTTATTGATTGTTTTGGATTTGTTTTTATAGAGTGTTTTTCCCCCTTTCTTCCTTTGTTCTCTTGTGATTTGATGACTATCTTTACTGTTATGTTTGGATTCCTTTTTCTCTTTTGTGTGTATGTCTATTATAGATTTTATTTTGCAGTTACCGTGAGGTTTTTATATAGCAGTATATATATGTATGCTTGTTTGAAGTTGCTGATCTCTTAGTTTCAAATGCATTTTAGATACCCTGTATTTGTACTCTCCTCCCCTCATGATTACTGTTTTTGATATCATATTTTACATCTAATTGTTAACTGCTTATTGTGGATACAAATGATTTTACTACTTTTGTCTTTTAACCTCCCTACTAACTTTGTATGTGGATGATTTCCTACCTTTATTGTATATTTGCCTTTACCAGTAAGCTTTCCCATTTTGTAATTTTCTTGTTTCTAGTTGCGGCCTTTTCTTTTCCACCTAGAGAAGTTCTTTAGCATTTGTTGTAAAGCTGGTTTGGTACTGTTGAATTCTTTTAGCTTTTGCTTGTCTGTAAAGCTTTTGATTTCTCCATCAAATCTGAATAAGAGCCTTGCTAGGTCGAGTATTCTTTTTTTTTTCAATGATAATATAGTTTTAATAATAATAGCCCAAAATAGAAAGTCTATATGTGGCTTTTTACTCAAAATTTGTTTTCATGAAATTAGTTCTGTAACTAGAATGGTTTTATATACATACGGATTGGAATTTTACAAATGCAAGGATATATCATATTTGAAATCCGTAAGTTTTCTAGACTCTTGTTTATACACTTAGGCAATATATGTTCACCATTACCTTGTGCAATATAATATTCATCCAAATTATAATTAAAAGGTCATAAAATCACCTTTTATTGATTAAAAAGGGGTCTTAACACTGCAAATACCAATGAGAAAAGCTGAGTAAAAATGTTTGTTAGTTATGCCAGGGTTTCTACCACGGGTTGTGTTGTGCACATGGCAGTACAAGGATACCCCCTCTAAGAACAATGAGAGAAGCCAGATAAAACACAAAGTTCTAAGTTTGAAGTCATCACAGAGCTGCTGAGACAACCAGGAATTGAGAGGCCAAGAGGCTGGGGAGAAGGGAACTCAGGAGAGATGAGCCTCCTTCTTTGACCTGTTTTTCGCCTTGGGGAATTTGCTGGTTTCTTTTTTTTTTTTTCTCACACACACACACACTGTATTTTATTTTTACAAGAGATAAATAAACTGACACCAAGCATTGTAAATGGATGTAGGTCGAGTGTTCTTGTTTGTAGATTTTTCTCTTTCATCAGTTTAAGTGTATCATGCCACTCTCTTCTGGCCTGCAGAGTTTTTGCTGAAAAGTCAGCTGATAGCCTTATGGGAGTTCTCTTGTATGTTTTTTGTTGCTTTTCCCTTGTTGCTTTTATTTTTTTTAATATTTATTTATTTAGGCTGTGCCAGGTCTTAGTTGGGGCATGCGGGATCTTTGTTGTGGCATGCGGGATCTTTAGTTGCAGCATGTGAGCTCGTAGTTGTGGCCAGGGATCAAACCTGGGCCCCCTGCATTGGGAGTGTGGAGTCTTACCCACTGGACCACCAGAGAAGTCCCTCCCTTGTTGCTTTTAATGTTCTCTCTTTGTCTTTGTCATTTTGATTACGGTGTGTCTTGGTGTGTTCCTCTGTGGGTTAATCTTGTATGGGACTCTACACTTCCTGGACTTGGGTGACTGTTTCCTTTCACAGGTTAGGGAAGTTTTCAGGTATTATCTCTTAAAATATTTCCTCAGGCCCTTTCTCTCTCTCTTCTCCTTCTGGGGCCCCTATAATGTGGATGTTAGGGCACTTGATGTCATCCCAGAGGTCTCTTAAACTGTCCTCATTTCTTTTTCATTCTTTTTTCCTTTTTCTGCTCTGTGGTAGTGATTTCTACTCTTCTGTCTTCCAGCTCACTGATTCGTTCTTCTGCTTCATTTAACCAACTATTGATTCCATCTTGTGTCTTTTTCATTTCTGTTATTGTATGCTTCAATTCTGTTTGGTTGTTCTTTATATTTTCTAATTCTTTGTTAAAAATTTCAGATTTCTCGCTCTGTGTATCCATTCTTCTCCCAAGTTCTCTGATCATCTTTACTGTCATTACGCTGAACTCTTTCATGGAAAGATTGCCTCATCTTTACTGTCATTATTCTGAACTCTTTCTTGGATAGATTGCCTATCTCCATGTCACTTTCTTCTGGGGTTTTGTCTTGTTCCTTCGTCTGAAACATATTCCTGTTGTCTCATTTTGTTTACATTTTTATTTCTATTTTTGTGTATGTGGTAGGTTGGTTACATTTCTCGACCTCGGAGAAGCGTCCCTCTGTAGGAGACATCCTGTGCATCCCCGCAGTGCACTCTCCTCTCATCACCAAGGCCAGGGGCCAGCTGGTCCCAGGGTGGTGTCTGGCCTGCATTTGCAGATTCGTCTGCAGGCTGCAGGACCATAGTTTTATTGCTTCTGATGTCTGCCCCCTCGTGGGTGAGACTGGTCTAGAGGCTTGTGCAGGCTTCCTTGTGAGAGGGGCTGGTGCCTGCCCACTGGTGGCTGGAGCTGGTTCTTGGCCCTCTGGTGGGCAGGGCCATGTCTAGGGGCATGTCTAGAGGGCTCAGAAGTCTTTAGGCAGCCTGCCTGCTTATGGGTGGGGCTGTGTCCCCACCCAGTTAGTTGTTTGTCCTGAGGCATCCCAACAGTGGAGCCTACATGCTGTTGGGTTGGGCCATGACTTGGTTCTAATGACCCAAGCAAGATGTCGGCCTCCAAGAGAGTCTATGCAGATGAATACTCCCAATGTACCTGCCACCAGTATCTATGTCCCCTGGGTGAGCCACAGCTGTCCCCTGCCTCCCCAGGAGACCCTCCAAGACCAGCAGGTAGGTCTGGCCCAGGCCTCTATGAAATTACTGCTTTTGCCCTTGGTCCTGGTGCAACATGAGATTTTGTGTGTACTCTTTAAGAGTGGAGTCGCTATTTCCCCTGATCCTGTGTAGCTCCTGCAGTCAAGCCCTGCTGGCCTTCAAGGCCAAATGCTCTGGGGGCTCCTCTTCCCAGTACCAGACTCCTGGGCTCGGGGGCATGACATGGGACTCAGAACTCTCACTTCTGTGGGAGAACCTGTCTAATATAATCATTCTCCAGTCTGTGGGTCACCACGCAGGGCGGGGGCAGGGGGAGGTGAGGTATGGGACTTGATTATCCCGAGTCCACCCCTCCTATTGGTCTCACTGTGGTTCCTTCTCTTGTCTTTAGTTGTGGAAGATCTTTTCTGGTAGGTTTCAGACTTTTTCAGTGATGGTTATTATGCAGATTGTTGTGATTTTGGTGTGCTTGTAGAGGAGGTGAGCTCAGGATCCTTCTATTCCACCATCTTGTCTGCTCTCTCTCTGTTTCTGTTTTGTTATATTCATTCGTTTTGCTTTTTAGATTCCGTGTATAAGTGATTACATACAGTATTTTTCTCTGACTTATTTCACTAAGCATAATACCCTCCAAGTCCATCCATGTTTTTGCAAATGGCAGAATTTCATTCTTTTTATGACTAATATTCCATAGTAGGTATGTATGTATGTATATATGTGTGTGTGTGTGTGTGTGTGTATATATGTGTATATATATATATATATATATATATATATATATATATATATATATATACACCACATTTTCTTTATCCATTCATCTGTTGATGGACATAGACTGCTTCCATATCTTGACTGTTATAAATAAAGCTGCTATGAACATTGGGGTGCATATATCTCTTCAAATTAGTGTTTTTGTTTTCTTCAGGTAAATACACAGGAGTGGAATTGCTGGATCATATGGTAGTTCTATTTTTAATTTTTTGATGAATCTCCATACTGTTTTCCACAGTGGCTGCACTAATTTACGTTCCCACCGACAACCCTAGCGTACTAGGGTTCATTCCATTTTCTCCACATCCTTACCAACATTTGTTGTTTGCAGGCTTTTTGACGATTAACCATTCTGACAGATGTGAAGTGTTATCTCACTGTGGTTTTGATTTGCATTTCCTTGATGATTAGTGATGCTGAGCATCTTTTCATATGCCTGTTGGCCATCTGTGTATCTTCTTTGGAAAAATGTTTGTTCAGGTCTTTTGCCCACTAAATTGGATTGTTTATATTTGTCATATTGAGTTGTATGAGCTGTTTATATATTTTGGATATTAACCTCTTACCAGTCATATTATTTGCAATTATTTTCTCCCATTCAGTCTTTTCATTTTGTCAGTGGTTTCTTTTGCTGCACAAAAGCTTTTACGTTTAATTAGGTGCAATTTGTTTATTTTTCCTTTTGTTTTCTTTGCCTGAGGAGACAGGGATTAAAAAATATTGCTACAACTTACATCAGAGGGTGTTCTGGATACATTTCATTTCTTTTTCTTGCCTTATAGCAGTGAATCGAGCCCTCATCACAGTGTTGAATAGAAGTGATAAAGCAGAGATTATTGCCTCATAGCTAATTCTGGGGGGAGAGCATCATTAAATATGATGTTAACTATAAGTTTTTTGTATCTAATACTTACTAGATCAAGGAAATTTCTTTCTATTATTAGTCTGCTGAGAGTTGTTTTTTTTTTTTTAATCAGGAGTGGATATTGGGTTTTGTCAAGTGTTTTGCTTTTTTTTAAAATCTATTGAGATGCCTTTTTTTCCCATTTAGTCTGTTAATATGGCGAATTTTATTGATTTTTAAATGTTAAATCAACCTTCACTTCTTGGCATAAATGCCATTTGTTGTATTATCCTTTTTACACATTGTTAGATTTGATTTGCTAACATGTTAAGAATTTCTGCATCTCTGTTCATGTGGGATATTAGTTTCTAGTTTTCTTTTCTTGTAATGTCTTTGTCTAGTTTTGGAACCAGTGTAATGTTGGCCTCATAGAATAAGTGGGGAAATATTTCCTCCTCTTTGTTTTTCTGGAAGAGGTTGAGAATTGGCGTTATTTATTCCCTAAATATTTCATAGAATTCCTCATCTGGGCCTGAAACTTTTGGTTTCACTGATTTCATCTATTTGTGTGTGTGTGTGTGTTCTATTCTATTGATTGCTGCTTTGATCTTTATTATTTCCTTTCTTCTGCTTACTTCAGGTTTACTTGCTGTTCTTTTTCTGATTTTTTAAGATAGAAGCTGAGGTTATTTTTTCTAACATAAATATTTACTGCTATAAATTTCCCTCTAAGTATTGCTTTAGTGCATCCCCAAATTTTGATATGTTGTTGTTTGGGAGGTCCCAAGACCACCCATACGTTTGGAGATTCACTAAAAAGACTCAGGGACACAGAGGCAGTTGTACTCATGGCTATAGTTTATTACAACAATCATAAAAGGGAAAAGATATCAGGCAGAGTCTGGAGGAAAACAGGCATATGCTTCCAGTGTTCTGCCCTTCCTTTCCCCAGATGATGTCACACAGAATAAGCTCCTTTCTGTAGCAGCAGAATGCAACAGTGTGTGTGCACTATTTTCACCCCTGTACTCAAAGTCCAAGGCTTTTACTGGGAGCTGGTCCCAGTAACACAAGAGCCAGCCACAAATATCAAAATTCCTATCTCCCAGAAGGAAAGCAGGTGTCATACCCCAAATGGGCTAAACAGTCTTATCATTGTAGGGAACATTCCAAAAGTCAAGTTCACAGACACCAGCCAATGGCCAACCCTGAAAACAGACTCCTCTGAAGATTACAACCTCAGACCTGCTCTCTGAACTCTTTCTTGCACTGCGTATTTTCATTTTCATTTAGTTCAAAATGCTTTCCAATTTCCCTTTTGATTTCTACTTTGGTCCATGGGCTATCCAGAAGTATGGTTTTTAGTTTCCAAATATTTGGGGATTTTACAGATACTTTTCTATTATTCGTTTTTAATTTAACTCTGTGTGGTCAGAGAATATACTTTTTGTGATTTGAATCCATTTAAGTTGTTTGAAACTTGTTTTTATGGTCAGATAAATGTCCATCTTAGTCAACATTTCAAGTTCATTTGAAAACAATGTGTATTCTTTTGTTGGGTAGTGTTCTATAAATGCCAATTAGGTCAAAGAGGTTGATTGTGTTCTTCATATTTTACATATTTTTACTAATTTTGTCTAGTTCTATCAGGTTCTGAAAGAACAGTGTTAAGATCCTCAACTGTCATTATGGGCTCGTCTCTTTCTTTAATTCTATCAATTCTTATTTCATGTGTTTTGAAGCTCCATTGTTAAGTAATATACATTTATGATTATTATATCTTTCTGATGAATTGACCCTTTTATCATTATGAAAAGTTCCTCTTTATATCTTTTTAAATAAATTTATTTATTTATTTATTTTTGGCTATGTTGGGTGTTCGTTGCTGTGCTCGGGCTTTTCTCTAGTTGCCATGAGCGGGGGCTACTTTTTGTTGTGGTGCACAGGCTTCTCGTTGCGGTGGCTTCTCTTATTGCAGAGAATGGGCTCTAGGCGTGCAGGCTTCAGTAGTTGTGGTGCGAGGGCTCAGTAGTTGTGGCTTGTGGGCTCTAGAGCACAAGCTCGGTAGTTGTGGCACACGGGCTTAGTTGCTCTGCAGCATGTGGGATCTTCCCAGACCAGTGCTTGAACCCATATCCCCTGCATTGGCAGGCGGATTCTTAACTACTGTGCCACCAGGGAAGTCCCTCCTCTTTATATCTGATAATACTCTTTATCTTCAAATCTATTATATTTTTTATATTAATATAGTCACTCCAGCCTTATGTTTATTAGTTTGAATGATGTATCTTTTCCCATCCATTTACTTTCAATGTGTATGTCTATTTAAGGTACATTTCTTATAGACAGCATATAGTTAGATTTTGACTTTTTATCAATTCTGACAATCTCTATTTTAATTGGAGTGTTTAATCCATTAACATTTGATGTAATTATTCATATGGTTGGATTCAGGTCTACCATTTTATCATTTTCTTTTTTGTTTTTATTTCTCTGTTCCTTATACAGGTCTTCTTTTAGATTATTTGGATAATTTTTTAAGTGCTGTTTTATCTATTGGCTTTTTGTTAAATCTCTTTTCATTTTTTGATAGTTGCTCTAGGAATTATCATATATATCCTTAACTTTACACAAGCTACTTAAGCTAATATTGTACCATTCATGAGAAACATAGCAACCTAGCAACTATAAGTTCCACTTACCCCTCTCCTTCCTATTCTATATGCTGTAGTTTTCATATATATTACATCTATATACATTATAAACCCCATAAGACAATGGTATGATTTTGCCTTAAACATGCGTACTAAAGAAATTAAGAGAAACTTTTCTCTAGTATTTACCTAAGTATTTGCCATTTCTGAGTGCTGAAGATTGATGAGAAGGCAGCGTGCACAGTTGTTCTGTCCTTCACCCTATCTCTTTCCAGTTCTGTGCCCTTGGGTAAACCTCACCACTTGGCCTGAGTGCCTCCCTCTATGACATGTCAGTAGCTGTTTTAACTGCCTACAGGCTGTGGACTGAACCAGACAGTCTCTCCCACATACACCTCAACTCTAGGGTGTCTCATTCTTGAGAGGTTGCTCTCTTGATATGGATTTTTTGACACTGAAACTGTTCTCAGTGGACAAAGCTGTTTCCTTACTAGGAGCTTTCAAAATAGTTGCCACATACGTGACGTTTTAGATGCTGTGCTGTTGCCTCTGATGTAGTCACTAAGGAAGCTCCAGCTGTGTCTCTAGGCCCCTCTACTGACAGATTTCTTGATAGGGTGACAAACAGTCCCCTACACTTGGACTGCAGTGCCTTCTGTCCTGAAGCAGGCCCACCTGCACAGTGAGTGTCACGGTGGGTAGTTTCATCTCTTGAGGAAGCCTGGGGGCCCAAGGGTATGTGTGCTGCTGTGAGAACCTTCTGGTGATGAAGGTTCCACATGAACAGCCCCAGGCACAGAGGGTCAGGTTAGACAGGTAGACCAGTCTAAATGATCCCAAATAATTTGTTACCTGGACAGGACCAAGACTGTAACAAAAAGTATTTAAAATTTAAATCTATGTGGGTGTCCAGCTGCTTTTCAGACAGGAATTTCAGATATGTTTTTCTTGTACATTTTAAGCATTAATAGTACTGGAGTCTGTAAAACTGAAAGCTAGGATAGAGGAAATAACACTCTGTTTAGAGTGAGAATGTATCTCATGACTCGATTTGATGCCATCTGTTCCTATCTCCCTTCCATCAGCGAGGCCACCCCAGAAAATGAAATCTCTCTGTAATATCCTCCTGCAGCTGGCCTGTCATCACAGAACTCCACTCATAGCCACTACTGACTCGAAGGAAAAGTTACAATTACAGCCTTCCAGTAATGTTGCTCCTGCTTGGGTTTAATTGGCGTTTTTATTGTGTTTGGAAGGGAGAAAACTGTCCATGCCATATGGAAGTTGTATACTTTTTAAAAATTATAAATGCTGCTTGATTCATCCATCTGGTTACCCTTTATCAGGGTGGAGAGGTGGTGTTTAATGCCCCTCTGTGCCTTCATTCCTAAAGGAGCATTTCCAGACCAAATTAAGTTAATGGTCTCACTTACTAGTATTTCTTAACAGGTGGCATCAGCCCCTAGATGTGCAGCTTAGGACCAGAAATGGCTGTAGTGTTCCATGCAGTGACACAGAAGTGGGAGACGTAGGCAGTGCAGAGCTGTGCAGAGAATTAGGAGACAGCAATGGCTGCTGGGAACTGTGTCACACACTGCTGAGCATAGGCCCACCCATCTGACACACGAGGAAACTACTCTCAGAAGGGGACTGGCCTGCCAGATCCACTAGCTGCTCGCTGGTCAGTGTGACCCCTACAGCCTCTCCAGCTGGCGCAGTGCTGCCTACCCCCTTCCCCAGCACCATCAGCCTGAGTAGCAGATCACTCACCTCTAAAACCAGGGTTTTGTCTGGGTCTGCTTTCATTCTCTGTTAAAGGAAGTCCTCAGCTTCTTCAGCAGAAGAAAGGGGCCAGGTATGAGGAGCTCCAGACCTCTACCCACCCCCTGCTATTCCAACTGAAGTCACTCTGCTTTACCTGTTTTATATTTTGGGAGAGTTAATTCAAAGAAAGCCTTCTGCAGCTAAACCCTGGAGGGCGCTACCCCTGTCCGGTGTGATCAGTGCCAGAGCCGGAGGTGATTGAGTCATTATCATTGTCAGTATGTGCTACTTACCTGCCCTGTCCGCATCCACAAGCCCTACCCATGCTTCTCAATCTCCCCCACCAAACCTCATCCTCCAACCAGGCCTGATTCCTCCCTGCTGAAGCCAGGGCATTTCAGGGGCCGAGGATGGGCACATCACTTATGACTGTTTCCCCTACTTCACTCCTAGACTTTGATTATTTCCATATTCAGGCACCACCTGACCTATTCATATTTAATTTTCTTGAGAAGGAGTCACTTTAAAAAAGATTTTTTTTTAATTGAAGTCTAGTTGATTTACAATGCTGTGCCAATCTCTGCTGTACAGCAAAGTGACTCAGTTATACACATAGAGACATTCTTTTTTATCTTCTTTTCCATTATGGTTTATCACAGGATATTGAATATAGTTCCCTGTGCTATCCAGTAGGACCTTGTTGTTTATCCATACTATATATACACTCCCAATCCATCCCTCCCCCACCTCCACCTTGGCAACCACACGTCTGTTCTCTATGTCTGTGAGTCTGTTTCTGTTTTGTAGATAGGTTCATCTGTACCATATTTTAGATTCCACATATAAGTAATATCATATGGTATTTGTCTTTCTGACTTACTTCACTTAGTATGATAATCTCTAGTTGCATCCATGTTGCTGCAAATGGCATTATTTCATTCTTTTTTATGGCTGAGTAGTATTCCATTGTATATATGTACCACATCTTCTTTATCCATTCATCTGTCGATGGACATTTAGGTTGTTTCCACGTTTTGGCTATCGTAAATAGTGCTTCTATTAAAATAGGGGTGCATGTATCTTTTTGAATTAAAGTTTTCTCTGGGTATATGCCCAGGAGCGGGATTGCTGGGTCATATGGTAATTCTATTTTTAGTTTTCTGAGGAACCTCCATACTGTTTTCCACAGTGGCTGCACCAACTTACATTCCCACCAACAGTGTAGGAGGGTTCCCTTTTCTCCACACCCTCTCCAGCGTTTGTTATTTGCAGACTTTTTAATGATGGCCATTCTGACCACTGTGAGGTGGTACCTCATTGTAGTTTTTGATTTTCATTTCTCTAATAATTAGTGATGTTGAGCATCTTTTCATGTACCTACTGGCCATCTGTATGTCTTCTTGGGAGAAATGTCTATTAAGGTCTTCTGCCCATTTTTCAATTGGGTTGTTTGTTTTTTTGTTGTTGAGTTGTATGAGCTGTTTGTATATTTTGGAGTTAAGCCTTTGTCAGTCACATCATTTGCAAATATTTTCTTCCATTCCGTGGGTTGTCTTTTCTTTCTTTTTTTTTTTTTTAAGGTTTCCTTTGCTGTGTAAAAGCTTGTAAATTTGATTAGGTCCCATTTGATTATTTTTGTTTTTATTTCTGTTGCCTTAGGAGTTGACCTAAGAAAACATTGGTACAATTTATGTCAGAGAATATTTTGCCTATGCTCTCTTCTAGGAGTTTATGGTGTCATGTCTTATGTTTAAGTCTTTAAGCCATTTTGAGTTTATTTTTGTGCGTGGTGTGAGGGTGTGTTCTAACTTTACTGATTTACATGCATCTCTCCAACTTTCCCAGCACCACTTGCTGAAGAGATGATTTTTTCCCCCATTTTATATTCTTGCCTCCTTTTTCAAAGATTAATTGACCATAGGTGTGTGGGTGTATTTCTGGGCTTTGTATTCTGCTCCATTGATTCGTATGTCTGTTTTTATACCAGTATCACACTGTTTTGATTACTGTAGCTTTGTAGTATTGTTTGAAGTCCAGGAGAGTTATGCCTCCTGCTTTTTTTCCTCAGGATTGCTTTGGCAATTCTGGGTCTTTTATGGTTCCATATAAATTTTTGGATTATTTGTTCTAGTTCTGTGAAAGATGCCATGGGTAATTTGATAGGGATCGTATTAAATCTGTAGGTTGCTTTGGGTAGTGTGGCCATTTTAACAATGTTAATTCTTCCAATCCAAGAGCATGGAATATCTTTCCATTTCTTTGAATTGTCTTTAATTTCCTTTATTAATGTTTTATGGTTCTCAGCGTATAAGTCTTTCACCTCCTTGGTCAGGTTTATTCCTAGGTATTTTATTTTTTGGTGCTATTTTAAAAGGTATTGTTTTTTTTACATTCTCTTTCTGACATTTCATTGTTAGTGTAAAGAAATGCAACTGATTTTTTAATGTTAATCTTGTATCCTGCTACTTTGCTGAATTCATTTATTAGATCTAGTAGTTTTTGTGTGGAGTCCTTAGGGTTTTCTATATATAGTATCGTGTCATCTGCATAGAGTGACAGTTTTACCTCTTCCAAGAAGGAGTCACTTTTAAAACTTTACATCACCACAGTAATTGCTACCATAAAATGGAATACCACAATAGTTAGCCATAATGAAAGGTTAACAGTAAAATAGATGTAGTAGGAAAAAAAACCCACAGTGTTAGTAAATCTAGAAAGCTATGGCTGTTGGTTGAAAGTTTGGAGACTGAGCCCCCTCTCCTTGGAAAGTGGTAGGAGTTAAAGACCCACCAACCTGAGGCTTTCTCCTTGATAAACCCAGAAGGCTTGGAAAAACATGAAAGGACAAACGACTTGAATATATGATTCCAGGTTATTTAGCATCAAGTTTTGGAATGCCCTTAACTTACCTTTTAACCCCTCAGCATCATACCCTTTGTGAAATGCTATCTTGGCACTTTTGAACCAGCTTCCTGAAACTATCTGTTTTGTTTTCTGTCACATCCCCAGTGTCTGGAACATTACCTAGACACATAGACACACGCTCAACACAGAGTGAATAAGTTCATTGTGACAGGACTTGTTTTTTGTCCCCTATTAGTTAAATCCCTTGAGAGCAGGGACTAGGTCCTAACCACCTTTGTCTCACAGGCCCAATAAATATTTCTTGAATTGAATTAGAAGATGAGGTATCAATTAGAGATGCCCTTTTTCTCCTGGGGGTGATTGTTCACAAAATGTAAGCAAAGATTCTAATGAACAGCATTTTCAGAACCTCAGGACACACAATGATAACGCTGTTTTACAATTCTGTCCTCTCATTGCTAATTTTTCCTTTGTGCTGTCCCACCTCTGGGTAGCTTTCAAAGGGCCTGATTTATTAAGCAAAGGTCCTGCTGATTGCTTCTATCTTATGCTAATCTCAGTGCAAGCAAAGTCTGGGTGTCATTAAGCAGTTTAATGAATCTCTGTTGAGTGCTGGGGTCACAGGAGTGAGAAAATGTTAGATCATTGCAGTTCCCTCATTCTCTTGACCAAACCTAGCAGGCCTCTGAGTTTACACAATAGAACATTTAGCAAAAGTGCCATCAGTCATGGATAGTTCTTTGAGAGCAAGAAACGTTAAGCAAAATGAAATTTCTTTTCATATAAGTTTATATATAAGTTTGATCTATGTTTCCCTTTGTCACTGAGCAGTGAGGGGACACAGGCTAGAGGCATGATGGCATAGAAGTGAGAAACACAAATGTGCTGCTTACGTGTCTACCTTAAAGGAAATGATTTCTGTAAACTAAAATCCATCCTGAAATAGCAAGCGTGCTGCATCTGTATTCTCAACAAACAGGTTACATCTATGAAAGAGCAGGCCGAGGGGACCAGCATTATCTGGGCACCCACCATGTGCTAGGCCAGTGGTTCTCAAAGTATGGCCACTGGATCAGCAGCCTCAGCCTTACAGAACTTGTTAGAAATGCAACTTCTCAGGCCCTGACCTACACCTACTGAAACAGAAATTATGGGGGCCCAGCACAACAGATGTGTGTGTGTGTGTGTGTGTGTGTGTGTGTGTGATTTTTCTTCGTTTTTGGCTGCACCTCACGGCATGTGGGATTTTAATTCTCCAACCAGGGATCAAACCCGTACCCCCTGCAGCGGAAGCACGGAGTCTTAACCACTGGACCGCCAGGGAAGTCCCAGCAGTGTGGTTTTAACCAGCCTTCTATGTGACTCTGACATAAAAGACCAGCCTGAGAGCTAGTAGGCTAGGCATTTTGTACACATTCATTTAATCCTCTTAGATCCTAAAAAGTAGGCATTAGTCCCCATGTACCCATAAGGAAACTGAGACTCAGTGAAGTTCATACGTTTACACAACTCAAAATGGAGATATCAGGAGATCTGTTGGCAATCCTATGATTTTTCAGCTTGAATCAGTGTTTCCCAAACTGTAATGTGTAATCAAGTCACTTAGAGATTACATGTTAAAATGCAGATTCTGATTCAGAGTCTGGAGAGAGCCTGGGAGTGGGTGGAGTTAACAAGCTCCAGGTGTTGCCAGTGCTGCTGGTGCAGAGCATTCTGAGTGGGGAGGCATCAGGAATGGCAGCATGGTCCCCAGACCTGCAGCCCTGGCCTCACCTGGGAAATTGTTAGAGATCCAATTCTAGGCAGAAGTTTGAGAATCACTATCATATTTCCATATTAGAAAACTCAGTATTTGCCAGGTATGAAGCAAAGTGGTGCTTACGTGGTAGGTGTTTGAAAGCAATTAAAAGAGAAGCTGGACAAGGGATAAAAGATAAAACATCTAAGCCTGAATGGTCGCTTGCATTAAGTGTTTTCCCATGAGATAAGCATAGAAAAATGATTATCACTGGGCTACATCATGAGAGTCCTTCTCTGTGTAAAGGCTTTTGCAAGTGCATGTTGAATGTAGGGCCAGTGGACACTAGTGAGAGAAGTAAGAGAAGTTTTGACCAAGGGATACCAGCCATATCTGAACATGCTAGATCGGAGACTGCACAAAAGGTTGTCTAAGTTTTTCCAAGAAAATACCTAACAACACAGGAGATATTTATTTTCAGCAAATTAACAACAACAAAAAAAGCAGCTTGAGATCCTTCTTTTTAATCTTGTGTAATCTTAAATATTCATATGCATTTTCATTTATATCAAACCAATGCATGTTGCTTTGATATAAGTAACATTTTAAATTACCATCAAGATAAAAGAGCAGAGATGATGTTACTTTGAGTCTGTAAGGCTCATAAAATTAACCGAAGTGCGGAGATCTGACACGGAGCATCAATTGGTATCCAGGCAACTTCTCCTCTGTCTCGGTGCTATAGTATTTTGAGAAACCAGACTCAGAGTACGTGAGAACAACAACAACAACTTGTCCATGGCTTTGGGAGCTTATGTAAAGGTAACCATTGAGGACAGGGATCCAGAATGTTGCACGAGGCGTTTTCTTTCAGTGTTTGGAGAACACTGTTGGTGTTTGTTTGCTGTTTGGGAATTTTGAGAAGTGTATCTTCAAGTGGTTTTTGAAAATAGAGCAGATAGAAAGGACCTTTGATCTATGCATCAGATATTCATACCTTCTGAGGAAATACTCATCAAAGTATCTTCAGTAAAGAAAGATGATCAAAGAAATTCTGTATTAGACCACTCACACTATCATTTTCCTTGCATGTAAATGAAGGGAGGGTCTCGAATGACTCAGTTCCCATAATCAAGTTTCTCATCCAGCGTTCAAACTCCACTGCATTACTGAAGTCATGTCATTATACGTGAAAGCGTTGTTTTGTCATGAAGTTTTTGGTCAAGAATGTTCACCCTTAAAGATTTCTTACACTGATTATTTAAGAGAATAGTGCTTTTCTTCATCTTAACCAGGTTTTTACCCCTTTTCATCATATTTGGGGTGGGGAAGACGCAAAAAACAAGCAAACAACACAAAGCCAAAGGTTGAAAACTCTGATCAAAGCCGGCACTCTTCTGTATAATCAAGAAATACTTCAAAGCCACTTATCATTCCTTTACAAACGTATGTACAGATATGAACAATCATTTTGTTTTTTAAATAATATCTACTGGGTTTTATCACGGCATTGATTACGATGAGAAACTTAACAAAGAATCAGAGGCGCAGCAACTGGTTCAGGGACGAGGGTGCACTCAGGTGTTTGATAGCCTTGATTTCTCACCATCACACCAGCTCTTTTGCTTGTCACAGATTTGACGCTATCAGAGCACATGGATTGTTTTTAAAATCACTACTGTATTTGCTTTTTAAAAAAAAAAACACTCATTTTATGGAACACTTCCTTATCAGTATTCTACCATGAAATGCTTTAGAGCCATCCGTATTAAGTATAATCAACAAAGACCAATATGATGGTCAAATCATTAACAACAGTGTTTTCACCACAAGCTATAAGGTAAAGAACCTGGTTAACCTCAGTTCTTATGGACTCATAGTTACTGAACTTCTATGTGCAAGTAGTATGTTAGCACTCAGTATACAAAGGTAATCAAGTGAGACACAGCTCCTGCTAAAAGTAGGACTTACAGTTGGGAAGGATAACAAACAATCAAATACGTACAAAGTTATGAACTGTAAGAAAAACGCAATAAAGGAAAAGTCCATTGAGAACATAGGACACTAGGACTTAACCTCGTGAGGGACTGGGATGGGCAGGAAATACCCGGGAAGGCTTCCCTGAGAAACCACCGTTCAGCTAAGATCTGCAGGATAAATAGGCAAAAGGAAGAGAATGGGTTGGGAAGCTTTCTGGGCAAGAGTCACATGTGCAAAGGCTCTGAGGTAGTAAAGAACATGGAAAAATGAGAGGGATGGCAGTGTGGCCTGCAAGCTGAAAGCCCAGGACAGAGTAGCAGGGGTCAGTGGTGCATCTGGGGAGCTGGCAGGGGCCAGGGTGAGCACAGCCTCATAGCCATGTTGTCAAATGGGGCTGACCCTGAGACCGATTGGGAAGTGTCAGTTTTAAGCAAGAGAATGACAGGATTAAATGTACAGTTTTGCAAGATTACACTCATTGAACAGTTGAGAATGGGTTAGGTTGCGAGGGTTATTGCTGAGGTTAGAGTTAGACGAGAGCTGATGGTAGCCTTGTACTCTGACAGAGGAGAGAAATGGGTAATCCCAGAGGTATTTAGAAGTGAGATTTTACAGGATTTGATGATGGACTGGTCATGAGGATGAGAGAAAAGAAAGCATCACGGATGACCCCCAGGCTCACATACTGGGAACCTGGTGATTTTAATTACGACTGATGCCTCGTATGACTGTCATTCCGTGATGACAAAAGCAGATTCAGATATTTCTACCAAATGCTATTCACACTCTCCCAAGGTGATTCTGAAATGAATGTTGAAGGAGGTGTCTAGTATTTATTTGCTTGTTAGCTTGTTATTGTTGTGATCCTGGCCTTGACTCATTATTTTTTTAACATCTTTATTGGAGTATAATTGCTTTACAATGGTGGTTAGTTTCTGCTTTATAACAAATTGAATCAGCTATACATATATCACCATATCTCCTCCCTCTTGCGTCTCCCTCCCACCCTCCATATCCCACCCCTCTAGGTGGACACAAAGCACCGAGCTGATCTCCCTGTGCTATGTGGCTGCTTCCCACTAGCTATCTATTTTACGTTTGGTAGTGTAAATATGTCCATGCCACTCTCTCACTACATCCCAGGTTACCCTTCCCCCTCGCTGTGTCCTCAAGTCCATTCGCAACGTCTGCGTCTTTATTCCTGTCCTGCCCCTAGGTTCTTCAGAACCAATTTTTTTTTTATTCCATATATATGTGTTAGCGTACAGGATTTGTTTTTCTCTTTCTGACTTACTTCACTCTGTATAACAGACTCTAGGTCCATCTACCTCACTACAAATAACTCAATTTCATTTCTTTTTATAGCTGAGTAATATTCCATTGTATATATGTGCCACATCTTCTTTATCCATTCATCTGTCGATGGACGCTTAGGTTGCTTCCATGTCCTGGCTATTGTAAATAGTGCTTCAGTGAACATTGTGGTACATGACTCTTCTTGAATTATGGTTTTCTCAGGATATATGCCCAGTAGTGGGATTACTGGGTCGTATAGTAGTTCTATTTTTAGTTTTGTAAGGAACCACCATATGGTTCTCCATAGTGCCTGTATCAATATACATTCCCACCAACAGAGCAAGAGGGTTCCCTTTTCTCCACACCCTCTCCAGAATTTATTATTTGTAGATTTTTTGATGATGGCCATTCTGACTGGTGTGAGGTGATAGATACCTCATTATAGTTTTGATTTGCATTTCTCTAATGATTAGTGATGTTGAGCACCCTTTCATGTGTTTGTTGGCAATCTGTATATCTTATTTGGAGAAATGTCTATTTAGGTCTTCTGCCCATTTTTGGATTGGGTTGTTTTTTTGATATTGAGCTGCATGAGCTGCTTGTATATTTTGGAGATTAATCCTTTGTCAGTTGCTTCACTTGCAAATATTTTCTCCCATTCTGAGGGTTGTCTCTTCATCTTGTTTATAGTTTCCTTTGCTGTGCAAAAGCTTTTAAGCTTCATTAGGTCCCATTTGTTTATTTTTGTTTTTATTCCATTTCTCTAGGAGGCGGGTCAAAAAGGATCTTGCTGTGATTTATGTCAGAGTGTTCTGCCTATGTTTTCTTTTAAGAGTTTTAATAGTGTGTGGCCTTACATTTAGGCCTTTAATCCATTTTGAGTTTATTTTTGTGTATGGTGTTAGAGAGTGTTCTAATTTCATTCTTTTACATGTAGCTGTCCAGTTTTCCCAGCACCACTTATTGAAGAGGCTGTCTTTTCTCCGTTGTATATTCTTGCCTCCTTTATCAAAGATGAGGTGAACATATGTGCATAGGTTTCTCTCTGGGCTTTCTATCCTGTTCCATTGATCTATATTTCTGTTTTTGTGCCACTACCATACTGTCTTGATTACTGTAGCTTTGTAGTATGGTCTGAAGTCAGGGAGCCTGATTCCTCCAACTCCATTTTTCTTTCTCATGATTGCTTTGGCTATTTGGGGTCTTTTGTGTTTCCATACAAATTGTGAAATTTTTTGTTCTAGTTCTGTGAAAAATGCCATTGTTTAGTTTGATGGGGATTGCATTGAATCTGTAGATTGCTTTGGGTACTGTAGTCATTTTCACAATGTTGATTCTTCCAATCCAAGAACATGGTATATCTCTCCATCTGTATTTTTCATCTTTAATATCTTTCATCAGTGTCTTATAGTTTTCTGCATAGAGGTCTTTTGTCTCCTTAGGTAGGTTTATTCCTAGGTATTTTATTCTTTTTGTTGCAATAGTAAATGGGAGTGTTTCCTTAATTTATCTTTCAGATTTTTCATCATTAGTGTAGAGGAATGCAAGAGATTTCTGTGCATTAATTTTGTATCCTGCTACTTTACCAAATTCATTGATGAGCTCTAGCAGTTTTCTGGTAATATCTTTAGGATTCTCTATGTATAGTATCAGGTCATCTGCAAACAGTGACAGCTTTACTTCTTCTTTTCCAATTTGGATTTCTTTTTTTTTTTTTTTTCTTCTCTGATTGCCATGGCTAAAACTTCCAAAACTATGTTGAATATTAGTGGTGAGAGTGGGCAACCTTGTCTTGTTCCTGGTCTTAGTGGAAATGGTTTCTGTTTTTCACCATTGAGAATGATGTTGGTTGTGGGTTTGTAAAATATGGCCTTTATTATGTTGAGGTAAGTTCCCTCTACGCCTACTTTCTCGAGGATTATCATAAATTGGTGTTGAATTTTGTCGAAAGCTTTTTCTGCATCTATTGAGATGATCATATGGGTTTTATCCTTCAGTTTGTTAGTATGGTGTATCACATTAATTGATTTGCGTATATTGAAGAATCCTTGCATTCCTGGGATAAACCCCACTTGATCATGGTGTATGATCCTTTTAATGTGCTGTTGGATTCTGTTTGTTAGTATTTTGTTGAGGCTATTTGCATCTATGTTCATCAGTGATATTGGCCTGTAGTTCTCTTCTTTTGTGAATATCTTTCTCTGGTTTTGGTATCAGGGTGATGGTGGCCTCGTTGAATGAGTTTGGCAGTGTTCCTCCCTCTGCTATATTTTGGAAGAGTTTGAGAAGGATAGGTGTTAGCTCTTCTCTAAATGTTTGATAGAATTTGCCTGTGAAGCCATCTGGTTCTGGGCTTTTGTTTGCTGGAAGATTTTTGATCACAGTCTCAATTTCAGTGCTTGTGATTGGTCTGTTTATATTTTCTATTTCTTCTTGGTTCAGTCTCGAAAGGTTGTACTTTTCTAAGAATTTGTCCATTTCTTCCAGGTTGTCCATTTTATTGGCATATAGTTGCTTGTAGTAATCTCTCATGATCCTTTGTATTTCTGCAGTATCAGTTGTTACTTCTGCTTTTTCATCTAATTCTATTGATTTGAGTCTTCTCCATTTTTTTCTTGATGAGTCTGGCTAATGGTTTATCAATTTTGCTTATCTTCTCAAAGAACCAGCTTTTAGTTTTATTGATCTTTGCTACTGTTTCCTTCATTTCTTTTTCATTTATTTCTGAGCTCATCTTTATGATTTCTTTCCTTCTGCTAACTTTAGGGGTTCTTTTGTTCTTGCTTCTCTAATTGCTTTAGGTGTAAGGTTAGGTTGTTTATTTGAGACATTTCTTGTTTCTTGAGGTAGGGTTGTATTGCTATAAACTTCCCTCTTAGAACTGCTTTTGATGCATCCCATAGGTTTTGGGTTGTTGTGTCTCCATTGTCATTTGTTTCTAGGTATTTTTTTATTTCCTCAGTGAACTCTTGCTTATTAAGTAGTGTATTGTTTAGCCTCCGTGTGTTTGTATTTTTTCCAGATTTTTTCCTGTAATTGATATCTAGTCTCATAGCATTGTGGTCAGAAAAGATACTTGATATGATTTCAATTTTCTTAAATTTACCAAGGCTTGATTTGTGACCCAGGATATGATCTATCCTGGAGAGTGTTCCACGAGCACTTGAGAAGAAAGTGTATTCTGTTGTTTTTGGATGGAATGTCCCATAAATATCTATTAAGTCCATCTTGTTTAATGTATCATTTAAAGCTTGTGTTTCCTTATTTATTTTCATTTTCGATGATCTGTCCATTGGTGAAAGTGGGGTGTTAAAGTCTCATACTATGATTGTGTTACTCTCGATTTCCCCTTTTATGGCTGTTAGCATTCACCTTATTTACTGTGTGCTATGTTGGGTGCATAAATATTTACAATTTTTATATCTTCTTCTTGGATTGATTCCCTACATCATTATGTAGTGTCCTTCTTTGTCACTTGTAATAGTCTTTGTTTTAAAGTCTATTTTGGCTGATATGAGAATTGCTATTCCAGCTTTCTTTTGATTTCCATTTGCATGGAATATCTTTTTCATCCCCTCACTTTCAGTCTGTATGTGTCCCTAGGTCTGAAGTGGGTCTCTTGTAGACAGCATATATACAGGTCTTGTTTTTGTATCCATTCAGCCAGTGTGTGTCTTTTGGTTGGAGCATTTAATCCATTTATGTTTAAGGTAGTTATTGATATGTGTGTTCCTATGTTACCATTTTCTTAATTGTTTGGGGTTTGTTATTGTAGGTCTTTTCCTTCTCTTGTGTTTCCTGCCTAGAGACGTTCCTTTAGCATTTGTTTTAAAGCTGGTTTGGTGCTGCTGAACTCTCTTAACTTTTGTTTGTCTGTAAAGGTTTTAATTTCTCCTCGAATCTGAATGAGATCCTTGCTGGGTAGAGTAATCTTGGTTGTAGGTTTTTCTCTTTCATCACTTTAAATATGTCCTGCCAGTCCCTTCTGGCTTGCAGAGTTTCTGCTGAAAGATCAGCTGTTAACCTTATGGGGATTCCCTTGTATGTTATTGTTGGGTCATAGTGTAGGCATATGTTTAATTTTGTAAGAAACTACCAGACCTTTTTCGTAGTGTCTGTACCACTTTATACACCCTCCAAAATGTGAGAGTTCTACTTGTTCCACATACTTGACAGAATTTCTTTTTTAGACATTCTGGTGGATGTGTAAAGAAAATATCGTCTTAAAATGATTATTCTTTAAGAGGAAAACAATCAAATCACCCTGAAATCACACATACACGCACGTGTACACACACACAGCCCCAGAATTCGTAGTGCTTTTGAGCCAAGCGTAATCAGGTATCTGTACACAAAGCATTTAGCACAAGGACAGTAACACTTGTGGGAACCTATAGTATTTTAAGGAATTAAAAGATTGGAATTATGATTTTTTTTTCCCAAAAACAGGCTGTAAGCTTCCAAGGCCTTGCTAAGAAATTCCAGCTTTGAGCTCTGGCAAGAGTGGCACAGGCAAGGCCAGCAGTATTCACATTGCAGAACCTTAGTGCTGAAGCCTGGGGGACACCTGATATCAGAATTCTTAGTCATTACTGTATGCATTTCCATTACAAAAGGGAAAACAAAAACACTACACTCTGGAGAGATTGGCTGACATGTAACCATTGAATTATGATTTCTTTGCTTTGCTTTAGCATGCATGTGACAAAACCTATCGATAGCAGAGATTGAAACCCTCCCCAAAATTACACAGAAAATTGTATTCAGACACATGCCCTTCACTGAACCCAGGGATATTGTCCTCAGACCCCAGTTTAACAAGCTTGCGCCGGGGCTTCCCTTCTGGGGCCTGACTGTAGAGAGCAACGTGACAAAGAGAAGTGGTTTTAGATGGAAAGAGCTGGGTTTGAAATTGGGATCTGCTGTGTGCTAGCTGTGTGGTTCAGACAAGCCCCTCAACTTCTCGAAACCTCAGCTTCTGCATCTGTCAGAAGGAATGACAACCTTTCCTCCTTTCAAGGGTGCTGTAATGACTAGATTGTAAATGTAGAGCTGCTAGCACCGTGCAGACATGTAAGAGATGGCTGCTTTGGTCACAGGAGAAGTGGTTCCTCCTCTCTTCCTGCCCACAGGCCTCTCCTGGCTGCCCACCAGAGAGTGCCAAACTACAGGACCACTCGTTCTCTGTATTTCCCCAGTGAACCTGACTGAGAATTATGAGGAAATAATTTTGGGTTTTTTTGTTTTGTTTTTTTTTTGCGGTAAAAAAACACTGCTGTGGCCTCTCCCATTGTGGATGGAGCACAGGCTCCGGACGCGCAGGCTCAGCGGCCATGGCTCACGGGCCCAGCCGCTCCACGCCATGTGGGGTCTTCCCGGACCGGGGCACGAACCCGTGTCCCCTGCATCGGCAGGCGGACTCTCAACCACTGCGCCACCAGGGAAGCCCTGAGGAAATAATTTTAATAAAAGCATTCATACCAAGTTATAAATGATGGGTGGGTTTAGCCTTCCAAGAAGAAAATTGTAATTCTAAAAGAATTGTTTTCATTCACATGAATCTTTGGTTGTAAAAGGAGGTATCTGGGAGAGGCAGGAAGATAACCTGAGTTGGAAGCTTCAGTAAAAACCTAGCACTGCTGGGGTGTGATGGGCAAACTGTCCTCAGGCACTGCTCTTACCACAGAGGATTGTGAAGGGAATTATGACCTGACACAGCCCTGCAGAACCTCTGCGTGCAAAGCAAGTGGTGATTGGTTGTTTGAGGAGTACTTCCAGTTTCTGCTGCTGTCCCTAACGAAGAGCCCATCAGAGACAGATGAGCCAATTGAGGGCCACAGGTTTATGGGGATGCAGCATGCTCAGCTCAGAAATCGCTGAATGCAACATCCTGTGTGGAGAAAGGCCAGAGCCACCTCAGCAGACAGACCCGGTACCTCTCCTCTCCCCTCCTCCCTGTCCCCTCTTCTCCCTTCAGGGGCAGGTGCACATTTCCGACCCAAAGGCAGGGTTGGACTGTGCATCTGCTGGACCTTGGGCTTCATCTAGTTCCGTCGAGACTAGATGGAGCACAAAGCCTACACTGACCTCCCAGGAGGCCCACAGTTCAATCAGCTGGCCTGCAGAAGTCAACGAAAGACAAGAAAGTGGCCTTCTGTGTAATCTGGGGAGCCATGGGGCTTTGCTCCTAAAGGAGAGATGTATTGTGAGTCAAAGAGAAAAGCTAAGCATTTAAAGATCACTTGCTTTTGAGCTGAAGCTGACTGAGAAAAAGTTGTATTCATTTGGTTATCAGAAATTCATACTGCACTCAGTAGCTTTGTAGCAAATGATCTTTATTTGTAAAGAAAAAACATAAAACAGTTGTTCACAGAAGAAATAAAAAGTTCCCATAGTTACGGGATAAATAAGCCACAGCCCTTAGTCACATATGAGGCCAAGATCTCACACAGGCTGGCTGTGTAATTTTTTCTGTAATTATGTGGAATGAACTGTGCAGAATAATTCATACAAAACCCCTATTTTAACACTTCAGTTTTACATGATGATTTTTCAATGGTTCAATCAAGCTGGAACATTTTACTGTATCTGAAATATATGGGACTTCTGGCTGTTAACAGCTGATGCTGCTAAACATACTAATCTTCCCCCCATAAACAGTCCTACACACTCATCTGTCTTGTTTTTCAGGTTAACTTATTCCATTCATTCAGTGCTTACAAATGTGTGATGGTTTGAGAAACTGGAAGTAGGTGGATTTAGCAGCAAAGCAGCATGATTATAATCATGATAAAGCTAGCTGTGCCCCAGTAACAGTGTCTTAGTTATAAACACCAGAAATGCAGAACCCCCAAAGAAAGCATATTTATTATTTCTAATGTTAATAACCTCACTAAACATTTGACAGATATGTACTGAGCATTAGCACAAAAAAATGGATACCGAGAAAGAACTAGGTGCAAAATTGAATCTAAAGTTCAGACTTTATGAAGAAGCATTTAGTAAATTGACTGTCTATAATTGAAGTGCATTTGAAGAGCTTTTGGGGAAAGTTTTTTAATATCCTAGGCTTAAATTTAGATTGCTTTTCTATTACAGGAAAAATGTATAGCATGTCTGAAATATAAACAGAGTACATATAAAAATCTTAAATTTTGTTTTAAATTTTGGTTTTTTGTCTTTCTGCATTTCTGCGGACTGTCAAAATGAAAACAGCTGACTGGAGATCTAGACGTCTTGCTTAGAAAGTGTATCCCTTGGGTATCTCCCTGCTGTCAGGCTCAGGCATTCTATAAGTGTCTGGATGTAACAGAGAATTTGTAGTATTATCAGCTGGTGTCCATCTTTCATCTGTTCATATTATCTGTGCAACTTCTTGTTTTCTTGAATTTTTCAGAGTTTTTAATGAAATTGTTTGGCTGGAAATGTAACTAATACCATATTTTAAATCTCTTTTTCTTGCTTTACCAAACTTCTGAACAACTTTAGATTCACAAGGTTCATCGTGACTCAGGAGATAATTCTCAAACAGGTGAGAATACTTCAATTTCACTCTTACATACTCAGGTGGAATTTGTGGGTTCAAGTCTATGAATCACTCTGAAGAAGTCTGGATTGACAGTCACCACCCCAGAACTTGGATTGCTGATATCTAAGTGCTGATACTGAAAGGTCTGAGAGCAAGGTTAAAAGCAGGATCCCTTAAAAAGCTTTGAGTCTTCATTCACGGCAACCTTTTCTACTGAATGCCTTCTTCATCCTGGTTTCTTTTGCTGACTAGAAACCATGGAGAGCAAGATAAACTGAAAATAGAGAGTGGCCTGAAAGTCCAGGGGACACACATTATTATACCATAGTTAGTCTTCGCTTTCTTTGCAGCAGTCAGTGACTACATACAATTAGAAGATGTGAATGGGCCCTCGCCAGGCAGTCAGGAGCAGCAAATCACCATTTCAGCTGCCCACATCCTCACATCATACCTTGAGCAAGACTCTCACTGTCTGACTCCTGGTTTCCTCTGCCATAAAAAGAGGAGGCTGCTAATGACTTCTACATTTGAAAGGTCTAGAATTCTTTGATCATTAGAGGGGAAAATCAGTCTGCTACCAAAGATTTAAAATTCTCGTTCCTGCACACACACCACACATTCTCTCCCTTGTTGGTGGCTTTCCCAGCCACTGAGGCATAAAGTTGGACCCTGGGCTACTTCCTTTAGTGCCTTTCCTGGATTCTAAAATGGACCATATTTTCACCTACTCAGAAAGATTTCATTTGATCTTTCTGAGCTTCAGTTTCTTCATTTGTAAAATGAACTAACAATGCCTATGAGAATTAAAGGAGAAAATGTATATAATGTCTAGCAGTACCTGGCGTTTAACTGTTTGGTATCCTTCTCCTCTTCCCTCTACACTTTTTCTCTGTCTCTCTCTTTCACAGATGTTTTAGTTTATTTCTTTAACCTAGTGAGAGTATTATTTTAACTTACTTAAGAGCTGCTGAGTGTCAAAAACTGTTATAAGCATTTTCATATCCTTTACAGTGCCCAGTATTGCCTTGCACATGATAGACACTCAATAAATACAGAACATTGATTAACTGAAACCATCCCATCTTGGAAAGCATAAGTTCCACCATTTATTAACTCTTGGACCTTAAGCTACCCACATAATCTCTCCAAGTTTAAATTTCCTCATCAGTAAAATGGGGATTGCACTATGTAGCTTTCAGAATTGTAATGATTATGTAAGATAATTACTATATTTAAAATAAATAGTAAGGCACAATGTCTGGTGCATAGTAGATGCTCAGTAAGTGGTAGCTATTTTTTTTTTAATTGATGACACTGTATCCTTTTTTGCCATTGAGTACAGCTATTTGAATCTCTCTTATCCTTCTTTTCTCTGGTTTTAAAGTTCATTCCACAACATCTTTTGAGAGAATGAATAAATGAATTCTTTGATTTAAATGGCCTTTATTGAATAAATAATTTCTCCAAACTTTTAGTCTTTTCTATTGCTATAGATTTTCTTAATTTTAGCTGAGATAAAAGGAAGAATAAGCATTATCCATCTTTGAATAATTATTTCTAGTGAATGATTTAGAATTCAACCAGCCAGCCTGGGCTATAGCCTCCCTAGTTTAGTTTTATTTGGAAACTACATTTTGAGGAATTCTTGGGCTCTTTAATCCTGAATTTAATCTTAAATATTTAATAAGTTAGATTTAATTTGTTATCTGGTAAACAACTGTTAGGAATGTGTATGATTATTACATTCCTAAATGTAATAGGCTAAATCCAGTGTCTTGCAAGTGACCACTATTAGTTCCTCAGGGTTTGAAAGATGTAATATGATCTTAACAATATAATTTTATAGGTATCTTATAAAGAAATATTGAAACTCAAATCCAAGGCTAGGGAAATGATTAAGGCAGGGTCTGAAAGAAAATTAGGCAAAGGGGTAGTAAAATAGTTTAAGTTAGGTATTTAAGACAAGGTCTTATGGCTGGCTATGTTGTTCAGATTAACTTTATGATAGTTCTGCCTTCCACTTTATGCTGTATAAATATAATTCAAGTTTCGTTACTGATTTAACCTTTTTAAACTTGAATCAGATGTTTAATGACATTAAAGTAAATGGTTAAAAAGGTGATCTAGAGAAATATCTAAGACATATAAAGTGATAGCAAGTAGTAGAATAATATTATAACATGATCCCACATTTGCTTAAAAAGAAGGTATACATGCAGATGAACAAATGTAATTAATAATAGGCAAACATGAACTTTATATTTACTATGTAGCAGGCACTGTTCTAAGTGCTATCTATGAATTAACTTGTTTGCATCTCACAACAGCCTATGAATGCGGTGCTATAACTATCCCCACTTTGCAGGTGTGGATACTGAGACACAGAGAAGGAACATTCCCAAAGTTGCACAGCTATTAGATGGCATAGTGGAGATTGGAGTTTTGGCAATTTGGCTCTGGAACTGGTTCTCTTAGTTACTATGCTCTCTTGCACTTTTTTTGGTGTCAGTAGACAGTTCTTTAGAAAGCATTGCATCTTCTTTTCTTTCTTGGAATATGATCATTTATCAGTGTCTAAGAAAAGCATCCCCCTGCTGAAACCTGCACATCTGCCTCCTTTCTGCACGGTGAGGAGAAATTCTGTGTTATGGCTAAGTTTCTCTCCTTGCTCATGGGTTACTCCTACAAGAAGCAAATGCCCTGAAAATGCAATTTTCTGAAGCCACCTCTGCTGCCCTGACATTTTTATCCTTTGGTCCTCACTGGTAGCATGCACCATTTGATTAGATCTCACATTAATGTGACAGCACATTTTGAGCATTAAATTCAAAGTCTGCAAAGACTTACACAGATTTTTTTTCCCTCAGAAAACAAGGACAAAAGTGAGAGTTAAATTGTTGGAATTTGTTCGGATTAGAAAACTGCTTTTTCTTCTCTTCATTCCTGGGATCAACATTCTGCATCATTTGATGAAACCATATCCTCAGGAGAACCTAGAAAACCATCAAGAGGTCTTTTACAGAGGGACCTAAACTTGGTCCAAATTAGTTTCTCAAACTCTACTCTCTGTGAACTTGACTAGTATTTTATTTCCTCAAATATCCCCATAGAAGCCTTCCCCACCCATTGAAATGTATTGTCCTTCATGTCAAAATGAACCCCTCAAAATTTCCCCCGTTTGTTTTCTTGTTTTTTGTTTTTGTTTTTTTCCCATACGTGGGCCTCTTCACTATTGTGGCCTCTCCCGCTGCGGAGCATAGGCTCCGGACGCGCAGGCTCAGTGGCCATGGCTCACGGGCCCAGCCACTCCGCGGCATGTGGGATCTTCCCGGACCGGGGCACGAACCCGCGTCCCCTGCATCGGCAGGCAGACTCTCAACCACTGCGCCACCAGGGAAGCCCTCCCCCAAGTTTTAATGTTTATTTTCAAGAAGATATTTATTAATGGAACTAAGTAACCCTTAATAATAAGCTCCATTACAATGTAATGTGGTACCACAAGGAAAAGATGTCATTTTACAATTAATATGACTGATAATTCTGTGTGTGTTGATGATCTGAAGAGACAGTGGCTCACTATTTCTTAAAAATATTTTACAGTGCTTAAAAAGTAACCTCGTTTTCTTTGGAGAATGAGGGAAAAAATATGTCTAAACTTTGCCTGTGAATAAGCTTGAAAACTAATCACTCTCCATTACTACTCTGAAATCCTTAGAGTCTCATTCATTCAGACACAAGAACAGGAGGAAAGAGTCCATTGATGTGAAATCAATATCATCTCGAGGCAGTGATGGTAAGTTTTTCAGATTTCCTTGACTTTAAAGTGTAGAAAATGACACAGGAATATATTTAAGAATTCCTCAGCATAAAAACAAAACCCCAAGGAATAGGATTACAACTAAACTGGCTTTTTTCCTGTAGATGGAAAAAATTTTAGGCCTTCTTATTCTTTTTTTACTTTTTATATAGTCTTTGCCTTTTCTGTGAAATGACTCCATGCTTGTTCCTTTATGGCCTAACGCGTGTTAGGCCACATAACCACTAGAGCAGCTCAGTTTCAATAGCTAGGTCACTCTTAGCTGCTATCCTTCAGGTCCTTCAGGTCACAATGGGAAACCCGAGCCTGAGAGAAGTGGCTGAACTAGCAAGGACCAAAGACTCTAGGGATAAGATGTATAATTCATAGAGGAAGATGGATAGACCACAAGGCATGCAAGGGATTGGGACCAAGAACGTGAAGGAAGGAAATGGACTGAAATTTTTCCCGATGGGCTGAGGATGTAGATAGATGAAGAGGGTATCCATTTTAGAGGATAATGGATGAGGGCATTTCAACTGGATTAGTTCAGTTTTCAGAATAGAGTTTGAGATGGGATCATCCATTCTCTCTCCAGAGCATGGGAGAAGTGAAGGCTGAAGAGTATAGAAGGGCAGCAATGGTGGCTGCTCTGGCAGTGGAGATGGCTACAAAGATGGCTGACCGGCAGGCAGGCTCTGCTGACATCAGCTACATTAAGTTATCAGCTCTATAACATGCGAATTCTATGCCCTCCTGCCTGCCTCTCAGGGAGGGGTAGGAAGATCTGATGAGAACAATGCTTTTCAAATAAAGCTTGTACCTTTTGGATTTTGAACCACATGTAAAGATAGGACATTTTAGATGGAGAGGATAATGGGTGAAGGAATTTCAACGGGATTAGCTCAGTTTTTACAGATGAGAGCTAGACCCACCGTGGGCTCCTGGTGCTAAGAACCTAAAGTCTTAGGAGTGCCTGGCCCTAACTCAGAATAAGAGGGGCTCATTCTTCTGCCCACCCCACCCTGGCCACGGATCGTGCCTCCCCTCCTACACTGCAGTCATCCAGTTACCCAGCCTGTGGCTGAGGACTGAAAGTGACGGAACTGCCCAAGTTGGGCTTTAGTGACTTACGGGAAAGTAACTCCTGGGGGATCATTAGGCTGTTGGGATGAGGCCTCCGGATCCCATCAACCTTCTCTGAAATCCCCGTGTGGACCTGAGACTCATAAAGCCTTCCTGCCATCAATGTTCCGGGCCAGACCACCCTTTCCAGTCCCTGGCAAGTAGTGGCTGAGCTCTCAGCCTTTAAGGACTAAGAGATGGGTGAATTCATTGCTTTATGGGGAGCAGTGGAGGACAGTAGTCCTGTGGGAATCAGGCCCCCAAGTCCGTGCAGGGTTCCTTTGCTGCACTTAAGCGCAGCTGAGCCACTAGAACCAGATACAACTTTCTTGGCTTCTCTCCAGCACCAAGCCTACAGAATCGTCGCTACCCATCCATGGCAAGGATCCATTCCATGACCATCGAGGCTCCCATCACAAAGGTGAGTAGCAGCTGCTGCCCCGACTCTGCAGTCAGGGCCACTGAACACTAGGCTATATTCTGGAGATAACGTGATGAATGGCGTACTAATACCTATATCATGGAGTTTACAGTCTAGTAAAGGAAACAGATATTAAACAAATAAACACATAATAAATACATAGTTATAAATTGCAATAACTGCCGTAAAGGAAAACAACAGGTTTCTATGAGGGAAAATTAGGTTAGGGCCCTAGTTTGGTTGGGTGAGAGGGCTGGTCAGGGAGGGTCTCTCTGTAGAGGAAGTAATGTTTGAAGTAAGACCTGAAGGATACAAAGATGTTAGGAGAAGAGGATTCTAGGCAGCAGGCACAGCAAGGCACGAGCACTGAGGTGGGAAAAGGAGGGAATGGAGCAAACGAGGACCTGAAAGAAAGTCAGGTGTGACTGGAGCTTGGAGAGCAGAGGGGAGAAATGGTGACATGGACTTGTGCCGGGCTCAGTTCATTCTGGCCAATAGAGCTGTAATAAGTTTATATTTTAGTTCATGTGCAACGGAAACCACTGAAGAGTTTAAAGTAGGGGAGTGACATGACCAGATACCTTTATTGAAAATAACACCAAGCTGCCATGCAGAGAATGGACTGGAGTTGGCAAGAGTGAAAGAGAAGAGGACAATTAGGGACCTTTTCCAGAATCCTAAGCAAGAAATTGTGTTAGCTGTACTAGAATTAGAGCAGTGGAGGTGGAGAGAAATGAGTAGATCAGGAAATATTGGGGGGTAAATTCAGTTCGTCTTGATGATGAATTATACTGTCAGGTAGGGAGAGAATTGAGGGAAAGTGATATGTCAACCAGGGCCTCCCAGGGTTTTGGTTTGAGCACAAGATTAATATGTTTTTTTCACGGCAATGTAGAAACCAGAGGAGCACAGCTCTCGTCTTTCATTTTCTGTTTGGTTTACTTGCTTGCTTTGCTTTGGGAAGAGGAGAGCAAGGTGTGAGTTTAGTTTTGGATATGTAAGTAAGATATTCCAATAGACATGTCAAGCAGGCAACTGAATATATAAATCTGAAAGTCAAAAAGGAGTTCAGGGCTGGGATATAAATTTGAGAGTCCTGGGCATGTGGATCGTATATGTCCAAAGTCCTGGAAATGAAAGAGCTCATCTCTGAAAGGACTGTGGAGTGAGAGGAAGGCCCAGCACTAGTCTGAGGAACTGCAACCTGTAGAAGAGAGCTAAAGGAGAAGGATCAGCAAAGGAGCCTGAGAAAATGTAGTCCCTGAAGTAAGAGAAACACTGAGATAGGGTGGGATGAGAAGCATGCTTCAGTATAAAGAGGGTGGTGCCGTGAAAGCACTGGTCATTTTGAACAGTAAGATGTGTTATCATCTGATTTCTTTTGGATTCTAGGCACATGAGTGAGTTTTGAGAAGAAGAATCCTAATGTCCTCAAATTGATTCTTTCTCTCTCTTTACTTCCTTAGGTTATAAATATAATCAATGCAGCCCAAGAAAACAGTCCTGTCACAGTAGCAGAAGCCTTGGACAGAGTTTTAGAAATTTTACGGACCACAGAACTGTACTCCCCTCAGCTGGGTACCAAAGATGAAGATCCCCACACCAGTGATCTCGTGGGAGGCCTGATGACTGTGAGTGATGAGGAAAAACCAGAAATGCAGGACAATGTTAAGTGCACTCCAGAGAACATATAACATGTAACATATAAACTGTTACCTTTAGGTGTAGAAATACCTGCTGTATGGGCTAACATCAGCATAACCAGAAGCAGTTGCAGGAGCACAAATGACTAATTTGTCCTCTGAATTTGTACTACAGTAAGGAGTAAATAGTTGATTGAAGGCTAAATATCACAATGGAGCCCTTTTGTACGTCTTCCCCTTTACCTGGTATAGTATTCCATTGAGGGTTATGGCTAGGCTTCCTTGGACCTCAGGCTCTTTATATAATGAAAGCGTTGGTACTTAGATGACAGCACTAGTTTCCAAAAATCTTAGCTGTAGAATTCTTTCTTTAAATAAAACCTTTATATAGAGTTCCCTTTATAATCAATAAAAGCAGAGTGGAGCTGCTGTGGCTCAGTATGGGGAGGGGAGGAGGAAGCCGCCCCATGCCGGCACTCCAATACCACCATTTGTAACCACTAAAAGTAGCTTATTTCTAAGGAGTCATCCTGTTCTAGTGTTTTTGCTGTGATCTGTTTGGCTGTAATCATAATCTATCAGCAAGTGAAGAAAAATGAGAAAATTCAAATTATTCACTTGTGCTCCCTGTTGGAGACTGAAGCTGGAAGAATTCTTTGGGAGAAAAACAAAGTCCAAGAGTCATCGAAGAGTTTTACTTTGAAGTTTTCTGTCTAGTCCTGCCACCAAATGCTGAGTGTTGACTGGCTTTCTGGTCCATCCTCCTTGTTCCTACTGAAGGTTTCTGGGGAGCCTGTAATTTGAGTGACCTCCTGATCCTTCTGAGCCCCTCGGCTGGCCTTGGTTGCCCGATCCCAATGCAGTGTAGACTTTAGTTCTAAAGAACACTGGCAAGGGGTGTGTGTGTTTGCCATCTGCAGCAACATGAATGGACTTAGAGATAATCATACTAAGTGAAGTAAGTCAGACAAAGACAGATATATCAATTATATGTGGAATCTTAAAAAGTGATACAAATGAACTTATTTACAAAACAAAAATAGACTCACAGACATAGAAAACAAACTTATGGTTACCAAAGGGGAAATGTTGGGGGGAGGGTGGATAGATTAGGAGTTTGGGATTAACAGATATACACTACTATATATAAAATAGATAAACAACAAGAACCTACTGTACAGCACAGGGAACTATATTCAACATCTTGTAATAATGGAAAAGAATCTGAAAAGGTATACATATATATCTCCAAATCACTTTGCTGTGTACCTGTAACTAACAACATTGTAAATCAAAAATACTGCAATTAAAAAAAAAATAGAACACTGCCAAGGGTCTGTCAGGAGGCTGGCCACTGCAGAGCTGCAGAACCATTCTGGTTCCTAGAACAAGTTATCTGCCCTCCTTTCCCCTGCTGCCATACCATGTTGGGCTTCCTCTCCAGGTAATGGTGTGAGGAACCAGTACAAGATTCCCCCTTTTTTATGTAGCATTAGGGAAGAGAAGAAAGAAAGATTAAGAACAGAGGAGTTCCTTGTGATACCTGCCTTAGAGGCACGAAGGTTATGGCCATTGTTACTTATCAATTTATCCAGTTTTGAAAATTAAGCTCTTGGCCTAAAGATCCAGAGTGTGACTTCAGGAGAGCCCTTCATTAATACTTTAAACCTTAGCACATACTTTCTGAGGATGACAAATAAGCAATTACAAATGGCTTTTAAGCAGAGGTCTAAATAATTAGGTACTCGGGGGTAGAAGGTAGAGGGCAGGAAAATGAGATGCAAGAACAGCTGGGGACTAAAGTTCACGAGCCTACTAAATGGCAGAACATCGAAATTCTGTTCACTCCCTTATGCTGCCCTTCCAAAGACCTCAAATCCAGAAACTTCCTTTAAAGGCTAACAGTGAAGCTCATGTTATAAGACAGAAACTACCGCTGGAAAAGAGTTAATTTAGACGTTAGTCAAAAATTAGCCCAACCTTTTAAAGGCTTTACATTAAATCATCCCCCAGATGTGGCCCATAGCTTTGGCTCCCCAGGATGCAAATCTAAGAACACAAGAATAACACAGTCCTTGTGAGGGTAATTGGGGTCCTTTCAAATTAACAGGCACCCGAAGCAAGATCACTTCTGTGATTTCATTATGTGGCTTCAATATGCAACACGAGAAAGATGGCATGAGAACAGAGCTAACTCACAGTTCAGGTGTGAGACCTGAATGCAGTCATAGCCACTTAATTCTCAATTCTCCATCTCCTGGGGCTAACAGCCTTGGAAAGGAGAGTATCCACTGTTTTGTAGCCATTGTTCTCACTTGATTTTGAGCTTCATCTTGGAGTTCCAGATTGACTGGGTTATTCAGGATTCAAATCTTTCGCTAATGAAAGAAATGAGAGAGTAATGATAATGGCATATAAAGCATGCTTCTCATAGCATCTTTCTTTATTCCAGGATGGCTTGAGAAGGTTGTCAGGAAACGAGTATGTGTTCACTAAGAGTAAGTTGTCCTCTATCCACTTGTTACTGATAACCTGTCTCTGGCCTTTTGTCTTCCTCAGTGTTGTGATTATTGTTTGGGAAGGGCCTTGGTGATACTTTCTATTCGTCTCATTGGAGTTTAAGCATCTCTATGGTCTACATTTGAAACCAGGTCTCCTAATATAAATTACTTCTCTGAGCGCTGTCAGAATAAGAATTGCAAATCTCTCTATATTTAAACAGTTAAACTGAATTATTTTTCTGTTGGGGGGTCCTGAAGTTTAATAATGTAAGAGAACCCTGAAGGGAAAATCTTCTTACCCCTGGAAGTTCAAGACTTTCTTTCTAGTAGCAACCATGAAGATGACAAATGCTTAGCAGCACTCAAGATTCCACAGTTACCCACCCTTCCTGCCCCATCTGTTTGCTCAGATGTGCCCCAGAGTCACAGTCACCTTGGGATGCCAGTAACCATCAACGATGTCCCCCCTTCTATCGCTCAATTACTTGATAATGAGGAAAGCTGGGAGTTCAACATATTTGAATTGGAAGCTGTGACACACAAAAGGTATGTGGCTTCTCTGGCTGTAGGCAGGGGGAGGATTGATGGACACACTCAAGACTTTCACATCTGGAAACTTTGAGGGAGATGTGAGTCCTTGCCACAAGTGACCTCCCAGGTTCTGCTTTTCATGCCATGCTGGAGGAGTGTCAAATGCGCAGAGAGACTGTGGCCCCTTGAGTGAGCTCCTTTATGGAGAAGAGAGTATTGGAGGCTAAGATGTGGGATCAGCCTGGTGATACCCAGGATGAAGAAATACTGAGTGTCTTCTTCAGATCTACCCAGGTCATTCCTTTGCGCCAGTGAGCCAAGAGTTCTAAGTATTCCTAGCCCCAAACTTGTTGAAGTCCCACCTTACAAAATGAGTTTGAGAGCACTGTAGACTTTTCTTTTGATCCATCCTATAGGCAGGGGAAAGATTAGATGACACAGAAAGTCCTCTTCTATTACAGAAGTCCATTTTCTTCCAGGGGTGTTGGATATGAATGATAACTATAAATAAGTAACTTAATTCTAAATGACATGACTTTGCTGAACCCACACAAGCCATTCCTTTTGTCCTTAAGCTCAGTAACTTCCTCAGGGGACACAGGAAGTGCAAAGGTTACGTGGAAGCAGAGACAGAGAGGGGCTGTCAGGGACCTCTCGGTTGTTAGAGCCACTGAAGGGCAGATTACTTAAGACAGTCTAGAAGTCCTTTGGATTAACCACCATGAGGCACCTAGTTTTAAAGAAGTGGCTAGTGAGGAGGAGATGCTCTACCACCTTCTAATTTGGAGACGACATATTTTTATACCCCTGTGCCTATGAAGCATCAGGAAAGAAATGACTCAATTTCCCAGTAGCTTCAAAGAAAGCAGCTTCTGGAGCGGTGAATACAATGAATCAGAGTTTTTTCCCCCTGTTTTCCAGGCCATTGGTTTACCTGGGCTTAAAAGTCTTTTCCCGGTTTGGAGTATGTGAATTTTTACACTGTTCTGAAACTACCCTTCGGGCCTGGCTCCAAGTGATTGAATCCAACTACCACTCCTCCAACGCTTACCACAACTCCACTCATGCCGCTGATGTCCTGCACGCCACTGCCTTCTTCCTCGGAAAAGAAAGAGTGAAGGTAGAATTTTGATATCACAATCTAGTTACCTGCATAGATTTTAGAGATCTAAGAACTCAATCTTAATAAATATGTTAGGCAAACAACTATTTTGGAACCAATTTTGACAGAGTTTTTGAGCTACCAAACTGACTGGTCCTTTTGGTGTTGTAAAGACATGGCATTTCCTCCTAGCCCTCCCTTCCCACAAATGCTTAAAATAATAATTTATGCCACTATAGAAACTCTTTTACATGTCTGGCTGATCCATGAACCCATTCTCCAAATGTTCACTAGGAGCCCTTTGTGACACTGGGTTAGAGGACCGAACTTAATTATTATAGCAAATGGTTACTAGGTCTGGAGGTTAAATTTTAGGATCAGAATTTTGTCATTGGTATATTACAATCCAGACAGTAGTGAGCCGTTCAGCATCCTACTGATTTACATACATATATGTGTGTGTTTTGTGTAGGTATGAATGTGTATATCTGTATATTAATGACTTGTATAATTCTGCAAAAGTTCCAAGTTCCTTAGTCTTAGAAGTCAATACTGTCATTACAGGTGCTGATTTGTAGGGCAGTCCTATGTATACCCCACGGATAGCTGGCAAAAGATCCCCATCTCCCCTCTTCCCCAACTACCATCACTTTCACAGTGAAGCTTGTAATTCCTTGGCTACAATTAGAAGTGAAGCTTAGAATATAGATACCCTTGGGACAAGTGCTGTATAGAGACAGGTTCACATCAATCTGCAAATGCTTAACATTCAATCATTTTCTGACTTAGTCTTAAGACCCTAGGTACTTAAGGAGACAAGTGGTAGTAGGATAGGTAGACAGAGCAGAAATGTCACCAAAATGGGGAGGGCGAATGTTCCCTTCTCAGTTTTGCCAAAGACTGATCCTGGCATTTACTTTCATCAGCAAGAAAGCAGAGTGTCATTCAAGAATGATGGTTTGGGCTTCCCTGGTGGCGCAGTGGTTGAGAGTCTGCCTGCCGATGCAGGGGACACGGGTTCATGCCCCGGTCTGGGAAGATCCTACATGCCGCGGAGCAGCTGGGCCCGTGAGCCATGGCCGCTAAGCCTGCATGTAAAGAGCCTGTGCTCCGCAACGGGAGAGGCCACAACAGTGAGAGGCCCGTGTACCACAAAAAAAAAAAGAATGATGGTTTTGAAGATTTTTGTCTCCTACTTTTAAAAAAGGTGATATCACAGGTGATAACAGCCTATGTTTCTATAGTGCTTTTCTTTGAGGGGCTAAGATACTTTCAGATTCCTACTCCAGGTTCACATTCCTCCATTTTACGTTACATGAGATATTATACAGCTTAGGTTGCACACTGCCAAATGAGAACAGGACCTGGGCATTAACGCTGAGACCAAAGTGACCTATAGGCATTGCAGCCTTGAGTTAAAGATGAACCCCACTTAAGCAGAAGCACGCTAGAAAAATATAGATTAAATGCTTGAAAAATTATGGAATGCTTAGTCACTTTATTATCTCCTTTCCTCTCCCTCCCCTAAAATAAGAAATTTTCTTTAAATTGTTTGTTCTGCTAGCACATTCAGAGTCTGATTGAATTCTCAAGTAGCAGCAACACAAACAAGTCTAAGACTAGATACAATATGCTTATAATCCAAAAGACATTTTCTAAGAGGCCACAGAATCAGAAAATTTAGAGCTGCAAAGAACCCTGGAGAATTGGGCTGGAAGGGACTCCTGAGGTCAGAGGTTTAGTAGCAGCCCAAGATCACTGGTTAGTCCACCACGAGGCGCTTCGAGTGGGATTTATTCCTGAGGTGTCTTTCACCAGACCTGCTGCCACTGACAAAGAGAGTCAGAAAAATGTTTTTACCAAATAGCCATGTCATCTGTCACCCCTAATTTCTTTATAAGGCTACAATTCTTAATGTCACTATGGCATAGCTCCACATCCTCAACCCAGCCATATAGATAACATGTCCAGAGCTGACATTCTCCTTCAATTTGTTGCACACCCTATCCCCTTCCCACTCTTACCAGTTCCCAAGAACCACTGCAAGTGGAGAGATCAGGATAGCCAGAATTCTTTTGTTATTCTCTGAGTGACTATTTGTCCTAGAAAAGGAACTGTTTGAAAGGCTAACCTAGAATAGAGTCCATTCTGGCCAGTCTGCTTCAGTGTGATCCAAATCTATTCCTGCTGGTTAAAGGAGGAAAAAACTATACAGAAATGTCTGCACCTCCAAGGCTTTGGGGAACTTCTCCTGCCGTGGGGTTGGTGGGGAAGTTTTCTTTCACAGACAGTCCCTCCCTGCCATGGGAAGAGCCTTGCTTCTCCCATCTGCTAGTGAGCAGCCGGATCTTCTTTCCCTGCCTCCCTGCATTTCTTATCAGACATTGCATTATTAGACAGTGCCCACCAAAACTGCAGGGCATGGCCCTTTATTGGTATCTCTGTAAAAGCTCCAGGTCTAAATCAGTGTAAGTTGGAAGGAAAGACATGTCTCGTCTAATGCTATTTGTTGTCTATTCCACTTACTTGAATCTATGTCATTGAAAAATTTAAAAATAAATTGGCCCCATACTCCAAACAAGATTGAACATACTCCAAAGTCTGGCCCTCATGGGTCCTCACTGCACAGGTAGAATCAGCGAGAGTGGAGGCCAAGTCAGGGCAGCTCTGGATTCTGACTGTACCTGTGGGTTACCATGGCCTCTCCTAACCAGCAGCAAAAGGGGGCTAGGCATGTTTGCTTGCCCTCGGCATTACAAAATCAGTCTCTGAGAAGAGCTGAAAAGAATGGCAGCAACTGCTGTCCCCCCTCAGGAAACCGGTTCATGTGGACCAGAGGCAAGCCAGGATTGCCTACCAACTCCAGGAGGTCAGGATTGGAAATGGAAATGGCTTCCTTCTGGTAGGGACAGCTTTCAGGAAAGTTTTCAGGGCTGAGCTTCATTCACTGTTCCTTACCTATTAGCATCTGAGAAGCAGCTTGCATTTTTTTCTCCCACAGCCTAGGAAAGCAACTCAGGAAAACCAAAAATCATGCCCACCCCTCCAGCCTCATCCTGGGGACCAGTTTCCCCCTCACTCACTACCCTTCAGCCACAGTGATGCTCTTTAAGTTTCCTGAATAAGCCACTTCGTTTGTTTCACATCAGGAGCATCATATAGGCTGATGTTTCTGCCTGGATTTCTCTCCCTTGCCATTTTTTGCCTGGCTAATTCCTGCTTATCCTTCAGGTTCCAGCATAAAAATCACTTACTTAGAGAACCCATTCTTGCCCACCCTCTGGACCTGCATTGTCCATAAGTAGCCATTTGCCACATGTGGCTACTTACATTTAATTAAAATTAAATAAAATGAAACATTCCGTTCCTCAATTGCACGCACATTTCAAGTGTCCAGGAGCTGTAAGTGACTAGGGATTACGATATTGGACAGCCCACGTACAGACATTTCCATCACCACAGAAAAGTTGAACGGACAGCACTGCCCTAAACTAGATCAAGCCTCATGGTTACACTCTCAAACCACCTGTACTTCCCTTCTTAACCCATCTCACAGTAAGTTAATTTTGTTTGTGTGTTTCTTTATTTGTGCCCTCTCCAGTAAACTACCAACTCCATTAGTGCAGGCTATGCCAGTATAATTCATCACTGTAACTCCAGCACTCTGCATGACAACTGGCACCCAGTAAGCATCCAATAAATGATAACTAAAGGAATGAATTCATAAAGTACAGTGTCTCTTATATAACAGTAGCCCATTTGACAACTTCCTCCTAAAGCTGTGAGCTGAAAAAACATTTGTATCCCCTGATGCTCTGGTTTGTGTTCTTTAACTACATAATGACAACGTTAGAAAGAGGGTCTCCCTTTAGCCTTTCCCACCTGCTAGCCCAGAGCTGAATTGTGTTCTTCACTGTAACAGCCCCCTTACCCTCAGTTTTCCTGGGAAAATTCTTCTTGCCCTTGATCCTCTTGTGTTGCTTGGCTGTAATCCTTTTATCTTTGTGTGGAGTTTTGTTGTATCTTTGCCATTTACTGCCATACTCTCAAAATCTTTTCAGAAGTAGGCAAATAAAGTAACACTTGTGATCCTAGGCCACTTTTTTCTCTATCCACTCACAGAAGAGAGTCATGGCAATATGCCACACAGCATACTTTTGAAAAGGCCTGTTTGGCATCCTCCTGCAGAAGAACTAGAGTGGATGAACTCTGGAGAAATAATTTAGGTATCCATTATAACTGCTACTCAGATTTCTGTTTCCCTCCAGATAATTCACAGTACGGCAAGGTGATGTGATATACCCTAGGTGGCCTCTTAACTTCTAGGAAGTCAGAGAAGGACCCCCTGGCTCATCCCCTCCAGAGAGACAGGGATGAGTGTAGCTCTCCTACATCCAGTGGGTAATGCTCAACCTTGCCTCCCCCTGACCCCAGGGAAGCCTCGATCAGCTAGATGAGGTGGCTGCCCTGATTGCTGCCACAGTCCATGACGTGGATCACCCAGGAAGGACCAACTCTTTCCTGTGCAACGCAGGCAGTGAACTCGCCGTGCTCTATAATGACACTGCTGTCTTGGAGAGTCACCACACAGCCCTGGCCTTCCAGCTCACGGTCAAGGACAGCAAATGCAACATTTTCAAGAATATTGACAGGTTTGTGTGCTCGGGCTCTTGTGCTCAGGTTTGTAAAATGTAAGTGGGAAACTCAGTTTTCCCTAACTTCTCCAAGTACTTAGCTTCCTCTTAGGGGGAAGGCTGTACCATTCTATCGACAGTAAAATAATAACCTTATAAACTGAACTGTACTTTTTAGACTGTTCATCTTTTTTTTTTTTTAACATCTTTCTTGGAGTATAATTGCTTTACAATGTTGTGTTACTTTCTGCTATATAACAAAGTGAATCAGATATATGTATACATGTATCCCCATATCCCCTCCCTCTTGCGACTCCCTTCCACCCTCCCTATCCCACCCCTCCAGGTGGTCACAAGGCACCGAGCTGATCTCCCTGTGCTATGCGGCTGCTTCCTACTAGCTATCTATTTTACATTTGGTAGTGTATATATGTCCATGTCACTCTCTCACTTCATCCCAGCTTCCCCTTCCCCCTCCCAGTGTCCTCAAGTCCATTCTCTAGTAGGTCTGCATCTTTATTCCTGTCTTGCCACTAGGTTCTTCATGACCTTTTTTAAAATTTTATTTTAGATTCCATATGTATGTGTTACCATACGGTATTTGTTTTTCTCTTTCTGACTTACTTCACAGTATATGACAGACTCTAGGTCCATCCACCTCGCTACAAATAACTCAATTTCATTTCTTTTTATGGCTGAGTAATATTCCATTGTATACATGTGCCACATCTTTATCCATTCGTCTGTCAATGGACACTTAAGTTGCTTCCATGTCCTGGCTATTGTAAATAGTGCTGCAATGAACACTGTGGTATGTCTCATTTTGAATTATGGTTTTCTCTGGGTATATGCCCGGTAGTGGGGTTGCTGGCTCATATGGTAGTTCTATTTTTAGTTTTTTAAAGAACCTCCATACTGTTCTCCATAGTGGCCATATCAATTTACATTCCCACCAACAGTGCAAGAGGGTTCGCTTTTCTCCGCACCCTCTCCAGCATTTATTGTTTGTAGATTTTTTGATGATAGCCATTGTGACAAAACTACTTATTGTAGTTTTGATTTGCACTTCACTAATGATTAGTGATGTTGAGCATCCTCTCGTGTGTTTGTTGGCAATCTGTACATCTTTGGAGAAATGTCTATTTAGGTCTAATGCCCATTTTTGGACTGGGTTGTTTGTTTTTTGATATTGAGCTGCATGAGCTGCTTGTATATTTTGGAGATTAATCCTTTGTCAGTTGCTTCGCTTGCAAATATTTTCTTCCATTCTGAGGGTTGTCTTTTCATCTTGTTTATGGTTTCCTTTTCTGTGCAAAAGCTTTTAAGTTTCATTAGGTCCCATTTATTTTTATTTCCATTTCTCTAGGAGGTGGGTCAAAAAGGATCTTGCTGTGATTTATGTCATAGAGTGTTCTGCCTGTTTTCCTCTAAGAGTTTTATAGTGTCTGGCCTTACATTTAGGTCTTTAGTTTATTTTGAGTTTATTTTTCTGTATGGTCTTAGGAAGTGTTCTAATTTCATTCTTTTATGTGTAGCTGTCCAGTTTTCCCAGCACCACTTCTTGAAGGGGCTGTCTTTTCTCCATTGTATATTCTTGCCTCCTTTATCAAAGATGAGGTGAACATATGTGTGTAGGTTTCTCTCTGGGCTTTCTATCCTGGTCCATTGATCTATATTTCTGTTTTTGTGCCAGTACCATACTGTCTTAATTACTGTAGCTTTGTAGTATAGTCTGAAGTCAGGGAGCCTGATTCTTCCAGCTCCATTTTTCTTTCTCAAGATTGCTTTGGCTGTTTGAGGTCTTTTGTGTTTCCATAAAAATTGTGAAATTTTTTGTTCTAGTTCTGTGAAAAATGCCATTGGTAGTTTGATAGGCATTGCATTGAATCTGTAGATTGCTTTGGGTACTATAGTCATTTTCACAATGTTGATTCTTCCAATCCAAGAACATGGTATATCTCTCCATCTATTTGTATCGTCTTTAATTTCTTTCATCAGTGTCTTATAGTTTTCTTCATAAAGGTCTTTTGTCTCCTTAGGTGGGTTTATTCCTAAGTATTTTCTTTTTTTTTGCAATGGTAAATGGGAGTGTTTCTTAATTTCTCTTTCAATTTCTCATCATTAGTGTACAGGAATGCAAGAGATTTCTGTGCATAAATTTTGTATCCTGCTACTTTACCAAATCATTCATTACCTATAGTAGTTTTCTGGTAGCATCTTTAGGATTCTGTGTATGGTAGGTATCATGTCATCTGCTAACTGTGACAGTTTTACTACTTCTTTTCCGATTTGGATTCCTTTTCTTTTTATTCTCTGATAGCCATGGCTAAAACTTCCAAAACTATGTGGAATAATAGTGGTGAAGGTGGACAACCTTGTCTTGCTCCTGATCTTAGAGGAAATGGTTTCAGTTTTTCACCATTGAGAACGAATTTGGCTGTGGGCCTTTCATATATTGTCCTTTATTATGTTGAGATAGGTTCCCTCTATGCCTACTTTCTGGAGCGTTTTTATCATAAATCAGTGTTGAATTTTGTCAGAAGCTTTGCCTGCATCTATTGAGATGATCATATGGTTTTTAACCTTCAATTTGTTAATATGGTGTACCACATTGATTGATTTGCATATACTGAAGAATCCTTGCATTCCTGGGATAAACCCCACTTGATCATGGTGTATGATCCTTTTAATGTGCTGTTGGATTCTGTTTGCTAGTATTTTGTTGAGGATTTTTGCATCTATGTTCATCAGTGATATTGGCCTGTAGTTTTTTTTGTGACATCTTTGTCTAGTTTTGGTATCAGGGTGATGGTGGCCTCGTTGAATGAGTTTGGGAGTGTTCCTGTGCTATATTTTGGAAGAGTTTGAGAAGGACAGGTGTTAGCTCTTCTCTCAATGTTCGACAGAATTGGCCTGTGAAGCCATCTGGTTCTGGGCTATTGTTTGTTGGAAGATTTTTAATCACAGTTTCAGTGTCAGGGCTTGTGATTGGTCTGTCTATATATTCTATTTCTTCCTCGTTCAGTCTCGGAAGGTTGTGCTTTCCTAAGAATTTGTCCATTGCTTCCAGGTTGTCCATTTTATTAGCATATAGTTGCTTGTAGTAATCTCTCATGATCCTTTGTATTTCTGCAGTGTCAGTTGTTACTTCTTTTTCATTTCTAATTCTGTTGATTTGAGTCTTCTCCCTTTTTTTCTTGATGAGTCTGGCTAATGGCTTATCAATTTTGTTTATCTTCTCAATAAAACAGCCTTTAGTTTTATTGATCTTTGCTATCATCTCCTTCATTTCTTTTTCATTTATTTCTGATCCGATCTTTATGATTTCTTTCCTTCTGCTAACTTTGGGGGTTTTTTGTTCTTGTTTCTCTGATTGCTTTAGGTGTAAGGTTAGGTTGTTTATTTGAGATTTTGTTTCTTGATGTAGGATTGTATTGCTATAAACTTCCCTCTTAGAACTACTTTTGCTGCATCCCATAGGTTTTGGGTCATTGTGTTTTCATTGTCATTTGTTTCTAGGTATTTTTTGATTTCCTCTTTGATTTCTTCAGTAATCTCTTGGTTATTTAGTAGCATATTGTTTATCCTCCAAGTGTTTGTATCTTTTACAGTTTTCCTATAATTGATATCTAGTCTCATAGCGTTGCAGTCGGAAAAGATACTTGATTAGATTTCAATTTTCTTAAATTTACCAAGGCTTGATTTGTGACCCAAGATATGATCTATCCTGGGGAATGTTCATAAGCACTTGAGAAGAAAGTGTATTCTGTTGGTTTTGGATGGAATGTCCTATAAATATCAATTAAGTCCATCTTGTTTAATGTATCATTTAAAGCTTGTGTTTCCTTATTTACTTTCATTTTGGATGATCTGTCCATTGGTGAAAGTGGGGTGTTAAAGTCCCCTACTATGATTGTGTTACTCTCGATTTCCCCTTTTATGGCTGTTAGCATTTGCCTTATGTATTGAGGTGCTCCTATGTTGGGTGCATAAATATTTACAACTGTTATATTTTCTTCTTGGATTGATCCCTTCATCATTATGTAGTGGCCTTCTTTGCCTCTTGTAATAGTCTGTATTTTAAAGTCTATTTTTGTCTGATATGAGAATTGCTACTCCAACTTTCTTTTGACTTCCGTTTGCATGGAATATCTTTTTCTGTCCCCTCACTTTCAGTCTTTATGTGTCCCTAAGTCTGAAGTGGGTCTCTTGTAGACAGCATATATATGGGTCTTGTTTTTGTAACCATTCAGCCAGTCTGTGTCCTTTGGTTGGAGTATTTATTCTATTTACATTTAAGGTAATTATCGATATGTATGTTCCTATTACCATTTTCTTAATTGTATTGGGTTAGTTTTTGTAGGCCTTTTCCTTCTCTTGTGTTTCCTGCCAAGAGACGTTCCTTTAGCATTTGTTGTAAAGCTGGTTTGGTGGTGCTGAATTATCTTAAATTTGCTTGTCTGTAGAGGTTTTAATTTCTCCATCAAATCTGAATGAGATCCTTGTTGGGTAGAGTAATCTTGGTTGTAGGTTTTTCCCTTTCATCACTTTTAAGTATATCCTGCCACTCCCTGCTGGCCTGCAGAGTTTCCACTGAAAAATCAGCTGATAACTTTATGGGAATTCCTTTGTATGTTATCTGTTGCTTTTCCCTTGCTGCTTGTAACATTTTTTCTTTGTATTTAATTTTTGATAGTTTAATATGTGTCTTGGCGTATTTCTCCTTGGATTTATCCTGTATGGGACTCTCTGTGCTTCTTGGACTTGATTGACTATTTCCTTTCTCATGTTAGGGAAGTTTTCAACTATAATCTCTTCAAATATTTTCTCCGACCCTTTCTTTTTCTCTTCTTCTTCTGGGACCCCTATAATTCTAATATTGGTGCGTTTAATGTTGTCCCATAGGTCTCTGAGTCTGTCCTCAATTCTTTCATTCTTTTTTTTTCTTTATTCTGCTCGTGGTAGTTATTTCCGCTATTTTATCTTCCAGGTCACTTATCCGCTCTTCTGCCTCAGTTATTCTGCTATTCATTCTTTCTAGAGAATTTTTAATTTCATTTATTGTGTTGCTCATCATTGTTTGTTTGCTCTTTAGTTCTTCCAGGTCCTTGTTAAACATTTCTTATATTTTCTCCATTCTATTTCCAAGATTTTGGATCATCTTTACTATCATTACTCTGAATTCTTTTTCAGGTAGACTGCATATTTCCTCTTCATTTGTTTGGTCTGGTGGGTTTTACCTTGCTCCTTCATCTGCTGCATATTTCTGTCTGCTTATTTTGTGTACCTTACTGTGTTTGGGGTCTCCTTTGCGCAGGCTGAAGGTTCATAGTTCCTGTTGCTTTTGGTGTCTGCCCCCAGCGGGTGAGGCTGGTTCAGTGGCTTGTGTAGGCTTCCTGGTGGAGGGGACCAGTGCCTGTGTTCTGGTGGTTGGGGCTGGATCTTGTCTTTCTGTTGGGCAGGGCCGCATCCAATGGTGTGTTTTGGATTGTCTGTGAACTTAATATGATTTTAGGCAGCCTCTCTGCTAATGGGTGGGGTTGCATTCCTGTCTCACTAGTTGTTTGGCATGGGGCATCCAGCACTGGCGATTGCTGGCTGTTGGGTGGAACTGGGTCATAGCATTGAGACACAGATCTCTGAGAGAACTCTCGCTGATTGATACTACGTGGGGCTGGGAGGTCCCTGGTGGTCCAGTTTCCTGAACTCGCCTCTCCCACTTCAGCGGCTCAGGCCTGACACCAGGCCGGAGCACCAAGACCCTGTCAGCCACATGGCTGGGGTAGATACCCCTAGATGAACACTTGTGGGAAGAGCTCAGAATTATCAAGATAGTGGTCTTGGCAAGTGAAACCACAAGAGAAGAGGTCCGTGCTATGCCTGGTCCTGCTGAGCAATTTTCACACTTCAGCTCATTCTGGCAACAGGGCAACTGGGTTGGCGACGTGAGGCAGGACGGGGTCCGTGAGGCGGGTGGCGCTCAGCTGCTGTGCAGCCTGCAGGGCCTGGTCGAAGCCCTCAGGGAAGGCCAACAGCGGCCAGGACTCTGGCCTCCTGCAGCTGCGGCCTCTTTGGGGTTTCCCTCCCGGCGTCACGTCGCTCTCACTCCTACTTTGGCGGCCGTGCCTTTACCCTAAGCTGCTTCACAAGGCGAGCACTGCCTGCTAAATGTTCACAGGTGCTGCAAGAACATCTTCATAAAGATGTACACAAACGTTGACCACATAGATTTCTTTGATGTGCAGCCAGCCCTCCTCCATTCTCTGCTTAGACTGTTCATCTTTTTAAACTCCATCTGGTCTTCAGTGAGTTCATGAAAATGTTTTATACACTGCAAAGCACTCTATAAATATTGATTATACTACTAACAAATATAGCAGATATTTTTATCCTCTCAAAAGGACATCCTGTCTATGGTGTAACCTGAGGAAAATGTATCCTTACCCATCTTTCCCCAGCTCAATTTTCAGTCACTTAAAATCCTAACTCATGAGGAGACAGTGTTCCATGCTCCCAGCAGAGCTCCTGGAGTCCACAGGGTAGGGCAGGTTTCCCCCTCTGGTGAGTTGGCCAAATGTGAACAGATAGGAGCAATTCCTCTCGCCAGCCACCACCCTGCCATCAAGCTATGAGTATTTCCTACACAGCAATAGCCAGGCTGGAGTGCAGACCCCTGAGAAAAGGCAGTATACAGGGAGCTCAGAGCTCACTCAAGCCTCAAGGATGATTTGTCAACATGAACCTGAACCCATCTGTTTGGTCTCCAGAAACCTGAGAAAATATGGAGACCAGTTATTCCACCTTCAACTGAAGGCTTCATCATATCAAGTATTGTTTTTAAAACTTTCATAGGAAGAATTCTTGCCAATAGCCAATTTTATTCGTTCCCCATTCTGGCTCTTGAAGTTAGAAAAAGATGATAGGAACTGGGTGATTTTGAGCAGAGTTATTGCTCCTTCCATTATAACTTCTATCTAATTGCAATCTAGAGAACAGCTCATTATTTGGAAAACTTTCTTCCAATGCCATCATCAAAAGAAATAATGACACTTCTCTGTAACAGGAATCACTGTGTCTGCACTGAATGCCATGGGACAGCTCACCAGGTTGCTGTACTAGCCTTGTAGGGAAAGAACTTGTCATTTCCTTTCACTTCACTATTTTGATATTGCCAAGGGAAGGTAGAAGGGAATCACCTTGTGAAATAAGTACCCTTGGGACACTTTTTTTTTTATATACTCATATATCATATGAAGGTCAGCTGTCACTGGGGAAAATGGAATAGTGTCACCAAGTCCTGGCTGAGTAGGAAGATGAGCAGGTAAACTTTTCTGTGATCTTCACTCATTAACTCTGTGCCCCTAGCTTCCTCCTAGATTGTGGGAAGTGTGGTGAAATGGTAGAACAGTTCTAATTCGGGACATGATGTGAACAAGGCGCTTTGTCTTCTGGTTATTTTAGGAACCATTATCGAACACTGCGCCAGGCTATTATTGATATGGTTTTAGCAACAGAGATGACAAAACACTTTGAACATGTGAACAAATTTGTGAACAGCATCAACAAGCCAATGGCAGCTGAGGTAAGCATTTCCCATGTAATAAGATACACTGGAATGTATTTCCATTAGAGCCTACTCTGGCCTCAAAGCATTTTCTCTCCATCTTGAATGCAAGATGGTTATTTGCTTGGAGTTGGTAAAGAAGGCTGAAAGTACTGGTCACTTGTTTTCCCTAAGGACAAGAATAGATTGAGAGTGTCCACAGTAACTCTGAGCTCCTTGAAAGAAAGGCCCTGACTGAGATAAAGCCAGCAGTGACAAAAGTAGGCCCAAAGTCTATGATGAAAGGAGCCTGCAGACAGCAGAGACTGGAATAAATGGTGTCATTTTAGGGGTTTCAGAGCCTTTCTAGTTCTCTGGTCTTTGAGCTCTTGGGAGACCTCAAAATTAGATGTTTTAAAGAACTATAATCCTGCTGATTTGCATTAAAAGCCTGTCAGTATCTAAAGACTATAGAAAGTTAAATTGGGAGTGACTAGTTGAAAACAAAAATACAAGTCTTTCTCCTTTTTAAAATTTACTGATGTGCCTTAGACCTGCCTTAAGGTCCCTACAAACTTGGGTTTTAGGAACATGGACATAAGTTCACATCTCTTACTGTTTAAAATGAGATCAACTGCCCTCTTATACTGTAAGGCTGTTCATAGCCCCATAAAGTTAGAAAAGCGTTTCACTCATTCCTGTATGAGGGTTGCACATGTGGATGAATGAGGAATGGTTGTCTTAGATGTAACTTGATGATCAGTAAGGAAACTATCTGTGTAGGACCCATCACATGACCAGCCTGGGTGGAGGAACAGTGTCCACCTCACCTGTGTTCTGCTCCATCCCCCAGGGATTCCACAGCACAATGCCAGGACCCTCTCCTTCCACAGAGGACTTATGGGAGCAAGGATCTGGGGATTTAAGAGGGTGAAATTAAACAGAATCATAGAATTTAGAGTTGGGAAGGTCATCTATCCAAGTAAGCCCCCAACTCTGTTGAGATTTGTGTACTGCAGTAACTATAGCAAGCAGTATCTTCCCAATGGTAAGTAATCAAAATACCAACCTTCAGAATATAATTCTGCCCATTGATGGTTTAATAGGTCCAGTCCCAAAACAAAAAAATCCTTAAATGTCATACAGTCCTTCAGCTTGGCAGAGCTCTGGAGAGCTAATTAGATGTTTACACAGTCAGTTCCATGGTATCTTTGAAATCAGGGAATCGTAGTCTTCTAGGTTTTGTATAATTGACCTGTTGTCGCATTTACATAAGCCTACTCACAGACCTGTCCACGTGGCTCTGGACCGCTGACATCCATCACTAGGTAGGTAGTAGTGTACAACCAGTCTTTTTAACATGGCTGAATATACCTGCTCCTGCCCTGGCCCGCTTTCTGCTCCTAGTACCCCCAACACTTACATGTCTCACCCTCCCTACCACCCAGCCAGAAGAGCAGCCTGGAAAGCATGAGTGGACACATACCTGAAGAGAAAGAACAAAGTGGGAGGAGGTGGGTAACTGGGGGTGGGACAGAAGGTCACAGGAGAGAGGGAGCTGTCAGGCATATTAAGTAGAAAGAAATCAAGAAATAATTGAAGGGTCACATGTATGTGGCATTTCCCCATCTTTAATGTATTAAGAAAGGGGAATTTGTGCTTTTACACATTTCCTGATAAAACTGGGAGAAAAGCTCTCCTTCCTTAAGATTACATACCAAATCATTAAAAACAAAACAAAACAAAAACCTGCTTTGTAGCAGCTACCTCTGGGGAAGAGGATGACAGTGAGGTTGTGGACGGGTGGTGATAGGGACTTCGGCCTTTTAAGCTCTGTGTGTTTGTATTGTTTGACTGCTCCCCGTCCCCAAGAATATATCAATGTATCATATATGGAATTAAGGATGGGAAGGCCTCCTTCATCAAGTCTCATGCCTAAGTTTGCCTGGGTGACTGCCATCTAATATCTGGTCAGCTGGCCCTTGTGGGCTTCACCATCATATTGAAACAACCCTGATGTGACTGTTTTCCAGATTGAAGGCAGTGACTGTGAATGCAACCTTACTGGGAAGAACTTTCCTGAAAATCAAATCCTGATTAAGCGCATGATGATTAAGTGTGCTGACGTGGCCAATCCATGCCGCCCCCTGGACCTATGTATCGAATGGGCCGGAAGGATCTCCGAGGAGTACTTTGCACAGGTGTGCTGCCTCTCTAGGGAAGCTCCACCTCCCTTCTGGGAATGGCCCCGGGTCACAGTAAATAAATGACTCCTCCCTGGAAAGCAATGGCTCACCCTTGCCTGGAACAGAAATCTGGTCCCTCAAGAGACTATGATGTGGCTGGGCACTAACTAAACTCTCTCTAGGGGAAGGGGGATAAACTGAGCCTTTGGAAGTATCTTTTCGTCCTCAAATTTTTAGATCCTGAATTTCCACAAAAACTGGGAAATCCTCCATTCATTCACTAGATTATCATCTCCATGGTGCAGTCTGGGGAACAGACTGCACCATGGGTAGCTCATAATACAGTAGGGCAGGGAGACAGACATAAACAGGTCCATACATTGGTAAATTAAAAATAAATAAAAGGGCTTCCCTGGTGGTGCAGTGGTTGAGAGTCCACTTGCCGATGCAGGGGACACAGGTTCGTGCCCCGGTCCGGGAAGATCCCACATGTCGCGAAGCGGCTGGGCCCATGAGCCATGGCCGCTGAGCCTGCGCGTCCGGAGCCTGTGCTCCGCAACGGGAGAGGCCACAACAGTGAGAGGCCCGCGTACCGCAAAACAAACAAAAAAATGAAAACACTTCTAAAGGAGGTATACGTTAAGTCCTAAGAGTTCAGAAAGAGGTTTTTTTTCTAGATAAAAGGGCTTTGTGGAAAAGGTGTTAGAGCTGGTGTTTTTGTGGTTTTTTTTGAAGGATTTCAAAATTTAGAAATGGGAAAGGACATTCTGGGAGAGTTCTGGGAGAACAAAGGGTTATGAGCAAAATTAGTAGGGAGGAGAACCAGAATTTTTATGTAAGGAAAACAGCAACTTTGGCAGTGTGAAGAGGAATTAAAGGAGAATAACGTAGTAGACCACAAGATGCCATTTAAAAGAGGCCTACTTTCAAAGAAGAGGCTCTAAGGACTAATGTTTATTATTTGTGATAGACAAACATGTCACAAGTAGCTACAAGTAATGCATTTGGGGACGGGGGACGGGGGGCGGGGGGGGGAGGGTTGTGTGCCTATATGGCTGGAACATACCGCTGAGGCAGAATAAAAGAATAGCTGATAATGTCTAAAAGGGTTGGCAGGGGCAAAGGGCAGCCGAGGACCCAGTAAGTTAGGTGCAGCTTTCAAGGATGGGAAGAGACCCCATGAATCAAAGAAAAATAGGACAAGCAGTTCTGAGCTTGCCAGAAACAGAGGGGAAAAAACCCAAACTACTCCTTGAACAGCAGTGGCTATTTTAAGGCTGCCTAATCTACTGACCTGAAATGAGCAAGCTGAGCCAAAAACTGGTAGGAGGCCATTATCGGGGCTTCCCAGGACCCACAGAGAAGACGTAAAATCCTACTCCTAGTTATTCTCAAAGTATGTGAATGGGGAACGGGAAAGAACCACTTTTAAGTTCTTTAAGGTAATCTCCCTGTTTAGGTGTCCTTTTCCCAGAAAGGAAAGTACTAATGTTCACAAGACAATGTGACCTAAAAATCAGGTTACAAATGAGGTCTCTGATCAGCCAGCCTCTGGTTCAGCATACTACCAGTAAATGTGGATCTCAGTTTCAGCCCAGTGAATTATGACCTTATGCATAAAACATACACTCTAATGTGCAAAATACTCAGATTTACACATATCTTGAGAATTGCATGACCAAATACCCCAATCTGAAAAATCTCATAGTTTGTCATTCTTTTGAGTAAAACATAGTTATTTCATGAAAAAAAAGAAGCTAGTTCAGCTCAACTGCCTAACTGCTTTTCATCCAGACCACCATAATACGTTGATGTGCAGCACAAGGGCTTTGTATGTACTTCCGATTTTGTCACAAACAATATTAAAAAGACGTATTTTCAAAGGTCAAGTTTAAATAAGATTAATAATTCTTACTACTTTAATGAAGACATTCTTAAGTGAAACTGGCTTTCTTTTTAAAGTGCAAGCATATGACAGTGAATAATACAATGACTATTTGTACAGCTTGGTGCCAGTTCTTTGATTCACGCTAAGGCGTCAGCAGTTTTAAACACACCATCGCTCCTGTACCCTCAGTATAAACGCCACTTAGTATTATTAGTGTTACTTTGAAAATAGTCTTGACCTTGCGATCATGAAAACAGATCTCAGAAAAGAGGCTACAAATCCTGAGATAAGTGCTTCAGGAGGTGCTGTAAGATAGCATAACACATTTGAGAGTCAGAAGACCTGAATCCAGTCACTGGAGCTCATCAGGTGGTTGTCTTATATAAGCCTCAGGACCTTGCCAAGCCAATTTCTTCACAGATACAACTGGATTATGAGCCATTTTCACAGAGTGGTTCTGACAAACTAGATGTTACTGTGACAGCTCCTTATGTGCCCTACAGCCCTGTGTTATTTCTTACAGACTGATGAAGAGAAGAGACAGGGGCTACCTGTAGTGATGCCAGTATTTGACCGGAATACCTGTAGCATCCCCAAGTCCCAGATCTCCTTTATTGACTACTTCATAACAGACATGTTTGATGCTTGGGATGGTAAGACAGTTCCTGTTTTGTTACCCACAAACAGAATATTTTGCTATACTTTATGATGGTTACCTTTAATGACAGGGGCTGGGCCTAAAGGTGTAAACGAAATGTAACTTAAAAGAAAAAGTCAGCTGCTTGTGGCCAGGTGTGGTGGGGGTGCAGGAACACTTTGTGTGTCCTCAGCACAAACCATGTGTATGGAAGACTCAGTGGATGTTTGGTAACTCTTCCAAGGACATGTTTCCAAAGCTTACAGGAGTTTTATTCTGTCATTGGAGGAAATTCCAGAGAGAACATAAAATATACTAAGTCTACTCTGAATCACAGATTCTTTTCATAATATCAGTTGATAAACAGCTTTTCATTTTTTTGACATCCTTTTTAATTTTTTTGAATTTAATTTTTATTTTATATCGGAGTATAGTTGATTTACAATGTTGGGTTACTTTCAGGTGTACAGCTAAGTGATTCAGTTATACATATACATATATCCATTCTTTTTCAGATCCTTTTCCCATATAGGTTATTACAGAACATTGAGTAGAGTTCCTTGTGCTATACAGTAGATTCTTGTTGATTATCTATTTAGTGTATATATGTTAACCCCAAACTCCTAATTTGTCCCTCCCCCCGTGTTTCCCCTTTGGTAACCATTAATTTGTTTTCAAAGTCTGTGAGTCTATTTCTGTTTTGTAAATAAGTTGAATTGTATCTTTTTTTTTCAGATTCCACATATAAGTGATATCATATGATATTTGTCTTTCTCTTTCTGACATACTTCACTTAGTATGATAATCTCTAGGTCCATCCATCTCACTCTTTTTCATGGCTGAGTAATATTCCATTGTATATGTATGTATGTATGTGTGTATATATATATATATATATATATATATATATATATACCCCACATCTTCTTCATCCATTCATCTGTCAAGGGACATTTAGGTTGCTTCCATGTCTTGGCTACTGTAAAGAGTGCTGCAGTGAACATTGGGGTGCATGTATCTTTTTGAATTACAGTCTTCTCTGGGTATACACCTAAGAGTGGGATTCCTGGGTCATATGGTAGCTCTATTTTTAGTTTTTTAAGGAACCTCCATACCGTTTTCCATAGTGGCTGCACCAATTTACATTCGCACCAACAGTGTAGGAGGGTTCCCTTTTCTCCACACCCTCTCCAGCATTTGTTGTTTGTAGACTTTTTAATGATGGCCATTCTGACTGGTTTGAGGTGATACCTCATTGTGGTTTTGATTTGCATTTTTCATTGAGTGACGTTGAACATCTTTTCATGTGCTTTTGGCCATCCGTATGTCTTCTTTGAAGAAATGTCTATTTAGATCTTCTGCCTATTTTTTGATTTTTTTTTTTTTTTTGATACAGAGCTGCATGAACTGTTGGTATATTTTGGAGATTAATCCCTTGTTGGTTGCTTCATTTGCAAATATTTTCTCCCATTCTGTGGGTTGTATTTTCGTTTTGTCTATGGTTTCCTTTGCTGTGCGAAAGCTTTTAAGTTTAATTAGGTCCCATTTGTTTATTTTTGTTTTTATTTTCATTACTCTAGGTACAAGATGGATCCAAAAAGATACTGCTGTGATTTATGGTGAAGAGTGTCCTGCCTATGTTTTCCTCTAAGAGTTTTATAGTAGCCAGCCTTACATTTAGGTCTTCAATCCATTTCGAGTTTGTGTATGGTGTTACAGAATGTTCTAGTTTCATTCTTTTACATGTAGTTGTCCAGTTTCCCCAGCACCACTTATTGAAGAGACTATCTTTTCTCCATTGTATATTCTTGCTTCCTTTGTCATAGATTAATTGACCATAGATGCATGGGTTTATTTCTGGGCTTTCTGTCCTGTTCCATTGATCTATACTTCTGTTTTTGTGCCAGTACCATACCACTTTGATTACTGTAGCTTTGAAGTATAGTCTGAAGCCAGGGAGCCTGATTTCTCCAGCTCTGATTTTCTTCCTCAGGATTGCTTTAGCTATTCAGGGTCTTTTGTGTTTCCTTACAAATTAAAAAAATTTTCATTCTAGTTCTGTGAAAAATGTCATCGGTATCTTGATAGGGATTGCACTGAATCTGTAGATTGCCTTGGGTAGTGTAGTCATTTTCACAATATTTATTCTTCCAATCCAAGAACATGGTATCCTTCCATGTGTTTGTGTCATCCTTGATTTCTTTCATCAACATCTTATAGTTTTCAGGGTACAGGTTTTTTGCCTCCTTAGGTAGGTTTATCCCAAGGTATTTTATTCTTTTTGATGTGATGGTAAATGGGATTGTTTCTTTAATTTCTCTTTCTGATCTTTTGTTGTTATCAATTTTTAGTTAAAAGGACCGGTTCATATTTCAGAAACCAGTGTTTAGTAACTCATCCTTCTCATGCTTCTGTGTTCACCTTAGGCCTAACCTAGGGTACCTCTCCTCCAATTGTGATCCCAAATTTGTCCCACAGAGCCCCAACCTTATAAATGCTCCTGGAATCTAATTTAACAGGCTTCTTTTTATTCTCTTATATCCTTGCAGCCTTTGCACACCTGCCAACCCTGATGCAACATTTGGCCGATAACTACAAACACTGGAAGACGTTAGATGACCTAAAGTGCAAAAGTCTGAGGCTTCCATCTGACAGCTAAAGCCAAGACAGAGAAGGTGACCTCTTGATCTACAAAGGGCACTGTGAATCACAGTAGTGTAAACAAGAGGCTTTCCTTCATAATGAAAATGACAGGTGTAGGTTAAGGAGCTAATGTTTAATATCTGACTTTTAATCATTCAACTTCCCAAATTTCATTTTTAGAAAATTATGTTCCATGAAGAAAAATTTTGAACAATCACTTAGTGACAGAACAAACACATGGCAAAATCCTTTGCCCTGCTGTCATCCTGTCTGCCCTCATCAAACCCTGCAGCTGATTCACTGTAACTAGCAGGAGACATGCAGCAAAGACTTGGTGCCCACGAGCCCACCATCTCTGTGGATGATGGACCATGTAGCTTAGCTAGTGGTTTAGCTCATCTTTTACCATGAAAGTCACCATCACTGTTTAGCTTGACTATTTTCCTCAAGAGCATCAATCTAAAAGGTTCATAAGAATATCTAAGAAAAGAAACCCATATAAAGTGAGCAAAACAACTAGGACCAAACTGCTGATAAACTAGTTAGCTTCAGAGCCTCCATGGCTAGGTGGTTCTGATCAATGGTGTAACACCCAAGTTAGAACACAGTCTGTCTTGGCCTGGTGAGTGCCTTCTCTATGGTATCAGCAGCCTGTGTAGTCCTCTCTCCTACAAAAGGGATTCATCTTAACAGAAAGCCAACCATGATGGGGAAGGAAGTGACATCTTGTCTGTGGGGAATCCAAGAGCTTCTTCCCTTTATTTCTGGTTTACAGAGGCAGTTACAAGGCACTATAGTAGGTATTATATACAAGCCATTAATCTGAATGCCCTTGGACAAGCTTTTTTTAAAAAAAAAATTTATATACATTTGCTGTTTAAAATTTTTATTAAAGCAATCTAAATTTTCAGGGTTTAAGTCCATGGAGTACGTTGTGCCGAGTACCGAGGAGACAGAGGAAGTTTCAAGGTTCAGATGTTTTTAACCTATCTATATTTAAGATCATGCCATTTTGCTTTAATGATGAAAAAAAGATTGCAAGGTGTGTAAATATATCAGAAAATAGCATATGGGGAAGCAGTAAATACTATTTTAAGCTATTAATTGTATGCTAAAAGCTTCTAAAGCACAAGTGCATATTTTTATACAGCTCTTTTCACAACTTTCTGTGGTCTACATGAAGTCAGACTTGAGATTTTCTTTTCTCTTTTACCAGCCAACCCTTCTCTATGTATTATAAATTAGAGATTCTGTAAACAAAATCTTTGTTTTTCTTTCAAATTCTCTGTACTTCATGCTGCATTTCTAAGAGGTATAAACAGAGACTAAATTAACTGAACCAGTAGTTAGTTACTTTTTTCAAATGAAAAGTGGAATGCAGAACACGTGGACCTAGTACATGGGGGCAAAAATTACTTATCACTACAAAACATGCCAATGTTTTTTTCTATGTTTTGTACCAACAAATGGAAACATATATGACAATTCCATGCAAAGAAATGTACCTAAATTATTTTTGTTAGATGGTAAGAGAACTTGCTTGGTCAGGACAGCAGCTAGCTTTGTATTGTAATGCTGCGCTAAGTAAATGTGATGAAAATGTTTTTGTGAAGTACTTGTAACTAAATTCCTACAGCCATTTTTCATTCCTAACAGCTGTTTTTATTTTACCTCTTTGGCCTAAATTTTTCATAATTTCAATATTTCGGTTTAGTGTTCTTTATTTCATGAGTCACACGCTTTGTTTTCAGAACACATTAAATTCAGGATGTCAGAATCCCATTTTAAGGAGCTAAATAATTTGCCTAGGCTTCAGAAGCTTGCCTGAAGCAACGACAATCTTTTCTTGACCATCTCGCTTTTGGTTCCATTTGGTAAGTGACATTCATCAGATGTCTGACATTTTTCTATGTGAATGTTTGTTAAAACTGACTCAGTATAATTTCAAATTAATTTCATATTAACACTGCCAGGTACTAAAGCTTTAGCATAGCTCTGCTCTTTATCAGTGTAATCTACTATGGTGTAATCTTCTACTGAGTTGCTAACTAAATAGTGCATTCCTCCAAATAGTCTTTCAGATGGTATGTGTATCAGATGAGTGAGTATAAACTATTATAATTGTCTCTCATACTGAGCATAAGTCTGTGTTGAGGGGAACCCTATTAATTTAGGAAAATATAACATGATCTAAACTAGAGAGAAGTCACATTACTACTACTACTTAACCAGAAGTTAGTTATAAAACACTGTTACCAGGACCAGAATAACCCTATAATTTAATTAGGTTATTCTTTACTTCCAATTTAAGATTTTAAAATATGCTTACCTTCAGAGTTAGGACTGCTTAGTCTTGTGGACAAAGAACAAGCCTCATCTATTAATCAGAACGCACTCAACTTGAGAAAGATAAACACAATGTCCCTCAAGTTTAGGCTCTTGATTGTGTTATGTGAGTAAGCCAGAGAATGAGGTAATAAGGGTATTTTTAAATAAAAATGACAAGGCCCACCGCATAGTATTACTTCTGGTGTTGCAAATATAACAGCACTGAAAGCTAAGCTAGGGAAATGGAAAAAATGCACATAATATTTATCGACCTCAGTTATAGTTGTATTCTTCTAATTTGAAAGTTCAACTTTTTGCAGCACTCTGCATACAACTAGTAAGCAGCCATCAAGTCTGAGTCTCTTCTAGATTTTCCCATCTCACTGTTTTACTCCATCTCTGACCTTAGGGCATTCATGAAAGCAAAAACCATCAAGTTCCCATGAATGGGTTGGAGGTTTTCCTCTAGATTTTAATAACAGAGGGACTCACAGTGGTACTTTCATCAGTACTATTTGCTCCCCCAACTCACCTGTGGTTTGTATCATTCACGTGAATAGATTACTATTACATAATACTAATCCAGAACAAATTAGGGAAAAAAGCAGTTAAGAATCTATGAATTCCTTTTATAATTCATTGAATATCTTATACAATTCAAGAAAACTTTAAAACTCATGACCTAATAGTAGAATCTCCAAAGAAAAAGCTAGCTGGTAATAAGAGAAAGTCCATCTACGGAAGAAAATTAAAAGCCTAACAATGACTCTGATCAATAATCTGATGCACTCAGCCCAAAATGCATGTCTGCCTGGTTTAGGAATCCTACCCACGTTCCAATTTCAGGATAAAAGACTAGCAGTGCCTCAGTATGACTGCTCAGATATGTATGCCACGATAACAACAATCTGTCGGCTAAGAGGCAGTGCTAATTTTTCTATTCACATTCTTCTATTATATAATGGAGGTTACATAAATTTTATTATATTTCTCCATAAAGGTATTTTCATTGTGAATTAAAACAGAAACAATGACTATGAACATTATCTGGTTTTGCTCAAGGGGTAATCATACAACCCTTCTCTCTCATTCCAGTCATGTTCAATTTCTGTTTTTAAATTCGTTTACTGATGCTAATGAGAATTGAGCTAACTAACTGGAAGGCCTTACCTGACTGGGCTTCAGCTTCCTTATTTATAACATTATGGCACTGGTCTGGCATAGATGACCATAGCTCTTCCAGACTTTGTAGGTAGTTGAGGAAACAACAACTGTCAAAGGTAAAACTAGTGACACTAGTGACAACAATTTACAAAGATTCCATTAGGGTGTGTGTGATGAAAAAATAAATCCAGAAAGTGTTCTTTGAGAAGGATTAGTCCTCTGACACATCAGCCACCTGGTGTTTACTTCAATACGATTCCTTCATCAGCAGTTTAAGATTAACTCCACAATTAAACCCACCCATTTTTTAATGTATGGAACACTTTTTAATTTTTATTCTTTAGTACCAAAAGGGAGAAAGAGTGCTCTAAGGCTGATGGGGTGATGAAGATGATTAAATCTCAGTGGTCTGCAAGAAACTCATAAGTGATGCCTGTCTCAAGCATTTCATATTTGAGCCAATGGTAAGATGAATCAGGCACTTTGAAAACACTGTAACTTTACTGATCTAGCTCTCATCTCTGGCATATATGAGGGGCTGCTGCTGGTCTATTACCAAGAATCTAGTCAATAGCTGCTCAGGCTAGGGGGAAAAAATACACTGTAATAAGATTCCTCCTGATTTGTGTTTATAGGGATTTTAGTAGCTAGAATTTAAAAAAAAAAGGATTTAAACAAATTAGTTGGCACCAAAAAAAAAAAAGCTGTAGTTAAAACAGTGAGAGATTCAGGTTTGCTTCATATTTAGAATACTGAGAGTTACTAAAGACCAGGGGGATTTGTAGGAGAAAGGATATATTTAAATTACCACAAGAATTCTTAATCAAACAGGCTCTAAAGAAAACCAAAGAATAAAAAATACTGTTATTTCTATTTCTACCTCCTCCCAGGGTCTAGGTTCAAATTAAGAAGCTTAAAACACAGCACTCACCACTTCAATAGCAGCACAAAGTACAATTATTATGGAATCTTCATTTCCTACAGGGAGGCATCAGTTTTCTGGATATCTCAAGGTTTAAGTTCAAGATATGCTACATCCTACCTATTTACTCTTCACCGGATTTTTCATTTTTCTCCCAAAATATCGTCTATAATGATCATGTATATTTATTTCCATAAAAGTAGGTTCCTTGAATAAATCTTTAAAAGAATGACAGGTATAGTTAAAATACTAACAACTTTGGAGAACAAAGTCAGGTATTTCAAAATCCAAAAAGGCTAAATGAAAGAAATTACATGTAATATTTTAAAAATCTAATCCCTTTTGATGAATAAAAATTTAGTTAGAGGCAATATAATTACATTAGAGAGAGTGAGAGGTTCCAAGTACTCTTCTCCTCATTAAACATAAACTCATATAATTTCTGGTGTAGAGTTTTTTCAAAGCATAAAAAATTTATCTCTGTGAGGACACTGTGGTATAATTTAATTCTGCTTCAACAGGTATATGTGATGAACTCTGAAAACTTCACTTTCTGAAAATTCACTGCTGAAATTAGACCCATTCCTTCAATGGTTTCAGGTAACTTATGTGAAAAGTCAAATGAAAAACTTGTGCTATATTCTTTGGTGAAAGTACTAATACCTGAGAAGCAACTTGTTGCTGGTTTGCAGCCCCAGAAAAAATTCAAACAATTGGAATTTTATGGAGTAACAAGAAAAAAAAATTACAAAATTTAAGTGATTAATATGGTAATGGTTTTCAGAGTATTACCCCTATATTTGCTGTTCAAGGTTCATGCACAGGTGTTCAAATTCCTTAAACTAGACAGCAAGATATAAGTCACCATTCTCCTCTAATTTTTGAAATAACTTTAAGCTGCGCAATCCAGATTCTCGTTCTCCATTTTTCCACAAAATAATGAGATGATCAGCAGAACATGTCACTAGTCCATGATCTTCAAAGTACAGAAACATCTGTAAAAAAAAATTTTAATTACTGATTATAGGAACTTCAAGGAGAAGAGGCTAATACTAACTAGATTAAGACAGGTGCTTGTTAAAATGTGTACCTTGGAGACGTCTTTGGATCTGACCGTAAAACTCCGTATCTTTCATGAGAAATGTTATTTTTAAGTGTGAGTGATAATCACATACAAATATACAAATGCTAGACTAGTAAATACTACTCAACTACAGAACTATAAAAGCTATTTTTGTAAAGTACATGAAGTCCCAAAGTATCGTCTAAATTTTACCATTATCTAATTCCTCAAGTATTGGTCTTAAGATTTTTGTCAGAAGTCCCAACAAACCTGCTTTACTTAATCATTTTTACTGGCCTTCTTATTTATGCAAAAATGGCCACCAATAAAATGTCTGAATTCCAAATTCTCCAAGAGAAACAATGGCTTTAGCTCTCTATATAAAGAGACATAATCAATCCTTAAGCATTTACTGAGTGTCATCTATATGCTTATAGTCCCTACCCTTAAAAAGGTTCTAATTCAGTTGTGAAAACCAAATCATAGTTGAAACAATAAGGGTACCAATTAAAGATGATGTAATCAGGTACTAAATAGCATAGTTCAGGCTATGATGTGCCACAGAAATGCAGAAAAAGGAGGCATAGATCAATAATGAATGAAGTTGTCAGAAAAAGCTTCAAAAACATAAAACTCTCCAAATAAAAGGAAGGTCATGCCCAGTGAAGGAACAGGCTGGAAGGTAAGAATAGGAAAATGGAATGTTGATGAGAAGAGAAGGCAGCATGCATCCTATGGAGTAGAGAGGAGATAAATGAAAAGGATGAGCTCTTTGAGGGAAAGAGTGACATATAGGAGAGAAATAGGATGCAAGTTTTCTAAGAAATAACTCATACATTTCTGAAGATAGCAGGAGAAGGGCTCAGCTGATGATGTAGGAGTGAGGGGTGGAGACCTAGCAGAGCAAAACTCCTCAGGAGATGGAAAAGTTAGAATTCAATAAATACAGGTAGGTAAATAGGACTAGGCTTAGAGAGTAAGGATCAAAAGAAAAAAGGAATGAGAAAATTCAAGAAAGAGCCAAGATTTTTTTAAAAAGTAATTAAATGTCAACACTTCCACTCAGGAAAATTTCTAAGAATTGAACACTTCCATACAATGACAAATGTGCCACACCATTTAAAAACCTTTAATAGGGTCCTACTATTTAAAGCATAAAGTCCAGGGACTTCCCTGGTGGTGCAGTGGTTAAGAATCCACCTGCCAATGCAGGGGACACAGGCTCGAGCCCTGGTCCGAGAAGATACCACATGCCGTAGAGCAACTAAGCCCGTGCGCCACAACTACTGAAGCCCACACGCCTAGAGCCTGTGCTCCACAACGAGAAGCCACCGCAACGCACCGCATCGAAGAGTAGCCCCTGCTCGCCGCAACTAGAGAAAGCCCGTGTGCAAAGACCCAACACAGCCAAAATAAATACATAAACTTTTTGTGTATGTATGTATGAACTTTTTTAAAAAGTCCAAACTCCTTAGCCTTACATTCAGTAATCTGACCCCAAACTACTTTCCCAGCTTTATCTCCTACTGTGTCCATTCATCGGAACACAGTCCTCCAGCCTAGCCAACCTGCTCCTTGCCACCAAGTAGATTCTATCTTTGCCCTCCTGTCTACCACATTCCATCTGCACAACTCCCAAAGTTAAAAAACAAAATGAAAACAACTGGGCTACCTGGCAGAGGAAGGCAAAAATGAGTAAGATGTAAGTACCCAAAATCAGGGAGCTTATGGTCGTAAGACTATCTTAATCCTACCTAAGCATCAAGGTTCAGCTCATTTCCAGGACCATAATATTTTTATATTATATCTCTTTGTAAACTCCAATGTCTAGTGTAGTGCCTGAAATACAGGAAATGCTAATAACAAGTGTTGTGCTGTTGCTTCTAAGTATAAATGCACTTTCAAATGAAAAACAATTTGTTCCTCCCTGGCTATGAAACAGGGAAGAACAATTTAAGAAACTCATGGGGCTTCCCTGGTGATCCAGTGGTTAGGACTCCATGCTCCCAGTGCAGGGGGCCTGCAGCACGCGGGAACTAGATCCCGCATACTGCAACTAGGAGCCCCGTATGCCACAACAAAGATCCCGCATGCCGCAACTAAGACCAGCACAGAGGGAGGGAGGGGGGAGGGGAGGGGGGAGGGGAGGGAGGAGGGTAGGGAGGGGGACTTAGGGCTCTGCTTATACTGTTACCAGTTCCAATCATTTCTTTACCTCGACTGGTCTTATTCCTTCTTCATTACAGGCAATAATGCCTATAGTAAATATTAAAGTATTTGAATATATTTATAACAAGTTAGAACTTTATGCATCCTATAATTCTCAACTATTATTTTCATATATGCACAATGACAGTCAAGACACTGGGTTTTACTAACGCTAACAAATTATTATCCTCCAAAGGGAGGTAAAAACAGTACTGTTCATGAATTTGATAAACTTCCCTGGAATTAGATTCTATAAGGCTTTACCTCTATATACATAAACACAACCCTCCATGTACCCTCTATTTACTACTGTTACATATTCAACATTATTTACACCATCCTTATTGTCAGCTATCTACATCTCATAAGTAATAGTAATTAAGCGATTTTTTAGAAGCAAGACATCCCTTCTTCAAATCATTTCTCTGTAAAGAGAGATCCTAATGGCACATACTATATAACCTATCCCATTCCATGTTTAGATTCCACAAAAACCTACAGATAAGAGAAAGTTTAGGTCTTTATGAGACCAAATGAAAGAAGAGCAGTGAGATGCAAAAAGCAGGAATTCCCTGGACATTTATATGCTTATTAAAAATAATACCTCCACAGATGATGAGTGTCCAATTAAATCGCCAATAAGCTCTAGTGAACATGAAGTGGCATTTTCTTGTTGTTTTTTAACAGGGTGGCTGGCTTGTTTATTTACTCTTCCAAATCCCCACATGTTAAAAAAACCTAGAAAAACACAGCCATTTCAGTCATTTTCGAAATTACTGTGCTCTTTTCTTATAATAATAATCTAAGATCAGAAAAACAAAACTTAAATGCAAAAAGTGTTCCCCACTTATTTTAGTCAAGGGCTAAGTGAGCAGATGGTACCAGGTACTATACTAGGGTTTTTTAAATATGTTACTTTGTTTCCTCTTAGCTACCCAGGTTTGTTGCTCATCTCTTTTTATTGTCCCTACTCACGCACTGGTGAAGGTGTGTTAACGTGAGGAAAAGGCAATGGGAATCAAAGAGGAGAGAAATGAAAGGCCTGAATGGCAATGAGGTGGGGCGGGGGTGGGGGAGGTCACAACTCAGATTTATCAATAAAGGGTAGGCAAAAAGCAACATAGGGATGTCCCAGAGCAATGCCCTATGACTTCAAATAACCAGAAGAAATTCCAGGGGTACCAGCATCTGATTTCTTATGCAAAGGCTGCTAACTAACAGGGATTTTGTTTTTCAAATCAAACACCTGAAAATCAAAGAGTTCATGAGATGATATAAATACAAAAATGTTTATAAATAAATTGAGTTCTATGTTAATGATAATGCTTTAAGGCTGAAAGAACTTTGACACCTGATGATACAAATTCTGTCTGTATACCAGACATAATTACAGACAATATAAATGAGTAAATAGTTCATTAGGCCATTTAGTCAGTCAGATTACCAGGAATAATAGTTTCCCCTCAAAACAAAAAAAATCCTAGTTGACTTGAACTGAAATAAACAGGTAGTTCTACAGTAAAGCAATATTTAAATGTGAATCCTAGATCCCAATTACCAAATGCTTCATGTAAACATCTGATGCTTATTTGGAGCACACTGTATATTATTTTGTGGTTACATACCACTGCCTTTCTTCTGTCTTGCATATGAGAAAAAAAAAAAAAAGCAAGACTACCTTTTTGAGAAAAGATACTCACCTGTTGGTACAGGTTCAGCTGCAAGCTGCTGTTTTTCTCGTAACTCCCAAATGCGTACACTTCCATCTTCTGAGCATGAGATTAACTGCCTGTCAGAAGAGAAAATCAGTGATAAAAAGAGCACCATGGAAGGCCTATGCTAAATTTGCAGTGAAAGAAATCAGTGGAGCCTGCAACTGCTTTTATTCAGCTCTTGGCAGGAGCCAATAAAAATCACAATTTATCAATATGGCTTTACAATGCAAAGTAAAAGCACTCCTCAAGAAAGGCACACATTATACTGTTACATTGGTTCAAATGTTATAAATATGTATCATTTCCATTTTTAAAAATGCATTCAGGAAACAGGTTACGAATTACAGTTTCACAATATCCTGAGAAGTCTCATTCCTTCCTCTCACGGTATCTCTTCTCAGGGCGCCTCTCACTCTAAAAGTATCCTGCACAGAAAATAATTCTATTTCCTTCATATAATTCATCCCTAGAAACTCAACAGCCAAATCTACCCTGAGGGGAAAGCCCTCAGTTGGCAGCCTTAGCCAACAGGAGACTACCATTTAATTGAAGCCGTAATCAAACACCACCACCAAAAAGGTGGGTTTGTGGAAAATATAAAAAGAAAAATTAGTACACAGTCAGTGCCCAAAAGTCTTTTATCTTTTAAAATAAATACCGAATTTTAAATTATCTCTTCTTATAATGAAATTCAATGTAATTCATTTGAACCTTGCTTCTTGTAAGTTTCATAATATAATGCCACCAACTCTTCTGTTAAGATAGCCATGGGGTATTCTCCATTTCCAAAAGAACATAACAGGTCAAGCCACGGAGCCAGGTGACTTTGCCCCTTGAAAAATTACACTGGTGGCCCTGGGAACTATGCATTTCTTTCACCTGTTACAGAACTGACGGAAACTTGTACCTGTTTGGAAGTTTGGCAACGTGCAGGACATTGGAGTCATGTGCAGTTTTCTGGCAGGCAATCACACGCTTCATTTGAAGGTTATACACGTATAAACCCCTTCCAACTGCAACAAATACATTCTGGGGCGGGGAGGGGGGGAAGTTCAGTAATGGGCATAAAACTAGTACTTACCACTACCTGGTGTAATAGATTTCCAGGCCTGGTGTGAGATCAGAAAGCCATTGTTACCTTCCCTATTCCTAGCCTTCAGCCCAAATTATTGTACTGCCCTCTGAAATCCAAAAATATCAAAGCACAAAGGAAAGCTCAGCATTTAGAAGGTGGAAGGACACAACTGCTAATACAGAGAAAGCTTTGTATATTATACCCCACAGCATCGCTTTCTTCCTCGTTGAAATGTGACAGAGAAAGGAGCTGTGGCTGACAGACTGGCCTGCAGTGGAGGTGGAGCTGCTGAGGTACAACCTAGGTTTTCATCCACATAATACTATATCCTTGGGAAAACTACTTAGCTTCTTTGCCTGAAAAATGTGAGCAAAATTACTTGCACTCCACATCTTAAGCATCACAAGACCTATAAAGGATACAAAAAAGCATATGCTATAGTGGCATATATACAGTGGCTTCACGAAAACATTTTTCCAAATGTAGTATTAGAAACACCTTTTTACTAAAGCAGCTTTAATCTTTTGAAAGTACTTTCACCAATACTTACCTTACTTCAACCTCATAACATCTCATTAATGTAGGAAAAGCTATTTTCCAGAATAATAAGTCAAAATAAAAAAAGATTAATATCACACAAAAATTAAGACGTGAGAGTTTGATATTAGAATCCAGGTCATGTTACTCCAGTCCCTTACTCTTGCCTCATACCATACCACCTAGCTTCCAAAATTATTTTGCAAGTCACTAGACTTCTGGTAGCTCTTGTCTTAGAATCATTCATTCTTACTCAGTTGGTATGCCAGTAGAAAGACCTTTCAAAAATCCTTTTTTTTTTTGCCTACCTGTTCTCACCAAAGAATACTTCTCATGCAGCCTCAAAGGCTACAACGCCAACTCAGACCTACAGCATCTCGACCAAAACATGCCCCCCAAGGCTTACCAGAGTTTAAATCTGGAATGATCCCCTTGACCCTCAGGATTGGTATTCTGCATGTAGCAATGCAAGCTGAAGACCAGTGCCATGAGCATTAATGAGAACAGCTAGCCAACTTGCTAAAATCTAGCGTCCTGGGTGACATTCAATGCAGAGAAACCTCAGAAACTAGTTATATGGACCAGGAAATCTGTGCAGAGTTTAAATGATTTATCCAAAGTCACAAAGAAAATTATCAACACAACTAGAGAATTAATAAGCTTTGGGGCAGCCTTTACTCAACAGAATCACTCTATCAACCACTTGTCATCAACAATGAATGGCCCCCCTGCAGAAAGAAAAAAACTCCGATAAAACAAAGAAAATTAGGGAAAAGTGAGTGCTTTATTAATGCTTTATTAAGCATTTATAGCAGTTAATAACACCAATCGAAAATTTTAAGATTAAAGAGTACAAAATGCAAAACTTTAAACACTTTTACAAAAGTGAGAAAAAGGTATCAAATTAAAAATATATATGGACTTCCCTGGTGGCACAGTGGTTAAGAATCCGCCTGCCAATACAGGGGACACAGGTTCGATCCCTGGTCAGGGAAGATCCCACATGCCGCGGAGCAACTAAGCCCGTGCGCCACAACTGCTGAGCCTGCGCTCCGGAGCAGGCTGAGCCACAGCAACTGAGCCCGCACGCCTGGAGCCCGTGCTCGGCAACAAGAGAAGCCACTGCGATGAGAAGCTCACGCACCACAACTGAAGAGTAGCCCCTGCTCGCCGCAACTAGAGAAAAGCCTGCACGCAACAAGAAGACCCAACACAGCCAAAACTAAGTAAATAATTTTTAAAAAAAGAAAGATAAAAATATATATACATATAAAATTTTTAGGGCTACAACTCTTAGAGATAGTTTCCGTCTTTTCTGAGACTACTGTCTTCTACCATATTTACTTTTTTAAAAAAAAATAAAATTGGGATATAAAGAAACTTAATCTTTAGGTATAATAGTGTTCTTTAACCTATTCTTACCCTACTCTGTTTTAGTTTTGTTTTGTTTTTAAGGTAAGAGAGGTACAAAGAAAGCCAAAACAAAAACAAAAAAACAGACCATGCTCTCCCCATCCAGAACACTATTACTGAATTTTTAAATAAAAATAACAAAACACATACAATTAGAAGATTTAAACAGTACAGGAAGGCACAAAATAAAGTGAGGTAAAAGCCTCCTCTAACCCCTCTCCTCAAAGTTTATAACTCAAACATTTCTTGTGATTATATTTAGAAAAGGAACCCCCATTTTAAACATATTTTCTGAGCCCCTGAAGCTAAAAGAAGAGATGTTCAGATCAGAGCCAAGATTCAGAAATCCATTGGTACTAATCTACTACTGCAAAAAAGGATGTAAAGTGCTTCAAGAGCATCACTGCCAAGGCCTGAAGGATTGAAGTCAATAATTCTCACACAATCATCTTGCCCCATGATGCCAGAAGACTAAAAGAAAGGCATTCCTGAAATTTTTAATTTCCTTTACTGCTCCAGGAAATGCACCAGAATCTTCAAAAGGATTCTTTCTCAAAGTGTTTCTTAGAACAATTTTAAGCATTATCCTCAAATCCTGTGGGAATATTTAATCCAACTCAAAATTTCAATAGGGTTTTTAAATCTGTGGCCATTTAATCACTTCCTTGCCTCAAAGATATGAGCTAAGATTAAAATTCTTTTTTAAAGCAAGTGATGCAATCTTTGAAAAATATCAAAACATTTTAGAGCACAACGTGAACACACGGAATGATAACTTTCTATAGGATCATGAGATTAAATTTTTAAAATTAGAAACGGTTTATTAAAAGACAAGATTATAGATATTTTTCTCAATTTTGTTTTTTTTTTTACCTCTTCATCCCATGTGAAATGATGAATAGAAACGTCATTTGGCTTTTGACAGAGTTTTATTTCTTGCTGAGTGTCCAGCTGTGGAGATGGGTCCCCGAAGTTGCGTTCACAGGCCTGCACAGTCCAGTCCAGGATATCCCAGATGATGAGCTCTCCAACATGGGAGCCAGTTACAAAACTCAAATCTAGGCAGAGTTCATAGATGTCTCATTATTGACCATTTACCTAAGCTAAACATAAAAATGAATGAACTGCCTAGTAGTATTGCTCTATAACATCACAATGTTTAGAACAGTGAGGTAACTAGACAAGCCAAACAGGAAGATTATCAGAAATAGACTCAAGCTTACTTAGAAATTTAGTATGTGATAATGATTGCATTTCAATTCAGCGAAGAAAGAAATACCTCATGCTGGACTATTTGGTTAAGTATTTGGGGAATAAAAACAAAAGAACCTTACCTTGGATCATACACAGTGAAGAGAAGCTACACTTCTGTTTCTCCTTTACTCCCACACTCACCACATGCCTGACACCAGATGCGTGGGGTTTTCCCACACCAGGCAATTCTGCGACACCAGCTGAGTGTCCCTACAATTCAACTCAACTTTGACACTGTCTACCTGGAGATAGTGTCAGATCCCCCAAGTTAAGGACTCAGTCCTGCAAGACTTCTCCCACTTCAGATACTAACTGCAAATCCAGGTTGTTACCTGTGTTTCTGACCAACTGGCTATAAATCGAAGAGTCCCACATCCCCTCATCAGGTTCAGTTAATTTGCTAGAATGGCTCACAGAACTCAGGAAAAGTTTACTTACTTTATTATACAAGGATATAATAAAGGATACAGATGAACATCCAGATGGAGGGCACAGGGCAAGGTATGTGGGAAAGATCGGGAGGTATGTGGGAAGGGCACAGGGCAAGGTATGTGGGAAGGGCACAGGGCAAGGTATGTGGGAAGGATCGCAGAGCACGCATGCCCTCTCTGAGCATGCTGCTCTCCCAGCACCTCCACGTGTTTGGCAACTCAGAAGCTCTCTGAACCCCGTACTGTTGGGATTTTTATGGAAACTTCATCACATAGGCATGATCGATGACTAACTCCACGTCCAGCCCCTCTCCCCTCTCTGGAGAATTGCCGCGGGGGCGCGTGGCCAGTGGCCAAAAATTCTAAGCTTCTAATAATGGCTTGGTCTTTCTGGTGACCAGCCCCCATCCAGGAGCCCATCAAGAAAGAGTAGCCTCATTAGAACAAAAGACACTCCTATCACCCAGGAAATTCCAAGGAGCTCTGTCAGGAAATATTAGACCAAATATTAGAACAAAAGATGTTCCTTGTGCTCTTATCTCTTGGGCAATTACAAGAGTTTTAAGGAACTCTGTGCCAGGAACTGGGGGCAACGACCAATATATATATTTTCTGTTATTTCACATATACCAAAATAAGTTTCAAACAGATTAAAACATTAAAGGTATTTAAAGAACTGAGGAAAATAAAGGTGAATGTTTTATGAATATGGAGTGCTAAAAGGCTTCTCAAGGAGACAGAGTGGAGGCTGGGGAAAGAGATATGAGTAAACACCTGCTTAGCACAAAATCATACTTTTTTTTTTAAAGATTTTTTTGATGTGGACCATTTTTTAAGTTTTTATTGAATTTGTTACAAAATTGCTTCTGTTTTATGTTTTGGTTTTTTGGCCTCAAGGCATGTGGGTGGGATCTTAATCTCCCTGACCAGGGATCAAACCCACACCCCTTGCATTGGAAAGGGAAGTCTTAACCACTGGACCGCCAGGGAAGTCCCCCCAAATCATACATTTAAATGACAAAACTCTGGGAAAAGTCTGCAATTTAGATGTCGAAATAGGTTGATTATACTTGATACATAAGCACTTCTTAGAAATCACTAAGAACAAGATAAGCACTCCAGCAGAAAAATGGGCAAAGGACCTGAACTGGCAAAACAAGAAATACAAATGGCCAGTAAACATGTGAAAAGACGTTCAATTCCCTAATAATCAAAGACATCTAAAAGCAATGAGATACTATTCACTGACTTGCAGATCGGGAAAGATTATAAAACACGAAAACACCCGATGCCGGCAAAAGCATAAGGAATCAGCACACTCACGTACTATTCATGCCCTAGTATAAACTGGTGTAATCTTTGCAATCCTTGGTAATATACATCAAAACCTTAAAAAGTTGTAAACCCGGATCTAACAATTCCACTTCTAGGAATTTATCCTGAGGAAAGTACATAAAAGACATATGTGACAAGGCTGTTACACATAGTATTAAAAATCTAAAGGTATCCTAAAACATCCAACTGGGGATCGAATAAATAAATAACATCCACGAAATGAAATAGTTATGCTGTTATTGAAAACTAAGTTGTAAAAGTATGTTATATTAATACAGAAATATATTCATGACATACTGTTACAAAAAGCACACCATATGTATACACATATACATACATATATACACCCAGAAAAACACTTAGAAGGATATGAACCTGTACTTAATGCTGTATGGTAGGATGATTTTCATTTTCATTTTTACATTTTTATGTTTCTGTTTCCTCATATGTATTATTTGCACAATAACAAGTTTTTAAAACCTTTAATAAAAATGAAATTAGTGGGCCAACTAAGACAGTTGACAAATTATACATTTAATAGAAAATGTACAACTGCTGAGACTAAAAACTATCTTAAAGAAATGCAATTTATTTTAATTCCTTTATATTTAGGAGGAACAGAACAATGCACTGTGAGTCTAGAAACTCTAGTTTTAATTTTGGCTCTGCCTGTTACTAGCCATGTGGTTGGTCTTCAGAAAGTCATTTAATCTTTTTCTATCTTGGATTTCTCAGGCATTAAATGAAGATGATTGTAAAAATCAAATTAAATAATGTGTAGCCATTTTAAAAAGACATCAAATGTTATCTTTGAGTCCCTGGTATTATTTTGAGCCCCTGGTATTATTCCATATTAATGGTATTAAAACATCCAGTTACTTGTAATTTAGGAATACATGGATGAGTAATTATGATTTAATTATCCCATTTATCAAATAAACCAGCAGGACAGAAATCTCTAATAACTAGATGAACAATCTCATAGAAATAAAGAATTACCAGCAATCATACAGGTAAATATTATTTTGTCTTGGTTCCAAGTCCAATTTCTATATAGTTTATTAACAGACTCTATAGAATTCTCTCTGTGAAGAATTAAGTTCATTTCTCATCTGTGGAGAGAAACAGGCTCCTAGTTCTAATAGTGGGAACGTTAAGACAGTAGTAATCTTTCCATGACCTTCTTTTCCATCCCTTTCCCTCCTCTTTCCAATCTCACTCAAACTACAAAAGAACCAGAGACGGTAACAAGTGAAGATCCTTCTAGATTCCAATTCTGCATGCGTCATTATAATAGAGTTAACCTACTGAGACCACACAGCTGCCTGCTCTGATCTCCTCCAAGTGTCTGTAATTCATCTTTGTAATAGCAAAGTACCTGAGCCCAGTTAGAATTTTTCACTAAAAATAAAATGCTGGCACTGACCCGAGTCAGTATAGTTTGCTATGTAAATTATCCCAAACTAGTCATTCAAAATGTTTCACACCAAACAACCTCGATGTGTTTTATATATAGGGATGGATTTTCATCCTATGCAATTATCAAAAGTCACTTAGTATGAAAATCTCACCTGATACCTGTCTACCCATCCCTCAGAAGTACTAATACTTTGTGACTACCATACCATGCTGTCAGTACAAAACAAGAAAAGGAATAAAATAAAGAAGCAGCACCCAGAGCCTTTTGCCAGAAGAGATAAGCAAGGTTATCTTGTATGTCTGTCTTAGAAAATCTCTGCACAGGCATTCAGACCTCACTGGCAAACCTGGTATTCATTATCCACATTTGTAGGAGTTCTCTGTTGTACCATTCTAAGGTTGCCCTAGGGCCACCTCAATGAAAATGCACTTTTCCTGTGAGTTATAAACCCAGTAACTGGCCACATCTTTAATTGGTAATTGGTGGGGATAAAGAAGCAGGGCTGAAAGTGGAACTGGGACTTGTACAACATAATCATTTCAGGATTGCCAAAACCTGCAGCATGGCAGACGCGTCTATATACGAGGTAAGACTGTCACAATATCATTCTCAAATTTTACCAGACTACTTGTCCATATGTGATTCTTAAATATGCTTTTGGCTTACTTATAGTCTGTAGTGTAATTTTATAATCATGGAATTTATAAACTAAAAAGCACTAGGGGTTTTCTGTAATTTTTATTAACAATTTTTTTTTTTGCTTTAGCTTTCCATTTTCCTTCCCTTAAAAAGCTGGCAAAGAAATACCTGAAGAAAGCTTTCTTGGCTAAACTGTTATAAGCTTCTCTGTACATCACACAGCAAAAGAAGTGCCATGAGGTTAAGGCTACCTCAGGAACATCCCATCACCTTCATTAAGGAAACATGCCAGGTCCTGGTACCAATGCTTCACTTCTAAAATGGGACAACTAGGCATGACCACTGTAATGGCCAAAACACTGCTGTGCTTTTCTCAACAGCTTTAGGGCCTTGGAGCTTCTCTGGCTCAGTGTCAGAGGGACTTCCAAATAAGAACCTGCCTTTTGTGCTGCCATCATGGCTAGAAGAAAAGGAGCCCCCAGAGAAAAATAAAGTGGTGCTCCTAATATTATTATTTCTATCATATAGACAATCTAGTCGTCAGAAAGATTTGCAGCTGGGTTGAACAAGCAAATGGCTATTGGAGAGGAAAATTTTGGAACTGGAAGGGACATTCTCACTGATGTATCTGAAAATGTGACTGAACAGCATACAAATGGAGACTACACTTAGTGCTGTCTGTTCCCCTTTCCCTCTGCCTCATGTTTCTACAAAGTATTGCTCAAAAACAGCCAACCCAGATCTCAGATCAGGGGGTGCAGTCCAGTCCTCTTACAACATCATATTCATGGCATCCTTACAGGACCCTCTTATAGTGTCCTCCAGACTATCAAACTGAAGCCACCCAGGAGTCCTCCCATCTGACCTCAGAACACAGATCACCCAGGAAAGCTCTGATGATATAAGGTGTCACTTTATTTGAAAGTGAAGTAGCTAAATCCCAGGATTTGTGGTTTGTGATCCTATCCTGTCATCTGATGTCAGGTTCGGCTCACAGGAGCTAACTCATTAAAATCATTATAAAGCCAAATAGAAAGTCTGGCAGGAGTTCCCCGGCAGTCCAGCAGTTAGGACTGTGTGCTTCCACTGCAGGGGGGTGCGGTTCAATCCCTGGTCGGGGAACTAAGATCCCACGTGCCATGCGGCCAAAAAGTAAAAAAAAAAAAAAAAAAAAAAACCAACACACACATCCATGAGGAAGGGCAGATATGACCCATTTTCTGCAGACCTTTAGTTTGGTGTTATTCTCTGACTCTTCAATCATAATTACAACTGGCTTGAATCCAGCTCATTCTACTGTAAATAGAGTGCTATATAATTTGTACTGTGTGATCTTCAAAAGAGAAACTAGCCAGGACCATTTGCCAAAAAAGTCAAAATGTTGGGCTTCCCTAGTGGCGCAGTGGTTGAGAGTCCGCCTGCCGATGCAGGGAACACAGGTTCATGCCCCGGTCCGGGAAGATCCCACATGCCGCGGGGCGGCTGGGCCTGTGAGCCACGGCCACTGAGCCTGTGTGTCCGGAGCCTGTGTTCCGCAATGGGAGAGGCCACAGCAGTGAGAGGCCCGCATACCACACACACACACAAAAAAGTCAAAATGCTACCAAGCATTAGTACTGATAGCCTACAACAATCATCCCACAGCTACCAAGCAGCACCTGAGGTAAGTATGCTCTCTCCTCTGTCATCCCTTTTCTCTGCCCAACTCTATTCTTCCCCTTGTGCCTAAATCTAAGACCTAACAATCTATGAAACTTGATGAATTCCACTGGTTTAAACCTCAGAAAATAAAAGACTGCCAATCCCTACTAATTAATAGCATTATTTTCATCATGGTAATTCCAGAATTCTAGAACAAAACAAGACTAAAGTTCAAAACAGGTTAAAAAGTTAAAAAATTTTTACATAGTATCAACACGTACACAATGAGCTTACCATTGACATTAACCAGTGAGAGAATATTATCCTGGTGATCAAGGAGGCGCTTAACTTGAAGAATATCCCATCCTAGTGATCCCTCTGTGGGTGCTAACAGCCTGAAAATTACTAAATGAAAAGACAGATATAATTTTATTAAAATGGTCAAAGATTAAAGTTATATTTCTGCTCAAAAACTAGCATTTCATTAAGTGAGAAATACCTAAAATACTGAAAAACCCATCTCCAATGACAGCCTTGTTCATACTACTTTAAAATATTTCTTTCAAATGCTTGAGATGTTTGAAATGATCTACTAAAATCCCAAGTGAGTGTGTCCTCAGAGCTCTGTTCCTTTATTAAAACTCTTCTAAACCCACTACCAACCGTGAAGCCTCTGAACAAAAAAATGCAAAGTACAAAAGATAATGTGAAACTGCTCAGTGAGTCCATAAATATAGTCTCTATAGACAAGTATTCACAAGGGTCACATATGTAATAACTTCGAGGAAATAAAACAAATATGAATTAGATCAGAAGATAAAAGAGAAGCAGTAGGGCTTCCCTGGTGGCGCAGTGGTTGAGAGTCCGCCTGCTGATGCAGGGGACGTGGGCTCGTGCCCCGGTCCGGGAAGATCCCACATGCCGCGGAGCAGCTGGGCCCGTGAGCCATGGCCGCTGAGCCTGCGCGTCTGGAGCCTGTGCTCCGCAACAGGAGAGGCCACAACAGTGAGAGGCCCGCGTACCACAAAAAAAAAAAAAAAAAAAAGAGAGAAGCAATAGTCAATTCTAAAAAAGGATTAATAGAAAAATCCTGGACTTCTGAACCAGGATGAGTACTCAGAGCTGATAGCCTTGCTTAGCTATTGATAATAAAAGCCTCAAAGTCACTGCAGCTAGTGCACACAGAAATTCTATTTCCTGTTGAGGGGAACCCTCACATTAGAAAAAGAGAAATTGGTATGGAACATTTAAAACCAAGTACATGGGCACAAGCTTAGTCTTAGAAATAGAAAAGATAGTACATTTAAAGGAATAAAACTTATTTTTATAAGGAAAAATGGCACAACATATTTATTTTATAAGACTAAGTAAAATGCAGAACCTCGTTTTAAAGAATATTTGTATTTTTTATAAATTATTTTCAGAATAAAACCAACTTTCATTTCTTCCTTTTTTTTAGCTAATATTCTAACTTCCGTTGAGGCATTAGTGTTGCTTTTATTACTATTTCAATGAATTCACTAATTCATTCAATAAAAATCTCTTATTTTAGAAATTAGATCGAAGAGGACAATAAGTAGGAGGACAAGTCCAATACACGGTGACAACAGAAATGAAGGCATAGAGGTTGGGGAATCCCAAGCAATTCAGTGTTAACAAGCAAGCGATACAGGACTCAAAGGAAGCAGGAGGGAAATAATGGAGGGCATGATTTGATATGTTGAAAAATCTGGACTTGTAGGCTACTCGTGTCCTTACATTGGTCCCTAGGGCAAAGATTTCTTTCATCTGGAGCAAAAATGAGAAAAAATAAGGACTACGTAAGTTTTTTTTATAAAACTAAATGTATTCAATTTAAAGTCCTATTCTTTTTTTCTGAGATCATGTTCTTCATATTTTGTTGTTTAAAACTTATTTTTATAAAATCAGGGTGGTAAATGGTAGTTTGGTTTCTGGTTTGGGATTTTTAATGTTTTCACTAAACAAAATTAAAATTGGCAACTCTATGTTGATCTCCACAAGTTTGACCTTTTGTACTAATCAGAAATTTGAGAGTTCAGAAACAACTAATGTAGGCAATCGGAAGCCACTGAAGCTTTGAAGCTTGCTTTTTTTTTTTTTTTAATTAATTTTTACTGGAATATAGTTGTTTTACAATGTTGTTTTAGTTTCTGCTATACAGCACAGTGAAACAACTATACGTATACATATATCCCCTCTTTTTTGGATTTCCTTCCCATTTAGGTCACCACAGAGCTGAGTAGAGTTCCCTGTGCTACACAGTAGGTTCTCATTAGTTATCTACTTTATACATAGCATCAATAGTGTATATATTTCAATCCCAATCTCCCAATTCATCCCCTGCCCCCTGCTCCGTATACATACATCCATTCTCTACCTCTGTGTCTCTATTCCTGCTTTGCAAATAAGTGTACCTGTATCGTCTTGAAGCCTGTATTTTAGATAGATCCCTCTAGCATCTACTAGAAAATGTATCTGGGAAGCACTAAACTAGAGGAGAAGGCATTTGAGAAGCAGTAGAGGAAGGAAGACAAGTTAGGGGACTATCACAACAGAGCAGGCAAAAGAGGAGATGAGTACCTGAATAGAGCAACAGTACTGAGATGGAAAGAAGTGGATCAAAATATTTACAGCAGCCATCCTCAAAGTATGGTCCCAGACCAGCAACCTCAGCACTACCAGAGAACCTGTTAGAACGCAGAAGCTCAGGCCCCACTCCAGAATTAGTGAATTAGGAACTCTGGGAGTAAGGCCCAGTAATCTGTGTTTTTAACAAGTCCTCAAGTCATTCTCACGCACACTAAAATGTAAGAACCACTGAGTTAGAGTAAAACCAGCAAAACACAAGTGATTGACACAGAGGAAAAAGGCAGGGAAAAGCTAGACGTCTTTCCAGGTCAATAAAGAACATGGGAAAATTGAATTTCTGCAAGGAAGGAAAAAGAAAAAAAAACTAAACACAGAATTATATCTTTAGAAATTACTTTATGAAAAGAAAGAATAAGCATAGGGTCTAGAAAATTACTTCTCAGACATGATTACACACAGAAAGTTCAGTTGAAGAAAGAGAAATGTGACTGCAAAGCAGTGGAGCCTGCAGACAACAGTTTATAAATGGTGAACAATTAACTCATGGCTCACTGGTATCTGCAAACATGCCAACTGATGGTCATAGCAAATCTCAAGGCTGGTCTCTAGAAGCAGCAGCACAAGTAATAGCAAATGCCCTCTGGGCTACAAAAATTCTTCAAGAAAAAAGCAGCTTTTAAGAAGTGTGCTTACTCTATCACTTCTCAGCACCCAAATTTCATCCATAAGGTAATGAACATAGAAGGTTTTTTTTTTACTGCAGGCTCCTGTCAGTAAATGAGTTAGCCAACAGTCAACAGCTAAGAAAGTGTCCTTCAAACTGCATGTTTATAATCAGTTAATACATTTACAAAATTCCTGTTGCTATCCCTCCTTCTGCTGTCCCACTAGTCTGAGGGAAATGGCATAAACTCCCCCACAAGAAAATGGGCCCCATTCTGGCTTCCTGAGGCAAAACCTCCACAGTTCCTATCTTAGTGAACTCCCCAAATAATCCTCCTCCAACACTCCCAACTCAAGCTTTTAGTTTCCAGAATGTTGATAGTTGTTTTATGTGGCTAAAGTTTTTGCTAAGTAAGTGTATGAGTGTGGATCAGCAACAGAGAGGACTGTGGAATGTAAATGGCCTTCTCTAGCATCAGAGGAGTGGGGTTACCTTGCCCACTTGGCTATGCTAGACCAAGTGTGGTAAAAAACTGATCTAAGATCTTGAAAATGTCTTGGGCTCCACATCACTTCGACAATCCCAGGAGGCCAAGACTGGGAAGGGAAAGATGTCCCTTGAATTAGTCTTTCTGAAATGTGTATACAAGGCTAGTTTAAAATTTTTAAAAAGAAGAAATAAAAGAAAAAAAGAGTCATACTCACTCAGTTCTTTGCCAACTGCTGCCACAACACAGTTCTTAGGTATTTCAATCAAAGCACTGATCCCTTCACAAAAACATATAAAACGAAGGTTAAATTATTTTCTTCATGGATTACATCAAAAACAAAAACATTCTCAGATTTATGTTGGTCATTCCTATAAAGGGGATGGTAACTATAAAGCACACACAATTTGCTACATCACACTTCCGTGCTTGCTTACATATGGAAAATGATTTTGTGAAAAGTAGGTGAGACCTCTGGAAGACATTACTGATTTAAGAGTAGGAAATGCTCTTTGAATATTTTTACTATTGTGGTGAACTTATTTACCAGGGACCCCTTAAGATAATCATCATCACCATTTACAAGATGGCTAGCTCAAATGAGATATAAAATTGGCATGCTCCTCAATGTAAATTTAAGAAGCCTGGGTGGGCTCCCTGGCAGTAAATGAGTGAGCCAACCGTCAACAGCTAGGAAAGTGGCCTTCAAATAATATGTTTATAATCAATCAACACATTTACAAAACTCCTTGTATTACTAGAATAATCAGATTCAACATTCCATCACATTTCATTTATTAAGCATACAATTCTAAGTATCTTTTTATAGCTGAATCATGAAATGATTTTAGAGTAACCATAACTTCTATAAGATATGTTACGTTACTTTCTATAAAATATGTTACATTACTTCTGTCAGCAAAAAAATATTCATGTATTAGATTTAGGACCACCACATGTGTTGGCAAAAAACCCTGTTTATTAAAAGTTCACTTCTCCATTATAAAACATATGTAATTTTATATATATGTAATTTATAACATATACACAAATTTGGAAAGTATTCTACTCATTTACTTTACCTTCCCACTTGGGGAGTATTTCTGGCCAAAATCTTTTCTCCACATACTGTTTTAACAGTATGTTTCTATTTTCCCATGTTTAAGATGGGGGGATGATGGTGTGGTGGAGGAGAAAGGGGAGGAGGAGTGGTACAAGAAGCAGAAGAGATAGGAGAGCAGGGGAAGGGGTAGCAGAGGAGAATTCCAGATGCAGAAAACAGCTTGTTTAAAAAAATGTTTATTAAATTATTTATGAAATAAAAATACTAGAAACTCATTAATCCAGAAGTAGCAACTTAATACACAGAATCACAGAACATATTGCTGGAAAGGGCATGGATGTCCTGCTTTCTAGTCCAAGCCTCCTTCCATTGCATCAGACTGACTGAGATTATCTTTGCTTATTTCCAAATATGTAATAACTGTTCTAAAAGCCCTGCCAGTCCATAAATCAAGCAAGGCTTATTGAAAGGAGCTATATAAGATAAGGGTCTAAGAGTACTGCTAAATCCAAATCATGAAAAGCTCACCAATGGCAACCTAAGGCCTTTTCAAAGCTTTCTAACTGATTTCCTCAAAGACTTCTGCTATATCTTGAAACACTGATAAACAGGGCAAACTGTGACTACTTAATGTACAGTACTCAAATATAACTCGTAACAGGAATGGGGACTGCAATAATAGGTGGTTATTTCCATTAACATACAAAAGGTGTTTTTAGCCCTGATTTCAATATTTCACAACATAATTACTAATAATTCATGAAATAAAAATTCACAGATACCCACAGGCTAGTATAAGAAATAGGAAGGAAAATGTATATGTAAATAAAGAGATATAACTCATGATAATAGTAAACACGAAAATACACTCTAGATTCAAACAAGATTACTAGTGATTGAACACTGAATTGAGAAGTTAAACTGTAAATCCTAGTAAGATATGGATTTAGTTTTGCTAAGACATCATATTATTTTTCTGGTATTTTATAATACCCATGTGGAGATAAACTAGTTCCAATAATGAAGTGTAAATGCAACTCAAATGAAGTGTAAATGAAGTTTAATAACACAGGCATACCTTGGAGATATTTCAGGTTTAGTTCCTGAACACCAAAATCAAGCAATTCTCATAATAAAGCAAGTCACACAAATTTTTTGGTTTCCCAGTGCACATAAAAGTTATGTTTACACTATACTGTCATCTATTAAATGTGCAAAAGTATTATGTCTAGAAGACAATGTACATATTAGTACCTTAATTTAAAAATACTTCATTGCTAAAAAAATACTAACCACTGTCTGAGCCTTCAGCCAATCATAATCTTTTTGCTGGTGGAGGGTTTGAAATATTTCAAGAATTACCAAAATGTGACAGAAACACAAAGTGAACAAATGCTGCTGGAAAAATGGTGCCAATAGACTTGCATGACTCAGAGCTGTCACAAACATTCAATTTGTGAAAAATGCAGTATCTACAAAGCCCAATAAAGCGAAGTGCAATAAAACAGGGTATGCCTGTATTCTTTCTAGGATGTCCATGGGTTCATTTCACTACTTTTAGAAACAAAAATAGTTAATAGTGTATCACATGACTTCAAGGTTACTGTCATTTAAATTTACTCATTTATACTTAAATATTTTTACTCTGAATAAATTTTTATTTTTTAAGTTCCTTGATATCAATATAAGTCAAAACTGATTTTTCTTCTATTAAAACCAAAAGTATATGTCAACAGAATTCTGAGAAAATAGAATTTTATTAGTAAGTTTGCACGTGAGTGAAGTTTCTTTAGTAAAACCAACTGTAAAATGAGGTCATCCTTAGGAATCTATTCAAAGTCTGATGACCCTACAAATAAAGAAAGAAAATGCTATTGTAAAGTCATAAAGATCTGCTTCCAGGTGTCAACATGCTCATCAAACTCAGTTTAAGACATGGCCCAGAAGCATATATGAAAAGGTTTTTCTTGATCACTTTTGAGAAATTCTGTTAGAAAGGAAGGGGAAGCCAAAGGAAGGCGGATCTTTTCCTTCCAACTTGAGATGGAAATATATTTTACACAACCCTTAACCTGAATTGGAGAAATACGGCTACATCTTATATTCAGAATTAAAAAGAAAATCTATATTTCCTCTGTATTCATGGAAAGTCTCTTTGAAGATTCACTGTGTCTTTTTAGAGTCTATCATGGTTCACAATTACCTTGATTTGTTTTTACCTGTATCAGAAAGGTGACTAGTCTTACACAGGAGATCTAATTTTCGGTTCCACACACAGAGGTCATTCCCACCAGAAAGCCAAACATCTAGTCTCTGAAGAAGAGCTAAACACTGCAAAATTCATGTGAAATAGTTATCAGTTTAGAAATTCAAGCATTCATCGGTGGCTTTAAAATATGTCCACAAGTTGATACCCTTTCCCTTCAAGAGGTGGAGCTTGATTCTCTTCCCCTTGAATGTGGGCTCTGCTAAGTCACTAGCTTCCAATGAACAGAATGAGGCAGAAGGAATGGTGTGTGACTTAAAGGACTAAGTCATAAAAGTCATGGCGGCTACCTCCTTGCTCTCTCAGATCACTCACTCTACAGTTCTGAAAACACACAAGCAGCCGCATGGAGGAGGATCCATCTTTTTTTTTTTTAATTGTGGCTGGCATCTTTTTTTTACCCTCAAGGAAGTGAGGCAAGGAAGTGAGGCCTCTGGACACCAACCAACACTAACTCACCTAGCATCTGACCCCCTAACACCTCCAACCCCAGTCACCTGAAGGTGACAGCAACCTCAGGAGAGACACTGAGACAGAACCATCCAGCTAAACTGCTCTCTATTCCTGACCACCAACACTGAGATATTGTTTTAAACAACTAAGTTTTGAGGTAATTTGTTACTCAGTAATAGACAACTAATATACAAGCTTAACGTAAACTGCTTTTTAAATAAAACTGAAAATATGACCTTAGTTTTTATGTATCTTTCAAATTCAAACCTCCTAATTCTTGACTCAGGAAATTATTTCAAGGTTGGTAGAAGTCCTTTACCTTTAATAGTACTTTAAAGTCCACACCTTTCATAGTTCTCTCCCCACCCATTAACTCTGAGTGAACACAAGGGCAAGAGAGAATATGTATTAAAAAAAAAAAAAAAGGAAAAGGTTCTGGTAATCTTCCCTGGGCTGAGGATGGGGTTGCTTTTTAAACTGCTGGAATAAAAAGGGTTGAAAATAATCAGTGCAGTTTGTACTTCAAGACATCCTACTGTGTCTAATCTCTGATTTTTTAATATCAGTACTATATTCCTTTTCATTGCCAAATAATATTCCACTGTATGGTTATACACATTTTATCCATTCATCAGTTCATTGACATTTAAGTTGTTTCCACCATTAGGCTAGTATGAGTAATGTTGTTATGAACATTCATGTACATGTTTTTGTGTGGACATTTTTATTTCTCTTGGGAATACCTAGGAGTGAGATTGCTGGGTCAAATGACTCTATTTAACATTTTGATGAACTATCAAACTATTTACCAAGGTGGCTGTACCATTTTACAGTCCCTCCAACAATGTAAGAGGGTTCTAATTTCTCCACATCTTTACCAATATTTGTTATTATCTGTCTTTTAGATATTAGCCACCTAGTGCATGTGAAATAGTGTCACATTATGTTTTGAACTGCATTTCTCTAATGACTAACATGTTGAGCTTCTTTTCATGTGCTTATTGGCCACTTGCTCACCTTCTTCAGAGAAATGTCTTTCAAATTCTTTGTTTTTAATTGGGTTGTCTTTTTTATTGTTAATTTGTAAAAGCTCTTTTTATATAATCAAGAGACAAGTTCCTTATCAGATATATGATTTGCAAGTATTTTCTCCCATCCTATTGGTTGTCTTTTCACTTTCTTCATGGTATCCTTTGAGGTATAAAAGCTTTTCATTTTGATGAAGTCCAATTTATCATTTTTTTCTTTTGTTGCTATACTTTTGCTATCACATCTAGGACACAAAGGCGACACTTTGTATCACCCGAGGACACAAAGATTTACTCATATTCCTTCTAAGAGTTTTATAGTTTCAGCTCTTATATCTTGGTCTTTGACCCATTTTGAACTAATTTTTGGTTACAGCATGAGGTAGGGATGCAATTTCATTATTTTGTATGTAGACATCTAGATCCAGTATTAGTTGCTGAAGAGACTATTCTTTCTCTTATTGGAGGGTCTTGACACCCTTGTCAAAAATCTATTGACCACATATGTGAGGTTTTATTTCTGGACTCTCAGTTCTATTCCACTGATCTGTACATCTACCTTTATGCCAGTACCACTGTCTTGATTACTATAGCTTTGTAGTAAATTTTGAAATTTGTAAGTTTCAATCTTGAAACTTTGTTCTTTCTTTTCACAACTGTTTTAGCTATTATGGGGTCCCCTTTACTTCTACATGAATTTTAGGATCAGCTTGTCAATTTCTGAGGGGAGAAAAGCCTGCTGAGATTCTGTCCAGTGTTGATCATTTGGGTAACGTTGCAATCTTAACAATATTAAATCTGATCCATGAATTTCTTTCCATTTATTCATATTTTCATTAGTGTCTTTCAACAATGTTTTGTAGTTTTTGGTATACAAGTCTCATAGCTCTTCTTTAAATTTATTTCTATTTTATTTTTTGGATGCTATTGCAAATAAATTTTCTTTATTTCTGGAATGCTCATTGCTAGTTTAAAGAAATACAGTTAATTTTTTGTATATTGAGATTGTATCCTGAAATCTTGCTATATCCGTTTATTAGTTCTAATAGTTTTGTTATGGATTTAGGATTATCTATATAGAAGAGCATGTCACTTGTGAATAGAAACAGTTTTATTTCTTCTTTTCTAATATGGATGCTTTTTTAAAATTAAATTTATTTTTTTATTTACATCTATTTTTGGCTGCGTTGGGTCTTTGGGGCTGCGCGCAGGCTTTCTCTAGTTGTGGCAAGTGGGGGCTACTTTGTTGCCGTGCACGGGCTTCTCTTTGCAGTGGCTTCTCTTGTTGTGGAGCACAGGCTCTAAGCACGCGGGCTTCAGTAACTGTGGCACTTGGGCTCAGCAGTTGTGGCTTGCAGGCTCTAGAGCACGGGCTCAGTAGTTGTGGCCCACGGGCTTAGTTGCTCTGCGGCATGTGGGATCTTCCTGGACTAGGGATCGAACCCATGTCCCCTACATTGGCAGGCAGATTCTTAACCACTGCACCACCAGGGAAGCCCCTATGGATGATTTTTATTTCATTTTTATTGTCTAACTGCCCTGGGTCAGAACCTTCAGTGCAATGTTGAAGAGAAATGCCAAATGCAGACATCCTTGTCTTGTTTCTGAACTCAGGAGGAAAGTATTCAGTCAGTCTTTCACCATTAATATGATGTTAGGTGCTGTGTTTCCCTAGATACCCTTTATCAGGTTGAGGAGGCTCTCGTCTACTGCTAGTCTGTTGAGTATTTTATCATGAGAGGATGTTGGAGTCTGTCAAATGCTTTCTCTGCATCTATTGAGATGATCATGTTTTCCATCCTTTATTCTTACCATGTATGGTATATTACATTGATTGATTTTTCAGATGTTAAACTAAACTCATATTCCTAGGATAAATCTCACTTGATGATGGTACATAATCCTTATTATATATTGTTGGATTTGGTTTGCTAGTGTTTTGTTGAGGATACTATACTGCTTTTGTTACTTAACATCTTATCATTAGCATTTTCCAAAAGCTATGTGTTCTTCTGAAACCATTTTTAGCATATATGTCTACCATAATTTAACTATTTTCCTATAAGACATTTAGGATACTGTCAATCATCCATTTATAAAATATATTTGTAATATATATTTCTGTTCATAAATCGCTGCCCAAGTTTTTATCATTTCTTTAAAGAGTTTTCTAGGAGTAGAATCACTGGGTCAATTCATATAATAATTTTTTAAGATTCATTCATAAAGCCAACTGCCTTCCAGGAAGATCATTTTGATTATACTCTCAATGACAATAAAAATGCCAATTTCAGCACCTCCTTGCTAATATCATCTCTTATAAAGAAACTTTACTAGTTCAAAAAATAAATAATAGTATTTCGTATATTTATTAAGGATCTGAAATTCTCTGATAAACTATCAGTTCAAGAACAATTGAACCACTGAACTAAAATGAGTGAAATGCTGTATTTAACGATTTTTTTTAATGCGAAACAGGATCACAGTGGGAATAAACACAACTATCTAGCTGATTAACAGTACAGTAAAACTCCTTTAAGAAGTACTTTCAAGGGAAAGGAGGCTGCTCATTAAAAAAGAAAGAGGAAGTCCTTTCACCATACCGAAATAAGATACTTTTTTTTTTTTTTTTTTTTTTTTATTTGCGGTACGCGGGCCTCTCACTGCTGTGGCCTCTCCCGTTACGGAGCACAGGCTTCCCGAACCAGGGCGCGAACCCGCGACCCCTGCATCGGCAGGCGGACTCTCAACCACTGTGCCACCAGGGAAGCCCCGAAATAAGATACTTTTTATTGACCAGTTCATGAAACAGCTCACCAAAGGAATTTCCCCCAAATACACTAAATTTTTTCTCCTTCCCTGTTCCTTCAATGCATATATTTTCATTTGAATCCTAATTACCTCAGTCAAATAAGCAAGACTATTTTTTGAGGGATTTAATAGGAGCATCTTTTCACATAAAGCGTAGAGATTTTGATCAGGTCAATATTTTATTGACTTCAAAGACAGTCCATTGTAAAACTGGATACCAGTATATAGTAAATGGCACTTTCTTCCCCAGAAACTTTTCTAAATTGATAATCAGAATAGCATAGTAGCATAAGATGGCTACCAGAGATGCTGCCTTTTAGGGAAAAAAATGAAATACTTTGACTATTGGCACACTGATTTTTTTTTTACATTGAAAGTGTTAGCTCCAATACAGAGATCAGTAATCTTCAAAGCAAATGAGGAAACACTATTTCAGTTTACTAGTATCTTTCCCCAAACTTGTTGACATTATTGAAAAACAGTGTACTTTCTGAGAACATTTAAGGTAATTTCTTCTACAGAAATCAATGTAGCCAAGTCTTATCCAAGTTTGTTTCTCCAACATGTAGCAGAGTTCCTATCAAGTAATAAGCTCCGATTAATATTTGTTTATAAAATGAATGAACCTAACAGTAGCAGCCAATTAGCCACAAAAGATTTTGTTCTGGAACTAAGTAATTGCTATATCTTACCCTTATCATTTTATGGAAGATAGATGGTGAGGGACAAATAACTCCATGTTTTAGTTCAAAGCTAAAACAAACAAACAAAAAAGAGACTAGCTATTGCTGTAGTCACTTTGAAAGTAATATCTCTTCCTAGAATTACCTACTAAAAACATACTAGGTACTACTACCTTTTTCCTTATCTTACTATAGAGATTCACCTCTTGCTCTAATTTAAAATTCAAAATTCTAGCATTTAATATATATACTCCCCAAAATCTAGTGTTAGAAGAATCAAATGACTGTGTATGTGTGGAAGAAATAATTTTTGAAACCTACAAAAGTAATTTCAGCTAAATCATTAAACAATTTTTTCTGAAACAAAAAGATTATTACCGTAAAGTATCTGATTAAGATTTTACCTTAAAAAAAAAAAAATTTTACCTTTACAGTAGACTGGAAGCATGACACTTTCTGAACTTGTCTGCCAGTATCACAGTCCCATACCTAAATTTATGTTAAGAAATAATTTCTCAGCAGAATTTTTAAACCTTAATTATAATTTTTCTAATAAATCACAAATATTACACATTTACATAGAAAATATATAAAGCATGAAATATTTCATGTTTATACTACCACAAAAATCAATTCATCAACTTAGCATAGCAGACTTATAATGTAAAATAAGTCTGAGGTAAATTTTACTATCAAACCATTTGAAAATACCAACAGAATGAATGGTCTGAATACTGAATGTTTACAGGCATTAAATATTGCAACTATATAAAATTTAAGTTTTATTCTCCAAAACAATCTACCATAATCTAATAAACATTGAACATAAAATATTTATACTAAAAACTATCACATCCATTAATTAACATTTACTGAAAGCTCCTTCAATGTGCCTGGCATCATTTACTACTGTTATCTTGATTGAAAGAAGACAGTAACAGTGTATTCCTATTAACTATATACATATTTAAAATAATTACAGGACCTCTCATAAAATGTCCAAGGTTAGTTTGACTTAAGGAGCATAATGATTTTCAAATTTTTCATACCATTTCCTATGGTAAGATATACATTTTATATCATATCTGAGAACACATTTACATACAAATAAATATGTACATACATATGGATTCTTAAGACCATCACTTAACAAAGAAATAAATCTACCCTCAGCATTTAATTAATGAAGTTAGTTAACAGCAGAGACCCAAGCAGGGTAAATTTAGAATTCATATGAATAAAAGAAACTGCCAACAAAACAACCTGAAATTATTTTTAACAAAAAACGTCATTCAGCAAAGGAAATAACTCTATACTATCATTTACAGTTAAAGTTTATACTGATATTGTCCCAGCTACTCACGTCTGTACTGTAATAGTAATTTTAATAATTGGCTCTAAATAGTATCATAGTACCTTAGGAACAGTCTAATAAAAAGTATTTGATATTCTATTTTTGCAGAGATTATACTGATGCTGAAAACAAACCCAAAAAAGAGACCTTTAGTCCATAAAATAACACTTGCCTCAACAGAGCAACAGTAGTAAAGCTACTCTGACCTAAATATATGAGTACATATTATGCCCCTGTTTATGTAATATTGTAATCACCATAAAATATCATTTATCTCCACTTAAACCTTTTCTTCAAATTCTTTCACCTATTGGCACTCTGTCTAGAAATCACTTCAGCTGATGAGCTCATTTAAAGTGCGTCATAAACTATGTCTTGGTTCTACAGAAGCCTAAGAAACACCTATACCTTTGGACTTACTCCAAAACTTACTTCAGTAATGCTTGAAGCTATTTAAATAGAATTCTCAGATAAGCATAGACTTTTTAAAGCTAACCTATGATACCTTAAAAAAAAAAGTAATGAAAGATTAGCTATCCATAGCATTTAGCTATGGCTTTCACAGACCCAATTCCACAAACAAATATAAAAGGGCTAAATTTATTTAAGAAAAATTTATTTATTTAAGAAAAATATTTTATGAAAGCAGTATTACATAGTGATTCAGAGCTCTGACTCTGCAGTCAGTCTGTTGCCTTCTGCCCTATACTGGCTGCATGACCTTGGGCAAGTTACTTAACCTCTCTGTGCCTTTCTTTTCTTATTTATAAATGAAAATAATAGAAATACTTATTATAAGGATTAAATGGGTTAATAAATGTAAAATAGAACAATGCCTAGCACATATAAGCAATTTATAACACTTTACTATGGCTACTACATCTTAAATTTTCAATTGAAAGTATGGGGAGGAAAGATCATTTACATTTTTTAATTGTTTGAAAATACTAAATATGGGGCTTCCTGGTGGTGCAGTGGTTAAGAATCCGCCTGCCAATGCAGGAGACACGGATTCAATCACTGGTCCAGGAAGATTCCACATGCCGTGGAGCAACTAAGCCCGTGTGCCACTACTGAGCCTGCGCTCTAGAGCCCATGAGCCACAACTACTGAAGCCCACGCGCCTAGAGCCCATGCTCCGCAACAAGAGAAGCCACAGCAATGAGAAGTCCACGCACCGCAACAAAGAGTAGCCCCCGCTCACCGCAACTAGAGAAAGCCCGCGCGCAGCAACAAAGACCCAATGCAACCAAAAATAAATTAAATAATTTTTTTAAAAAAAGGCAAAGGAAACATAAATATTAAAAACAAAGGATCTGCCTGCCAATGCAGGGGACATGGGTTTGATCCCTGGTCTGGGAAAATCTCACATGCCGCAGAGCAGCTAAGCCTGTGTGCCACAACTACTGAGCCTGTGTGCTGCAACTACTGAAGCCCATGCACCTACAGCCCGTCCTCCACAGCAAGAGAAGCCACCGCAATGAGAAGCCCATGCACCACAACAAAGAGTAGCCCCTGCTCACCACAACTAGAGAAAGCCTGCATGCGGCAACGAAGACCCAACTCAGCCAAAAATAAAAATAAAATATAATACTACACATATTAAACGCTGAGCAGATGGTAATTCGCTTTTCTGCCAGACTCATATCCTCAAAAAGTTCTTATGGGTTGGGGCCATTAAGTTTCTTTTGCTGTACAATGAACAGAAAAAAAAATGTGAATTATTCTCCAGTTCAACTCATCTTTGTTTCTCTAAATTGAAAAGCAATCTGAGATGAAAAATATTTTTAAGCCCACATTCTCCCATTTCCTGTTTTATGTAATTTGATATAATAGTAACTCTGAGAAAAACAGCTTTAGTTATGAAGTTTCCAACAACAATAAGCCTTAACTTGCAATTTCCAGTCTAATACTTTTCAGACGCCTAATACTTTTAAGTGTCTTATGAAGGCTAGAACAAAATCATTTTTGCTAAAACAGAATGTACAGACAGACCCCAAGAGGATAAAGACTAATAACATATGTACTGGTCCCTTGGATCACCATAGCTATGCCACTTGGTTCTATAAGGATATAATAACTGTTCTGTCAGCAGAGGCTGTCAAGATCAGTTGATTTTTTTCTTCACAAGCTTCCAAAGAAGGAAATGTAATGATAGCTGTTATCTTTTGAGTGTGTCCATTGAGTTCCAAAAGTTTTTCTCCTGTCTGAAATATCAATAAAATGTTAATAGTACTTCATATTTCATAACTTAAATAATCTTAAATGACAACATTAAGAAAAATCACCAGGTAGAAAATATATACATTCCATCTGAAATTACTTAGATTTTATAATTTAACTTTAAACAATCAAACAGTATCTAAACATCAGGTGCTAAGAGAGTAGCTATAACTAATTTTAATTATTTTCTAATAGAAAATACTAATTTTTAGCAGATTGTTACAGGAAGTTTAAAGGAGTATTCTTTCCATATGGTTTTAAGATTATAACTGTAAATTAAGCATAAAAATATCTGTAACTTAATCAGCAGGAAAAAAATAAGGAGTCTTCATTATGCAAGCATCTGTTATCTAAGTCTTCACAGTTATAACGCTGTGGAAGAAAATAAAAGTCAGCATAACAGTAACAACAATTGGATATATATATCCAGTAATGTATCAACCACCCATAAAGTCAGTATGGACTCTACTTCTCTCTAACATCAACAGCTATTCCCATCCATCCAATGTCTTCATCTATCAGTTTCTCACTGATTTCCCAAGTAGTAAACATACAGAAATGCAATGTAAGTATAAGATAAATTGCAAATCTCTCCAAGGTTGCAGGATTTCATGATGCACGTGATGAACATAATGTTAAAAAAACTGCTTTAATCACAGGCAAAGCCACCGAAAAATGAGGATCTTGACTGAGTCAGACCAGATAACAATCCAAACAAGGGCAAGAAGATAAATGCTTCAAAAGAGAATAATTTGAGAATCCAAGTATAAGAAGAGAAGTCCTAGAGAAATTTGGTAAAGCCTTAAATATTTTTGAAAAAATAAACCTTTTATTATATTACTATTATAGTCAAACATGGTAAGAATGCTATATTATGCTATCAAACGATTCTGACAGAAAAATTGTCTTCCACAAAAGTCAACATCTGATTCATTTTCAGAATCAGTGCATAGTTGCTGATAACTTAAATTTTGTTTAATTAAGATTAAAACTTTTATTTTCATAACCTAGCATTTGTTTATCGGAAAAAATATTAAATAAAAAACTCTATTATGGAACATTGGTCCTCATTTTAAATGCATTCATCCTAAGCAGCCCTTTCGAGCATTAACTAGTCTCAACTTACTGATATGCAGGTGTATCTCCAGATAATGTTTATGAATGCATACTCAACTATACAGTCATGTCTTTATTACACAATCCACATAGCAACAATACACACCTGGGCATTCCACACAACTACAATTCCATCATCACCAGCAGATGCAAATCTGGTTAGAGAAAAAAGGTCAAGAAAAAAAAAATCACTGATGACATTTAAGTGCTAAGATTACAAAGATACCATCAGACCTTATTAATAGTATTTTGACTTACTAATATCAATACAGATATTTACAGATATTTACAGATATTTACAGAATTTACAGATAAATACAGATATTTATTTACAGATATTTACAGATATTTACAGAATTTACAGATAAATTCTTTAAGCTAATTTAACAAATATTTACAGAATACCTTCTAAGTTTTGTGCCAGCTACTGAGAATCCAAAGATAAGTAAGACCATTCAGAAAGTTAAAATGAATAAACTGCTAGACTAAGAATAAGGGAGATCAATGATCTTTAAAGTCCTTCCTTGCTTTAAAATCATGATTAAACCCTGACTTAAGTGACATGAAACCAAGCTGAGGAAAAGCTACAGTGACAGGAAATGATATTCTAGGAGTGGAACAAAGGAATCATGTCCTTAGATTCCTTACTTTCTAGGTAAAGATATTTAGATATTTTAACTCTACTATTTAAAGCCAGTTTCTCTCCTTTGCTCCCCTCAGCTCTGTGGTCTTTCCACATAAATACTGTGTTCTTTGGTTTGGAAGGTTTGGTTTTTGTTTTGTTTTTTTCAGCGAAAATTCTTGAAATGAAAAGAGGTAAAGGTAAGTTTGCTTCATGGCAAGAAAAAAGAGCTGTGATGAACTAAATTATAGCTTCTCTCTCCTCTTTACCACCCATTCACTACATGTCAAGGAACAATCATCTATATTTTGTAGAGTAGAAGATAACCATGACACAAACACTATCAAGAAAAATCACTTGTACAGGATTACTCATCCATAGTGCCTGCATTATAATAAAATCAAACACTACTCTCAAGCAGTGTCCCAACACAGTGGTGTACAGCAATCACATTGTAAGCATGTCAAGTAATTTGTTATTAATAATGTAGTACACAAGTTTGTAAATGATTTTTTTAATTGGAGTATATAGTTGCTTTACAATGTTTATTAGCTTCTGCAGTACAGCAAAGTGAATCAGTTAAACATATATCCACTCTTCTTTACATTCCCTTCCCATTTAGGTCACTGCGGAGCTGTAAATCATTCTTTAAGGAATCAAAATCAATTCAGTTGTTCCCATAATATCACTTTCATTCACTTGAATTCAAGGTTTGCTTTTCTGAATAGGAGAGAAAGAAGTGGTATTGTAGAGAGCCAGCTATGAACTGCATGCAGTTATGGTTAACAACCACTAATAAATGGTACTCTGTTAGCAGCTATGGCATTTAGAAAACGTGTTACTTCCTTGCAAGACTGTTAGTGTGTTTTCACAAAAATCTGGGCATGCCTTGAACAGCTTCATTAAAGTTATCATTGTTAAGCCTTATGTGTGTCATTAGGAGAAAAGCAGAGAAGTGATACATTAGGATACAAGAATTACTTTGTTCCTTAGAGTATGTGTTCTATTGAATTTTACCCTATAGATATCCATATAATCTCACTACTTCAGTCATGTAACACTTTCCTTAACACTCCAAACTGAGCTTCAAGTTCAAATTTCTCATGCTCAGTTTCAAAGCCTCACACATAGCTATTGTCTTCACTGGCTCTGACAATTCCCATACCCAGCACTCGTTTCAAAATCCTTTGCTTACATTTTCTACTGCATGAGCAAGAGATTATCCAGGAGATGGGAAACTGGCCTAATACAGTATGACAAAGTCCGTTAGTAATTTTTTAATAAAGAGCTATGTATGTTTTTAACAGAAAGGACCTTTAAAACGTCTTAGTTAACTAGACAGAAATCATATAAAGAATTATTTTAAAATCCATACCTAACATTTATTTTATTTTCAAAATGAAATATAAAAGATATAGAGACTAAAAAGAAAACAATCATTTTATATTTTAAAATGTAATTTCTTATGCTTAATTACATAGATTTTCTGAATCAAAACACTAAACAATGCCTTGAGTATCAAAAATAGTCACTGGATGTAAATCTTTAATAGCTTATGCTTCTAGGCCTATTGATTTCTTTTTATTTGTATCATGATGGTGGGCAGGGCAGAACTCAAGGTCTTAAGATTTCTTTGGTATAAAACATCAATTTCTATTGATTCTTGAAACTCTTATAATTGCTTTTCTCCCTTTTAGAAGAGTGCAGGTTTAAAATACATACTTTTTTCTAACCCTGATTGTTAACTTCTCATTATTGTTTTATCATGTCTGAATCTCATGACTTCACAATGAGAGATGACTGAACGGTTGAGAGTTTAGAAATGAGATACAGAGCATTTCAACTCAAACTTTAATCCAATCAGTGGTGAACAAAAGTTAAATCTAAACAACGCTCAATAGTAATGCATGAAATCACAGCCCTTTTTGTTTTTAATTGTTCAGAGGTCAATTACCCAGTGTGTATATTATTTAAGCTTTTCAATTCTCATATATTCTATTGTTTGGGTTTTTTTTTTTTTTTTTTTTTTGCCATTCCAGTATTTCTTATTACCTGCTCTAAAGAGGAAACATGAAGCTTTAAAATGTAAACCAGTATGACTTTGCTACATATTAGTACCAATCATAAACGAACTAATAAAAGGGTGGGAGATCATTTGCAAATTATCCATTCTCCTAGGATGAATAACTGAAAACTAGCAGCACTATATCAGTTTATCTTAATCAGTTTATCCTCATCAGTCAAGCACACACTCTAACCATCTCCAAATTTTTAGAAATGAAAATTCAACTCAAGAATCCCTAACAGTAAGATATACTGTAATTGATTAAAAGAAGTAATGAACCATAAAAAAGAAGGAATTAAGATATTAATAAGGTTTAATCTAGTCAATGGAAGGAAGAATAGTGGCTATACTGTCATATAATAATATACAAAAAAAACTTTTAAACACTCTAAATTAATAGAATCCAAAGATTCAAATCTAAAGATAAGATTTTAAGAGAAATCCTTCTTTACTGATTAACACAAAATGTAGTGAGATTTCATGTCATGTGTCAGGGAACTGCCAAGATCAATTACATGTTGTTCTTGCTTCAAGATCTTAAAACTTAGTGATTGTTTAGAAATGTACTATATTTCATCAAATATAAGACATACTATTATTTTATGTACTATTAAGGAAAAAATGATGTCAATTATTAATGAAAGACACCATCAATTATATGATGTATCCAAATTTTAAAGATGTTACAATAGGAAAATATAAGCTTTTTATAATCAATGAATTTTAGTAATTGTATTTATTGGTCTTTCTAATATGGCACTTTCTAGTCCAACAAATTTCTGATTATGTCTAGCAGGTTTAAAGGACTGAAGAAATGCTTTTTCAGTAAATAAATGAATAAGCAAACACTTAAGTGTTAAAAGGGCTCTGTAGGGCTTCCCTGGTGGTGCAGTGGTTGACAGTCCGCCTGCTGATGCACGGGACACGGGTTTGTGCCCCGGTCCAGGAAGATCCCACATGCGGCGGAGCAGCTAGGCCCATGAGCCATGGCCGCTGAGCCTGCACATCCGGAGCCTGTGCTCCGCAACGGGAGAGGCCACAACAGTGAGAGGCCCAAAAAAAAAAAAAAAAAGGGCTCTGTAAAATAGATTAATAGTATTAATGTAACCTAACTTTCCCCTTTAATCATGACTAATATACCAACATACTGTCAAAACAAAACTAGAAATTCAAAATATGTAAAGCCCAGAATCTCACCACATACAAAAATAAATTCCTTTTATTTTTTCATTTTCCTGTCCCATTCTTTTTTTTTATAAATTTATTTTATTTTATTTATTTTTGGCTATGTTGGGTCTCTGTTGCTGTGCACAGGCTTTCTCTAGTTGCGGTGAGCGGGGGCCACTCTTCGTTACGGTGCGTGGGCTTCTCATTGCGGTGGCTTCTCTTGTTGCGGAGCACGGGCTCTGGGCATGTGGGCTTCAGCAGTTGCGGCACGCAGGCTCAGTAGTTGTGGCTCGCGGGCTCTAGAGTGCAGGCTCAGTAGTTGTGGCGCACGGGCTTACCTGCTCCACAGCATGTGGGATCTTCCCAGACCAGGGCTCGAACCCGTCTCCCCTGCATTGGCAGGTGGATTCTTAATCACTGCACCACCAGGGAAGCCCCTCCTATCCCACTCTTATGCATAACCTTCAAGTTTTCTCAACTTGAAACCAACTCTTTAAAAATACTCATTGAGACTGTACATTTAATTTAGTGACATTTAATTAAATGACTAAGCAAAAACTATACGCATGAAAAAAGTTTAAAAACATGAAGTGTGATTTAATGAAGACCTATAGCAGAGCTTCTAGAATGTTCCATCCTCTCTTCCCCTCATTATGAGAATTGTGAGAGTCAATGATCCACTCATTCAAGAAATATTAAGCATTAACTATATATTAAGCATTAACTTTATATATTTATATGCTTGATCCTGAGGGTAAAGATCAATGAGATAGTTCTTGCCCTTGAAAAGCTCACAGTCTACATTACTATGGAATGCTACAGGGTCCAAATTATGAATCCATTGAGAATTCTCAGTTATACTCATTTCAGTTTATAGAAATCATTTCCTTTAAACACCTTCCTTTGGACAGCTCAGAGAAAGCACTCTCATTCTTGCCAACTGTGGGCTTAAAGTACAGCAAAGGTTCACAAAGATTTGTATAAAATAAAATATTTCCACATGTAATTCCTATGTCCATTACCTACATGCTTATTTAATAGTCCTTATTCAAAAGAATTTATTTCAATTAAGTCAAAGGTGCTACAGATTCAAACATAACCTTAAAGGACATAAAAAATATAATCCATAAACCTGAACATAAACTTTCCTGTATTCAATATTTACATAACCATAAAGCACTGGAAAAATAATAGAGTATTATCATGGCAATACAGAAGTCCCCGTGGTTAACTAACTTCCCACCAAATCGACAAGTACTTTCTAATCATGATGCAACTAAAACAGTATACAGTTTTTACAATGTAGTAAAGTTGAAAAACTTCTACTAGAGAAAGTTCCTTGGCCTCTCTCTGTCCCACTGATGTAATAAATGAGTTTAAGAGAATGAATTGAGTATGCTCAGTTCAGACCCTTCTGGGTTTTCTCTGAGATTTGACTGTTCATAAAGAGGCAACATTCTGGTCTGCTCTTATTTTTGAGGTAAACTTACATCCAAGTGGGAGGCTTGCAGATGTCCAGCAGTACCCGTGATTCAGTGAAGTCTACGTAACTCAGGGTGAAAACCAGGAAACCCACTGTGGTTGTATATCAAAGCTACAACCTTTAGTCCAGCTTTTTGCTAGTTATTACTTTATTAAGCTGATGGGTTCATGTCCATCTGTTTGATTCCTGCATCTAATAATATCTAAGAAAAAATTTTATTTTACACTGAAACAAAAATACCTTTTAAATTGGTGTTTTTTTCCTCTATATCAAATATATATCATTTTTAAACTTTTCATTATGAAGAATTTAAGTATATATAAAAGTGAAAACAGTATAAGAAAAATCTCCAGGTAACATGTCTTCAATAATTATCAACTCATGACCAATACTGTTTCATCTGTACCACAGCCAATCCCCCCTTTGCAGATTATTCTGAAGCAAATCCCAGTCACTGTATTTCATTTCATCAATAAATATTTCAATATATATTTACATCACAACTAAAGTTAACATTTATTTTCTTAATGTCACCACAGTGTAATCAAATTTCCCTGTCTCACAATGTTTTTTAAGTGTATTAGAAGCAGGATCTAAATAAGGTTCATACGCTGCAACTGATCTCTAAAGTCTCTCTTGTTCTATTGATTCTTTCTTCATGTATGTTTTTCCTTGCAATTAAACATTTGTCTTACAGAGTTCTCACAGTCTGGATTTTGCTAGCTACCTTCTTATGTTGTCATTTGATATACACCTCTGTCCCCTGCGTTTCTAGTAAATTGAGAGATCTAAAGACTTAATTTAATCATATTTGAATTTGACTTTTTGGTAAGACCACTTCATAAGCAGTTTATGTACCCCAACAAGAAATACAATTTCCAGCAATCTTTTTGTGTGTGTGTGATGTTAACAGCTATCAATAACCATTGCCTAAATTTGTTATTATATTAGAGGTTGCGAAATTATAATATTCCAATTCCATGATTCTTCCTAACTTGAATTCTTCTATAAAGAAAATGTCCTCTCATCCAACATTACTGATCTCAAGATAGAGTTTGTATAGAAAGGCAGTATAGATCTTGACTTGCAGATACCCCTTCAAGAGAGGACTTGCTGCCCAGCTATGAGGAATATGGTTATCTGCCTCCAGCTGTTGACTTCAGGGTCCATTTCAGCTTTCAAGTTGAAGTCAAGCTATCTCAGTTGGCCCCCAGCCCCTGGGATATAAGCAAGTTGGTGGAAGCCAGGGCACGTTCTTGGATGGCCCTCAGCCAATGTCTAAGCATTGCAGGCTAAACACTCCTAGTTATTTCCCTAATGCAGGACTCATCTAAAGAGCATTCTTTCCTCCAGAGCTCCACATTGGGCTTACAGAGACTTTGTCAAATCTGCATCACAGTTTGAGACAGCTCCCCTTGTCCAATCCTGCTTCTTCCCTTTTCCCTTCAATGGTATTTCTCTCTAATAAACCTTTTGCATGCTTAATTCCATTTTACTGTCTACTTCCCAGGGAAACCAGGTATTAGGAGGATCTAAATGATCTTGATTACTGATTTCTATTCTCTAAGTGTTAGTGAAAAAGATATTCTTAGCTTTAGAACATTGTCTTAAAGATGTAACATACTGTTTGCTGTTAGCGAATTATCAAACTGTACTGAGTTTGTCTAGATTCTTGTGAATGTACAGCTTCACCAGTCAACCTAAAGTACATTTTCTTTCTTCAGTCTGGCATTTCATGGGTCATCTGATTCTTTTCCAGTCATGATCACCATCCTACATAACCTTGTCTGTTTCCTGGAGGAGCAAGGGATGGTCAAATGAGCAACAGAGAAAACTATTCTTAAAATGTGTTATGAACTCAGTTTAGTTTAATGTGTCAAATGCTAAAGTATTACATGCAATTTTAGCACAGTCCACTTTTTGGATGACTCTTGCTGAGGCTTAGCCTTCTTTAGTGATGTCCCAATCAATATGACCCTCACTTTATGTTCAAAAAATACTAAAGAAGATAAGAAAAGGTTGCTGTCTGTTAGGTTATACAGGATTTATTTGGTATCTTCAAAAACCAACCTCAGAAAATTTTCCACTCACTGCTTTTAGCTGAGCCACTGAGAAAACAAGAAAATCCTTCAGCAAAATTCTCAATAAAATGATATTATCTAAAGACCTGAAGCGTGAAACCTGGATTACAACAGCTGACCAAAAACCCAGAATGTGATGTCTATAAAAACTAAATAAAAACATAAAAAGTATAACAATATTTATTTAAAAACTGGAAAGATATTTCTATAATTTGACAATGCATATATAATATACATATGTAACAGTAAAAAGATATCTGAATTATCTAAACTATTAAATCAAGAATGAAAACACTGAGCTCTACTATTTATAATAGTTACATCATTTGTATATTTTTAAATGTATTTCTTACCAATAATGACTCTTTCAGTTTTGTTTTGTTTTTCTAGTACACTACAGAATTAAATCTTTTAAAACAAAACAGATTGAAAGTTCTTCAGGTCTGCAACTGAGTAAAAAACTTCATACCTAATTATATGTAACTTTTGACAAAGTCATGACTTGAGTACAAAGAATTAAATGTGGTTCATGTAGTAATATGTTCACTTGACAGCAAAAGCCAAAAAGTAGGCTTTTTTAAAAAATCTATTCTAGACATTTAGATTCACTGTGGTATAGAGCAAACATGGCCACCAATCTCCCTATTTCCACCACCACTTGCAGTAGGATCTAGTTGCTTCTCCCATCAAGAGGTAGAGTTTATTTATCAACTTACTGAATTCGCTCCAGCTCCTGACTTGCTTTAGCCCATGAGACAACATCAAACATGATGAAAACAGACTTGAAAAGAGTTTTACACTGGGGCTTGCCCTTTTGCTGGTATTTGAACTCCATCCCTATGGGAACTAGCACTTGAGTAACCACATGGAGAGAGACCCCAGTCATCCCAGCTGAGACCACTGTAAACCTGCCAACCCCATCTACCTGGTGACCACAAAAGCATAAGCGAACCTAACCAAGATCCGCTGATCCCAGCAGAGACAAAAGAACCCACCCAGCTGAGCCTAACCCAAATGCCATCCCACAGAATAGTGAAATAAATAAATAGTGTTTGTTTTAAACTACTAAATTTGGGCTGATATTTGACAAGGACAACAGATTACTGATATACTCACCTACAGCTTTTTTACTGTTTACGTAACATTTACTATATCATTGAATAACTGCAGTATACACAAGCACTACTTTGGGAAAATGTAATCAAATATCAGTACCTGTACAATGATCATTACTCTACAAGATGGCCTTTTCTGCAGATTCTTCTAACTATGTAGTAAGAATAATCAAGAAGATATTTTAAAGGACAGATAGCAATCAACATGGAATCTTAACAGTTAATCTATTAAAAAAAAATTTAAAGACCACATCCTGAAAGTATACTGTATATTTTGTATTTAGCTTTCTCAGACAAAACTATTTGAGGACTCCTTAAAGCCCAAATATTAGGGATTATGGTCTAAGAAATCATTTTGGTTTTTTTTTTTAACTTACGTTTTAGCATCTTACAATGGTAAAAGACGGTACCAGAAAACTTTAGTTGTCCAAATGTCCTATCTTTCCAAAAATGTTTAGTTTCAAAGATGACTGACTAAATAAATAAGTAAATGTCTCTTAGGACATGGCAACAGTAAGTATTACCAAAAAGGGTGAAGATTATTATACTATGGCTGACATGCTATAATTTGGTTGGCTCACATCACAACATGAAAATTGTGTTAATAGGCTAGTAATACCAAAAAAAGGCAAATCCTTTCAAGCAAAAGTTGAGGAGCATATTTTCATAATAATTTGGCTGGACTTGTCCCTGGTTTCTAAAAGAGAGCTGGGCCCCTCAGAGCTCACCTGAGTTTATGCTAATGAGATGACTCATGGTGGACCCCTAGACAATTTAAGGATGGGGACTGGCCATGTGGGGAATATGAACCATGCAATTAGAGGGTTGGGGCTTTGAGCCATGGGGTATCATCCTGACCTCCCAACCTGGGGGAGCAAGGAGGGGATGGCAGGGAGAGAAGGGCTGGAAATTGAGTTCAATCATGAGGCAAATAAGTGAAACAATCATTCCCATGTAATGAAACCCCAATAAAAACTCTTGACACCCAGAGCTTGAGTGAGCTTCCTCACTGGTGATATGCATTGATGTGCTGAAAGGGTGATGTGTCCTGAGGACACAGAAGCCTTACATTTGGGACCCTCCTAGACCTTGCCCTATGCATCTCTACATTTGGCTAATCCCGATCATATCCTTTATAATAAAACTGTAATCATAAGTATAGTGCTTTCCTGAATTCTGTTAGTCATTCTAGAGGATTATCAAACCTGAGGGGGTAGTAGGAATTTGTAGTTAATTGGTCAGAAGTGCAGGTGGCCTGGGAACCCTGGAGATTGCAGCTGTGACTGAGGTGAAGGGACTGTTGTACATGACTGTGCCCTTAACCTTTAAAATTCAACCTAACTCCAGGTAGTGCCAGAATTGCACTGCACATGGGAAAAGCAACTAAATACCAAAAACATAAAAAGAGCAAAGAGAAGACAAGGCTAAAAAACATCAGCAGTGATAGTGAGAATTAGAAATAATCACAGTAGCAGTCACCCATTGAGTCAAAAATGGAAGGAAAAGAAGACAGTATCAAAGGCAAAAGAGAAAATTAAGAGATGATAGGGGAATAACTGATAAGGACAAGAGAAGTGGAGTTAGAGAGTTAGGATGGCATGCAACATGTACACTTAATAGTTGAGGGAATCATTCATTCATTTAACAACTATTAATAACCTGCTACAAGTAAGGCACTGTACCAGGTACTAAAGATACTGTGGTGAATAAAAAAAAAACATGGCCCTCACTCTCATCTAGAGAGGAAGATAAATATTATACAGTTACACAATTAATTGTGTAATTGTTATTAAGGCTACAAAGGATAACTGTATAATTGAACAAAGTCTTAATAAAACAGATATACAGATCAATAATAAGCTAAATCTACAGTTCTAAGACCTACACACCTTCATCTCTATTTGCAAATATATTAAACACAACATTATACATGTTAGCAAGGAAGTACAAAATAATGTACATTTTAAAGGGTTTCACATATAACAAAAAATTCAGATTAAATCCTTACCTTACCTTCCACTAAAAACAGTACATTCCTGCAAGGTACCTGATATTTAAACACTTCCCATATTGGTTCTCAAATTTAGCTTCACCTTAACATACAGTTAAAACTCCCATCAACATTTTAAAGTCATACACTTCCTTTAAACTAATGAAAATATTTGTGAGTATTCAAAAAGACAAAAAAAAAAAAAACTGAAACAAACAAAAATAACCATAAAATCACCAGAAATGATATCCCGACTTTTGGGCAAAAAGACTTCAGACACATATTTCATCAAGAGGCAGAGGTCAATTTCTACTAAATGTTATTAATGATCAGTTTTGAAATTTTTAGAAAAGCTGGATTAATTTTGAAGTTGTTTTTAACATACAATTCCCTAAAAACTCTTTCCAAACAGCAGTCAATTGGAAAACTAGAGTTTCTTACCTGTAATCATCTAACTGTACCAGAAACCGTACAATATCGTGATGAGCTTTCAGTACAAGCAGTTCAGTGTAGGGGTTCTGGGTTTGTTCTTCACCTATTGTCTGTAAAGGAGATTGCTTGTAATGGGGAGAAAAAAAAGAGAGGAAAAAAAGAGATAAAATGATTTATGATAAAAGACCACATTCGAATAAAACACATGGTATGCATCTAAGAACACAAGTTTTAAAAAACTGTAAGATATTATGTTCTAATACTATATATTATTGCCCCTAATATCAAGTAACTGCCAATTTAACATAAAACATTTCTCTTACCACAAATCCACATCATAAATTTTAAATTTTGAACTCAAAATAAATTTTTAAAGGGTGTATTTTGTTTCATGGAAATTATACCTCAATAAACCTGACCTAAAAAATCAATGGGCCAGGGGCTTCCCTGGTGGTGCAGTGGTTGAGAGTCCGCCTGCCGATGCAGGGGACACGGGTTCGTGCCCCAGTCTGGGAGGACCCCACATGCTGCGGAGCGGCTGGGCCCGTGAGCCATTGCCGCTGAGTCTGCACGTCCAGAGCCTGTGTTCCGCGACAGGAGAGGCGACAACACTGAGAGGCCCGCGTACCACAAAAAAAAAAAAAAAAAAAAAATCAATGGGCCAAACCAACACAATATTTTAGGATGGGTGTTTGCCAATTAAAACTTGGCAGAAACAAAACTGAAGGTCAAAGGGGTAAAATGTAGACTAAAACAGTGCCTACCCCATTACAGGCACTCAACACATGTTTACTGAATAAATAAAGGAAGAAATGAAATAATTCAGTCAATGAATTCAATAAATTCAACTTCAGACAGTAGCATTGATAAAGATAACTGGTAACATTTACAGAGTATTAAGCTCAGTCCTAAACCTACACACCTTCATCCCTATTTGCAAACAGATGGGCGGCAGTCCATATGCCACACACTGGGTAAAGCACATATGGCTTATAACTCACCCAATAATTCTGTAAGGTAGATCTTATCAACCCCATTTGTATAGTCAAACCCAGTACTATTTCATGATAAAAAAAACCTGTGTTCTTAACCTCTGAACTGCAGTTTCTCAAACTTGACACTACTGACATTTTGGACTAGGTAATTCTTTTGTTGAGGGCTTTCCTGTGCATTGAAGGATGCTCAACATCATCCCTGGCTTCTACACACTAGATGCCAATAGAAATCCAACCTCTCCCCCCACCCCAAAATCGTGACAATCAAAAATATCTCTGGACATTGCCAAATGTCCTCTAAGGGGCAAAATCATCCCAGCAGACAAACACTGCTTAAAATTAGGGGAAAATCTTTGGTTCTGATAATGTACAGATTCACAGCAGTTCTAAAACTGAAGTACTTTTACATGAAGAAATGTACAATTTAACACGCATGAATTTTTTTTAATTCACCTTCAAAGCAGTAATTTTTTATTTATCCCATCTCCCTTCTAGCAGTGGTTCTGATGAGAAAAGTAAAGGCAAGAAATCTGAAAACTGTATACCACTTCCCCCAAATGAAAGCTTGCCAAGCACGGCAGAATTAGTTAATCAAATTCTACAACTTATCAAATAATCGGGTTAACACATAATTGTCATATATATCACAAATGGACTAATCACTTTCCCACAATTCTTTCATAATCTTTAGAATTCAAGCCTATCTGAAATAAGCCTAATTTTAAATAAGAAATACTTCTTAAAAATTAGACAATAAGCCTCAACTGCAAAAATATGAGGAAGTTAAAACGGAGAAATAACGTTGCTTAGCTTACAACCACCCAAGTTTTTTTTTTTTAACAATCAAAACAACTATTTTCTATTAAAAATAAAAGGGAATTCAACACAAATTCTATTCTTCAGTGGCATATGAAATAAATTCCAGACCTCGACACTTTTCAGGTTCCAAAATTATTTTATTCGCAACATTTCAAATGTAAATCTCATTAGTCTGGTCAGTTAATCAGGCCCATGAAGAAAGTGTGACTATGGAACCCAAAATAGCAGCTAGAACATAATTTATTTTACTTTTAAGCAAATTATTTTTTAAAATAATTATATCTTTTTTGGTTTTATATAAATAATCAAATTAATTTCATATTCCATGAGCAAGCATCAGTTGATGTTGGGAAGCGACACCATATCAAACAAACCAGAAGTGTGAATCTGCAGTCACCGTTTCTTAGTCTCTACCAAACCGGATACTTTTTCTGTTGAAGTGAGACTGGTTTACGTGGGGAGACCAGTTAAGGGTCCTTGAGCCTGTTGCTGAACTACGTCAGTTTCAGTTTCCACACCTAGTGGAACATGGATTTACCTCTCAGGGAAAGAGCCCCCGAAACCCGACCCCGCCGACCCCGCCGACCCCGCCCTCGCAACCCGCAGGCCCCGCCTCCGCCGGGTCTTCCTCATCCCGTCAGCTCTCCGGCTCACACGAGCCGCAGCTACGGCAAGCAAAGCCTCTGCGTTGGCAGGCAGGGTCCACCCCGGGGTTTACCTCGGCCAGTCCCTGAGGTTCTCGGCCTCCCCCGATCAGCCATCGCAACATCCGGGCAGCGACGGCGTTTCGCGGGCCTAGGCCCCAGTCAGCCCGCACTCCGCGCCAGGCTCAGCCTTTCTCCTACCTCTCTGGTAGCAGCTCAATGGAGGCGCTAATACCTGCCTTCTCAGATTTGCCCAAAATACGAAGTACGAAGCAGAGCGCAACGAAGAGGGAAGACTTTTGTCCCCAAAGAGCTGCCGTACCCACCCTCAAGAGGTTTGGTTAAGGGGAGCCGCCAGGGGAGCAGCAGCAGCCGAAAGCTAGGGTGTCCGCGGAGGTTCAGAGGCCCGCGCGGCACCACCGAGTGAGCACGCGCGGGGCGTCGCCTGATTTGCGCACAGAGCCTGGGTAGTTCGAGCGGCCCCTTGTGGACACGCGGAATGCAGCAACTGGAGCCCGTCGTTGCGCAAGTGCTGCCAAGAATAAATAGTCCCCTCCCTTTTTAGATGGCTTTTGCATCTTTCACTTGGCAAGCTTGGGGACCAGGAAGCCTTTCCATCTCCCGGCGGTTTCCCAAAGAGCTGCCTGGAGAAAGTGAACTTCAGTAGGCTTTTTCATCCGGGCTAATCCCAGTGTCACGTGTGTACACCAGAATAAATCTGGCCAGTATTTATTGTGTGCTGTAGTACAGGTCCTGTGCTAAGACTTTACATAAATCCTAACTGTAACCCTATACTGCCTATACTCCCTATTTTATAAAGAAACTGACCTCTGAAAGACTGGGTAGTTTGTCTACGGATAACAGCTAGAAAGTGGCTACACACGCTGAAACCAAATATCCTAGCTCCAAAATTAGTGCTCTTAACTGTATGCTATACTGTTTCACATAATCTCCCTAAAGAATAGAAGGCACTACACATCCTCTTTTTTTGACTTTTTTTGTTGAAGTATAGTTTATTTACAATGTTTCAGGTGTACAGCAAAGTGATTCAGTTATACATATATACTCCTTCTCAGATTTTTTTCCTTTATACAAGATATTGAACATAGTTACCTGTGCTGTTCAGGTTTTTGTTGTTTATTCAATATTTTATATATAATGGTGTATATCTGTTAATCCAAAACTCCTAATTTATCCCTCCCTCCCCCTTTCCCCTTTGGCAACTGTTAGTTTTCTATGTCTGTGAGTCTATTTCTCTTTTGTAAATAAGTTTGTATCATTTTTTTAGATTCCACATATAAGTGATATATTTGTCTTTCTCTGACTTACTTAGTATGATAATCTCTAGGTCCATCCATGTTGCTGGAAATGGCATTATTTCATTTTTTATGGCTAAGTAGTATTTCATTGTGTATACATACCATATCTTCTTTATCCACTCATCTGTCCATGGACATTTAGATTGCTTCCATGTTGTGGCTGTTGTAAATAGTGCTGCTATGAACATTGGGGTGCATGTGTTCAAGTTAAGAGTTTTCTCTGGATATATGCCCAGGAGTGGGGTTGCTGGATCATACGGTAGCTCTATGTTTAGTTTTTTAAGGAACCTCCATACTGTATCCATAGTGGCCGCACCAATTTACATTCTCACCAACAGTGTAGGAGGGTTCCCTTTTCTCCCCATCCTCTCCAGCATTTATTATTTGTAGACTTGGATGATGGCCATTCTAACTGCTATGAAGGAATACCTCATTGTAGTTCTGATTTGCATTTCTCTAATCATTAGCAATGTTGAGCATCTTTTCATGTGCCTCTTGGCCATCAGTATGTCTTCTCTATAGAAATGTCTATTTAAGTTTTGATTGGGTTGTTTGAGTTTTGTGATAATGAGCTGTATGAGCTGTTTCTGTATTTTGGAAATTAATCCCTTCTCGGTCACATCATTTGCAAATATTTCTCCCATTCCGTAGGTTGCATTTTCATTTTGTTTATAGTTTCCTTTGCTGTACAAAGGCTTTTAAGTTTAATTAGGTCCGGTTTATTATTGCTTTTGTTTCCATTACTCTAGGAAACAGATCCCAAAAAATATTGCTATGATTTATGTCAAAGAGTGTTCTGCCTGTGTTTTCCTCTAAGAGTTTTATAGTATCCAGTCTTACATTTAAGTTTGTAATCCATTTTTATTTTTGTATATGGTGTTAGAGAATGTTCTAATTTCATTCTTTTACATGTAGCTGTCCAGTTTTCCCAGCACCACTTATTGAAGAGACAGTCTTTTCTCCACTGTATATTCTTGCCTCCTTTGTTGTAGATTAATTGACCATAAGTGCATGGGTTTATTTCTGGGCTTTCTACCCTATTCCATTGATCTATGTGTCTATTTTTGTGTCTGTACCATACTGTTCTGATGACTGCAGCTTGTAGTATAGTCTGAAGTCAGGAAGGGTAATTTCTCCAGCTCCATTCTTCTTTTTTAAGATTGTTTTGGCTATTTGCAGTCTTTTGTGTTCCCATACAAATTTTAAAATTTTTTGTTCCAGTTCTGTGAAAAATGCCATTAGTAATTTGATAGGGATTGCATTCAGTCTGTAGATTGACTTGGAAAGTAGGCTCATTTTAATAATATTCATTCTTCCAATCCAAGAACACGGTATATCTTTCCATCTGTGTGTGCTGTCTTCAAGTTCTTTCATCAGCATCTTATAGTTTTCAGAATACAGGTCTTTTGCCTCCTTAGATAGGTTTATTTCTAGGTATTTTATTCTTTATGATGTGATGGTAAATGAGATTATTTCCTTAATTTCTCTTCCTGATGGTTCATTGTTAGTTTATAGAAATGCAACATATTTCTGTATATTAATTTTGTATCAGGCAACTTCACCAAATTCACTGATGAGCTCTCGTAGTTTTCTGGTGGCATCTTTAGGATTTTCTATGTATAGTATCATGTCCTCTGCAAACAGGCACAGTTTTACTTCTTCCTTTCCCATCTGGACTCCTTTTCTTTCTTTTTCTTCTATGATTGCTGTGGCTAGGAGTTACAAAACTATTTTGACTAAAAGTGGCAAGAGTGGGCATCCTTGTCTTGTTCCTGATCTTAGGGGGAATACTTTCAGCTTTTCACGGTTGAGTATGATGTTAGCTGTGGGTTTGTCATATATGGCCTTTATTATGTTGAGGTATGTTCCCTCTAGGCCCATGTTTAGGAGAATTTTTATCATAAATGGATGTTGAATTTTAGCAAAAGCTTTTTCTGCATCTATTGAGATGATCATATGGCTTTTACTCTATTTGTTAATGTGGTGTATCACATTGATTGACTTGTGGATACTGAAAAATACTTGCATCCCTGGGATAAATACCACTTGATCATGGTGTATGATCATTTTAATGTGCTGTTGCACTCAGTTTGCTAACATTTGGTTGAGTATTTTTGTGTCTATTTTCATCAGTGATATTAGCCTGTAATTTTCTCCTTTTGTGATATCTTTGGTTTTGGTATGAGGGTGATGGTGGCCTCATAGAATGAGTTTGGAAGTGTTCCTTACACTGCAATTTTTTGGAATAGTTTCAAAGCCTATTCTTTAAATGTTTGGTAGAATTCACCTGTGAAGCCATCTGGTCCCGGACTTTTCTTTGTTGGGAGTTTACTGAATCAATTTCAGTACTGGTAATGGTTCTGTTCATATTTTCTATTTCTTCCTGGTTCAGTCCAGGGAGATTGTACCTTTCTAAGAACGTGTCCATTTCTTCTACATTGTCCATTTTATTGTTGTATAAATTGGTGCTCATAGTAGTCTCCTATGATGCTTTGTATTCCTGTGGTGTTGGTTATAACCTCTTATTCATTTTTTTATTTTATTGAGGTATAGTTGATTTACAATGTTGTGGTAATTTTTACTGTACACCAGAGTGATTCAGTTTTATACACACACACACACTTTTTCATATTCTTTTCCATTATGGTTTATCACAGGATATTGAATATAATTCCCTATGCTATACAGTCAAACCTTGTTGTTTATCCATTCTACACATAATAGTTTGCATCTACTAATCCCAAACTCCCAATCCATCCCTCCCCAACCCCCTCCCCCTTGGCAACCACAAGTCTGTTCTCTATATCTGTAAGTCTCTTTCTATTTTATAGATAAGTTCATTTGTGTCATATTTTAGATTCCACATGTAAGTGATATCATATGGTATTTGTTTTTCTAACTTACTTCACTTAGTATGATAATCTCTAGGTCCATCCATGTTGCTGCACATGGCATTATCCATTTTCACTTCCGATTTTACTGATTTGGGCCTTCTCCCTTTTTTTCTTGTAAGTCTAGCTAAAGGTTTATCAATTTTGTTTATCTTTCAAATGACCAGCTTTTAGTTTCATTAGTATTTTCTATTCCTTTTTAGTCTTCATTTCATTTATTTTTTTCTCTGATCTCTTTCATTTCTTTCCTTCTACTAACTTTGGTTTTGTTTGTTCTTCTTTCTATATTTGCTCATATTCTCTATTTTGACTACTAGATTTCCACAGGTACTCAAAGGGCTGTGGTTCTCTACTCTGGTTGCATATCAGAATTACTGGGTAGCTTCTGAAAAATATATATTCCTGGTTTCCACCCCAGATTTATTAAAATAATGTCTATGGTTAGAACATAGAAATCAGGGTTTGGGGAACGTTCCTCAGGTTATTCTCATGAGTAGCAAGGGTTGAGAATCACTGGTCTAGGGACTACATATGTCGGTAAAAGTTCATATATATATTTCCGTATGTGATTGTTAGGTTCAAATAAAGGTGTAGCAATAAATTCTTATAGAGAACCTACCACAAGCATCCCAACCAATGCATGAACTCAATAAACATTACTGGTCACAGATTCACTAGAGATGCAAAAAGAAATCATATAAAATTGCTGCCCTTTAAGATCAAGGCAGAATGTACTACACACCAATAAGAGAAGGCCATACACTCTAAGGTATGTTAGTTATGCACAGCTACCCAATCTAACTGACAGTTCTTAGAGAACTAGGATCTCCCATGATTCTCTGTATTCATTTTGAGTGCACTTGATGAAGGAACACTCCCAAGGGTCAGAAGAAGGTTGCCTTCAGTGTGCTATTCCCAAATTGGAGTCTGCATGCATTTGAAGACAAGACCAAAACAGACTAGCCCTAGGAAAAGGGGGATATAAGATAAGTTAAACAACAACCCAAGAACACCAAAATTTTAGTCCTGGATGGACAATCTTCAAGTGAGGCAACATGGCTTCCCTGGTAGCCTAAATTTTATTCTTCTGATTTACCACATTCTTTGAGGGTTTGTCCACTGCCTCATTACTGTGATCTAAGGAACATTCTTCTGATCATTAAAGCACTAGTCCAGGGAAGAACAATTCCTCCCTTGCTTCATTTTAGAACAGCTGAGAAAAACTTCATGAAAGAGTATATCAGAGTAACCTTAGAAAGCTGAAAGAGCAGGAAGCACTAAGAATCCATCTCTCCACCTAGACAACTATACTGGTAGAAACTGTGTCAACTAATTTGGAACTCTGAAATCTATTAAAAAGCCTGCAGCGAAAGGGCGGACAGCAGAAGCAAGAAGAACTACAAACCTGCAGCCTGTGGAACAAAAACCACATTCAGAGAAAGACAGAAAGGATGAAAAAGGAGAGGGCTATGTACCAGAAGAAGGAACAAGATAAAAGCCCAGAAAAACGACTAAATGAAGTGGAGATAGGCAACCTTCCAGAAAAAGAATTCAGAATAATGAGAGTGAAAATGATACAGGACCTCAGAAAAACAATGGAGGCAAAGATAGAGAAGATGCAAGAAATGTTTAACAAAGACTTACAAAAATTAAACAACAAACACCTAAAAGAATTAAAGAACAAACAAACACAGGTGAACAATACAATAACTTAAATGAAAACTACACTAGAAGGAATCAATAGCAGAATAACTGAGGCAGAAGAACGGATAAGTGACCTGGAAGACAGAATGGTGGAATTCACTGCTGTAGAACAGAATAAAGAAAAAAGAATAAAAAGAAATGAAGACAGCCTAAGAGACCTCTGGGACAACATTAAACACAACAATATTCGCATTATAAGGGTCCCAGAAGGAGAAGAGAGAGAGAAAGGACCAGAGAAAATATTTGAAGAGATTATAGTGAAAAACTTCCCTAACATGGAAAAGGAAATGGCCACCCAAGTCCAGGAAGCACAGAGAGTCCCAGGCTGGTTAACCAAAGGAGAAACGCCAAAACACACGTAATCAATTGACAAAAATTAAAGACAAAAAAAAATTATTGAAAGCAGCAAGGGAAAAACGACAAATAACATATAAGGGAACTCCCATAAGGTTAACAGCTGATTTCTCAGCAGAAACTCTACAAGCCAAAAGCGAGTGGCATGACGTATTTAAAGTGATAAAATGGAAGAAGCTACAACCAAGATTACTCTACCTGGCAGGGATCTCAGATTCGATGGAGAAAAAAAAAGCTTTACAGACAAGCATAAGCTAAGAGAATTCAGTACCACCAAACCAGCTGTACAACAAATGCTACAGGAACTTCTATAAGTGGGAAACAGAAGACAAAAAAAGGACCTACAAAAACAAACCCGTAACAATTAAGAAAATGGTAATAAAAAGATACATACAGATAATTACCTTAAACGTGAATGGATTAAATGCTCCAACCAAAAGACACAGGCTCGCTGAATGTATACAAAAAAAAGATCCATATACATGCTGTCTACAAGAGACCCACTTCACACCTAGGGACAGAGACCAAAAGTGAGGGAATGGAAAAAGATATTCCATGCAAAAGTAAATCAAAAGAAAGCTGGAGTAGCAATACTCATATCAGATAAAATAGACATTAAAATAAAGAATGTTACAAGAGACAAGGAAGGACACTACATAATGATCAAGGGATCAATCCGAGAAGAAGACATAACAATTATAAATATATTTGCACCCAACACAGGAGCACCTCAATACATAGGGCACCTGCTAACAGCTATAAAAGAGGAAATCGACAGTAACACAATAAGAGTGGGGGATTTTAACACCTCACTTACACTAATGGACAGATCATCCAAACAGAAAATTAATTAGGAAACACAAGCTTTAAAGGACACAATAGACCAAAAAGATTTAATTGGTATTTATAGGACACATCCAAAAACAGCAGATTACACTTTCTTCTCAAGTGCGCACAGAACATTCTCCAGGATAGATCACATCTTGGTTCACAAATTAAGCTGCAGTAAATTTAAGAAAACTGAAACCATATCAAGCACCTTTTCTTACTACAACACTCTGAGATTAGAAATCAATTACAGGGAAATAAATGTAAAAAACACAGACACATGGAGGCTAAACAATACATTACTAAATAACCAAGGGATCACTGAGGAAATCAAACAATACCTACAGACAAATGACAATGAAAACACAACAATCCAAAACCTATGGGATGCAGCAAAAGCAGTTCTAACAGGGAAATTCATAGCAATACAAGCCTACCTCAAGAAACAAGACAAATCTCAAATAAAAAATCTAACCTTACACCTAAATGAACTAGAGAAAGAAGAACAAACAAAACCCAAAGTTAGTAGAAATCATAAAGATCAGAGCAGAAATAAATGAAATAGAAACAAAGAAAACAATAGCCAATATCAATAAAACTAAAAGTTGGTTCTTTGAGAAGATAAACAAAATTGATAGCCCTTTAGCCAGACTCATCAAGAAAGAGGACTCAAATCAATAAAATTAGAAATGAAAAAGGAGAAGGTACAATAGATACTGTAGAAACAGAAAGCATCCTAAGAGACTACAACAAGCAACTCTATGCCAACAAAATGGACAACCTGGAAGAAATGGACAAATTCTTTAAAAGGTATAACCTTCCAAGACTGAACCAGGAAGAAACAGAAAATATGAATAGACCAATCACAAGTAATGAAATTGAAACTGTGATTAATAATCTTCCAACAAACAAAAGTGGAGGACCAGACGGCTTCACAGGTAAATTATATCAAACATTTAGAGAAGAGCTAACACCCATTCTTCTCAAACTCTTCCAAAAAACTGCAGAGGAAAAAACACTCCCAAACTCATTCTATGAGGCCACCCTCACCCTGATACTAAAACCAGACAAAAATACTACAGAAAAAGAAAATTACAGACCGATATCACTAATGAATATAGATGCAAAAATCCTCAACAAAATACTAGCAAACAGAATCCAACAACACATTAAAAGGATCACACACCATGATCAAGTGGGATTTGTCCCTGGGATGCAAGGATTCTTCAATATATGCAAATCAATCAATGTGATACACCATACAAACAAATTGAAGGATAAAAATCATATGATCATCTCAACAGATGCAGAAAAAGCTTTTGACAAAATTCAACACCCATGTATGATAAAAACTCTCCAGAAAGTGGGCACAGAGGGAACCTACCTCAACACAGTAAAGGCCATATAAGAGAAACCCACAGCAAACATCATTCTCAATGGTGAAAAACTGAAAGCATTTCCTCTAAGATCAGGACAAGACAAGGATGTCCACTCTCACCACTATTATTCAACATAGTTTTGGAAGTGTTAGCCACGGCAATCAGAGAAAACAAAAACATACACAAGTAATACAAATTGGAAAAGAAGAAGTAAAGCTGTCGCTGTTTGCAGATGACATGATACTATATACAGAGAATCCGAAAGATGTTACCAGAAAACTACTAGAGCTAATCAATGAATTTGGTAAAGCAGCGGGATACAAAATTAATTCACAGAAATCTCCTGCATTGCTATACACTAATGATGAAAAATCTGAAAGAGAAATTAAGGAAACACTCCCATTTACCACTGCAACAAAAAGAATAAAATTCCTAGGAATAAACCTACCTAGGGAGACAAAAGACCTGTATGCAGAAAACTATAAGACACTGATGAAAGAAATTAAAGGTGATACAACCAGATGGAGAGATATACCATGTTCTTGGATTGGAAGAATCAACACTGTAAAAATGACTATATTACCCAAAGCAATCTATAGATTCAATGCAATGCCTATCAAACTACCACTGGCAGTTTTTACGGAACTAGAACAAAAAATCTTAAAATTTGTATAGAGACACAAAAGACCCTGAATAGCCAAAGCAGTCTTGAGGGGAAAAAAAACGGAGCTGAAGGAATCAGGCTCCCTGACTTCAGACTATACTACAAAGCTACAGTAATCAAGACAATATGGTACTGGCACAAAAACAGAAACATAGATCAATGGAACAAGATAGAGAGCCCAGAGGTAAACCCACGCACCTATGGTCACCTTATTTTTGATAAAGGAGACAAGGATATACAACGAAAAAAAGACAATCTCTTCAGTAAGTGGTGCTGGGAAAACTGGAAAGCTACATGTAAAAGAATGCGATTAGAACACTCCCTAACACCATACACAAAAATAAACTCAAAATGGGCTTCCCTGGTGGCACAGTGGTTGAGAGTCCACCTGCCGATACAGGGGACACGGGTTCGTGCCCCGGTCTGGGAAGATCCCACATGCCACAGACCGGCTGGGCCCATAAGCCATGGCCGCTGGGCCTGCACGTCTGGAGCCTGTGCTCCGCAACGGGAGAGGCCACAACAGTAAGAGGCCCGCGTACTACATGCATGAATGAATGAATGAATAAATAAATAAATAAATAACGCAAAATGGATTCAAAACCTAAATATAAGACCAGACACTATAAAATTCTTAGAGAAAAACAAAGGAAGAACACTCTTTGACATAAATCACGGCAAGCTCTTTTTTGATCCACCTCCTAGAGTAATGGAAATTAAAAGAAAAATAAACGGGACCTAATGAAACTTCAAAGCTTTTGCACAGCAAAGGAAACCATAAACAGGACAAAAAGACAAACCTCAGCATGGGAGAAAATATTTGCAAACGAATCAACGGACAAAGGGCTTATCTTCCAAATATATAAGTAGCTCATGTAGCTCAATATTAAAAAAACAAACCCAATCAAAAAGTGGACAGAAGACTTAAATAGACATTTCTCCAAAGAAGACATACAGATGGCAAAGAAGCACATGAAAAGATGCTCAACATCACTCATCATTAGAGAAATGCAAATCAAAACTACAATGAGGTATCACCTCACACCAGTTAGAATGGGCATCATCAGAAAATCTACAAACAACAAATGCTGGAGAGGGTGTGGAGAAAAGGGAACCCTCTTGCACCGTTGGTGGGAATGTAAACTGATACAGTCACTACAGAGAACAGTGTGGAGATTCCTTAAAACACTGAAAATAGAATTACCATATTACCCAGCAATCCCACTACTGGGCATATACCCAGAGAAAACCATAAATCAAAAAGACACATGCACCCCAACGTTCATTGCAGCACTATTTACAATAGCCAGGTCATGGAAGCAACCTAAACATCCATCAACAGACAAATGGATAAAAAAAATGTGGTACATATATAAAATGGAATATTTACTCAGCCCTAAAAAGAAACGAAATTGGGTCATTTGTAGAGACGTGGATGGATCTAGAGACTGTCATACAGAGTGAAATAAGTCAGAAAGAGAAAATTAAATATCGTATATTAACACATATATGTGAAACTAGAAAAATGATACAGAAGAACCAGTTTGCAGGGCAGAAATTGAGACACAAATGTAGAGAACAAATGTATGGACACCAAGGGGGGAAAGTGGCGGGGGGGGGTGAGGGTGTGATGAATTGGGAGATTGGGATTGACATGCATACACTGATGTGTATACAATGGATGACTAATAAGAACCTGCTGTATAAAAAATAAATAAAATTCAAAAGTTTGTAGCTTCCATGGGAAATTTTGGCTAGCACAGAGTCTGGCCACCACTGTTTCAACCCACCTTGACAGAAACTGCCTCCAGGATATTTAAAGGAACAGCACACATTTGAGTTTTTTTCACCTGACGTTTTCCCCCTTTTGAGACATTTCCCCATTTGAGAGGAGTTTAGTAAACTACCACACATGCCCAGGGAAAGACAGAGGCTCAAAAAAGACCTGAAGAGACCTTGAAGCTTTCATCTCAAGCTAATCCCCACCACAGAAACACCTTTGAAGAATTAAAAAAGACAAAAAATTCCCAGTAAGACAGAGAATCTGATTTCCAGAGTTAACATATTGAAAAATTCAAATGTGCAGTTTAAAAAACAATCACAGGCATACAAAATATCAGGAAACTATGGCTCATTCCAAGGAACAAAGTTAACTGACAGAAACTGACCCTGAGGAAGCCCAGACATTTGACTTAATAGACAAAGACTTTTTAAAAACTGTCTTTAAAAAAAACAACAGAACTGTTTTACAGAGGCTCAAAGAGCAAAAGGAAGACACGGTCAAAAACAGGAAAACAATATATGAACAAAATGAGAATATCAATAAAAACAAGACATAAAAAGGAATCAAAAGAAATTCTGAGGCTGAAAAATACAACTGAAGTGGAAAATTCACTGGAGAGGTTCAAAAGCAGATTTTACCAGACAGAAGAAAGAAGCAGTGAAGATAGGACAATTGAAATTAGTAACTTTGAGGAACAGAAAGAAAAAAGGATAAAGAAAAGTAAACAGAGCCTAAGGGACCTGCGGAACACCGTCAAGTGGATCAACATACGAACTGTAACAGTCCCAGAAGGTAAAGAAAAAGAGAAAAGCGTAGAAAGAATATTTGAAGAAATAATGGCTGAAAATGTCCCAATTTTGATGAAAGACATAAATCTACAAATCCAAGAAGCTCATTGACCTCTAAGTATAGGCAAGCAATGGAATAGTATTCAGCCATAAGAAGGAATGAAATGTTTGTATTTCTACAACATGATGTACTTTGAAAACATTACATTGATATAAGCCAGACACAGAAGGACAAATATTGTATGATTCTATTTATATGAAGTACTTAGAATAGACACATTCATATAGAGAAAAAGTGGAATAAAAGTTACCAGCGGCTGGTATCAGGGACTGGTACCAGGGGCTGGGAAGGGAGAATTGAGAGTTATTGTTTAATGGATACAGAATTTATGTTGAGAATGGTAAAAAAAATTTTTAAAAGCTTGAGGTATAGATAACGGTGATCATTATACTACATTGTGAATGTATTTAATGCCACTGAATTGTACACTTACAAATGGCTAAAATGATAAATAGTATGTAATGTTTATTTTACCAGGGGGAAAAAACAAACAGTACAATGTAACAGAATTTGGAATCCAGAAATAGAACTATATACACACACACACACACACACGGAAACCAATTTTTTACAAAGGTATAAAGCCAGTCAATGGAGAAAAGATATCTTTTCAATAAGTGGTGTTAAAATTTTGACATACATACCCAAATAAATAAACTTCAATCTGCATCTCACTCCATATACAAAATTCAACATGTATCACAGACATAAATGTAAAACCTAAAACTATAAGAGTTCTAGAATAAAACATAGAAAAAAATTTTGTGACCCTGAATTAGGCAATGATTTCTTAGTTATGGCTTCAAAACCATGACACTGTACTTCATCAAAATTAACATTTCTGCTCTTCAGAAAACACTGTTAAGAGAATTAAAAGATAAGCCATAAACTGAAGGAAATACTTATAAATCAGTATCTGATGAAGAGTATATACCCAGAACATAAATTCTCAGAAAACATAATAGGGGTCCAATTTTGGGTAAGATGGATTAAACACACAATACCCTTTCTCTCCAAGTGAACACTATAAAACTTGGATACTGCAGCTATTTGAGGATCAGAGAAAAAGTAGGGGGGAAAAGAAAATTCAAAACACTACCAACTCAGCATTTCTTTTTCCTCCAGTAACTCCCACCCCCAGCCTAAATCCAATGCAGCTTCAAATCTAGAAATGAGCACAGTCAGGGAGACACAGAAAGATGCAGGAAAAGCTCTCAATTTCTGGCTAGAAGAGTCAGAAAAGGAACCCTTAAAGTTCAGAGAAAATGGAAGCATCCCTGGGGTGTAGAAGGGTTTGCTCCTTTTTCTCCATTCTCTCATACCATAGACTCCAAGATAGCCAATAGCAATGGTGGCAGAAGCAACAGAGGCTAACAACAGGAGACTGCAGGAGCCAAAACTCTAAAGGAAAACAAACACTTCCTCTTCATTTGATGGAGTTAAGGCAGCAAGATAGCAGATCCAAAGCCTGTATCTTTTTTTCTCCCTCTGTCTACCTCCCATCAATTGGCACCAGAGGTGGAACAACTGTGGAAATACGTGGTTTCTAATCAGAGATCCAAAAGGAGGAGCCCCAAAGAACCAGAAAGCACTGAAAAACATAGTGGAAAGGGGAAAAGAGCCACATAAAATTTTATATTAACTCCTGAGCTCACTCCTCTCACCTGAATATGCATGGATCTTATCCTAATTAGCATACTAAAGACACTGAGAACTAAGCTAACAGATAAAATTTCACTCAGGTCCAAGGCTAACTACTCAGTGGCACACAGGGTACAAATTCAAATACTACAGCTAAGGCTTTAAAACTGAACCAACATTGGAACCACAGTCACAGGAGAAAGGTTGGAACATGCCAGGTTAACTGCTTACTAAAATAAAAATACCAACATTCTCTAGAGGACTTTTAACACAGCTTCTTAGTGTCATACAACAAAGGTGCAGAAATTCAATCTGAAATTACTTGGCATATGAAAAAATACAAAAACCTCAACCCACGTGGGAAAACATATTCAAAGATGACAATGACAAGATGATACAAACACTGGAATTATCTGACAAAGACTCTGAAGAACTATTATAAAACTGCTCAAATGGCAACTCTGAACACTCCTGAAACAAATGTTAAAATGGAAAGTATCACAAAGAAACACAATATATAAAATGGAAGAACCAAATGGAAATTTTAGAATTAAAAATACAGTAATCAAAATTTAAAACTCACTGGATGAACTCAAAAGCAGAATAAAGATGACAGAGAAAAAGTCAGTGAATTTGAATGGAGAAAATCAATAAAACCAAAATCTGGAGTTTTTTAAAAGATCAATAAAATTGATAAACCTCTAGCAAAACTGACCAAAAAAAAAAAGAAAAACCCCACAAATTAGCAATAAAGGAATGAAAAAGGGGATATCACTATAAACCCTATAAACATTAAAAGGATAGACATTAAAAAAATAAAAGAATATTATAAACAATTCTACAAACATAAATTTAACAACTTCAACGCAGTAGACTAATTTCTCAAATATCACAAACTACCCAAACTCACTCTAGCTCAAATAAATAAGTAGTCCTGTAAACATTAATAATGCTGAATTCATAGTTTAAAATGTTCTGAAAAAAACCTTCCAGGCCCAGGTGGCAAATACTAATGAAAATCCCAGGAATATTTCCTACAGATGGGCAAGCTGCTTCTAAAATTTATAAGGAAGGACAAAGGAAATAGAATACATTGTGAGACACTGTTAGGAACTGAGAAGGATACTCACAATTTTTTAAATTGAACATTATAGTACCTGATCTCAAGGAAGTTATAGTAGACTTTAGATTAGCACTGAGGAGATTCCTGCATGTTAGTAAGAAGTAAATGAAGGGTAACAGACGATGACATACAAATTAGTACTGAGTAAACTCAAGGAGTAAGTTTTAATGGAATCTTATTTTAAAATCATCAGAGTTCTCGAGATTGGTTACACAACAATGTGAAGGAACTTAACACTACTGCACTGTACATTTCAAAATGGCTCAGACAGTTAAGTATTATATTATGTGTACTTTACCACAATAAAAAATAAAAATAGGCAATGACATCATCAGCATGGCAGAATAAAGAGTTTTCTAACATCTTTCCCCCAAAGAACAGTGACTCAGACAATCACCCATGGAGGAGAGTACCTTTGTGGAAGTCTGGGAGTCCAGCAGAGAAGCTCCAGTATACTGCTGAAGCAAAAAAAAAAAAAATCCAAGATTGAATACATACAAGAGGGTAAAATACTGACGTGTGCTGTGCAACTAGGGGCTGGGGAGTGGCTGGGAAGACAGCACCAGGAACATGGATCCTATTAACTGCTCCACAAACTTGATCAGGAAGCCTGCCAAGGAGCCGCTGGGGAGGCCTCACCTGTAGATCCCCCAACTGGCCGAAAGGCCCTCCCAATGCTCCACACACCTCACTCACACCTCATGACTGGCTATCTACATATGTCCCTGATGGTGGTGGGAGCCTTTTTAGTGATAATGTACAGAAAGCCAGCCTGACTGCAGGATTGGGAGAAAGCACACAAACTTGAACAATCAACATTGCCCTAGAGAAAGTAAACAGAACACTGATAGCACACAGCCTGGCTTTGCAGGATAGAGCATGGCATACAATCTGAAAAATCCCCCCAACCCAAGAGGAAACAAGTGTGAAGCACAAGTATACAGAGCAAGGGTCTGGGAAAGCTGTCCTCCAGAAACGAAGGAAAAATAAAGACTTTCCCATTCATGCAAAGTCTGAGGGAGTTCATCACCACTATATCTGCCTTACCAAAAATGCTGAAAGGAGTTCTTCAAGCTGAAATGAAACAGGAAATTAGTTTTCGTAATTTCACTAATTAGTAACAGAAAAACAGAGAAAAGTATAAAACACACTGGTAAAGATAAATATATAGTCAAATTCAGCACACTACTGTAATATGGTAGTGTGTTAATCACTTGACTCTAAACAAAAGACAAAAGTACTAAAAACAACTATAGCTATTATAATTTGTTAATGGAAGCATAATATAAAATGATGTAAATTGTGACACCAGAAACAAAATGTGGGGGTAGTAGAAGGGTAAAGTTCTGTGTGCTGTTGAAGTTAAGTTATTATCAGTTTAAAAAAGACTGTTATACCTATAGGATGTTTTATGTAAGCCTCATGGTAACCACAAAACAAAAACCTACAGTAGATACACAATGATAAAGAGAAGGAAATCAAAGAAAAAGATGTACGGAAAATCACAAAGACAGCAAAAAGGAAGAAAGGAAAAGGCATTTTTAAGTTCTTTCCTATCAATAATTACTTTAAATGTAAATGGACTAAGTTCTCCACTCGAAAGGCATAGAGTGGCTAGACAGATTTTTAGGAAACAAACAAACGCAAGTATATTCAGCCAACAAAAGACTCACTTCAGCTTTAAAGATACACAGACTCAAAGTGAAGACAGAAAAAGATAGTCAATGCAACAGGAAACCAAAAGAGAGCAAGAGTAGTCATACTTATATCAGATGAAACAGGTTTTAAGTCAAAAACTAACAAGAGACAAAGAAGGTCATTATATAATAATAAAGGGATCAATTCATCAAGAGGATATAACAATTATGAATATGTATGCACACAAATTGGAGAACTTAAATATATTAAGCAAATACTAACAGATCTTAAGGGAGAAATTATACAACTATACATACAATAACAGTAAGGGATTTCAATACCCCACTTTCAACACGTCATCCAGTTAACAAATCAACAAGGAAACACTGGACCTGAATTATAGTTTATCAATAGGCATAACAGACATATACAGAACATTCCATCCAACAGAAGTTGAATACACATTCTTCTCAAGTGTACACAAAACATTCTCCAGGATAGATCATACGTTAGGTCACAAAACAAGTCTTGGCAAATTTAACACTGAAATTGCAAATATGATTAAAATCATACCAAGTGGGTTTCCCTGGTGGCACAGTGGTTAAGAATCTGCCTGCAAACTCAGGGGACATGGGTTCAAGCCCTGGTCCGGGAAAATCCCACATGCCATGGATCAACTAAGTCCACGCGTCACTACTGAGCCTGCGCTATAGAGCCCACGAGCCACAACTACTGAGCCCGCGTAGCACGCACCTAGAGCCCAGGCTCTGCAACAAACTACCGCATTGAGAAGCCTGTGCACCACAACGAAGAGTATCCCCCACTCAATGCAACTAGAGAAAGCCTGCGCACAGCAACAAAGACCCAATGCAGCCATAAATTAAATTAAATAAATAAATAAGTAAATAGATTTATATTAAAAATAGAATCTGCCTGCCAATGAAGCGGACACGGGTTTGAGCACTGGTCTGGGAAGATCCCACATGCCGTGGAGCAAGTAAGCCCGTGCACCACAACTACTGAACCTGCACTCTAGAGCCCCCGAGCCACAATTACTGAGCCCATGTGCCGCAATTACTGAAGTCTGCATACCTAGAGCCCATGCTCCATAAGAGAAGCCACCACAATGAGAAGCCCACGCACCACAACAAAGAGTAGCACCCGCTCACCGCAAGTAGAGAAAGTCACGCACAGCAATGAAGAACCAAAGCAGCCAAAAATAAATAAATTTTTTTTTAAAAAAAATCATACCTGGCTTCCCTGGTGGCGCAGTGGTTGAGAGTCCGCCTGCCGATGCAGGGGACACGGGTTCGTGCCCCTGTCCAGGAAGATCCCACATGCCGCAGAGTGGCTGGGCCCGTGAACCATGGCCGCTGAGCCTGCGCATCCGGAGCCTATGCTCCGCAATGGGAGAGGCCACAACAGTGAGAGGCCCGCGTACTGAAAAAAAAAAAAAATCATACCAAGTATCTTTTCTGACCACGATACTATGAAACTAGAAACAAGAACAGGATATAAACTGCAAACTTCACAAATATGTGGAAATTAAACAACACACACCTGAATAAAAAATAGGTCAACAAAGAAAGCAAAAATGAAATTTAAAAATATCTGGAAGCAAATGAAAAAACAAGCATCAAACCAAAACTTATGAAATGGAGCAAAAGCTGTTCTAAAAGGGAACTTTATAGTAGTAAACACAAATATTTAAAAAAGAAAGATGATGATACTATAAAGCTATAGTAATCAAAACAGTATGGTACTGGTGCAAAGGCAGACTTATAGATCAATGGAACAGGATAAAAAGCCCAGAAATAAACCCATGCACCTACAATTAATCTATGACAAACAAGGCGAGAATATACAATGGAGAAAAGACAGGCTCTTCAATAAGTGGTGCTAGGAAAACTAGACAGCTACATGTAAAAGAATGAAATTAGAATATTCTCTAACACCATACACAAAAAATAAACTCAAAATGGATTAAAGACCTAAAGGTAAGACCAGAAACTATAAAACTCTTAGAAGAAAACAGGTAGAACACTCTTTGACATAAATCGCAGCAATATATTTTTGGATCCACCTCCTCGATCAATGACAATAAAAACAAAAATAAACAAATGGGACTGAATTAAACTTAAAAGCTTTTGCATAGCAAAGGAAACCATAAACAAAACAAAAAAAAACCTACAAATTGGGAGAAAATACTTGCAAATGATGCAATAAACAAGGGATTAACCTCCAAAATATACAAGCAGCTCATACAGCTCAATATCAAAACAAACAAACAAACAAATAACCACAAACACTGCAATTAAAAAATGGGCAGAAGATCTAAACAGACATTTATCCAGGAAGACATACAGATGGCCAAAAAGCACGTGAAAAGATGCTCAACATTGCTAATGATTACAGAAATGTAAATCAAAACTACAATGAGGTGTCACCTCACAACTGTCAGAACAGCCACATAAAAAGTCTACAGGCACAGTGGTTAAGAATCTGCCTGCCAATGCAGGGGACACGGGTTCGAGCCCTGGTCTAGGAAGATCCCACATGCCACGGAACAACTAAGCCCGTGAGCCACAACTACTGAGCCTGTGCTCTAGAGCCCGTGAGCCACAACTACTGAGCCCACGTGCCACAACTACTGAAGCCCATGCGCCTAGAGCCCGTGCTCTGCAATGAGAAGCCACTTCAATGAGAAGCCTGCACACCTCAACAAACAGTAACCCCTGCTCGCTACAATTAAAGAAAGCCCACACGCAGCAAAGAAGACCCAACACAGCCAAAAATAATTTAATTAATTTTAAAAAATTATTTTTAAAAGTCTACAAACAATAAATGCTGGAGAGGCTGTGGAGAAAAGGGAACACTCTTACACTGTTGGTGGGAATGTAAACTGGTACAGCCACTATGTTAAACAGTATGGAGGTTCCTTAAAAAACAAAAAATACAGTTACCATATGATCCAGCAATCCCACTCCTGGGCACATATCGGGAGAAAATTCTAACTCGAAAAGACACATGCACCCCAATGTTCAGAGCAGCACTATTTACAACAGCCAAGACATGGAAGCAACCTAAATATCCATCGACAGATGAATGGATAAAGAAGATGTGGTACATATTATACAATGGAATATTACTCAGCCATAAAAAAAGAATGAGACAGTGCCATTTGCAGCTACATGGATGCAACTAGAGATTATCATATTAAACGAATTAAGTCAGAGAAAGACAAATATCATATGATATCACTTATACATGGAATCTACAAAAAGGATACAAATGAACTTATTTACAAAACAGAAACAAACTCACAGACTTAGAAAACAAACTTATAGTTAGCAAAGAGAAAAGGTGGTGGGGGAAGGACAAATTAGGAGGTTGGGATTAACATATATACACTATGATACATAAAACAGATAATTAACAAGGACCTACTGTATAGCACAGGGAACTCTACTCAGTACTCTGTAATAACCTGTACGGGAAAAGAATCTGTAAAAAGAATAGATATAAGTATATCTATAACTAAATCACTTTGCTGTACACCTGAAACTTAACACCAACACTGTAAATCAACTACACCCCAATATAAAGTAAGAATTTTAAAAAAAGAAAAAAAGATCTCAAATAAACAGCCTAACTTTATACCTCAAAGAACTAGACAAAAAAAGAATAAACTAAGCCCAAATTTAGTAAAAGGAAGGAAATAACAAAGATAGAACAGAGATTAATGAAACAGAGACCAGAAAAACAATAGAAAAGATCTATGTAACTAAGAGTTGGTTTTTGGAAAAGAAACAAAATTAACAACCTTTATCTAGGCTAATAAAAAAATAGGAGTCACAGAAAATCAGAAGTAAAAGAGAAACTATTAAAATTGATACCACATTAATACAAAGGATCACAAGAGACTGCTATGAACAATTATATGCCAACAAATTGGATAATCTAGAATAAATAGGAAAAGTCCTAGAAACCTCCCAACAAAGAAAAGCCCAGAACCAAATGGTTTCACTGGTGAATTCTATCTAAGAGTTGAAGAAAAATTGATAGCAATCTTTCTCAAACTCTTCCAAAAAACTGAAGAGGAGGGAACATTCGCAAACTCATTTTATGAGGTCGGCATCACCCTGACACCAAAGCCAGATAAAGTCACTGCAAGAAAACTACAGACCAGCATCCCTGATTGCCACAGATGCAAAAATTCTCATCAAAATATTAACAAACCAAATTCAACAGCACAATAAAAGGAACACACACCATGATCAAGTGGGAATTCTTCCAAGGATGCAAGGATGGTTCAACGTTCACAAATCAATAAATGTGATATGCCACATTAATAGAATGAGTGATAAAACTCATACAATCATCTCAATAAATGTAGAAAAGCACTTGACACAATTCAACATTCTTTCATGATAAAAACTCTCAACAGTATTAGAAGTCCTAGCCAGAGCAATTAGGCAAGAAAAAAAAATAAACAAAAGGCATCCAAATTGGAAAGAAAATAATAGAACTGTCAATACCCACAGAAAACATGATTTCATATATAGAAAACCCTAAAGACTCCACCAAAAACTATTAGAAATAATAAATGAATAAGGAAAGCTGCAAGAAACCAATACACAAAAATCTGTTGTTTCTATATACTAACAATGAGTTATTAGAAAGAGAAATTAAGAAACAATCCCATTTATAATTATAACAAAAAGAATAAAACACCTAGTAATACATTTAACCAAGGAGGTGAAAGACTTATACACTGAAAACTATGAGACTTTGTTGAAAGAAACAGAAGACAAAAATAAATGGAAAGATATTCTGTACTCATGGATTGGAAGAATTAACGCTGTTAAAGTGTCCATATTGCCTAAAGCAATCTAGAGATTCAATGCAATTCCTATAAAAATCCTAAAGACATTTTTCACAGAAATGGAACAAAACATTATAAAATGTATATGGAACCACAGAAGACCCTGAAGAGCAAAAGCAACCTGAAAAAAAGAGCAAAGCTGAAAGTATCACACACCTTGATCTCAAACTATATGGCAAAACCATAGTAATCAAAATATAATGGTTTTATATATAGATCAATGGAACAGAACTGAGAGCCCAGAAATAAACTCATGCCTACATGGATGATTCATTTACAACAAAGAACATACAATGGAGAAGAAACAGTCTCTTCAATAAGTGGTGTTGGGGGGACTTCCGTGGCACTCCAGTGGTTAAGACACTGCACTTCCATTTCGGGGAGCACAGGTTCAATCCCTGGTCAAGGAACTAAGATCTCGCATGCTGTGTGGTGCGCCAAAAAAGAAAAGAAAGAAAGAAAAAATGGTGTTGGGAAAACTGGAAAGCTTCATGCAAAAAAAAAAAAAAAAAAAAAAAGATAGACCACTATCTCAGAACATATACACAAAAATTAACTCAAAATGGGTTAAAGATATGAAGTAAGACCTGAAACTATAAAACTCCTAGAAGAAAACATAGACAGTATGCTCTTTGACATCACTCTTAGTAATATCTTTCTAGATATGTGTGATGTTGGAATAGCTGGACAGCGCATGTAAATCAATGAAGTTAGAACACTCCCTCACAACATACACAAAAATAAACTAAAAGTGTCTTAAAGGCTTAAATATAAGACAGGACACCATAAAAACTCCTAGAAGAGAACACAGGCAAAACATTCTCTGACATAAATCGTACCAATGTTTTCTTAGGTCAGTCTCCGAAGGCAATAGAAATAAAAGCAAAAATAAACAAATGGGACCTAATCAAACTTTCAAGCTTTTGCACAGCAAAGGAAACTATCAACAAGATGAAAAGAAAACCTATGGAATGGGAGAAAGTATTTGCAAACGATGCAACTGACAAGGTATTAATATCCAAAATACACAAACAGCTCTTACAGCTCAATATCAAAAAAAAAAAAATCAAAAAATAGGCATAAGACCTAAATAGACATTTCTCCAAAGAAGATATAGAGATAGCCAACAGGCACATGAAAAGATGCTTAACATCTCTAATGATAAGAGCAATGCAAATCAAAACTATAATAAGGTACCACATCACACTGGTCAGAATGGTTATCATCAAACGAATAAACAAAATATGGTATATCCATTAAAATAGAGTATTGCTCAGACATAAAAGGAAATTAAGTACTGATACATGCTACAACACGGATGAACCTTGAAAACATTATGCTAAGTTGAAAGAAGTCAGTCACAAAAAAACTACATACATACCACATAATTCCATTCATATGAAAGTCCAGAATAGAGAAATTTATAGAGACAGAAAGTAGGTTAGCGATTGCTTAGGGCTGGGGGAAGGGGGTCAGAGCAACGGTAACTAAAAGATACAAAGTTTATTCTCGAGGTGATAAAAACATTCTAAAATTGACTGTGGTAACAGTTGCATGTATCTGTAAAGATATTAAAAAGCATTGAATTGTACACTTTAAATGGGTTAATATATGTGATTTGTATCTCAATAAAGCTGTTTTTAAAATTCAAGTCATTAAGATATCTATTGGCTACCTGAAGTTGTCACTGAATCTTGCTACTCTGCCAACATAAGAAAGTGAGTCTCTAATAAAACCTCCTGAGAAACTTCCCCTTCATATCTCACTGACCAGGACTGGGTCTGTTTCCCCTTTCTAACCCTATCACTAGTATGGGACTGGCACCACCAGACTGGATCACGATTTACCCCATGGGAGATGGGTCAATTCCTAAATAACATTAAGGTTCTGCCGAAAACAGTGAAGAAAATGGCTGGGGCATAAGACATCAGTAATGTTTGCCATGCACTTACTTAGCATTTTCAGGTTTCAATCTCTTTCCACTACGCTAATTTTTCCTCATAACCACCTGTGAAGTTGGCAGGGAAAATAGCTTCATTTAACAGATAATGAAACTAAGTCTCAAAGATGTGAAGTAACTTAATCATGGTTACACTGCCTGTTAAGCGATGGAGCTAGGATTCAAACCCAGGTTTTTCTGACTCAAGACTTTAAATTAAAATTTTAAAAACCACACCCCTACTAATTAGGATTTACACTAAACAAAGCATCACTTATAACTTTTAGAACTTCCCACTGAAAGATCCTTTAGGTCACAATTCTTATTTAAAGCTCTTACTTTCCCCTCCAACAAACACAACCAGTTAGTTCATTTTCTCCAGCTGACCTCTTTTCAACACGCTCCATTGCATCAATATATCCTGTGCTCTCATTCAAACAAGGAATTGTTCAGCTAAGGGTGTTGCATTCCCACTAAAGAGTCCATTGTATATTTTATGGAATTAAGCAGAATGCAGCAGAATTTTAAATTGAGTTCTCAGTCTCTATCTCTAATGGCTTTTCATTCATAATTACAGTGTTTGTAATGAGTGTATTGGTGATGACAGAAATCCACCATAAGGTATTCCACTGTCTGCATTAGTTTCAGACTCTTATTTAATGACTTATTAATCAACCATAGTCAGTCAATAGTATATCATATTAATTCTCTGAACAACACAAGCAAAGAATTTTTATTTTCTCTCCATGTAACCCATGGAGCAATCTTTAACAATATGAATCTGTTCAAACATCCATCCACAGTTCCATTACAACTGCAGTTCTATTAGTAAAGGTCAGCTTAGGTTAGTTCACTGTCAGCAGCTAGAAAGTGCAAGAAGAGATGAGCTTAATTGCTTTATTGTTACTATCACTGTAACTGTTTAGAATTCTGGTACATAAAACTTCTGAGATACTAAATCTCCATTTAGGTTACCAACAAGCATTACTTAAGTTTGGATTCTTACCCAGAAGCCATCCTAATTATTAATACTACAGATAAGCACATTTAAGACACTTCATAAATCAGTAATACATAATGTATATTATACTTACTTTACCACCTATTCCACTTTTACCATCCTTAGGGATTTAAGCAGTTAATCAATCAATGAATACAATATTCCATTGCACATACACAGCCAGTAACTATTGATACAGAACAACAGTATTATGCCTTTAGCAAGACTGAAGGGGGAAAAACTAAAATGAATTTATAATTTTGCTAGTTTAGTTGTTTATCTAGAACAGTGATTCCCAACTTTGCTGCACACTAGAATTACCTGAAAAGTTTTTAAAATATATTGATGCTTGTATCCCACCCAGAATCTGATGTAACTGGCATAGGGAGCAGCTTGGGCATCAGATTTTTTGATATTCCCCAAATGACTACAATATGAACCTAAAGTTAAGAAAAGCAAAGGTTTGTAATTGTGTGTATGTCTGTGTATCTGTGTGTGTGAGTGTGCATGTTGGGAGCTATTAAGATGAGAGGGAGAACAAGTAGAAGTCTTTGGGACATAAAACTGGGGTGGAGACCTCAACTTCCCTAGTAGCAGAATGGGTTTTTAAATTCTGAAAATAGAAATCAGTAATTAATATATAAATACATTATCATATTGAACACTCACATATAATATTCTTACTAGATGCCAAGCCCTGTTTCTAGCCCTCAGGGAATCTTAAGTAGCAGTGGATACTTTCTGATTAAGACAGAATAAAAAGGCTTATGCTTTTTCCTACTTGACTGCAGCCTAAAGGCCAAATTTAAATAATTATGAGGGCTTCCCTGGTGGCGCAGTGGTTGAGAGTCCGCCTGCCGTTGCAGGGGACACGGGTTCGTGCCCCGATCCGGGAAGATCCCACATGCCGCGGAGCGGCTGGGCCCGTGAGCCATGGCCGCTGAGCCTGCGCGTCCGGAGCCTGTGCTCCGCAACGGGAGAGGCCACAACAGTGAGAAGCCCGTGTACCGCAAAAAAATAAATAAATAATAATTATGCTTTTATTCCAAAGATGCTAGCTAAAACACTCTTAAGTCTCTGTCATATTTTCAGTATACATGGATTTGTTCCACCTCTATATTCTTGGAGTGAGCAACTACATGTGAACTACATGGCATATGTACTTCTCTACATTTTCTTCTGCTGTCCCCTGTTTAAGGAAATCTTATAAAGATTCCTGAGCTTAATTCATAGATTCCAGTGTCTTATTACTGCTTGGCACTCTACAGATCTGTGCATCTGCCAGTGATAACCTGAATTCTTCACTGGCATTGCCTTTCTTATGTTGCTAGTGGTCAGCATTCACCATATAACTAAATTAGCTCTTAAAATCTGTAATGCAACCTCCTTCTTCTTTCAAGATTAGAAAATAACAGCAGAAAAATTCATAGCTGTCTAGACACACTGCCATAGCCACAGATCCTGATCCTGCCCCTTTTTCCAATTAACAAAACGTTTCCTTGGGAACTAAATTACTATTCCCCATTCATCCCTCTGCTTCCTTCCTCCTTGCATTCAGTGAAGGTATAAAAAGTATTTTGCAAACGATAACAGAGATGACATAAAGAAGTTGCCCAGTTTTTCCAAACTAGTCCTTTAAAAGGGCTACTTATGCTTTTTTCCTTCATAAAAACTTAAACATACTTTAACAGAACAATTTCCAAACACTGTTAATCATTTCCACATAGTATTTGCCAGATTTTACATATGGTTTTTAAATGTTCACAAGCCTAATTCATTTTTCTAGCTCCTTTGATTAGGAAAGACCCTCTGAATGATAGAAAACCTTCCCCTCTCCACTATTAAACTCCTTTGCACACGCCCACAGAAACCTTTCTTCATCAAGGATTGCTTAATCAAACATTTTTCTTTATTTTGTTCTACAAAAGCTTTTTTTTCTTTCTTGTACTGTAAGAGTCAAAGCTTCCGGAGATGTGTTATGCTATTAGTTTTATATGTTAATATAATGGAAAAATAGCTTTTTTAAAAAAATTTCATAAAAGTAATTATAGCACCATGTAGAAAATTGAGAAAATTTATGAGGGGGAAAAAATCACATAATCCTACCATCATTTAAATCATTCTTAGCATTTTGATGTACTCCTTCCAGTCTTTTTTTCTGTACACTACTGCCCATAATCACACTGTAGATTCATTTTTGTACCCTGTGTTTTCCAGTTACTACAACCTAAGCATTTTCCATGTCATTACTACATAATGTTTCTATCCATTCTCCTGGTTAACATCTTCCCATTCTGCAGATCTCAATTCAAAGGTCACATCTTTAACGATGCCTATCCTCTTTTTTATAATAAATTTATTTATTTTATTTATTTTATTTTTGGCTGCATTTGGTCTTCGTTGCTGTGTGCAGGCTTTTCTCTAGTTGTGGCAAGCGGGGGCTACTCTTCGTTGCAGTGCATGGGCTTCCCAATGTGGTGGTTTCTCTTGTTGTGGAGCATGGGCTCTAGGTGTGCGGGCTTCAGTAGTTGTGGCACATGGGCTCAGTAATTGTGGCTCGTGGGCTCTAGAGCACAGGCTCATTAGTTGTGGTGCACAGGCTTAGCTGCTCCAAAGCATGTGGGATCTTCCCAGACCAGGGCTCAAACCCGTGTCCCCTGCATTGGCAGGCAGATTCTTAACCACTGCGCCAGCACAGAAGCCCTAATGATGCCTATCTTAACACCTCAGTCTACTACGTCACGTTATGTTATTTGCTTTCATAGAACCATGTTCCTTTCCTACATAGCACTAACCATAATGTAACTATTTCTTTTTTTTATTTTATTTTAATTTTTTGGTCACGCCGCATGAGGCATGCGGGATGCGGGATCTTAGTTCCCCAACCAGAGATCAAAACCATGCTCCCTGCAGTGGAAGTGTGGAGTCTTAACCACTGGACCACAAGGGAAGTCCCCATAGTGTAATTATTTCATCATCTGTCTTTCCCACAAGACTATAAGCTCCAAGAGAACCAAGACCATGTCTGTCTATTTTGCCCATCATTGTACAACGTGAACAAACCCTGTAATGTAGCAGACATTCACATTCAACAAATATTTATTGACATGGCACTGTGTGCCAACAAATATAACCTGTTGAATAAGTAATCCTCATTTTCAATGGTCATTTGACAATTTGTCGGATATATACTATCATATATCATTTAACCAATCCCTATTGTTGGGCATTTAGATCATCTACAATCTGTCACCATTATTAATAATGCCTCAGTGAGTATCTTTGTGTGCATAACATTTTCAGTGTTTACAATTATTTCCCTAGAACACTTTCCCAGGAACAGTTGGATCAAAAGGCAAACACATTCTTATGGCACCTAACACATATTTCCAAAATGTTTTCCAATTTATGTTGCCACAAGCAATAACTTGGTGTACCAACTGCCTTTTTTAAAAAGGTTTTTGTTAAGTTACTAATAGATACAGGATATTTTATTGTTTTAATCTGCACTTTTAGTTTTAGGTTGAATATTTTTCTTATGTGTATTATTTGTAGTATTTACCATACTATCATGATGATGGTATTACAAGAATGGACTAAACTAATGCAGTAGATAAATACATGGATGTGCTATACAAAAATCAATTTGAAAACATGAATACACTTTTAGTTACTGCAATCATCAAGTGAATCTGTACTTTCCATGACAATTTTGTTACTTGGTATTAAATTCAGCTACAAGTCGTAGAAATCCCAAAGTAACCGTACCATAATAGAAGTTGATTTCTCTCCCAGGTAAGTGGTCTAGAGCTGTTATGGCACTCCACAGACCGTGGCTCCTTCCATATAGATGTACTCTGTGTGGCATCTACCTTGCAGCCCAAGACAGGAGCATCTTTGCTCCAGGCAGCAGGAAAGATAAAGGGATGAAGAAGAGGAGGCAAATGGTGTGTGCCACCTGTCTCTTAAGAATGTTTACCAAGGAGGAGCTTCAAGATGGCGGAAGAGTAGACATGGAGATCACCTTCCTCCCCACAAATACATCATAACTACATCTACACGTGTAACAATCCCTACAAAACACCTACTGAACGTTGGCAGAAGAACGCAGACCACCCAAAAAGGTCTTGGTGCTCCAACCGGGTGTCAGACCTGTGCCTCTGAGGTGGGAGAGCCGAGTTCAGAACACTGGTCCACCAGTGACCTCCCAGCTCCATGTAATATCAAAAAGCGAAAATCTACCTGAGATCTCCATCTCAACACCAAGACCCAGCTCCACTCAACAACCAGCAAGCTCCAGTGCTGGACACCCCATGCCAAACAACTACCAAGACAGGAACACAACCCCACTCATTAGCAAAGAGGCTGCCTAAAATCATAAAAAGGTCACAGACAACCCAAAACACCACCAGACACAGACCTGCCCACCAGAAAGACAAGATCCAGCCTCATCCACCAGAACACAGGCACTAGTCCCCTCCAACAGGAAGCGTACACAGCCCACTTGAACCAACCTTAGCCACTGGAGGCAGGCACCAAAAACAACGGGAACTACAAACCTGTAGCCTGTGAAAAGGAGACCCCAAACACAGTAAGTTAAGCAAAATGAGAAGACAGAGAACACACAGCAGATGAAGGAGCAAGGTAAAAACCCACCAGACCAAGCAAATGAAGATGAAATAGGCAGACTACCTGAAAAAGAATTCAGAATAATGAGAGTAAAGATGATCCAAAATCTTGGAAACAGAACGGAGAAAATACAAGAAACGTTTAACAAGGACCTGGAAGAACTAAAGAGCAAACAATGATGAACAACACAATAAATGAAATTAAAAATTCTCTAGAGGGAATCAATAGCAGAATAACTGAGGTAGAAGAACAGATAAGTGACATGGAAGATAAAATAGTGGAAATAACTACTGCAGAACAAAATAAAGAAAAAGAATGAAAAGAACTGAGGACGGTCTCAGAGACCTCTGGGAAACATCAAACACACCAACATTCAAATCATAGGGGTTCCAGCGGGTGAGCAGACAAGCCTCTCGGACTGGAGTGGAAATGCTGGATTATAAGGTAACTCTAGCTTCACATTTTGAGGGACTGCCAAACTGTTTTCTAAAGCAGCTGGATCGGACTTCCGGGAAGATGGCAGAAGAGTAAGACGCGGAGATCACCTTCCCCCCCACAGATACACCAGAAATACATCTACGCGTGGAACAACTCCTACGGAGCACCTACTGAACGCTGGCAGAAGACCTCAGACCTCCCAAAAGGCAAGGAACCCCCCACGTACCTGGTTAGGGCAAAAGAAAAAACTAAACAGAGACAAAAGGATAGGGACGGGTCCTGCACCAGCGGGAGAGAGCTGTGAAGGAGGAAAAGTGTCCACACACTAGGAAGCCCCTTCGCGGGTGGAGACTTCGGGAGGCGGAGTGGGGGAGCTTGGGAGCCGCGGAGGAGAGCACAGCAACAGGGGTGCGGAGGGCAAAGCGGACAGATTCCAGCGCAGAGGATCGGGCCGACCGGCACTCACCAGCCGAGAGGCTTGTCTGCTCGCCCGCCGGGGCGGGCGGGACTGGGAGCTGAGGCTCCGGCTTTTGTCGGAGCGCCGGGAGAGGACAGCAGAATAACTGAGGCAGAAGAACGGATAAGTGACCTGGAAGATAAAATAGTGGAAATAAGTACTGCAGAGCAGAATAAAGAAAAAAGAATGAAAAGAACTGAGGACAGTCTCAGAGACCTCTGGGACAACATTAAACGCACCAACATTCGAATTATAGGGGTTCCAGAAGAAGAAGAGAAAAAGAAAGGGACTGAGAAAATATTTGAAGAGATTATAGTTGAAAACTTCCCTAATATGGGAAAGGAAATAGTTAATCAAGTCCAGGAAGCACAGAGAGTACCATACAGGATAAATCCAAGGAGAAATACGCCAAGACACATATTAGTCAAACTGTCAAAAATTAAATACAAAGAAAACATATTAAAAGCAGCAAGGGAAAAACAACAAATAACACACAAGGGAATCCCCATAAGGTTAACAGCTGATCTTTCAGCAGAAACTCTGCAAGCCACAAGGGAGTGGCAGGACATATTGAAAGTGTTGAAGGAGAAAAACCTGCAACCAAGATTACTCTACCCAGCAAGGATCTCATTCAGATTTGATGGAGAAATTAAAACCTTTACAGACAAGCAAAAGCTGAGAGAGTTCAGCACCACCAAACCAGCTCTACAACAACTGCTAAAGGAACTTCTCTAGGCAAGAAACAGAAAAGAAGGAAAAGACCTACAATAACGAACCCAAAACAATTAAGAAAATGGGAATGGGAACACACATATCGATAATTACCTTAAATGTAAATGGACTAAATGCTCCCACCAAAAGACACAGACTGGCTGAATGGATACAAAAACAAGACCCATATATTTGCTGTCTACAAGAGACCCACTTCAGACCTAGAGACACATACAGACTGAAAGTAAGGGGATGGAAAAAGGTATTTCATGCAAATGGAAACCAAAAGAAAGCTGGAGTAGCAATTCTCATATCAGACAAAATAGACTTTAAAACAAAGACTATTAGAAGAGACAAAGAAGGACACTACATAATGATCAAGGGATCGATCCAAGAGGAAGATATAACAATTGTAAATATTTATGCACCCAACATAGGTGCACCTCAATACATAAGGCAAATACTGAAAACCATAAAAGGGGAAATCGACAGTAACACATTCATAGTAGGGGACTTTAACACCCCACTTTCACCAATGGACAGATCATCCAAAATGAAAATAAATAAGGAAACACAAGCTTTAAATGATACATTAAACGAGATGGAGTTAATTGATATTTATAGGACACTCCATCCAAAAACAACAGAATACACATTTTTCTCAAGTGCTCATGGAACATTCTCCAGGATAGATCATATCTTGGGTCACAAATCAAGCCTTGGTAAATTTAAGAAAATTGAAATTGTATCCAGTATCTTTTCCGATCACAATGCTATGAGACTCGATATCAATTACAGGAGAAGATCTGTAAAAAATACAAACACATGGAGGCTAAATACACTACTTCATAACGAAGTGATCACTGAAGAAATCAAAGAGGAAATCAAAAAATACCTAGAAACAAATGACAATGGAGACACGACGACTCAAAATCTATGGGATGCAGCAAAAGCAGTTCTAAGAGGGAAGTTTATAGCAATACAATCTTACCTTAAGAAACAGGAAACATCTCGAATAAACAACCTAACCTTGCACCTAAAGCAATTAGAGAAAGAAGAACAAAAAAACCCCAAAGTTAGCAGGAGGAAAGAAATCATAAAAATCAGATCAGAAATAAATGAAATACAAATGAAGGAAACGATAGCAAAGATCAATAAAACTAAAAGCTGGTTCTTTGAAAGGATAAACAAAATTGATAAACCATTAGCCAGACTCATCAAGAAAAAAAGGGAGAAGACTCAAATCAATAGAATTAGAAATGAAAAAGGAGAAGTAACAACTGACACTGCAGAAATACAAAAGATCATGAGAGATTACCACAAGCAACTCTATGCCAATAAAATGGACAACCTGGAAGAAATGGACAAATTCTTAGAAAGGCATAACCTGCCAAGACTGAATCAGGAAGAAATAGAAAATATGAACAGACCCACAAGCACTGAAATTGAAACTGTGATTAAAAATCTTCCAACAAGCAAAAGCCCAGGACCAGATGGCTTCACAGGCGAATTCTATCAAACATTTAGAGAAGAGCTATCACCTATCCTTCTCAGACTCTTCCAAAATATAGCAGAGGGAGGAACACTCCCCAACTCATTCTACGAGGCCACCATCACCCTGATACCAAAACCAGACAAGGATGTCACAAAGAAAGAAAACTATAGGCCAATATCACTGATGAACATAGATGCAAAGATCCTCAACAAAATACTAGCAAACAGAATCCAACAGCACATTAAACGGATCATACACCATGATCAAGTGGGGTTTATTCCAGGAATGCAAGGATTCTTCAATATACGCAAATCAATCAACGTGATACACCATATTAACAAATTGAAGGAGAAAAACCATATGATCATCTCAATAGATGCAGAGAAAGCTTTTGACAAAATTCAACACCAATTTATGATAAAAACCCTGCAGAAAGTAGGCATAGAGGGAACTTTCCTCAACATAATAAAGGCCATATATGACAAACCCACAGCCAACATCGTCCTCAATGGTGAAAAACTGAAAGCATTTCCACTAAGATCAGGAACAAGACAAGGTTGCCCACTCTCACCACTCTTATTCAACATAGTTTTGGAAGTTTTAGCCACAGCAATCAGAGAAGAAAAGGAAATAAAAGGAATCTAAATCGGAAAAGAAGAAGTAAAGCTGTCACTGTTTGCAGATGACGTGATACTATACATAGAGAATCCTAAACATGCTACCAGAAAACTACTAGAGCTAATCAATGAATTTGGTAAAGCAGCAGGATACAAAATTAATGCACAGAAATCTCTGGCATTCCTATACACTAAGGATGAAAAATCTGAAAGTGAAATCACTCCCATTTACCACTGCAACAAAAAGAATAAAATTCCTAGGAATAAACCTACCTAAGGAGACAAAAGACCTGTATGCAGAAAATTATAAGACACTGATGAAAGAAATTAAAGATGATACAAATAGATGGAGAGATATACCATGTTCTTGGATTGGAAGAATCAACATTGTGAAATGACTCTACTACCCAAAGCAATCTACAGATTCAATGCAATCCCTATGAAACTACCACTGGCATTTTTCACAGAACTAGAACAAAAAATTTCACAATTTGTATGGAAACACAAAAGACCCCGAAGAGCCAAAGCAATCTTGAGAACGAAAAATGGAGCTGGAGGAATCAGGCTTCCTGACTTCAGACTATACTACAAAGCTACAGTAATCAAGACAGTATGGTACTGGCACAAAAACAGAAATATAGATCAATGGAACAGGATAGAAAGCCCAGACATAAACCCACGCACATATGGTCACCTTATCTTTGACAAAGGAGGCAGAAATGTACAGTGGAGAAAGGACAGCCTATTCAATAAGTGGTGCTGGGAAAACTGGACAGCTACATGTAAAAGTATGAGATTAGATCACTCCCTAACACCATACACAAAAATAAGCTCAAAATGGATTAAAGACCTAAATGTAAGGCCAGAAACTATCAAACTCTTAGAGGAAAACATAGGCAGAACACTCTATGACATAAATCACAGTAAGGTCCTTTTTGACCCACCTCCTAGAGAAATGGAAATAAAAACAAAGTAAACAAATGGGACCTAATGAAACTTAAAAGCTTTTGCACAGCAAAGGAAACCATAAAGAAGACCAAAAGACAACCCTCAGAATGGGAGAAAATATTTGCAAATGAAGCAACTGACATAGGATTAATCTCCAAAATTTATAAGCAGCTCATGCAGCTTAATAACAAAAAAACAAACAACCCAATCCAAAAATGGGCAAAACACCTAAACAGACATTTCTCCAAAGAAGATATACAGAGTGCCAACAAACACATGAAAGAATGCTCAACATCACTAATCATTAGAGAAACGCAAATCAAAACTACAATGAGATATCATCTCACACCAGTCAGAATGGCCATCATCAAAAAATCTAGAAACAATAAATGCTGGAGAGGGTGTGGAGAAAAGGGAACCCTCTTGCACTGTTGGTGGGAATGTAAATTGATACAGCCACTGTGGAGAACAGTATGGAGGTTCCTTAAAAAGCTACAAATAGAACTACCATATGACCCAGCAATCCCACTACTGGGCATACACCCTGAGAAAACCATAATTCAAAAAGAGTCATGTACCAAAATGTTCATTGCAGCTCTATTTACAATAGCCCAGAGATGTAAACAACCTAAGTGTCCATCATCGGATGAATGGATAAAGAAGATGTGGCACATATATACAATGGAATATTACTCAGCCATAAAAAGAGACGAAATTGAGCTATTTGTAATGAGGTGGATAGACCTAGAGTCTGTCATACAGAGTGAATTAAGTCAGAAAGAGAGAGACAAATACCGTATCCTAACACATATATATGGAATTTAAGAAAAAAAAAAAAAGTCATGAAAAACCTAGGGGTGAAACAGGAATAAAGACACAGACTTACTAGAGAATGGACTTGAGGCTATGGGAAGGGGGAAGGGTAAACGGTGACAAAGCGATAAAGAGGCATGGACATATATACACTACCAAACGTAAGGTAGATAGCTAGTGGGAAGCAGCCACATAGCACAGGGAGATCAGCTCGGTGCTTTGTGACCGCCTGGAGGGGTGGGATAGGGAGGGTGGGAGGGAGGGAGACGCAAGCGGGAAGAGATATGGGAATATATGTATATATATAACTGATTCATTTTGTTGTGAAGCTGAAACTAACATACCATTGTAAAGCAATTATACTCCAATAAAGATGTTAAAAAAATAAAATAAAAAAAGTAAAAAATAAAAAATAAAAAAAAAATAAAAAAAAAAATCATAGGGGTTCCAGAAGAAGAAGAGAAAAAGAAAGGGACTGAGAAAATATTTGAAGAGATTATAGTTGAAAACGTCCCTAATATGGGAAAGGAAATAGTTAATCAAGTTCAGGAAGGGCAGAGAGTCCCATACAGGATAAAGCCAAGGAGAAACACTCCAAGACACATATTAATCAAACTATCAAAAATTAAATACAAAGAAAATATATTAAAAGCAGCAAGGGAAAAACAACAAATAACATACAAGAGAATCCCCACAAGGTTAACAGCTGACCTTTCGGCAGAAACTCTGCAAGCCAGAATGGAGTGGCAGGACATATTTAAAGTGATGAAAGGGAAACACCTACGACCAAGATTACTCTACCCAGCAAGGATCTCATTCAAATTCAATGGAGAAATTAAAACCTGTACTGTAAAAGCAAAAGCTAAGAGAGTTCAGCACCACCAAACCAGCTTTACAACAAATGCTAAAGGAACTTCTCTAGGCAGGAAACACAGGAGAAGGAAAAGACCTACAATAACAAACCCCAAACAATTAAGAAAATGGTAAGAGGACCATACACATCGATAATTACCTTAAATGTAAATGTTAAATGCTCCAACCAAAAAACATAGACTAGCTAAATGGATACAAAAACAAGACCCGCATATATGCTGTCTACAAGAGACCCACTTTAGACTTAGGGACACATACAGACTGGAAGTGAGGAGATGGAAAAAGATATTCCATGCAAATGGAAATCAAAAGAAAGCTGGAGGGCTTCCCTGGTGGCGCAGTGGTTGAGAGTCTGCCTGCCAATGCAGGGAAACACGGGTTCGTGCCCCAGTCCGGGAAGATCCCACATGCCGCGGAGCGGCTGGGCCTGTGAGCCATGGCCGCTGAGCCTGTGCGTCAAGAGCCTGTGCTCCGCAACAGGAGAGGCCAGAACAGTGAGAGGCCCGCACACCACAAAAAAAAAAAAAAAAAAAAGCTGGAGTAGCAATTCTCATATCAGACAAAACAGACTTTAAAACAAAAACTAATACAAGAGACAAAGAAGGACACTACATAATGATCAAGGGATCAATCCAAGAAAAAGATATAACTATTGTAAATATTTATGCACCCAACTTAGGAGCACCTCAATACATAAGCTGCTGTATATGCTAACAGACATAAAAGGGGAAATCAACAGTAACACAGTAATAGTAGGGAACTTCAACATCCCACTTTCACCAATGGACAGATCACCCAAAATGAAAATAAATAAGGAAACACAAGCTTTAAATGATACATTAAACAAGACGGACTTAATTAATATTTATAGGACATTCCATCCAAAACCAACAGAATACACTTTCTTCTCAAGTGCTCGTGTAACATTCTCCAGGACAGATCATATCTTGGGTCACAAATCAAGCCTTGGTACACTTAAGAAAACTGAAATCGTATCAAGTATCTTTTCCAACCACAACGCTATAAGACCAGATATCAATTACAGGAAAAAATCTATAAAAAATACAAACACATGGATGCTAAACAATACACTACTTAATAAACAAGAGATCAATGAAGAAATCAAAGAGGAAATCAAAAAATACCTAGAAACAAATGAAAATGGAAACACGATGACCCAAAACCTATGGGATGCAGCAAAAGCAGTTCTAAGAGGGAAGTTTATAGCAATACAATCCTACCTTAAGAAACAAAAAACATCTCAAACAATCTTACAACTAAAGCAATTACAGAAAGAAGAACAAAAAAAAACCAAATTTAGCAGAAGGAAAGAAACCATAAACATCAGAGCAGAAGTAAATGAAAAAGAAATGTAGGAAACAGTAGCAAAGATCAATAAAACTAAAAGCTGATTCTTTGAGAAGATAAACAAAATTGATAAACCATTAGCCAGACTGATCAAGAAAAAAAGGGAGAAGACTCAAATCAACAGAATTAGAAATGAAAAAGAAGTCACAACTGACACTGTAGAAATACAAAGGATCATGAGAGATTACGACAGGCAACTATATGCCAATAAAACAAACAACCTGGAAGAAATGGACAAATTCTTAGAAAAGCACAACCTTCCAAGACTGAACCAGGAAGAAATAGAAAATATAAACAGACCAATCATAAGCACTGAAATTGAAACTGTGATTAAAAATCTTCCAACAAACAAAAGCCCAGAACCAGATGGCTGCAGGGGGCAATTCTATCAAACATTTAGAGAAGAGCTAACACCTATCCTTCTCAAACTCTTCCAAAACATAGCACAGGGAGGAACACTCCCAAACTCATTCGACGAGGCCACCATCACGCTGATACTAAAACCATACAAAGATGTCACAAAGAAGAAAACTGCAGGCCAATATCACTGATGAACATAGATGCAAATATCCTCAACAAAATACTAGCAAACAGAATTCAACAGCACAAAAGGATCATACACCATGATCAAGTGGGGTTTATCCGAAGGAATGAAATTCAAGGACTCTTCAATATACACAAATCAATCAATGTGATACACTGTATTAACAAACTGAAGGATAAAAACCACATGATCATCTCAATAGATTCAGAAAAAGCTTTTGACAAAATTCCACACCCATTTATGATAAAAACCCTCCAGAAAGTAGGCATAGAGGGAACTTACCTCAACATAATAAAGGACACATATGACAAACCCACAGCCAACATCGTCCTCAATGGTAAAAAACTGAAACCATTTCCACCAAGATCAGGAACAAGACAGGGTTGCCCACTCTCACCATTATTATTCAACATTGCTTTGGAAGTTTTAGCCACAGCAATCAGAGAAGAAAAAGAAATAAAAGGAATCCAAATTGGAAAAGAAAAAGTAAAGCTGTCGCTGTTTGCAGATGACGTGATACTATATATAGAGAATCCTAAAGATGTTACCAGAAAACTACTAGAGCTAATCAATGAATTTGGTAAAGCAGCGGGATACAAAATTAATTCACAGAAATCTCCTGCATTCCTATACACTAATGATGAAAAATCTGAAAGAGAAATTAAGGAAACACTCCCATTTACCACTGCAACAAAAAGAATAAAATTCCTAGGAATAAACCTACCTAAGGAAACAAAAGACCCGTATGCAGAAAACTATAAGACACTGATGAAAGAAATTAAAGGTGATACAACCAGATGGAGAGATATACCATGTTCTTGGATTGGAAGAATCAACACTGTAAAAATGACTATACTACTGAAAGCAATCTATAGATTCGATGCAATGCCCATCAAACTACCACTGGCATTTTTCACAGAACTAGAACAAAAAATTTCTCAATTTGTATGGAAACACAGAAGACCCCGAATAGCGAAAGCAATCTTGAGAAAGAAAAATGGAGCTGGAGGAATCAGGCTCCCTGACTTCAGACTATACTACAAAGCTACAGTAATCAAGACAGTATGGTACTGGCACAAAAACAGAAATATAGATCAATGGAACAGGATAGAAAGCCCAGACATAAACCCACACACATATGGTCACCTTATTTTTGATAAAGGAGGCAAGAATATACAATGGAGAAAAGACAGCCTCTTCAATAAGTGGTGCTGGGAAAGCTGCACAGCTACATGTAAAAGAATGAAATTAGAACACTCCCTAACAGCATACACAAAAATAAACTCAAAATGGATTAAACACCTAAATGTAAGGCGAGACACTATCAAACTCTTAGAAGAAAACATAGGCAGAACACTCTACAACATAAATCACAGCAAGATCCCTTTTGACCCACCTCCTAGAGAAATGGAAATAAAAACAAAACTAAACAAATGGGACCTAATGAAACTTCAAAGCTTTTGCACAGCAAAGGAAACCATAAACAAGACGAAAAGAAAACCCTCAGAATGGGAGAAAATATTGGCAAATGAAGTAACTGACAGAGGATTAATCTCCAAAATATACAAGCAGCTCATGCAGCTCAATATTAAAAAAACAAACAACCCAATCCAAAAATGGGCAAAACACCTAAACAGACATTTCTCCAAAGAAGATATACAGATTTCCAACAAACACATGAAAGAATGCTCATCATTAATCATTAGAGAAATGCAGATCAAAACTACAATGAGATATCATCTCACACCAGTCAGAATGGCCATCATCAAAAAATCTACAAACAATAAATGCTGGAAAGGGTGTGGAGAAAAGGGAACCCTCTTGCACTGTTGGTGGGAATGTAGATTGATACAGCCACTATGGAGACCAGTATGGAGGTTCCTTAAAAAACTAAAAATAGAAACTACCATATGACCCAGCAATCCCACTACTGGGCATATACCCTGAGAAAACCATAATTCAAAAAGAGTCATGTAGCACAATGTTCACTGCAGCTCTATTTACGATAGCCAGAACATGGAAGCATCCTAAGTGTCCATCAACAGATGAATGGATAAAGAATTGTGGCACATATATACAATGGAATATTACTCAGCCATAAAAAGAAACGAAATTGAGTGAGTTATTTGTAGTGAGGTGGATGGACCTAGACTCTGTCATACAGAGAGAAGTCAGAAAGAGAAAAACAAATACCGTATGCTAACACATATATATGGAATCTAAAAAAAAAAATAAAAAGGTCATGAAGAACCTAGGGGCAGGACAGGAATAAAGACGCAGACCTACTAGAGAATGGACTTGAGGACACGGGGAGGGGGAAGGGTAAGCTGGGACAAAGTGAGAGAGTGGCATGGACATATATACACTACCAAATGTAAAACAGACAGCTAGTGGGAAGCAGCCACATAGCACAGGGAGATCAGCTCGGTGCTTTGTGACCACCTAGAGGGGTGGGATAGGGAGGGTGGGAGGGAGGGAGGCGCAAGAGAGAAGAGATATGGGGATATATGTATATGTACAGCTGATTCACTTTGTTATAAAGCAAAAACTAACACACCATTGTAAAGCAATTATACTCCAATAAAGATGTGGGAAAAAAAATTTTTTAATGTTTTCCAGAAGTTGCCACAAGGTATTTCTATTGACAATCCATAGGCTAGAACTTAGTCACAGGAATACAGGCAGCTGCAAGGGAAGCTAAGGAATACAGCCTCTATTTGGGGTAGTCAAATGCCCAATTAAAATTCTATTTCTACTGGTGGTTATCAAGGGGGAGGAAGGTGGGAGAGGGTTGGATTGGGAGTTTGGGATTAGCAGATGCAAACTGGTACATACAGAATGGATAAACAACAAGGTCCTACTGTATAGCACAGGGAACTATATTCAATATCCTGTGATGAACGATAATGGAAAAGAATATGAAAAAGAATGTTTATATGTATAACTGAGTCACTTTGCTGTACAGCAGAAATTAACACATTATAATTCAACTATACTTCAATAAAAATAAATTTTTAAAAATTCTATTTCTGATGACAAAGATGAATACTGAGGAACTACTACTAGCCTCTGCCACAGTAATGTAATACAGTTCAAATACTCTACAAATAACTTACAGATGTTCATTTTTAAATATTACAAATCTCATCAACTCTAACCAGAGCTTCTGCAGATGCAATCATAACCAGTTGACTAAAACATGGATCACATTTCATCACAAATTTATTCTCCTTGTTTTAAATGCCCCTGCAACAACCAGACTTCTTTGAGTCCTCTGAACATGTGCATAAAATAGCCACAGAGTCAGGCTGCAAACAATGGACCAAATCCATCATCCCACAAATCTAGCCACTGTCTATTTCAACTTTTTTCTTTTCCTTTATAATACATATTTTCTGTTGGGACAATTAGAAAAACTCCAAAATTGACATCTATTCTCATTTATTGAACATCTACTATATATCAGGCTAATAGGTAATTAGCAGAAACAAGAAAAGATGTGAATAAGTTGACAAATAGAATAATGAGATTCAAATTAAATTTGATACTGTTTACAGCAACAGGGATTTAAAAACCACCCAAATGGGAAAGACATAGTTAAAGCATCAGAAAGCAAAAATCACTCATGGAATTGTAAAAACATAAACATTTATTAATAAACAAACAAAAATTCTATAAATAAAGACACTGGCAGGTCTTACGTGTTTTTACCTCATGTGTATTATATATACTACCTCCTGACAGCAAAATCTTTCTTTTTTCTTAACAATATTCAGCAAAAAATTGGCATTCAGTTAGGACTACTAATTGATCGATGCGAATGAACTTCCTCAAAAATGGGTTTTGCTGGGACTTCCCTGGTGGCGCAGTGGTTAAGAATCCGCCTGCCAATGCAGGGGACACGGATTCAATCCCTGGTCCAGGAAGATCCCACATGCTGCGGAGCAACTAAGCCCGTGTGCCACAATTACTGAGCCTGCACTTTAGAGCCCGTGAGCCACAACTACCCAGCCTGTACGCCTAGAGCTTGTGTTCTGCGACAAGAGAAGCCACAGCAATGAGAAGCCCACGGACCACAATGAAGAGTAGCCCCCACTCACGGCAACTAGAGAAAGCCCGCACGCAGCAACGAAGACCCAATGTAGCCAAAAATAAATTTTTTTAAAAAATGGGTATTGCATTGCAATCACTTCTCAAATGCTACCTTTACTCTAAGGTCGCTCTGTCAGTGTGACTAACCCTTCTGTGGGTTTTTAAGGTTAACCCAAAAAGGACATATTTTCACTGCCATAGATGCATATTACTATATGCCTTTTTGTTAAGTTTGTTCTTATTTGCTTTCACCCTATAATCCTATTGCACGTCATAATGTAATGTAAAATTTTAGACATTTTATGTTGTACATATCCTGCCTCTTGAGAGGAAAAAAACATTGCCTGGCTACATACAGGAAAGAAATATCTTGGTAAGGTAGATTATAGAAAATAAGATATTTTGAGCCATTATTCTGTGTAATTACTACAAAAATCAAGGAAAAAGGAAAAATAAATGATAATTATGCTTCTGAAAGACAAATGGAGGTAACTGTAAATTACGCTGTAGGATTCTTAGTTCTAGCGAACTGTGATGTCCCTAAAAGCCCCCAGATGGCATTATAGCTTTGATTTTCCTAAGTCATTTGTTTTCATATGGCACAGATCAGAATCTACTTTAACAAGAAATTCCCTTTACTCCAATGATAAATATGGATATGAAAAATACTATTTTCTTAATCTGTTTATTCTTCACTTTGAGTAGGTTCTCAATTCTGAAGTACTTATGAATTTGTGTTTTGATTAAGAGAAAGCATTTTTCAAAATAAAATAGTTCATAAACCAAAACTTCCTGAAAGAACAAAATGTAAATTTTTTTTTCAGGGATACTACTTCATCTGTAAGAATCCAATAAAATAAGTTTAAATAAATATGTATGCACAATATAAATTCAATCCCAAATGAATAATCTCAGTGAGAAAGAGAACTTTATTAGCAACTGTCACTAATTCTCTGTAACCTCTGAAATATTATTAATTTTCTTAGACTCAGTTTCTCTGAATTCAAAGCAAGAACACTACTTTTCTTAAACTGAAAAACACCTTTGAAATCTTTAGCTAAATGCTAGGAGTAGGTGTGAACAGGCATGCTTTTCAGCTAATATTAAATAATGGAATTTGTGTATTCAATAAATATAATGTCAGGCATGGGATCAATGTAATTTAACAGTAAATTCCTGTAATGAATACTAAAATGAAAATAATTTTTATTAAAATGTGCTTCCCAGTTATTTACATTCAGCAAAATAAACTTGTTTAAATTGCAGCTCTATATACCTGCATATATAAGTTTTTAACACCACAACCTTCTATAAAAGTTATTTTGAAAGTACGTGATACGAAATTTATCAAACTATAATTGAGTAGCAGACATCATAATCAATTCTACGGTATCACTTTCTAAGGATATGAAATTTTTATATATACTTTATTTACTAAGTAATCAACATAATTAAGTTGAAGGTTCAGGCTGCAATTTAACTCCAAGACTTAGTCTTTGTTCTTTCCAAATTTAATCTACCCACTGCTGTATCAAATTATCTCTAACTTCAGGGCTTCCCTGGTGGCACAGTGGTTGAGAGTCCGCCTGCTGATGCAGGGGACACGGGTTTGTGCCCCTGTCCGGGAAGATCCCACATGCCGCAGAGCAGCTAGGCCCGTGAGCCATGGCCGCTGAGCCTGCGCGTCCGGAGCCTGTGCTCCGCAACGGGAGAGGCCACAACAGTGAGAGGCCCGCATACCGCAAAAAAAAAAAAAAAAAAATTATCTCTAACTTCAAATATCATATCACTCATATGTGGAATCTAAAAAAATTATACAAATGAACTCATTTACAAAACAGAAACAGTCTCACAGACATAGAAAACAAACTTATGGTTACCAAAGGGGAAAGGAGTAGGAGGGATAAATTAGGAATTTGGGATTCACAGATACACAGTACTACATATAAAATAGGTAAACAACAAAGACCTACTCTACAGCATCGAGAACTATATTCAATATCTTGGAATAACCTATAATGGAAAGGACTCTGAAAAAGAATATATATACACGCACACACACACATATATGTAAAATAATCACTCTGCTGTACGCCTGAAACACTGTAAATCAACTATACTTCAATTAAAAAAAAGAAAAAATTATCTCTAACTTAATGTACTAAGCAATTCAAACAAAATTATATTTATTGAGAATTAAGATTCAACTTGAAAATAGATTCTTGTGAAGACATGCCAGATTTAAAAATCTTTTCTAAAACAATATTGATACAAACAGCCTAGTTTGCATCTAGATTAGATAATTTAAAAGACTTTTTAACCTATAATTTTCATCTTTATTAAATGAATTTGCATTTTTATGTTAAATGTAAAGCCCATGCCAAAATTTTTCCAATTCTAGGTATGCAATTAAATTTTTTTCATGAGTTTACATATAACTTTAATGGTAACAAAAACCATGAAATATTTTCTGCTATCTAACACACACAGATACACAAAAGAAAGTGTCTATATTCAAAATTCCAGAAGATTAATTCATCTAAGACCCTGATTACTCACTGAAAATATTAAAGAACATTATTTTTTCAATGTAATATATTACTTCAATACACTCTTCCAGTACATTAAAATTTTGTATTTTTTTAGTAAAATAAAAACAACTTTAAAACTTTAGGCCTCTACATGACTTTCCTTTAAATCACTTACAGTGTTGTTTTCAGAGGGCCCATGCATAGGCTCACTGGGAAAAACTGTATAGAGAACTAACAGTCACATGAGAAAACATGGATAATTATCTATCTCGCCCTTTTGGTGTATGATCACTCTCTGACTGGGTTCCAGGCCCATTTAGAATGGACTGACTAAATAAAATTAGCTTTGTTAAATTAAGAACCACAGATACAACGTGAAAAAACATCTACTCTAATAAATGTGCATTGACAATATCTTAGTAATCTCTTTAGATGCATTATTCTAGAGTCCAAATGATTCTATGCTAGAATTGGTAACAGCACTTTTGTCTAAAGATCTTTAAGTGCTCTTCCAGCATTAACCCATTAATTTTCACACTTTCTCTGTGAGGCAGTCAGAGGTAAATATGGTTAGTTTAATTTTCCACATGAGAAAAACAAATCACCAAGAAATAAATTTGCTAAAAATCACACATGCAATGCCAACAGATGAAACTGAGCTCAAAGCCCAGAAACTCAACTGAATAAGCAGGAGGTGTTTTACACACTAGTGCACACAGAATGACCATCTCTATCACTATATTTACTATACATATTCCCATATAATCGAGACTTTCCTCACGTTCGCCCGTCCTGCTCCTCCTCTGCTGCTGATCCACCTTGGAAATGAACTTCCTTTCACACCTGAAACCCACCTGTTCCCAATCATTATGAAGTATACTATATCTGTTCAAAAGAACTGCTTGTGGGTAGGTGGGTTCAGACTATGCTTGGTACTATTTAACATAGCAAGACCCAACCAGTCTTTATTTACTTTTTTTTTTTAAAGGCAGACAACTTGGTTTGATAATGAATGGAGTTCAGAGTCTGACAAACTTGGGTATTAATCCAGCTCTGACACTCACTGTGAATTGAAACACATTACTTAACTCTTTGTACTCTTTGAGATTACTCTTTGAATCTCAGCTTCCTCATCTGTAATATGGCAACAGTTCTATTTCTTCATAAGTTTGTTAATATAATTATGTAAGATTATATAAAGCATGGGGATTATATAAAGTACCTGACACACTGCTGTAATTTCATTAAAAATCCAGCAGTTCTCAGGAGAATTGAACAAATGGAATTATTTCAACAAAAATCTTTCTTTGGACTTATATGCTAAGAACTATAAAACATTAATAAAGGAAATTAAAGAGGATTCAAAGAATGGAAAGATGTCCCATGCTCTTGGACTGGAAGAATATTGCTAACATGGCAATACTACCCAAAGCCACCTACAGATTTAATGGGATCCCTATCAAATTACCCATGGCATTTTTCATAGAACTAGAACAAATAACCCAAAAATGTATATGGAACCATAAAAGACCCAGAATTGCCAAAGCAATTCTGAGGGGGAAAAAACAAAACAAAGCAGGAGGCATAACTCTCCCAGACTTCAGACAATACTACAAAGCTACAGTAATCAAAACAATGTGGTACTGGTATAAAAACAGACATACGAATCAATGGAGCAGAATACAGAGCTCAGAAATACACCCACACACCTATGGTCAATTAATCTTTGACAAAGGAGGCAAGAATATAAAATGAGGAAAAAAATCATCTCTTCAGCAAGTGGTGCTGGGAAAGTTGGAGAGCTACATGTAAATCAGTAAAGTTAGAACACACCCTCACACCATACACAAAAATAAACTCAAAATGGCTTAACGACTTAAACAGAAGACATGACACCATAAACTCCCAGAAGAGAGCATAGGCAAAACATTCTCTGACATAAATCATACCAATGTTTTCTTAGGTCAGTCTTCCAAGGCAATAGAAATAAAAACAAAAATAAACAAATGGGACCTAATCAAACTCAAAAGCTTTTGCACAGCAAAGGAAACTATATAGACAAAACGAAAAGTCCACCTATGGAATGGGGGAAAATATTTGCAAGAAATGCGACCGACAAGGGCTTAATTGCCAAAATACACAAACAGCTCATGTGGCTCAATACCAAAAAAACAAACAAACCAATCAAAAAATGAGCAGAAGACCTAAATAGACATTTCTCCAGGGAAGATACACAGATGGCCAGTAGACACATGAAAAGATGCTCAACGTCGCTAATTATTAAAGAAAGGCAAATCAAAACCACACTGAAATATCAACTCACACCAGTCAGAATGGCCATCATCAAAGTCTACCAACAATAAATGCTGGAGAGGGTGTGGAGAAAAGGGAACCCTCCTACACTGTTCATGGGAATGTAAACTGGTGCAGCCACTATGGAAAACGGTATGGAGGTTCCTTAAAAAACTAAAAACAGAGCTACCATATGACCCAGCAATCCCACTCCGGGGCATATATCCAGAGAAAAACATGGTTCAAAAAGATACATGCATCCCAATGTTCATTGCAGCGCTGTTTACAATAGCCAAGACATGGAAGCAACCTAAATGTCCATTGACAGATGAATGGATAAAGAAGATATGGTACATGTATACAGAGGAGTATTACTCAGCCATTAAAAAGAATGAAATAATGCCATTTACAGCAATATGGATGGACCTGGAGATTATCATATTTTTAAAAATGATACAGGTGAACTTATCTACAAAACAGAAACAGACTCACAGACTTAAGAGTTTGAACTTACTGTTACCAGGGGGGAAGGGTGGGGGGAGAGGGACAGATTGGGAGTTTGGGATTGACATGTACACACTACTGTATTTTAAACAGATAACCAACAAGGACCTCTGTATAGCAAAGGGAATTCTGCTCAATATTCTATAATAACCTAAATGAGAAAAGAATTTGAAAAAGAATAGATACATGTGTATGTATAACTGAATCACTTTGCTGTACGTATGAAATTAACACAACACTGTTAATTAACTATGCTCCAATATAAAATAAATATTTAAAAAAGCCCAAGCTTTTGCATAGCAGAGGAAACCATTAAAACAAAAACAAAAATACAACCTATGGAATAGGAGAAAATATTTGCAAATGATGTGACTGACATGGGAATAACCTCCAAGATATACAAACAGCTCATACAAATCAACAAAAAAAAAAACCAAACAAGGGACTCCCCTGGTGGTCCAGTGGGTAGGACTCCACACTCCCAATGCAGGGGGCCCGGGTTCGATCCCTGGTCAGGGAACTAAGATCCCATATGCCACAACTAAGCCCATGTACCGCCAACTACTGAGCCTATTCGCTCTAGAGCCCACACACCACAACTAGACAAGCCTGTGCAAAAGAAAAATGAAAAACAAAAAAAAAAAACAATCAAAAACTGGGCAGAAGACCTAAAGAGACATTTCTCCAAAGAAGACATAAGGATGGGCAGTAGGCACATGAGATGCTCAATGACACCAATTATTAGAGAAATGCATATCAAAACTACAATGATGTACCACCTCACGACGGTCAGAATGGCCATCAGTAAAAAGTCTACAAATAACAAATGCTAGAGAGGGTGTGGAGAAAGGGGAACTCACGTACACTGTTGGTGGGAATGTAAGTTGCTGCACCCACTATGGAAAAGAATATGTAGGTTCCTCAGAAAACTAATAATACAATTACCATATGATCCAGCAATTCCACTCCTGGGCATATATCCAGACAAAACTATAATTCAAAAAGATACATGCACCCCTATGTTCACAGCAGCACTATTCATAATAGCCAAGACATGGAAACAACCTAAATGTCCAACAAAAGATGAATGGATAAAAAAGATGTGGTACATATATACAATGGAATACAACTCAGCCATAAAAAAGAACAAAATAATATTTGCAGCAATATGGATGCAACTAGAGATTATCATACTAAATGAAGTATGTCAGATAGAGAAAGACAAACACCATATGATGTCACTTATATGTGGAATCTAAAATATGGCACAAATGAACCTATCTACAAAACAGAAACAGACTCACAGACATAGAGAACAGACTTGTGGCTGCCAAGGGAGAGGGATTGGGGGAGGGATGGACTGGGAGTTTGGGATTAGTAGGTGCAAACTATTTAGAATGGATAAACAACAAGGTTCTACTGTATAGCACAGGGAACTATATCCAATCTCCTTAAACGATAATGGAAAAGAATATTAAAAAGAATGTATACATGAGTATAAACTGAGTCACTTTGCTCTATAGCAGAAATTAACATTATAAATCAACTATACTTCAAAAAAAAAAAAACGAAAGGAAAAAATCCTTCTCTGGGTCATGATATTTTGCTAACTTATATTGTCCCAAATAATTAGATAATTACTTAGTTTTCCATTTTATATTCTTAATGTAGAACTTACTATATATAAGTCTATATACTTATCACTGTCATAACTTATTTCTGCTCATCTATCTATATAGAAGAAAAATGATTAGTTGTTATAACCATTCTGTACTGAGAAAAAATGCACAAGGCTGTCCTCTCCTCATCAGCTCAAACCCTTCCTGTTTCTATATGCCCTTATTTCACTGCTCCCACCTAACTAAATTCTCAGCCTGGTATAACCTACCAAAATTTAGGAATTTGAGGTAAGGATTCTGGTAAGGCATATGGGCTGACTATGAGGAAAAATTTATGGATGGAATGACAAGACATAGTCACAGCATTTGAGAAGTGAAAGAGACCTTTGCAATAATTCACTGAATCTCCTTTTTCACCGGAGACTAAATTGTGCGCAAACCTAGAACTGAGGCTGTAATCCATTACCTATTCAATTTCATCACTTGATATCTTTTCTTACTTCCTCACTACAAAGGCACATTAAAGACCTCTAGTATGCAAACATGATAAAGCGAAGTGAGGTGAGGTGGACAGAGGTGAAGAGGGGGGAGGAGAGCTTAAAAAGAACACATGGCCTGGGCAACTCTCCATTTGAGTCCTGATAACTACCTGAAAACATACATCCTTCATTCTTATAAGTTCCCATGACTCCAGGACATCTTACTGGCTGGAACTCATTAAACCAACTAAGTTTCTAGTCCTCAGTCCCTAACCTGTGGGAGTTTTACATGCCAGGAGACTCTAGTTACCTTATGAGTCTAGCCCAAACAAATTAGTATTGCCCCTAGACTCCCCTCTGTCTCCTAAAGTTCCCTTTAGGGTACAAAATAACTGTTCCCCAGACAATTAAGGGAGAAACTGCCCATCTGCCCAATGAAAATGATATATCAAAAATGGAAACATTAATTCCAAGTGATTAATCTTCCAGATCCATAATCCCTTATCCATAATTCCAAAATCCAAAAAGCTCTCAAAAAAGAAAAATATGTATAACTCATTTGGTGGCAAAACTTCATTAGACCATATTTTGTGGCAAAACCTAACCTAAGTTGATGTGAGGCTTTTTTTAGTCTTGTTTTAGCACATTCCATGTGAATATTCACACATTTCACTGCAGAAACACTAATGTTTTTGACCATGTCTACTGTGCTGCCCCCAAAGAGTATTATAAATAGCATATGTACATTACTATTTTATAAACTCTAAAAAATTCTAAATTCTGAAATTCATCTGGTACCAAAGATTTCAGATTAGGCACCGTGGGCCTTATAAGAAATAGGCCTCTGGTCCTTCAGATTTTAAGACTTCAGCTTGATTCCTGGCCCCACCTTCTAGCTCAGTAACTGTGGATAAGTCATCTGGTTCTTACTAAGTTTGAGATACTTACAAGAGTTATTTTTGCAGAAGAATCAACAGAACTTCATGACCTACAGGTGACTAAAACATTAAAGGTGAGAAGTCAGGAGGAGAAGTAGGCCTGAGATGCAATCAATTACACATCTTTTGGCATTTGAGGCAATGTATGAAGACGCCCTCTAGCAGATGTACAGATAGACTGTAGTTCTAGTGGATGGATGCTGGAGTAAGAGCTACAGAGTTGAGGAAAACAGAACTAAAAACTGGACCTTTGAGACAGCAGCTAATTCCAGAGAACAAGTCCCAAGAAAAGTCCTAGAGAATGCCAGAGGGAAAGAAATCAGTCTTTAAAAGAAACAGAAAGAACCATCCAAGAGACAGAAGGCCAAGGAACACAGCACCATAAAAGCCAAAGTAAAACAGAGTTTCCCAAAGGGGTTGATCAGAAAAATTAAACGTTGGGAAAAGATTATGGATTATGAGGTGTCTGAGCAAAGGGTAATCGTTTCGACTAGAAGGAAGCCACTAGAGATTTTGAAAGTGTGGTTTCAGTAAAGACTATAAGGGAATGTGTGATGCATGGTGAGGAAATGAAGGTAACAGATCAGGGCACTCATTTGAGAAAAAATATAAACAACTGTAGTAGTCAGCTAAGAAAAGGAAAATCAGAAAAGTAAATAATGGTAAACAACTCACGCATCTGAAAAATAAAATGGAATATTTTCTACTTTTTAGAATAATCTAAATAACATTTATCTCTTTAAAGCACAAACTTTATATTTATCAAGTGCTTGGAAAGTATCTAATTTACTACTCTGCTTTATAACTTTTATGAAGAGAAACAACTATATTTTGCAGATGGAGTAAAGGCAGGTTTAAGTACTTTCTTCATTATTATTACTATTCCTAGTTAGTAAGCTTTCATTGATTACCTACCATATTCAGAAAGCTATACCAGTGCCATGCTTATTATAGTGCCTGGCATTATTCAGTGCTTAATAACTTTTTTTTAAACTGTGTTGAATTAGGAATATTTAAATTTAGTGTCACTATAAGCCCTCTGGAGTACCAGGTTCTTTCTTAGTTCAACCGTCTTGCAAATGGTAAGAAACAGATTTGAATATACCCACATATATACCAGAAAAAAAAAACTGAATATAAAGAATAAAGATCAAAGGACTTCCCTGGTGGTCCAGTGGTAAAGAATCCACCTTTGGGACTTCCCTGGTGGCACAGTGGTTAAGAATGTGCCTGCCAATGCAGGGGACATGGGTTCGATCCCTGGTCCGGGAAGATCCCACATGCCATGGAGCAGCTAAGCCCATGCGCTACAACTACTGAGCCTGTGCTCTAGAGCCCACAAGCCACAACTACTGAGCCTGCGTGCCTAGAGCCCATGCTCCACAATGAGAAGCCACCACAGTGAGAAGCCCGTGCACTGCAATGAAGAGTAGCCCCCACTTACCGCAACTAGAGAAAGGCCATGCGCAGCAACGAAGACCCAACTCATAAATAAATAGATAAATAAATAAATAAATAAAATTTATAAAAAGAATCCGCCTTCCAATGCAGGGGATGTGAATTCGATCCCTGGTCGGGGAACTAAGATCCCACGTGCCATGGGGCAACTAAGCCCACACACACAACTACTGAGCTCGCACACCTCAACAAGAGAGCCTGCGTGCCACAAACTACAGAGCCCACGCGCTCTGGAACCTGCTCACCACTACAGAGCCCACACACCCTGGAGCCCGTGTGCCACAACTAGAGAGAGAAAACCCACATGCCACAAGAAAAGATCCCACGTGCCTCAACAAAGAGATCCCGTGTGCCGCAACTAAGACCCAACGCAGCCAAAAAAAATGAAGGAAGGGAGGGAGGGAGAATAAAGATCAAATTACAGTTCAGTAAGAATTACGAACATTAAATATTGACTCCACTGACTCACTAAATGCCCATTCATTTGAAACCTAAGAAAATAGGAGGAAAAAAAAGACCTGAAAGAACTAAGAATTTGAATATGCAATCCTTTTATTAAAGAGCAATGGGGCATCTAATTATCTGAGGAATTGACAATTGTTTCAACTCATTTGCTATTTCAAAAAAATATATGCTAAGATTTTAATAAACTTGTTTTCTTACACTTTTTATAAGTTACATCTCATAGTTTAAAACAGCAGGGTACCTGTACTCATACACAAGGACAAAACAATCAGGTTATTTCTAAAGAAAATATGGCCATTTAAAAATAGAATAAATACTTGTTTTCTCTTATTATTACTCTAGGGTTTTTATATAGGGTGTTTTAGGTTAGTGCAACTGAGGCATTTTCTACCAAAGTACCATAAAAAGAATAAAACACTTACCCAGGAATTGGGGTAGGAAGGACATTAATAGCCGAAAAAGCTCTCCACAAGCTCAAGATGTATCTTAGAATTCTGTTAACTGAACATTCTACCCCACAATACAGTCATGTTTTTTAATATAAAATATTGCTCTAAATTATTTACCACTTACATTATATTTCTCTTAATATTTGAGTAAAATCAACCCTCAAGGAAGATGCACCACAAATCCAATGGCTTCCCAACTTACTGGCCTCTCAGCCTCAGTTTTAGAACTATAGCTATAGGAGTTTAGGTAATGAGGGGAGGACACAATGTTTTCTGATCAAATGAATCTTTCAAGAGACAACATAGGGCTTCCCTGGTGGTGCAGTGGTTGAGAATCTGCCTGCCAATGCAGGGGACAAGGGTTCGAGCCCTGGTCTGGGAAGATCCCACATGCCGCGGAGCGACTGGGCCCGTGAGTCACAACTACTGAGCCTGCGCATCTGAAGCCTGTGCTCCGCAGCAGGAGAGGCCACAATAGTGAGAGGCCCGCACACCATGATGAAGAGTGGCCCCCGCTCGCCGCAACTAGAGAAAGCCTTCGCACAGAAACGAAGACCCAACACAGCCAAAAATAAATAAATAAATTTATAAAAAAAAAAAAGAGAGACAACATACTACTGAGGATTGTTGAGGAGGGTGGAGTAAGGAGGCAACATAGAGAGTGAGTGGGCAATGTAAATGTACTCCACTGAAGAGCCAAAACTTTCTAAACTTAATAGTAAAGAAGGATTCATATTCTTTCATTATGTCCCATGAAATTAAATGCCACAAAATTATTTCAGTTTGCTTTCCTTCATTCACCTATTCCTTCATTCATCCATTCATTCATTCAACAAATATGTATTATGTCCCTTTCCATGCCAGACTGTGTCCTAGATACTAAAGATATGAAAACGAAACAGAAAATCCCTACCTTGAGGATCTCACAGTCTTGGGGGAAGGGATATGCAGTACAACAGAGTAAGAGCTATAAAAATAATTCTACACAGTGAGCACAGAGAGACCAACTCTTCCTAGGAGAGTTGCCAAAAAAAGGAAACATCAAATTTTTAAGAAGAGGCAGAAATGTAGTACATTGAGAACCACAGATGAAATGAACTGAAAAAGACTTTGAGCTCATTTAGGCCAATGTCTCATCTTAAAAACAAAAAAACCCTGAGGCCCAGATTGGTAAATGATCCTGCCAAATGGGGTGGAGCTCGTTAGAGGTGGTCTGAAGCCAGTGCTCATTGCACTTTAACAACTGCCAGCTCAGTCTTCAGCATTCTCTGGTTCATTTTCTAGCCTCTAGTCATTTTTTAAATCTTATATATAAAAATTTTATCCATCACAAAAACACTTAAATTTTTAACTTTAAGGTGATACAGTGCTTTTCCAGGAATATGTTTTTTCTTTAAAAAATTGTATTACAATTTTTTAATTTCACTGTCATGGAACCTATTGATCAAACTGAATAGCTTTTAACATTTTGGCACATGTACTTTACCTCTCCTTTTTTTCTTTCTTTGTTACCAAAAATTCTAAAGTAAATCCCTGACATGTCTATGTCATTTCAACCCCCAATACGTCTACGTTTATATCTGAAAAACAAGGACAATTTCTTACATCACTACAATATGGTCATACCTACAAAATTAACAATGATTCCTTAATAACATCTAATAGCCAATCAATATTTAAATTTCCTTATTTATCTCAAAAATGTCTTTTTATAGTTATTCCATTTAAAATATTTATTTTAAATATTTATTTCTACTTCACTACAAAACATTATTCAACAATCCTATTTTTCTTGCTTTTTACAAACTTCTATTCTGAACTTGTACTTTACTTACAAGGGTCTTACACATAAGTCATTAACTTCAGGCACACCTCCCCAACCCTTATCCCAGTATCTCCCCATATATATATATATATATAATTTTTTTTTTTTTGGCTGCGTTGGGTCTTTTTGGCTGCGTTGGGTCATGTTGCTGCATGCAGGCTTTCTCTAGTTGTGGCAAGTGGGGGCTACTCTTCATTGTGGTGCACGGGTTTCTCATCGTGGTGGCTTCTCTTGTTGTGGAGCACAGGCTCTCGGCATGCAGGCTTCAGTAGTTGTGACACGCAGGCTCAGTAGTTGTGGCTCACAGGCTTAGTTGCTCCACAGCATGTGGGATCATCCTGGACCAGGGCTTGAACCCGTGTCCCCTGCATTGGCAGGCGGATTCTTAACCACTGTGCCACCACGGAAGTCCCTCAATATATTTTTAAAACTTGAATAATTACTTCAGATATCCTTCCTGCTTTTTCATCCCAACTTACATAAGCTATGGCTCTCTTATTATTTTCTCTAGTCTAATAAAATTACAGTAAAACCCCATTAAAAAGGTCCCTTTTATATCACAGATAAAATCACGTTTCAGATTCAGATATACACACACACACACATATATACACACACACATACACACACACACACACACACACACACACATATGGCACTGTGTGATTCATGTAACTGCAATCATAATCCAATAAACCTAGATTTTCCTTCCCTGTCAATGCAAAAGTGAAAATTGAGTTTGCTTGTATCTGTATCCCTGATATGGCACCTTTCTTGGCCATATTTTCAAAAGCATAAATAACAGTTTCAAAAATGTCTGAAAATGTGCAACAAAGCAAATCCCAACAAATTTCAAAGAAATGAAATCATACAGAGTATGACTGATATCATACAGAGATGTTCTCTGACCACATTGCAACTAAGCTAAATGTCAATATTTTAAAAGATAACTTGAAAATTCCTAAATATTTTGGGGGAAAAAAATCTACCCTGGAAACAGAGGCAAGGTAAATCAGAGACCTACAGTGAACTGATCAAAATGTCCCACTGCTCACCATCTCATTTTTGGAAGCAGCTCCAACAACTCTGGACCTGAGTAAGCCCCAATAATTTTATGGCCCAATGGTGTCCTAAGAGGGAGATTCTGGACTTCTGCCTAATACAGCTAAGGGATATAGAAGAGGAGTCAAGTAATTAAAGAAATAGAAAAGATATGATCACGTTTGTATTTCTGGCTGGAGAAGTGGGTCTTTCTGCTTACATCTAGTTCATCAAGCAATCCAAGATTTATAAATATGTTATTCAGGTAGAAGATGTGAATTCAAATACTTATTTAGAACTTACAGTAATATGGTTCCCTTTTTCAATAAATTTATGCATTAAATGCATAAGGTAAGGATATGGAGAAGTATGTAAGGCATAGGTCCTGCCCTCAGGACCAAAGTCGAGAAACAATAAATGATGCACTGTGGCGGCAGTGGTGTTTTCAGTGTCTTTACTCCCCAGACAAAAAGGAATGTTTTCACTGTATTTATAAAATATGTACAAATTAAGACAAAATATTTAGTTCTGAATATATTGGATGAGTTTGTGAAGCCAGCAGTTATAATTAAACTTTATCTAGTACTTTTACTATTTAGGGCAAATACCAGAGCTATTCATGGATCCACTGATTCTGAGTTTGCTGTTTTTGTCTCTTCATTTCCTATCCTAAATTGTTCCCCTTATGTTCCCTGCTCACTGTAGAGAGGAATTTTAGCTCTTAAATCTCTGGGGCCAGATTCTCCCACTCCAGCTTCCCCTTCTGCACAGAATGCTTCATGCTTATGAAACACTCAGAGCCTGGGGAGAAAGGTGCTATACCCATGCAAAGTGTGGTTATTATTATTGATGTTTCTCATAAACCCTGATATTTAGAATGTCAAAAGTAATGTCAGACCCTAACAACAAAGCTTTTTCTCTTGGAAAGCTATTGCATTACGTTTGCTTTGATGTCAGTTATGTCTGTAATGTGTAAAACACCTCCATGTAGGCACAGCTCAGAGGCAAGCATGACTAGTCCAGAGGGCTAATAACAAAGACTTTATTTTCTGCCACATCCCACCAGTCAAGTAGTTCCCACAGTGGTTACCTGAGTCACTATGTACACATATAAGTTTATGCTAGCATGAGGAATAGGACTCAGGTTCGAAAGAGCAAGCCCTTCCAAAAGTCTCCTGATGATTAATCAGTCATTTCATTTCAGCATTTATTGAGATCCTATTATATGTGCACAGTGCTGTACTAGGTACTGAGGATAATAATATAAATATCTTTCTTGACCTCAAAGAGCTTAGAGAGTAATAAAAGAGACATAGATATAAATGAAGCAAAATGAAATAAGGAGTTTAAAAGATACATAAGCAAGTGCAAAAAAAAAGTACTGAAATTTACCTGGGGACACCAGAGAAGTCTCCATGGAAAGTGTAGTAGTTGAACTAAAAATAACAGTTCTAAAGTCAGAGAAGGGAAGAAAAAAGGAATTATAAACAAAGTCAAAAAAGCTTAAGAGTTACATAGTTCAGAATTATACTTTAAAAGAGAAAGAACATTGTACTTTAAGTTCCAAGACTACGGTTTTAGTTCCTGCCTCATCTCTGACTCTCTACAGAAACTTAATTGATAAGAAAAATGGGATTAGGGTTTACCTAATAGAGATGCTATTCAAAATCTTGAACATCTTGTATGGACAATGACCAATCAAAACGAATGTTGGCTATAATCAGTACAGACATTTTGCTGAATACCAATTAGCCTTACCTACATCTTTTTTTTTTCTGTCCTCCCCCTCTAGAATGTAGGTTCCTTGGGAGAAACCATTGTTAATCACCGTATTCTAAAAATGTACCAGGGATTTGTTTTAATCAGGTATGGTAAGACATGAAGACAGAGAAATGATCATCATGAAGGAAGAAGTTTATACTTGCAGACCCCTAGAAACAGGAGCGTTTCTAAAATACACCAATATAATAATATAATAATAATGGCACAAATGGTAACAATGATAATATTCAGAATGTCCTCAGAAACCCAATTTAGATCCAATAAGACTTAAAACTGGTCAAACCTGTCGAAAAGAATATTTATGATATTCTGATTAATTTTCTCCTCCCAGAGAGAAAACAAGGTTCTTTTCCTCTTCATAACTAGGCCTTTACACAGAGTACCTAGATTCATTCCTAGCCTCCCGTAATCCAGTGAGGAGGAAAATAGGAAGATACCCAGCTGACAGGGAAATAGTTAAGGTATCTCATCACTCCCGACAGAATTCTCCATATACGTAAAAGAAAGCGGGGGCAGGGATGTGGATGTCCCTGTAGCAGCTGGCAGGACCCCATGGAATGAGTCTTGCTTTGGTAATTCTGCTGACATCTCTCCGCAGGTACAGCAGTAGCAGCACCAAGATCCCGAACTGGTCTTGTTGCCTCAAGCTGCCTCGGGGAAATGGTCAAAGAAACTCAATTTTTAAATCTCAACTATTACAACTTTTCAAGAGTGTCTAGACATTTAGAGGCCATGCTGTCCAGGCCCAAATAAGCCAATAATGCCTGTTAAGTACACTGCTAAGAGCTAATGACCCTGTGACATTTCAAACAGTTTCACGTCTACATTCAAACTGTTGCAATATAATCAAGTTGTACAAACCTGTCTCACATTTAAGGCCTATGAGCTTCAGCTAATGAAGGAGACAGTTTGACAACTAAAAGGAAAAAATCTTGTTACAAATTGGCAGATGTAAGAGGAGTCAAAGTCCTGAAAAAAAAAAATTGTTTCAAGACCTCTACTGGTAAAGATCCTGAGGTTACCACTACAACCACAACCTTTATCAAGTTTTTGGTGATTCTCTAAGGGTTATTACACTAAACTTGAGGAATACAATATCTCAAGTTAACATACCTAGATGAGACTTTTTTGTAATTTTTATTTTTTTATTGAAGTAGAGTTGACTGACAGTGTTTCAGGTATATAGAAAAGTGATTCAGATACACATAGATATATGCTATAGGTATGTATTCTTTTCAGATTCCATTATTAGTTACTACAAAATATTGAATATAGTTCCCTGTGCTATACAGTAGGTCCATGTTGGTTATCTATTTTATATATAGTAGTGTATATCTATTAATACCAAATTCCTAATTTATCCCTCTCCCACTTTCCCCTTTGGTAACCATAAGTTTGTTTTTTATATCTGTGAGTCTATTTCTGTTTCGTAAATAAGTTCATTTGCAACATTTTTTTAGATGCCACATATGAGTGATATGTATGTATGATATTTGTCTTTCTGTGTCTGACTTACTTCAGTTAGCATGACAGTCGCTAGGTCCATTCATGTTGCTGCATATGGCATTATTTCATTATTTCAATCCTTTTTATGTCTGAGTAATATTCCATTGTATAATATGTACAACATCTTCTTTATCCATTCATCTGTTGATGGACATTTAGATTGCTTTCATGTCTTGGCTGCTGTAAATAGTGCTGCTGTGAACACTGGGGTGTATATGTCTTTTCAAGTTAGAGTTTTTCCCTGATATATACCCAGGTGTGGGACTGTAGGATATATGGTAACTCTGTTTTTAGTTTTTTAAGGAAACTCCATACTGCTCTTCATAGTGGCTGTACCAATTTACATTCCCACCAACTGTGCAGGAGGGTCCCCTTTTCTCCACATCCTCTCCAGCATTTATTATTTGTAGATTTTTTTAAATAAACTGATTTATTTTTAATTTTGGCTGTGTTGCGTCTTTGCTGCTGTGAGTAGGCTTTCTCTACTTGCGGCAAGCGGGGGCTACACTTTGATGTGGTGCGTGGGCTTCTCATTGCAGTGGCTTCTCTTGCTGTGGAGCACAGGCTCTAGGTGTGCGGGCTCCAGTAGTTGTGGCACACAGGCTCAGTAGCTGTGGCTCACAGGCTCTAGAGCGCAGGCTCAGTAGTTATGGCGCACAGGCTTAGTTGCTCCATGGCATGTGGGATCTTCCCGGACCAGGGATTCAACCTGTGTCCCCTGCACTGGCAGGCAGATTCTTAACCACTGCACCACCAGGGAAGTCCCTAATTGTAGACTTTTTGATGATGATTATTCTGACTGGTGTGAGGTGATACCTCATTGCGGTTTTGATTTGCATTTTTCTAATAATTAGCAATGTTGAACATCTTTTCATGTGACTGTTGGCCACCTGTATGTCTTAATAATTAAAGATTTATATACTCTATTCCCCAGAAATCCTACTTTTAAGAATGTTCTTACAAGAAAAAAAAAGAGAGAGGGAGCAAAAAACTCATATCAACGAAGTTCATGACCACAGTATTTATAACAACAACAAAAACACATTGAAACCAACCTTAATACTAACAACTAAAATAAGTAATATATCAATTCAATGTAATATAATCCAGCTATTACTACTCAGTCATTACGAGTTTCAAGTCTTACAGTACCCTGATAATACAATGAAAATAACAACTTCACTGCACTGTTTTCAAAAAACATCTCATACTTTATGATGAAAAATTGTGAGGGACCTCCCTGGTGGTCCAGTGGTTAAGACTCCACGCTTCCACTGCAGGGGGCATGGGTTTGATCCCTTGTCGGGGAACTAAGATCTCTCATGCCACACAATGCAGCCAAGAAAAAAAAAATGTGCAAGAATGGGAGAGAAGCGGTAACAGTCAAATGTTCTCATTTGGCTTAATGTTTACTCTTGTGACTTCATCTATAGAGGATATCTCCCTCACACTCAGTATCAATATAACACATAGATACTTTGGGTCAAAACTAAGACAGGGCATGTAACTAAATAAACTATGTTAGGTACAGCAATGATTTTAAGTCATTGTGAACACTATTAAGGATGACTATAACCTTCACTTTAATTACCTCCAAAAGAAAAATGAGGGCTTCCCTGGTGGTGCAGTGGTTGAGAGTCTGCCTGCCGATGCAGGGGACACGGGTTCGTGCCCCGGTCCGAGAAGATCCCGCATGCAGCGGAGTGCCTGGGCCCGTGAGCCACGGCCGCTGAGCCTGCGCGTCCGGAGCCTGTGCTCTGTGCTCCGCAACGGGAGAGGCCACAACAGTAAGAGGCCTGCCTGCGTACCACAAAAAAAAAAAAAAGAAAAAGAAAAATGAACTTTCATTTCTAGAAGTATGGTGGGCTAGATACCTGTCTGACCTCCTAATGTAAACATTAAAATTCTGATAAAGTATTAAAATCTCCTTTTTAGAGGAATCAATGACCTGGCAAGATATTAAAGAATATTCAGAAGTCAAAAACTAAGTAAACATGGGAATCAAGAGAGTAAATGTAGCACTGAAATCTACTCTTCTCTTGACAGTACAGTCAGCCCTCCATATCTTCAGGTTCCACATCCGCAGACTCAAGCAAACTCTGATAAAAAATATTCAGGGGCTTCCCTGGTGGCGCAGTGGCTGAGAGTCCACCTGCCAATGCAGGGGACGCGGGTTCATGCCCCAGTCCGGGAAGATCCCACATGCCGCGGAGCGGCTAAGCCCGTGAGCCATGGCCACTGAGCCTGTGCGTCCGGAGCCTGTGCTCTGCAATGGGAGAGGCCACAACAGTGAGAGGCCCGCATACCGCAAAAAAAAAAAAAAAAATCCCAGAAAGTTCCAAAAAGCAAAACTTGAATTTGCCAAACACACAACTATTTACATAGCATTTACATTGTATTTACAACTATTCATATAGCATATACATTGTGTTAGGTATTACAAGTAATCTGGAGATGATTTAAAGTATACAGGAGAATGTGAGTAGGTTCTATGTAAATACTACACTGTTTGATACAAGGGACTTGGGCACTTTCAGATTTTGGTATCCTCAAGGGGGTCCTAAAACCAATCCCCTGAGGACATCAAAGGATGACTGTATATGCCTAATTAAATGACCCTGAGCTGAGATTTTCACAGCCTGTTAGGAGCTGAGAGAGAGAAGAAAAAGATCAGGGCGTGCACAAGGTATAAAGCATAATAAATGATTCTGCCAATAAAGATGAGACCACAAAGCACTACACCTCCTGTGTAAAGTTACACTAAAAATGATCCCAATCCCCTTCCTCCACGCCTCCAAAGAGAAATGCAGGGAAAATCTCCTGACCTTAGTGTAAAATAAATGAAAGTGGAAAAAAAATCCCGAGTATTAATATCCATAACAACTTTCTCATGGTCTGCATCCTGAATTCATACTACCTAGGTGGTCTGAAAAGCTTCAAGCCAAGAATTTAAAGTGGTCCCAGACATACAACAGAAGCAAATATAAATCCTCTTTGAAGCAACCCACCTTCAAGGTAGGTCTTAAAGAATTCCCACTATTCTACGAAATATCAACTCCCAGTCACCAAAATTCACAAAACACACAAGAAAACAAGGCACTGTAAGAAACAGCAGATATAACTGACAACAGAATCAAATGTATGAAAACTTCAGATATCAGAATATCAATCACAGAATATAAATATTTTAGTATCTTTAGTAAAATAAGAGAATTAAAATGAGTAAAAACCAAGAGAAAATAAATTATAACTAAACTGTTGAAAAATAAACAAATACATAATAATTGAAATTTAAAACTCAATGAGTAAGTTCTATAGTAGATTAAGAACTAAAGAGTTAGTGAGCTAGAAGATATATTTCAATAATTTGTCCAGAATGCTGCAGAATCATGTATCTACATATCTGGACAAGGAAACAGAACATATAAAAGAAAGGTTAAGAGATATGTAATACAGACTGAGAAAGTCTTACATGCATGAAATGAGAATGACAGAGGATAAGTTATATTCAAAAGTACATTCTTCAGACAGAGGAAAGTAATCTCAAATGGAAGGTCTTACATGCAAGGAAAACGGTAGATACGTGATTAAATTTAAGCAAACACCGATACTTATAAAGTAGCAATATTAATGTTTTGTGGAACTAAACAAAAAAGATAAAATTATAATACATGACAACAACAGCATATAAATCAAAGCATGCAAGTCAGGAGTGCTGTGATAACAGTTAAAATATTCTAAGGACTCTGTATGTTTAAGAAAAGGGGTAAAGATAGTAATTAATGTTAGATTTTTATAAGTTAGAATTCAAAAGCTAATTCTAGAGTGACTACCAAAATAAAAATAATAGAGTATAAAATTTCCTAATAGGGGAGAAATTGAACGAGAAAAAAATATGCAATTGATTCAGAGGAGAAAAAAGAAAGAAATATACAAAAGGTAGAACAAATAAAAATCACTAAATAAAATTGTTAAAAATAAAACTATATCAGTAATTTAAATAAATATGAAAGGACACATAGGATCAATTATACTAACAATGAACATACCAATACTGAAATTAAAAACACAATACAGGGACTTCCCTGGTGGCACAGTGGTTAAGAATCCACCTGCCAATGCAGGGGACATGGGTTCGATCCCTGGTCCAGGAAGATCCCACATGCTGCAGAGCAACTAAGCCCGTGCACCACAACTACTAAGCCTGCGCTCTAGAGCCCGCGAGCCACAAGTACTGAGCCCATGTGCCAAAACTACTGAAGCCCGTGCGCCTAGAGCCCATGCTCTGCAACAAGAGAAGCCACCGCAATGAGAAGCCCGTGCACTGCCACGAAGAGTAGTCCCCGCTAACTGCAACTAGAGAAGTCCACAGGCAGTAAAAAAGACCCAACGCAGCAAAAAAACAAAAACAAAAACAAAAAAACACAATACAATTTATAATCACTCCAAGGAAAATTAAATACTTACATATACACTTAACATATACAGGATCTATATGCTAAAAATGCTAAAAATTACAAAATACCCATTTTAAAAAGTCAAAGAAAACTTAAATTGAGAGAAATAGCATGTTCATGAATTGGAAGACTCAATATAGTAATAAGCATGTCAAATCTCTCCAAATTGGACTATAGTTTAATGCAATTCATACCAAAAAACTAGTAAGATTTTTTTCACAGGCAAGATTATTCTAAAATCTACATGGAAAGGCACAGGCCTCAGAAGAACTAAAACAATCTTGACAAAAAAGAATGAGAACAAAGAAGTGGGAGAAAGTACTCTGTCTATATGAAGGTTTACTATATAGCAGAGTAATCAAGACAGTGTGATATGGGCCGAGGGACAGACACATAAATCAGTGGAGCAGAATAAAAGACTCGGAAACAGACCCACACAAACATGCTATACTGACTTTCGACAAAGGCACAAAATCAATTCAATAAAGGAAGGATAGCCTTTTCAATAAATTATGCCAGAACAATTGCACATCCACAAGCTAAAAAGAGAGAGAGAGAGAGAACCTCGACCTAAGTTCCACACCTTACACAAAAATTGACTCAAAATGGATCACAGGCAAACATAAAACGTAAACCTTTTAGAAGAACACATAGGAGAAAATTATCAGGATCTGGGGCTAAGCCAATAGTTCTCAGACTTGACACCAAATACATGATCCATTAAAAAAAAACTGATAAATTGGGCCTCACTGAAATTAAAAACTTTTGCTCTGTGAAAGCCCATGTGAAGAAGATGAAAAGACAAACTACAGACCAGGAGAAAATATTTGCAAACCACATATCTAACAAAGGACTCATATCTAGACTATATAAAGCACTCTTAAAATTCAACAGTAAAAAAGAAACAATACAATTAGAAAATGAGCAAAAGATGAACAGACATTTAACTGAAGAGGGCATACAGATGAAAAATAAGCACATGAAAAGATGTTCATGATCATTAACCATTAGAGAAATTTATATTAAAACCAAAATGAGATACTACTACACACAAATCATAATAACTAAAATAAGAAATAACATCATCAGATGCTGGCAAGGAGGCAGAGAAAGTAGTTCATGCATACATTACTGCTGAGAACGTGAAATGGTACAACCACTTTAAAAAACAGTTGGACAGTTGTTTTTTTTTAAACTAAACATGCAACAATCATAAAGCCACTAACTGTACTCCTGGGCATTTATGCCGGAGAAATGAACATTGTTTTCATGCAAGGACCTGAATGTGAATGTTTATAAGCAGTTTTACTTGTAATTGCTAAAAAACTGGAGTCAGTGGGTGAATGATTAAAGAAATTGTGATATATACATAGCATGAATACTACTCAGCAATCAAAATTAACAGACTATTGATACACACAGCTTGGATGAGTCTCCAGGGAATTATGCTGAATTAAAAAAAAAACCAATCCCCAAAAGATTACATAACGTATATTCTATTTACATAACATTTTTGAAATGACAAAATTTTAGAAATGGAGGACAGATTAGTGATTACCAGATGGTAAAAAGTGGCAAGGGGAGGGAGAAAGGTGGTGCAGTTATAAAAGGCAAGAGGAAGGATCCTTGTGGTGTTGGAAATATTGAGTATCTTCAACAGTGGTAATGGATACACTGAATTTACACACCCACACATGCAAATACAATTAAAACTGAGGAAATTTGAATAAAATCAGTGGCTTACATTAATCTCTTGGTTGTAATATTATATCATAGTTTTGCAAAAGGTTACCATTGGGGGAAAATGGACAAAGTGTTCACAAGACCTCTCTGTATTATTTCTTACAACTGTATATGAATTTACAATTATCTTTAAAAAAAGACATTAATTAAATACAATAGCATCAAGAAATATAATGTGCCTAAAAACAAACATATAGATCAGTGGAACACAATACAGAACCCAGAAATAAACCCACACACCTAAGGTCAATTAATCTTTGACAATTCTTGCCTCTCCATCAGAGGCAAGAATATACAGTGGAGAAAAGACAATCTCTTCAGCAAGTGGTGTTGGGAAAGTTGGACAGCTGCATGTAAATCAATGAAGTTAGAACACACCCTCACTTCATACACAAAAATAAACTCAAAATGGCTTAAAGACTTAAACAGAAGACATGACACCATAAACTCCTAGAAGAGAGCATAGGCAAAACATTCTCTGACATAAATCGTACCAGTGTTTTCTTAGGTCAGTCTCCCAAAGCAATAGAAATAAAAGCAAAAATAAACAAATGGGAACCTAATGAAACTTACAAGCTTTTGTACAGCAAAGGAAACCATAAACAAAATGAAAAGACAACCTACAGACTGGGATAAATTATTTGCAAATGATACAACCAACAAGGGATTAATCTCCAAAATATACACACAGCTCATACAACTCAACAACAAAACAACCAACCTTATCAAAAACTGGGAGAAGACCTAAACAGACACTTCTCCAAAGAAGACATACAGATGGCCAACAGGCACACGAAAAGATGCTCAACATCGCTAATTATTAGAGCAATGCAAATCAAAACTACAGTAAGGTATCACCCTCACACCAGTCAGAATGGCCATCATTTAAAAGTCTACAAATAACAAACCCTGGAGAGGGTGTGGAGAAAAGGGAACCCTCCTACACTGTTGGTGGGAATGTAGGCTGGTGCAGCCACTATGGAAAACAGTATGAGGTTCCTCAAAAAACTAAAAATAGAGTTGCCATATGATCCAGCAATCCCACTCCTGGGCATATATCCAGACAAAACTATAATTCAAAAAGATACATGCACCACTATGTTCATAGAAGCACCACTCACAACAGCCAAAACATGGAAACAGCCTAAATGTCCATCAACAGATGAATGGATAAAGAAAATGTGGTGCATATACACAACAGAATACTACTCAGACATAAAAAGGAATGAAATAATGCCATTGCAGCAACATGGATGAACCTAGAGATAATCATACTAAGTGAAGTAAGTCAGAAAGAGAAAGACAGATACCATATGATATCACTTTTACGTGGAATCTAAAATATGACACAAATGACCTTATCTACAAAACAGAGACAGACTCACAAACAAAGAGAACAGACTTGTGGTTGCCAAGGGGGAGGCCTGGTAGGAGACGGATGGATTGGGAGTTTGGGATTAGCAGATGCTAACTATTATATATAGAATGGATAAACAACTTGGTCTTACTGTAGCACAGGGCACTATATTCAGTATCCTGTAATAAACCATAATGGAAAAAATATAAAAAACAATGTACTTATATGTATAACTGAATCACTTTGCTGTACAGCAGAAATTAACACAACATTGTAAATTAACTAACTTCAATAAAATTTTTAAAAAGAAATATAATGTACCTACTATAACTCTAAACAATGTCTAAGATTCTTATGGAGAAATTATAAAATTTTGTTGATACTAAAGAACTACTACATAGAGCTATATCTTATACTCATGGATTGGAAGACTTAAGTTCATAAAGATATAAAGACTCAATGCTATTCCAATCAAAATCTTAACAAGATTTCTTGTGGAAACAGGCTGATTCTAAAAGTTGTATAAAGAGAACCAAGACATTTTTAAGGAGGAAAAACAAAATGAGGAGATTTACCTTACCGGATATGAGATGGTATACTGATAAAGCTAAGACAGTTAAGACAGTGGAGTTGGCAACACAAACAGACAAAATAACCAGCAGAATAAGATAACCCAGAAACAGACTTCATTTTTGACAGAAGTAGCACTGCACACCATAGGGGAAAAAAACCTTCTGTTTTCAAAGAACACCACAGAAAGAGTAAATAGATGAAGCACATACTGGGAGAGTTACTTGTAATACCCACTAAGTGACCAAAAAAAGTTGTACCCAGAATATATAAAGAATCACCATAAATCAATAAGAAAAAGGCATAAAACCCAATAGAAAACTAACAGTCCAGTGGTTAAGACTCCATTCTCCCAGTGCAGGGGCCACAGGTTCAAGCCCTGGTCCGGTCCAGGAACTATGCTGCATGGTGCAGCAAAAAAAAACAAAAAAAAAAAAGAGGGCTTCCCTGGTGGCACAGTAGTTGGGAGTCCGCCTGCCGATGCAGGGGACATGGGTTCGTGCCCCTGTCCGGGAAGATCCTGCATGCCGCGGAGCGGCTAGGACCGTGACCCATGGCCGCTGAGCCTGTGCGTCTGGAGCCTGTGCTCCGCAACGGGAGAGGCCACAACAGTGAGACGCCCACATACCACAAAAAAAAAAAAAAAGAAGGAAATGACCTTGTATCACAAGCTGAGGTATTTGTTTATACTGATTATTAAGCATCCTGAAGTATGATTAATAAATCATCTACATAGAGAAATAAACTTATTTTTAACAAAAATGGTCCTTGGCATGACTCTATTTATACTGTTGCAGTGAGTTTATTCCACAAACCAGTTTTCTAACACATTCAGTCTCAGGACAGCTTGGCAGCCCCTGAAACTCAGCAATAAACTGTCTGGTAAATTAATATGGAAGACACAAACTACTAAGTAAATTATGAATATGTGATAACTTTCCTCCTTTCAAAATAATGAAGTCACCGAAAAATATTTTTCTGTATTTTCCAAATTATCTATTACACTATAAGGAAAAACTTAATTTTTAAAGTTTAACAAGAATTAGAGCTAAGGTTTCCTAGGGAGTCAAATGTTTATCAAATATATATATATATATATATATATATATATATTGCTTTTTGTAAAGGTCTGTGAAAAGTATTGTTACTCTCTTAGAAGAGGTCAAGAATAAATAACACAACATGCATTGAGTTGCTGTGTACTATAATTAAAGATAGTGGTATGCTGGTAAATGGTTAACAGTTCTATTGGTGGGGAGGGCGGTCTTGATTTGTAGTATTTGCCAATTTCTCTATTGTGAATACTCCCACTACAGCCAATTACAAAATACCAATTTGAAGTTACTAAATGTGGAGTTGGGAAGAAATGCCCAGTAGCACATCATTATCTAGTATTTTTACCATACATATATAATAGATGTAAATAACCTTAAGGGCATAGATAACAATAAAATGTAGCACAATAATTGGGAAGTGATGTTTGAGCACATATTACCTTTGTTTTTAGTATAGCTTATTTTAATGTAAGTTTATGTGATTTTAATAATCACTGTGTTTAACAACAGGCTGGCAAAATTCCTGAAACTTTGTTGCAGCTTACCAGGATTAGTCTGCACTCTAGTTGATGTCCCCAAACTGGTACAACAATTAAATGACATGAACATGATTATATTGTATATACATTCCTATACACTTATGACCTGAACATGATTAAATGACATGAACATGATTATATTGTATATACATTCCTATACACTTATGACCTGTACATAAGAAAGTGTTACAAAATTCTCCTTTAAGGTAACTGCTTGGTAAAGTACGTACACAATGCAATAACAGCAATGTTAGTGAACTGTTTTGCAGACACCAGATTTAATTTTCAGAATTTACCCCTTAGTCCAGACAGATCAGACTGAGCTTTTAACAGAGAATTTCTGGATTCTTAACAAAGCCATATAGCAGGCCTGAAAAAACTCCACTATCATTCACACTCTGTCTAGTCGGTGAATGAGACACAAGGTAGGAAAGGAAAAGGGGGAAAACAGAGACTCCCAAAGGATCCCTTCCACAATTAATTATGCAAATCACAAGTAATTTAGACACTAAAAATTTAAGATTGATTGAAAGGCTTGCTCAAATTGCTTTAACTGTGATTCATAACCAATCACACAAATTCATGTGTTGTGTAAAAGAAAAAAAATTAGAGAGATGTAGAATGGAATAAGATTACCTTAATTTAAATGTAAAAGACATGGTTGCTGATATATGAGTCTCTTACACTGTTAGCACTAGCCCATCAGATGTTAACAAAATCTGATATGCAACAGTTTTACATATCCCCTTGTGGGAGAAAGATCAACTTGTGATCTGCTTTATAAATCAGCTACAGTGTTAGAGTTAGGCTACTGTAGCTAAATGGCTTTTAGATATGCTTCCTGTTTTAAGCTACCATATTTACAAATGAAAGCATTTTCAAACCACGGCTTTTAATATAATTTGCATATTTAGTAATACATTGATTAAAATTAAACACGGATTATTGCAATTTATTTCAGAAACAGATGGGATGCATTAAGTGAAAAGCCAGAGCTTTTAAACAGAACAGACTCACTGGCTGACTACTGATGAATGATGAATACAAAAACTTTGTAAATTGGCAAAAAGGGAAAAAAACCCTTTGCGCCCATTTCCTTTCAAGGCTTTCCTGACAAGTGATTCCGTGAAATTAGTAATCAAGTTAATTTAAAATGAATAATGTATATCAAAGGTATGCATCAGCTTAATGAGAGCAGATTTCTCAACAACAACAAAAAAATGCTTCCACAAACTTTAAATCTTCCTCATCTGCAGCGCTTGTGTCCTCAGGTTTTCCTAATTAAATATGGATTTGACAGGGTTCACCAGCAGATGGCATTCTTCCATTACATACACTCCTGCTGGATTGCTTTGATTTCAGTTTCATGAAACTTCACCAGCTAGTGTAAATTAACCATGAATTTACTCAATGGTAGAGTTGGCTGGGCCCAGTAACTTGTTTCTAAAATGGCATATTCTCAAAATAGTCTTGGTCACTGTGAACCTGATCAGACTATAAATAGTATTTCATTTTTTCCTCTGCTCTCTGTATCCACTGCTTTGTTGAATATCATTCACAAAAGCACATTTGTTAAGCTAATGTATATATCCCTAATGTTAACCCCTTGTCAGTTATTTCATCAAAGGGAGAAGAACTAAGCTTTTGCCTTGCCCCACCCCCATAGTAGTGGATATAATTCAATTAGATCACAGTAATATGCTAGTTCCATTGTGAAAATAATTTTTGCATATAAACTTTTCATTTTTGTAAAGCATAGGCATATTCCAAGGTAATTTAGCAAAATCTGGCTTCATCTGCTAGGCTATCCAATTATTCTTATTAACCAAGGCAATTATTTCTCAGAATGCCATAAAAGAAAACCCATCAAATAGGTAAAAGATTTATAATTTAATTTTGAAACATTTTTCCTCTTGGATTTTTTTTTGGAGTTAGAGGTGAAAAGGGAATTTGACCCCTAACATTTAAATAATGTTTATATTATTCAAAATCTTCAGTGGACAGTACAGAAATCCTATTAATATTTAGTCTCAAATTCAGTTGAACTGGGATGCTGAAAGTAAAGTTGTACTGAAGTTCAGACTAGTCCTAATACTTCCTATCTAATATAAATGCTAATTATAAACTCTCAGAATAAGCAAAACTGGGTAATTTAACACAAAAATTGCTTCTCTCATACTGGATCAAAGGCACATACTTGGGCTTCCCTGGTGGCGCAGTGGTTGGGAGTCCGGCTGCCGATGCAGGGGACACGGGTTCGTGCCCCAGTCCGGGAGGATCCTACATGCCGCAGAGCGGCTGGGCCTGCACGTCCGGAGCCTGTGCTCCGCAGCGTGAGAGGCCCGCGTACCGCAAAAAAAAAAAAAAAAAAAAAGGCACATACTTCAAGAAAGCAAATGAAAACTAGTTTTATATAAAGTTTCTGATGATTTTGTTTCTTAAAAGCACACATGAATAGCAAAAACAAAGAAGAATTTTTCCATCAAAATCCTGACTACAGTAACAGCATGCTGGGAAATGTAAACTATTACCAAAAATTATCTCCAGCTTTTTCGAAGTTTGATTAAATACTCAGAAGTATTTAAAAGGTCAGTTCCCAGTCTCATTGCTATGGATTACTCTAACATGAAATCTCTGTCACCTATTGTGAGTTGTGAAAATCCCCCTGTATCCAATGTGTTTTGTTTGGATTGAGATGGCATGCAGTTGACGGCTGTGACCTTCATGGTGGCTTAGATCCCTGGCTGGCACTGATTTTTGATTTAGTGCCGATCTGCTGCGCTTGTCACAGGCTGCAAGGTGCTTTCCATGCACTAATGGAACAGCTCAAGGGCAGAGGGGCCCTGTAAACGTCTATCTCTCACAAACCACAGGCTAAATAGAGAAGTGAGTTTTCTACATGAGAATGACAGACTATGAGATTACATGCAGGAGGAAATACAAAGTTTTAAAACCTGCTCTGAGTTCATAAAATAACAAGCATTTGCAAAGTACAAACTCTAAGGTTATTCTGCCTGCTAATGAATATGTATCTGTACTGTTAAAATGGAATATTTAACACAAATACTGATAATATATCTTCATTTGGTGGCAGGGAACTAACAATCAGTTGGTATGTCCTTTGGTTCAACTATAGTTGCTAATAAATTCTGCTACTTAACGATGTCTTCAACAGAAAATTGTGTATGTCCGAATTTTTTCCTTTTAAGAAAACACAAAATGGTATGATAATTGTTATAGGAAAAGACAATTTAGAGACAAAATATAACATCTTGGCCTATGTGTCTTTTTGCCTAGGCATCTTGACCACCGAAGGCTGTTTCGGATACGCAGTTTAAAACACACACACACACACACACACACACACACACAAACACACACACACACACACACGTGAATTTTGCCTTCTAAATCTACAGGTTACTTGCTCTGGCTTAGGTGAGAATAATTCATGCCAAGAGGCTAGTAAACACATTGGTAGTACATCTATAACTTACCAAATCATATTCATCCTTCAAGACTCAGCTCAAATGAGCAATTCTTGATTCCCCCAAGAAGTAATTTCTCCTTCCTTGAACTTCTTACTAATATCTGATTTGTGCATTTTTTACTGTTATTATTGCTCTTTACCTTTATAATAGATATTCTCTCATTTCCTGCAACAGACTATAAGCTCCTTAAGAGCAAATACCACTTCTATTTTATTTTTTTAAATAAATTTATTTATTTATTTATGGCTGCGTGGGTCTTGGTTGCTGCACACGGCAAGCGGGGGCTACTCTTTGTTGCGGTGTGCTGGCTTCTCATTGTGGTGGCTTCTCTCGTTGCAGAGCACAGGCTATAGGCGCGCAGGCTTCAGCAGTTGTGGCACTCAGGCTCAGTAGCTGTGGTTTGCAGGCTCCAGAGCACAGGCTCAGTAGTTGTGGTGCACGGGCTTAGTTACTCTGAGGCATGTGGGATCTTCCCAGACCAGGGATCGAACCCGTGTCCCCTGCATTGGCAGGTGGATTCTTATCCACTGCACCACCAGGGAAGCCCCCCTATTTTATTTTTATAACCATCACTTTACCTAGCCCTGTGCCTGACATAAGTGCTCAATATGTTTTTGCTGAATGAACGAATGATAAATACATGACTACAACATGGTAGCAGTCTCTAATTTGATGAAATTTTAAAGCTATCAGACTTCATCATTAACTTTAATGCCTAGCTGACTTCCTAAATCTCCACTTCTTCAATCACCACACACAGGTGAATGGACCCTCAAACACTCAGAAATCTCACTTTGGAGTTTCTGATTTCTTATTCTGACTCCCATCTGCAAAACCACATGCTAGACCTTATTCTCATCTAAGACAGATCTACAGCCAAGATCACCAAACCAACACTCCTCTACACATACTATTCAGATCCCTTATATGTATAATATCCCTAGATTCCTTCACCTGACCATGTGGTAATTCAAATGATATAAACTCCACCCATCTCTGACAAATCTTTGAAACCATCCCATGAGATGCCTTCTCAGTATATTCAGCTACTTTCACTGAAACTTGGATACATTAATTCACCAACTCTTTATTGAATGCCTACTATGCTCCAGGCGCTAAAAGTTAATTAGGATATAGTGCTGTGCACCCTCAGGAGGTACTGGGCAGTGTGCCATGGAATACCTGAAGCCACTAAAAAAAAGGGGATACATCTTATTGGATAGGGAAATTAAGTAATTTAAAACATTATTTTTATATTAAAATAAGCACAGATAATGTAAGGAATAGAATGCAAAATTTACATGAATTTTTAAACCACAAGAATTCAAAAAGTTCCCACTTTCAGTAGACTGCTTCTGATGCCCCTGCATATTCACATTTCTTCTGCCATTCAAGACAATGCAGTTGAAATTTTTCAATAAATTGTATGAAAGAACACATATTTTGGAATAATGAAGTCTTGATTAGAATCCTAATTACTCCTCTTTCTAATTATATTTCACTGGGTGAGCTACTCAATCACTATGTACCTAACTGTTCCTATCTATAAAAATGTACATATTAACACCTACCTTCTGGGGCAATTGTAAAGATTAAATAAGTTAAACAAGTTAATACTTGTACAGTGCAAAGACAGCACCTACTACCTAATGACTTTTTTCTCCTTCCCACTTCCTTCCTTTGGGAACTTTACTCATCCCCTAAAAGAGACCTACCAAATCCTGATGTCCTTATTTCGCAAGTCTGCTGCTTCAAATCCTTGCACTTGAACCACTGGACAACTGATATAATAATTTAACCATCAAATTGCATTCTTTCACAATAAATTCATATTCTGTGTGTAGAATAGCCCATTAAGCCTTCATGGATACTGTTCAGATGATCTACATAGTTTTGTCACTACTTTTTCAACTTTCAAAAGCCTCCAAGTTCAATCATCTCACATTCTAAATAGCCTAACTACTTTGTCTCCCTTGCTGGCTGAAACCATTTTACTGCCTCTCTCTCCAGTGGAGAGGTATCAAACCCAGCTTCTACTCTTAGCACTCATCTCTCGTCTTTCTACACTTATTCCCCCCTAGTGGGAGCATTCATTCTAATGGCTTCAATCACCAACACTATGCCAGCGGCCTCAAAATCTTTGTCTCCAGTCCTGACCTTTGATTTGTGCTTCAGTCTTCAGGTTCTACTTGGGTCCAGGACAATGCTCTGTTAAATGAACTGCCATCTACTCAAGCTCAACTGGCTCACAACTTATCTCAGCATACCTTCCTTCAAACTACCTGTCATCCTCAGAGTGGAAACTCTGAAGTAATCATTGACTTTTCTCTCTTTTTTAGTCCTCTATAATTAACCTACCACCAGTTTCTTTCCTTTTTAAGACATCATTCACATCTGAATAGTCCTTTCAACTCCCACTGCTGTGGCTCTAGTCCAGGGCCTCATGCCCAGAGAGTTTCGACATAAAACTCAGATTTAGATGAGGAAATAAACACAGAGAGGTTAAGTAACTTACCAGCTTTACACAGTTCACCAGTGGAAGAGTTGAAATTCAAAGACTGGTAGTCCTTCCAAAGCTTAAGTTCTTAACCAACAAACCACAGAATCATAGAACGTTAGCACCACAAGGGGCTTTAGTGGCCATCTAGCTCATCTGCTTATTATTAAGAAGATATTTTTCTATTTATTAATCTTTATTTTTGTTTATTTAAAGGTATCAGAGTCTTCCCTGGTGGCACAGTGGTTAAGAATCCGTCTGCCAAAAAATATACAAATCAATTTTCACTGCAAAGTAAAGGAGCTGCTACAGTGGAGGATTCCTGGACTGAATGTCAATATTATGACATAGTATGAGTGTGTTTCATGTTTGGTAATTGCAATCATTGTTGCTTTTGTTGTGGTCATCCATTTACAATGCTTGGTGTCAGTTTATTTATCTCTTGTAAAAGTAAAATACAGTGTGTGTGAAAAAATAAAGAAACAAACAAAAAAAATTTGCTTAGACCAAGGAATCTTTTAAGGAATTTTGGACCCTGAATTTCTTTTGGAAACTTTCCAATTCCAATAAAAAACAACCAATCAACCAAACAAACCAACAAAAAAAGAATCCGTCTGCCAACGCAGGGGACACGGGTTCGAGTCCTGGTCCGGGAAGATCCCACATGTTGCGGAGCAACTAAGCCTGTGCGCCACAACTACTGAGCCTGCGCTCTAGAGCCAGCGTGCCACAACTGCTGAAGCCCATGCGCCTAGAGCCCGTGCTCCGCAACAAAAGAAGCCACCACAATGAGAAGCCCATGCACCGCAACGAAGAGTAGCCCCCCCTTTGCTACAACTAGAGAAAGCCCGTGCGCAGCAACGAAGACCCAACAGAGCCAAAAATAAATAAATAAAAGCATCTGTTCTCTATTCACTTTCCTGTATGTCCTGTAGGTCTCTCTGCATCTCTGCTTATATTGATACTACATAACTCTTTGGATGACTCTAAATGTATACATATTAGTTGCAGTGATGAGTACCAACAAAATCTATGACAAATAAAAATCGCCACTGAATCAAACTGTCCACTTTGAAAGGGCATTAAAGCAGGCCAAGACATATTTCATTAGAGGGTTTCCTTTTCAGTAATTTTGGGCCTCTGCTGCCTTTTTTTTTTTTTTCCTGTAAGTAAGGGATTTGTTAAATCAGCATGTTGGGGTTGTGTGTGTGTGTTTAGTTGGTAGTGGGGTGGGGGACATAGGGGCTTAAAGAATATGCTTTTGAAAGTAGACATCAAAATTTGTTTATGTCACGGTAATAAGTGACTTGTTTTCCTGTTTATATGTTGTGTACTTCTTCTAACACACTTCTGACACACAGACCTGTTATACCTCAGGGTGCATGAACTGACTGCAATCAAAGTCTATGCACGTGTTTAGGCCTGGGGGTATGGTATTCCTGACAGTCAGCATGATCTGAGGGGCACCAGAAGTCACTAGAATTAAATAGCACTCCATGTGATGGAATAAGACACTTCCGTCAGCTCACGTCAATGGGAAAAAAATAAGTTCCAACATTCAGAGGTGAGTCCAATATGGTAGTACATCAACCAGATTTCATATTTTGGGCCAGACATGTTGAAAATTTGAGTCCTATTAAAATGCTGAAAACAAATGAGGTAGAGAGACAAGAGTCCATTGCTCTATTTACACTGATACTGGCTTCCACATACTTATTGGTGGCTCTACTAGAACAAGCAATAAGCAGCTCTAGATTTTTCATGCTTTGAAGTTTTAGAATAGCATGAATAATTGAAATCCACAGATAATACCAAAATTTAATTTTAGTCAAGGTATTAAGTCATCTCCCCCTCAATGAAGCTTTTATATTAGTTAACGAACAACATAACTGACTGACTTGCATTTCACCTTTTAGTCTTTTCTGTACACCTTCTAGCGTTCTTGGTTAGGTGTTATTGAGCCACTGGAAAAGAGATTTGCACTCCCACCTTGTCCACTATGACCAACTAACTACTGTCCATGCATTTGTAAGATGGCTGGTTTATGCCGGGATTGAAAAAGGACAGCCACTTTTCATCCTCACAGAGCTGCTTGACCCATAAACATGGCAACATTGCAGAGTTAGTGTAAACCTCTCATTCCAAATAACAGTATAAATATTTCATGAATGGAACTATTTTTAATCACTTACAAGTGGCATCTTTACAGATTATGTACTAAAGTAAATATGATACAGGAATCCTAAACCACCTATCAAAAAAAAAAAAAAAGAAAATTCAAGGCTTGGAACTACTGCTATTCTGAATCACCTAAGAATATTGTTTAAAAAGAAGATTCCCCAAATTTCCCTCTGGAGAGCCTGACACAGTAGATTTGGGCCCAAGAATCTGCATTTTAATAAGTACCTCACCCTTCTCACCCCTATTCCCACCCTAGTGATTTAGGTATGGAGGGCCCATAGACCATACTTTGAAAATCACTGCATAGGACATTAAAAAAGAGTTAGTTCCATAAGCCAGAGATCCTTTTTTGGTTGTTTTTCTGGTCCTATAACCCCCAAGTGAGTTGAGTCTAGATCAGCTATGATGACTTACAGACCAGGTTAAAGATCCAATACACACTTCCTCTAAAGCAAGAGGTGATTAAAGTGTTCACATACTGGGTATAGGAAGGTTTAAGGTGTAGCCTCAAGGGCTGCTTAAGGGCAAGATCAGGCTTACAGATAATGAAATGTACAAGAGAGTGACACTGTCCAGCCAGAATATGATTCTGCCATGCTCTGATCCAGGCATAAAAAGCAGCTGCTGAGGCCAAACCATGACAAGGGCTATTTCTGCCTGACATTGAAGAATTTATTCAAGAACAGTTCCACTTTGCGCCAGGATTTCCACTGTACAGCTGCAAAGGTTGCTTAGTCCCTGGTTCATCTGCTGTTTAAGCTTCCTCAAACGTCTAAAATAAAGCTAGTCATTCTTCCCAGAATTATGGATTCATATGATAACTCTGCTAGCTGGGGACAAAACTTCTGGCCTCTATTTCCTCTGGTCCATATACTTTGAAGAGTGGTCACTTAGTAGTAACTGTAAATTACCCAAATAACAACTCCTTGCACTGGCACTATGATTTGGGCGAGAAGATGATTTCCCCTAACATTCCCATAGTTCACAAGGGTCTTTGTGAGGATTAGACAATGTAATACCCATGAAAGCATTCTGCATACTCTCACATGCCATGAAAACACTAGAAATTATTAAATAGCATGTAGCAGAAAGGATTCAAACTGTAAACGTTCAACAAGGAATGTTACTCTAATACAGAAGTCAATCAACAGACTGTGCTCTCCTAGAAAAGCTCCTCTTCGTGTGTTTGGCTTCCCCATGCCTAATCTGGAATACAAACAGTATATGTTATGTGTACTAGATTTCTGTGGACTGTGGCAGAAAAACCCTGAGAAAGAAAATAAAATTGTTTTGTCTTCATTTCAGCAATAATAGACTGTAATGTCATGGAGTGTTTCCAGGCAGAGGCATCTCATCAGACCTCCCCACATCACTGTGCTCTGCCTTTCTCTGGTCCTTTCCCACTATCTGAGCACTTTGACATGTTGTGGATTATGCTCTCAGGTTCTTTCATCAATTTAACATTAAAATTCCTGTGAAATATTAATGAAATAATGTTTAAAAAAAGAAAAATGTTCCTACAATACTGCAACATTTTAATGCCTCATTAAAATCATTAGCAATGCTAATACTAAAGAACTTACTTCATCTTTCAAGGAGCCAAAAAATAAATCATAACAAAATGTTTGTTAATGTTACATCCGGAGAAGTAAATTATACAATGCCTTTCTATATGGGCTTTATATATTCTAAAGATGACATGCTATGGTCACACTATTAAGTATATGCAACTAGTTTTTTCTATGGAAATTCACATTGTATTATTTTATAATATTTATTAAACACTGTGAATACTGTTTGTGTTTTTCATTTATGAGAAAAGTATATGGTGTGCCTATCAACCAGCCGGCGCTCTCATGGAACTCAGGTTGCAAACACTGACATGCTTCACTGACCTGAATGACTTACAAAAGCTATTTATATTCAGTACTCTCATTTATGCTATCTTTAAAAATGAATAAGAGACATATATTAATAGCAAGAAACTGGTAGGATGATTGCATCACTACCCATCTCCAGACTTATTGCAACACTTCATTCTCCATCAGTTGAACTAACATGGGAATGTAAATGTCGTATATAATAGTCATATAAAATTTTACTACATGAGTGACTTAAGCAAGTGTAACAGTTTCCTCCTCTTTGTTGACCAACTTTTATTTGGAAAGTAAAGGGGTTTAATGACATGGCAAAGTTCTAGCTAGTTTGTTACTGAAGGAAATCTTACACCATCGAGTGGGGTAAGCAGCAGCAGAATGTTCTCTTAAATAAATCTATATATCCTGGGGGGGAGCTCATTGCACAGTACAATATAGCCTCAGTATATGGGCAGATCCAGAAGATCTTGGGAACAACTTTTCTATCTCAGAATAATCCAGTGTGTAGTAATGTAGGTAGAGACAAAGATATAAAAAAACAAACAAAACAAATGAAACAAAAACACCACCCATAAAAGTGTTCCCATCTCTCTCTAGATAAAAATAAGCAATAGGAACCTAGCCAAATCCAATCTCTCAGCCACAGCTATTTGATACTGTAGTCTGTTAGAAATTAATACTGGCTAACAGCATGATTTTCACTTGGGCCTGATTTCTCTCAGGCTCTCCAACATGGGCTGTACTATTTGAATGTTTCTTTAGGGGTACATATTATCAATGGATTTTATCATGCAAATACCTATTATTATCTACTGTTAATGATTATCATAGTCACTCTTAATCACTATATGACTAAAAGATTATTGTTCTCATTCAATGGGGAGAATTTTAGGCACTGAGGACAGTTACTTACAAATGAAACCAGAATAACTACATGGAAAAAACACTACTTGTCAAGTAGTGGGGAGAGAGGAGGTTATGCTTTATTATGTCATATGGTATGTAACATATCACAGATGTTGCTAATTTTACATTAGTATATCTAATCCATAGAGCTGAAATTTTATATAAGCATAGCTAAGCAATTTTTTAAAGAAAATATAATCCTGTATTCCTAAAATCCAAGGACTTAAAGGTACAAGTTCCAAATCACAGAAACTAGTTTGGCACTTTCATTTCAAATTATAATTTACTTTAGATAAATAGTTAAGGATTTTTAAAAATCACATATTTAAAACATAAGCAAGCTCTAAAAATGATAAAATCATTTGTTAAAAACTTCAGCTACATCTCCCTTAGCCATCCATCTCTTCAGAGAGCTACTTAATTGTTCCAATCTAGGAAGCAACAAAAGAAATGGTCGACAAAGGGTGAAATATGAACATCAATGGTAAGTTTTGAATTTACCCTATTTATCTTGAATGTAAGCTCTCATGACCCACTAAAACTCAGTTCACAGTGTTTTATGAAAAATAATGGCTGAAATTGAATGTCTTAATTTACATTTAATGCAATTAAGAATGGTTTAAATTATGACTGATGAACAGCACACACAGATGTCAGTCAGTTTCATCAGAATAAATTGAAGTCAGTGTCAATGAATGCTCCACTGACAAATCCCACTTTACATAAAATTAATAAAAATAAGGAAATATAGTCCTTAACTAATTGCAAAATGGTCTGGAATTCCCCTGAATTTTGGGACGGAGACTTATGTAACCGAGAAAACCACAGCGTTGTTTGGAAAAGGGTTTTTTGTTTTTTAAATAGTGATTCTAGGGACATCCCTGGTGGTGCAGTGGTTAAGAATCTGCCTGCCACAGTAAAGGAAATCATAAACAACACAAAAAGACAACCCTCATAAAGGGAGAAAATGTTTGCGAATAAAGCAACTGACAAAGCATTAATCTCCAAAATATACAAGCAGCTCATGCAGCTCAATATCAAAAAACAAACAACCCAATCCAAAAATGCGCAGAAGACCTAAATAGACATTTCTCCAAATAAGATATACAGGTTGCCAACAAACGCATGAAAGGATGCTCAACATCAGTAATCGTTAGAGAAATGCAAATCAAAACTACAATGAGGTATCACCTCACACCAGTCAGAATGGCCATCATCAAAAAATCTACAAACAGGGCTTCCCTGGTGGCGTAGTGGTTGAGAGTCCACCTGCCGATGCAGGGGACACGGGTTCGTGCCCCGGTCTGGGAAGATCCCACATGCCGTGGAGCGGCTGGGCCCGTGAGCCATGGCCGCTGGGCCTGCGCGTTCGGAGCCTGTGCTCCGCAAAAGGAGAGGCCACAACAGTGAGAGGCCCGCATACTGCAAAAAAAAGAAAAAAAAATCTACAAACAGTAAATGCTGGACAGGGTGTGGAGAAAAGGGAACCCTCTTGCACTGTTGGTGGGAATGTAAATTGATACAGCCACTATGGAGAACAGTATGGAGGTTTCCTCAAAAAACTAAAAGTAGAACTACCATACAACCCAGCAATCCCACTACTGGGCATATACTGTGAGAAAACCATAATTCAAAAAGTCATGTACCACGATGTTCATTGCAGCACTATTTACAATAGCCAGGACATGGAAGAAACCTAAGTATCCATCAGCAGATGAACAGATAAAGAACATGTGGCACATATATACAATGGAATATTACTCAGCCATAAAAAGGAATGAAACTGAGTTATCTGTAGTGAGGTGGATGGACCTAGAGACTCTCATACAGAGTGAAGTAAGTCATAAAGAGAAAAACAAATACCATATGCTAACACATATACATGGAATCTAAAAAAAAAAAAAAGAACATGGTCAGAAGAACCTAGGGGCAAGACGGGAATAAAGATGCAGACCTACTAGAGAATGGACTTGAGGATACAGGGAGGAGGAAGGGTAAGCTGGGACGAAGTGAGAGAGTGGCATGGACATATATACACTACCAAATGTAAAATAGATAGCTAGTGGGAAGCAGCCACAGAGCACAGGGAGATCAGCTCAGTGCTTTGTGACCACCTAGAGGGGTGGGATAGGGAGAGTGGGAGGGAGACGCAAGAGGGAGGAGATATGGGGATGTACATATATGTATAGCTGATTCACTTCGTTATACAGCAGAAACTAACACACCATTGTAAAGCAATTATACTCCAATAAAGATGTAAAAAAAAAAAAAAGAAATGTAATCGGAAAAAAAAAAAGAAATCTGCCTGCCAATGCAGGAGAAATGGGTTCAAGCCCTGGTCTGGGAAGATCCTGCATACCGCAGAGCAACGAAGCCCGTGCACCACAACTACTGAGCCTGCACTCTAGAGCCCATGAGCCACAACTTCTGAAGCCCACGTACCTACAGCCCATGCTCTGCAACAAGAGGAGCCCCAGCAACGAGAAGCCCGCGCACCGCAACGAAGAGTAGCCTCTGCTTGCCACAACCAGAGAAAGTCTGAACACAGCAACGAAGACCCAACACAGCCAAAAATAGATAGATAGTGACTCTATCAGCAAACAGTCCTAAGGAGTTATAGGATACAAACTTCTACAATGAATTATGCAAATATTTGTGGTAGGAGGCCAGAAGAAGGAGGATGAGGAGTAGGAGGAGAGGAAAGGGAGGAAGAGGATGGGGAAGAGAAGGAGGAAGAAGAGGAGAAACTGAAATAACATTTGTGAAATAAATGCATTTGGCAGCACCTGTTTCAGATGGCTGCACTTCCAAGTTTCCTCAATCAGTCTAGAGCATAACACTGTGTTCACATCTTTCTTTATAAGACTTCTCCAAGTTTTTGCTGTAACTGATGTTTTAATGCCATGCTAGAAAGACTGTGGACACAACTGCTGACTGTATCCTTAGCTTGCAGACAGCACTCTCTTCCTCCATGATAGACCCTGAAGCTTTGCGGATTGCAGCAGATGTTGCCGCTTTTGAAGTTAATAGAAACTTTATGGATCATTTTTCACTCTCTCTTCCATGAGCAAATGTCAACCATAGTTTTTATCAAAACCTGAATTCTTTGCTCAAGTACTAATTGCCGTTAATGTGTTTAAATCCCAATTCTCAGTGAAGGAGGGTAAAGTGTTTTTCCAGTGGAAAAAACTGGGTTAATATTTGCATTCTTAAGACCTGAATAAGCAAGAAAAATGGTACGCTTCTGGGCCACACAATTATGCAAGCAGCCATGGAAGGTCTAAAACCAAGTTTCTCTAGGCTCACTGTGTTAATATTTTAAGGTTAAGTGCATCTTGAAACTTCCAAAATGTGAAAAATTGTCAAGGAAGACAGGCTAAAAAGGGAATGAGAAGGTTCACTTTATAATGCTCTCTTAATGATAATAACATCAACCACTATTCCTATTACTGTTTGCACAGCACTTTAGAACTAACAGTGTACTTCCATTGTGAGACATACTATTTTTTAATGTTATTCTACCCATTTCACAGATGAGTGAAGTACTCAGAAATTAAGAGACATGGCTAGGAAGCAGTAATGCTGAAATATGAATCCAAGTCTTTTGACTCTAAATCTCATGTTCAAAACTCTTTAACATGTATCTGCTCTAGCTATGTGAATTAACAGCAATTTAAAAAAAGATCCCAAGAGTATTCAGTATTTAAATGAAAAGGTGCTCAACATCACTGAGCATAAGGGAAATGCAAATCAAAACCTCAGTGACATATCACCTCACACCCGTTAAAATGGCTGTCATTAAAATGACGAGATAAAAAGAGTTGGTAAGGATGTAGAAAAAAGGAAACCCTTGTACACAGTTGGTGGGAATGTAAATTGGTACAGCCACGATGGCAAACAGTATGGAAGTTTCTCAAAAAAATTAAAAACAAAACTACAATGTGGTAAGCAATTCCACATCTGGATATATATCTAATAGAAATTAAATCAATATCTCAAAGACATATCTACACCTCCATGTCCATTACAGCATTATGAACAATAGCCAAGACATGAAAATGACCTAAGTGTCTGCCGACGAGTGAATGTATAAAGAAAATGTGGCATAGGGCTTCCCTGGCGGCGCAGCGGTTAAGAATCCGCCTGCCAATGCAGGGGACACGTGTTCGAGCCCTGGTCCAGCAAGATCCCACATGCTTCGGAGCAACTAAGCCTGTGCACCACAACTAGTGAGCCTGCGCTCTAGAGCCCGTGAGCCACAACTACTGAGCCCACATGCCACAACTACTGAAGCCCGCACAGCTACAGCCCGTGTTCCAAAACAAGAGAAGCCACCGCAATGGGAAGCCCATGCACCACAATGAAAAGTAGCCCCCGCTCACCACAACTAGGCCCACATATAGAAGCAAAGACCTAACACAGCCAAAAAAATAAGTAAAAATAAATAAATTTATATTAAAAAAAGAAACTGTGGTATATATACACAATGGAATATTATTCAGCCATAAAAAGAAGGAAGTCCTGAGCAGAAGCAAGAAGAACTACAATCCTGCAGCCTATGGAACAAATGGCACATTCACAGAAAGATAGACAAGATGAAAAGGCAGAGGACTATGTACCAGATGAAGGAACAAGACAAAACCCCGGAAAGGGCTTCCCTGGAGGCGCAGTGGTTGAGAGTCCGCCTGCCGATGCAGGGGTCACGGGTTTGTATCCTGGTCCGGGAAGATCCCACATGCCACAGAGCGGCTGGGCCTGTGAGCCATGGCCACTGAGCCTGCGCATCCAGAGCCTGTGCTCCGCAATGGGAGAGGCCACAACAGTGAAAGGCCTGTGTACTGCAAAAAAAAAAAAAAAAAAAAAACAGAAAAACAACTAAATGAAGTGGAGATAGGCAACCTTCCAGAAAAAGAATTCAGAATAATGATAGTGAAGATGATCCAGGACCTTGGAAAAAGAATGGAGGCAAAGATCGAGAAGATGCAAGAAATGTTTAACAAAGACCTACAAGAATTAAAGAACAAACAAACAGAGATAAACAATACAATAACTGAAATGAAAAATACACTAGAAGGAATCAATAGAATAACTGAGGCAGAAGAATGGATAAGTGACCTGGAAGACAGAATGGTAGAATTCACTACTGTGGAACAGAATAAAGAAAAAAGAATGAAAAGAAATGAAGACAGCCTAAGAGACCTCTGGGACAACATTAAACGTAACAACATTCGTATTATAGGGGTCCCAGAAGGAGAAGAGAGAGAGAAAGGACCCAAGAAAATATGTGAAGAGATTATAGTCGAAAACTTCCCTAACATGGGAAAGGAAATAGCCACCCAAGTCCATGAAGCGCAGAGAGTCCCATACAGGATAAACCCAAGGAGCAACACGCCAAGACACACAGTAATCAAATTGGCAAAAATTAAACACAAAGAAATTTTATTGAAAGCAGCAAGGGAAAAATGACAAATGACATACAAGGGAACTCCCATAAGGTTAACAGCTGATTTCTCAGCAGAAACTCTACAAGCCAGAAGGGAGTGGCATGATATACTTAAAGTGATGAAAGAGAAGAACCTATAACCAAGATTACTCTACCCAGCAAGGATCTCATTCAGATTCCATGGAGAAATCAAAAGCTTTACAGATAAGCAAAAGCTAAGAGAATTCAGCACCACCAAACCAGCTCTACAACAAATGCTACAGGAACTTCTCTAAGTGGGAAACACAAGAGAAGAAAAGGACCTACAAAAACAAACCCAAAACAATTAAGAAAATGGTCACAAGAACATACATATCGATAATTACCTTAAACGTGAATGGCTTAAATCCTCCAACCAAAAGACATGGGCTTGCTGAATGGATACAAAAACAAGACCCATCTATAGGCTGTCTACAAGAGACCCACTTCAGACCTAGGGACACATACAGACTGAAAGTGAGGGGATGGAAAAAGATATTTCATGCAAATGGAAACCAAAAGAAAGCTGGAGTTGCTATACTCGTATCAGATAAAATAGACTTTAAAATAAAGAATGTTACAAGAGACAAGGAATGACACTACATAATGATCAAGGGATCAATCCAAGAAGATATAACAATTATAAATATATATGCACCCAACACAGGAGCACCTCGATACATAAGGCAACTGCTAACAGCTATAAAAGAGGAAATCGAGTAACACAGTGATAGTGGAGGACTTTAACACCTCACCGACACCAATGGACAGATCTTCCAAACAGAAAATTAATAAGGAAACAGAAGCTTTAAATGACACATTGACCAGATAGAGTTAATTGATTTATAGGACATTCCATCCAGAAACAGCAGATTACACTTTCCTCTCGAGTGCGCAGAGAACATTCTCCAGAACAGATCACATCTTGGGTCACAAATCAAGCCACAGTAAATTTAAGAAAATTGAAATCATATCAAGCATCTTTTCTGACCACAATGCTATGAGATTAGAAATGAATTACAGGGAAAAAAATGTAAAAAACACAAACACATGGAGGCTAAACAATACGTTACTAAATAACCAAGAGATCACTGGAGAAATCAAAGAGGAAATCAAAAAATACCTAGAGACAAATGACAATGAAAACATAATGATCCAAAACCTATGGGATGAACCAAAAGCAGTTCTAAGAGAGAGGTTTATAGCTATACAAGCCTACCTCAAGAAACAAGAAAAATCTCAAATAAATAATCTAACCTTACACCTAAAGGAACTGGAGAAAGAAGAACAAACAAAACCCAAAGTTACCAGAGGAAAGAAATCATAAAGATCAGAGCAGAAATAAATGAAATAGAAAACAATAGCAAGGATCAATAAAACTAAACACTCGTTCTTTGAGAAGATAAACAAAATTGATAAACCATTAGCCAGACTCATCAAGAAAAAGAGGGAGAGGACTCAAATTAATAAAATTAGAAATGAAAAAGGATAAGTTACAACAGACACCAAAGAAATATAAAGCATCCTAAGAGACTACTACAAGCAACTCTATGCCAATAAAATGGACAACCTGGAAGAAATGGACAAATTCCTAGAAAGGTATAACCTTCCAAGACTGAACCAGGAAGAAACAGAAAAGATGAACAGACCAATCACAAGGAATGAAACTGAAACTGTGATTAAAAATCTTCCAACAAACAAAAGTCCAGGACCAGATGGCTTCACAGGTGAATTCTATCAAACATTTTGAGAAGAGCTAACACCAATCCTTCTCAAACTCTTCCAAAAAATTGCGGAGGAAGGAACACCCCCAAACTCATTCTATGAGGCCACCAACACCCTCATACAAAAACCAAAGATACTACAAAAAAAGAAAATTACAGACCAATATCACTGATGAATATAGATGCAAAAATCCTCAACAAAATACTAGCAAACAGAATCCAACAACACATTAACAGGATCATACACCATGATCAAGTGGGATTTATCCCTGGGATGCAAGGATTCTTCAATATACGCAAATCAATCAATGTGATACACCATATTAACAAACTGAAGGATAAAAATCATATGATCATCTCAACAGATGCAGAAAAAGCTTTTGACAAAATTCAACACCCATGTATGATAAAAACTCTCCAGAAAGTGGGCACAGAGGGAACCTACCTCAACACAGTAAAGGCCATATAAGAGAAACCCACAGCAAACATCATTCTCAATGGTGAAAAACTGAAAGCATTTCCTCTAAGATCAGGACAAGACAAGGATGTCCACTCTCACCACTATTATTCAACATAGTTTTGGAAGTGTTAGCCACAGCAATCAGAGAAAAAAAAAAACATATACAAGTAATACAAATTGGAAAAGAAGAAGTAAAACTGTCACTGTCTGCAGATGACATGATACTATACATAGAGAATCCTAAAGATGCCACCAGAAAACTACTAGAGCTAATCAATGAATTTGGTAAAGTTGCAGGATACAAAATTAATGCACAGATATCTCTTGCATTCCTGTACACTAATGATGAAAAATCTGAAAGAGAAATTATGGAAACACTCCCATTTACCACTGCAACAAAAAGAATAAAATACCTAGGAATAAACCTACCTAGGGAGACAAAAGACCTGTATGCAGAAAACTATAAGACACTGATGAAAGAAATTAAAGATGACACCAACAGATGGAGAGATATACCATGTTCTTGGATTGGAAGAATCAATATTGTGAAAATGACTATACTACCCAAAGCAATCTACAAATTCAATGCAATCCCTATCAAATTACCAATGGCATTTTTTACAGAACTAGAACAAAAAAATCTTAAAATTTGTATAGAGACACAAAAGACCCTGAATAGCCAAAGCAGTCTTGAGGGAAATAAACAGAGCTGAAGGACTCAGACTCCCTGACTTCAGACTATACTACAAAGCTACAGTAATCAAGACAATATGGTACTGGCACAAAAACAGAAACATAGATCAATGGAACAAGATAGAGAGCCCAGAGATAAACCCACGCACCTATGGTCACCTTATTTTTGATAAAGGAGGCAAGGATATACAATGGAGAAAAGACAGTCTCTTCAGTAAGTGGTGCTGGGAAAACTGGAAAGCTACATGTAAAAGAATGAAATTAGAACACTCCCTAACACCATACACAAAAATAAACTCAAAATGGATTCGAGACCTAAATGTAACACCGGACACTTAAAACTCTTAGAGGAAAACATAGGAAGAACACTCTTTGACATAAATCACCACAAGATCTTTTTTGACCCACCTCCGAGAGTAATGGAAATTAAAAGAAAAATAAACAAATGGGACCTCATGAAACTTAAAAGCTTTTGCACAGCAAAGGAAACCATAAACAAGACGAAAAGACAACCCTCAGAATGGGAGAAAATATTTACAAATGAATCAACGGACAAAGGATTAATCTCCAAAATATATAAACAGCTTATGCAGCTCAATATTAAAAAAACAAACATCCCATCCAAAAATGGGCAGAAGACCTAAATAGACATTTCTCCGAAGACGACATACAGATGGTCAAGAAGTACATGAAAAGCTGCTCAACATCACTAATTATTAGAGAAATGCAAATCAAAACTATAATGAGGTATCACCTCACACCAGTCAGAATGGGCATCATCAGAAAATCTACAAACAACAAATGCTGAAGAGGGTGTGGAGTAAAGGGAACCCTCTTGCACTGTTGGTGGGAATGTAAACTCATACAGCCACTATGGAGAACAGTATGGAGGTTCCTTAAAAAACTACAAATAGAACTATGATACAACCCAGCAATCCCACTACTGGGCATATACCCTGAGAAAACCATAATTCTAAAAGAGTCATGTACCAAAATGTTCATTGCAGCTCCATTTACAATAGCAAGGACTTGGAAGCAACCTAAGTATCCTTCAACAGATGAATGGATAAAGAAGATGTGGCACATATATACAATGGACTATTACTCAGCCATAAAAAGAAACGAAATTAAGATATTTGTAGTGAGGTGGATGGACCTAGAGTCTGTCATACAGAGTGAAGTACGTCAGAAAGAGAAAAACAAATACCGTATGTTAACACATATATATGAAATCTAAGGGGGAAAAAAAAAGGTCATGAAGAACCTAGGGGTAAGATGGGAATAAAGACACAGACCTACTAGAGAATGGACTTGAGGATATGGGGAGGGGGAAGGGTAAGCTGTGACAAAGTGAGAGAGTGGCATGGACATATATACACTACCAAACGTAAAACAGCTAGTGGGAAGCAGCCGCATAGCACAGGGAGATCAGCTCGGTGGTTTGTGACCACCTAGAGGGGTGGGATAGGGAGGGTGGGAGGGAGGGAGATGCAAGAGGGAAGAGATATGGGAACATATGTATAGGTATAACTGATTCACTTTGTTATAAAGCTGAAACTAACACACCATTGTAAAGCAATTATACTCCAATAAAGATGTTAAAAAAATACAATAAAAATAAAATAAAAACAATATATCTTAAAAAAAAAAGATGTGGCACATATATACAATGGAATATTACTCAGCCATAAAAAGGAATGAAACTGAGTTATCTGTAGTGAGGTGGATGGACCTAGAGACTCTCATACAGAGTGAAGTAAGTCATAAAGAGAAAAACAAATACCATATGCTAACACATATACATGGAATCTAAAAAAAAAAAAAAGAACATGGTCAGAAGAACCTAGGGGCAAGACGGGAATAAAGATGCAGACCTACTAGAGAATGGACTTGAGGATACAGGGAGGAGGAAGGGTAAGCTGGGACAAAGTGAGAGAGTGGCATGGACATATATACACTACCAAATGTAAAATAGATAGCTAGTGGGAAGCAGCCACATAGCACAGGGAATCAGCTCGGTGCTTTGTGACCACTTAGAGGGGTGGGACAGGGAGGGTGGGAGGGAGGGAGATGCAAGAAGGAAGAGATATAGGGACATATGTATATGTATAACTGATTCACTTTGTTATAAAGCAGAAACTGACACACTACTGTAAAGCAATTATACTCTAATAAAGATGTTAAAAAAAGAAAAAGCATTCAATTGTAAAAAAAAGAATTATCATATGATCCAGCAATCCCACTACTGGGCATATACCCAGAGAAAACCATAATTCAAAAAGACACATGCACCCCAATGTTCACTGCAGCACTATTTACAATAGCCAGGTCCTGGAAGCAACCTAAATGCCCATCGACAGATGAATGGATAAAGAAGATGTGGTACATATATACAATGGAACATTACTCAGCCATAAAAAGGAATGAAATTGGGTCATCTGTAGAGATGTGGATGGATCTAGAGACTGTCTTACAGAGTGAAGTCAGAAAGAGAAAACCAAATATCGTATATTAACGCATATATGTGGAAGCTAGAAAAATGATACAGATGAACCAGTTTGCAGGGCAGAAATTGAGACACAGATGTAGAGAACAAATGTATGGACACCAAGGGGGGAGAAGTGGTGGGGATGGTGGTGTGCTGAATTGGGTGATTGGGATTGACATACATACACTGATGTGTATAAAATGGATGACTAATAAGGACCTGCTGTATAAAAAAATAAAATTTAATTTAAAATTTTTTTTAATAAATCTCTTTTAAAAAACTGATAAAATCATTTTCAAAAAAAAAGAAAAAAAGAAGGAAGTCCTGCCATTTGTGACAACATAAATGAAACTTGAGGGTGTTATGCCAAGTGAAATAAGTTGAGAAAGAAAGACAAATACTGTCTGATCTCATTTATATGTAGAATCTAAAAAATTCAAACTCATAGAAACAGAGAGTAGATTAGTAACTGTGAGGGGTGGGGGGATAGGGGAAAGGGGTGAAGGAGGTCAAAGGGTACAAACTTCCAGGTATAAAAATGAGTTCTAAGAGCTAATGTGCAGCATAGTGACTATAGTTAATGATACTGTGTTGTATACTTGAAATTTACTAAGAGTAAATCAACAGTTCTTACCACAAAAAATGATAATTATGTGAGGTGATGGATGTGTTAACTAACCTTATTGTGTTAATCATTTTTCAATATATACATGTATCAAATCAACATGCTATATACCTTAAACTCACACAATGTTAAATGTCAATTATATCTCAATAAAGCAGGGAAAAAAATTATATAAGAGTATTCAGTAGGTATTGCTGCTTTACAACAGCTATAACTATTAAATATGTTAGTTCAAGCGAGTTTTATTTTCTTGTTTCATATTATAGACTTTTAATCCAATTTGGAACTCTTAACATCTAAAAAGTAACATTGAGTAATTATAGGTATTTCCCACGGACAATTTTTACCTAACCATTTCCTAATTTCCTGACATAGTTTGAGGGTAAGTGAAGACAAAGCCAGTCCTAAAGAGGATGAAGTAATAGGTAGTCAATCATCAAAAGTACTGAAAACTTTTTTTGCCTATCAAGAAACATCTTTCCTGCTATTCTGACACTTAACCATTTCAGAAACATTTATTTCAAGCAAGGCAAAATTTCTCAAAGTAGTCAACTTTATTTAAAAATTCCTCAAGCTAGTTGCTTGGCACTTATTTGACCAAAATATCTGCTGGCAATTGAGTTTTTCAGTTACCATAAGTATTTGATCTTCATTGCATATCTCTTCCATTAGATCAATCCAGCCCCAAAAGTGATGTATAAAATAGGATCTTTTTGTGTGCACAAAAGAGTGAGTCCTTATATTTGCTGTGCTTTTTCTTCCTCTCTACTAATCTTCCTCTCCTATACCAATCAAACCAAAAAAGCATGTGGTACCATAATTGCTTGTGGTACCACAAAGCCACTGTTCAGATGTCACTGCCCTCAAAGAGCTTACAATCAGAGGTCCTTTCTTACCCAGGATAGAGCTGTTTCTACTACTTTTATCCACCTACCTCTAAGGCTTAGAGGTTTCTAGAAACTAATGGGACCTTAAAAAACTAAACCAGGCACAAGTCAAGTTCTGGACCTGTCCTTATCTACTGCAAGATTCTCCTAATCTTCAGAACATTACCAGAACACTCATAGGCCCCACTCAATACAGAAATTACAGATTATTCAACTTTATCTCAATTCTCTAAAATTGCAGAAGGGACTTACGTAACAATCAAATATACAACTTACCCAAATTGCTAACTGTGGTAGATCTTCCTCCACCAGCTCTTCATGGTGCCTCCTTCTTTCTGGAGGTTGAAGAATTGTTCTGCAAGCGGGCATAGAATTTCCAACTATAGCTAATGCCCACCCAGCACTGACTCTGAGCACTGGCTCAGCACTGACTCTGAGCACTGGCTCAGAAGTGCAGCTCAGCAGTTTTATGGGAATTAGGAAGAATCAGAGCGGGAAAGGTTTATAAGAGACTGACCTCAGAAATCTCCATCAGAACTAGATGTGGTCTAGGCAGCATCGAACACACTATCCACCCTTCCCCTTTCCAATACCTCTCCCTCAAAACCTCTCTGAGCAACATTTGAACAAGTTGTGGGAAGACACTATAACCTATGTTATTTGACTCAAATTTCATATCTAGCATCACAGGCAATTTTTCTAGGAGTGAGAACCAAGGCCTCATTATTGCTTGCTTCCCCCATCTATTCCCCATCCACCCCAGGTAAAGAGACATTTTGCAACAAAGCTCCTTTTCAATTAAAATTCCTATGTGGACAGTGATTGTGTTTAGCAAACTGGTTTCTGACTTCACCTCTTCCTCCATTCCAAATTCCCAGAGATACAGCAGGTGTAGTAGAGCCAGCAGTCAAGAAGGGAGGAGGTCAGATATTGCAAGTATTCAGTGTGGGTGACATATAAGCTGATGAACACTGAGTAGGTTTTTGGGTTTTTTTATGTTTCTTTTTTAAGAGTAGGTTTTTTATGTACATTTTTTCATTTGACTTTAAGGGATCATTACTCAATGTTATTTCTCATATTGAAAAATCTAAGGCTAATGCTTTGACTTGATTTTAAAGACTGAATTTTTTCTGCTGGTATAAATAGTATGGACACAGTAAAATTACTTGAGAGGGCCTAATGAACCATTTCTTACACCCCATTACCTTTAGTCTGATATGACTGAGAGTGCAGGCACTAATTATCCTCTCTTTCACAGACACCGACATAGATCTACAGTAGGTCTTAAAACACAATTTCCCATACAACTCAACATTTCCTTACATGATACATTCCTATGTTTTTCTTGTTACACTTTAAATGAGAAAGGCCAAGTTCTTATCTTCCTACAACTTTTCTAAATACAAACGGCATATACAGTTAATAATACTTCCTAATCTCCAGAGACCAAACTTAAAATTATGCACAACTGGAAATGAGAATTTTTTTAATTACAAAAATAACATTTAATAAAAGCTTCTGTCCATGGAAGAATGGCCTAAAATGCATTTAGGAAATTAAAAAATAAAGATAACTTATTTCCTACTAGGATATATGAATGATTTTATTAATTTATTAACTTATTTAAATATATTAATAAACTTAAGTATAGTAAGTATACACTGCAGTATAATGTCTGATATAATGAACATATTTTCTCCCAGCATTACACCACTCTAACTTGTGAAAGAAATAACTATAGTTTCTGAAAGAAAAAAAAGTCAAAGAATAAGCTATGACACCTATACCAGATTTGATATAGTGAGAAACAGAAACTTCACAATGAGATAATTTAGAGATTTATAAAATATATTTGAATGTAGATGGTTCTTTAAGATATTATATACATTTATGAAGGAGATATATAAGGAAATAGCAAACCATGAGATTTTTAGCATATTAAGCACCCTTCCATATTACACGTTGAATAGTTTGGGTAAGGATTTTAATGGTAGGAGGGAAAAGTCTTTTATCATATAGCAGAAACTGAGAAAAATTTTAAGTGTGGGAGAATGCACCACACTTTAAAGTGTGGGAGAACTGAGCAGAGATCTCAATTGGTATGCCACTGCACATCAAATGAGTTATAAGTGTGTTCAGGTGTGTTCAAGATATTGCAGCAGCTTAGGCTAGCAGTCAGGCAGGCGCCCCTGGTACCAGTTGTGAGAAGTCGTTCACACCAGTGTGCAGGATAAATACTATCCTTTTTTTCCCTGTATGTCATGATGTATAAAAAGGCTGGGAGGCATTGCAAGAGAAACTTCTCGATTCACAGGGTAACCCTGCTGACGAACTGAGACTATTCACATGGAACGGTGTATAGAGATATGGAAAAAAGTTAGCAAGATTTCTTTTCTGTACCACCTGCCACATTTTAATGTAGTAGAGTAAGAAGTGCCTAAAAAAATGCATCAAGTATACAATATCCTTGATCCCAAGGACAATGAAGTGACAAAGCTCATGTCTGTGGTTCCCTGTGTATTCAGGCTACACAGATAGGCAGTCAGTTGTCTCAGATCAAAATGAACTTCATCAAATGGATGAAGTCTTCCAGATACCACAGACAAAGATTTAGTAGCTCTCTCCTTTATAACCTCTCATCTCTTTGTACATACGTCATAGCATGTCTTAAACAGTGTATAATTATTTGCTGTGTGACAGAACACATCCTTATTCTCTTTCCTTCTGAGAAGAACCTGTGTTCTGCCCCATTCCCTCCTGTCTCCTGGAAGTCATATTCTGTTTTGCCTATCTTTCTTACTTCTCCTTTTGGTCTCTTCCTTCAAATGTAAACATGTACAGTCTACCACATCTTTAATCACCCCCTCTCCAACCTCATATGCCCTTCTAGATATTATCTTCTCTCTCTGCTTCCCTTCACATCAAGTTCTCCAAAATAATACTCTACCCTCACTTTCAACATCCTAACATGCCATTTACACCTTGACTTTCTCCAGTATAGTTTCCAACCCCTGACCAGGCCAAGGTCACTTATGACCCCTCACCACCGAATCTTACTTGACCCGTTATTAACTACTCCCTCCTTGAAACTCAGGCCTTTTATTCGTTCTGTTTAACTATTCCCTCCCTCTTGATGCTCTTCTCACCCCTAGATTCTATGAGTTCTCCTCCTAGAGCTCTGGCTACCTCAACTCTGATCACTTTACTGCCTCTTCTTCCTCTTCCTATCCTTTAAGAGTTAGTGTTAGGTAGATTTCTGTTCTTAGTCCTTTTTCTTTTCACACCCCACACTCTTCCTGACTTGGATACTCTACCGGTATCACAACTCAACATGTCCAAAACTGCAACAATCACCTTTCCTCAAACATTACTCCCTCCTCCTCTCCTATAATCCCTATTTTGTTTAATGGCACCACTATCAGACCAATTACCCAAGCCAGAAGTTTGGGAGTTGTATTCAAGTTGGTTTTTTTAATTTGTTTTTGTGGTTAGAAGCAAAAAGAAATCGACCCCAGACTGCATAATTTTTTTTACATAAGTGAGTATTGAAAGGATTCTGGGATATTTCACACACATAAAGGAAGAGCTGACATTGGAAGTAAAGGGACCAGGACATCCAGTCTCCTGGAGACTTCAGGAGATAATCTTTTTTTCCAGAGCCTAGCCACAAACACAATCCCTGGCTCTCTCTGTGTTCTAAGTTTCTTCTGTATTCCCAGGGGAAGAACTATATTGGCCCAACTAGAGTCATGTGTCACCTGCAGGTCAGTCAGCAATGGTCCAAAACTGGAAGGATTAATTTGCAACCCATAAAACCAACAAACAATTGGTACCACGATATAAAAATATTCCCTACAAATCAATATCCCCATTTCACACCACACCACCCACAAAAAAGAAAGAAAAGTGGGCACTATTTTCAAAGCAGGAAATAAGTATCACCAATAAGATACAAGAAGTTGCCCAATCTCAGTAGTAATCAAGAGATGCAAATTAATAAAACAAAGACTCACTTCACATTAATCAGAATTGAGAGCCCAAAAATAAAAACCTACATCTACGGACAACTAATTTTCAACAAGAGTGCCAAGACCATTCAATGAGGAAAAAATAATCTTTTCATAAATGACACCAAGACAACTGGATAGCCACATGCAAAAGAATGAAAGTTGGACCCTTACCTCACACTATACACAAAAAGTAACTTAAAATGTATGAGAAACTGGGCTTCCCTGATGGCACAGTGGTTAAGAATCCGCCTGCCAATGCAGGGGACATGGGTTTGAGCCCTGGTCCAGGAAGATCCCATATGCCGCTGAGCAACTAAGCCCACGCACCACAACTACTGAGCCTGTGCGCTAGAGCCTGCAAGCCACAACTACTGAGCCTGCGTGCCACAACTACTGAGCCCGCACGACTAGAGCCCGTGCTCCAGAGCAAGAGAAGCCACTGTAATGAGAAGCCCATGCACCGCAACAAAGAGTAGCCCCTGCTCGCCGCAACTAGAGAAAGCCCGCTAACAGCAACAAAGACCCAACGCAGCCAAAAATAAATATTTTTTTAAATGTATGAGAAACCTAAATATAAGAGCTAAAACTTTTAAATGCCTAGAAGAAAACATAGGATAAATCTTTATAACCTTGGATTTGGCAAAGGAATCTTAGATATGATACCAAAAGCATGAGTAACAAAAGAAAAATAGATAAATTGGACTTCATCAAAATTAACAACTGTTTAGGCCACAAAAGTCTTAAAAAATTTAAGACTGAAATCATATCAAGTGTCTTTTCTGAACACAACAGTATGTAACTAGAAATCAATTACAAGAAAAAAACTGGAAAATTAACAAATATGTGAAGATTAAACAACATGCTACTGAATAACCAATGCTCATTCTGGACATTTCACAAAAATGTAACTGTACAGTATGCAGGCTGTTGTGACTCGCTTCTTTCACTTGGGTAATGTTTTCAAGGTTCACCCATGTTATAAGATGTATCAGTTCATTTATTTTTATTACCAAATAACATGCCATTGTATAGATATACCCATTTTATTTATCCATTCATCAGTTATTGGATACATTCGGATTGTTTCTACTTTGGGGATAATATAATTAATGCTGCTCTGAACATCTGTGTACAAGTTTTTGTGTGGATGTATGTTTTTATTTCTCTTGGGTATACACCTCGGAGTGCGACTGCTGGAGTCATACGGTAACTATGTTAGCTTTTTGAGAAACTGTCAAACTATTTTCCAAAGGAGCTACACCACTTCACAATATCACCCACAATATATGAGAGCTCCAATTATTCCACATCCTCAACAACTCTTATTTTCCATTTTTAAAATTATAGACAGACTAGTAGGTCTCTAATGGTGTTGTTTTTTAAAATAATTCTTGCTTCATAAAACGTTTCAGATTTTAAGTTGGTACCATTTTTCTGGAAGGCAATATGATCACATAACAAAAGCCTTAAAAATGGCGACACACTTTGATCTAGTGATTCCACTTTTAGAAATTTACCCTAAGTAAACCATGGGTATGTTTACCATATAAAGAATTAGCTACAAAGATACTTACCACTGTGTTTTTTCTGTAACTCACTCTTCTAAGCTAGATAAGATCTATTCAATTCCCCTTCCTACTTGCAGTGAGCAATCCAGTGGCCTCCCTGTAACTTCTGGCTTCATTTCTGATTCTGCTGAACTCTCATTCTACTGTACAAACTGTTCCTTTATCAACACCTGGGTTTTGACTAAAACATAAGACATGGCTTTTCTTGATTTCCCCCAACAAAACACTGCCACGAGGTAGCTGTGTGCTGGGATGATTCTGGGGTTAATGGGAGAAGGCTTACATTGGTGCATAACTTAAAAACAAATATGAAATACCCCTGTACTTTAAAAAATTCCCTCAGTCATTTCTGCCTACTCATGCTTCAGCCTTGGTCCTTAGTTTGTCCCCCTCTCTCCACACTCATCTTCCTATCCTCTTCATCTCCTCTCTGCTACCCCCCAAATTATTATTCATTTTTTTCAAGGTACTTGTAGCTCTGTCTGTTTTTTTTCTTTCAATCCATTTCCTCAGGGCCACACTTTCCATCTAAAGAGGCCAATCAAGATGTTTATCCAAACAAAGACAACTGACAAAACAATAACTTTCATTATCCTACTACATTTATAACAGAAAAATGCTGAACAAAACCTTCAGTCATTCAACAAATATTTTTCAAGTGCCTTCTATAAGCTAGGCATACTTCTTGGTGCTGGGGATTTTAAAAATGAACAAAACTGATGCAGTCATACCCTCAGGGAGTTTACCTACTAATGACAGGGAGGGAGGGAGAAAGGGAGGGAGGGAGGAATAATGTCAGAAGTAGAAAACAGCCAAGAAAACAGTGGGTGAAGTGCAGTGAGCAAGGCAGAGTGTAGAAATAAGGTTCCAGAAGTAGGTAAGTGCCAGATTACACAGTGCTCTATAGGCCATGTAATGATTTTGGATTTTATTCTAAGGATGGTTGGAGAGTTGTATTTGATTTCCACTAAAAAGAAAAGGATCTATCTAGTTAGTGATTACAGACTGTAAGGGGCAAAAGCAAAAAAAGGGAGACCAATTAATAAACTATGGCAGCATTACAAGAAAGATATGATGGCTTTGATTGTGTCCAGTAACAGAGATATGGTTAAATGAATCACAGTAAATTCATATAATGGAATATGATACAGCCATTATAAATGATGTCCATTATAAATGATATAAAAGAATACATAAGCACATAGAAAAATGTTTATATTAAATGTGAACAAAGCAGGTTATATAAAAGTAGACTATTATCTGAGTCATAAAGTTTATTCATCCATGTATATAGTATGATGCTATTTTATAAAAAATATAATATGCATGAAATATTAAAGCTGGAAGACTTAGAGCTCACCTAGTCTACCAAAACCAGAAAAGCTTCAGAACTTAATGCAGCAAGGATGAGAATAAAGACCTAATTCTCAAACTAACACTTACTCTTTATCACCCATGGTCTCTCCATTATATTGGTTCTCACAAACACTTATACTTCTGCTAGTTTGGCATTCAAATATGAAATTAGAACAGAATCTTTTCTTTTGTTCATATTATGTTATATATAATGTAAGTATGGTTAAATTTAGATTTTTAAAAATTAATCTACAATAGACAGAAACCCTGTCCAAATTTAAAAAGGCAGGAGAGAGGGATAATCTCAAAATAAGCCATAAATATATACATATATATATGCATACGTATATTTGTAGAACTCTTCACATGAATCAAGTCACTGACTATAAATAAATATACTTCATGTCAGCACACATTATTAAAATATCTGTGGTTAGAGATTTTTTTTAATTCTAACAATGGTACACAGAATTTGTCAAGGAAATAACATTCCTGGACAGCAAAACACTGTTTCTGTGACACCAGTAACCATTTCTCCTTTGAATCTGCAGGTTTCCCTGGCTATGATTTTATTTTAGACCAAGGAGACCAGAGGCACCTTCTAGAAACCAAATAACCTAACCTAACCTCCTCTCTATGGTAATATAGCATAGCCCTTCACTATCTGACCTACAGAAAAAAACCTGCTGTTAATTAACCATTAATTACTTGAATACAGCCTGCATTATGTGGAAAAAATGTGTTACTTTCATCTTAATTTAAAAGACATCTGAGGTCCAAACTGGCAAGAAGATCTGCAGGGCTTAGAATGGTAAGAAAGGTACAAGATGAGAAAACGGGGGTTTCTCCCTGAAGCTTTTTGCAGAGCAGAAAATATAATTTTTAATTTGAGAGATTTTTGACTATTGTAAGTAGTTACCTGAATAGTGAAGAGTAAAATTCAGATGGGGTCTTATTGAATGCTAATCAAGTCTATTTGAAATTTAAGATCTTTGTGTTGTATTTGCTATAAATACATTAAAGTTATCTTAATTTGTGTACTAAATTAGATCAAATAGAAAACAGAAAAGATTTGTCACAGGTATAGAGTGCATGACCAATAAAATCAAGTTCAGCTATAAGAGAGAATGTTTATAAATATGGGGGAAAGTTGCCTCAATATTTTTATAATTTTATGTGCGTTATTTTTCACATCTTAAAGCTGCCCAAGTATAGAAAAATACAGGACTTCAATAACAGTTACCAGCATGATTTGCTTTTATTACCTTTATGTTCAAGACCCTTGTTTCCCCTTGTAGCATGTCAAATTGCCCCCAAAACCATATTATACAGCAGAGAAATGTTGTTCACACTTCACTGGCTATTGATTTACTTTATTTATTGGCACAAAATCAGCCTGAGATAAACATTTGTCCCCCATTTCCACTACTGTAAGCAGTATACTTCATTGCAAGATAGGTAGGTCCAAATGTGCAGGGTCACAATTCGACATGGCTTCCTAATCAATGTGTGAAAAATTATCTAATGAATAATGGGTTGCACATTTCCACAAACAAATTAACCAGGGTGAGACTGAAACTAATGATTATATTTATCTAATGTAATTTCACATCTGTTACTAGTGATAGTAGTTTTTTCTCTTTCATCCATGGTGTCCTCAAAATTACAACTTAGCTTTTCAGCTACAGTTATAAGACCTCAGTTTAACTAGAAAATAGACAATTTTGTGGAATGTCTATTTTTTTCTTTGAATGCCAGCAGCCCTGAGGAATATGATGCCGTTTTATAAAATGTGGGAATTCAGGTACTTCTTGATTATTACCTCTGTTGTGTTTAAGTACTGCCTGTGGGCTTCATTTCATAGCCTATGAGTCAAATCTCATCATGCAGTCTCATAAAGAGCAAAATGACCCTTTTCTACCACTGTTAAGACCATCCTTAATTTTATCTGTCCTTATAATAAAATAACATTTACCCTGATTTAAGATGTATAATTTTTAAAGTAGAAGCAGTTCCCAATTTAGGAAGCAAGTTATATCCTAAACATTTTATTTGGAACTCAGGGCACCTAAGGCTCCAGGGGAAGCCCACAGAAGCCTATCCCATCCATGTGTAAGTTCATCATAGAAGCTAGCCATAACTGGTGTTACATTTCCTATAGAAAAGAGCATTCACAGTTTAAACCAGAAACACCTGTCTTTCAGCTATGGTTTCCCACTCTCCTGCCACCTGCCAGGGAGTTTAGGGAGTCTCCTACTGTATCGTACTGATTCTGGCACCAATGACTAGGGGAAGGGACCTAAAGGAGGGAGCTTGAGGTAAAAAGGTAATTTCACCTACAAAGGAGGGGCTCTAGAAGCAGGAGTCATTTGTTGAAGTGTATACCAGGGATATTTCTTGGCCCTATGTTTGCTCCCTATCCAGACAGACCTCAGCCTAATTCTGAAACCAAATCCTCTAATTTTTTTTTTTTTTTTTTTTTTTTTTTTTTTTTTTTTTGCGTTACGCGGGTCTCTCACTGTTGCGGCCTCTACCGTTGCGGAGCACAGGCTCCAGACGCGCAGGCTCAGTGGCCATGGCCCACGGGCCCAGCCGCTCCGCGGCATGTGGGATCTTCCCGGACCGGGGCACGAACCCGTGTCCCCTGCATCGGCAGGCGGACTCTCAACCACTGCGCCACCAGGGAAGCCCCCAAATCCTCTAATTTTAATAAGAAGCTCCACTGATTTGTATTCCAAGGTTTCGATTATTAGAAATTAAGACTCTGATTGAGAGGATCTGCAAATTCTACCACATAACATAATTCCGTAATAAATTTTCACTTTTGTGGGGAACTCTTTGGTTAGGTTCACTACGAAGAAAAAGTAGAGAACTGAGAGACATCTTTTGATCCCTAGAATAAAAAACAGCCCTTAAGACTGCAGTTCTCAATGTTTGAGTTTTCAAACTTTCTTGGTCCCTTAAAAATTACTGAGGACCTCAAACAGCATTTGTTTACAAGTTATATCAAAAGCTGTGCTATTAGAAATTAAAACTGAAAAAAGTTTAAAATATTAATTCATTTTGAAACAAAAGTAAACCCACTGCATGTTAACATAAATAACATAGGTTATTAAAGATACAGCTGATCCTCAAACAACATGAGGTTAGGGGCATTGACCCTCTGCACAGTCAAAAATCTGAGTATAATTTATAGTTGGCCCTCCAGATCCTCGGTTCCACATCTGAGGATTCAACCAACCATGGATAGTGTAGTACTATAGTATTTACTATTTTTTAAAATCTGCGTAGAAAGGGACCCACATAGTTCAAACTCGTGTTGTTGAAGGGTCAACTGTAAATGTATTCCCTCCAAAAAAATTTAATGAAAAGACTGTCTTAATAGAAGATGGCTGAATTCTCATAAATGAGCCTGCCTTCAATTTGTCACGATATGTTGTTTTGACTGAAGTATACTTATAGAGAAAATTCAGCCCCAGACAGATATGTAGCTGGAAAAGAGGTTATTTTAATAGTCATTTTAGATAATTGTGGATATTCTGCTTTGATAAAAAACCGAAATGTGTCAAGTGATAGTTTCTTGGAGAATGGACTTGATGACATGGGGTGGGAGGGCAAAGCTAGGGCGAAGTGAGAGTACCATCGACATATATACACTACCGAATGTAAAATAGTTGGCTGGTGGGAAGCAGCAACATAGCAGGGAGATCGGCTCGGTGCTTTGTGATGACCTAGAGGGGTGGGATATGGAGGATGGGAGGGAGGCTCAAGGGAAGGGGATATGGGGACACGTGTATGCATATGGCTGATTCGCTTTGTTGTGCAACAGAAACTAAGACGGTATTGTGAAGCAATTATACTCCAATAAAGATCTATTTTAAAAAAATGTTAGTTGCAATACAGACTCTGAAACCATATCAATGAAATTTTCATACTTTCTTACATTAAAAATATACTGGTTTATCTTGCACTTTGGATGGATCTTCCAAGTTGCATGATTTTGTACCACCATGTATTGGTTATTTGGAAAACATTAGTTCACTACCTTACGTAGACCTTTCAAATGTTGACGCATTTCATTATACAGTATTTAAAAAACACATATACCAATCTCATGAGAAAACTCTTTAAATACTGGGACACTGTCGGACTTCGCTGGCGGCACAGTGGTTAAGAATCCGCCTGCTAACGCAGGGGACACGGGTTCAATCCCTGGTCCGGGAAGATCCCACATGCCGCAGAGCAACAAAGCCCGTGTGCCACAACTACTAAACACCCGTGCCACAACTACTGAAGCCCATGCGCCTAGAGCCCATGCTCCGCAATAAGAGAAGCCACCGCAATGAGAAGACCGCGCACCACAATGAAGACTAGCCCCCGCTCGCCACAACTAGAGAAAGTCCGCGTACAGCAACGAAGACCCAATGCAGCCAAAAAATTAATTAATTAATTAATTAATTTTTAAAAATACTGGGACACTGTCAAGCTCACAGTCAATATCAATACAAGTCTTCCAAACTTCTAGTTTTCACTTGAGAGGTCAAATTTTTATCACTGGTAACAAATACTTTCAGTTGTTTTCCTTGAAATATCACTTTGTTAATTTTTGAGAAAATATCTACCAAACAGCCAACTCCGAATAGCCACAGTTTGTCAGTTGTTCTTGCAAGTAAAAATAGTATCCCATGAAAAAGGTAGCTAGATCAGCTCACAACTCAAACAATCGCACAAATGCTTTTCCTCAAGAACCACTGTACTTCGGTATGCAGGCAGAAGTGTTTTATGCACATTTCCCATTTCATCACCCAGAATATTAAAAAGACATTTATTCAAGAGTTGAGACAATTTTTATCGATCAAAATGTTCTTAAGTGAAACTTTTTTTCTTTTATTTTTTTTTTACTGTAAGAATATAATGACTACTAGTACAGTCTGGTGTCATTGTATTGATTCACTCTAAAACATGAACAGTTTTATCTACCATTGCTTTTGCGCCATCAGACCAAATGTCAACACAGTGAAAAAGGTTAATCACATCTTAGTCTTAGGATGAAAATGGTTTTAACCTCCCAAACCTCCTAAAAGGGGACCCCCATATATCTGCAGACTACCTTTTGAGGACCACTGCTCTCAAGAGTCTACAAATCTATGTGTATGGAGGGAAGGTAGAGGTTGGGGGCAGAGTGACAAACTCTTTCTAAAAACAATCCAGAATTGAGGAAAATGTGTTCTCAATATAAATAAATGTTTAATTCATTTGGCTTTCCTTACAGCTTGACTGATTTTAAACAGTTAACTTCATTTAGTTTTCTAGTTTGCTTCTGGCCCTGATCTGAGACTGGCCTCAATGAGTAGTTTTTTGTTGTTGTTTTATAATTTTATTTATTTATTTTTTTTTGGCTACATTGGGTCTTCATTGCTGATTGCAGGCTTTCTCTAGTTGTGGTGAGCAGGGACTACTCTTTGTTGCGGTGTGCGGACTTCTCATTGCAGTGGCTTCTCTTGCTGCACAGCATGGGCTCTAGGCGCATGGGCTTCAGTAGTTGTGGCACACAGGCTCAGCAGTTGTGGCTCGCGGGCTCTAGAGCACAGGCTCAGTAGTTGTGGCACACGGGCTTAGTTGCTCTGAGGCATGTAGGATCTTCCCGGACCAGGGCTCGAACCCGTGTCCCCTGCATTGGCAGGCAGATTCTTAACCACTGCGCCACCAGGGAATTCCCTCAATGAGTAGTTTTATCAAGAGTCAATACTTGGCAAACTATGAAATTCCATGGCTCTGCCTGCCCCAGCAAATAAATGCCTGTGAGGGCTAATGCCCCTTCAGTAATCTAAATAAAAAGGGAAGCCTCATGACCATCTGAATTTATACATCCCTTTATGTGTTTTGTCTACACCAGAATATAAGCTCCTTGAGACGAGGTACTTGTTTGATTCACGGCTTTATCCTCAGTTCCTAGAACAGTATCTGACTCATAATAGGCACTCAACAAATATTTATTGGATAAATGAAAGCAGTCCTTATGAGCCTACACAAGGAGTAAACTAGAAATAATATAATTCATCATTTTACAAACACAACCAGATGAGTGTTTCAATCTTCAAAATAATTAGAGAGACTACAATCATTTTCCAGTGATGCTGCAGCTGTTGCTCAGGATGTTTTTTGAACACCAGAGAGGAAGTGTTGGAAATGCACTGCAGCTGGATTCAGAAAGACTTTGGCTAAAATCCTGGTTCCAGCAATAGCCACTGATATGAAACTGGGCAATGACTTAACCTGAGATTATCTTCTTAACTTAAAGCAGAGATAGAAATAACTACCTCACAGAGGCATTGTGAGAATGGAATTAAATGAAACTACATTTGTGAAAGTATCTAACTCAGTGCCTAGCAAATAGGAAATGACAAGCAATGTATAAATGCTAGTGCATAGACATTTGGTACTGGGCTACCATACATCTATTCCTGCTTCCTTTGATAACTATATCTCAAGTTGTCTCTGCTGAATGCCCGACCCCAGTTCCCAGTCCCTATGTCTGGACAGAGCTTCAGACCTAGATTTATTAGCCTGAGCCTAGACAATCAGTGCATGATTTCCCTGAGCATAGTGACTTATATAAAAGACCACATATTTCAGTCAGAGCCAAGGAGACTCAAATTCTTTCTGGGAAATTTTGGGAAGAGCCTCTCTCTTTTCCACCTGGTTTGAACCTGGAAAAACTCAGACAGGAGCTGCTACAGGCAACCTAGAACCACAAGGAAGAATCTGACTGAGAATGTAACCCAAATAGCAGTGTCAGAGCTGAGAGATACAAAAGGAAGAACTAGGTTTTCCAAACAATGCTTGAGCTCCAATCAAGTAACATCTGAAGCCAATCTAGCCTTTAGAATTATATTTCAATAAATTGCCTTTTTTCCTTAGTTTGGGTTAAGTTTCCTGACATTAACAAGGAAAAATGCAGGCTGATGTAGTATTTTTTTCTGTTCCCTAAGGCCCAACCTAGATTTGCACAGACAATTATGGTTCAAATGCTAATGTTGCTGATGAAGGCTGAAGCATAATGCCAAAGTCTGTCCTTAGGTCTTTGGAACTCCCATGGCCTTAAGTAAGACACAAGTCCAGTTCTCAAAGCATATGGTTAATATTTGGATCGGGTATTCCTGAAAAAGAAATCACATAGTAATTCCAAACCTGGAAGTCTCCAGACCTTTAGAGACATGTAACTGTAGTAATGAGTGTCCTTAGCTATTACTAATACTTCTAAAAAGACTAAAACCTGTTGCACATGTTTCCTTAATGAAGTTAACTAAAAGATAAATTTATTTGCTCTTGGCAGGAATTATGTGTACTCTACGCAGTTAACAGTGGTTATCTCTTGCTAATCAGAAGCTCTTTTACTGTCACATACACAGCTAGCTAGGTAGCTATCCTTGACTGATTTTCCAAATGAGTAAATTATTTAATAAATGCTATATGATAGATAAAATCTTCCAAGACACAGGGTCCCATGGTGGGAAGAGGGGTGAAGGATAAAAAGGACTTTGGCACTTTGTGATGAAAAGAACAGAAACACTAATGTAACAGAATGTAAGAGGCTTGCCCTCTTTCTTTACAGCCATTGGGGGTGGGGATAGAGCATAATTCTTTTAAGTGTACAGTGGTTTTAAGGGCACTATGCTTCAGGGGCAAAGTACATTAAAATCACAATCTGACAGCATTTATAAATTCACCTTACTTAACAAATAACTGTGGAAGGCGTAAAATAGCACTGGAGAGTGAAAGGTATAGAAAAGAGCAAGACAAGTTCCTCAAGGAACTCAAGAGTCTAGTGGTTATGCTCACTTATTGCCCTGTAACATTCTCTCATGGCATGCTTCTTCCTCAGGCCTCTGAGTATAACTCAAGTGATGTCTTCTACATAGCCTAATACTAAAAAAAGTTAAGATTCTTATGCCAGAATATACTGCTGAAATTTGATAGAATAACCTGGGCTTGACCATGGATGAACTGAAATTACTGACCTACGTACTCAAACCTTACCAATCAGCTCAAATCACTCTTCTAAATAAGACACTAAAAATAATGGTCCTTGGTACATCTATACAATGGAATATTACCTAGCAATAAAAAGCAAGAGAATACTAATATATGCCACAATATGGATAAATCTCAAAACCTTTATGCTAAGTGAAATTAGCCAAATGCAAAGGTTACATACTACATGATTCCACTTATTTGATATTCTAGAAAAGATAAAATGTATAAGGACAATAAACAGATCAGGGATTGAGAGGAGGAGAACTGACTAAAAGGGACATGAGGGTACTTTTGAAGATGACATAAATATTCTGTATTTTGATTGTGGTGGTAGTTACAGGACTGTATATGTTTGTCAAAACTCAGAACTGTACATCTAAAAAGCGTGAATTTTACTACATAAAATTTCCTCTATGTATTATCTACCTACATATGAAAAAAAAAAGGCCTTAAACAGTGTGTATCTGGTTATCACCCAAGGCAAGGGTAAATTCAACAAAGACGTTGTCAGAAAAGGGGTTCAAGCAAAACTCAAACACTGGAGTTCTGAAAGTTCCTAAGGGTGGCTAGGGGAAACGTTCCCTTTGAAATCAAAGGAATTATAAGTGAACGAAAAATGAGGCATGGAACTGATAACAGAGTGGGGATGGTATTATTGCCTAAAATATTTTTTTTATCAGAAGGAAAATTTTAGGATGAAATCTTGACACTTCACAGAATTTTAATTTTGCCAAGACATACTACCTGAGATGAACCCCAAACTAAACTGGGTTTGAAAGTTGGAAATCATTTTATTTTCCAACTGCTGGGAGTCAGTCAATTGCTGATTTCCAGGGGATGAAAATGATATAATGCTATTTTATCTTTTTAAAATCCTCATCAGAAAGAATTGCAAGCATGTCAATAAAGCAGAGAAACTGTGCATAATATTAATGTTTAATTTTTCATACAATTTAGATTGCAAGTTTAGGGGAATGTAGAGGGTGAAAGGAAGGCTTTTTATTATACTACAGATCCTTTCGTGTTTTTTTGTTTGTTTGTTTGTTTGTTTTTGCTGTACGCGGGCCTCTCACTGTTGTGGCCTCTCCCGTTGCGGAGCACAGGCTCCGGACGCGCAGGCTTAGCAGCCATGGCTCACGGGCCTAGCCGCTCCGCGGCATGTGGGATCTTCCCGGACCGGGGCACGAACCCGTGTCCCCTGCATCGGCAGGCAGACTCTCAACCACTGCGCCACCAGGGAAGCCCCATGTTTTAATTCTTTACCATATGGATGTATTAGGTACTTAAAAAAAAATCTAGCCTCTCCAACTGGAGGAGCCACCTTTTACTTCCTGGATGAGCCACCAAAGACATGCTACTGACTAGAACTAGCCCTAAATAAAATGATGCAGATTGTCCTTGGGATCCTCATCCTACCTGTCTAACTTCGTTTCCCCCATGTTAGTACAAACTCGGTCTGCTCCTTACCACTGTCTACCCTAAGTTCTCAGAGTCTTTATTACTGACCCCCTTCTCCGTACCTGACATGCCCAAGGGTCCTCAACATAATTCACTTCTCTGCCACACTCTCTCTCCAAACTTCCCGAGGCAAAGGTTACATACATTCTTCATCCATTAGTATTGAATATTTGTTGTTGGTTTTTCCCCCTAGGAGTGGGAATATGGGCAGGGGGTGGGGTGGCTGTCCACCATCAATCCTGTTCCTATTTTTCCTATTTGGGGGAATCTATTTTGGATAGTCTGTGAGATATTTTGGTCTGAGGTGCCGAAGGGAACAGATCCTTCCTTTCTCTACTCTCTGAAAGGTAGAACTGTTCAGAACTCTTAAGTTTGGGAGAACTGACCCAAAGTCAAAAGTTCAGTTAGGATTGACTTATGGAGGAATGCAGTGAGAACTGCAGTATCCAGAGACGACAGCATCTAGCTGGACAGACAGTTATGGCTGCCTACATTCTGGGGCCCTCTTGGTTCCTGCCCATTTTCCAAGCCTACTCCTCTAGCCTCCTATCATGTCTGTGAGCCTCCATTATCCTTCTAGGAAATCTTTTCACTTAAAACAGTAAGAAAGTTTTCTGTTTCTTATCATAAAACCCCTTGACTGATATACTTTCAACAAAAATTTGAGTACCTATTATGAACAGGGAAGGATACAGAAGTATAAAATACAATCATTGTTCTCAAGGAGATTATAATCTAGTTTTAGAGACATAAAGAACTAAAACATATGTTAATGAAGGGTATAGTCAGAGGACAAGAAAAGAAGTCAATGATTTGGAGTAGTCAGGGAATGCTACATAATATGGCTCTCCCAGGTAGAAATTACCATATGTGCCCTCCCAAGCAGAATTCATTACTCTTTACAACTGTCCTTTTTTATTTACTGTTATAGTTAGCTGTTTATATACCAGTCTGTCCTAGAGTCTCCCATAGTCTCCCTGTCTCTGAGTTTCTCAAAGAGAGATTTTATGAGACTAACCAGTGCCAGAAAAACTCGTTCATCCATTAATTCCACACACAGTGCTAGAAACTGGTCATAAGTACGATAGGAGCCGATTTTCAAGGTATTTGGATAAGGATAAGAGAGAAGAAAAGGAACAACAGTATAAGAAAAATGGATAAAGGTTTCCTATAGGGGAGTAGTAGGAAATAAAATTGGTAAAATACACTGCAGACATTATTCTGGGCATTGAAGACCATGCTAAACATCAGGAAGGGTGGCAAACTCAAAATGGCTACAGAAACAAATAGGAAGTGCAAATGAGTGAAGTGAGCTGATAAAAGCAATAGAATCATGCTAACTGGGGTGAGGCTATGCTTTGCCTGAAAGTATTCAAATTAAAAACAAAAACAAAAAGCACTTTGCAGTCACAAAATAAAGTCTGCAGACCACAGCCTTCTGCTAAGGCCACAGAAAAGTTTCTGAGTAAGAAGGAAGCAGGATCAGAAAGATATATTAAGAAGAAAAACCAAGTAGTAGTGCAGATGGAGAGAAAGCCAAAAAGCTCAGGACAAGCAAGAAGGAATAAGGCTCTGAATTAGGATAAGAGCAATATTCATCAATGGATGAAACAGTCAGATAAAAAGTTAATAAGGAACTAAACAATGAAGGTAAGGTTGTCACCACTTGAACCCATTGATCAATTACAGCATCACTAAAAGTGAGAGAATAGAGGATGTGATAAATGCTACAAAGAAAAATTCCACAGGACTTAATTTACTGGATATGAGACAGAGGAGAGAAGAGAATAGGAGTTAATGATTACCCCCGTATTTCAAGCCTTATAGCTAGAGCAGTAATGACAATACTGACAGAGATAAGGAAACCAAGAGGGAGAACCAGTTTTCAAGGGGGCAACTAGAAACAGCTATGGTGCAGTGATAAGAACATCAGACTGGATAGGTATTCTGACAGCTGTACCACCACTTAGTTGCATAACCTTGAACAAACACAACCTCCTGGACTCCATGTCTCTTCTTAAAAATGAGATTAATTAGATAGATAGAAAGGGTAGAAGGATGTGAGCTCATCCCCTTCTTAAGAAAAAAACAAAATCCCAACTAACTGCTGAACAACCCTCAACAAAAAAACACTGGAACCTACCAAAAAAGATACCCTACATCCAAAGAAGATGCCACAACGAGCTGATAGGAGGGGCACAATGGTGATAAAATCAAATCCCATACTCACCATGTGGGTGACCCTCAAACTGGAAAACAATTATACCACGGAAGTTATCCCACAGGAGTGAAAGTTCTGAGCCCCACGTCAGGCTTCCCAGCCTGTGGGCTCGGCAACAGGAGGACGAGTCCCCAGAGATCAAACCTTTGAAGGCCAGCAGGGTTTTATCACAGGACTTCCACAGGACTGGGAGAAACAGAAACTCCACTCTTGGAGGGCGCACACAGTCTCATGTGCACCAGGACCCGGGGAGAAAAAAGCAGTGACCCCAAGAGACAATGTGCCAGATCTACCTGCTAGTATTGGAGGGTCTCCTGCAGAGGTGGGGGGCGGCTGTGGCTCACTGCAGGGACAAAGACACTGGCAACAGCAGTCCTGGGAAGCACCCATTGGCATGAGCCCTCCCAGAGGCCGCCATTAGACCCACCAAACAGCCTGTAGGCCCCGTGCTGGGTCACCTCAGGCCAAACAACCAAGAGGGCAGGAACACAGCCCCACCCATCTGCAGACAAGCGGATTAAACTCTCTCTGAGCAGGCCCTGCCCACCAGAGGGACAAGCCCCAGCTCCACCCACCAATGAGCAGAAAAATGAGATTAAATTAGATGCTCTATATGACTCTTCCAGATCTGACACTCCAAGATAAGTTTGGTTTAAATGTGTTTAAAATGTAAAAGAATACTAAGGGGGAAAATGTTTCCTATGGATTTTTTAATGACATGAATTTCTTTAACAATATACACATATATGAAGAAAATATATAAAACTAACAATGCTTAATTTTAAGTAGCATATAAATGAATTTTTAAATGCTTTTTGATTTCGTATATATTTTAAGGTTTCAAATTATTTTTATCTAGATTCTCCAATTCTCCTTCCCTTCTCACTTAAATGCACTCCAACCATGCTTTTGCCCATTTAAAACTTCATGAAACCACTTTTTCAAAGAAAATTATGGTGAAATACAAATAACAAAATTTACCATCTTAACCATTTTTAAGTGTACAGTTCAGCAGCATTAAGTATATTCACATTGTTGGGACTTCCCTGGTGGCGCAGAGGTTAAGAATCGGCCTGCCAAGTTCCGGGAAGATGGCGGAAGAGTAAGACGCGGAGATCACCTTCCTCTCCACAGATACACCAGAAATACATCTACGCGTGGAACAACTCCTACGGAGCACCTACTGAACGCTGGCAGAAGACCTCAGACCTCCCAAAAGGCAAGGAACCCCCCACGTACCTGGTTAGGGCAAAAGAAAAAACTAAACAGAGACAAAAGAATAGGGACGGGTCCTGCACCAGCGGGAGACAGCTGTGAAGGAGGAAAAGTGTCCACACACTAGGAGCCCCTTCGCGGGTGGAGACTTCGGGAGGCGGAGTGGGGGAGCTTGGGAGCCGCGGAGGAGAGCACAGCAACAGGGGTGCGGAGGGCAAAGCGGAGAGATTCCAGCGCAGAGGATCGGGCCGACCGGCACTCACCAGCCGAGAGGCTTGTCTGCTCGCCCTCCGGGGCGGGCGGGACTGGGAGCTGAGGCTCCGGCTTTTGTCGGAGCGCCGGGAGAGGACTGGGGTTGGCGGCGTGAACACAGCCTGCAGGGCGTTGGTGCGCCGCGGCTGGCCGGGAGAGAGTCTGGGGAGGGGTCTGGACCTGCCGAAGAGGCAAGAGACTTTTACGTCCCTCTTTGTTTCCTGGTGCACGAGGAGGGGGGATTGGGAACGCTGCTTGGGAGAGCTGCGGAGGCGGGCGCGAGCCGCGGCTAAGAGTGCGGAGCCCAGAGACGGACATGGGACGCTAAGGCCGCTGCTGCCGCCGCCAGGGGGCCTGTGTGCGAGCGCAGGTCACTAGCCACACGCCCTTCCGGGGAGCCTGTGCAGCCCGCAGCTGCCGGGGTCCCGGGATCCGGGGACGGCTCCCCCGGGAGAGCGCACGGCGCGCCTCAGGCTGCAGCGTCACGCCGGCCTCTGCCGCTGCAGGCCCGCCCTGCACTCTGTGACCCTCCCTACCCCCCGGCCTGGGTGAGCCAGAGCCTCCGAATCAGCGGCTCCTTTAACCCCGTCCTGTCTGAGCAAAGAACAGACGCCCTCCGGCGACCTACACGCACAGGCGGGGCCAAATCCAAAGCTGAGGCCCTGGGAGCTGTGAGAACAAAGAAGAGAAAGGGAAATCTCTTCCAGCAGCCTCAGAAGCAGCGGATTAAAGCTCCACAATCAACTTGATATACCCTGCATCTGTGGAATACCTGAATAGACAACGAATCATCCCAAATTAAGGAGCCCTGTGGATGAAAGGCTCTTGGTGCTGCAGCCAGGACTCAGTGCTGTGCCTCTGAGGTGGGAGAGCCAACTTCAGGACACTGGTCCACAAGAGGCCTCCCAGCTGCACATAATATCAAACAGCAAAAATCTCCAAGAGATCTCCATCTCAACGCCAGCACCCAGCTTCACTCAACGACCAGCAAGCTACAGTGCTGGACATCCTATGCCAAACAACTAGCAAGACAGGAACACAACCCCACCCATTAGCAGAGAGGCTGCCCAAAATCATAATAAGTCTACAGACACCCCAAAACACACCACCAGACGTGGACCTGCCCACCAGAAAGACAAGATCCAGCCTCATACACCAGAACACAGGCACTAGTCCCCTCCACCAGGAAGCCTACACAACCCACTGAACCAACCTTAGCCACTGGGGACAGACTCAAAAAACAACAGGAACTACGAACCTTCAGTCTGCAAAAAAAAAAAAAAAAAAAGGAGACCCCAAACACAGTAAGATAAGCAAAATGAAAAGACAGAAAAACACACAGCAGATGAAGGAGCAAGATAAAAACCCACCAGACCTAACAAATGAAGAGGAAATAGGCAGTCTACCTGAAAAAGAATTCAGAATAATGATAGTAAGGTTGATCCGAAATCTTGGAGATAGAATGGACAATAGAATGGACAAATTGCAAGAATCAGTTAACAAGGACCTAGAAGAACTAAAGATGAAACAAGCAACGATGAACAACACAATAAATGAAATTAAAAGTACTCTAGATGGGATCAATAGCAGAATAACTGAGGCAGAAGAACGGATAAGTGACCTGGAAGATAAAATAGTGGAAATAACTACTGCAGAGCAGAATAAAGAAAAAAGAATGAAAAGAACTGAGGACAGTCTCAGAGACCTCTGGGACAACATTAAACGCACCAACATTCGAATTATAGGGGTTCCAGAAGAAGAAGAGAAAAAGAAAGGGACTGAGAAAATATTTGAAGAGATTATAGTTGAAAACTTCCCTAATATGGGAAAGGAAATAGTTAATCAAGTCCAGGAAGCACAGAGAGTCCCATACAGGATAAATCCAAGGAGAAATACGCCAAGACACATATTAATCAAACTGTCAAAAATTAAATACAAAGAAAACATATTAAAAGCAGCAAGGGAAAAACAACAAATAACACACAAGGGAATCCCCATAAGGTTAACAGCTGATCTTTCAGCAGAAACTCTGCAAGCCAGAAGGGAGTGGCAGGACATATTGAAAGTGTTGAAGGAGAAAAACCTGCAACCAAGATTACTCTACCCAGCAAGGATCTCATTCAGATTTGATGGAGAAATTAAAACCTTTACAGACAAGCAAAAGCTGAGAGAGTTCAGCACCACCAAACCACCTCTACAACAACTGCTAAAGGAACTTCTCTAGGCAAGAAACACAAAAGAAGGAAAGGACCTACAATAACAAACCCAAAACAATTAAGAAAATGGGAATAGGAACACACATATCGATAATTACCTTAAATGTAAATGGACTAAATGCTCCCACCAAAAGACACAGATTGGCTGAATGGATACAAAAACAAGACCCATATATTTGCTGTCTACAAGAGACCCACTTCAGACCTAGAGACACATACAGACTGAAAGTAAGGGGATGGAAAAAGGTATTTCATGCAAGTGGAAACCAAAAGAAAGCTGGAGTAGCAATTCTCATATCAGACAAAATAGACTTTAAAACAAAGACTATTAGAAGAGACAAAGAAGGACACTACATAATGATCAAGGGATCAATCCAAGAGGAAGATATAACAATTGTAAATATTTATGCACCCAACATAGGTGCACCTCAATACATAAGGCAAATACTGACAACCATAAAAGGGGAAATCGACAGTAACACATTCATAGTAGGGGACTTTAACACCCCACTTTCACCAATGGACAGATCATCCAAAATGAAAATAAATAAGGAAACACAAGCTTTAAATGATACATTAAACGAGATGGAGTTAATTGATATTTATAGGACATTCCATCCAAAAACAACAGAATACACATTTTTCTCAAGTGCTCATGGAACATTCTCCAGGATAGATCATATCTTGGGTCACAAATCAAGCCTTGGTAAATTTAAGAAAATTGAAATTGTATCAAGTATCTTTTCTGACCACAACGCCATGAGACTAGATATCAATTACAGGAAAAGATCTGTAAAAAATACAAACACATGGAGGCTAAACAATACACTACTTAATAATGAAGATATCACTGAAGAAATCAAAGAGGAAATCAAAAAATACCTAGAAACAAATGACAATGGAGACACAACGACCCAAAACCTGTGGGATGCAGCAAAAGCAGTTCTAAGGGGGAAGTTTATAGCAATACAAGCCCACCTTAAGAAGCAGGAAGCATCTCGAATAAACAACCTAACCTTGCACCTCAAGCAATTAGAGAAAGAAGAACAAAAAAACCCCAAAGCTAGCAGAAGGAAAGAAATCATAAAAATCAGATCAGAAATAAATGAAAAAGAAATGAAGGAAACAATAGCAAAGATCAATAAAACTAAAAGCTGGTTCTTTGAGAAGATAAACAAAATAGATAAACCACTAGCCAGACTCATCAAGAAAAAAAGGGAGAAGACCCAAATCAATAGAATTAGAAATGAAAAAGGAGAGGTAACAACTGACACTGCAGAAATAAAAGAGATCATGAGAGATTACTACAAGCAACTCTATGCCAATAAAATGGACAATCTGGAAGAAATGGACAAATTCTTAGAAAGGCACAACCTGCCAAGACTGAATCAGGAAGAAATAGAAAATATGAACAGACCAATCACAAGCACTGAAATTGAAACTGTGATTAAAAATCTTCCAACAAAGAAAAGCCCAGGACCAGATGGCTTCACAGGCGAATTCTATCAAACATTTAGAGAAGAGCTAACACCTATCCTTCTCAAACTCTTCCAAAATATAGCAGAGGGAGGAACACTCCCAAACTCCTTCTACGAGGCCACCATCACCTTGATACCAAAACCAGACAAGGATGTCACAAAGAAAGAAAACTACAGGCCAATATCACTGATGAACATAGATGCAAAAATCCTCAACAAAATACTAGCAAACAGAATCCAACAGCACATTAAAAAGATCATACACCATGATCAAGTGGGGTTTATTCCAGGAATGCAAGGATTCTTCAATATACGCAAATCTATCAATGTGATAAACCATATTAACAAACTGAAGGAGAAAAACCATATGATCATCTCAATAGATGCAGAGAAAGCTTTTGACAAAATTCAACACCCATTTATGATAAAAACCCTGCAGAAAGTAGGCATAGAGGGAACTTTCCTCAACATAATAAAGGCCATATATGACAAGCCCACAGCAAACATCATCCTCAATGGTGAAAAACTGAAAGCATTTCCACTAAGATCAGGAACAAGACAAGGTTGCCCACTCTCACCACTCTTATTCAACATAGTTTTGGAAGTTTTAGCCACAGCAATCAGAGAAGAAAAGGAAATAAAAGGAATCCAAATCGGAAAAGAAGAAGTAAAGCTGTCACTGTTTGCAGATGACATGATCCTATACATAGAGAACCCTAAAGATGCTACCAGAAAACTACTAGAGCTAATCAATGAATTTGGTAAAGTGGCAGGATACAAAATTAATGCACAGAAATCTCTGGCATTCCTATATACTAATGATGAAAAATCTGAAAGTGAAATCAAGAAAACACTCCCATTTACCATTGCAACAAAAAGAATAAAATATCTAGGAATAAACCTACCTAAGGAGACAAAAGATCTGTATGCAGAAAATTATAAGACACTGATGAAAGAAATTAAAGATGATACAAATAGATGGAGAGATATACCATGTTCTTGGATTGGAAGAATCAACATTGTGAAAATGACTCTACTACCGAAAGCAATCTATAGATTCAATGCAATCCCTATCAAACTACCACTGGCATTTTTCACAGAACTAGAACAAAAAATTTTGCAATTTGTATGGAAACACAAAAGACCCCGAATAGCCAAAGCAATCTTGAGAACAAAAGAAGGAACTGGAGGAATCAGGCTCCCAGACTTCAGACTATACTACAAAGCTACAGTTATCAAGACGGTATGGTACTGGCACAAAAACAGAAAGATAGATCAATGGAACAGGATAGAAAGCCCAGAGATAAACCCACGCACATATGGTCACCTTATCTTTGACAAAGGAGGCAGAAATGTACAGTGGAGAAAGGACAGCCTATTCAATAAGTGGTGCTGGGAAAACTGGACAGCTACATGTAAAAGTATGAAATTAGATCACTCCCTAACACCGTACACAAAAATAAGCTCAAAATGGATTAAAGACCTAAATGTAAGGTCAGAAACTATCAAACTCTTAGAGGAAAACATAGGCAGAACACTCTATGACATAAATCACAGCAAGGTCCTTTTTGACCCACCTCCTAGAGAAATGGAAATAAAAAGAAGAGTAAACAAATGGGACCTAATGAAACTTAAAAGCTTTTGCGCAGCAAAGGAAACCATAAAGAAGACCAAAAGACAACCCTCAGAATGGGAGAAAATATTTGCAAATGAAGCAACTGACAAAGGATTGATTTCCAAAATTTATAAGCAGCTCATGCAGCTTAATAACAAAAAAACAAACAACCCAATCCAAAAATGGGCAGAAGACCTAAATAGACATTTCTCCAAAGAAGATATACAGAGTGCCAACAAACACATGAAAGAATGCTCAACATCACTAATCATGAGAGAAATGCAAATCAAAACTACAATGAGATATCATCTCACACCAGTCAGAATGGCCATCATCAAAAAATCTACAAACAATAAATGCTGGAGAGGGTGTGGAGAAAAGGGAACCCTCTTACACTGTTGGTGGGAATGTAAATTGATACAGCCACTGTGGAGAACAGTATGGAGGTTCCTTAAAAAGCTACAAATAGAACTACCATATGACCCAGCAATCCCACTACTGGGCATATACCCTGAGAAAACCATAATTCAAAAAGAGTCATGTTCCAAAATGTTCATTGCAGCTCTATTTACAATAGCCCAGAGATGGAAACAACCTAAGTGTCCATCATCGGATGAATGGATAAAGAAGATGTGGCACATATATACAATGGAATATTACTCAGCCATAAAAAGAGACGAAATTGAGCTATTTGTAATGAGGTGGATAGACCTAGAGTCTGTCATACAGAGTGAAGTAAGTCAGAAAGAGAGAGACAAATACCGTATGCTAACACATATATATGGAATTTAAAAAAAAAAAAAAATGTCATGAAAAACCTAGGGGTGAAACAGGAATAAAGACACAGACTTACTAGAGAATGGACTTGAGGCTATGGGGAGGGGGAAGGGTAAACGGTGACAAAGCGATAAAGAGGCATGGACATATATACACTACCAAACGTAAGGTAGATAGCTAGTGGGAAGCAGCCGCATAGCACAGGGAGATCAGCTCGGTGCTTTGTGACCGCCTGGAGGGGTGGGATAGGGAGGGTGGGAGGGAGGGAGACGCAAGCGGGAAGAGATATGGGAATATATGTATATATATAACTGATTCATTTTGTTGTGAAGCTGAAACTAACATACCATTGTAAAGCAATTATACTCCAATAAAGATGTTAAAAAAAAAAAAAAAAAAAAAGAATCGGCCTGCCAATGCAGGGGACACAGGTTTGATCCCTGGTCTGGGAAGCTCCCATGTGCTGTGGAGCAACTAAGCCCATGCATCACAACTACTGAGCCTGCACTCTAGAGCCTGTGTGCCACAACTACTAAGCCCTCGTGCCACAACTACTGAAGCCCACATGCCTAGAGCCTGTGCTCTGCAACAAGAGAAGCCACTGCAATGAGAAGCCCACACACCACAACAGAGACCCAACACAGCCAAAAAAAAAAAAAAAGTATTGTTGTGCTACCATCACCACCATCCACCCACAGAACTCTTTTCATCTTGCAAAGCTGAAACCCAATACCCATTTAATAATAACTTCCATTCTTCTCATAGCCCTGGTAACCACCATTCTATTGGGTTGGCCAAAAAGTGCCTTCATTTCTGGGGTGGTTTTTTTTTTAAATATTTATTTATTTTTAGTTGCATTAGGTCTTAATTGCCGCACACAGGCTTTCTCTAGTTGCGGCGAGTGGGGGCTACTCTTCGTTGCGGTGCGCGGGCTTCTCATTGCAGTGGCTTCTCTTGTTGCAGAGCACGGGATCTAGGTGCGCAGCCTTCAGTAGTTGTGGCACATGGGCTCAGTAGTTGTGGCTCATAGGTCCTAGAGCACAGGCTCAGTAGTTGTGGCACATGGGCTTAGCTGCTCCACGGCATATGGGATCTTCCCAGACCAGGGATCGAGCCCATGTTCCCTGAATTGCCAGGTGGATTCTTAACCACTACGCCACCAAGGAAGTCCCCTTCGATTTTTAAGTAAAAATAAAAGACACATTTTTCATTTTCACCAAGAACTTTATTGAACAACGTATTTACCCTTTAGTTCTACCACCTTCTGCCATTTTTTCAGGCAACTTCATAATTCCATCCTCCCAAAACATTTTATCTTTTTGAGCAAACAACTGTTCCAGGTGCCTTTTACAGTCTTCCAGGGAATGGAAATTTTTTCCATTAAGAGAATTATATAAAGACCGAAATAAATGGAAATCCGAAGGTGCAATGTCTGATGAATACAGAGGATGAATCAGAACTTCCCAGCCAAGCTGTAACAGTTTTTGCCTGGTCATCAAAGAAACATGCAGTCTTGCGTTATACTGATGGAAGATTATGCGTTTTCTGTTGACTAATTCTGGACACTTTTCATCGAGTGCTGCTTTCAGTTGGTCTAACTGGGAGCAGTACTTGTAGGAATTAATCGTATGGTTTTCCAGAAGGAGGGAAATAATAGAGGACTCCCTTCCAATCCCACTATATACACAACATCACCTTCTTTGGATGAGGACCGGCCTTTGGTGTGGTTGGTGGTGGTTCATTTCGCTTGCCCCATGATCTCTTCCATTCCACATTATTGTACAGTATCCATTTTTCATTGCTCATCACAATTTGTTTTAAAAACGGAACGTTTTCATTATTTTTAAGTAGAGAATTTCATACAGAAATATGGTCAAGGTTTTTTTCGCTTAACTTACGTGGAACCCAAACATCAAAGCGATTAACATAACCAAGCTGGTACAAATGATTTTCAATGCCTGATATGGATATTTTGAGTATGTCGGCTATATCCCGCGTGGTATAACATTGATTGTTCTTAATTAATGTCTCGGTTTGATTGCTATCAACTTCAACTGTTCTACCTGACCGTGGAGCATCATCCAGTGAGAAATCTCCAGCACGAAACTTCGCAAACACCTTTTGACATGTTTCATCAGTCACAGCACCTTCTCCATACACTGCACAAATCTTTTTGCATTTCAGTTATGTTTTTACCTTTCTTGAAATAATAAATCACAATACGCCAAAAATTTTCCTTTTTTTCTTCCATCTTCAATATTAAAATGGCTACACAAAAATTCACCAACTTTAATGTCTTTTTTTTAATGCACACTGGTATGACAGTTGTCACATACAATCTAACAAAATTGTTTTGAATGAAGTTAAAGACAACTAAGCGCTACTAGAGCCATCTTATGGAGAAAACCGAACGAACCTTTTGGCCAACCCAATACTTTCTATATCTATGAATTTGACTACTCTAGGTACCTAACATAAGTGAAATCATACAGTACTAGTCCTTCTGTGACTGGCTTATTCCACTTAGCATAATGTTCTCAAGGTTCATCCAAGATGTAGCAAGTATCAGAATTTCCTTCCTCTTAAAACCTAAATAATATTCCATTGTATGTATATACCACATTCTATTTATCCATTCATTCATCAACGGACACAAAAGATTGCTTCCATCTTCTGTCTACTGCAAATAATGCTGCTATGAACATGAGTAAACAGACATCTCCTCAAGTCCCTACTGTCAACTCCTTTGGGTATATATCCAGAAAAGGAATTGCTGGACCATTTAGTAATGTTTTTGAGGAATTACTGTACTGTTTTCCATAGCAGCTGTACCATTTCACATTCTCAACTACAGTATACAAGGTTCCAATTTTTCCACATCCTGGCCAATACTTGTTATTTTGTTTTGTTTTTTACATAGTAGCCATCGTGATGGGTATGAGGTGGTATCTCACTATGGTTCTGATTTGTATTTCCATAATGATTAGTGTTCTCTATGGTTTTATCAAAAGAACATATGAGGGCTTCCCTGGTGGCGCAGTGGTTGAGAGTCTGCCTGCCAATGCAGGGGACACGGGTTCGTGCCCCGGTCTGGGAAGATCCCACATGCTACAGTGCGGTTAGGCCCGTAAGCCATGGCCGCTGTTGCACGTCCGGAGCCTGTGCTCCGCAATGGGAGAGGCCACAACAGTGAGAGGCCCGCGTACCACAAAAACAAAAACAAAAAAAACACACACAAAAAGAGAACATATGAGCCAACATAAAGAGCTCCTACTGGCCAAAGATCGGATACTCTGAGCATCAAAATATATATAAATACAACTGATTAAAAAACACTGAATATATAAACCTAAAGTTCATAATGATACTAAAAAAAATCTCATTGAACACTACTGGAAACAACTAGGGCATACATGACTTATTCTGAAGACTGACAGTTAAAAGGCAAAAAAATTAGGCATTTATCTTGCCTTTTCTGTAAAAATATATTTTAGGATAACCAAATAACTGTAGTTGATGAAGGAATTCCAGCTCATAAATGTGCGAAGAATGACAGAATTAGGAAATCACCATTTTGTAAGCCCTGGTGAACTAATTGCTTCAGGCAATATTCATAAATGGACAAAACCATTAGATAAAACGTTGATGGGGAACTGTACAATGGAGGTCAGGCTGTCACCACCTGAACCCACTGGTCAACCACTGCATTACTGAAAGACAAGTAAACACTGTGTGCCTCCTGGTATGATCCAATATGAAGCATATAGCACCACCTATGAAATATTCATGCCCTAAAAAATTGAACCTAAATCTGATTAAGCCTCTACAGCTGCACTAATATGACAACCACTAGCTACATGTAGCTAAATTTAAAAAGTAAAATTAAAAATTCTCAATCGCAAATGCTCAAAAGCCACATGCAGCCATTAGAAAGTGCAGGTACAGGACAGTTCCATCACTGAATAAGTTCTATTGTATAAAGATGCTCTGGAGCTAAATTCCATTTACAAGAAACATGGAGAGGGTGAGGGATAAATGACACTAGAAAAAAGCAAAAAGACAAGACACAGGGCATTCTACAGAACAGTAAGTGGATGGCAGGGGAAAAAGAGAGAGGAGAAAACTACTTTAGATTTTAAGACTTAAGGTATGAAATGCCCAGAAAAAGACAATTTATACAAAAAGAAAGCAGTGGTTTCCTGAAGTTGAAGGAGTGAATGACTACAAATGGTCTAGAAGAAATTTTGGGGGGTGTGGAAATACCCTAAACCTGGTTCGTGGTGATGGTTGCCCAACTCTATAAAATCACTAAATATTACTGAATTGTTAAAAAGAAGTAAATAGAGCCAACTATAATGTATAGACCTTGTTTGGACCTTATTCTAACAAACTAACTCTAGAAAGACATTTTTCAGATAGTCAAATGTGATCATAGACTAGATGATACAAAAAATTACTTAAAACTTTTTTTGGTGTAAATGGCTTACCTGTTCATATTTTTAGAGATGCATATTTAAATATGTGCAATGCTTGAAATATGCTTTAATATACAAAACAGAGTAAAAAGATGAAGAATGAATGAAGCAGATGGAATAAAAATCTTAATTATTATATCTGGGTGATGGATATATGGGAGTTCACTGTTCTCTCTACATTTGTATATGTTTGAAATTTTTTATAATTTAAAAACATTAAATTCTACAGTAACACCCTTTCACAGTCAATGCTATATAAACCAAGTCAATGATGAGTTTGTGATTCCCCAATATTGTCAGCAATGAAGATACCAGATTATCATTTTAATAAGTTTCAGTTTTAAAATTAAGTCCCCATAGTAAAAACTAATTGGTTACCTTTAAATCACCATTTAAAACTTCAAAAAAATGTTTAAACATACTCTGTTTTGGGGGGGGTAGGAGGAGGAACTGGATATATATACTTTTTTTTTCTATTAGCTCAGTTGAATCTCCGCTCTTTATGCACTTGACACTGCCCAGGTCATGAAATAAATCCATCAGGATTCTTAGTGACAACCCTGTGATAAATATGCCTGGCCCCAGTGCAATGTATTCAAGCCTTTTCAACAGCTTTTCCTTTGTGCATATCTGCAGGCTTTTTATGCACATCTGCATACAGAATCCACAACCATGATCTGCATTATAATTAATGTAACAGCACATCTGACCAGGTCCACAGGGTTTGATGTATAACTGTTTTTGAGATCTGCAGGGAACTGAAGAAACTCTGGGGAGAAAGTATAGCTAATTTCAGATCAGGCACTGGATAAACAGTAAGTGGTAAGACAGTCGTTTTCCTCAAACAGCTATGACATAGCTGGAGGAGAATCTCAGTGTGTATATAACTGCTTCAAATCATAGTTGATATACTCCTGAACCCTCACTACATCCCTCATATACCCACTCTAAATGACCAAAGTATAGCCCCAAATTTACATATGGATCCAATTTAAAACCTTATCTAAAAGGCCTCTTTGGGGACTTCCCTGGTGGTGCAGTGGATAAGACTCCATGCTCCCAATGCAGGGGGCCTGGGTTCAACCCTGGTCAGGGAACTAGATCCCACATGCATGCCACAACTAAGAGTTTGCATGCCGCAACTAAGAAGTCCACATGCTGCAACTAAAAAAAAAAAAAAGAAGGATCCCACGTGCTGCAATGAAGACCCGGAGCGGCCAAAATGTATCTTTAAAAAATCCTCTTTCTCTCTCTCTCATCTACACACACACACACACACACACACACACACACACACACACACACACACCCCTACACATTCATACATCAAATTTTAATAGTGCTTAACTGGGTGATGGGGCTACAGAATCAGGCATTCAAATATATTTTGAATGAATAAATATGTGTTTATACTTAACAATTCTTACAATAAACAGGTAATATTTATCATCAGAAAATGACTATAATACTATAGTCATCAAACCTATAAGTAGGAAGATATAACCCAATATGAAAAATACACAGAAGCAGAATACAAAATATCATCTATTTTTTTTGGTCACAAATATTAAAAAACTAAATGCACACATGTAAGTAATGAAAGGCATCACAAACCAATGAAAATAATCAGACGGAGGAAGAGATAATAAGTGGATTTCATTCATGTTGAGTTGCATTAATGTTTGTATACAAATAAAGCTTTAGAAAAACAAAATAACGTTGAAGAGCAATGAGCTCTAAAGGATAGAGCATAGGAATAATCTCACAAAACTTGAATGTTGGGAGCAGATGACTATCCTATACCAGCAGCATAAGAAGGATAAGGAGACTGAAAAGAACTCAAGTTGTGTGCTGTGGGGGAAACGTGTAACTAGAATTGAGAAATCTACGACTGAGGGAAAGAGGGAAAAGAGTGAGCTTGTAAATGAGAAGAAGAGACCCAATGCAGGTCAATGTTAATATTTAATCAGTAAAAGACTTAAGATTGTTCCCAGGCTGTTAGGTGAGAGGCCAGAAAGGCTCAACATTGCTTTCTAGGTGTGACCCATTCCTGAGATTAGCATCAATTACACTTAATTCACCTGGATAGCTTCAGCGACTGAAACAGTGGTTCTCAAACTTCAAAATGAGATTCCTAAACCCCATCCCTAGAGACTGAGAAATGATGATTTAAAAAAACAAAAAAAAACCCTGCTTTAAATGTCTGGGATAGGAAGAAGAATAAAGATGCCCTGATACTCCTTATGGATAAAATCTGTCTTCTATTTAATAAAGACGGCTAAGCAAGTTTTTTGATAACTTGGGAAACCCTAGCACCTCTGACCACAGCCTCTAATCTTTCCATAGATTTTAGGAAAGGAAGGGGAATAGAAAAGCTGTCTTTAAACATGTGCAGACCTGTCAAGTAATAAAGGATGCAGACTTGTTTTGTGGGACATGAAGGATAATCCCTACAGGGGATGTTCTTAGTTTGATATAAGAATGCTTTAGAAGAAATGGTATCCATAAAAGGTGGTGAGTTTCCTGTCTCTTGGAGATGTTGAAGATGATGTTAAATGACCATTTGGTCATTCACATAATCTGTGTGAATAATTTAACCAGCAATAATAAGATTAAATGACTAGGGACTGACCTTCCTACCTTGATACAGCCTACCTAACATCTAGTTGACTTTACCACTGTCACAAAAGAGAACTCGAAGTTCATTTAGAAGTATTTTATTGGACGTATAACTGCTTCAGTGACTCATGATAATTAGATAAGCAGCTCACATCAATATGATTTTTCACTTTTATGCTGAAAATCATTTGGCTCCTCTCTCACTTTTCCATACCTAAAATCAAAGTCAGTGTGGTGTTTTCTCCTCATTACCACCTCAGTGTTATTTATTCAACAAATATTTTTTGCCACTTAGTAAGTGTCAGGAACCATGCATTCAGGCCAGGAAATAGCTAAACTAATCATCAATACACACAGGTTAAGAGGCAAAAGTCCTGGATCTGATTCTTGGCAAACCCAGGTTTCACTATCTCAACCTACCCTATGCTCCAAGTCATACTTTCCTGTATTACACTCAATGAAGCTTCCATTTTCCTTCCTCTCCCCACTCCAATTACCTGAGGTAATTGGGCAACATGTCCAGCTGTTGCTTCTCCCCAGCCTTGACCCCAACTCCACATGTCCCTAAGACAGAAGAAATTTGGGGGCAGGAGCATGCGTACTGCCTGTCTAGAAGAAACAAGAGGATTACCATAGGGAAGGAAGAAGGAAACTCAGGGCAGAATATTACACAATAAAAAATGGACTCTGGGGATTTCAAAGCCGAGAAATTAAGGAAGAGAAAGAGGTGAGGGGTTTTTTTTTTCAAGGGACAGGTGAGGGAAGAGGACTTCTTTAAAGCCAGGAGACAGGTAAATGACTGAAGTGACACTGGAGCTCAGGGTTTCACCTAAGAGAAGCCAACAATGTAGAAGGTGCCTCTGTGTACTTAGAAGCTTTTAGGCAGTCAATCTCTAAGGGAATCTGTAAAATCTTGGCAACTCTAAAAAAACTGATGTTTGAAGATGGGATACTGAGGGAGGGAGAAAATTACAACTGATACTTTTGTCATCATCTTCTTATTGGGAAATAAGTCCAACAAAGAGTATATATGCCATTTGAAGAATAACTTAAAAAACACCTGTGTTCCTGCCTCCCAAATGAAGACTATTTTTCTTTACTCCTTTTTCTCCAACTCCTGGAGCAGCCCTAAAAAACTAAAGTAGATTTATCTGGGGGGCCAGTCTCAGGTGTGGTATAACTTCCTTAAATTGCAGAATGCCCAGGGGAAACAATCTCCAACAACATGCTCATTTGTCTCCTAATGCTTAAGTTTTTTTAGATGGATTAAGATAAAGACATTTTTTCTACAATAAAATTAAAGGGTTTTGAATGAATGAATTAGCATATTGCTTTAATCTAGTCAGTCAAAATGTAAATGTTACCAGCTAATTTCCTATTCTGAATGGGGAAAAGGATTTGAAAGACAAGGTCCTGACTCTAAAAGTATCAGAGGAGGGAAGAAGGCCAAAGGTTCCCAAAAAGCTCAACATACTTTACCAGTTTCCCCCGGACTTGAATTATTTGCCTTCATCCATACATAAAAAAAGGTTATGGAGATACTTCCTGGCCTATGTACATTTGCTCACCTGAACAGTTCTAGGCTGCCCATTCTTTTCATTCTCTCATGTGGTTATAAACACGAGGCATTTCCTTGGCAATTGAATAAATATGCTGACACTGTATCACACTAGCTTCTAAGTAGTTGTCCAGTTGCATTGCTAACTTTACATAAGACACTAGCACTATCTGAATCCAATCAATCCAACCAAAACAACACAGAGTGCTTCCTATAGGAGACTATGTCTTGGTTGTCTTTTTTCTCATTTCTCCTTTTCAATTAAGTGCATGGGATAACCATACTTTATTGGATGATATACAAACCCCATGGCACTAATGATTTAAGGACAGGGATGAGGATTCCTTTGCACAGCCATATTTGTCTATAGAAAGTTAAATTCTTGCATGTTCCAATCTTCCTTTCCCACTCTGGAAAATAATTCCACTGCAGCTCCAACCTCTTCCCTGGTCCTATTACACGGAGGTTACTGTCAGTGGCAGTACTCTTCAGCAGAACACTGAGATTTTTGTGCTTACCTTTTCACTCCCTTTAACACAATGCTGACTTGACTCAGATTCAGATCCCCTCCTGCCAGATAAAAGGACAATACCTTTAAAAGAAACAGATTAGACAAAAACCAGCCTAGGACTCTGATTAACAGGTATTTTTAAATTGACTTGCCCCACACCCGTCAGCCATACAGAGTTATAACATTATGTATTAGAAATGGTTAGCACTGGGAAAGAACTTCAGATATTATAGCAGGAATCAGAACCACACAGCTGTTAAGTGACTGGACCAAGACCATACAGTCAGATATTGGCTGACCAAGGATTACAACTATGTTTTCCAAACCACGCTGCATTTCTTCAAGGTCCCCAACTATAACAGAGTAGGAACAGGACAAAGATTGTTATTCTGTAACTCAAAGAGAAAAAAAAAAAAAAAAAACTATCTCCCTGAGAAGCAGCAATCTCCTAACGAGCAACCCCTACCAGAACCTGACGGTCCTCCTTTGGAGTTCTTCTGCCTAAGGAGAAAATTCTCATCATAACTCTTCAAACCTGAAATGTCTCATGGCATACAACCAGTTCTCAGAGAAGCCACTAAGTTTAAAATGAAAATGAAGCTCTTAAGTCTTCCAACAGGGAAATTTAAGATGGCTGGTTTCCTGGCAAGCATGTGATCCTCCCTCTATTGTAGGAAACAATCCAGTCACTGGAGTTTCTAAGAGTGGCATATTAACTCTTCCAATATACCTGAGCGTCATTTACTAAATTATCTTTCTGAAGATGCTACGTGGTTCCCCAGTTATTTGGAAAAGGTAATTAGCCTCCAAGTGAGCAATGAGCTCACCATAGGATGAGCATGGTCTCTTTTGGTGGCAATGAATATATTATTTTGCTTGTTGTCAGGAGTAATTCATTTATTTTTCACCTTAATGTAAGCCCTTTAATATATGATATTTTAAAAGTGCTAACTACTCCCTGAGATATAACAGACAAGCAGCAAGTGCAATAAGTTGGGAGCCTTAACACCAACACATCTGAAATTCAACTTAATAAACACCTACTGAGCACCTACTATGTGCCAGAGGCTATGCTAGGTGTTGGGGAATTATATTGCTACAACTTATCCAATTAGAGAGTATCAGTGATACTCCAATAACACTATATAAGATTATGAATGGCTACTCATATGAGTATGGCAGATGGTCCACCATGACTTGTCCTGGTCATTAGAGGCCTGAATCTGATCAATGGCTTCAAATTTAAGAAGGCAAGTGAAGAATTTAGTAATAATATAAACATACCAAACATAGTTTACTGATTTAAAAATAAGAGTCACAGGAAAGGTCAAAACAATTCCACTAAAGCGGACAAAAAAATCCTAAGGATGACACTGCTATCCTCTAAGGCCCAGTTCCTTCAGGAAGCCTTGCCCAGAAATTCTATCCCCAATGAGTTCCTTCTTCTTTGAATTTCCACTTCATTTATGATATGGATCACAGTACTTAACACTTGATCAAACCATTAAAAGCTGCCTTGTATATTTTTCTTTTCAAAATATATTTGTCTTGTCCCCTTAATTACATGGTAGCTTCCTCAAGAGCCTGGACATCATCAATTTCTCTAGCACCCCCACCTCCATGCCTTGCCAATAAGCACACACACAAAAAAACAGTTGTTGACTTATAAGTATGAAAAATGCGTCAAATAAGGGAACTACAGGTGTTTATCATAGGGAAAATAAGATCGTGGCAGAGATATTTTCTACTCACTGACTACCCATGTGCTCCCCTACATTTGCCAGCCCTCTTGCAATTACATGAAGCCACCTAAGTATTTCTTGTTTATTGGACCTTGAGCCTAAGTTTCTGGGCCAATGCATTAGAGTCAATTCACACCTTCCAGTTCTTTCTTTTCCTTCCCCAAAGATGATGGAAACCCCACAATTAAGTGGTCAAGCCACAAAATGAAAACAGCTTGGATCACTGAGTCACACATGAAGGGAAGGTGTCCAGGAGAATCACTTCACTTACAGTGGAATCTGTGTAAGCAAGAAACAAAGCTTGGTTATGTTAAGCCAGAGAGAAGAGGTTTATCTGGTACCGCAGCATAGCCTGGTGTTATACTGACTGATATACTAAAAAAAGACTAAAAAGAAAAATCATTTTAGCACTAAGAGGTGTAATATAAAGTCCCCACTGAGGCAAGACTATAGAAGGAAGAGCATGAGGCCAACTAGGCTCAATAAAAGGAAGTACTTCTTGGCAGTTGGGCCAATAATAGAGGTTTTGTGTTCAACCAGAATCTGTCAGTCCCCTTGGTGAGAAATAAAAAAGGAACAACTGTGGTCAGGGAATTTGAATGAGGTGACTTCAAAAATCCCTTCAAATGTTAAGATTTTATAATTCTATGATTGAGGGTTTCTAATATGTGAAGAACAGGAAAATGGGAAATAGCTTATCTTGTGTTGTGACTACTTAATATTATATAGAAGCAACATCAAAAGACCTCCCATAAAATCTTGCAGGGACAGACAAGAAGCACATCTGAAGGGCCAAGGGATTCAAGGATCCTCTCCCTTGTGAACAGTCAAACCATCCTCTCTCCATGTACAATGCCACCCACCTCAAAGTACTCCCAGAGCTAGTTCCCAAGTTTCTTACCACCTCAGCCCAGAGATCATGTCACAAGGAGACAATTCCATTGATAAAGATTGCTCACACAATAAAGAGCCTTCTCAGTGGCACACTAGAACTATCTTGAATTAACCACTAAAGAGAGGGTAAAGTTCAGAAGGAAATGAGTGTTTCTAGACTCTTGAAACCATGTTTAATTTTAATGCAGTTATCATGTCCCATCAAAAAGCATCTGTCCTGTTGAAATTACAAGGGTGGATTGTTAAACTTCTAAGTAAGGTAAGTTATTTAGTTTCTTCCCTTAAGAATAAGAGCAGCATCTACATGTTACATACACAATATTATTGCTAAAAGATCTGAAGACCACCTTAAAAGAATGATCTCTCCCACTTACTAGGTATGTGACATTGGGCAAGTTACTTAACCTCTATGAGTCTCAATTTCTTCATCTGTAAAATACAGATTACAATATCTACTTCATAAAGATGCCATGATGATGTAATGAGATAATGTTCTCTACAAACTGAAAAATGGGGTTCAAATGTAACATACTGGAGGAAAAGTAATAAATACCATCAGAAAACGTTATTTCTGAAATCAGTGTTGGAGTAGCTGCCTAACTAGGCAGACTAACAATGTGATAACTAATAAAGCAAGGGCAGCAAAAAGAGAGACCAATTCAGCTTCACTGAACTCATTCAGAATTCTGCAATTAGAAAATCTAGAAAGAACTTATTTAATTTCAGTATACCTATGTTTTGTCTTTTACAATTTAGTATTTCTAATTTCATAAGAATCACATATAATCTTTTCACTACTAAGGGCTTCTAGGGGTTCTTAACCAGACATTGTTTGGGTTCATCTTAAATAGATTCAATAAGGACTGTGAATAAAAGCATGTAAAGTTCTGTGATATTTCAATGAAAGATATAAAGAACATATTCTACATGTGTCATGTGGGTTAATTATATATTTCCTGGTACTTGTGAATTACTTCAACTCAGAATTAAGAAGAATTGTGGCAGCAGGAGCAACTGCAGCAAGTGTATCTCAAATCCAAGGTGGCTTTAAAGATGGAAACTTGGATATATGGGATATTTGACCATGTGGATGGAAGATGCAGCTTAACTGCACAAACAACTAATTATGCCCCCTTAAAGACTGATTATGACATCGTCAAAATCAAAAGAGGGCCCTCTGTGTAGCTCATGCCTGAAATTCCTTAAAAGCATTTTCTAGTAAGTCTTATAAATCCATGCATTGTTTTGATAGAGCATGCATGAGGAAAAGCGAAAAGCATTGTTCTCTCTGTAATGATCACATGTAAATAGGCCATGGTTCCCGTACCAAATGCTCTGCACTGATGAGAGTTAGCACAGAGCCAGGCAGGGGGTGCCCGCCTTTGTTGCTGCTTTCATTTTAAAAATGAATCATAATTTCTGCATTGGATACGAAGATGGGTTTACAGCTATTAGCCATCATATTACTAATTTAGAAAATACATGCCCAATCACTTGTGTTCTTTCAATTCCTTATGAACACAGCTGCAACCCACATTAAAAGCGAGGGTGAATGGATATTCTTCAGATGAGATATTTGGGCTGAATTATTAGGGTAGCCTGTACTACAAAATTACTAATAAACATTGCTTCTGGCTCAATTTAGCCTGAAGTCAGTGAACCTAGCCAATGGTGACAAATCAAAAACTCCGAAAGGCCCGATGAATGAATCTAACTAATCAAGGAAGCCTGTAGGAAGTAGATGCCAGGATTAATGAGCCAGTAGTTTCACTATGCCATGCTGTTACTTCTTCACATAAATGCCCTCAGATGAGATTACCTTTATGTCATGAAAGGGAGAAAAGAAAGGTTACATTCTTTCAACTGACAGGTTAACTACTGCCATTACTAGAAGACACATCTTTGTGGGCTAACTTTTTTCTTTATCCTAAAAATTAATATGTAAAGTCCACAACACAAATTAAAAACATTTTCAGTTTCAGGGTAAGCAGTCATTGACAACATCAAACATAAACTGCCCCAAAGTTAGAACTTCCTCTATATTTTCCATTTACGACTACCTTGATTTACCCAAATTGCTCTGCATCCTATTTTCTATTCAATACCTAACATCATCTTTAGTAGGTTAAATTCCTATAACCTATTTCTTCCACCATCAACAAAAGGTAAACTAAGTGCAACATCATTACTATGACATCCTTTGCATGCCATGTATGATATTTAGTACCAATATTGAGGCGAAAATAAAGATACAAGGATGAAAATGTGTACTCAAATAAATCAATCATATAGTTATATCATAATAGACTTTGACTTTTTCTAGCTAGCATGTGGTGGTGACAGTATTCAATGCCAAAAAGACTGCTCAGCAAAAAGCACAATTCATTAGCTGCAGGACATCTAACATGTTGTACTTACCTACCCTGTATTCTGATATTATTCATCATTATTGTCTTTATTACCTTATTACCTTATTAAATGTAATTATTTTTATGACTTTAATAGTTTTGAGTCAGAATTGCTGCTGATAAGGAGTAAAAAAATAATATGAAGCATCATTCTGTTGCTATTTTTTTTCTCCCTCAAAATACAGAAATCTTTCAGGCTTGTGATTGTGATTCTCACTGCTTTTTATCTTTGCTAAACTGTCAACCTTAACAATTTAGACCAGGTTGCCTTCTCTTATGCTAATGGCATATATGACATTAAAATGTTCAGAATTCTTAATACAAAAATCTATTGCCATAGAAACAAATATTATTCCAGAGTCAGGTCAAGTGAAAAACTCTGTACACTTTCATTATAATATTGATAAATAACCACTATATTATGAAATATAAGTATCTTTGAAAGCATCTATCACTTCAGTTGATTTGCAACTTCTCATCAGTGTTCTGAGTTGGCCCATTTTTTTTCAAATGAAAGATCCCATTTCCCTTGCCTTTCAGAAATACGATTTTTAAAGATCCCACTCAGCATCCTTTATTGCATTCCTACATCATAAAGTTATGTTTTATAGCAGCATAAAAAAGCTGTAAAATTAGCATCCTTGTAAACAACCTTCCATGCTCACTGGTGAAGCAATCTGTGATTTGTACTGATCTCTTAAATGGGACTTGAAATTACACTTTCCACAATTTCAAGTTTAAAAAAAAAAGAGCACTAATCTAAGCCAAGGGAGAATATGACAAAATGTAAAAACAAGGAAAAGTATTTTTCATCTACAGATATTTTAGAAATTTGGTTATTATGCTGCCAAATTAAAATCTAGGGTGAGTTCTAAAACATAGAAATGTTCCATTTTTATATGAAATCCCAAATGAACCTGTTTTTATTCTCTTTAATATTCTAACATTATATTAAATATACCCTTAGAAAATGTAGAACTGAAATATTCTGTGAACCCACTCACCAATTTTATTGAATATCTCTAATTAAAATTCCTAAGGTAACATGAACAAATGATTTTTCATTATCATAGAAAATCATGCGTTTTTGTCCTCACCTTCTAGGAGATTCCACTGTGTTCTCTTAGTTTAGTAACAATTACAACAGTTCCTTATACAGTTGAGTAACAACTACAACAGCTCCCAATGGTATGAAATGGTATTCTAGGACAAGGGTGTTTTTAGGGCTTCCATTCTGTGTCAACCAACTGAGAAATCTTCCCATGGGAAAAGGTACATTCTAATGCCTATAATAACCATTAAATTTCACACCACAAGATTGATTTTGGTTAGTCTTCCAAAGAAAGACCGTGATACCGACTCGCCTCCAAGTTTAAAACACACCTGCAACCTTCCAGCTCATTCTACAGAAAAAAAAAAAAAAAGCCATTTTTCACTACCACTTAGTTTGAACTGAGCACGTGGCTAAATTTGAGTTTAGCTCGACCCAAAGATGGACCCTGAGAAAACCAGAGCAGTCTCGCTGTGGAAAGCCTGAGAAGCTCCGACCCGCATCCAGGTCGCCCTGAACACCCTTCTCCCGCCATGCCGTTTGCCCCCACTTGGATCCGCCGAAGCAAAGGGGCCGGGCCGCCTCTTTCGGACGGCCTGGAGGCCTAGGCGCCAAGGGAGGAGCCCCGGGCCTCTCTCGTCCACAGCGTACCTGGGGCCACACGCGGCTCTGGGCGACGCCAGACGGCAGAGCTCCCGGTCTCCACGCTTCCTTCACGGTGGTCCTTCCGGACGCAGCCCAGCGAGGGTTGCCGTCAGCTCCTTTGTCCGAGGGAAACAGTTCACGCCAGAAGCATATCAACTCTCGCGCCCTGCGTTTGGTACGGGAAGCTCCGCCCGTAGGCCCATCTCGGGCTCGGGAGGCACTGGGGTCGACCCGAAGCCTCGCGAGGCCTCGAACTCGCGTGAGGAAATCACTGCGCGGCTTTTCATTTCCGGCCTGCGGTCCGCGCGACTCCAAGCCGGGCCTGAGGTGCTGGACGCCGTGTGGGTGCGTGCTGCCTAGGATGCTGGGCAACCAGGGAACTGAACCCAAGCCTACTGAAAAGCGGAAGCGTCCCAAAAGTGGGGATCCTGCCGACTGAGCGCGAGTTGAGAACCTCCTGGAAGAGTTCTCTTCCCTTCGCCCACCACGAGACCCTTCCGCCATTCCAAGTCACACCAAAACCCATTATTCTCCATATCACATACTGAAAATGATTTTATTTTATCCATTTACATTTAAGTTGATATAAACTTGTCCGGAAAAGTCAAATAATATGCTTTATATTAGCTCAAACATTTATTAAGAAAACCAGATTCCATAAATAAGCACAGACAATAAGTTAAAACATATCACAAATTGACCAGTATGTAACAAGAATGCTTTATCTACACAAAACATCCTATTTCACATGTTTGTTCATTCTTCGAAAGCGCTTCTGTTCTCTGGGTTTGGATTTGACCAGCACATGCAGAAAGAGCTGATTGTGTTTTCTCTGTACAAAGTTGCAGGGTTGTAGATGTCCGAGTGCACCCATCGGCGGCCAGCAGGGGCCAGGGCGGGGGGTGGGGGGTGGGGGTGGCCGAGGGGCACGAGGAACGACAGGACGACCACAAAACAACCAAGGGCACAGAGCAGCGAGGAGAGAGAAACGGAAAAAGGAAGCAAACAAACCCCAGTCCTGAAGGATCCAGAAAAGATATGTGGCTTGTTTTTACAAAAGGAAAATTTTCTTACGTTTATTTTATTCTTCCTTATAAAGACTTATCAAAATTGGTAAGATCACCTCTTCATCACATGACTGCTTTAGTCTACTCCAGCCACCCAATCCACTGTTATGTTCCTCCTGAGAAGCCTTCCCTCAATACCCGCACACAGCTGTGCTTAAGAAAATAAAAGAAAGATAAAATAAAAGCGTTCTTTTGCAAGCCAGTACAGGGCTGCATGGATGTGACTGGGTACACAGGGCAAGGAACGGGTGGTGGGAGAGGAAAGAAAGAAAGGAGTTCGGGGCAAGAATACAAGGATAAATCGAATTGTAATCTGTTGGGTCCTCAGATGAGGCGGTTGGTAGTAGATGCTTGTCCTCCTTTAAGACAAAAATCCCTAACATTGTGCTGTCCCTTGAACACGTCCGTGTGTGACCTAGGTGCACTGTGTATGTGTGTGTGCGCGCGTGTGTGTAGTGTCTGAGAGTGAGCGAGAGTGCGAGTGTGTGTGTTTCTGCCCACAAACCAGTCCATTGGTGTCTGATTTCAGATCCTGAGTCTACTCCCTGGTAAGTAAAATGACGGGAAGGATGCTTTTTGCAGGGCGCGGGAGGAGGGGCGTGAGGTGCGGGCAAAGAAGGGACCGGACGGGAGGCGGTGGGCGAGGGGGCCGCAGGCGTCGTGTAGAAGGTGTGGATGGGAATGCAGCCAGTCAGAAGGCCGTGAGGAGGGCGCGAGCACGAAGAGTGCGAGCGGCAAGGCCGGGGGTAGCGGGAAAGGGTGGGGTGAGGCGCTAGAGACCGGGAGGAGGGAGGAGCTGCGTGAGACGGGGAGGAGGTCTTTGGGGAGGCTGGAGAGAGCGAAATCAGGCGGAGGGGTGGCCTCGCGGTCTGGGGCTTGGGGTGAGGCCGGGAGAGTGGAGGACAAGGGAAAGGACCAAGCGAGAGGTGGCAGAGGCCTGGAGGGGGAAGGAGCTGGGGGCCGGGGCCGGGGGCGGGGCGCCCGGGCGCAAGCCGCTAGGGCCTCGGGGCGGACCTGGGGGCGGTGCCGGGGGCGGAGCGGGCCGGGCGCGGCTGCATTAAGTGAAGCTCATGGAGACTGTGTGCTCTAGCGCCTTGCGGCGGAGGGAGGCAATGCTCGTGCCCCGCCACACGTCGCTGCTGTCCGGGGAGCTGCAGAGCTGGGGCGAGCCGGAGACATTGCTGGGGCCGGGGAGGGAGGCGGGCACCATGCCGGGAAAGGCAGGCTGGTAGAGGTGCGACTGCAGCCCCGCGCCGTTGGAGCCCGCCAAGCTGTTGGACAGGCCCATGGAGTTGGGCGGCGGACCGGCCGCCAGGCTGCACTGGGACAGCGACTGTGCCATGGCTTGCTGCCTGCCCAGCGCCGGCGGTAGCGGCAGCTGCGACACTCCCGGCATGGCGGCTGCCGCCCAGCGGGTGTCGTTGGCATGGAAAGAGCACAGGCTGTCGCCCATGGCGGCGGCGGCGGCGGCGGCGGCCGACGGGAACTGAGGCAGGCCTGGCGTGGGCAGCAGCGTCCCCGGCGCACGGAACACGTTGGTGGTCTTCTTGCGCTTCTTCCACTTAGCTCGCCGGTTCTGGAACCAGACCTGAAGCGGGCAGGGCGGGAGACACACAGGGCGCTGTTAGCCGGCGGGCGGGCCAGGAGGGGCGGGGGCTTGAGCCCTAGAAACCCGCGTCAGGTCCACCCACTCAGCTCCAGGCCGAACAAGTGCCATCGGCCCGGCACGCCCCCCGCACCCAGCCGGTGACCCTCGTTTTCCACCAGCTGGAATCAACCGGCGCCCCTTGCATCCACCGGGCGCCAACTCCCGGGGTCCTGAGTGATCGTGCCCCGGAGCGCTTACACACGGTGCAAACATACACCATGCGCAGTATTCACCACGCCCCTGCACGCTGGCACCTTCTGTTCGCTGCTTAGATGCACAGGTCTGCGGGCAGGCATGTGTCAAGGCTGGACCCACAGGTGTACAAATGAAGATAAACTTGCGTACCCATGTGGCTTAATAGCGTGCCTTATAACAATGATGGGGTATAGAATTTTCTGAAACGCTGTAACTTTGGAAATTGATGAAGGACCGTGGATGACATAGCCAGTTCCAAAATCGAAAGACAAAGGAGAACCCCTAACGCCATGGATGACAGAGCAGAGAGGTTAATATAGTGATCCGTGTGGGAAAGCGAGCGCCACTGAGTTACAGTGTTGTTTGGGTCGCCACCGTGACTTCTGATTCGTAACGACTGGTACTGCTGCCACAAATCCGTGCCTTGTTCTCAAGCCCCTCTACGGGTACTTTTATCTGGGCTGTGCAAGTGTGCTGGAACCTGCTGCCGGAGCCCTAAGCCTCAGGGCCTTCAAATCTATTATTTTCAGGAACTTACTGAGGATCCCAAATAACAAGGCCTCCAATTCCCTCAGCCCCACCCCACCCCTCGTTTCATCTATAAACTAAAAGCAAATTTTCTGATCACTGCAAACTAAAAGAAGTCAAGTGTAAAGCTCACAATAGGTATGAATCAAATTTAATTTTGCTTAAACAAACCCAGATGTCTTTTTAAAGGAGATGTGTTTTATAAAGTATACTCCAAAGTGAGCCTATTAGTTCTTTCTTAACAGTGACCCTGGAAGTTCAGACCTTACCAGACAAATTTGTCTATGAATGTCAAATTCACCACCACAGGGGAAGGAAGGGTTCTTCCTGAAATATATCAAGTAAACTGCCTGACCAAGATAACATCCCTTTGCCCCATATTTAAATTTGATCTTTTTATTTAAAAAAAATGCCAGCATGCCCACTTGGCAGGCTTACAGTTTAACAGTAGTCAGTTGGAGGCTTACTATGCATAAATATAAATGATGTGGGACACAGCTCAGGTACTGATTGAATTTTCTCATAATTTGGCCAACGCAATTTGACCACCATATTCATGGCCAAAAGATAATGCGTTAATCCAAGCTATTCAGTGTTTATTCCGCAAACTAAAGCATCATGAGTATGAGTACCTGACCGCCTTTCCCGGTAAACCGGCTATGCACAATGGTTTGTTCACAGCCGTGCACTCTCTATTTACCCATGTGAACGGCATTGCAATCTAGAACCCTCTCCCGCTTTTGGGCTGGCCCTGGCCTTTCTACCCCATCGCCCACCACCTTATCTTTCTCTGGTTTCTACCCCACTTCCCATGTTTCCGCCTACTCCAGTGTCCGGATTGGGTAAAGATGTTGGGTCCTTTCCCTGCTAAAGCCCCTTGAGCTGGTGGCGCGGCGGATTAATGAGGCAGCAGAACCCTAGGTGGAGGCTGGGATCAATGCGGCAGGCCGCGGATTGAGCTGTTAGCGGCCTTCTGCGGAGAGCAGCCCGCAGGAGCCCAGGAAAACATAGCGAGGAGACCTGCTGCCAGAGGTCGCTTTGCATTACCCATCCAAGGCTGGACCGGATGGAGCCCTAGACAAGGGACGGTGTCTGTGTCCAGACGGTCCCCACACCTCACACTCCGCACCCGGATACATTTTTAAAGATATCTATGAATACCGGTTCCTAGCACCCTGCTAATGTCAGTAAATCCCGAAATGTTTGAATGTTTGGGGCGGGCACGGGGTGGGGGACTGGGGAAAAAAGCAGAAGAAAGGGGGGAGAAATTCCCCCGAAGAATCTCAGTAAAAAACACGCCTGCCAGAAAGGTTTCTGAATCTCAGGCCCAAGCAGAAAAGAACAGCTGTTGAAGAACTAAATATTATAGAAATAATCGAAAAATCGTGCTCAATTATGTTTGAGGGTTAGTAGTCAAATAATGGCTACAAAATTTTTTATGTTTCATGGCTTACTGGGGTTGGGAAAAAAATCTGCGTGGGGTCTGAGCACCTCCGTTCCAAGCTATGATGCATATGTTTAAAAAATGTGAATGTTTCCACTTGAAAACTAGAGCATGACAGATTAAAATGCAGGTAAAACCTAAGGGAGATTTTGAGAATGCAGAGATGACAACTCCAGGAAATATATTAACCGCAGCCATGGCCAACTTTGTACTCAGTTTGAAATGCAGCTCTTCTCAGAAAATGCTTAATACAACAGTGAGAATCTAATGGAGGTTGGAATTTAAAAATCCACTTTCATGATATCTGCTGTTACAGTAATATAGACATACTGTAAATGTATTTTAAAATATATAGCCCGTTTAATTCCCCACCTATAAATGGCTCAGAAATAGAGAAAGAGAGGGAGAAAGAGAGAATATTACTTTTTTCCCCCTCGAAGCAAATGCTTTATGAAGATCTCATTGGAATCCAGCAAATGATTAATGTGAAGATTTGGGAGGAAATCTGGGGAGCTGTATTAAAGCCCAGATCTCAGGTTCATTTCGATCAGCCAGCCGTGAACTCTGGGCCGAATTCATTACACTTTAATAGTGCTGGGAGAGGAAGAAAATGCAATTTCTCATTCCATTAGAAAACTAGAAAATACTCTTGGCTTGTCCCCCTATTAAGACATGGCAGGTGACAGGGCCATTCTGGGGGACACGGTCAATGGAATTACAGCACATTATTTTTGTTCGTATAAAATATTGAAAGGCAAGACTGGCTGTGCAGAAGTTATTTCACTGATTTGGTTTTTATGTAAATAAAATATTGAAAGTTAATTAATCCGTGCTAGAGACTAATGATTATGCTTATTATATTGCATTTGATCGCGTAATTTGCATGATTCTCGCATTGCTGCTTAATAAGCCATTCCAGGTTATAAATAATTCTGAAATTGGTTTCTAATAATGGCATGCTATAAAAGGAATGGTTTTATTATACTAGCCAGAAAAGAGGAGCGATATCAGACATGGAATTGGCCTCCGTGTGAGTAGAGGTGCTTTAATAAATACTTAAAAGTATGATATATGCCTGATATAGATAAAAATAAGTATTTGAGATCATTTAGTCTAGAATCAAAAAGTATCTTTAAAAACATACAATTGCAATAAATTAAATGTTTAGATCATTTTTAATCAGTGCAGTGGCCCCATGTACTGAAAAGAATGTGTGGCAATCTGTTAACTATAAAGAAAACTATGAAGTACTCATCATATAAGAACATAAACCAATTACTATTTAATTTGAATTTGGTCAAGGAGCAACGATACAATGAATTGTGAAGTAAATACATTTTACATAAATTATTTTTGCATTACATTACATAATGTTAATCATTTTGAAATGTTAATTAAGAAGGTTATGTTGATCTGATTACTTTTTAAACTATGGAACATTATTTTTAAAAATATTGAAATTGCCATTCTATTAAATTGTTCCTATCAGCAGCATCAAGCTATTATCTTTGGTTGAACATTATGTTAGAACAATTAAAGTACTTTGTCTCTATTCTTCTTGATTATTCTTCTGTGTACTTCTTGAAAATAACTGTTTCTATTACATAGTTTGTGTTTTATTTCATTTACAACTTTTTATGTTAAAAGAATCACTGCCATTAACCTTTGGAAGACCTAATAAAGTTTAATAGACCTCATTTTCTTTTTTTTACAAAGTCAGTTGTCCAATTATATTTTATTTGTGGTTCTAAGTTCTATTTTAATTCAAACTAATTACTAGTAAGCCAAGATTAAGCAATAGCATTTTAGTCTTTAAAATAAAAATTATTATATAGCATTTCTCTTGAGTGACAAAAAATTTATGAGTTTTGAACCGACAGGATTTTAACAAGCCAGTACTATTATGAACGGTAATGGAAATATTGAAATTGTATATTTCTGTTAAGATTTGAACTCAATTTCAAAAGAGTTAAAAGAGGTGTGAGGTAAAAAAAAAATTAAGAGCACTAGTAATATATTTCTGCACAATGCAATTAACATGCCTTTGATGCTTAATTTCAATGGCCCATGATTCAGGGCTTCCAGAGTTCACTAAGGAAACCACCCAGACTTACACTGAGTAAAAATGTTAATCTATATTATACCCTGAATATTACTATATTAATTTGACCACGTTAAGTCCCTAATGACATTTTTTTCTATTTAAAACAGAAGCATATGCTATTTTTCAGGTTAGACTATCTTTAAAAAGCAGAACGGAGACAGAAAAACTCAACACCGTGATTCAGGACACTCTTGTCTCTTCTTAGATCAAATGTAAAGTAACTGAGATCTTTAAACTTTGATGTTTAAAATTTGTAAAGCGAAAATAGTTAAAATTTGTAAAAGCAGCTAGAGCTGAGATCAACACCCAGGGTAAGGAACAGAAAATACCACGTCCAAGACAGGAAAGGAAGGTTTCAGAACCCTGGATAGCTCAAGACTAAGCGCGCGCCTTGGACTTTCACCTCCAGCACCTGTCCGTAAAATATTTGACATAATGTTTTCATTCTTCTAAAAAGCAGAAAAAATCCGAGATGCATTGGACTTATACTTTTATTCCCCGATTTTCAAAAAACTTACAGGTGTGGTTTTCTAAGTCACATGTAATTTACAACTTGGATCGGGGTTGGATGAGAACAAGGGGTCAGTAATGATTTTGTCTACTGCCGGTCAATCTTTCCTGCCCCAAATGTCCTTTCTTCAAATCGGAGATCTACAAGAAAGCCCTCTTTCCTCCCCACTCCCCAAGTTACCTTAGGGAAAACCAGGACTCATAGTCTGTGGGGGATCGCTCCATCCTCTCCCAGCGCATTGGTAGGCCGCCAAGTTCAAAGCCTTTGTAAACATCAAAGCTAGGGGTGTTTTGCCTGAGAGCGGTAGGAGTGTGATAAGCAGGAGAATAAAGCTACACCGTAAAACCCAGGTGTAGATCTTTTATGAAATGTGCCCATTTCGCCTTGTTTACTCCCTTTTCATGTTTTCTATATAATTGTTGCATTCTCCCATTTATCCAGACTCTTAACACAAACTCATTAGGGGGTAATGAAATGCTTGTCAGTTACGAGAGCTGGAGTGTAATCGCGTGCTGGACTTAGCCGCCTGGGAGACACAGAAGGTGGGAGACCCGGAGGTTCCCTTCTCAGGAGGAAGGAAGAGACCTAGTAATTGAACGACGCCGGCTTCGCTTTTGAGGAGTTTCTGCGGGGATGTGGCTATACTGGCAGGAGATGGGGGCACTGTCTGTCCATCGATGGGGCCAGTTTGCGGGCAGAGGAGCTAACTTGACCCAGGAAAGCATAGGTAGAGAAAGCGCAGCCCAGGATCCCTGCAAGGGAAGGAAAAACCCTGCTTCCTTTGCCCAAGTCCACCCGCCCCCTCCTTGTCTTCTGCCCTGGCGCCCAAGCCCAGCGTACCTGCACTCGGGACTCCGTCAGCCCGATACGGAGCGCCAGCTCCTCGCGCATGAAGATGTCGGGGTAGTGAGTCTTGGCGAAGCTCCTCTCCAACTCGTTGAGCTGCGCCGGGGTGAAGCGCGTCCGGTGGCGCTTCTGCTTCTGTTGGCCCTGCTGCTGACCTGCTTGGCTGGGGTTCGGGCCACCTTGGGGCCCCGGCTGCTTGTCCGGGTCCTTTGAGCTCACCACCAGAGAGGCCGGCGTAGAGCCCACTGTGGTGATGTCCTCCCCGGGCAGCAGAGTGGCTCCCTCGACTGGGTCGGAGTTGGGCGCTAGGTCCCCCGGATGGCCCCCGGGGTCGGAGCCCCCCACGCCCAGCCTACACTTCACCGCCTCCCGGTGGCCCAGAAGCTCGGCAGCATCTTTCATACCTGAGGAGGCAAAGGGATGGTGGTCACTACTGTCCTGGCCATGCCAGGAGGGACTGTTCTCCCCGCGCGGTCCTTTTTCAGCCCCATCCTCGGCTCCCTCTGAACCCGCGGTCGCCCTACGGAGCAATCTCCCGGGATGCTCAGCTGGGTTCCCCAGGATTTGGACAGCCAGGCTGTAATACCGTCTCCCGGCCCTTTCCCCTCTCTCCGCCGCGGGGTCCCGTAGTAAACATAGTAAACAGCACATGCTTTCTTCTCTCCCACAATGAAACAGTCCCGGCAATGAAACATGCCTCGGAGTCCCTTTCATGAACCGTACCCCTGGTGCCCCAGCAACCCGAGAGCATATCCTTCGACCAGGGGGGAAAAAAGAAAAGAAAAGAAAAGAAAGAAGAAAAATTAAACGATTCCTTCGTTGCTGCCCCACCTGCGCTCAGGCAGCCTGACGAACTCTACCTCCGGCCCTCAGTTGATTCCCTCTCACTTTCTCGGAAGATGAATTAGTCTCCAAGCTTTCCACCTCCCGAAATCAACCCAAATCAGCTCCGCCTCCCCCTCAAATCTGAGAAAGTGTTTGGAAAATGGAGTCACATCCATCACCAAAGATTCCCAAACCGGAAACCCTGAGCCCAGTAACCCAGACAGCTTTAAGGAAACTCAAGTAAACTCTCTAGACATAACAGTGAATCAAGCTTTAGAGAATTCAACTTTTCTTTCCGGAGAAATAAAAGGCGCCTTCGTCTCGGCCACTGGCAATGACGAGTCCCTTTGCAGGCCGGATGCCCGTGAGGATGAATCTGGCTTTTCTCCTTTCTCAATGAGCACACTTAGCAAATCCGCTTCTACTGCAGCGGCTTCTCCTTCAAGACCGATTTTTACAAATTCAACCATACTCAGACGAGGAAGAGAGAAAGAGGTAGTGGGGAGAGAGGAAGAGAGGGAAAAAGAGAAGAAAGAAATCTCAAATTAACGCAAATAGGAGGTGAAAAGAGAGAAAGAAAAATGCCTCCAAACAAATTATCACGGGGTAGGTCGTTCCCTTAAAAAAAATAATAAGGGGGAGGGGGAAAGAGAGAAAATAAGAAAAACAAAAAGTAACAACATTTCCCAACTCCTCTGGATCTACATATTCCATAGATTTTTTAAAAAGACGATGTTAAATCAAATTAAACTTTAATGCAGCACAATTACTTTTAAAGAAATTAGTCCATTTAGGGCACATTAAGGTAAAATAAGGAACAAATTGACAATTTCCTGCCGGGGCTTCTCCTGGCTGCCTGGGCGAGAGACGCGCACTCACCTAGCCTGGCGTCCAGGAGGTCGGCGTGAGACAGCATCGCGCACCGCTCCAGGGTGAAAGCTGTTCCCCCCCAAATTTTAGCGGTTTTAAGTTATTTAAAATAGATATAAGCTATAAGCTATACGATATAGATATATATAGATCACCTAAATGAAAGAAAATTCGGTTTGTGGTTAAAAAGGGGGCTTCATGCATTATAATGTCCTTTAGAGAGACGGGGAGGTGCTTAACAGTTGAATGAACCCGTGAGCAGCTCGGCGAGGGGACCAATCAGGAGGGCAGCCTGCAAATGTCAGCGCCCGGAGAGTCCCCCACTCCGCCCGCCCGCCCGCGCCCGCCCGAGGAGGCGGCGGCAGCGGCAGCCCTGGCGGCTCCAGCCCCGAGCAGCTGCTAAAGCAGCGGCGGCCGCCTTGCCCTCGCCCTGGGCTTCTCGGCCCGACCTCCGATAGTTCTTCCCAGGGATTTCCTCCAGGCACACCTTTCCTTCTCCTTGTTCCGCCCTGCTCGCTCCAAAGGCTCAGCTCTGTCTCTTTGAGCTAGGGTCTTCCTGGGAAAGAGGCAGGGCAGGGGACAGAGCAGGGCATGACCCCCTGGTGACCCGAGAGTAGCCCCCACCAGCGCGCTGGGCAACACTGGCCTGCCGCTGGCGCAGGCCTGCCGATCCCGAGCACAACAAGGGCACGCCGCGCCCTCCAGACCTCGCCTAGACTTCGCTGCCGCCCAGCAGGCCTGCGCCTAGGGTCCAGACGCCCTGGCTGGGACCCCGGGCCTACAGAGTCCCAGCCCCGCGGCAGGGCCTAGAGAGCAAAACAGCAGTCGACTCCCCCGGCGCTGCCAGGCCCCGACGTCTGCTTCAAGGACCCGTGCGCGGTGCCGATTCTTGCACTTTGCACGTTTCGAGCCCGGCTTCTGCTGCTCCGCCTGGCCCACGCTTGCATCCTGGCCCACAGCCCGCTCCTTTGGTCAAAGTTTCTGAGTTCAGCTCGGCTTCCAACTCCACCTTAGGCTGTAAATAAAGTTAAATGCTCTTTATTTTCCTCTCGAATATGTTAAACTACTTGAACAATTTAAAGTGCTTTGCACAAGTGAAGCGAACCATTTCTAATGTTCTGATTTTTCAGAGCCAGCCAACAACAAAGTTTAGATTAGTAATATATTTCTAACCAGAGTAATTTTCAAGATCATTAGGCATTTATGTAATTAGTGCCAAATCTATAAGCTTTTATTACGATTATTAGAGTAAAATCAGTATAAATTTGTACTAATTTACTACTGTTTAGACTTGGCTGTCAAGACCGGAGGTTCTTATTGTAAATGATAACTGAGGAAATTAAGTGCAAAATTCTGTACCATTTCTGATCTGCTCCTAAACAATCCGTTTCAATTGTATTTGTAGCAGAACATAATGCCCTTTTAAAGTTATTTAACTTCTATTTTTATTTGCAACACAAGAAAAATGCCCTCTTCCCAGGCACAATGAAAACTGATGTTTACTACTCTCAACTTGATTAACATTGATTTTTAATTCGAGAGTGATGCAATTAAGATTAGTCATTTAGTGCAAATAAAGCTTCCACAAAAGGGTGGCCCTATGAAGTCTGTTTTAAATAATACCGAGCAAATGGCTTTTTTTGTTCGCCGTCCAATTGACTTACACAAAACATTGGAAATGCTGCCTGAGAGCAGATGCGAGAGGAAGTGTGTGTGTGTGTGTGTGTGTGTGTGTGTGTGTGTGTGTGTCCTTAGCTATGTGTATGTGACAGGGACCGAGCAAGGAGACAAAGGAGGCGGCAAGCCGAACTCTGGGGCAGTTTCCCTTCCTCTTCTCTCCTGCAGCCCACTCCCCTCCTCCCATGCACACACACACGTGCGCGCGCGCGCGCACATCCACACACACGTGTGAGTGTCGGGAATCAGCCACAGCGGTTCCTTCCGAGCAGCGGAGACCGCTTCCGCCGAAGCTGCGCGCTTGGCCGAGCTTCAGCGGCCGCCGAAGCTGCTGCAAAAGCGGTCTAAGTGGGACGGGGGCTGCGGTTCGGCGGAGTCCGAGCGGCGGCGGCGGCTAGTTTGGGAGCCTTGAGGGTGTTCGGCAAGCTCCTAGTGTCCTAGCGAGAAAGGCTTTGCTTGGGAGGAGAATACCTAGACCTAAAGCAGATAGAGTCCCTCCAATAAAAGCTTTCCTTTCCCCAAACAAAGCCCCAAATCTAGAAGCTGCGGCTCGCGGTGAGCGCTGCACGAGGCAGGATAGCGGCCCTGGGCGGGGCGGCGTGCTCCCTGGACGTGGTTCCAGAACGCGCACCTGGCTGCAAGTTCCCGGGGACTCGAAGGGGGTTTGTACCCACCGTGGTGGGGCTTGGGGGTATCTAAGACCAGAACGCAGGGGCAGAGGTGGGGAGAAGTGTCAGAGTTAGAGACTGGAGGCCTGGCGGCAACACCCTAATCCTTCAAACCAGCAGGTCCGCGGAAGGCGGTACAGCCTTGGCTCGGCACCCTGTCTGGAGAGAGGGAGGAGAGGCCGCCACCTGGAGAGAGAAGGAGACGGGTGCGGGGCCTACACGTGTGTGCACACAAGCGCTCGTGTCCTCATCCCACAGCCGCCCCCAGAACAGCCGCGGACCGTGCAGCATTCTCCCACACGCACACGCTCGTATATTCTGTTTTGTTGCATCTTTCAAGTCGATAAATAAATGTGTAATAGTTAATGTGAAGACATCAGAGTAATAACAATGGGACGAAATCAAAGGATTATCCATCTCTGTTAGTAACCGCTGAATAACAATGTTGCGGCGTGATTGATAGCTCGCTTCATTTTATGACTTTTCTATTGGTCTTGATTTTTATAGCAGTATAAACAAACTAAATCATTTCTTCCAAGACTTCAGAGCATAAGCATCTGGGGGTAGAGGTGGGGGGAGAGGGGAAAAGGAAAGAGAAAAAAAGAGGGAAATCTGAGAGTTGGGAGGGGGTGACGGGGGTGTTATGGGGGCGTCGAGCGCAAGCTGGAGCTGGACCGCGAGTCAGGAGCCGGCTGCCAGCAGGCGTGGCGAGGAAAATGACAATAGTCTGGACGTAAAATGCTCGCCCCCGCGCCCGGTTCCCTCTCTGCAGCTCATTTTGGCCAATGTCTGAATCCACCTGGGCAGCGCCTGAGATGTATTTAACAGAGTTTTATTCCTCGTCATCTTCCCACGTTCCTCGGGCAGCCGGGAAAGTGCCGGTCAGGCCCATTGCTGTTGATAATTTAAGGCATTTCCCACGCGATCATGGGAACTGGAGTCCCTAACAAGGCGAGGCTTCAGCGCAATGGCCCCCAAATCTTCGGAATGACAAGAATGTCTTCAGAAATCACTTCAAAGCAAAGTAGAAGGATTTTCTATGACGGATCCAGTGATTTTCCCTCAATAAATAGGTTTTAGATTGTTACACACACGTAGAAGCGGAACAAAGGGAACTACTAGAAAATATATTGGTTGCCCCTAATAAAATTTATTTAGACAGTTTACTTCTCATAAAAAATAGAGATTGAATTTTGTACAAGAGCCTGCCAAGGGGCAATGCACAGGGAAATCATTTTTTTCTTTCTCTTTTTTCCCCCTTCTACTTTTTAACGAAGCACAAAGAGTATTTAAAGGCCAGGCAATCCGTTTCCACTGCCGCCGGGCCGCGCGCCCAGACAGAGCCAGAGAACTTTGCAGTTTTGAAAGAAGGCGGCTTTCTGGGAGATATATATTTTTAAAACAAAACAAAACAAAACAAAACCTTGAAGGCTGATTATGTAAACTAAAACCACAGCAACTACAAAATCGGTTCCTTTCATCCTGCTTTGCCATCCTGGTCCAGAGCAAGATTTAGAAACATAGCGGTGGCTGGATCGAGAGGTGGGATGGTATGGGAGGTCCATGCAGCAAGTGCTTTAATGATGGGTTTATGCTGATTAGGTTTGTAATTCTGATTTTTCTCTCTACTTGTATTTCTGCGTTCATTGCAAATCCTTTGTAGAGACACAGAGAGAATAAAAATATATACCAGATGCTCCAGAAGAATTGGGTAGTGTGCCCAGTGCCCTAATTGCTTTTTCCACTTACAGAAGCCTTGGGTGTTTATTAAATGTAACTTTCGGCTGCCTGAGCTGTTTGTAAACTGCTCTCTCTCTTTTTTGCAGACAGTGGGATGAAATATGGTGCGTTATTATTCACATTCCTGCTATTAAATGCTGAATTGTAACATTGTTCCATTTAATGAGGAGCGCCTCCCTCAATAATTAACGATCTCACATTTTCCTATTTTCTTGCCTGATGAAAAGAATCAATTTTAATTCGTGGTAAATTACAGCCATGCTTTTGGGTATTATTTGCTTACAGAAAACAAATCAAGTGACTTGAACACTCCTGTTTACTTTTCTAGATATGCAATAACCCAAACGCAATGGCAAATCAGATCGTGTTCCTCAGGCCTACCTTAAAACCTCAAACAGAGTAAAGAGTAGGGGCAAATACTCGAGGAAAAAAACCCAGGAAGCTCTCAAGTCCACTGTGCTTGAAACAATGGTGACCACTTTCTCCCACAGCTTTCACATCCCCGGGTGCCTGGAACCCTTGCTCTGCCAGCCCTCACCGTCACCGCCCCACCCTCTTCCCGAAAAGGGGTCAGTGGTCCACTTCTGGCCACACTGAAGTTTGGAATGGCTTGATGTCTCATCTGGGGGGAGTCGATGAGAGGATGGGGTGAGTGGAAGGGAAAGGATCTGGGAGGGCAGTCAAGTCTCTGCGAAGAGGTGACAGGCGCTTCCACACTTCTCTGCCTAAAAGAACACTCTTGAGGTCCCCAGCAAAAGAGACCATAGCCACAGAGGCTTTGGCTGTGGACTCCGGCCCGGCCACTGCGAAAGCACCCTCGGCTCGCCTTTGGGCCGCAGCTCCCGAGGGGCCGAGTGAGCGCTTCTAACCCCTAGCCAAACAGGCCTGGGCCCAGCCCCCAAGTGCACTCTCCAGTCCTCTCCGGGCGAGGAGTGCCGGGACTCCGGGCCGCTCCAGCCAGGGTTGTCCCACTGATGTCGCCGCGGAGCCTGTGGCCGAAAAAACTCCTTGCTTACGGGACCCTGGCTCCCCAGCCTGGGAGCTAAAAGCCAAGGACCCACACTCCAGGCTTCATTTTTTTTTTTTTTTTGGCGTAGGGAGCGGGGGCTGCCTGTGTTTGACACGTGTACTTGTGTGCGCGTTTGTGTGGGTAGTGTGTGTCCACTGCCTGCTCACGCGAACGGCGGGGTTGTACCGGCGCTGGCGAAGGGGCCGAAAACTCGCTCCCAGGGAGTCTGATTTCCTACCCTTCCCAGAAGCCTGTGGCGATACACGAGTCAACATAAATTTTTTTTCCGCTGCAGTAAACAGTTTCCCATACATTCGAGTTTGCAAACTACAGCCATGCAGTCCACCTGATGACTCTTCTTGGGTGCTGGAACCGCTCCCTTGCTTATTTTTTTCAATCTTTGCCTTCTAACAACTAGCATCCGCGGCCCTCAACGCCGAAAGCTCGGCACAAAACAATGACGGATCAGTACCCGCCCCCTGACTGCGTATCTCCTCTTTTTTGCCTTTAGCCCTGTAATTTTAGTGGCCCCAATCAGCCACACGGCATATAATAAGTGACATAGAGATTTTGTTTGAATGTGTTAAGTTCTCTGCTTTTCTGATTTCTATTTACTCAGGATAAATAATCATATATCAGTTATTCAGTTAGGTGACAAGGCTAGTAATTGGAATAAAAAGAAAAACATCTCATCCTTATCTCTTTCTATAACTAGATATAGCGCTAATAAGACTGCATCAATCTTATCTAGCAAATAAATAAAATAGACAAACAAACAAATTCGCCTCCAACAAGTTAATGCGGTGTATCTGAGTGGAAAGTAGATATTTTCACGCATTCTGGAGATGAGGAGTGACTTTTAATAAAATCACAAGAAAAACAAATGTAATTCTGTGAGCCATTTCTTGGAGCCGCCGGGGCCCGCCCCCTCCCCACTCTCTCCCCGCCCTGCTCCACCGTCCCAACCTTTTTCTTTTCAAAAGCAGCTAGTCCCAACCTAAGAGGGACATGGCGAAAGCCTTCTCTAGCTATTTTACACTTTGGTGGGGGAAGGTTTGGGGGAGGGAGATATAATTCTACGGGGAGTGAGCCTTCTTCAAATAGAATTTTCTTTTCCCGGTCTTCTCCCTCCTTTACCGTCCTGCCCTTCCTCCTCCTTTTGCTTCCTTTTCCCTCTTTCCTTTTACTCCCCCTTTTCTCTTTCCTTTATTCTAGCTTCCTCCTTTCTCTTTTTCTTCTTTCTCTTTTTTTACCTTTTCGTCTTCCCATTCCTTCCTCTCTTTCTCTCTTAGTCTTTGCCTCCATCCTTCAGTCTCCTCTTGCACTTTTTCTCCCCTTTCTCTTTCTCCCCTTTTCTCTGTTCCCCTTCCTCTCTTCTTTCTTCTCCCTCCCCCCCCCCCATTTCTCTCTACCCGCCCCTTCCCTTGCCCCCTCCCTGCGGCCCGAGTGCGGCTAATTCCGGGCGTCTATATTCACTCAATTAGAGAAATCTACAGAGAAGATCGATCTTCCATCTGCAGACATGCCAGCTTAACAAATTAGATTCTTGTTTCGTGCAGGTGATTTGGTGACAGTTGGGGAATTAGAAGTAATAAGTTGTTGTGTTTGAGCCCGGGCCCCCGCCCCTCGCCCGCGCCCCTCCCCGCCCGCAGACCCCCGGCCGCGCCCGCCGCCCGGGCACCCCCTACCCGCTCCCCCAAGCCGGCCGGCGCCCGCCACCGCCGCCACCGCATCCCCCGCCGTAATTAGTGCTGCTGCCCTCCATGTGGGCTCGATTAAACCGTGATTTAGCTGAAAGAAATATAATTATGGCTGCAAATAAAATAATCAGCATTGAAGAGCGATTTCCTTAATGAGATGGAGCGGTTGCACGTCACGGAGTAAAGGGGTCTCATTAAGAGGTGGTAATGAGGCTTGGGTGGATGGTGCAGTTACAAAATAGCCCAACTCCTCTGCAGGCCCGGCCCGCTCGCCCGAGGTGGCCGCCGCCAAGCCCGGCCTCCGTCCCGCGGTCCCGCGGTCCCGGAGGGGCACCCGGGCCGCTTACGCCCGGCCCCCAGGGGGCGCAGCGCCGGCCGCGCGGCCTCCTCTCGGGCCCACCGCGCCGTCGGGCCGGCCGGGGCGGACAGAGGCGGCCGTGCAAGTTGAGGGGGCGGCCGGCTGCTCCGAGGCCCCGGCTGTCCGGCCCGATCGGCGTCGGGAGCCGGGTTTGCGCCAACTGCTCCGAGGACAACGGTCGCTGGAGGAACCGGTCGGAGCGAGGAGCCCTTGGCTGCAGCGGAGGCCGAGGGGCTGTCCAGGAAACCTGTGGTCGCAGGTAGAAGCCTCGCGGGTGGACGTGACTTCGTGTGTGCCGGGGCAGGAGGGCATCACCATGGGCGCGTCTGCACGCGGCAAATGCCGCGTCTTCACTGACTTTAGAGTCCTGGCGAGGAAGGGCCTTGGGGTTCTCAGTCTCTGCATATTGTTTCCAAACTTTATTAAAGTACTGAAAAGGCACCAACTCTGTTTTAAGCGCCTCATAGGAAAAAAAAAAAAAGATTTGAATAAGTTATTCCAAAGATTTCTTAAATGGGTAGCTCTGACCTTTCTGGTTTATTAGGTTTAGGACAGCCTCTGAATTCCTTCTTTACATCAAGGTGTGTACACATGCATGTTCCCAATGTCCGGATGTGGTGATACTTCAGTACTTACTTCTAATTAGATTGTTAACCTTCTTGATTCAGTTTTATCATTTAGAACCATTCTCAGTTGGACAAGGAAACACATTATCCACACAAAGCGACTAATGAGGCAGCTGAGGCACTTTCCTTATTCATCGAACCAATATTTGCTGAGCGCCTGCTATGAGCTAGGCACGGTGATGGGCCTTGGGGAGTGAGAAGTGGACAGAGAGATGCAACCTTGGCCTGGTGGGGCTTACAGTCCAGCATTCTCTGCACTGAGTTTTTCAGCCTTGGTGGACTGTGGCCATCAGGCATTTACACCTTGTGAGAGGCAGAGGTAAACCCAAGAAGTAGCTTGTTTTAATGTGCTCTGACCCTCCCACCTTCTCAATCAATATTCTTTTTCTACCCAGGAACCTGGGATCCTGAGGAAGAAAGTAATTTGATAAATTAACTTTCTTAGGTGTTAGGAGTTAATGTAATACCCTTTATAGAATGTTCCCATTTTAAAAGGGGAATGCAAGGCAGGGCAAATTGCCTAGATAAACGACTTCCATATCTCTCTGGTGGGAGTGGGAAGCTTGAGAGAGGAGGATTTGGGCGTGTCCAAAATTACTACCTTCCTAATCAGCTCCCTAGCTCTGATGGTAACTCTTGCATTTAAAAGAAAATTTTTTCTTAGGTCACAGATCCCTTTGAGAATCTGATTAAAGCTATGCACCTCCTCCCATTAAAAGGCATATATTTGCAAACAACTTGGGGGGTTCAGGCCCCCCAATTGCCCCAGTTTGTGAAAGAGTGGTATGCAGGTGAATCCTTAATATTTGTGATTAAGACTTTTGGAGAAGAAATAAGACAGGTATCCAGAGGAGTTCTATCAATAAATCTGAACCTAGGGAGAAGCTGGGTCAAGAATCAAAACTGAATTGCCCGACCAGTAAGTTCCAAGAAAACAACTGGTTAGCAGATGTGTGCAGTTTAACAAATTTATAACAAAGTCACATCTTCCATCTGACTCAAATATAGGTTGATATTAATCCAAACTTACATACAATGTTTTCATGTTGTAGAGAATTGTCAGGAAAACTACCTTGTCGGTGGGCAGCTCTTGTGGGCAGCATCTTGCCTTCCCAGATGCAGGTCCTGGGCAGCTGACACTCTGGCTGGGGAGGGCAGCAGCCTCACACAATGGTGGGTCATAAATACACAGACCTGGTCCTGGGTGGTGATGCAAGTGAATGTGATTAAAATTCACACACTGGGACCACAGGGAGTGACGGATGATTAAAACTCTGTCTTAAGCCCACTAAAGCCCCAGAATCCAGAGCTTAAGCTAGTTCTCTTATTCACTCCCCAAAGGCATTTTACACATTAGGGCCTGAAACCAAGCAGCAGAGCTGCCTTCTCCGCCCTCCCACACTTTCCCAAGCTGCTAACATATGGAACCAGAGAGTCTTTTCTGGGCAGAAGATAGTTCTCATCTGGCTGCTTCAGAGCAAGGGTTTATTCTCCACCTCTCCTTTAATTTTCAAGAGGTCCCCAAGTTACCCATTAGAAGGGATACTGACTTTTCCATATACACTTTCCTAACATAATCTTTTTTTCACTCTCATGAAGCAGCTGCATTAGGGAAGGGAAGATGTATTAGTTAGGATACATATTAGGCTGCTGTAACAGCCATCCCAAATTACAGTAGCTTAGACAAGATGGAATTTAATTTCTCTCTCACTTTCCAAGGCTGATATCCAAGGCTCACTTTCCAAAGCAGCTCCAAAAAACTGAGAACCCAGCCTTCTTTATTGCTGTCCTGTCTTCCTCAACATTTGGCTCTCATCTTGTGGTCTAAGATGGCTGCTCCAGCTCCTGCCATCACCTCTGTATTTCAGGCAGCTGGAAAGGGAGATGAAGAGGAAGGTTCATACCCTTAGAAAGGGTATGGCTCAAAAATGTATCTATCACCTCTTCTTACAATGCATTGAGCAAAATCTATCTCAGTGGAGACTGAGAACTGTAGTCTTTACCTGAAGTAGTTAAAACATTAAAAAGGTGGCTCTATGGGTTTCCTGCTCTGGGAGGCACATAACCGCTGTCTTCAACATGGCCTTCACTTGTGACCTGCCCCTCATCCTCACACTTCCTCTGAATTTGTACTGAAAGATTGGTGTGTGTTTTGGAGGAGAGGAGAGAAGGGAAGTGGAAGTAGAGAGTCCAGTTAGGAGCCTAATGCAATAATCCAAGGGAGAAATGATGGTTGCTTGGACCAGAATGAGAGCAGTAGAGAAAGTGGTAAGTGGTTGGAATCTAAACGTTTTTCTTAGGAAGAGCCTAGGATTTGCTTCTAGATATAGGGTATGAGAGGACCCAGGATAATGTTATTCATTGCTCATCTATTCATTCATTGGCTGTTCATTCAGTCATTCACTTACCAAATTGTTATTTATTTATTTATTTTTTAATTAATTAATTTTTGTCTGTTGTTGGTTCTTCGTTGTTGCGTGTGGGCTTTCTCTAGCTGCGGCGAGCAGGGACTGCTCTTTGTTGCAGTGCGCAGGCTTCTCATTGCAGTGGCTTCTCTTGTTGCGGAGCACAGGCTCCAGTAGTTGTGGCTTGCAGGCTCAGTAGTTGTGGCTTTTGGGCTCTAGAGCGCAGGCTCAGTAGTTGTGGCGCACGGGCTTAGTTGCTCTGCGGCATGCGGGATCTTCTTGGACCAGGGCTCAAACCCGTGTCCCCTGCATTGGCAGGCGGATTCTTAACCACTGCGCCACCAGGGAAGTCCCCCAAATTGTTATTGAGCACTGAGTGGGAGCCAAGCTCTGGGCTGGGACCTATGGACACAATGGGTGTAGTCATGCCTTTACAGTTGACCAAAAATGATAGCCAGCAGAGTAATAAATACAAACATGATCTATATAATAAAGCGCAAGTATCAGAGGCTATGAGATACTAACACAGAGGAAAGCAACCTGGTCTAGGAGCCTGGGAAGTGCTATTTAAGCTGAGACATGAAGGGTATATAGGAATTAGCCAGGAAATGGAGGTGGGATGGGGGCAGAAGATGAAGAGTGTTCCTGTAGAGGAATTTTCTCCATGTCCTAATTCCTTCCATGGCCTCATGTTGTCTACTTGAGATAGCATATGAAAATCTGGGCTATGGAGTCTGGAAACTTGAACTTAGTTCATTTTGTTTCTTTAAAGAGAAACTGCTTTTTGAAGTTCAATTCAACTTAATTCAATTCAGTAATCATTTGTCGATTCTGGGCCAGATTCCCAGCCCAAAAACAATAGCCCATGGTACCATTTTACTGAAAGCAGATAATAAAATGGAAGTCATCGCATTTTAGGAAATGCAGAGGCATTCTCCATGAGGTCAGACTAAAACTCAAAGAATGTCAACTAGAAAGACATGTGCTGAGGGGTGATGTGATCAAAGTCTATATAATTCAGGAAGAATTACAAGAGAATAAACATGAATTAGGAGACAACCCACAGTCTTCAAGACAAATAAAAGGAAGTCCTTTATACAGGGGAGATTAGACTTGTGAAATTTGTTTCCTCCCAAAGGTGCTAAAAGTACTATCTTTGTTGGGATGAGGATTCAGCGACTATAAAAGAGACAGACAACAACAGCAAAACCAACAGTGCCTTAAATAAGATAGAAGTTTATTTCTCTCTCATTTAATAGTCCAGATGTAAGAAAGCCAAGACTGCCCTGATAGGTCTATGGTGTCATAGACCCAGTTCCTTCTTTCTTATTCTGACTGCTAGGGTGTCCCCTTGTCGATGTTGTTCAGGATGGCCCACCACCGTGTCGCATTCCAGCCAGCAAGAAGGGAGAAGGAAGAAGAGGAGAGGAACCTCTTTCCTTTAAAAGAACAACTTGAAGTTGTGCACATCACTTCTACTCAATCCCATTGACTAGAACTTCGTCAAATGATCAGACCTCGCTACAAGGAAGGGTGGGAAACAGAGTCTTTATACTGGACACTCGTGTTCCAGGTAACACTGGGGTTCTGTTACTGAGAGAGAGAAAGGAAGAGCAGACACTGGGAGCCTCTAGTAGTCTCATTGCACTCAAGGGTCCCTTTTCTTAGCATCTGCAAGGTAAGCGCTGGAAAGAATGTTTTCAGGAGTGTGCGTGGAGGTGAGGGGCTGGGAGACACACACACAAGCTTCACCTTCTTCTTTAGGGTCTTCCACTTGAGTTCCTGTCATCCCTCCAGGTGGTGCTGCTCCCTTAAATATTCTGGTTCGGGCTTCCCTGGTGGCGCAGTGGTTGAGAGTCCGCCTGCTGATGCAGGGGACGCGGGTTCGTGCCCCGGTCCGGGAAGATCCCACATGCCGCAGAGCGGCTGGGCCCGTGAGCCATGGCCGCTGGGCCTGCGCGTCCGGAGCCTGTGATCCGCAACGGGAGAGGCCACAACAGTGAGAGGCCCACGTACCGCAAAAAAAACAAAACCAAAACCAAAACCAAAAACAAATATTCTGGCTCAAGCAAAGATGGAGACCTTTCCCCGGGTTCCCTTAACCAAGAGTGAATAGAACTTTCGAAGAGTTTCCTACAGGTGTCAAGAGAACAAAGAAGAAATAAACACAGAGAATATAAGAAACTTGTAAACTTCTCATGTTAAAAAGTCCAAGATATCTATCAACTCTTCCTCACTCTTGTCCCAAAGGTCTAGCCTTCTCTGACACCTTGACCACATCCCTCATTCCCTGGTTCCCAGCTTGATTCTGCATGAAGGATGCCTTTTTAAAAAAAACAATAATCATTCAGGATCTACCTACAGTATCACCCTTGTACCTGGCCAAGAAGATGTCCCCTGCCTTGGACCTTGGCTTTAAATGGCCCCCTTGGACCCTCTCCAGCTGCAGCCCATGCAGAGCCTGCTCTACTCCCTCTAGACCACCTGGAGCTAAAGAATTCCTTGCCCAACAGTGCTGCTCCTGCTTCCAGGTCTTGTGTGGGCCTCTTCCTATGCCAGTCCATCTGCAGTATGCTCACCCCTGGGCCTGAGGGGCAGCTGTTTGTGGTGGGATGCTGCCGGAGCTTGGACAATGGGGTGAGGGTGACCACTTGTGCATGTGGGAGGCCCCTTGCTGCACTGGATGCAGCTGGTGAGTAGGAAGGGAGGACAGGGCAAGCCCAGAGCTTGGGGGCTAGGACTCCAAAAATTATAAACTTGAACTTGAACTCATAGGTTGTTATGAAGATATATTTGTCAAGATAAGAAGATAGAACATATTTCACGTAAAAGTTTGTTAGCTTGACTGATAATTTTAAAATACTTAGACATATAGTATTTGGTCTTCTATTTGGGCTCTCGCTCCAGATCCTGCAAATGTTAGGGGTAAGCCTGTCTTTTTAAAGCCACACTGTATGAGATTCCTTCCCTGCAGCTCATACTTGTAATTTGCAACCCCTGACCAGTCCAATTAGGAAGGCAGGCCCCTGCCCCCATCCCCAGAGGGACGCTCACTACCCAGAGGCACACATATTAGCCTCTGGTTCCTCAGGTTTGCCATCCTTGTTCCCACCTCAGGGCCATCGTACCTTATTTGTTCCTTCTTCCTGAAACCTTCACCTGGTTAGGTCTCTCTCTTCATTCAAGTCTCTGCTTAAATGTTACCTCTGTAGAGAAGTCTTCCCCAAATCCCCTCTCCAAACCTGAAGAAGTCCCCCCAAAGAGTCAAAATATCCATCGTTCTTTATCCTTCATACCTTACCCTGCTTTAGTTTTTCAGCATAGCACTTATCACTACCTGAAATGGTGCTACCTGCTTATGTGGTTATTGCCTCTTTCCTGAGTAGAATTCCAGCACCGTGAGGGCTGAAACTTTGTCCTCTTCCCTCAGTATCCCTGGAGCCCTGTATAGTGCCTGATACATAATAATGTTGAAAAAAAGTTGAATGAATGAATAAATGAATGAAAAGAAGAATGAATGAATGGCCTAGATGGTCAATAGCAGTTGAGAATCAGATTTCCCGAATCAAATTACCCTTATGAAGCAATCTGGATTATGAAGGAGAGTTCATTACTATTGGAATTCATGCCCCTCATTCAGGGTGGGGTTAACCAGGCCAGCTTTGCGTAGAGCAGTCCAGAATGAGACTGATGGTGAGGTGTCACAGCGGCCCTGTGGTTGACGAGCCCAGCACAGCTGTTGCGAATGAAGTCGGGCTCTCCCTCTCCAGCTCCAGGCTCAGGTTAAAGTCCTGGAAAGTGGGCCCATGTGATTCATCAGTGGTGGGGGACTCAGTGTTTGGACAGGGCACTGGAATTTGATGTAGACAAAATAGAGGATGCTGTAAGAAGGGTCCTACGCTGTCAGAACCACAAGAGTCCTTAGGGATTAGTGCCTAACATTTCTTTTTTTTTTTGCTGTATGCGGGCCTCTCACTGTTGTGGCCTCTCCCATTGTGGAGCACAGGCTCCGGATGTGCAGGCTCAGCGGCCATGGCTCACAGGCCCAGCTGCTCCGCGGCATGTGGGATCTTCCTGGACCGGGGCACGACCCCGCGTCCCCTGCATCGGCAGGCGGACTCTCAACCACTGCACCACCAGGGAAGCCCGAACATTTCTATCTTTAAAGATGAGAAACTGAGGCCCAGATGAGCCAAGGTCTCACAGCGGCTAGTGGAGAATTAGGGCTGGGGGTCCAGTTTCAACCCCCCAGGTCTGTTTCCACTCTCCTGTATTAAACCCAATTTATTTCATAGAAACCTCTAGGATCAGGAAGAAATTTCCATCAAGCATTAAATATAGTCTCATTAAAAGAATCTCTACTTGCAGAGCTTCCCTAAATGATCTGTAAAATGGGGGTAGTCATAGTACTCATCTCATGACACTGAGACTTAAGGGGCTTAATGTAGAACACCTATAGTAAGGCTATTTCTGTGATAGCTATTGCTATGTTTGTCATTTACCATTTTTTTTGTTTTTGTTTTTGCTGCGTGGACTTGTGCGATCTTAGTTCCCCAACCAGGGATCGAACACAGGCTCCCTGCTGTGGAAGGAGTCCTAACCACTGGTCATTTACCCTTTTAATTCCCATCCATTCGTGTTCAAATCTCCCATATTCTTTCTGAGAAGTTGTATTACTGACCACAGTGATTCTGGAAACAACAGGTTGGGCCTAATCCAGGGTAGAGGTTTGGGGGTGTCCACGAGGGGTAAAAGTCTAACCAGGCCCAATGCCTTTGGCACCTGAAGGACCTGTGGACAGATCTGTAAGCGCCCGAGCAGTGGGAGCGCCTGGGCGGGTGCCCCAAACCTCCTTATCAAGAAGCCGCTGCTCCTCAGGGGCAGGGATGTGCCTCAAGGCAGCCCTGGGAGATTCTCGCAGTCCCATTTTCAATTTGGGCCCTGGAGCTAAAGAGGTAAGTTGAGAATATTGATCAGCTCATCAGTGCACCATTAAGTCATTCTTCTTCCCCTTCTGAAATTTGGTGACGTGATAGACGAGGGGGCCGCCCCACACAGCACTGCGCCCGGGTGCTCAGGCCACTTCCTGTCACCATGCGGTCAGCCTGAGGCTGGGAACTCTTGATTTTAATATTTTGTTTTCCCTGTTCTTTTTCCCCTATGCACGGCCACCAAATTTCGCTCCACCTCAAGAGGGCATGGTGAAAAGTGGGCTGACCGGCAGCCGAGAAAAGTTGCCATGAACGGGGGTCCCAGGACACCAGCTGATCTGGGCTATCAAAGAACTGCAGGTTCGCTGTCTTCCTGGGGCACCAGAGGATCTGGAGATAGGGAAAGTTGTTCATCTCAAGAAAAGACTTGGATACAGAATGAAGTAAGTCAGAAAGAGAAAAACAAATACCATACGCTAACATGTATATATGGAATCTAAAAAAAAAAAGGTCATGAAGAACCTAGGGGCAGGACAGGAATAAAGACGCAGACGTAGAGAATGGACTTGAGGATACAGGGAGGGGGAAGGGTAAGCTGGGATGAAGTGAGAGAGAGGCATGGACATATATACACTACCAAACGTAAAATAGATAGCTAGCGGGAAGCAGCCGCATAGCACAGGGAGATCAGTTCTGTGCTTTGTGACCACCTAGAGGAGTGGGATAGGGAGGGTGGGAGGGAGACGCAAGAGGGAGGAGATATGGGGATATATGTATACATATAACTGATTCACTTTGTTATATAGCAGAAACTAACACACCATTGTAAAGCAATTATTCTCCAATAAAGATGTTAAAAAAAATGTATCTGAAAACCAAAAAAAAAAAAAAAAAAAGAAAAGACTGGAGACCCAGTTTTAGAAGGAAAGAAAGGAGTGTGCTGGTGGAATAATACAGTAACCAGCACCAAATCTGTTTAGGTCACATCTTGGCAGGAAATCATGTCTGCCTCCTTTGTTTCCAGAATTCTGAGGCCAGGTGTATCAAATCACAAAACTTTAATCCCCATTGCTTTTCAGAAATAAACACACACACACACACACACACACACACTAAAACTCCTCCATATCCTAGGCAGTAAGCGTCATCACCCATCTCCCTACTGCCCCTTGGTACACACCAGCCCTGTTGGCCTTGTGAAAATTTATAAAACCATTTTCCTTCTAGTTCAAGGCCTTTCCACCTGCTGCTCCCTTTGCCCTGAATGTTCCTCCCCCATCCTTCACATAGCTGCTTCTCAGATTTCAGATCTCCTTAACCCTCTAAATTGGCCCTTTCCTGGGGGAGGGATGGAGTGGGAAGTTGGGGTTAGCAGATGTAAGCTATTATATATGGAATGGATAAACAAGGCCCTACTGTATAGCACAGAGAACTATATTCAATATCCTATGATAACCCGTAATGGAAAAGGACATGAAAAAGAATGTATATATATGTATAACTGAATCACTTTGCTGTACAGCAGAAATTAACACAACATCATAAATCAACTATACTTCAATTTAAAAAAATAAATAAAAATAAAATAAAATAAATTCACCCTTTCCTCTCTGTGGTTACCCTCCATCTCAGCTCCCTGTTAAAGCCTTGACGCTCTCTTCCAGTGTCATTATTGAGTTTTCTAAGTACATGCTGGTTTATTGTCTGTCTCTCCCATTGTACTCCATGAGGGCAGGGCCATGTCTGTTTTGTGCTCAGAATTCAATAGGTACTCACTAAGTATTCACCCAGTTGCTCAAGCCAAAAGAATTGAAGTCATTCTCAAATCATCCAATGCAGCGCAAATCTCGGCTCTACTTTCAAAATATATCCCCAAATCTGCCCATTCCTCACCACCATAAGTCCAAGCCAGCACCATACACCTTGAGTAGCCTCCTTCCTCCTCTCCCTACCTCTTCCCTTGCCTCCCTTCAGGCTACTCCTGGCCTAGAGGGGGATGGAAGGCTGATTAGGTCACCCTTCTGCTCAAAACCTCTAATGTCTTCCCATCACACACAATCAACTCCAGCCCCCTGCCATAACTTACAAGGACCGTGTGCCAGAGCTGTGGCCCCTTTCAGACCACATCTCCAAACACTCTCCCCTCTCACTTCACTGTAGACACACCGGCCTCTCCTCTGCTGCTCCGAATCCCAGGCATCCCCCTCAGGGCCTCTGCATTGGCTTTTTTTCTGCCTGAAATGCTTTCCACCACCGCCCCCCCACCGCAAAGCAGTCCCAGAGCTCACTCCCTCACTTCATTCAGCTCTTTACCAAATGTCACCCCTGCAGCAAGTCCTTCCCTGAAGAGTCTGTCTCATCAGTCCTGTCTATGCTGCACAGTCTGTCCTCTAAACATTTTCTTTCAAATTTTAAATGTATTTAATTACAAACACATTTATACTGCATTTTTGGTATTTAAAAAAATTAAATTTTGTAGATAAATATATGGCTTAGAATTCTAAAATTAGAGAAAGGCAAACAGTGAAAAGTCTCTTTTTTGCTCATGTCCCAAAGCTACCCAGTTCCTCTTCCCACAGGCAACAAAAATTACTTGTCTTTTGTGTATGCTCCCTAACATAGTTTAAGCATATACAAATATTTGTATGTACGTCTCTATATTCCTTTAAACTTTTTTCACTCACTGCCTATTTATGTATGTAAGTATCTATCATGTATTTATCTTTTTATGTGCTTTTTTATCAAATGGTAGCATACCTATATACACTATTTCACACCTTGTATTTTATTTTTACTTAACAGCATAATTTAGATGTCTTTCCACATCAGTATATGAAGAGTCTTCTCATTCTTTACTGCAGCTACATAGTATTCCCTTGCACGGATGTGCCGTAATTCATTTAACCCATCCCCTATTGATGAACATTTAGGTTATTTCCAATCTGTTGCCATTGAAAATGCCACATCATTTCATACACATGGAAATGTATCTGTAGAATAAATTCCTAGAAGTGGAAGGAAGCACAGGGACAAAGTGTTTATAGCACATTGCCATCCATAGAAGTTGGGCCAATTTGTACTTCTACCAGCAATATATGACAAGGCCTATTTTCCCACACCCTGGCCAACCAGCACGTTATCAAATTCCTGGATCGTTGCCCATCTGATGAGTGAATAATGGTATCTCAGTGCAGTTTCAGTATGCATTTCTATTATTACATGTGGAGTGTTTTTTCTTATATTGAAGAACCATCACATGCACATTACTATATATAAAACAGATAAACAACAAGGACCTACTGTATAGCACAGGGAACTATACTCAGTATCCTGTAATAACTTATATGGGAAAAGAATCTGAAAAAATATATATATATCTGAAATATATATATATATCTGAATCACTTTGCTGTACATCTGAAACTAACACGACATTGTAAATCAACTATACTTGTTTCTATCGATAGTATTATGTAGTCTGGTTTATCAATCTTTTCTTCTTTGGCTTCTGGGTCTCCCATGGTTTCTTCATTTTTAAAATTGAAGTCTTTAATCTATTTGGAATTTATCCTGAGTAAGATACGGGGTGTGGATACACTTTGTTTTTCTTGATCTCACACTGCTGTGGAAGTATTTGTCACCACAGCTCTAACTGATACCTGAAATGATATTATATAGTTATGTGTTTGATCATTTGTTTTTTGTTTAGCACAAGATCATAAACTGCAGTAGGGCAAGGATCTTGGCCATTCTTGTTTTCCACTGTATCCCTAGTACTAGCAAGCCCCTGGGACATAGTAGGTGCTCAATCAGTATTTCAAGAATAAAGGAACAAATGAGTAGGTGTATCACAGAGCTGCAATCACAATGATGTTTCATAACAAACCACCTCAAAACTCAGAGGCATATAACAAGAAGCCTTTTTTTTTTTTTTTTTTTTTTTGCGGTCCGCAGCCTCTCACTGTTGTGGCATCTCCCGTTGCGGAGCACAGGCTCCGGACGCTCAGGCTCAGCGGCCATGGCTCACAGACCCAGCCGCTCTGCGGCATTTGGGATCTTCCCAGACCGGGGCACGAACCTGTGTCCCCTGCATCGGCAGGCGACCTCTCAACCACTGCACCACCAGGGAAGCCCCAACAAGAAGCTTTCATTGCTCAGTCACACAGGAAATAATCTTGTTACCTGGGTCCTTCCTCCTAGAGATTCTGATTTAATTGGTCTGGGAGGCAGCTTAGGCATATGGATTTTTTTCCCCAAAACTTCGCAGGACATTTTTACGTGCAGCAATGTTTGAGAACCTCTATTTTAAATAATGTTTGCTATTATTCTAACTGATTGTGTCAGTCTTGAGATGCTTAATTATGATGCAATTATCTGAAGCATAATAATGAGGAAACTGAGGGAGGTGGAAAGAGAAGTGGAACTTGGATTATGTTTACACAGAACAGAAAGGTGAAATTTTAGGAGCTACACATTTAATCAACATGAGCAGTCAAGCTATAGAATTCAGGTCCCAACAAGAATAATACAACATCTTATCTCATGGAGAGGGGAAGATTCCTTGTCAAATGGCTCAAAGCCCCCAAATACTAAGGACTTAATAGAGTTCATCTCACAATGACATACCATGTGAAGTATATTGAGAAAAATATTGGCATTTGCTCTTGCTATGAGATGCACTCAGGTTAACTCTGTAGAGTTAGGCCAAGATCATCTGACGCCATGACAATTTTTCCTTCCTAGGAGAAGCAGATGAAATTTTAAAAGGGTGATGATGTATCTATTGTCCTTTGGCAAGGTGCTGCCAAGGTCCCTGGACTTCTCCCCCACAAAACAGGCTGTATTAACAGATCTATTGTCTGCAGCATCTTTGTTTAGAAGCCCTGCTGGATTAATTTTTTTAATATAAATTTATTTATTTATTTTTGGCTGTGTTTGGTCTTCGTTGCTGCACGCGGGCTTTCTCTAGTTGTGGCAAGTGGGGGCTACTCTGTGTTGCAGCGCGTGGGCTTCTCATTGTGGTGGCTTCTCTTATGGCAGAGCACGGGCTCTAGGCACGTGGGCTTCAGTAGTTGTGGCACACGGGCTCAGTAGTTGTGGCTCACGGGCTCTAGAGCACAGGCTCAGTAGTTGTGGCGCATGGGCTTATTTGCTCTGTGGCATGTGGGATCTTCCCGGACCAGGTCTTGAACCTGTGTCCCCTGCACTGGCAGGCGGATTCTCAACCACCACGCCACCAGGGAAGTCCTCTGCAGGATTAATTTTCTGATATATTGCCTCCATACATAAATTGGGGAGAAACTTCTTCCTTTGTAACTCAGGTAAAAGGAGAGAAGTTTACAACTGGATATCACCTCAGGGCCACACTTTCTGCACCATGGAAAGAAGAACTCTCCTATCTATCTCACCATTGGAACAGCTGCCTGCTTGTCACCCAGGGGCCTGCTCAAGCTCTGGAGTCCAACACTGTTTATACTGAAGAGTAGATGATAGAGGACATTTCTTGGCATTGTGAATTGTGAGTAAAGGGAGAGAGAAACCCTTTGGCCAGTATCTTTCTTTTGGGTCCTGCAGCCATGTCACTGTGATCAGAAGAATCAAAGTGCTGTCTAGCCCAGAGAGGGGAGTCATTGCTAATCATGGCAAGCTCTAAAATAACTGTGTGTTTTGAGTGGCATCTAGCACTCAATGGGCACTTAATAAATATTCACTAATAACATTAGGGCACTCAACACCAAACAGGATGATAAGGCCGTCTTTTTTGGTTGTTTTATACTTGGGTAATTGATAAAAATAATTGCACAGCTTTAAACGTTTAGCAGTGATTAGCTAAAACCATCACCTCGAAGCCCTTCCCACTTTGATAAACTCATTCCCATTAAAATTCTCAGAACCTGAGGAACAGCAGGGAAAGAAGCCAATAAAAGCATCTCAAAGAGTTTTACATTAGCTCCATAAGCTATCTAATCTAGCCATTTTGAATGATCTATGTAAATTAATTACACTTTTTAATTAGGTGGTCTTTTAGCTTGCATATTGAAGTTTACCAGTAATTACAGTGAGGCAGGAGGTCACTTGATTGGTATGGGAAACAAGAGGCCTTTATTTCATTGAACTGAAACACTGGATGCTTAGGAAAAAAAAAACTGTCAAATTTATGCCAGTTTTCAAAATTCAAACTGCGCAGATCTTGTCCTTTTTTTTTTTTTCCCTTCTGTGGCTCACTGGGGTTTTTCTTCATAAGTATCAGAATGACTTCTAAACACCCACTGACTCAAAACTATTATAATAGACCAGCTCAGAAGCTTGAATTTTGCATCCCTAGTGCTAGGGGGGAGAAAAGCCTACTCTTTTGATATTAGTCACATTAAATGCCATTGAATTACTAGTGCAGTTGTTTCCAGATGTGACTTTATTTTGTTTCTGCAGGCAGACAGTCTGTGATTTTCATTAACTTCATCATTTAAGCAACAACAACAACAGCGAAAAACAACCCCCGCAAAAGCTAGTGCTATACTTTATGCCAAGCAGGACAAAGTATTCTTTAATTAAACAAATATAGTGGTCATTGTAGTGAACAGAGTGCATTTAACATCTTTAAAATATTTGTGAATGACATTTCATGGCTCTTTCCGTCATCTTATCTTGCACCAGGATCCCAAATTTCCCTTCTTTTTCTACATTTTTGTGACCTGGGCTGTCCAATAGTAGATCAGTGGGTAGAGAGTTGTGCAAGAAGCATTTGCTGATCTAATGCAATCCTTGGGAAAATCAGGATTGCTAATTAAAAACCACAGAGTGAATAAAAGTCTTGACCCAGAGGAATTCTCCTATCTGCAGCTCAGAGGGAGCTTCATTTTCATGCCAGCACACACACATCATCACAATCCTGGGAGTTCAGTTAATTTCCTGCTGGTCATGCTTCCTCATGGGCCAAGGGCTACGCTTCTGTGAGATGGCATGGCCATCCCCCCCGCCCTCCCCCACAAAGGGCAAGGGCAGGTTATTCTAGTCTCTTTATCCAGCTTTGCATTTTCAAATCACTTCCAACAGGGCAGTGTGATAGCAGGGGCAACAGCTTGGGCATCAGGAGGCTTGGGTTCAGGCCTGATTATCTGTGCAGAGGGCAGGGTGACTGCAGTCAGCCCATCATGTCCCTGGGGGCTCCCACTTTCCTCATCTGTGAAAGGAGGGATTCATGTAGACCCATGTGATCACAAGTTCCATCCACTTCCAATAACTTCCAAGGCTGTCTCTGCTGAAGCTTTTCTTTTCCCCTCAATTTATCGTGCATTTAGCTACACAGATGTAAGCTCTTAGAAGGCAGGAATCAGATTTTATTCCCTTTCTCGACCCCCAGCTCCTAAAGGCTGAACATTGTAAAAGTCCAATAAACATTTGTTGAATGAATGGGACTGAAAAATCAAGATGGTGAAGTAATACGTTTTATTGATGTTAGTAGTAGGAGTAGCAGCAGAAGCAGCAGCAAACGTTTTTTTTCTTTCTAACACATACTCTAAGCTAAGCATTGTGCTAAATCCTTTATATGGTTTGTCTCAACTAGTGGAAGGAGACAAGCTCATATTTTCTTTTTCCCTCTCTGGTGGACACTGCTAAATAGAATTCATTCACATATGGGTTCGTCCTTACCAGTAGAACCTCAGTGTTGCTTGAGGCAGCAATGTAAATGCTAGAACAATTACCTCTCCCAGAACTCTTGCTTCTTGCGGTAAACCCAAGTGGCCCAGTTCTGGTCAATGAAATGTAAGCAGAAATCTATAAGGTAGGACTTCCAGAAAAGCTACTGTCTCCCAGATAAAAAGGGGAAATGTCAGCTGGAATTTGCCTTCTGTCATTTCACCTTCTCTTTCTTCCTGCTTGGGACTTGGACTCGGTGCCTGTAGGCAGGTGGATCTTGTTATCACATGAACAAAAGCCACAGGTAAAGGCTGGTGGAACAGGAAGTGACAGGGAGCCTGGACCCTGGGAGGCTTCCTTGAGTGGCTGTCTCAGACCTTCACTGTACCTCCAGACTCCTGGCTGTATGAGGAAGCTACCTCTAACCAATGCATTCTACCTTGCCTACGTCCATCCATGATGATACTACAATAAGTGTTTTTGGAAACAGTATTTCTAACCTTTGTGGGGTTTTTTTTAGTTTGTATTTTTGCGGTACGCGGGCCTCTCACTGTTGTGGCCTCTCCCGTTGCGGAGCACAGGCTCTGGACACGCAGGCTCAGGGACCGTGGCTCACGAGCTCAGCTGCTCCGCGGCATGTGGGATCTTCCTGGACCAGGGCACGAACCCGTGTCCCCTGCATCATCAGGTGGACTCTCAACCACTGCGCCACCAGGGAAGCCCTCTAACCTTTGTTTTTATAAGCTCTGGCCTACTCCTACCAAGAGCCATGTCACTTCTGCCTCATTTCCTGCTTCTCCATAACTTTCTATCTCTCTAGCTCAGCCTTTGACCGTTTTTTTATTAACTGGGCAGAAGACCTTAATAGACATTTCTCCAAAGGCATACAGATGGCCGAAAAGCACATGAAAAGATGCTCAACATCACTAATTATTAGAGTAATGCAAATCAAAACTACAATGAGGTATCACCTCACACCAGTTAGGATGGCCATCATCAAAAAGTCTACAAACACTAAATGCTGGAGAGGGTGTGGAGAAAAGGGAACCCTCCTATACTGTTGGTGGGAATGCAAACTGGTACAGCCACTGTGGAGAACAGTATGGAGGTTCCTTAAAAAACTAAAAATAGAACTATCATATGACCCAGCAATCCCACTCTTAGGCATATACCCAGAGAAAACCGTAATTCTAAAAGATACATGCACCCCAATGTTCATTGCAACACTATATTTTAAAAATTTATTTATTTTATTCATTTTATTTTTGGCTGTGTTGGGTCTTAGCTGCTGTGCGCGGGCTTTCTCTAGTTGCGGCAAGCGGGGGCTACTCTTTGTTGCGGTGCATGGGCTTCTCATTGTGGTGGCTTCTCTTGTTGCAGAGCACCGGCTCTAGGCGTGCGGGCTCAGTAGTTGTGGCATGTGGGCTCAGTAGTTGTGGCTCATGGGTTCTAGAGCACAGGCTCAGTAGTTTTGGTACACGGGCTTTGTTGCTCCACAGCATGTGGGATCTTCCCAGACCAGGGCTTGAACCCGCGTCCTCTGCATTGGCAGGCGGATTCTTAACCACTGCACCACCAGGGAAGCCCTGCAGCACTATTTACAATAGCCAAGACATGGAAGCAACCTAAATGTCCGTTGACAGATGAATGGATAAAGATGATGTGGTATATATACACAATGGAATATTCCTCAGCCATGAAGAAGAATGAAATAATGCCATTTGCAGCAACATGGATGGACCTAGAGATTATCATACTAAGTGAAGTAAGTCAGAAAGAGAAAGACAAATATCATATGATATCACTTATATGTGGAATCTAAAAAAAAAGATACAAATGAACTTATTTACAAAACAGAAACAGACTCAGACACAGAAACAAATGTATGTTACCAAAGGGGAAACGTGGGGGGAGGGATAAATTAGGAGTCTGGGATTAACATACACACACTACTATATATAAAATACATAACCAACAAGGACTTACTATATAGCACAGGGAACTCTACTCAATGTTCTGTAATAAGGTATATGGAGAAAGAATCTGAAAAAGAATGGATATATGTGTATAAATAATTGAATCAGCTGTACACCTGAAACTAACACAACATTGTAAATTAACTATACTCCAATATAAAATAAAAATTAAATTTAAAAAGTTAACAGCCAAGAAAAAAAAGGGAGGGGCACCTTACTCATCATCTAATCACATCTCTCATTTTGATAGAGGAGAAATGGAGACCCAGGAAATTTAAATGACTTGCTTACCAGGGTGACAGCACCCATCCTGGTACCAGAGGGAAGACAGTACCTACCAGCTGAAAATGATAAAGCCAAAAAGACCGAGACAGCCTGAGCCCTAAATCACATCACTGAGCTGTGCTGTTCTGAGCTCTGAACCGCCTACCCCCAGACTTCTAGTTGTTTGGGACTCTTGATCACCTTTATTGCTTCAATCAGTATTGGTCAGGTGTTCTGTTACTGGCAGCTGAACACATGCTATGTGATCCAGGGCTCTTCTGAAAACTCTCTTCAGTTTTTTCATTTTATTTCCTGCTTGAGATGACTTGGATAGTTGTGGTGTAGTAAACAAAATCCAGACTAAAAGGTTTCTGTTTGTCCCTTCCTCTGGGCTCCAATAAGACCTTCTATGACTCCGATTCTGGCATCAGTTTCGATGTGTGGGTTCCCCCACACATACCACCAAGAAGTTCTCGATACCAGCTGGGTGTCCTACAATTCAACTCAATTCTGTTACTATCTACCTGGAGATAACATTATATCCCACAGGTTACAGGCTCAGTCTTATAAGACTTCCCCCACCCCAGAACTTCAGAGGTCAACTGCAAGCCCAGGTTATTGCCAATTGACTGTAGATTGGAGGTTCCAATAACCCCTTCCTTGGGTTATTAATTTGCTAGAGTGGCTCATAAAACTAAGAGAAATATTTTACTTACCACATTACTGGTTTATTGTAAAACGATCTAACTCAAGAACAGCCAGATGGAAGAGATGCATAGGGCAAGGTATGGGAAAAGTGCTCAGAGCTTCCATGCCTTCTCCCCAACCTCTAAGAGCTCACCAACCCGGAAGCTCTCAGAACGCTCTCCTATTGTTTTTTTTTTTTTTTTTCTCCTATTGAGTTTTTATGGAGGCTTCCTTACACAGGCATCATTGACTAAATCATTCAGCCCCTCTCACCACACTGGAAGTCAGGGGGTGGGACTAAATTTCCAACCGTCCAATCATACAGTTGGCTCCTCTGGCAACCAGCCCCATCCGTCTGTGCTTTCCAAAAATCACTGCAGTAACACAAACTCAGGTGTGATTGAAAGGGGCTTGTTATGAATATTATCGCTCTTATCACTTAGGAAATTTCAAGGGTTTCAGGAGCTCTGTGCCAGAAACAGGAGGAAGACCAAATAAATCTTTTTCTTTCTTCCTTCCCTCCTTTCTTCCTCCCTCTCTCCTTCCTTCCTTTTTCTTTTTCTTTCTTTCTTTTCTTTTTCTTTCTTCTTTTCTTTCTCTCTCTCTTTCGTTTTCTTTTCTCTTTCTTTCTTTCTTTTTCTTTCTCTCTCTCCTTCTCTCTTTCTTTCCCTCCCTCCCTCCCTCCTTCCCTCCCTTCTCTCTCTCTCCTTTCCCTCCTACCTTTCTTTTTTTGGTAGAACAATGATTGTTTTTTTCCCTTCCAGTTTTATTGAGATATAACTGACACATAACACTGTATATGTTTATGATATACAGCATGAGATTTACATACTTCATGAAGTGACCATCACACTAAGCCCAGTAAATATCCATCATCTCATACAAGTACAAAATTAAAGAAATAGAAACATTTTTTTTCTTGTGATGAGAACTCCCAGGATATACTCTCAACTTTCATATATAACATACAGCAATGTTAGTTATATTAATGATGCTGTATATTACATCACCACCACTCATTTATCTTATAAACTAGAAGCTTGTACCTTTGACTGTCCTTATCCAATTGTCCCTTCCCCCACCCCTACCTCCCACCCTCCTTCATCTCTGGTAACCACAAATCTGATCTCTTTCTCTATGACTTTGTTTTTGAATATGTATTTCTTATTATAAATCTCAACATCACATTGATCTTTATAACGGCACTTGGTCCCCTACACCGTAAGGATTAGTTATCGGATCATGAGCTTCTCAACTCTGCGTTCCCAGAGCCTAGCATGGTGCCTGGTACCCAGCAGGTGCTGAGTGCATGGCTGTCATGAATGGATGAAGAATAGGTTCTAATTCTGTGCCCGTGTTACAAATCAGTGTGCGGCTACTGCTCTTATTTTGTCTAGAGGCCCAGCTATTTCCTCTCCGCACAGTTTGCTAAATTCCCTATTTATAAACAATGCAATACTTTCATTTTCAATGTAGCTTTTCCCCTGACAGAAGCATGCAGCTTTGGCTCTAAATCATAATTTTCCCACCACTCCTGGGATGTCCACATCTCTGTCTTTGGTGAAAGTGGATGTGAAAGGTGGATATTCAGAAGAGAGCAACCCCTAACTGGAATTAACCTGAACACTAAACTATGTTCTGCCAGGGGTCTGGAGGGAGGGGAGGGTGGAGGAATCGGTGCAGTGGTGTCAGCTGCCCTGCGAGGCTGAGCTAAGTCTCTGGAGGGTAGGCCACAGACATCCCAAGGCCAACCCAAGGCTGAGTGACCACGTCTAGGATACTCACACCTTAAATCTTTAAAAAGGAGGCCACCGGTGAGAGCACCTAGAGAGGCCCTGCTTTACATCTCCTCGGGGCTTTCTGATGGGGAAGGGAGGCTGTGGGGCTGACAGCCACATCCCTCAGTGCGGAGGAGAAGACGCCAGCTGTGCTCTTCTCCCTGGAATCTGCCCAGCTGGGGGCACTGTTAGCAGCCTGCTGGGAGAGCTGCACACTTGGGAAGTCCGGGGAGAAGCTGGTTTGCTTCGTATGAGTCAGTCTCTACAGAACAACAAGATCTTTAAACAATACTAATTAAAACATGTCACTCCCTGGGTTAAAATCGTGGTGAACTCTCGTTAGAACAAAACCTTAATTTCTTTCCTTAGCTTACAAAGCCCCACAAGTTTTTCTACTACGTTCCCCATCACTCACTTGGCTCCTGCCCCACTAGTTCTTTTCTTAGAATACACCTAGCACCTTTTTGTCTTGGGTTTCACACTAGTTGTTCCTTTTTGCTTGGAATACGATTTTCTGATATAGAGCTCAGCTCAAATGTCACCTCTCAGGAAGCCCTCCCTGATCACCCAGTTGTTCTCTAGCGCATCATTTAATGTTAATTCTATGCACAGAACACATTACTGCTATTTTCTTGTTTACTTATTGTCAGTATCCATGAGTTGTATGCTCCTCAAGAGAAGAGATCTTTGTCTGTCTTGCTCACCATGGCATCCTAGCTTCAAAATAGTGCCTAATAGTACAGGCTCAAGAAATGCTTGTTACGTAAGTTTAATTCTTCAGTCTATTTAAGCTGTATTTTGTTGTGTGGAATGAGATAGAAATCAATTTTTATTTTTCTCAGACTTTCTTAATTCCATATATATATTATCCATCCTTTTACCACTAACTCGAGATGCCACCTCTATCAGGTACTTATGTATTGATACACATACTTAGGGTGGGTTTGGGTTTTCTAGTCTATTCTACTGACTGACAGTTTAACATAGATTTTTTTTTTTTTGCTGTACGCGGGCCTCTCACTGCTGTGGCCTCTCCCATTGTGGAGCACAGGCTCCGGATGCGCAGGTTCAGCGGCCATGGCTCACGGGCCCAGCCGCTCCGCGGCATGTGGGATCTTCCCGGACCAGGGCACGAACCCGTGTCCCCTGCATCGGCAGGCGAACTCTCAACCACTGAGCCACCAGGGAAGCCCCTGACTGACAGTTTAATGGTGTGCTGGTTTCACTGTTTTAAATGCAGTAACTTTAAATTTCAATATCCAACTGCACTACCTGCTACACTTATCCCCTCTACCCCTTAGCAATTCTCAATTTTCAAGATTTTCTTGCATAGCCTCACCATTTATTTTTCTCTATTTTGATAATTGTGACATTACATTTATATATTAATTTGTGGAGAACTGCCATCTTTAAAATGTTCTCACCAACAGCGTATTAGATTGTCTATTTCCCTATACTCTTACTGCATAGTATCAATTAAAAATTCTGTTAATCTATTAGTTTCACCAATTTTTTTTCTTTTTATATTAAAATTTTTGACTGTTGAAATTTACTTTGGTGTGAGAGGTGAAATAGAAATCCAGCTTTATTTTTCCTTCAAATGATTAGCTGGTTATCCCAATACGATTTATTGAATAATCTATCTTTCTGATAAGTCTGAAATATCCTTTATCATATACTAAATTTATATATATATATATATATATATATATATATATATTTGGGCTTGCTTCTGGACTCTGTTCTCTTTGATTTTCTATTTTTTACCATACATTTAATTATCACAACTTGATAAATTTTAATATTGAGCAGAGCTAGTTTTCCCTCATTACTATTTTTTCATATCCCCCTCCCAGATATTCTTTCCTGTTAAAATTTTTTTAAATTGCATTTTAGGATCATTTCCTAACACTCCCCTCCTCTCTCCAAACCATGTTGTATTTTATTTCATTGAATTTACAGATGGACATATGGAGAAACCTCATTTTGACAATATCAACTTTCCATATGTAGTACAAGTCATTTTTTAAAATGTCATCTTCTATGACTCTTCTTAGGGATTTATTTTTCCATTATGTTTAGTTATTGCTGGCATATAGAAAAGCTTTTGGGTTCTATGTATTTATTTTTTACGACTGCTGTAACAAGGTACCACAAACTAAGTGCCTTAAAACAACAGAATTTATCATCTCATAGTTCTGGAGGCTAGAAATCTGAATCAAGCTGTTGGTAGAGCCATAGTCTCTCCAGGAATCTAAGGGAGATTCCATGCCTTTCTCATATCTTCTGGTGCCACCTTGCTATTCCTTGGCTTGCAGCTGCATAACTCCACCCTCTGCCTATGTTGTCATGTGGCCTTCTCGCTGTTTCTTAAAGCTGTCTTATTAGCACATCGGTCATACTAGATTAAGGGCCTACCCTACTCACTAGTGTGACCTCATCTTAACTGATGAAATCTGCAAGGACCCTATTTCCAAATAAGGTCGTATTCTGAGGTACTGGGGGTTAGGATTTCAACGTATCTTTTTGGAGCACATAATTCAACCCATTACAGTTTTACATATTCATTTTGCAGCTACCCACTTTAATTTCCTCAATGCTTCTAATTATTTTACAGATCACGTCCTTGTGTTTTCCTGGTATCAATACATATCAACTGCATATCATCATAAATAATGCCTCTTTTCAATGTATTTATTTCATCCTTTTATCTAAGCTCATTGGCTAGTACTTTATCATACCTAGTCAACAGGTATTCATCTTTTAAAAAACCCCATTCATTCGCACTTATTCTTCTGTGAACTCTGTGTTTTCATCCTTTATCTTTTGTACTAGGAATTTTTTCTTATTAATTTGAAAAGTCTTTTTGAGCATTAAAAATATTAATCTTTGGTGACATATATTGCCCCCAAGACTTTGAAAGCACCTTGTCACCTATCCAACAGTCAACACAAAGCACAAAAAATATAAGGGTGTAGATCTACTGTAACATAAATTAATCATAGCTTTCTGTGCAACAGTCTAATACAGGAACAAATACCTCTCATAAGAGCAATAAGACTAATAGTGAAGTGCAATGTAGAAGCACTCTTGAAAATTTCAAGTACTCTGATACTTAAAACTTGTTTCATACTGCACCATTTCTAAACCATTCAATTTCTTTCCAGCTAAAGCACTCAAACGAGTCTCAAGGACTAAATTATCTGATTAACCCTTTAATGTCAAATGCTTCACAGCTCTTGCTCACATACTATCAAGTTTACACTGACATTTAAAGGCCCCAACTCACCATCAAGGAAAGGATTAATCTGTCCTTGGTTTATTTAAATGACCAAATAATAAGATTAAAGTGATAGCCAGCTGTAGGATATGTCCTTATTAAATTTGATAGGATTTTTTAAAAGCCAAGTAATGTAATGAAGTTTGCAAAGTAATTTAGATTAACCGGGCTTGACTGCTCAATTTGGAAGTGATTCAGTGCACAGGTACAGGCATAGAGACAATTTTTAAATATTAGGCTTTGATTGTTCCTCACCAGAAATTCATGAAAAGTGAAATGAACATTTCAATACATTGCTATAACCAGCTTTCATTACTCATAAACACGCGCTTATCACTTTTTTTTTAATCCTCCCAAGTAGCTGTTTACATGACTTATCCAGATGGAACAAAATAGGATAAAGGAAGGACAATCTAGTTCTTGAGATGTTAATACTCATCCAAAATGTGAATGTCCCAAAAACACAGCCAGAAAGCTCCAGGACTTTGGGAGAGTACTTTGATTTACTAGGACTGAATCCCTATTAGACATGTCCAAGTGAAAATGCTGAAACTTGGGAATCCTCTCAATGGCATTAAAGTCAGCCTGGATTTGGTCACTTTACTCATTCCATATGTTATGTCTGTTTATCCTATGTACATTCTTACTTACTTAGAAATGATGACCTTTGCTATACAAAGAAACACAGAAAAATTAGGTTTACTACTTGATTCTGCCACTTGTCTTCGTTTTGCCTGTCTAATCTATGGATGCCATTGTATTGGTCTGTGCAAGGACTAAGGGCACCTAACAAATGTTGAATAATTACATATTACCATGACACTTCATGCCTGCAATGTGTGTAAATTTGCACACATTCACTGAGACAACTGCTCTGAGACCTAAGAAGTTGATAGCTATATATCAAAGAAGTTTATACATATCTATATCTATATGGTATATATATCTATATAAAATGAGTTTATATATATGAGAATAATATATAAATTTTATAAATATTACTTTAATTATTACATTAAGGTAGTGTTTTTCACAACCCAATAGCAGGTGGTCATGATCAGATGCAAGAGAACAGAAAACATCTGAGGAATTGTACATATTAAGGATGCTTTTTATTTTATGTATATATGGACCCCCATATATATATGCACTGGGTCACAATCAAAAATGTGTTTCTTATTGTGCTTTGTGGTCAAAACAGTTTGAAAAGCATTGTATTAAATGTATTTTGTTTGTGATGAGATGGAATCCTTCACAGCATTCTTTGTCTCACTCTAGAAGCTAGACATGTTTTTGCTTTTCACTTATTCTACAAATGTTAATTGAGCAACTGCTGTATGTTAATGGGGGTCAGGTATTGGTACAGGGAGAAAAAGGGCAACATTACTTTAGGGAATTTCTACTTATTGTTATACAATGTAAGGTTCTAAATAAAAGCTTAAAAACAAATTAATGCTAAATTGATTATAACTGTTCTTAATGTGCCTCTTGGCCACAAAAACAAGTGGAATGTGTCAAAATTCTCAGGAATAAGCCTTCCCAGAATGTTAAACTTCTTGCTGCTTCTCATCAATCCCTGGAGAGAGCCAGTATAAAATCTATAGTAGTTGAGATAGGAATTCTCTAACAATATATTTCTTTTCATCTACCTTGTTGATTTCTTCTTTATTAGGCTTTTTGGCAAGACAATAATTTTTTCAGTAACCAAGATCTGGGTCATGGCTGCAAAACTTACCCTTCAGTATTACTCTTCTCAGGAGGGAGATATGTTCTCTTCAAGTTTTAACTGATAAGGAAACCATTTGCTATGAATATATATGATATTTGTGTATTTGGCAGAAGGATGAAATGAGATATTTTACATTAAAATAATAAAATATTTAAAAACTCAATATGCCAAAAACAAAAAAATAAGCCCCAAACCAGAAAAGGCCCACCTGTTCTGTTCTTAATACCAACCACAGAATAATCTAAATCTGAAGAGTTCAATTCTCCTGGTACTCAAATCTCTAATAGTGAACCTTAGTATAAAACTTTACATTGTAATTATAATTTTTATTTCCTAATTTGTCCCCTCTTCTACCTCAAATACTTTAAAAATGGCATGTAGTATGTTTTATATTTTTAAAGATCTTTATTGGAGTATAATTGCTTTACAATGGTGTGTTAGTTTCTGTTCTATAACAAACTGAATCAGCTATACATATACATATATCCCCATATCTCCTCCCTCCTCCGTCTCCCTCCCACCCTCCCTATCCTTTTAATATGTTTTTAAATGATGACATTTCAATTTAGAAATGCTTCAGATATGTTATTCTCTGATGAAGTAATTTTCTGAATGTGTAAGTTTTATTTTATAAATGATACATTCTGTGCTTTAAAACAGAGTAGCCTTCAGAAATAACATTAGGAAAGAATAGTATTATTTTTCTCTTTGATCTTTTTGACAGATTCAAGAAATGTTACAGTTTCTAGTGATCATTTGCAATTTCCAAAATCAGACCCACCATACTACAAGTATGTATTTTATAGCAGCAAAAATTCAAGTTCTCTTATTTTTTCAATTATGAGCTTTAAAGTTTAAATGTTATTATTACTAGTTTGGTTCATTAGATCATGGCTCATGTTAGGTAGGTGACATAAGGCTCATATACATTTTCTAGAAATATAAGAAAACTAAAGTTGTCATTTATTTTTGGGAAATAAACTCAAATGATTAGGTTATGGATTTACAGTAGTACTGGGAAAAAGCTTTGTGATGCAACAATACCCTTTTTTCTTGTCAATCAAGACAATCCAGGTTTGGCTATGGCCAGTGCATGCTATAGCTGACTTGTATCTTCCCAGCTCTGTTTGGCTGATGTCACGTTAGTCACTTGAAATCAGTCACAGTGGGAGTATTTACACTACAGAAATCAGCAAAAGCTACAAACCAAAGGTTCCCTTCCCATTTTGAAAAGCCACTAAACATTTCCTAGCACACCACTGGCAACAGCCATTATTCCTTTAAAATACAATTCAATTCTTTATTGTTCATAAGAATCTTATTCTTGAAGATCTAAATGGTTGGTGTTTTCTGTATAAATCTGACTTTCTGGAAAAAGATTTATATGTTTCTCATTAGTTCATAGTGATGGAAATGTTGGACTTTCACTGTGAAGAAATAAATATGTAAGGCTGTATCCACAGAGAGGTTCTTGCTCTCTTACCTGGGAGTTGTATCCTCCTCAGAATAAAATATTCAAAATTTGGATTTTTATCTTAAAAAAAAAGTAACCTATTTTTAACTTAATCCACGCTTAAGCAGCAAAATATCTAGACTTTAAATAGGACCTAACAGATTTTAATTCTCTGTCAAAAATGGCTATGACTTAATGATAAAAGGTTCATTAAAATACGCTGTAAAGTACGAAAGAAGCAATTTTATTAGGTGAACTCATTTATTTGACACATTAAATCAGGCAAAGAAAAACATATGCACTGCATAAAAAGAATCACATTCTCATACTACTTGGACACATAGCAGTGGTCAAAAATAATGAATTGTGGAATGGATCCCAGGACTTAATGCAAAAAAACACCCTGTATAGAAAACCTTCAGGCTTCTAACTTCACTGAATCCAGTACTAAACGTGCCTCCTTATATTCCTCAGCTTCTCCCAAGTCTTTTTCACTCTCCTGAAATTAAATATAATAAATAATTAGGTTTATCCTTCTCGAACTTCAGTACTTTAATTACTCAGATATTACAAACCATCAACATAAGCAGCTCAAAAATTAAAACAAAAAGGTTCCCAAGCCTCACCTAAATATAGTATAATTCCACAGATTTCTGAAGAACAATTCTGTTCTCTCATTACAGGTAAGGGAAGAAATAACAGGTTTGGTTTTGTTTCATTGTATATACTCATACAATAAGTGAAAAACATGGTCATCTAAAGGTACTGGCATTAAGTAATTAAATTAAAACCTCAGAAAAAATTTTAAAACACTGCATTCTCACTTTGTCAACACATCACCATACAAATGGAGTTATTATTAGTAATGCACTAAAAGTAAAAAATTATTTACTAGTGTGTTACATATATAATGACATTCAGACCAAAATAATCCTCCAACTACTCACAATGACAAAGGCGGCTACTGGTGTCACACCAGAGTTAAGTACAATCTTTGAATCAGAAAAGTGAACTGTCTGCTTGGTATTGAGTATTATATACACTACTACAAGGAAACAGCCTGGCAGCTTTCATTTTCTGATTAAAGACTCAAAGATTGAGTCTTTCCTTGGTATTTTACACAGAAAACTTTTACTAACATATTGTAACAGTAACAGAGAAATGAAATAATATCATCTAAGTTACTGTGCATAGCAAATTTTGATTTTTTAATAAATAAATAAAGCGATAGCAATTCAAGGCAATAAAAGATGGATATATACAAACAGTTACAGGGCAGAGGGAATAAAGTGTGTGTATATGTATTTAATATGAAATTTTAAAGCAAAAATGACTGAGGATTTGCTTAATTCAGACTACAAGTAAGAATTTCTGAAACTTCTGTATTACACCTAAACTATGGCTTTGTTCTCTGTCGGAAAATATAAGCTCTTCGAGGGTACAGATGCTGCTGAATATATCCTCACACACAAGTATATCATCCAAAGACAATATTATTTTTTTCAAGCAGTTTCTATTACTTTCTCAGCTACTACATTCATGGGAGAAAAAAGCATTTCAATTTTCAGGAAATACAAATGATGCTTTTGTTTTGGGTAATATTTTAATAGAGTAATTATTTCCTGCTTTCATCTATCTTTTATTTCATCTGTCTTTTAACCATAGCTTCATTTTTGGCTTTAAAGAGAGTTTTCCTGCCTTTAAAAGGTTCCTCTAGATAAATATGAGTTCTGTGTCAAAAGTAAAGTAAAATGTAAGTATTTCTCTCTGTTTTTCTACAGATTTAGTCCTAATATTATTTTGGTGGGAAAACAAATCTCACTCTCTTTCCAAGAATACATATACATGATCATACTGAAAAAGCCTCACACTACTTTTGTTATATAGGGAAAACTATGAATCAGGAGACAGCTATGTAGCTGGTAATTAATATTAGCTCAAGAACTAGAAACATAAAATGAGGTTAATAAAGGAAATGATAGAATTCATCAAATTATCATCAAACAGCAATAATAATCGGCTGGTATATAGTGTTATGCTTTTATCTCTATTAAGAAATAAAAAAGATGACTTTGCATTTTTCTTAGAACGCTTTTTAAAATGATTCTGCCACTGTATCACAAGACATTTATACCAGCAAGTATGATAAGAGTGTTATACAGCTCCAAGTTAATATGAGAGCACTGCCTAAATATTACTGTACAGGGTTTTCTTTACTCTCTCAAATCGATTTAGGTTTGAATTGGAAAGAATTCCAAATCCTTTTTAAAACAGCCCAAATTCATTTGAAACGTTTGGATCTTTTAAAATTTCAAACAGACTACTCACCTTTAATGTGTCAAAAAAGATCTTTATGTGTGAAAACCAAATCATTCAAGATATTGCTGGACAGTATTAGTACTATGAATACCTACCATGATAACTCAAATATATTTAATTAATTAAGTTTAAATAAATAAACACGTTAGACACAGTACTTTTACTGGAGGTATAACTTAAAACACCACTTAAACTCCATTAATTATTTAAAAATAAACTGGTACACTGAGCAAGTAAACAAAATGTCACCAACTAGCTTTCAGTGTTAAACATTTAAAATTTTGGCCTTTCGTGTATTAGATTGAAAAAAAATTGAAACATAAGACAGATAAGTATTACTTACTAATAACTGCAGAAGATCAGTATATGCAGCTTCCAACCTGCGCTGGCAATCTGGGATCATCATCCGGGACTCTTGCAGGATCTCTGCCTATAATGAGAATCTCTGTGAGACATGCAGAAATGGTAGAACTTATGCATCTAGCTCATACCTCTGAAAATATATAAAATGATTTAGAGGAATCAGAAAAAAATTACTGTTATGTTAAATTCTTCAATATTTTAATTTTAATTGTGTTTATTATAAGTTAGAAAGAATGACTATCATAATGTAAAATATACAAAGTACAAGTTTTACATCTAAACCTCTTTGGTAATCACCCTCTCATGCTAAGCAAAAATTAACTCAAAAAGCTTTTCATAGAGCATTTATTTAAAAAGGCTATTTAAAATAAACTATTTCTCCTGCTGTCAAAAAGCACCTTTATCCAAAATGGGATCAGCTGGTTATATAAATATCTCCTGCATCTTTTCAGTAATAAAGAAAAACAGTGTTCAGATAATATCACACGGAGATAATTACTGCATGAAAAAAGTTATTGAGTTATTGATCACATCGTGCGCACACTGCAGGAGGTTCTCACTGAAAGACAGAGGTAAAGAAAAATGAAAAGCAAAGACCAGCAGGCTCATATTTTTGATGCTTATCATGCATAAAAAGTTATTACTTATCCTTGTGCTTCATTTTAGGAGAGAGATTATTCTCCCCATGCAGTTTGATCCAAATTACCAACCTGGCACCCCTCTGAATGTGAACTTCTACTTCTGTCTATTCCTCCTGAAGACAGACACTACAGAATTAAAAACGGGAATCTTTATTTTGGAGGATATTTCTAGACTTAAAAATCCATCGTTTGAAGAAGGACTGTAACATATCAAATCATAGAAAAAGAAAAAAAATCAAAGAGATGACTGGGAAACCCAATCAATAAGAGGGTAAATACATTAGTGTCAGATGTCAGACCTCAAATAAGTCTACTTCCTAAGGAAGTAGGAAGCTTTATTTCCTTAAACTAGTCTCAGAAAGAGACACAGTGATCATTAAAACATTTATTTCCAAAAAGTAATGTTTGGTCAAACACCTTTGGTTAAATGAGTGCAAAATCCAAACTTTAACCTAGAAGCTTTATTACCTAGCTCACATAAAAACAAAAGACATAATTTAATGGTAATCATACTACATTCTAATAGAAACTTTAATAAATCCCATTACCTCTTCCTTTTCCCAAAAGTTTTGTCATAGTTCACAATGTAAATAAAAATCAAAATTATAATATACAAGGATGCTCTCTATCCACATCTCTTTTCTCAGGTGAAATCTATTGCTGAACTTGTAATTCTTTTACTAATAAGGCACATGTTGAAAATTTCAAACACAGGATCATGACTTTATTTTACAGCTATTCATCCTATGCCTAAATATTCAATCATTGCCACTAATTTATTTTTGTGTAACTGGTTAGTTTGAATACATGTGAAAAATCAGTGACAGGGACGTTTCATTGGGTAAGCGATTCATATTTCCTCCCCTATGGACTCCACTTGAAAATAGCTTATAGGAATTAAACAAGATGAAATGAATATAAAGAATTTGGTCAAACACATGATAAGCCAAAATGTACACTTGTAAAATTTGTTTGGCAAACTTTAGTGTTATCACTGAAATGAACTTAAACAATGATGTCCAAAATAATTTCTAGTCATTATTGTTCTATCCATTATTATAGAGCAAAACTCCTCAAAGTCTATCAAAACAGGACTCTGACTTAAGTAGGGCTAAAGCTCCGTCTGTCCCATACACCAGCCTCATTTCATACAATAAGCTTACTATATATTTGCAGGATGCCAGGTATAGGGGATATAAAGACGAAAAAGAGGTCTCATCCTCCAATCCATACAGGAGAATAAACATGAAAATAAGCACTTAACACTGCTTCAAGAAGATCATGCCACAGGGAGCCAAAGGCATACAGTACAGTGGTAACTAGGATTTGGAATCCATAAACCACACCTTAATCAAGGCCATAAATCATATACTTTACCTTCCTACAATGAATTACAACTGTCAGGAATAATTTAAAAAGACAGTATATAAGGTGTGATTATACAGTAAAGACACCCTTCAAAATACCTGAATAAACTAAAAAAGTATTATCATTCAAAGTGTTCCCCTTGGGAAGGAGTCATTCGAATGAATGGGGCCTCTGTTTAAAATATCTGGATAAACTGTCAGTTCATTCTAGTGCTTACTATGACAGGACTGAGGTTAAGTAAGAATCTTGGCACAGATGTGCAGGTACAAGGAACTCAGGAGAACACAACAGGATACAGTCCTACTGATATCTTACTGTTTTTAAAACAAGTTATGATTTTTTGGGGGCAAGTTATTCAGGTAAAACTGATGTTGGGGGAGGCGTAGCAAGGCTCATTATAGCAATGAATAAACTACTGACCTAAAATATGGTCAATTTTTTTAATAATCAAAACATACATACATTGGAAAGGAAAAGCCTTATTGGCAGATCTTTATTTTTTCAGAAAGAAGTGTGAAATAATCTAGCCACTGTCAAGTCCTTTTGGTACTGATCAACTGGGATAAGGTTTCCAGCTTCTTTCGTGATCCAGATCATTCACCCAGGCCTGGCTATACCTATAATAATCTATAAACGCTCTAATATTAGATCCTGGCTGCTTCTGGAACCCATGGTAACTGCATTAGTTTGTCAAACTGAGATTTAGAGTAGCTCAGAGATTACTGGAACAATGGTTAAGTCTTTCCTTTTACATGGTGGCAAAATGGTAATGTGATAATAAACAAGTTAAGAAATCCATCTGATGAAAGAAAGAAAGAAAACAGTAACTATGTGAGGTGATGGATATGTTAAGTAGCTTGAACATGGTGAATATTTATTTCACAATGTATATGTATATCAAACCATCAAGCTACATACCTTAAATATATACAATTTTAATTATACCTCAATAAAGCTGGGGAAAAAAGATATAAAGATACTTCGAGAAATATAGAATTATAAAGTCAGAAGAGACATAAGTGGTCATCTAGTCCAGCCTCCTCCGCCTACGAATGATAAAGTTGAGTCCCAAAGTGATTAGCTAGTTAACAGGTGAGTTACAGTCCATGATTCTGCTTTCAACTCTAGCATGTGAATTAGTGGTAGTGGCAGTCAGTATCCAAGACAGCTTCCAATGATCCTCACCGCCTTGTATTCCTACCCTTGTGCAGTCACCTCCTACACTGAATTTGGTCTGGCACTGTGTGACCAACAGAATGTGGCAGAAATGGCATTCTGGGACTGAAGACCTGAAGCTGGGTCTTAAGAAGCCTTGTAGCTTCCACATGGGCTGCTTGGATTGATCACTTTTGGGAAACACTTCTCTTAGGACCCAGTCACCATGCCGTGAAGAAAAAAAGAAAAAGAAAGAAAGAAATTCATTTGACTTGTGTTTTGTGGTTATTGATGAATGGTTAAGGATGTAAGAAGAATTCTATGAGTCAAAAATAATCTGGGCTCTAAGCCCTGACACATCAATAATTACTTAAATATGAATGGTCTAAATTTACCAGCTAAAAACCAGTCTACAAGAAACTCATTTCAAAATAATGAAATACAGGTTAAAAAAAAAAAGGATGGAAAAACAATACATCATGCAAACATTAAAAAAAGAGCAGTACTGGCTATATTAATATTGGATAAAATAGACTTAAGAGCAAAAAAATTATGAGGGGCACAGAGGGATATTAAAATGATCAATCCACCGGGGCTTCCCTGGTGGCGCGGTGGTTGAGAGTCCGCCTGCCGATGCAGGGGACACGGGTTTGTGCCCCGGTCTGGGAAGATCCCACATGCCGCGGAGCAGCTGGGCCCGTGAGCCATAGCCGCTGAGGCTGCACGTCCGGAGCCTGTGCTCCGCAACGGGAGAGGCCGCAACAGTGAGAGGCCCGCATACCGCAAAAAAAAAAAAAAAAAAAAAAAAAAAGATCAATCCACCAAGAAAACACAGTGATCCTAAATATGTACACTAAACAAAAGAGCTTCAAAATACATAAAACAAGAAATGATAAAGCTAAAAGGAGAGACAAACAAATCCACAAATACAGTTGAGGATTTCAATACGCCACTCTTAGCAACTGACAGAGGTACTAGAGGAAAGAAATCAGCAAAGATATAAAAGAACTGAGTAACACCATCAACCAAAAGATCTAACTGACATTTATAGAACACTCTATCTATGAAAGATTAATACAAACACTTTTCAAGCACTCATGAAACATTCTCTGCAGTACACTATATCCTGGATCAAAATACAAAACAAACAAAAACCTCAACAAATTTAAAAGTATTGAAATAACACACAGAACATGTCTGACTATAATGGAATAAAATTAGAAATCAATAATAGAAAGATAGCAGGACTCAACACTTAGAAATTAAACATTCTTCTAAATAACTGATGGGTCAACAAGGAAGTCTCAAAGGGAACAAAGAAATACATAGATAAATGAAAATGAAAATACAACATGTCAACTTTTGTGAGATTCAGCTAAAGCAGTGCTGAGAGGGAAATTTAGAACACTAACTGCTTAGATTAGGAAAGAGGAAAGATCTCAAATTAAAAATCTAAGTTTTTCCTTCATGAACCTAGAAAAAGAAGAGCAAAAGAAACCTAAAACAAGCAGAAGAAAGGAAAGAATAAATACACAATCAGAAATCAATGAAATTAAAAACAGGAAAAGAACAGAGGAAAAAAAAGCGGTGAAATGAAGAGCTTTATTTTGGAAAAACAATTGATAAACCTCTAGTTAAGACTGACAAATACAGAGTAAGAAGGCACAAATCACCAGTATCAGTAACAAAATACAGAATGTCAACACAGACCCCACAACCAACAAAAGGAGAAAAAATACTGAAAGTGATTTTATAATATTGTTCATAATGCTCATAAATTCAACCACTTAGAAGAAATGGGCCAATTCCTTGAAAACTACAAACCACCAAAACGCAACTGATAAACTGAACAGTTCTATAATTATTAAAGAAATTGGATCTGTAATTAAAAAGTTCTTGAAAAAGAACTCTTCAAGCCCAGATGCTTCCACTGGACAACCTTATCAAATATTTAAACACTTACCACCAATTTTACATAGATCTTTCAAGAAAAAAAAAGAGAGAACACTTCCCAACCTAACAAATATAGTATTAAAAAAAAGTAAACTGCAGACCATTATCTCCCATAAACTTAGATGCAAAAGTCCTCAACAAAATATTAGCAAATCTAATTCAGCAATTAAGAGAATTATACAAATAAAGTCAAAATGGATTAAAGACCTAAATGTAACGCCAGACACTATAAAACTCTTAGAGGAAAACACAGGCAGAACACTCTATGACATAAATCACAGCAACATCTTTTTTGACCCACCTCCTAGATAAATGGAAATAAAAACAAAAATAAACAAATGGGACCTAATGAAACTTAAAAGCTTTTGCACAGCAAAGGAAACCATAAACAAGACAAAAAGACAACCCTCAGAATGGGAGAAAATATATGCAAATGAAGCAACTGACAAAAGATTAATCTCCAAAATTTATAAGCAGCTCATGCAGCTCAATATCAAAACAACAAACAACCCAATCCAAAAATGGGCAGAAGACCTAAACAGACATTTCTCCAAAGAAGATATATAGATTGCCAACAAACACATGAAAGGATGCTCAACATCACTAATCATTAGAGAAATGCAAATCAAAACTACAGTGAGGTATCACCTCACACCAGTTAGAATGGGCATCATCAGAAAATCTACAAACAACAAATGCTGGAGAGGGTGTGGAGAAAAGGGAACTCTCTTGCACTGTTGGTGGGAATGTAAATTGATACAGCCACTATGGAGAACAGTACGGAGGTTCCTTAAAAAACCAAAAATAGAACTGCCATACGACCCAGCAATCCCATTACTGGGCATATACCCTGCGAAAACCATAATTCAAAGAGTCATGTACCAGGCTTCCCTGGTGGTGCAGTGGTTGGGAGTCCACCTGCTGATGCAGGGGGCGCAGGTTCGTGCCCCGGTCTGCGAGGATTCCACGTGCCATGGAGCGGCTGGGCCCGTGAGCCATGGCCGCTGGGCCTGTGCGTCTGGAGCCTGTGCTCCGCAGCGGGAGAGGCCACAGCAGTGAGGGGCCCGTGTACCGCAAAAAAAAAAAAAAAAAAAAAAGAGTCATGTACCACAATATTCATTGCAGCTCTATTTACAATAGCCAGGACATGGAAGCAACCTAAATGTCCATCTACAGATGAATGGATAAAAAAGATGTGGCACATATATACAATGGAATATTACTCAGCCATAAAAAGAAACAAAACTGAGTTATTTGTAGCGAGGTGGATGGACGTAGAGTCTGTCATACAGAGTGAAGTAAGTCAGAAAGAGAAAAACAAATACCGTATGCTAACACATATATATATGGAATCTAAAAAAAAAATGGTTCTGAAGAACCTAAGGGCAGGACAGGAATAAAGATGCAGACGTAGAGAATGGACTTGAGAACACAGGGAGGTGGAAGGGTAAGCTGGGACGAAGTGAGAGAGTGACATGGACATATATACACTACCAAATGTAAAATAGATAGCTAGTAGGAAGCAGCTGCATAGTACAGGGAGATCAGCTGGTGCTTTGTGACCACCTAGAGGGGTGGGATAGGGAGGGTGGGAGGGAGACGCAAGAGGGAGGGGATATAGGGATATATGTATATATATAGCTGATTCACTTTGTTATAAAGCAGAAACTAACACACCATTGCAAAGCAATTATACTCCAATAAAGATGTTAAAAAAAAGAGAGAATTATATAACACAATCAAGGCTGGTTCAATATTTGAAAATTAATCCATGTAATTCACAGTATCAACAGGCCAAAGAAGAAAAATCATGTGATCTTACGAAATGACACAGAAGAAGCATTTGACAAAATCCAACACCTATTCATGACAAAAATACTCAGCAAAACTGTGAATAGAGAAGAATTTCCTCAACTTGAAAAAGACCATCTACAAAACCCCTACAGCTAATATTTATGTAATGATAAAAAACTATCTCCCTAAGACTGGGAACAAGGTAAGGATGTCCACTCTGACCATTCCTATTCAACATAGCACTGTAAGTTCCAGCCAGTGCAACAAAGCAAGAAAAGAAATAAAAGACATACAGATTTAAAAGAAATAAAACTGTTCTTATTTGCAAATGACTTGCAAATGACATGACTGTCTATGTAGAAAATCAGAAGGAATCTACCAAAAACTCCCAGAACTCATATGTGAGGTCAGCAAGGTCACAGGTTGTAAGATCCACACACAAAAATTGACTGCACTTTTATACCTAACAACAAATACAGCATTGGAAACTGAAACTAAAAACAATACCATTTACAATAGCTTCAAAGAAAATGAAATACTTAGGTTTAAATCTAACAAAACATGTACAGGATCTGTATGCTGAAAATTACAAAATACTTATGAAAGTCAGACCTAAATAAACTGGAGAGACTTACCATGTTCACTGATTGGAATACTCAACGTGGTAAAGATATCAAATCTCCCCAAGTTGATCTATATACGTTTAATGCAATTTCTATCAAAATCTTAGCAAAGTGTTTTACAGATACAGAAAAGCTTATTTTAAAATTTAAATGGAAAAGCCAAGAAACTACAATAGGTTAAACAATTTTGAAAGAAAAGAAAAGCAACTGAGAGGGCTCAGTCTTCCCTGTGTTAAGGTTCACTATACAGCTATAGTAATCAAGATAGTGTGGTACTGGTAAAGGGTTAGACACATTAATGGACCAGAACGGAACCCCAAAACAGACCCACACAAATAAGTCCAACAGGTTTCTGACAAAGGCATGAAAGCATTTCAATGGAGGAAGGATAACCTTTTCAACAAATGCTGCTGGAACAACTGGGCACTCATAGGCAAAAAGATGAACCTTTAATTAAACCTCATACCTTACATAAAAATTAACTCAAAATCAATCAAAGCCTTGAATGTAAGACATAAAACCATACCACTTTTAGAAAAAAAAGAGAAAATCTTCAGGACCTAGGTCTAGGCAAGGAGGCCTTAGATTTGAGGTCAAAAGTATGATTCACAAAAGGAAGCATTAGCTGTAAATAAGGTGTTCTCAAAGTTAAAAACTGTTGCTCAGTAAAAAATTGTGTTAAGAGGGTAAAAAGACAAATTAGAGACTGAAAGAAAATATTTGCAAACCACATATCCAACAAAGGGCGTTTATCTAGAAAATATTAAAAATTCTCAAAATTCAAAAAGTAAAAAAATAAAGTATCTATTTAGAAACTGGGCAGAAGACATGAACAGACATTTCACTGAAGAGGATATACAGATGGGCAATAAGCAAATGAGACGTTCAACATTACTAGCTATTAGGGAAATCCAAATTAAAAGCACAATCAGCTATCACTACACACTTATCATGTAGGTGATGGTTAAATGCTAAAATTAAATACAGTGATAACACCAAATGCTGGTGAGGATGTGGAGAAGTCAAACCATTCAAACATCATTGGTAGGAACATAAAATGGTACAGCCACTCGAAAAGAGTTTGGTAGTTTCTTTTAAAACAAAAAATGTACTAATATGACCCAGCAATTGCTTGGGCATTTATCCCAGAAAATGAAAACTTATGTTCATGTAAAAATTGAATATGAACGTTCATAACAGCTTTTTTCGTATCAACCAAAACTTGGAAACAATCCAAGTGTCCTTCGATGGTTAAAATGTGGTACATTCATCCCATGGAACACTACTCAGCAATAGTAAGGAACAAATTATTGATACACTCAATGACCTTGATGGACCTCAAGAAATTATTAAGTGGAAAAAGTCAATTTCAAAAGGTTACATACTGTGTGATTCCATTCCATGCTATATAACATTCTTTAAAGAGTGTTAATTATTTAGGATTTAAGGGGTGGAGAGGACAGGGGCTATAAAGAGATAGCAAAAGGCAGTCTTGTGACGGAATGGTTCTCCATCATGATCGTGCAGTAGTTACACATGCTACACATGCAATGGAATTGCACAGAATTATACACACACACAATGAGTACATGTATAACTAGTGAAATGTAAATAAGCTCTGTGGTGTACCAATGTCAGTTTCATGGTTTGGATACTGTAATATAATTATGCAAGATGCTACATTGTAAAAGGAATGGTAAAGGGTATATGAGACTTCCCTGAAAATATTTTGCAACTCCCTGTGAGTCTGTAACAAAAAACGAAAAAAGCAAGTGTATAAATAGAACACCATTTATAAACCTGATTATATGTACCAAGAGACAATAAAATTTTAGTTATTGATAAAAAAAACTCTGGTGTTTCTTGCAGCCTTGTAAGAGACCCTTGGTCAAATTCCTCTTTGTAGACTGAAACCTCCTATTATTTTCCATATATTTAATGAAAAAATTGCCCCTTCAGTTTTAGGAAAAAGAAATATCAAATTGTGAACGTTAACTCATGTTTCAAGTAAATCACAAAAAATGTGGTGCAAAATTTCACAATACTGCAATTATATGTAATAAATGTAAGGTTTTTGTGAGAAACCTTGGTTAAAAATTGAACCAGTTTGTCCTTTAATATTACTTCTGGAAGGTAAGAGATGCATCATGCCTTATGTAAAATAACTGAGATATGTTTGATTGTCATTATTACCAATCATTTCTGCTCCAGAATAGGCTTTAAAAAAAAAACAAAAAAAGACGAGAATACCTTCACCAGTTAAGGGCAAAATCCTCTGTAACCATCCCTAATCGGGGGATGAGGATATTGGAGGAAAAGAGGAATATCATCAGCAGAAGGTTAAAATCAATATCGAGTCAACATTTGAATGCCGTGTTATAGAATAACTCTTCGACTGGTATTTTGGCTTATTAGGGTCCTGAAACTTCTGCCTAGTTATTTATTTTAAAACAACCAAAATTAAGCCCAGTGCAAGAGAGAACAATTTTGGCAATCAATTTCAGGTAAGAAGTTTGACAGGGACCAAGAGACAGCATTGTATGTGTATGTTATAAAATATTAGGGCTCGTTCAGAAGATCTAGGAAAGCCAGAGCAAAATGGAACCAAGTGAGAGAAAAGTCAAGGTAGTGTACAGTGACTGGGGATGGCATTTAGCTCAGAAGAGGAGGAAATACAGGGAGAAGAGTAGAGAACCCACAAAATCTGGCACTTGGCTTCCATATTTTTTACGAGGGGCATCAGCAAATGTCATGAAACAATTCCTGACCTTACAGTAGTAGGCAATTAGGAAAAGAGCAGTGCTTCTGGCAATGCAACTCCCCTTGCACATAAGAAAAAACATGTAAGGCTGGCCACCGCAAAGCTAAGCCAGGAAAAGGAATTGAGAAAAGCATGTAGGCTGGGCTAAAGACAAGGTTTCATGAGACCCTGAAACAAAACTGCAACTGAAAACTGTATACACTGCAGGTTGAGAATATCAGAAAACAAAACAATTTATTGCTCTGTAATTAGATATGGGTTGGTATTCTTGAATTTAAGTACTAGGCTGACTATGAATCTAGAAAATCATGTTATAAACCATGACCACTGTGACAAAAGAATTTTAACATGGTTGAGTTTAGAAAGGGTTTTTGAACAAATTTTTTCCCCTTTTACATCTGCATATGTAGTCAATGATATAACCAGTAAGTGGCTAATATCTTTATTTTTTTTATTTTTTAACATATTTATTGGAGTATAATTGCTTTACAATGGTGTATTAGTTTCTGCTGTACAACAAAGTGAATCATCTATACATATATCCCCATATCCCCTCCCTCTTGCGTCTCCCTCCCTCCCACCCTCCCTATCCCACCCCTCTAGGTGGGCACAAAGCACTGAGCTGATGTCCCTGTGGTTGCTTCTACTAGCTATCTATTTTACATTTGGTAGTGTATATATGTCCATGCCACTCTCTCACTTCTCCCCTGCTTACCCTCCCCCCCACCCCCATGTCCTCAAGTCCATTCTCTACGTCTGCGTCTTTATTCCTGTCCTGCCCCTAGGTTCTTCAGAACTATTTTTTTTTTAGATTCCACATATATGTGAGTGACTAATATCTTTAAGTAACAATTAGAACATAGGATTCAATAAAGAGTTAATCCTTACCTATCAAGTAGTAATTTTACTGAAAGATAATCAATATATAAATACAAATGAAATAAAACAGATTCTGTGATAATCTGTGACGTTATTTGTAGAATTTTATTTAGAAAGGAAACACATTCCCCATTCCAAGTAACTTACAACTCATATTCTAGCTATAGGACTATTTTAAAATACATTATTGGTGATGAAAAGAAAAAGGCAAAGAAAAAACTAAACAAGGTCACTAACTACACAAGTGGGAAAATAAACCAGATGGGGTCTAAGAAGGACCTATGTGAAATAAGTGATACACTACGTTATAATGTTTCTCACTAAATGTGGGAAAAAAATAGAGTACCTTAAAGTGAGAGAGATACAAAAATGATATGAATATTTATGGCAGTATATATTTAAAAAGAATTTAACATAAAGTTAAGAATCAAAAAGTTACATTCCATATGTAAATCCTTATGAAGGGCAGTTAGTTTACAAAAGTCAACATTTTGGGGGACATACTGTATCTGCACACCTATTTACAAATCCTCTCTCAATTTAAGAATATCTGACACACGAATGTTCTTTGTTAGATCATACATAGAGGAAGGGAGGCTCTCCTGGAAGCTCAAGAAAATAAGAAAGTTCTCTTCTTGTATAACCTGAAGAAGGAGACATTTCAAGTGCCACTGCATTCCTTGTGCACAACAGAAAGCAACTACCTACAGAAAAATCCACTTTAGGGCTTCCCTGGTGGCGTAGTGGTTGAGAGTCCGCCTGCTGATGCAGGGGACACGGGTTTGTGCCCCGGTCCGGGAAGATCCCACGTGCCGCGGAGCGGCTGGGCCCGTGAGCCATGGCCGCTGAGCCTGCGCGTCCGGAGCCTGTGCTCCGCAACGGGAGAGGCCACAGCAGTGAGAGGCCCGCGTACCGCAAAAAAAAAAAAAAAAAAAAAAGAAAGAAAAAAAAAGAAAAATCCACTTTAAGTGATTAATTTTACTTAATTAAAGTCTGGGTTAAGTGTGCATTACCATCTGTAACATAATTTATATGATGAAAACCACTGTGAGTTCATAAAGCTGATTTAAAAAATAAGTCTTGAGATATAATCTGTATAAGTTATTTTATATTCTCCTTTTACTTAGTGTTATCTGGATTTTATTCCAAATGCACTGGACACTGGATTTTAAGTAAAGGGATAAGTAATCTGATATACTTTTTAAAGAGATCAACCTGGCTACTGTGGTATGAAAGGAATGGAGAGTTATCAAGAGACAAAGAGGATATCAGCCAGAAGGCTTTTGCAGTAGTACAGCCATGAAGTGATAGTGGACTGACTAGGATAGTGGCAGTAGAGAAAGAAATGTAACGAAAAAGAAAGAGGACTTGGTGATCAAGAGAAGACCCGTAAGTTTTGGTTTGGGTATCTGAATAAGTAGACGTAACATTTATTGAGAGGGGGGAAACAAGAGAAAGACTAGCTTCTTGTTTCAGGGAGGTGAGCTGGGTTGAGGGAAGACCAAGATTCTTGTATTGAACACACAAGGGATATGTCAAATTGGTGATCAGTTGAATATACTGATACATATTGGAGTGGTTGGGCCCAGAGATAGAAATTTGGGAGATATTGGCACCAGAATGAATGTCAAGTTAGCAGGAATTTGGGGTTTTTCTGTTTTGTTGTTGCTTTTAATGCCATGTCTAAGAGTGCCTGGAACAGTATTTGGCAAGTAGCCAGGGGTTCAATTAATATGTTCTGTGCAAACAAATGAATGGGCATAAAGATGGTACTTAAAGTTAAAGGATGGTATGAGATTACCTAAAGAGGAATTGTAGCTAGAACTCTTAAGGTTAAAAAATTTTTTTAAAGATAGAGAGATAAAGAGACACATAGAGAGAGATGGGAGAGAGACAGCAAGCTGGGAGAGGGAGAGTTTCAGCAAAGCAGAGTGACAAAAAATGGCAGTGAAACCTGGTGACCATTCTATCAAAGATGCCAACATAAAAGAGCATTCCAAGGAGAGGTTATGTAAGAAAGAAGTGATAACAATGTCACTGATGGTTGTAACAAGGGCTGAGGCACATAATCCACTCTAACAGGAAGGAAGGTGGGTAGTATGGGTACAGGTGCAGGTAGATTGACAGATTTTGTGGTGGGAATATAAGTTCCCTTGACAGCCTCTATTTTCTCAAGCTATTACAAAAGAAGTGTCAAGCAGGAGTGAATATAAATTAGATGTTATGATGAGAATAAATAAAGTGTTATGAAACCACAGAGGAGGGGCACCTAACTCAGTGTTAGGGTGGAGTGTAGAGGAGGTTTAAAGAATAAGTAGGAATTAATAAGGAGAGGGTAGGTAGGACCAGTAGGAAGAACATCCCAGACATATGCAATATCTCAGAGGTAAAGGAGAAAGGGCTTGTTCAGGAAACTAAAAGGCAGGACCTAAGAGGTCCAGATAGGGACTGGCAGAAGATGAGGCTGGAATGATAAGGAGGTACCAAAATTAAGAAGAGCCATGTATACAATGCTAAGGAGACTGAAACTTGCCATGAGGATAATCAGAAGTAGCCATTGAAATGCATAATGTGTTTATATGTGTGTGTGTGTGTGTGTGTGTGTGTGTGTGTGTGTGTGTGTGTGTGTGTGTGTGTAATTTTGGTGGTCTTCATATCAGTTTGGGAAAAATATCTGTAAATATAAGTATATTTAATTATAAGACTAGGCCATTTTATATTTAATACTTAAAACTGGAGAGGCAGTACTGCTTAATGGCTAGGAGCACAAATTCCAGAGCCAGAATGCCTGTCTTCAAATCCCAGGTATGCCACTTAGGAGTTGTGTGACCATGGGCAAGTTATTTAACCTGTGTTTCGGTTTCCTTAATTTTATTTATTTATTTTTTTGCGGTACGCGGGCCTCTCACTGTTGTGGCCTCTCCCGTTGCGGAGCACAGGCTCCGGACGCGCAGGCTCAGTGGCCATGGCTCACGGCCCCAGCCGCTCCGCGGCATGTGGGATCCTCCTGGACCGGGGCACAAACCCATGTCCCCTGTTTCGGCAGGCAGACTCTCAACCACTGTGCCACCAGGGAAGCCCCCAGTTTCCTTATTTTTAGATGGTAACTTTCCTTATTTTTAAATGGAGATTTTAATAGGACCTTTAGTAGGACCTTCTCAGAGGGCTGTTAATCCATTGTTAATATGGTATTATGTAAATGTTAGCTGTTATTATTTAAGATATAATTTTACCTGCTTTTTAATAGCATAATTTTCACCATCTTCAGCTTTCATTTTTTCAATCTTTTCTTCTTGTTGTTTTGCTTCTTTCTCATACATCATTTTTTCTTTGACCAATCTATAAATAAACCAAAAACTGTTTCAGAGAATTAACTTTCTCTCTAGCAACAGACCATAAAAAACAAAGAAACTCTGTAAATATAAAGTATACTTTAAAAAGCATATGTACTAGATGGGGAGGAGAAGGGAAGGGAAGAAAACTACATTAGCCACAGATGTATGAACCTCATGACCTTAAGTTTTATACCTGCCTAAAGCAAGCCAATCTATCAAAGCATGGAATTCTTAAATTTTTAATTAAAAACATTCCATTATAGTAACTGTATTTACAATGTAAAAATAACATTCAAAATTATTATATACTAAGATTTCTTTATTGTTTGCTTTATTTATTTATTTACTTAAAATTGCATTAATAATATATTTGTTTCAGGTGTACAATATAGTGATTTGATATTTTTATACATTATGAAATTATCACCACAATAACCATACGTTATCTGTAACCACACAAAGTTGTCTCTCTTAATCTTCTTCACCTATTTTGTCTGTGTCCCCACCCCATCTTCCCTCTGGCTACCACCAGTTTGTTCTCTGTATCTACAAGTCTGTTTCTGTTTTGTTTTGTTTTTTAGATTCCATATGTAAGTGAAATCATTCAGTATTTTCTCAGTTTGACTTATTTCACTTAGCATTAACACCTTCCAGGTCCATCCATGTTGCTGAGGAGGAGTAACCAAAAAAAAAAAAAATGCTAAGACCAATGTCAAAGAGGTTACTGCCTATATTTTCTCCTAGGAGTTTTATGATTTCAGGTCTTGCATTTAAGTCTTTAACACATTTTGAGTTTATTTTTGAATATGGTGTAACAAAGTGGTCCAGTTTCATTCTTTTGCATGTAGCTGTCCAGTTTTCCCAATATCATTTATTGAGGAGACTGTCTTTTCCTCATTGTATATTCTTGTCTCCTTTATCATAAATTGACCATCTGAGTGTGGGTTTATTTCTGGACTCTCTATTCTGTTCCATTCATCTGTGTGCCTGTTTTTAGGGCCAGTACCATATTGTTGGCTATTCGGGGCCTTCCGTGGCTCTAATGTCTTTTTTTAACTGATATATGTTATCCAAACTTTTATACATGTACCTGAAACAACATAATGGTAAAAGGTCAGCTTACTGAGAAAAAAGTCAGTATACTGCCTGCCAAATCCAAAACAAAGAAAGACTAGGTTATTTTCAACAACCAAAGTGTTTAAAAAGTATTTACTATGCACTTAATTTTGTGTCTGACCTTCCTGTGCGAGGGACTGGGATATATAATTTATTTTATTTTATTTTATTTTTTGCGGTACGCAGGCCTCTCACTGTTGTGGCCTCTCCCGTTGCGGAGCACAGGCTCCAGACGCACAGGCTCAGCGGCCATGGCTCACGGGCCCAGCCGCTCCGTGGCATGTGGGATCTTCCCGGACTGGGGCACGAACCCGTATCCCTTGCATCGGCAGGCAGACTCTCAACCACTGCGCCACCAGGGAAGCCCGAGGGCATTTTTTTTGGGGGGGGAGATATATAATTTAGACATGGTTCTCTCACAGACAAATAGTGGAAACAAACAAGTATTTAATTACTAAAGCAAGAAAGGGTATTGACAGAGATCAGGAAGATTTTCAACAATAAGGAACAGAGCAATATGAAGTTCTACTAATTATTCCTCAGATAACCAAAATTCAATTAACCATAATAGTGCAATCTCCCCTAATTCTCATTAATCAAAGTTTTAATGTAAAAGAAAAGTGCAGTCCAAGAAAACACTAATATTCCTATGTACATATTTCCTAAGGAACAGAAGAAAAATACTTTCACAGTCCCATAGCTATTAAAAGCAGCTTTTTCCATCTGGCTTGCTGACTTACTTCTAGACCTATGTTACTGGGATGGAATTAAAAATCATATTAGAGCATGGCTTTTGTCTAATCATTTGCAATAAAGATTTTTAAGTGTATTTCAAAAGACAATTTAATTTTCATAGTCTAATAGGACTTAACATAAGTTCACAAATCTAAAAAATCTTTTGTCATACTACTTGGAAGGCTTTTAAGTCAGCTTTAGTTTGGATTTAAATCACCACATAAACTGCATACGAAATATTAAAATACTAAAATGTTCCAGTTTGGAAGTTTGAGTTGTGCAAGCAAGGCTCATCCTGTCCTTCATGATCTTGCACTAGTGACACAGATGGAAAGAAACATGACAAAAAGTTCACAGTATTTACGGTAGAATATAATATGTGACCTTCAAATTCTCATCCTAAAATATCTCAAAGTGAAAAACAAAACAAAATAGGTATAAATTTTATGTTGCCCTGAATATAAACAAACAACAAAGGATATTCAAGAAACAAATAACAAAGGATACCTGGGAAACTATTATTTGTGGTTACCTGAGGAGAAAAGCCCTAATGATTTGGGGTAGGGATGGTCAGCTGGGAGGTAAATAGAGAGGCTTTCATTTTATGCCTCTCAATAAAGTTCCACGGTTTTTTCCCCCATGTATAAGTATTACTTTTATCAAAAAAATTTAGATGCTTATAATTATCTCTGAGTGGCACAATTCTGAATGATTTTAAGTCTGCTAGTTATTCCTTTGGCTATATTTTCTGGAATAAAGCAAAATTCAATTAGAAAGATACCAAAATATACCTAATAGTTGTAATTCTCTAAACATTGCTATCTTTTGCTAGTTTTTCAAATGCTATAAAAATAACAAGTACAAATAAATATAAAGCCATAACTTATTATATTTTAAATGCATAATTAACTGAAAAATATTTTTTAGTCTTACAAACCCCACACCTACAGAGAAACATAGCAAGTTCAAAATCTGGTCACTTTTAGTAGTTAGACAAATATATAAGAGTAAAATAAAGAAATAAGAAAAAGCAACAGAAAAGGATAGACATAAGGAGAAATTTTAAGAAATGACAGCCATCGAGGTAATGATAAGCAAATGATAACAAACTACTTAACTGTCTATGTACGGACATAACGTGATTTTAAATATGCAGGCCAGTGTTTTACAAACTATTCCATAGTACATTAGTAGTCAAATAAGCTTAAAAAACACTGCTTGCCAAATCTTAAAAATTTATGATACATACTTGCACATTAAAGGGTCCTGAGAAATCTTGTAGTAAGAAAACCAATTTAATTTTGTTCAACTGCAAGCTTACCTGAGGCAAAAATGAACTTTCCCCCACTCAGCATTCTCCAGAACAGCTGCCTCTCAACACAAGTTTGAGAAGTACACTGTAGTAATCTATAAACTTTACACAAATCTGCATACAACACATTTAAATATACTGTTCATAAAATTCTAAATAGAATAAAATTTGGGGTTAAATCAAGAATTAAGAAACCTTGGGATAAAAAAGTTTTAGCTTAATTTGATATCTTGATTTTAGTTTCTCATAATATTTTAAATAAGATTTTCATAGTTATGACCGAATTTGTACTTATGGCCATCTAGTAACTAACAGCCCAACACCAAGCCATGCTAAAGATACAATGACAAGCCTGCGATTAATGATAGTAAGAGGGCTTCCCCGGTGGCGCAGAGGTTGAGAGTCCGCCTGCCGATGCAGGGGACAAGGGTTCGTGCCCCGGTCCAAGAAGACCCCACATGCCGTGGAGCGGCTGGGCCCGTGAGCCATGGCCGTTGAGCCTGCGTGTCTGGACCCTGTGCTCCACAGGGGGAGAGGCCACAACAGTGAGAGGCCTGCGTACTGCAAAAAAAAAAAAAAAAGATAGTAAGAAACTGTAATAAATTGATATTTTTTAAAACCTTGATATTTAGAAGAACATTTTATATGGATATTTTCAAACAAAACATGTAGAGAAAATAGCATAATAAACCCCAGGTACTCATCACTCAGTCAACAATTATTAATATTTTGGCAATCTTGTTTCATGTATCTCTTGCCACTTATTTGTGTATTCATTTATTAGTATTTTCAGATATTTTACCTTTGGTTTGATTTTTGAAGTTAAAAGTCTATGACTTCCACCCCCTCCCCACCTTGCACCATATACAAAAATTAACTCAAAATGGATCAAAGATCTAAAAAGCTAAAATTATAAAACTTTTGGAAGAAAACAAAGAGGTAAATCTTGGTGACCTTGGACTTGGCAATGACTTTTTAGATATGACACCAAAAGCACAAGAAAAAGAAAAAAAAATTGGCTTTCATCAAAATTTTTAAAATTCTGTGCTTCAAAAGACACTATCAGAGAATTCCCTGGTGGTCCAGGGGTTAGGACTCTGCACTTTCACTGCTGAGGGTCCAAGTAGCCAAAAAAAGACGCTATCAGGCAAGTGAAAAGACAACTGCAGAATGAGAGAAAATATCTGCAAATCATATACTGGATAAGGAACTTGTATCTAGAATATATAAAGAACAATTCAATAATAATAATAATAAAAGTTTTAAAAATCCAATTTAAAATGGGCAAGCTGAATAGACATTTCTCTGAAGAAGATATACAAATGCCCAACAAGAACATGGAAAGATGCTCAACATCATTAGTCATCAGGGAAATGCAAATCAAAACCATAGCGAGATAGCACTTCACACCCATGAGGATGTTTATAATCAAAAAGTCAGATAATAACAAGTGTTGCTGACAAGAATGTGGAAAACCTGAAACCACCAAACACTGCTAGTGGAAATGTAAACTGTTGCAACTGCTTTGGAAGCTTGGTCATTCCTCAAAAGCTTAAACAAAGAGTTACCATATATCTCGGTAATTCCATTCCTAAGTATATACCCAAGAGAAATGAAAACATATGTCTACATGAAAACTTGTACATGAATGTTCATAGCAGCATTATGCATACATTATAGGAAAAATGTGGAAACAAGTTAAAAGTCCATCAACTGATGAATGGACAAACAATATATGGTATATCATACAATGGAATAATATTCAGCATACAAAGAAATGAAGTACTGAATCATGCTACAATCTAGATGAACCTTAAAAGCATTATGCTAAGTGAAAGAAGTCAGACATAAAGGCCACATATTGTATGATTCTATTTATAGGATATATCCAGTATAGGTAAATCTATAGAGACAGAAGGTAAATTAGAGGTTGCCTAGGATGGGGGAATTTGGAGGGTAATAGCTAAAGGGTTTGGGGTAATAAAAATGTTCTAAAAATGACTGTGGTGACAGCTGCACAATTCTGTGAATATACTAAAAACAAACAAATTGTAGACTTTAAGTGTGTGATTTATAGGGTATTTGAATTACATCACAATAAAGTTGTTAACAAAATGAAAAAGAAAAAAAGCTTGTGACCATAAATTTAGCTATAGGGGAAAGCTGTAAGTAGTACTGGATACATTCAAGCCTGGACTTAATGAGAGTTGAACATGTGAACATCATGTATAGAAATTTGCATTTGACTTATAGTTTAAAACTGCCTTAACAATATTTTCAGTATTAAGATAAAAATATCCTCTGAGGCTTAAAATTTCAAAATAAAATCATTAATGCATATCACTATAGATATTTCTGTAAAAGTTCCTTTGACACAGAAAATGCTAGGACAGAGATGGCAAGTTGCCAGCCTGCTTAAATGGGACCTAAAGATGGTTTTATTTTATTCACAGAAAGAATTAAAAAAACAACAACATATTTGTTACCAAATTTAACAACTGGGAGATTTAAGTCTGGCTTTCTGGCTTCTCTTAAGATGTTTTTTATCAGGGAATATTAGGGCTGCATCCTACTACTGGATGGAACTAAGTAGTGGCTGTTGACTGTTTTAGATGAGGCATGTGTTGTTGTTCACTGTGCCCCAACTCACACGACTCCCTGTTTCTCAAACACTCAAGCCTTTTACTTGACCCTGTAAGCAACTGAGTTTAGAACCTGTGGGCTGGGAAACTTGCATATCATTAATGCAGTAGAACTATTATTGTTGTTTTTATTACCCTAATAGAATCACAGTTAGTATTCAGAATATCAGGGATAACCAGAAACCACCGGGATTAGCAATAAGACTTTCAATATTTCTAAAGACGACAGGTTACTAAACTCCTCTAGTAAATGAAAGTAGCTGGGACTGGATAAGCTATCAGAAATAAGCACATTTAACAATATCCTGCAATTCAAAGACCTAGAACAAGGGTTGGCAAGCTATGGCCAGTGAGCTGAATTTGGCCTGCCATCTGTCTTTGTATGATCTGAGAGCTATAAATAGTTTTCACTTTTTTTTTTTTTTGCGGTACGCGGGCCTCTCACTGTTGTGGCTGCTCCCGTTGCGGAGCACAGGCTCTGGACACTCAGGCTCAGCGGCCATGGCTCACGGGCCCAGCCGCTCCGCGGCACGTGGGATCTTCCCAGACCGGGGCACGAACCCGTGTCCCCTGCATCGGCAGGCGGACTCTCAACCACTGCGCCACCAGGGAAGCCCCACATTTTTAAATGGTTAAAAATATTAGAAAAATATATTGTGACATGTGAAAATCATATGGAATTCAAATTTCAGTGTCCATAAATAAAGTTTTATTGGAACACAGCCACACTTATTCATTTATGTATCCTCTATAGCTACTTTCACGTAATGATAGCAGAGGTGAGTAGTTGTGACAATATGGCTCACAAAGTCTAAAATATACACTACCTGGCCCTTTACAAAAAAGGGTTGCTGACCCCTGACTTGGAAGACCTCGACTTAACTCTATCCAACCCCTACTTAACCATCTTAGCATTTACCACACCACACTGAAACCAAGTCTTACTTGCTAGGTCTTAAGTTCCTTGAAGATGGGATTAGGTTGTATTCATACCGTATTCCTGATCTGTAATTAACACATGGTAGACACTCAACGTTTGCTGAATGAAAAGTTGAGTCTAAAAATCTCACTATTGCCTTTTAACATTTTCAATTTAAAGAGATACATGAGACAATTCTGAAGTGGAACAAAGGTGATCCACAAAATTTGAGAAATAAGAAAACTACAGTGATTTCTGAGAAACTATACAATGTAAGAGAGAAATTCTATGCCTAGATCCACTGACACTTCTGGTTGGTAATCCTAGTCATCCTACTCCATGTACTTCTCCATGGAAAATAGCAGTCATCGCCTCAGCAAAATTGACAAGACAGTCAACTGCGTATCACACTTGACAAGTAAAGGTGCTGAATATTTACATGACTATTAGAATATCAAAACAAGCATAAGTAAAGTTTTTGTTTTAAAAAAATAAAAAGCCACACTGTGAAAAGGCTCAGGAAGCAAGTTACTGAATAGCAAATGTACTGTCCCCCAAAAGAAAAAAAATCACAGTTAGTGAGAAACCAGTAATACCAGCGTGTAAAATTACAATAAATAAAATGCTAAGGCAAGATGCAAGAGAAATTGAAAAAGTTCCACTTTCAAACAGTATAAATCAATGTACTGATGACAAGTCACATGACATGGAAGAGGTTTTAGAGAGTATATACACAACTTCAGCTTTACTAGATATTATCAAATTGCTTTCCAAAATGGTTGTATCAATTGATACCCAACCTGCAGTATATGAAATTTCCTGCTTCTCTTTGGCATCCTGGTGAACAACTGGAATTGTATGAGTTCCTAATTTCTGACAATAAGAAGAGTGTGAAATGGTATTATATTATGTTTGAAATATTAACTTCCCTGAAAACTTATAAGGTTATCTATGTTTATTAAAATAGTATGGTTACTGGATAAGTATTTGTTAAATCTATGAATGAATAGCTTCTGGTGAATTGGACTCTTCTTCCTTTCTCCAGGAAAGGCTAAGATTTAATAAGAAAACTTAACTCAAGTATATATAGTCATAGTTCTTAAATTTGTTACTAAAATATTTTTCTGTAACATACATATGCATATGCTCCTGTAAGTACAGGAACACTTGAAAAATTATAAAGAATAAAATTTTAAAATCAGTCATAATCTCATTGCCCAAGCTAACTACTACTGATCCAAAATGGACATATTCTAAAATTCCAAAAACATTTTAAAAAATTGGAATTTAAAAATTAAGTTTGGCATAAACTCATTTACCAGCAAAATGTGACCTCAACTGACATGAAAATATTTATAGACTTTATGTATTCTACTTAATGTGAACAATCATGTTTCACTGCAGAAATATGAATGTGTTTGATTATAGAATACTTCTTTAGACACTATCATGTAAATGCATTTATTATTGTTCCAAAATCTAAAAAACCTGGAATTCAGAAATACATATGGGCCCAACAGTTTCATATAAGGGATTATGAAACCTGTATTAACATTTTGAATATTTTTCACTAGTTTTTTTTTAAACATGTGCAAAAATTTATATTATATACACACAATTGATCCTTGAACAACTCAGGGGTTAGGGATGCTGATCCTCCTCACAGTCAAAAATCCATGTATATCTTTATAGTTGACCCTTTGTATCTGGTTCTGCATCCTTGAACCATGGATCAAAAATAGTAATGCAGGGGCTTCCCTGGTGGCGCAGTGGTTGGGAGTCCGCCTGCCGATGCAGGGAACACGGGTTCGTGCCCTGGTCCGGGGGGATCCCACATGCCGCGGAGCGGCTAGGCCCGTGAGCCATGGCCACTGACCCTGCGCATCCGGAGCCTGTGCTCCGCAACGGGAGAGGCCACAACAGTGAGAGGCCCGCGTACCGCAAAAAAAAAAAAAAAAAAAAAAGTAATGCAGTACATCTTTATGGAAAAAAATCCATGTATAAGTGGACCTATGCAATTCAAACCCATGTTGTTCAAGAGACAACTGTATATAAATAAATAAATAAATAAATAAATAAATAAATGGGATAGTGTACCATTTCCAATCTCATTACATATTCTTTGAAAATATAGCTGTTAGCGGCTGCAAAGCATTTCGTAATACCAGTATGACAGCTTATTAAATGCTGTTAGACATCTGGACATCCCCATATAAATAATATTGTGATGAACCTCCCTACTCCTAAATTTTATAGATGTATATTATTTTCTTATTATATAATTTTTAAAATATATAGTGTCTGAGGAGAAATTAGACTAAATCCTTTTCCAGTAAACTAGTGATCATTTATTGATGAATACTTCCTTTTTCTACTGATATGATAAGCTACCTTAGTCATTCATTATTAGTAGTCATAACCAAAATGCAAATATTAATTCAATCTATCCTATTTTAGCCTACTATTTAGTATTTCATCTTAGTCAAAGAAAACAGTATGCCAGATTTCACTGCTGAAATATTAATAAGCATATCAAAGCCTATATTAAAGAGATGTAAAATTAAAAAGAGAAAAATAAGGGAAATGAACATCAAGGGAAAAGAAGATAAACCTGATAATCAATAGGAGTTGTAGATAGTGATAAAGTAAAAAATCAGGGGAAGAATTTTTTCTTTAAAAACTAGACTTTCCCTTGGGGGCAGAGATAAATTAGGAGTGTGGGATTAACAGATACACACTACCATATATAAAATAGATAAGTGAGGATTTACTGTATAGTACAGGGAACTATATTCAATATCTTGTAACACACTATAATGGAAAAGAATTGAAAAAAAGAATATACATAACCAAATCACTTTGCTGTACACGTGACACTAACACAGTATTGTAAATCAACTATACTTCAATTAAAAAAAAAATAAATTTTCCCAGAGATGGAAAAAAAAAAAACAATCTTAACTGAAAGGGATTTCTAAGTGCCAACTGGAATCAAAAAACCTCACGTCTATGTACATTGTTGAGAATTTCCAGAGACCCAAAAACATTAAAGCTTTCAAACAGAGAAGAAATAGGTCACCTATAAAAGTTTTATCTTTCACATTAATAACGCTAGATACCACAAGACATGGGAGCAATCCCTTCAAACTTCTGAGAGAAAACAATTTAAAACCTGGATTTATAACTATAATAGTGAGAGGAAAATTCACTAATTCATTCAGCAATTATTTACTGAGGGGCTACTACGTGCCAGACATTTTATGTACCAAGGATATACCAGTGAACAAAACCACAAAAATCTCTGCCCTATGGCATTTTTAGTGGGGAAATAAAGACAATAAGCAAAATATATTATAGCATGTTAGATTGTGAAAAGTGCTCTAAGAGAAAAAGCAGTGAAGAAGGGCTGGTAATACAGGGGATTCACAATTTAAAACAAGATGGTCAGGGAAGGCCTCTTTGAGAATGGGATATGTGTTGAGATCTGAAAGAAACAGTAAGTCATGTGGAAAAGTGATGAAAGAAGTCATAGGCCAGGAGAACTTTTTTTTTTTGTATAAAAATTCAAAAAGTTCATCTACTCTGCCTCCTTTCTGACAAATTTACTTAAGAACGTATTCCAGCAAAATGAAGATGAATATCAAGAAAAGAAACCATGGTCAATGTAATGTAACAGTCTAATGAAGGAAAAAAAAAATCCCAGTATTGACTGTGTCGTAGGCCCGGAAAACAATCAATCTAAATGAGAATCTTAGTATGGAGTCTTACAGACACATCTTTAAGAAGAAGAATGAGTAAGAAGGTAGAAATCATTTATGTGTTTTTTCTCCCAATAATGAAAGACAATTAGAAACTCCAGGAAAAGTACCCCCCTCCACAGTCCACCCCCCAACATAGTTATGGTTGTAATATGAAGCAACTGATGAAAAACAAAACTAATTTAACCTGGATTTATAAGAATAGTATCCTTTGAGCAGCATGGGATCCAATGAGAAAGAAATGTAATCCTATATATACCATATTTTAAATGATATATATTTATAATCTATTTATTCATTTTCAACTTTTATAATAGACCTATGAGCAAACTATGTCTTCCTCACTTGTTTGAAATATTCAATTTGCATTTTTAAAGTAGCTTTTGCTAGGGGCTTCTGAAAAGTTTGTCATTCTTCCTAAATGTGACATAGCAAGTACAATTCTCTTTTCTCCCCTAGACATCACCTGTGACACCTGCCACCTTGGGATCATGAGGAGACCCAGCCTAAAAGGACAGGTAACTCTGGGAAGTCAGAGAACTTGAATCTTTGGTGACGGTATTAAACTACTGATTTAACCAACTCTGAATGCACCCTACCTCCAGATTTCCTATTGTATAAGATAATAAACATCCTTATAGTTTAAGTCACATATAGTTTGATTTTCTATTATTATTTTCTTCGAAGCTAAAAGGATCTGAAATGATAGAGTCATTAACAACAGAAGAATGTTCTGCAGGTATAGAAATAATGCTTTCTTACTTTGGACTAACTTCTTCTAAACGGATAAATCACTTAGAAATTGAGATGCCTCATTTTTTTCCTTCCCACATACAAATAAATACAATGTAAAGAGGAAATTACCTATACAATACCCAATTTTATGTTTTCCACTGTATTAAGAAATATCTCACATGAATTTTTGCAAAATCCCTGACACCTGGTGTCCTAGTGGTTAGGATTCCAGGCTTTCACTGCCATGGCCTGGGTTCAATCCCTGGTCATTCAACTAAGATCCCACAAGCTGCATGGCACGGCCCAAGGAAAAAAATTAAAAACAACAAACCAAACACAAACAACAAACACTAAACTGGCATAAAACTTTTAAAATCTGTGTTTATTTTTAATAATCATGGTGTTTACTGTAGGCTAATATCAATAATAAATAATACTATCTTCTATCTATATCGTATTTTCAATTTACAAAGTACTTCTGTAACATACTGGATGTTAAATATTAAATAGTAAAATATCAATGCCCCTAAACTGTGACTTACAGGAGAGTGAGCATTAAATAGTTAAATATTAATGTCTATAAACTATTATGGAGTTGAGGTGTTTAATGGCTCTATAAACAATACGGCACCAGGAAAAGTATATCTACTCACAGCTTGGAACTCCATAACTTGTCAAATCAATTTAAAATTCCTATCTTCCCCAGTGAAGATGAAAAAAGTATTCAAGATTAGGGAAAGAAGCTATGTGAATTAACAAGTAAAGCAGGTACAAGCTTTTCTGCTAAACATATTGGAAGAAAGCAGTTTACAGAAATCAGAGTGAAACATTGTATTTAGAGTAAATTTTAGGCTTTTGAAGACTAAGGGTTTAGTGATGAGACCCCAGACACACAGAAGAAACTATGTCTTTACAAAAGTATGTGGGGACAAAAATACCAAGAAAGATGCAAGAAAAGAAAAATCTCATCTGGGAACTCCAAGTGAACTGCAAATTAGAGGCTTATTGCTTTAGTTGCCTTAATTAAGAATTCTCACTAGTTCCTTAGTGAGAAACAATTGGAGGTTGACATCAGAATCCGATGATTTAGTGTTTATGGTCTATATAAAAATGTATAAGTTAAAACTCAGTGAGTTTTAGTCATTCTCTACTAATTCTTTTGTGGTCACTATAAAGTTCCAAGTGAAATTTTCCACTATTTCCAAATTTCAACTAATAATCATAGTCAAGATTTTGGGGGTCAGCAAAATTAAGGAAGAACCTGCTACAGCATCCTCTCCTAAAATAAATAAAACAAAAATGTGCTACACACAAACACACATAAAATGAGATGGGTCTGGAAATGTTGCTTGTTCTGGGTGGAATGCCTTCTCCCTCTCTCATCTTCTCCCCCATATCCACCCAACCCATTCTTCAAAACTTAACTCAAACATCCTTGTCTTCAATAAGGACCACTCTAGCCCCTACTCTACCACTCCCCAAGCAGCCACTATGGATCTTTCCTATGAATTTTTATAGCATATTTATTTCCATCATAGAAATTATAAGTTAAATATAAGTTATAATTTTGTCGACTTCTACACTTGAAAGTAGATGCCCTGAGGACTGGAAATGTGTCTCCTATGAGCACCTTTCAGTGTGTGCCTCACAGATATGTTTACTAAATGAACTCACAATGACCCTGAGTGGTATTCAGGGCAGCTATCACCATCCCCATTTTCAAAGAGGTGAAATGATTCATCTAAGGCCAGCTGGCCAGGAAATGGAGAAATTAGGATTTGAAATTATGACTTCTAACTTCAAGTGTCAATACTTTTTAAACATCATACTATCTCATGTTTAAAGTAAATGAGTTTCAAAATTTAAATTTCTTTACCTGTTCCAAATGTAAAATCATCCCATGGTTCAAAACTTGAATCGTACACAAGAGCACAAAGTGAAAAGGCAACCCAACACACACACTCCCTGCCCTGAGCCCCTCAGTCCCAACACTGGAAGCAACAGTTATCAATTTCTTGTGTATCCTAAATGAAAAGTTAAATGTTTAGTTTGATGGTATTTGTTACCTTATCATCTTCCTGTACCCATTAATTAATCCATTAAATTGAAGATGGTTCAAGTTATAGTCACTACTCAAGTAAAATATATGCATTATTACTTTTAATAAATAAGACATTTTGTAAACAGCTAAACTGATGCATGCCAAATACAATCTCACTATTTTTTGTGCAATTTTGTGGATCTTGGTGATTAATAAATTAATACGTCTTAGGAATTAATAATTCAAAAACACAAATGTAAAACGAATTATTTCACTAATCCTCTAAACTAGTCCCTTAAAAGTCAGTGAGACTGAAAAGTGTGTACTAATAATAAAAGGGCTATAAAGACACTATTGTGGATAGCTTCTGCTTGAGTCTGTATGAGAAAGCAATATCACCTCCCACAGCTGCTTCATCTCCATACAAAAACACTGACAATTTTAATTACTACCTAAAATCGCAAATCTCTCTGTACACTTGACATTTTATCCTCTGCCCTGACCCATATCTCTGTCTTTGCAACATCTCTATTTAGACATCCCACCGGCAACTAACTGAAGCAGGTTGAAAACTAAGCTCATCACCACCCCACTCTAAAATAATACACTTTTTCCCAATTTGAGATGTCAACGTCAGAATCACACAAATACTGGATGAAGTATGCCTGGCTTGTGAGCAGTTCAGGGAAAAAGAGCTAAGTTGTCTGCAAGCTCAATATGAGCCAAGAATGTGTTGCAGTTACTAAAAAACCAAAACCAGCCAATTCAATCTTAGATGCATTAGAAGAAGAGGAGAACCTAAAACGTGGTAGGTACACATTACTACATTGGATGAACTGTATCTGTGCTATTAGTATTAACAATTTACTTCCAAAATTGTTATACACAACTTAGATGCAAAAGGGATTTAAGGCAGCATCTGAAGAAGGACCCTAACAAACCAGAGTTATTAGCAAAAGAATATCCAACACCATCACTCTATTCTGTGAAATAGCTCAGTTTGTCTAAAACATTCAGATATATTATGAACTATATAGTTCTTCCAAATTAATATAGGTTATAACTAAATGGGCAAAGAAAATATCATTTGATGCAAATGACTTAGCTGACTGATGACTGTCACCTCTCATAGATAATAAAAGTTAACATCAGTTAGGATACCTGAATTTTATCAAATTATAAAATAAGCCCAATTTAATGATATTTTACTATAGTAATTATTCTTGGTGATTCAGTAACTCAGGTTATTCTTGGAACTACTGATGAGAAAATTTGGGAGCCAAATCTGAGATTTTTCAGTTGTACAGCTCTAGGGTCCAGAGAACAACTCATGATTTGGGGTTATTAGCATTATCCAGAGGTACTTTGGTATGTAATGTGTTTATTCAGTTTGTTGTACTAAGATTTATTCATTAGGTCACAATGGTTCAAGAAGAAACATGTAGGAAGATTTCTGCTATTTTTATATTACTGATATTGAGGTCTTGTTTAAGTCCTTTGTACAGAAGAATGACAATAATCATGAACTGTTAACAATTTCCATTCAGAAAAACCTAACAGTTGAAAATAATTTTCATACTATATTCCTATCTAAAGGTATACATATAGTAAATAATGTGGTAAATGTTAAAGTATTGAAATACACTTTCAATGTATATTTATTTTGTACTTTACCACATATAAAGCATTTAAAAAAATTAAGTCAAATTTCTAAGTCTTTAACTGCTTAAACACTACTTCTAAGTAATATTTAGTAATGGTACTTGATATAGAGTTGTATTTGACACAATTTTAATAGCTAGCAAATCTGTGTGAATATTCAATAGTAAAATTTTCTTAATTATTATAACGTTAGTGATTCCCAATGACTCCTCTAATCTTTCTTCTCTGTATCATATTAATTATAGTCTGCAGTTTTAAAAAAAGTTTGTATTATCTCTAATACTCCACCCTTTTATTCTTCATTTCTTTACTCAGTAAAACAGTCATTTTTGCAGCCTGACTCTCTGAATTTGTCAGTAAACACTGTTTTTAAATGTTGCATTTTCACAACTGGAGGCATTCCACCTTTAGCTCTTGTCCCACGAATATGTGTCAGCATGTAAAAATATGATAAACCTCTAACTTTATCTCACAAAAACAGAAGAATATATAAATAATATATTTT